>NC_059089.1:26123281-27565781 GCF_020497125.1 Mauremys mutica | reverse complement strand
CAAGGTGTAGGTGAGGTCATATCTTTTACTGGATAAAATTCTGTCTCTTGAGCTGCATAGAGCTCTTCAGGTATGGGGCCAATATCCTGGGACCAACACAGCTACAAAAACACTGCAATACAACATTTTTCCTAGGTAGTTCATCTCACCACCAGTAGTAGTAGTAGTAATTTATTTGTGTCATGGGCAATGTTTACAGGCCCGGATTAGGGCCCCATTGTTTGGCGCTGTACAAACACACACGAAGGCATGGTCCCTTTCCCAGGGACTTACATTTTGAGAAGGTGTAAGAACTGGGTGTGATGAAATCTGAAGAGGGGGTGGAAATAACAGACACAGGAACATATGGCCACATCGACTAGATTGTGCACCACTTGATAGTTCATTTACATGCTACACTCCAAGAAGCCAACTAAGGCCTGGTCTACACTAAGGGGGGGGGGGGGTCGTCGAACTAAGGTACGCAAGTTCAGCTACGTGAATAGCGTAGCTGAACTCGAACTACCTTAGTTCGAAGTACTCACCCGTCCAGACGCCGCGGGATCGAAGTCCGCGGCTCCCCCGTCAACTCCGCCACCGCCGTTTGCGGTGGTGGAGTTCCGGAGTCGACGGGAGTGCGTTCGGAGTTCGATATATCGCGTCTAGATTAGACGCGATATATCGAACTCCGAGAAGTCGAACGCTAGCCGCCGACCCGGATGGTAAGTATAGATGTACCCTAAGACTCCACTATTGTTGATTTATGCATAGAAGATGTTCAGATGTTCCAGTGATGGGTGGCGGTATAAAACCCTAAGATAGATTGAATGTGTTTTAATGGGTTTAAATAAAATGAATATCAGCATCTCCCACTGGCCACCCATTTAGTGCTAATGGGTAGTTACTATTCATGCCTTTCTCTGCTTGAAGGTTCCCAAAGGCCTAGATTGGTTTGAGTTTGGTACACGGTTGTAGATGTAATTCTCAGCTCTAGCAGACAGAATTCAAACTGCTGCATGCTGCCGGTGGTAACATCATCCAGAGAGTTATGTCATGGTTATTTTCAGGCATCATTTTCATTTGACTTGAGTGTAACATTGTCCTACCAGCATTTTTAAAGTTAGGAGACCTCATTTATCCTCAACTTAGTTGTACCATCCTCACAGGCACTTTTCAGAATAAGTAGAGAATAATTCAGGTATCCTGGCTAAGAGTAAAACACATTAGAAGGTATTAACGTGTATGGATTTCACGGAGCACATGAGGCCACTACCTTCGGATACACTGTCATGCCGGGGTGGCAATAACCGCCTCCCCCCAAGTGCGGTGCTGAGTAAAGTATTAGGGCCTGGTACGACAAACCTTCCAATGTGTAATGACCATTGATTTCAGTGGACATCATCACAAGATTGGGTCCTTGGTGATTTGGTTGAATTATTTTTTATCTCATTACAGTAATTATGTGTGTCTTTCCCTGGTTTAAATTGGACACAGGTTTAATTGGATGTCTGTTATTACTGGCACTTGTTACATTTGTGAATATTTATAATCCCTCTTTTTCTCCCGAAACAAATTTATTTTAAAACCAGACTGTCTAGGTATTTTTACTTTGAGGTTGGAGGTAAAGGAGAACTTGAAAATGATTTTTAAATGAGAGAACTTTCTATTATATTTATCTGTCTAGAGGCCATAAATCTGTTTCAGCAGATTAAATACTGACTACTTTATAAAGCCCTGTTTTCTCAAACCTCTTATCAGCAGCACTTGGCAGTAATCACACCTAAGGAAACTTGTAATTTTCCTCAAGGAGGTGACACTGACAGAATTAAAAATGAAGGGGCCCCCTGAAAAGCCAGTTCATTACAAATTAACAGTGGTCCTAGCGAAGCAGTGGGCTAAGGCGTGTCAAATAGCGATATGGATAAAGAAACCCAGCATTTTAAGCTGTCAGAGCTGGGAGCATAGCTAGCCTTAGAACAAATTAATCACATATTGTCAGCGCAAAGTTGCATCAAATTAACACATCGGATTCCAGCATATTAATGTGAGAATGCTTTCACCTGATTATTACTGCAAACCATTGCCACTCTCTGACTGCAAAGATATAATTAAATTGCTAAATAGAAAGTGCATATAATATCTCTGCATGCATTTAGGATGCATGAGCTGAAAAGATCACAGCCTAGTAAGTGACAGTTTCTATTTGTAGAGAGAAAAACTTTACTTTTTTTTCCCCTTTTATTTACTTGGGAGTACTAGAGTATGAAATTAGAAAAGTTAGTTGTTATTTGCACCCTGTACAACTTAGGTGAAATACAGGTTTAATTTAACTGATTTGCTACACTGACTATGAGTACGTAATTACCTTTACTCTTCTCCGTATTTGCCCTGCAAAGAAATAGAATGATTTGGCACAATAGCCTAAGGTGTTACAAGGCTATAAAAATAGTCGCATATCTGTTACAAGAGATGCTGCTGAATGTTTCAAGAGAGATCACTGTTCAGTTTATTTGGAACTAGACTTTGCCCTTAAAATTTGTGGAGATCAAATATAATCTAAAGGAGGGAAAAGTTTGTTACATAGTCCATGCATATTAAAATATCTGAGCTTGCCTCTGAGTTCAGTACTCTTAGAAAATCTGGCTTGGACTTAATGAGAATCCAACCCAAAATACTCGGTGTGTCTGTCTTACTGCTTAATAAAAGGTACTTCAGGGAGAAACCCTAACAGTATGTTGGTAAAGAATTACCAGCTGAGAGGTGCCATTTTATTCAGTGCACTTTGGAATTTCATGGCCTTGGAAGGACAGGTGGTGTCTTGACCTATGTCTCTGCACTCTTTTTCATTCCTTGAAATAAAGGGATGGGAAGGTGGTACACAGGGAGCTTGTGGGGAGAGGTCATGGAGTGATGCAAAGAGCCCCTGGTGTGTGCAATGGGCTTAGCCTACAGAAGCAACAAAGTGAACAGCCCTCTTGTTTTATGTTAATATTAACAACTGAGGAAGGGAAGGCATCCGCTTTCTTGAGTGTGATTCAAGAACATAACATAAGAACGGCCATACTGGGTCAGACAAAAGGTCCATCCAGCCCAGTATCCTGTCTGCTGACAGTGGCCATTGCCAGGTGCCCCAGAGGGAGTGAACCTAACAGGCAATGATCAAGTGATCTCTCTCCTGCCATCCATCTCCACCCTCTGACAAACAGAGGCTGGGGAGGTTTTCAAGGAGGTTTTGCCACCTTATTCTGCCGAGCTGAAGTAGTTCTAGTATATTATGCACTCTTCTTGCCTCTTTCTATGTCCCTGAATCCCCTGAAAAAAGTTATTTTGTGCAATGTCACTTAATTTTTTCCTTTTAAAACCTATTATTACCTCCCCCAGATTACATCTGAAAATCACATTCAAACACACTATTATTTGCCTAAAGGTGGATGAATAGTTTAGCATTGTGGAATTTAGGCAGGGTGCCAGGCAGTTAATATATTTTTCCTGTCAAGTGATAAATGGATATTGAGTACTCTGTCCATTAAACTGTCCAGGGGCACCCCTTTCCTAGTCTCAAACCCCCTTTGGGTGTGTTGAGTGCGGGAGTTTCCATGATTTCGTTACTTCCAAGAGAAACGTCTGTGAGTGACATCGCAGTGTCAGCTAATTAATTTTGTCCGATGCTGTTACTACTTGATAAATTCCAGGCATACCGTTCTTTACGATGGCTGCAGCAGCCAATTCGAGTGTGGCTCATTGAAACATCTCACTTTTCCACAAGCTTTTGAGTGCACTCTTATGGGAGAGTTGCCAGACTGAGCAGTCCATCTCTCCAGAAGGTCTGATTCAAGAAAAACTACCGAGCCTATGTCAGAGTGAAAACCTGCAAGATGCCCTATGCAGCTCTTGTAAATGCTTAGGTGTTTGTCTCCCCTGTTTGTTAGCCAGGAGACAGGTTTGCTTTTTAGGAGACACCCCTAAAAAAAGTACAAAAGTAAGCAATTTCACTGTACTTGGATGACAACACCCCGGGATTTGTTGGTTAACTTGCACTACAATTGGATAGGTTCAGATGAGGTACTACGGGCATCTTGCAGAAAGCATTGTCATTCATGCAGGATGATACATTGACAGCAGTGTTGCAAGACATCTTAAAAACAACTGTGTAATTCTGACTTTGCTGTATCTCCTCTAGTTTGTGATCAGCATGGTAGGGCAACGTCAAGTTGCATAGCCTCTGTTCCAGTTTGATTTGAGAAGATGGCTAGCCATGAAACATAGCTGGAAAGATTAAAAGGTATTAATAGCTTTAAAATTACATTTTGTATTATCGGGGAGGAACAACAATAATAGTTTGTGTTAGCGTTTGGCATGCTTTTGGGCCTTGAGAAATTATTATGGAGGAGTGAATAGTAACTCAATAGTTGAGGTTTCATTGAACTCTTCCTTTTACTGAGATTTAAATCTTTTCAAAATGACCCATTTTACCACTGGAATGATCATGATGTTTCTTCATGTTCCATTTTAAATATTCTAAAGAAATAGTAAACAAGTGTCAATATTGATTCCATTTGAAAGATTTAAAAACTCCTTGTGATACTTGGCCCTGCTTGTGTCACCTTCTTCATATCCCCATAACATAATAGCAAGACAATACATAGATATGAGATTCACTTGCTTCTGTGTATCTTAATATGATCTCATGCAAAGTTATTTTTAAAAGCCATATTTGTGGGGGTGGAGGGATGAAGAAGCTCTAAAACTCTTCTGTTAAAACTAATCATAGAACTGGAGGGACCTCAAGAGGTCATCTAGTCCAGTCCTCTGCACTCAAGACAGGTCTAAGTATTATCTATACCATCCCTGACAGGTGTTTGTCCAACCTGCTCCTAAAAATCCCCAATGATGGAGATTTCACAAATTCCCTAGGCAATTTATTCCAGTGCTTAACCACTCTGACAGTTGGGAAGTTTTTCCTAATGTTCAACCTAAACTGTCCTTGCTGCAATTTAAGCCCATTGCTTCTGTCCTATCCTCAGAGGTTAAGAAGAACAATTTATCTCCCTCCTTCTTGTAATAACCTTTTATGTACTTGAAAACTGTTATCATGTCCCCTCTGTCTTTTCCTCTTCTCCAGACTAAACAAAGCCAGTTTTTTCAATCTTCCCTCATAAGTCGTTTTCTAGACCTTTAATCGTTTTTATTGCTCTTCTCTGGACAGTCTCCAGTTTGTCCACATCTTTCCTGAAATGTGGTGCCCAGAACTGGACATAATATTCCATTTGAGGCCTAATCAGTGTGGAGTAGAGCGGAAGAATTACTTCTCATGTCTTGCTTACAGTACTCCTGCTAATACATTCGAGAATGATGTTTGCTTTTTTTGCAACAGCATTACACTGTTGACTCATATTTAGCTTGTGATCCACTTTGACTCCCAGATTCCTTTCTGCAGTACTCCTTCCTAGGCAGTCATGTCCAATTTTGTATGTGTGTAACTGATTGTTACTTCCTAAGTGGAGTAATTTGCATTTGTCCTTATTGAATTTCATCCTATATACTTAAGACAGTTTGTCCAGATCATTTTGAATGTTAATCCTGTCCTCCAAAGCAGTTGCGACCCCTCCCAGCTTGGTATCATCCACAAACTTTATAAGTGTACTCTCTATGCCATTATCTAAATCATTGATGAAGATATTGAACAGAACTGGACCCAGAACCGATCCCTGAGGGAGCCCACTCCTTATGCCCTTCCAGCATGACTGAGAGCCACTGATAGCTACTCTCTGGGAATGATTTTCCAATTAGTTATGCACCCACTTTATAGTAGCTCCATCTAGGTTGTATTTCCCTTGTTTGTTTATGAGAAGGTCATGCGAAACAGTATCAAAAGCCATACTAAAGTCAAGATATACCACATCACCTGCTTCCCCCCTATCCATAAGGCTTGTTACCCTGTCAAAGAAAGCTATCAGCTTGGTTTGACACAATTTGTTCATGACAATTCCATGGTGCTGTGAATTATCACCTTATTATCTTCCAGGTGTTTGCAAATTGATTGCTTAATTATTTGCTCCATTATCTTTCCAGGTACAGAAGTTAAGATCACTGGTCTATAATTCCCCTGTTTGTCCTTATTTCCCTTTTTATAGATGGGCACTATATATTTGCCCTTTTCCAGTCTTCTGAAATGTCTCTCGTCTTCCATGACTTTTCAAAGATAATTGCTAATGGCTCAGATATCTCCTCAGTGAGCTTCTTGAGTATTCTAGGATGCATTTAATCAGGCCTTGGTGATTTGAAGACATCTGACTTGTCTAAGTAATTTTTGACTTGTTCAATCCCTATTTTAGATTCTGCTCCTACCTCATTGTCACTGGCATTGACTATGTTAGACATCACCAACCTTCTTGGTGAAAACTGAAACAAAGAAGTCATTAAGCACCTCTGCCATTTCCACATTTTCTGTTATTGTCTTCCCCCCTCATTGAGTAATGGGCCTACTCTGCCCTTGGTCTTCCTCTTCCTTCTAATGTATTTGTAGAATGTTTTCTTGTTTCCTTTTATGTCCCTAGCTAGTTTGATCTCGTTTTGTGCCTTGGTTTTTCTAATCTTGCCCCTACTTTCTTGTGTTATATGTTTATATTCATCCTTTGTAATTTGACTGAGTTTCCACTTTTTGTAGGACTCTTTTTTTTTTTTGAGTTTTAGATCACTGAAGATCTCCTGGTTAAGTCAGGGTGGTCTCTTTCCATACTTCCCATCTTTCCTATGCAGGATAGTTTGATCTTGTACCCTTAATAATGTCTCTTTGAAAAACTGCCAACTGTCTTCAGTTGTTTTCTCCGTTAGACTAACAGTGTCTGTTTCTTGAAAGGGGAGCAGTCAGTTTCAGTTTCTATAACTTATTTCATCCTTTTTCTTCTGCAGAAAGTCCATGGAGGATTGTTTGTGGAGGACAAGGTGATACAGATATAGGGTGAAGGGATAGCTGGGGATTTATGTGAGGAGCCAAGGAGGGTACTTGATCATTGGGTGCCAGGTAGTCCTCCTATAGACCTTACATGCCAGTCCTGATGAAGTTTCTCTCTTTTAAAAGGAAATTCACCATCCAAAAAATGTTTACTTAGCTTCAAGGTTGCTTTACACTGGATATAATCCCTACAAATCAAATCACCAGTTAAGGCAGCATTAACACACCGACAAACGTACTTAGTTTGGTGGAAGTAAAAGGTTTTTGCTATAGAGGTGAAAAGTATGTGGATGTGTTTGGGTATCGTGTTGTTGGGTGTTAAGGCATGAATTGAGGTTTGGGTGGATGTTACTGTTTCCTTATCCAGTGATTTCCTTGATTCTGACTGATTGTGTTGGTAGGAAGTGCACTTCAGGAACCTTAAGTCTGAAGTTACTGGCATTTGTTGTGTTGGAATAAATAATAATTTTCCTTGAATGGGTGAATTTCAAATAATGTCTTGAAATAAAGACTATTGTGAATAGAAGGCAGGAGCTCATTAAATGCCTCTGAACTAGCCCTATAAATAACCAGAGGTTTTCAGAACATTTCAGAAAAATGCTCATTTCTTTCAAAATGTGCGAAGCCTGTGCTTCTTACTATGAAACATTATCAGAACTGTTGAGAAGAAAGGAAAAAAGGCCAATTATAATGAAGAGTAGAAAATAATTTTAATGATTGTACAGTTTGGGGATGGATCTGATGATGTTAAAAAGTATTTCCCAAGCAATGGTCATTTCATTATAACTAGTTTAATTAGAATAAAATTTTTAAAATACATTTTATAAGACAGTCTAATTTCTTGGTTGAGTCATATTACATTTTACTCTGTTTAATTGATTTTCATCTTGTGCCTAATAATTGTCTTTCACTTAATTATAAATTTTGCTCCAAATGAAAAGTATGTTCACAAGTTAACATTCTTATGTTTTATTAGCAAAGGTATTAAAATATCCCTTTTGCAATAGGCTTGAAGCTTTTATGTCCAGTATGTTACAGGAAAATTTAATCCATTTTCTTTATCTCAATGTCCTTTTCGTTTGTTGTGCGGAACATTTTAGGCCACGTGTTTATCCAGCTCTTTGTGCTTGAAATACAAGTTTTTAAGTTGTGACTCCAGGTTTAGGGGCCATAACAACTGAGATCTTGGGACCATCCAATAAAGAACTATTTTGCTTAAATGCAGTTGCAATAGAGAGTCTGTTCTTGTTTGCATTAAAGCTGATGTTTTCAGGATCTTTAACTTGGCTGTTTCTGAACAAATTGTTTGAAACAAGAATAACTTAGCCACTTTAGTTCAGGCCTTCATCACCCACTTGAATGAAAAAAGTACATACCACCCAACTATGTTAATAACATTCAAAAGTAACTATACTAAAATTCAATATTTGTATAATTTGCAGTATCCCTCTTTCTTTAAAAAACAGCTGATAAATAACCTCAGGTAGTATAAATGTGATGTGTTCAAAGACAGTCAGCCCCATTTGCCTTTTAATTTAAGGATGACTCTGCACCCCACCTGGCTTTGATGTCCTAGTTATGAAGTTTGCCCCCATTAAAAGTGTATTACTCTGCCTTCCAGTGCATACAGCATGTGTTCATTTGCATGCCTGAAACAGAGAGAAGATTGTCTTGTCTGTCTGTATTTCTCTTGTTAGCACAAATTCCGAGGGGGTATATGGAATATTTGTCTTAATCGTCTTTGGAAATACCAATTTACTTGAAGGTTAAGCCAACTTATTTGTGTTTAGTATGGTACCTTTGCTGTAACTGGCAAGAAGAAAACTCCAGGGAAATACTGGAGTACAGGTTTTTTTAAGAATAAACAGAAAACATACAATATACTACAGTTTAGACAAAACTATTAAACGTTGCCGCCAGCTTTAGCATCTAGTGGCTATCATGAGTTTATCCAAAACCTTTCTACTCCTGTTAGTAGGAACACTGGCTTAAGTCTAGGGGAATCTTTTTGTTGAAAAACACTTAATGCTGCTGTTGAAACACAAATTCTTTAAAGCCCCTTTTTACATTCCTGGCATTTCAGAATGTTGTGTCTTTTTAGAATTGTCTGCTGAAAAAATAAAGTGGTTTTTTAACCTTCTCATCGACAAAACACTTCTGAAATGGCCTAGCAGACAATATTTTAAGTGTGATGGTGTTTAACTTTAGGAAGTTTTTGTATTTCAAACTCCATACTTGTATTGCAGTATTGGTGCTAATCTTTCGTTGACACACAAACTAGTTAGACAAGGGGGTGAAGCCATGTCTTTTATTGGACCAACATTTGTTAAGCTGGTCTCTCTCACCAACAGATGCTGGTCCAATAAAAGATATCACTTCCCCCACCATGTGTCTCTAATATCCTGGGACAGATTTGGCTACAGTTACACTGCATACACAAACTAGATGACAATTGGTGATAACAGGAGCAATTGCTGTTGTAGAGAAAGTTCATTTAAACTTACAAGTTATGAAGGATGAAAAATACTAATAGTATTCCAGCACTTAGTTGGGCTGCGGGGGGGAGGGAAAATAAGAGTAAACAAACCTTTATATAGCCAGTCTCAGGCTTCTTCCCCCAAAGTGCAGTAAGCTGTAATTCTGAAATAAAGTTTCTGCCACATGCAAGGTAGCTTTCTTGTAATTAAATTAGTCCAAATGGCTTTCAGCTTGAAGTGATTTTACTGTCATTCCCAGATAATCCAGCCCTCCTTTAGCTCAGCAATAGTCGTGCCTTTCATCTTTCATCCCAAAGCACTTTACAGACTTCATACAGGTATCTCTTTTACACTAACATGCAACCACCTCTTTGGAGCAAAATACTTAACAATTAAGAGTAGGAAGTAAAAACTTATCCCAAATCCATTTGAAAGTGTAGAGGAAATGTATGGCGTTAGAATGTAATTATCAGAGAAGGATTTAAGCCAAAATATTGGAATGAACATCTTGGTCTTCTGAAAAATGCCATGAGAATTTTAACGACCAAACATAGCCAGGACCTCAGTTTTCTTTCATCTCAACAACAATGCAGGAATTATGGTGGTATGTTTATTTAGAGAGTGTCTATTATGCTATGTAAAATGTACACATAAAGTAGGCAGTAAATATATCTTGCTTGCTTGTGGTGGTAGTGTATTCCCTAAACATTTGAAATAAAGGCATTAATACTATAATATTAGTAATAATCTATGGTACACGTTCTATCTGGTGAATACAATGCTTGGCAGTTCTCCCAAGGCAGTTAATCAAAGCTGCATGTGTAACTTTCTGGACCCAACAGTACTAAAAATGGTTGACAATACTTCAGTTTGGCAAAAAACACAGTATTGGCACCTGCAACAGCAGACTGATAAAACTCCAGTCTCGGATTTCAAGATGGTTCAAGCTACTAGTGAAAGACTGAATAGAGTAAGCTGTGGGAAATTTGTTAAGCTACTCTTGTATCTTAATTAAGCAGTCAGATTTTGGGAAGGATACGTTCTTGGATTAAAAACTCTGTTGCAGATTCAAGGAAAGTTGTGAAAGTCCTGGAAAAATCTCTAGAACTAAATCTTGTGTTGCAAATCTTCTTATCCTTTTTTCTGCATGCTATGATTCTCTTAATTAGTTACTCTTTTGTCAGTCCGGAAACAGTGTTTTATTGCCAGACAGGGTATTTTGGTGTCCTCCGGTCTTCTTACTTGTCTCCATACTCTCTAAACTTAAGTCCTTATTTATGGAGGTTGAGGGAGGGAGGGGAGAGTGGTAGATAGTCCTATTTAACAGTGCGAAGCAGGGTGGATAAAAATCAATGACTAAATAAAGTTAGATGTTTTTATTTAAATCCCATTTTTTTAATTTAACATAAATGCAGGTTTAATTTTTTAAAACAAATTAAAATTAAATTTGAAATTGACAACTTATGTTAAAGCCTAAGCTTATTATAATATATGAAATCATTTAAATTGAATACAAAATAATATTAAGCAGTAATGTTTGATTAAAAGTTTTTTAAAGAAAAAAGAACCGATGGAAGTCAATGGCTAAGCACTTGGAGCCAAAGTTTGTTGAAGTGCTAAACCAGATTTTCACGGCAGTAGCTTCTTTTGCAGGTGCAGACTGAATATTTTCTTCATTCGGCTTATTCAGCTAGTTCCATAACATGATTAGAACATGCAATGTTAATAAACCAATTGGGAGTTGAAAGAGCAGGACGCTTGTTTTTTTTCTTCTTGCAATCTGTGAATAAAAGCTATGACTGAAAGTGAGTGGATGGGATCTGTTAGTTCTAAAATCTTGAACATAATCAGTTCAGCTAATTAACTATAGGTAATACTTCCTTTAAAACAAATAGATTTTTTTTTATATAAGCGCAAAACATTTTTGATAAACTTGTTCTTATCTGTTCAGCACATTTAAGGAAGTTATATTTAATTTTAAAAATAAAAAATGCTGGTTTTGTGCATTTTAATTTATTTGAATTTCCATCTAAATAGATCTTGAGATTAAATCAGAAAAAAAATTATCTAGTAAATAAGAAATGAATCATACACCATTTTAAACATTATAAAAATGTAAAAATTAAGAATTTGAATATGTGTAAGTTAAGATATAGAATTGCTTAAATAAATGTGTAGAGATATGGCATATCCTTCAGGTTTGCAAAAAGAAGCACTAAATTTAGTGTAACGTCTATATTTAGTTGCAAATCAACATATTTTAATGGTTGGCAACCACTGAGAATCAACATCTCTCTAGGAAAATAACCAAAAAGTACAAATGCAAAACATGATTAAAATGATGATTTAAATCAAGGTTTCCTGCTAGCTAATTTAAATCTATGATTTAAATCACTTTGATTTAATTCAATCCAGCCTGGCACAAAAAAATGTATTCACAGTTAGCATCTGAAGACAAGAAGTAGCATCAAGAAAGGATTCTTCAGCATGTGACCTCAAGTATGCATCTTTTTATATAAGGAAGAAAATGACATATCTTCAGTGTCCCATAAAATGTTACTTGCTTTCTTGTGAATTGTAGGAATAGCCCTGGATTCTCTCTCTTCCTCAGTGCTTAGGCCAAAAAGCTTTGTTGATCTTATTACCAGACCCATAACTGTACAGATTCAGTTTGAAAAATTTATATTTAGCCTCATTGCCAGATGGGACCTCAGCAGATTGTTACCAGGATTATTTGTTGTAGGCTCCGCCTCTTTGTAACTTGACACGAGTTTTATTCGTGATGCCAAAGCTACAAATATATATTAAATAACCTGGTGGTCTGCTTCCTAGTGTGATGTACAGCTTTGTGGCTAACTAAAATAAGAAGCAGTTAGTGTTCTCAAACATGCCAGACACGTTTATTCCTAACACCATCCCTCTGAAGGAGGACAGTGTTAATTCCTCCACTTTACAGACAGGCAAATTGAGAGACAGTGTGATGAAGTGACTTGGCCTGCGTATCCCAGCCTTGGTAGAACTTGTGTGTGTCTCGTTACTTTCCCTTCCACTCTCAGTCTAAGTAATATGTGAATCTCTTTCCATGAGCTGCAAAATCCCAGATTAAAGGACAAGGCCACCAAACCCCATTTCAGCTCTCCCCAAGCTGAGTCGATGCTACAGGTATCGCAGGAAATAAGGACCTGTCTCTGTAAGCAGCCCAGCTGCTATTCCATTCTCGGTCTCTTAAATACCCACTCTGATGCCTTTTAGTTTAAGGATTTGAAAATATCCTGCTGTGGTAATGTCACTAAGCACCTCAGAACATATTTCGATATGAAAACCTACCTAGGTTGGAGATTCCAATTAATAACTTAGAGGAAAAAATTGTTTTAAAACTTAAAATGATTAACTATTAAAATTTTAAATTGAGCTCTGGGGGGAAATGATCGTCTAGGTATGCATTGTAAAAATGATGAGATTTCAGGCAGGTTTTACAGATGATGAATTTTTCTTCTTTTTCAAGAATAATTGACCCTTTCTTTTATTAAGCTGTGAACCCTTTTAATGAGGCTTCCTAAAAAGGAACCATATCTAAGTGTGTGTAACCTCAACCGTTGGGGCTTTTTGACAGAAAAAGATCAGTTAGCTCATCACTGCTCCTTTTTAGTACTTAGACCTTAAATATTTGTTCATTGTTGGAAGCGTACATCTTTGCTACTTTAGGTTACCTTTAAGAGTCAACTTGCTTTTCTTTGTTATCCTCATTGTTTACTTCAGGATGAGGGAAAATAATTAAACAGAACATCTTTTTCAAGCAGCTGGAGTCAAACTCCAGCTGACTGCAGCACCTGTGAAGACTGTACCTCTGCCTCAGGGCTGAGCGGTACAATGCCAGCCAGGGACATGGTGACGATGTGTTCAGAAGTGTACAGATTCGTCGTCGTAATGCTCCTGCCCTTCTGTGAGCTTCAGATGGCAAGAATGTCAGTGAATGCAAAGTGTCTGGTTTAGACTAATTAGAGGAATGATTTGTGAAACACTGGCTATTTATTTAATTAATCACCAACACAAAGCTATAAAACCCATATTTTAAAAATCCCTGTTAGTTTGCCATGTGGTTAATAGATTGTGGCACATTAAAAAGTGACACGGTGATGTATTTAAAATGTTCTACCTAAGGTTGGCTAATGTCCTCATGGAACTTGTGCTGTCTGCTTTATGCAACAGTAGCCTAGGATTAGAGTCTGAGACCTGTTCAAGGATTGAATATTTGTAAAAGCATTTATCTTTTGAATAGCATCTGTTCATTAAAATATCTCATGGCATATTTCTAAATATACAAATAATGTTTATGATGTAGTTTTTAATTACAAGTTTTTGTTGCACTTTGTTATTACGAAGAATAACTATATTCCCCAGTATTAAATCATAATGTTTATTGCCAAGTAAAATGCAAATAATTCTTCCACCGTACACCATTCCTTTCCTGGTGTATGTAAACAGTGAGATTAGCGTCATTTAACTAATGCATTTTTGTTGTGGCTATAAGCATCATATTTTGATAAATCGGAATATGCATTCCATTTTCCAGCAGCACTGTTGTAACTGAATAGGTCAGGGCATAATATCCCTAGGTAGTTGAATACCATCTCAGCTAAACTGAAATTCAGCCCTTTGTGGAAGGCTGGTACAAGCCCTGGGTGTGACTTCAGTGGTGTGTAGGGCTTATGCAGGCCTGCTGCATGCAAGTGTATTTCACTCCTGGTGAAACTCCATTTGGGGATGGCAGGAGACAAGATGGACTGGACTTGCCTAAAAACTGGTATTAGTATTAAAGCAAATGAGACCTCTTGTGCTCTAACTGGGGATTGGTTTTTCCTTTCTTCCGATGTATGTTTTTCCCTCTTCCAAAGGGATTTGACAGAAGAGAAGTATAGCAGGAAATCCTCCTTATAACACTTTTTAAGTAAACATTTTTTAATTTAAGGTAAATTGTTTAAGTAAATACACGTTAATAGGATTGGAATATGCCTCTGTTATATGAATTATAGATTATACCTTGCTTTTAGTTTACCCAGGTTTATTAAACTAGAGGAGTGAACACCAAGCGGGGAGAGCAATTTGGAAGGTTTGATTATATAATTATACATGTAACGTACCTTTGTTTCCCTGACGGTCTATATGAAAAACAGTTCCGGTGGCAGCTTGTAAGGAAATGGTCCAGCTCTTAATGTTGGTTTTTTCAGCTCGATGTTGTATAATTAACTGGTACATTCGGAGGGGGGGCTAGAATAAAACATGAGTATGTTAATGCAGCCTGGAGCTGATATGATAGTGATCGTTGCAATGCAGATAAAACATTTCTTATCATTGTCGTTGCCTACTGGAGCCTTTGGAACAGCTGGACCTTTAATTGAAAAATAGTGTGGTGCTGTACAAGGCAGAGATGCTAAATGAAGTCAACAATTTAGAATTAAAAATAAGTTATTTACCTTTTATTTAAGTATTCAGACTTTGTTATGCTTTGTATAGCAGGAAATTACTGGGTTAAATTTTTATGAACAGTGACAGCGTGAATGAGATGAATTAAATGAGAATGTTAGTGCAATTTTACAGACCTTCTGTATACATTGCAGTGAGAGAAATGATGGTCTGTTTGTCGGGCAGAGGAGCAACTGTTGAGGGTTCATTTTAGTACTCGGTTCTTTGAACTGCCAGGCCAGAGTCCAGTCATTCTGTTTAACTTCCTTGGAATTTACAGCTACTTCAGGTAGCTGACTATAAAAAAAAAAAAAAAAAAAAAAAAAGCATCATCATAGTAATTAATGAACTAGTCACTTGTCACTTAGTGATAAAATGCATTTATAGTGGGATTACCACCTGTTGAAAAAAAGTGCCATTCTGATGTTTCCATGTGTGGTACAATGCCATGCGGAACACAAGATCTTAGGAGGGAAATGCAGTTATTCTGTGTGTTCATGTGAACACTGGAACCTAGAGACATTCTGAGCAAAACTGACTTATTTAAAATGAGCAGACATTTTCACAAGACTTCAGATAATATGTAAATAAAATAAAAAGAACTGGCTAGTCAAATTATTAACCAACATACTGTAGTGGACCTTGCTTTAATATAAATTACTCACTGCACCAGAATCCACAAGTCCCAGCCACACTTCTTATTCCTGGTTTGTGTTGGTCTCTTGTAAGAATGCTCATGTATTTAGGACGAAGCCCTTGTTTGTATTGTGCTGGCCACTATGATTCCCATCTCAACCAAATGTCAGTAATATCTTGATGCCATTGTATGTTCTGCCAGATGCGTATCCAAAAACATTTGAGAGTATTTAAACATTTTATTGGGTTAATAGTTCATATCTTTATTTTTGACACACATACCCTCTCCTCCCCCCCCCCAAAAAAAGCTATTTTACCTTTTTTAAAACAAATGATTTCTGCTACATTTTTTAATCCTATTTCATTACTTTTGTTTTTTATTTAAAAAAATATTTTTCAGAAATCTATAATGTAGAAAACGGTGGCTTTCATTCACTTCTACCTACAAAGGGATTGTACTTTTAGAGAAATAAGGTCTTTGTTGATTAAATATTTCAGCTTGGATCCTCTGATCTGTTGGCCCTGCTGATTATGTTTAAAAATATATTTGTTGGAATTCTGCTTGATCTGTTCTTTGTTCAGTGCATATATTTGTAACTTTTTCTGTATGTTGTATAAATACCTATTGGAATGAGTTACATATCAGGATACAAGCTTTATATATGGTATGAAATAATCCTGTCACTTAAAACAAAAACATTTCTTTTACACAGTTTAAGAGTCAGAAAAATTTTTGCATTTGGGAAAAGATCTCTATTTGTTCCTATTTTGTCTAATGTTTTACATTGTTTGCTAGGTGGTGAATCAATTATTTGAATTTATACTGACTGAGCAAATAAAGTAGTAAGCTCATTTGTGCCAAGGCCATCTAATTAAATGCTAACTTTGAGTAAGTTGGATTTGCATGAAAGATTAATTTTAAGAGGTTTTTATGACTCACTAAGTAATGGTTCAGTAAAATCTGTGTATTATATCATTAGAACATCTAGTGTTAAAATGATATAATATTTAGTCACAACTCTGTTGTGTAGGAAGATGCAGTAAATTATTATTGTTTAAAAATTGATCATATTTTTCTCTAGGAAATGTTTATGGACTCTATTTTAATTTTCCACCATGAAACGTAGTAAAATACAGCCCAAAAATGAGACGGGTAAAACACACACTATTTTCTCTAAGAATATTTCTACAGCTTTTCATTATCCAAATACTTATGAGCTGTTTTTAGGATTAAGTTGTCCTTGCAGTAGACTCAAGATTATACCAAATTTCCTATATAATTTAGGAGAGTATTAATGGCTGTACTGTAACTGTTTCAAGAGATACATCATCTAATAGAGAAAGGTATACGTTCTTTAGTGGACTTTCATTAAAAAGTTGGTATTGTATCTTAAAATGGCTCCTTGTATTACAAGAATTGATAAAATTTGTAATATGTGATTCTTTATGGTTTTAAAATCTTATTTTTATATTTAAAATATACAGGTGGTGTTATATAAAATGATTTAATAATGTAGAGGTCCCTAAAACTGCATGAGGCTGATGGAATTTATTCAGTATAAACTGTTTCTTTGATGGTGTCGTCATTGTAGTACCCATAGATTATATAACTAAACACCCAAGCTCGTAACATTTGTGATCAAATTCGACATAAGCTACGAAAATTCATAGCGGAGTTTCTTGTTCTGTCCTTAACTCTTTCCACTGTGTCTAGCTATTGCAGAAGCATGTAGATGTAGTAATATGCTGCTTACACTCTTACAATAAACCCAATCAGCTATGGAACGCCCTTACTGTGTATCCACAGATTACTGAGGAAATTATCCTTATTTGGCCCCTACCATGGTGTGGTTGTGTTTATTTCAGGCAGTGGATCCATGTGAGCAGAGCAGCTTTGTGTACCAAATCACTGTTTGAGGTGGAAGTTCCTTGTGTGTTAATTGGGAGCAGCTTTCCTAAACTGAATAGCTACCACTTTCATTTTAATCCCCAAGGTAAGTAAATTAGTAGCCAGTGGCCTGTTTAATTAAAAAGTCTTATAAAACAAAGAAGAAAATGTCACTAACTCAGTAAGCTGCATTGTTCAGCAGTGCAACACTCCCAACTATGGAAGTGCAATTCCTAGATAGCAGCAGAGAAGGCGAGCTGCAGGATGCCTAGTCAGAGAGGGACTCTCAGTGTTTTCAGTTGTTAAAGGAGTTAAATAAGTAACCCTGTTTTTTAGATGGGGAAGCTGAGAGACAGATGCTAGGTGACATGCTCAGGATCACACAGCAAGTCAGTGGCAGGGCAGAGAATAGAACCAGAATACTTGACTCTCAACCCTACACTTCAGCCACAGGATCCTGCTGACTCTGATAAATCATCACAATCAGCGTCGTCCACGATGAACGTGTTGGAGAAATGTAAAATTGAAATTCTCATCAGAGCCCAAGACTGATATAGTGCATGAAAACTGTGGGTAGCAGAAAGCAATATTAATCTTTTATTTAATAAACAAATGTGTTTGAATACATCCAGTTTAGGTTGTGACTCACCTACTTAAAGGGTGGGTGAGACCTAATATCTCTAACAATAAAAGCTTAATGGAAACAGGATGTGTGATTCCTAGAAAATTAACGAGATATTTTGTCAATTTTATTCCAGACTTCATTTGTCAGGATATGCAGTGTCCAGTGACAAGCTAAAAGAATTTTTTGACAAATTAACTATGCCACAGGTGACAGATCAGGAAAATGTTAATTTAACAGCCCCTTTGTGCCTACCAGATTTATTGAAGGCTATTAAGGACACTCCAAATGGTAAGGCCCCTGGCCCTGAATGGATTTTCCATTGAATTTTATACAAAATCTATTAATACGTTTGATGCAACTTTTTTGAATATGGGTAATCATGCTTTATTTCTTGGGTCACCTGAGCCTTTATAGCTGTAATCCACTTCTCTAGTTGGGAGCAAAATCCACGCTCACACTATTGACTGTAATCTGGGTCTGAACGATTCCTCCTGAACAAGTGAGCTTATATAAACCTCAGCAAGTAATTGAGACTAATAGGGCTGCTTGCATGAGTAGTATTTTGCAGGATTGGTCTAAGCACATGAATCTATTCACCCATGTAGAAGCATTCCCAAGCACGTGCAACATGCTTCTGCAGGATCAAAGTGCACTGGAATTATGCATGTTCAGGCTTAGTTCATCTAGTCCAGTATCCTTTTTTGACATTGGCTAATACCTGATGCCCCAGAGGGAGGTTCAAGAATCCTTATGCCCTTGAGTTAGTGATTGGGGTATGCCCTGACATTGTGAGCTGTCCCATCCTCTTTAAATGTTTTCATTTTAAAACATCCCATTTCTAGCCCTTGCAGTTGTAAAGATAACCTACCAAATGTGAACCTTGCGTACTCCCTCTTCATAAGGCCTGTAATAAACATGGGACATTTTTCAGACATTTTCCACCATTGCTAGTAGTGGTTCAGCTCCACCAGCATTAACAGAATTGGGAACTGTAGTGTATATGAGATGCCACTCTTTTAAGCCCCATGTCCTGTGCCTGGTAAATGTTTGTGATAAAGGGTTCATGGATGTCTGTAGTGGATGGTGCTTAGGGTGACCAGATGAGAGACATGAAATATTGGGACATTGGGGGGGGGGCCCACTGGCAGAGCAAAAAAGACCCCACCACCAACAACAAAAGAAGCCGCCGGATCATTGGAAAAATTGCTGGGGGGTTGAGCACCAACTGGCAGCTCCCCGCCCCCCCCACCACACCAGCTCACCTCCGCCTCCCTGAGCGGGCTGCCACGTCCTGCTTTTCCCCCTTCCCTCCCAGCACTTGCACTGCCGTAAGCTGATTCGCGCAAGCCTGGGAGGGATGGGGGAGGAGGAGGAATGCGGCGTGCTTGGGGCAAGGATTTGGGAAGGGATCCAATGGGGCAGGGGAGGGGTGAGGCTGGGGTTGAGTTGGGGGTACGAGTCCCCTCTGCCAGTGCGCTGGAGTGCAAAATATCGGGACAATCTGTGTCCCGACCAAACATCAGTCGGGACGTGGGACAAACAAGTAAATATTGGGACAGTCCCAATAAAATCGGGACGTCTGGTCACCCTAATGGTGCTGGACAAAATCTATAATGAAGTATAATTAGAGAGAGAGATTTGGGGCGGGGAAAGAAGATATGTTGGGACTGATAATCTATAGAGAGATGACGGGGGAAGGGGAGAGAGAAGGAACAGATGAAAAGATCCTGAGGGGCAATGCAGGAAATGTTACCCAGGATGTGTGATGGGGAAGAAAAGAATGCAGGGGCAGCAAGAAGGAGGAAGGTCTAACACAAGCATGAGATGGCATAATTTGAAGTATATTGTACAGGACGTTTGACAGTGTTATAATAACAATAGAACACAACAAACAAGGCACAGATGAAACCCGGGACCAGTGAAATCAAAAGGGAAAACTTAATTGACTTAAGTGAGGCGAGTATTTCACTCCACAATGGTCTTATTCTTTTAAATTGCAGTAGACAGCAGTGCATGTATTTTACATCCTGGCTAGTTCAATATAAGGTAGATGATCAGGCCCATATGAGCCTGTTAAAATGTCTGTTGATTAGATTAAGAGCAGAGATAATGTAGTAGTGGCTAAGGAAATAGTGTCTCCCCTTTTTGCCTTTTAATTGAAGTACCACTACCTGCGCTCCGCCCCTCTGCTTCGGAGTGTAACGTTTTGGGCTCAGCAGCAGAGAAGGAACAGAGTGGTCAGACTGCATAGCACTATTTCTACCACCCGGGCGCAGCGCGGGGAAGGGAAGGTGCACATGTGCAGTCCAATGGGCACTGCTGTTGAAGATCTGACTCCAGACGCGAAGGCGCTGCCACACCTACAGTAAAGCACCCCTGGGGGGAGACATCTCAAAGAACCTCAGTTACTGCACGAAGTGAGTAGCCCTCTCTCCTCAATTTGGGGTATGCAGAGGTCTTCCAGGGGGTACATCCACTCACCTAGATATTTGCTTAGTTTTACAACTAGCTACATAAAAAGCACTAGTGAAGTCAGGAAAAACTAACATTTCATACAGACAATGACTTGTTTGTACTGCTCTATGTACTACACACTGAAATGTAAGTACAATATTTATATTCCAGTCTATTTATTTTTTAATTATATGGTAAAAGTGAGAAAGTAAGCAAATTTTCAGTAGTAGTGTACTGTGACATTTTTGTATTTTTATGTCTGATTTTGTAAGCAAGTAGTTTTTAAGTGAGGTGAAACTTGGGGGTATGCAAGACAAATCCAATTTCTGAAAGAGGTACAGTCGTGTGGAGAGGTTGAAAGTATTGTTTTGTTGGGGGCTGGGCTGAAGACATGGCAGTTTGTGTCTTGGAGAGTAAAATGTCTGGTACAGAGGTCTGTGAGGGGACATGGGAACGCTGGACTTACCACTAAATGCTTTTAATACCTTCACTAGTTGTTTTTATCTTGGGGCTAGTCTACACTCACCTGCCGGGTCGACGCGGTTAGTTCGACTTCTCGGAGTTCGAACTATCGCGTCTAATCTGGACGTGATAGTTCGAACTCCCCGCGCGCTCCGGTCGACTCTGGTACTCCACCACTGCAAACGGTGGTGGCGGAGTCGACCTTGGAGCCGCGGACTTCGATCCCGCGGCGTCTGGACGGGTAAGTAGTTCGAACTAGGGTACTTCGAGTTCAGCTACGCTATTCACGTAGCTGAACTTGCGTACCCTAGTTCGACCCCCGCCCTTAGTGTAGACCTGCCCTTGGAGTGAAAATATAAAAATTTACACTTAATTAAAAACCTTTACTTGACTGTGTCTGTTTCCTCCACATTGACAGCCCTTACCAGTGCACCTAGCAGAGGGCCAATGGTTATCCAGACAGACTTATGGTCCTGTTCATATTTTATTAAACTCTTTTGAATCTAGCCACGTTCTTTCTTTTAAACAGATGTGTCAAGTTTCTTCTCTACCTTGAGTTTGTGGGGGAAGAAGATAGCTATACTTATAACTAAAAAAAATGATTCAACTTCATTATGTTTGGGCAGTTTTTACAAAACTTACACACTAATCTACCATGAATGTAAAAGTACTTTTTATTTAAGTTACTCTCTTACTTTTATAACTTAAAATTGTATTGACATGCCCAATGATTTTATAACAAGAATATGTTTTATACTCCCAGCCTAGGTGTCCAATATTGAATCCTCTTATTCCATTACTTAAAGCCAGAATTCCTAATAATTAATTCTAACAGTGGTTTCTCTTCTTGATATAAAGCAAGGATATTATCCGCATGTCAGTTAATTTGTGGGATGGAATTGTGAAATCTTTTTGCCACTTAAAAGATTATTAGCTTAAAAATAGAGTCCTATCAGCTATAGATTAAACATTTTTCTTCTAACATAAACTTTATTGATCTTTGTTGCTATATTTTTTATGTTTTAATTAAGTCTTAATCTCCCTGATGCCAAATCGATTTTTTTTTAATGCAATAAAATGCAGTGATGGTTGTCTCCAAATAGTTTTAAGTGGTTAGAAGTGGGCTCAGTTATATATTGGTTTTGGACTTGCCTTGACATATAGAAATCATCTTTTATTTATTCTTAACCAACACTTAACCTTCATGTCTGTTTTACAATGCTGTTTCTTGGTGAGTTGAAGAGGTGGTTGTTTGTCCATCTGACTTGGGTACAGCCATCATATAGGTTTCTCGTGGTTGTAAAAATATGTACTGTCTGTTGCCACTCAGTGTAATCTTGTTGCTATGGGGCAATGTTTCTGAAATGTTTGCATCTATGAGATTCATGCATGTTATGTGTAGTTAATTTGTGTTCTATGAGTATCTGCTGGCATGGCCTGCCTGACTCCTCCTAGCCATGATGCCCAACTCCCCTTCCTTCTTTCTGTTTTGATATGAAAGCCAGTTTCCACGTCCTCCCCCTTTTTATATATCCTGGGAGAGAGAGACCCCTTGCATGTTGACCCTTTAGATCTTTGTGCACCAGAGTGGTGACCCTTGGACTCCCTTCTGTGAGTAACAAGAGTAGCCACTTATAGTCAAAGAGGGTGAGGGTGAAGAGGAGAAGAAATGAGACAGGCTATTTCTGAGGTAAGCTGGAGGAAGACCATGGAGCATTTAAAAACAAAATGCAGCTTTGAACTGTATCCTGAAATGATTGGGAGCCAGTGAAATTATTTGAGGGCCAGGGTGATGTGGTTGGGCTTCTTTGTACCCTTGAGTTAACAGGCAGCAACATCCTGCATGTGCCAGAGTTGGGGCACATGGGTTGCCATTGAGAAGGGAGATGCTGCAATTGAGGTAAGAGAGGATTAAGGCAGTGTCATATGCAGTATTGCAACAGTCAGTTGTGATAGGTGAATTTGCAGGGGTAGAAGCGGACAGAAGCAGAAGTTTAGAGTCAAGGATAATGCTAAAGTTGAAGACTGCGGTGGGAAGTTGCTTTGGGAACATAGGTAGGGTTCATAGTCGTTCTTGATTGAAGATCTTGTGGTGGAAATGTTGAATGTTTCCATAAATGGTTTTCAGTTCTCATAGGAAGTCACATGAGATCACTGCCTTTGTGAAACTAATCTTTCACATTTGTTTATATAAAGACATTTATTGATTCATTAAACAGCCTAAAAGAACTGAAATTATTTAAATTTGCATAGTAATTCCACATAGAAAGTTACAGTAGTACATTTTAGTTCTAGCTACTGTAATGAACCTAAGAACTCATACTTAGATCAGACCATTGGTCCATCTAGCCCAGTATCCTCTCTTCTGACAGTGGACAGTGCCAGATTCATCACAGGGAATGAACAGAACAGGACAGTTTATCGAGTGATCCAACCTCTGTCATCCTGTCGCAGCTTCTGGCAGTTGGAGTTTTAGGGACACCTAGAGCATGGGGTTGTATCTATGACCATCTTGGCTAATAGCCATTGATGGACCCATCCTCTATGAACTGATCTAATTCTTTTGGCCTTCACAACATCCCATGACAACGAGTGCCACAGGTTGACTGTGCACTGTGTGACGAAATACTTCCTTATGTTTGTTTTAAACCTGCTCCATATTAATTTCATTGAGTGACCTCTGGCATTTGTCATGTAAGGGGTAAATAACACTTCCTTATTCACTCTCCCCTCCCCTCCACTATCCAACTTCTCTCATATCTCCCCGTAGTCATCTCTTTTCTAAACTGAACATTCCAGTCTTTTTAATCTCTCCTCCTATGGAAGCTGTCCCATACCTCTAATCACTTTTGTTGCCCTTCTCTGTACTTTTTCCAATTCTAATACATCTTTTTTGAGATGGGCAACCAGAACTGCATGCGGTATTCAAGGTGTGGGCGTACTATCAATTTATATAGTGGCATTATGATATTTTCTGTTTTATTATCTATCCCTTTTCTAACGTTTCCTAACATTCTGTTTGCTTTTTTGATTGCCACTGCACATTGAGCAAATATTTTCAGAAAATGGTCCACAATGACTCCAAGATCTTTCTTGAGGGGTAATTTAGACCCCATTATTTTGTATGTATAGTGGAGATTGTTTTCCAGTGTGCATTACTTTGCATTTATCAACATTGAATAACACGAAAGCTCATGCTCCAGTATGTCTGTTAGTCTATAAGGTGCCACAGGACTCTTTGCTGCTTTTATTTAGCTTAAGAGTCTTTGGTGAGGGATCTTGTCAAAGGCTTTCTGAAAGTCCAAGCACACTATATCCCCTGGACCACTCTTGTCCACATGTCTGTTGACCCTCTCAAGGAATTCTGATAGATTGGTGAGGCATGATTTCCCTTTACAAAAGCCAACATATTGTGTTCATCTGTGTCTAATAATCCTGTTCTTTAATACAGTTTCAACCAATTTGCATACACAAGAATCTAACCTACACAAGCTTTTGTTTTGTCTCTGTTTTACTGTGTCACTTATGTATTTTAATTAAATGTTTTTTCAACAGGGTCATGTTGGTACAACTGCAACCAAAAAAATTGATGTCTACCTCCCATTGCACACAAGCCAAGACAAACTGCTGCCAATGACAGTTGTGACGATAGCAAATGCCAAGGTGCATGACCTGATTGGACTAATATGCTGGCAATACACGAGTGAAGGACGGGAACCCAAACTAAAGTACTGTTCTTTCTTTACTACTACTACTTGATCTCTGGTTTTCTCCTCTACAACCGTTTTTGCATAATGAAATGGATTTCCATGTCAATATTTTTATAAATAAGTCTTATAGGAACCACCTACACAGTTATCAATATTTCTTTGTGAGCAATACACACACATCTATATCTATTTCTCTTTCAATTAAACTGCTGGCTACTGGATAATGATAAACACATGAATCTAGGGATGTGCAAATGAATCATAATTTTAAAACACTCTATGTAATATTAAGATAAATCGCACCGCTGTCGGCATCATTGATAGGTGTTTCATTTTTATGTCTGACTTAGTTTTTGAACCACTTCTTAATGACCAAGGATCAAACAGAGGTGCCTCCAATAAAATCTAGAAATGATCTTTAAACGTTCTGATTTTGACGGTGGTGGCAAGAGCTGGTCAATATCTGAATATTTTTCCCTTCTCCCTGCCTGACTCTGCCTATAGAGTAGTAACAGGATGGCATAACTAAAATGGGATGCTGAGTGTCTTGGAATACTATTTTAGTGTTCTGTTTGAGATCTAGTACGCTACCATGTAAATTATTACTAAATCACGCTGCATCCGTATGCACAAGAGATCAGAGTTAAGCTTGTGCATGTAATCTGAACTTTTGAATGTGTCACTTTACAAACGTAATGTTCTTTTAATGTAGTCCTTAGTACTGAATAGACAAACTATACCAATGTGTGTGTGAATATATAATTTTTTCAGTGTTTATAAAGAATTGACAACTATGGAGTTAAATGCAATTAAGATCTAAGGTACCCTCCCTGCCACCATCCTTCTGCGTAAGTGTTTAGACACCACTAAAATTGAAGATGAATATTTTGGCAAAAATGCAAAAGTAGTCATAAAAATTCAGTTTTATTTGAAACTGTGAATAATGCTTTATTCTTTAATTGAGAAACCACTATATCATGCACTAGGCCCTTATACTTCCTACCAGAACTTGGCCTGAGTCACCTGTGCAATACGAGATCAGCAGATAGAAATTCTTTACAGCTTCACTCCATCAATGAATTTTACAATATTTGCTATAATCCTTGCATATCCCTTTGCTTGGGGTGGGAGACATGAAGGGAAGGGGAGGCTGCCCCTAAATTTGTTAGGCTGAAAAATAGATTGTGTGCTGTCTTAGAATATTTCCTCTTTTTTTTCTTTTTCTTTTTTTGGATAAAGTAATGTTTTAATGGTAGGTCATACAAGTTCTGTGAACTAAGTACTTCATATCTTTTAATCTGGACATCTTTCATTTTAAAATGATATTGTAAAGTCTGGAAAAATACTTGCCCAGTATTTGCTGCATAACAAAGGACGAAATAACATAATATATCAGAACCACCTCTGGTACAAAAGTAGTATAACAGAGTATAGTAGATGTTTTTATTTGTTAGTGAGTCAAACTTCTGAGTCTGTTCCTTGGTCATGGCATATTTCTTGGAAATTTTGCCCTTGTTACCATTTTTCAGGAATGGGTTTGTATTCATGAGTCGTCTGTATTTGTTCAGTGGTAGGTTGAGAACTCTTTGGGCTTTCTGGTGGCTATGGGGATGAGAGAGAGAGAGAGGTTATTTGGATTTACATTCAGATGCTTTTATTTTGGATCCCTGATTATTAGCTGTCTTCTTTATTGTAGAGATAGAGCAGCATAGGGAGGTGGACCTTCTCCCAGATTGAGTTTCATGGAGGTTGTTGATTTGGCTCTGTTGTTCCTCCCAGCTCTTTTGAATGAACAGATGTGATATTCAGGTCCTTGATGTATTAAACGTTTCAGTGGTCTGACAGTGGTGAAGAAATGTAGAAATAATGGCAGACACTGCCATTTCACTTGCCAGTGTTAATCGCCATTTTCTGTTTGTTAAAATATTTGTTGATCAAGAATGTGATTGTTGTGTATCCATTACTATATTTTAAATATGTGAGATGCAACCAGTATCAAAGTCTCGGCATGTGTACTTTTTAAGAACACGTTACACATCATATTGACCAATGTCAACAAGTAAAAAGTATCCCATAAAATAAAATACCAGTGTCCTCAGAAAAAGGCTTGTGTCGTGGAAGTCAACAGACTTTTACTCTCATGGACCAATGGGAGGAGGTGAATGTTAGTGTCTTTCTTGGGGGTGTGATTGCTGACTAGGAATGAGCTTGGCCAGGAATGCTGTCAAATGCCCCCAGATCCCACTACAAGAAGAGGAGTTAGTGGGAAAGCTGGAGGTATTGGAACCCTCTCCCCATGTAGCAGATAAGAACCTGGACTTGGGGGTTCAGGGAAAGGGCAAAGTCTCAAAATTTCAATGTGATTTGTAAGTATTTTTCTTTGTTCTCATGTTTCTTTGATTCATTTTGTCAGAGCAGCTCAATGCCTGTCCATCGGCAAGGGTCAATTTAACTCTGTTACTTTACAGAATTAATCTCTAAGGGAATGCATATAACTAAGGTTTTGTAGATATTATTATTATTATTATTATTTATTTTATTATCACTGATATTATCGTAGCACTTATGAGCTCTAGTCATGGACCAAGACCCGATTGTGCCAGGCACACAGAACAGAAAGACGGTTTCTGCCCCTGTGAGTTTATAATCTAAAACAGGAGGCAGCCAGTGGTTACAGACAGACCAGTGAGGAAACAATGAAACCGTATTTTTCAGCATGGATATTCTCCCTTTCATTTTGTTTGCTCTGGAGCTAGTCATTTTACAGATAAGGGAAGAGAGTGAGGATCAATTTGAAGAAAGCATTAAAAGTTGTGCGAGTTATACCAACTTGTAATCTGGTATAAAAATACAGAAAATAGGCATACCTGCTAATCAAACTAGAGTAGAACAATGAGGAGCTATTCATTATGAAAGTGCAGCCCCCACCTTCAGGAGAGGAATATCTTGTTATCAATTTCTTTATCCTAAAATGTTGACCTAATAATCCACAATAAGTGAGCTATAGTTGACAGATTTGAGGATGTGCTATATCCAGTTTGGCCAGCCATTTGGTAGTTTTGTCTCTGTTCAGTGTCTCTTGATATGAGAAAGCCTTGACAGTGTTAGCAACCCTGTCCCTGGCCTCTTACATATGAACTTCAGAATCATAACCCACTGGACCGTTCTGTTGCTAACCATTGATGGATGTGCTCTGCTGATTCTGCCTTCAAAAAGCATGTGGAAATAAAAACAGGTACAAAACATTTCAGAACCACAGATTTATTTATTTTAGATTTTTAAAAACCTATAATTTGGTACTCACTGCAGTTAAATTCTTCATGCTGTCTACAATAAATTCAGATTTTCAGGACCTTCAACATTTTCAGATACATTTAGCTGAAATTTGGGGTTTAATCTTATCCCAGTGTACATGAATTTACATGCTGGATTACAAATGTGTAAAATTTGCACCAACTAGACTTGTTTTTTCTATAGGTTACACACAGTAGTGTACTTACTAAATATAATATACAGCTTCACTAGTAATTGTTAGAACCTAATCTATTTTATGCCAATATCTTGTGTTAATACCAGCTCATGAGGAACACACGTATTAGCTCTGAAGCAATAGCAAATGGATATACACGTGGTACAGTAGACTAAATTTTTCTGCAACTTAATATGTATATGATAAAATATTTGCTCCAAAGTGATCTCCAGCTCTATACTGTAATTTGTCATTTATATTTTGCTTATCCTTTTTCATTGACAATAAGATAGATTTTCTTTTTTAAAACAAACGCAAATGTGTACAACTAGTGAAAATCTGACTTAGTTTATAAAAATAAGATGATTTCAGAGTTGTGTCTGAACCTATATTATTCCTCAAAAATCTTTGTTTGCTATTTGGGGCATCTGAAGCACGGTCAGTTTATGGCACGTGACAGACGTCATGTACTTGCAGTAGAGGAGGACACGTATGGATTGAGGACAGCATTTCAGCGTTGATAATTATGTTTTTGGCACATTGGGATCTCTCTCAGACCATACTGAGTGTGGTGTTCTGATGCATGCCTGTATCTCCCCCTAGCTTTAATGAGAATTATGCACATGTGGCAAGTACAAAACAGACATTTTAATGTTGTGCCAAACAAATAGTTCCTGCCTCAGAAGGGCTAGCAGTCTAAGGGCAGAGAAAGGAATGGCTCAGAACAGTATAGTACAAAGATGAGTGCCAGGTGGGCCTTCACACTGGAATGCCTCATGGAATGAGGGATGGAGAGGGGCTGATTTTTTTTATTAGCTTTATTTTTAAATACAGTGAGTGTGCAGAACTACACTGTAGCGTGTTAATAGAAATAGACTGAAGTGCATCTTTTCTGTCTAAATTGATAGTCCTGTAAATTTCTAGATTCTGTTGCCAGTCCTACCCTTGATCAGTTTTTCCAAAGTTTGCTGCTATGTTCTTAAAGAAGTTTTAAAATTAGTTCTACAACGATGTATCAGTTCTTCATAACAGTTGAGAGGCTCATAAAAATTTCTTTTACAACATTACAGAATTTACAAAATTTATAGTGACAAACATTGCTAGATTACTTTCTTGTTAGCCATCCATTTAGCAAATTTACAGTTTACATTAATATTAATGTGTCATTATTACCTATTTTATATAATAAATATCTTAGACATGACAGTATGCATATAGATCACCTGGAGTAAGCGCTCTCAATAAGCACAGTTGCAACCAAAGGTTTGTGAATTAATTGAGAAAATTGCAAATCAGGTAGTCAGCGAAATAATTCATTGTCACATCCAATCAATAAACTTTGTAAATCAACTCATTTAATTCAAAAAATGATCTATATAGATCAAGCGACCAATTAAACAATTAGCATACACTTTGCAATTAATTAATTTAAGCATCAATCATGCAATTAAAACTCCAAATTTAAACGGCAGAGTTTAGAAACATACTGCCATGTGAACACTGAGGCTATACTTCATGCCTCTAGAACAAGACTGAATGCTGGCAGACTTACATTTTAAAAAAAATAAAAAATTAGAGCTGAACAATAGAAGTTAGTGTTTAAACTTTAATAAGATAAATGTGATAATGAGCCAACATTATTATGTTTTGTGTATATAAAGCTAGAGCTCTGTGATTCTAGCCTGTGGAAAGAAACTGGTTTAGCGCTCTCTCCCCCACTCGCGCCCTCCCCCAGCATGTGCCTGAGAAACTTGTGTATATTTATTTCAGGCATTAATGCATAATAATGTTAACTGCGTTGATTGATTGGGCTGTATAGGACTTAAAAGGTGTTTTTGTGTAGTTTGCTTTCCACCATACTAATAGTTTACATTGAACACAAATCCTTGACTTTTTATGTAGCTAATTTCCTTGACATATTTTTGTTGCACTGTTTACATGTGTGTCCATACTGCACCATTTGAGTATATTTTTATAGGTAAGAGCTTTTTTCACAGTTACTAGATCTAAAACAGAAGAACATAGACATTGCTCATTCAGATTTTCATTCTAAAAATGTAACTGTCACCAAATAAATATACAGATTCAGGAATATTTTAATTGCTGGTCTGTCTGTCATTATTTTGCATACAAATGAGTTAATGTGAGGCTGTTCTGCCTTATTTGGATGTTTTCTTATTACTGCTTTATCACATGATTATGCTAACTAAAGGGTTTAAGGCTTGATGCTGTGTATAAATATTGCAAATCAGTGATATTTAAAGTGTTGATTTCTACACCACAGAAGCTTGCTGGCTTATTCTAAACAGCATTCAGCAATTGACACTGGACCATAGAATTTCGTTGGCTATGTAGCTTCCCCCTCTGAAATAAACTTGCTCTTTGTTTGTTTCAGTGACAATGTCAATGCCTACTGTCTCCATATTGCTGAGGACGACGGTGAGGTTGACACAGACTTTCCACCCTTGGATTCCAACGAACCCATTCATAAATTTGGCTTCAGCACTCTGGCATTGGTTGAAAAGTACTCTTCTCCAGGGCTGGCAGCTAAACAGTCACTCTTTGTTCGAATGTGAGTATTGACACCAGCTTTCTAAACTATCTTAACATCTGAGCATAGAGTCTAGCAAACACACTTTTTCTTTTTTCTGCTCTGCTCTGCTCTTAAGCATTTGAACTTTGCAAAACTCAGGTTTCAGGTGTATTTGAGAGTCTTCATAAGTAGAATACACAATCCTGTACAGGTCATGCAAAAAGGAAATGCAGTTCAGGCCTTCAGTTTTACCTTTTCTCATAATGGCTAAAATCCAAAAGACAATAGCTGTCTGGTTCTAAAACTGCAGAGAAAAAGAAGCCACTCAGTATGATTCACATACAAGGTGTTTGGACTCTTTTGTGCCTCTGCTACTAATAAATATTTGGGGGATTTTCACATTTTTGAGTTTATAATATTCAATTCAGTCTGTGCACACCCTCCTTTGTGAAAAATAATTTATTTTATAACTGAAAATGTAATAAGTTTTGAATTGTAAATTAAATAATATACTCTCATGCATACAGTAGTAGTTGTAAGAAAACCTGACTTCTGGTGGCACATCAACTTTGGCCTAGCACCTAAATGAGACAATTATTTCCAGCTCTGTTATACATGGAATTTTTACTCAGTGCAGAAAGAAATAATGTAACACTGTTCAGCACTGTGCATCGTAGCTACTGTATGTTTGTTGTAAAATGCAGGTCAGTCATTACAGCATCAATTAGTATCATAAACCATGCATAAACTAGAAAAAAAATTGGTTTGCAGATGTTTGGGTCCTTCGAAAAGAAAGTGATGAAAATATTTTTTCTTAATATTGGAAGTGCCTTATTCAGTAAAATATTGGCATTTGGCCCATATTCACAACCATAGAGGTGCTTCCAGTTACGTATTATCCCAAATGCAGATAAGATGTATTATGTATTTATGATTACTTTTTGGTATAATACCAACTGTGTGCACGCTGTCTTGCTGACAGGTATGAAGATCCCTACCCCAAAGAGCTTTCTCAGAAATCCCATTCATTAACCTAATATTCACTCCTCCAGTGGAGCCAAAGTCCCTTATTCCGCCCAGACTGTTTCATTAGGCTGCAGGCAGCTGTGATGTCCATTGAGAGAGAGCTCATTTTGCCCTCCCTGGTACTTTGCTTTGGTGGGAGAGGTGGGCTCCCCTGGGCTCATAGTCCAACCTTGTTTGTTAACTGTATGTCCAATTACTACAGCAGAGTAGTATGTTAGCCATATCATCGAGAAGCTGTAGTGATTCCACAGCTGCCTGTAAGGGAGACATCTAAGTGTTGATCATATTGTATAGTAGGATAGAACGGAGGAGAGCAGAGGATTTTCTTGTTTCCTTGTCATCTTCCCAATGCCAAAGTGAATTGAATAAAATAAAAGCATTCTGAAAGGTAAATGTGGCCCCTAAAAGGCCAAGAGGAGGGACAAAATAATCCAGAGTAATTTGTAGTGCAATAGTACATAGAGATCCCACTCAGGACAAGTGCTTATCACACTGGACACTTACAAACATATAGGAAGGAATGGTTCCTGGCTCACAGATCTTGCCATCTAATACAAGGCAAGGCATGGCAAGTGAGGGTGCCAAACAGGGAGGAACCAGGGGAGGTAGAAAGAGGGCAACAGTAATAAGGTCACATGGATACACAGTCTAACCACGCACCCTGCTTGATGGTTCTGAGTCACATAAGTATCGTTGTTTTTTTAATTGTGCGCTTGACCTAATCTTCAGTGGTTGGCTGATTTCTTGTAGGCATTGCAGCAGAGCTCTGGGAGGGCTTTGAAAGAGAGAAGGTTTATAGCCTTACTGACTGCTTCAGGGCAGTAGCCATGGAAAGAATGAGAGGTCTTTGAGGAAAGAAGGCAAGTTTATTCTTCTAAAGTGATAGGGAAATTCTCCACTCCAGAGCTGTGGGCCAGGTCTCTCACCTGTGAGGGAGAGGCTCCAGCTTTCACATAAAATATCCAGTGTGTCGCAGCCTTCCACTCACTAGAGGCTAAGAGTTCTGCTAAGTCCACAAGAAAGAGAATTCCTTTGCTTGGCTCATTTGTGTGACTTGGAGCTGTGCAAAACAAGAACTAGGCCAAAACAAAAATGGACCTTGTATTAAGATGTGAAAGATTGCTTCATTTCCTCTTTGTTTCAACTTCCACACACTCACATACAGCGCTGGAGTACATTTGAAAGGATATGTCATCTTAAATATTTGGTTTGATTTTCTGACAAAGCATCCTTTAAATAGCATGTCCTGATTTTTTTTTTCCTTCAGAACGTACTTTAAAAATTTTAGACCTTTTTTTTGGCTCCATTGCTGATGTTGAGAAGGGTCTTTTCCGGAGGCTCAAAAGCAACAATACAAAATATGTTTTAAATATTCCTCCCTTCCTCTCTGTGGGTGCACATGCATACTACCTCTTCGATTTCAGCTCTGCTGCTACTGAGTAAACACTGTCTTGCAAGTTGTGGGGAGAGTATATTTGTTAGCTCCTGTCAATGCGGTTGTATGGAAGTGGTATCACTGTACCACACTACAGGAAGTGCAACTGGCTAATCAACAGAACAGTGATATTAGCTATACATAGTGTTGTCAAATGCCTAAAGGAATAAAATGAAAAACATTAACAAATCATTTTCCTCTAATGTTGGGGGAGGTGGGGTCACTTGTTACAAAAGTAGGTACAAACTTTTCAGCTTCAGATGTGACTTTCGAAGTTGATAGTGTCCCTTTGAACAAATAAAGTTTTAAGTGAACTTTCAAAAATCTCAGCTGTTAAATGTGCTCTGCTTTGAAGTACTGTAGTATTCCAGCACCTGGAGTGTGAGAGTACAGTGAAAGAAAAGCCAGAGCTGATGTGGGTGTAAATTAGTGGACTGTTCATTTGCTTGAGTCTTAGAGAAGCAACTCTGTTATTTCTTTTCATTCTGTGGTAATTGCAACCATTTTCATTGTCCAGATTGTCATTGTCCATAAAAATGGAACATATGCAGTCTGCATAATTTAGAATTTTTAAATCTCACTTAGTAACCATTGCCAAAAAAGAAATTATCTGGAGAGAACAACAGTTCTGACTGTTTAAAATGACAGAAATAAGCAAATAAGAAATAAAAGATGGACGTCACTCATTGCCTGCTTTAAGATTTAAAAGGTCAGATAAATCAAATATGTGCCTTTGCACTCTACAATATCTGTCTCTTGAAATGAAGCCAGAATAAGCTTTGTACCAGCAGAAATATATAGTAAGCACAGGTTTTAAAATGTAAAATTCATTAAATTTGCTGATGTCTTTAAAGTTCAATAAAAAACTAATCATGTTTAAACCACATCAGATTTGCAACTGCTCGTTTAATAAGAACATTGCCTGTACATAACCAATAATAATGGGCTGGATCATCCTGCAGTAAAACCCACAGAAGGGTGCTAAGGGGGAGGTACTATTCCAGAGGAGCCCCTCGTGGAGTTCCTCCCCAGCATGGTAGAGTGATTTTAAATCAAGGCGATTTAAATCAATGGCTGAATAAATTAAACTTTAATTTAAAATAATTTAAATCACTTGATATTTTTTAAAAATAATTTCAATCATGTTGAGACTTTGTAAAACTAATTTCAAATTATGTACTATTGCAACTTTAGCTTAAAATTTCTAATTAAATATTGTTTTTCAAATGCAACTACAGGCAGGGTATCTTATTTGAATTTTACAAAACTGCTACAGGCAAAAATCAAAACATTGACAATTAAAATCCTGATCTGCTGCAAATACTTAAGCAGGAATGTAACTTTATTTCAATGGGACTACTCATGTACTTAAGTGTTTTCAGGATCAAGGGATAAAATTTAATTTTTATTAAAATTTATCTTAGCGGCAAAAAAGTCGTCATCATTCCAAAACAAAATTGCTTTGATGTTAACAATGAAATGTTATCTAAGCTTTCAGCACATTAACAACGTTTTTAAGAAGTCTTTTAAACCCACAGGCCAAAATTTTCAAAAATAAACACCTAAAGGTAGGCTCCTAAATCCATATTTAGGCACCTGAGGGTGAGTTTTTTAAAAGCATCTAAATGATTTAAGACCTCATAGTCCACTGGCTTAGAACTCCAGTCTCTGACGAAGGAGTATAGGCTGGTCAAATGGTTTCAAATGACTTGTGGAACTTGAATGTATTGGAAGGTGCTGGGGGAGGGGAGGCAGGATTTGCAAATATACACCGGCTATTCATTTATCAGCTCTGTTTGAGGGTTTTTTGTTCTCACAGTAGGGATGTTATTGAGGACTTGTCTCTTTCGGCACAGATGAGCATTTTAAATGTGAAACTTATTAGTAGTAAAATCTGAAATTCTATATAGATTTAGTCTAAAAATTTGGAAATTAAAGAAACATATACAAAAAAATCTGCTAGTAATTGAAGACTATAAAATGGGAAGAAGGTAAATAACTAGCAATGAGTACATTTTAAAAAAATTGTATATTTTTTTTATTTGTGATTTTTTTGTTTTGCCCACTCCCTGCTCCCTCATCTTTCTAATGGGGATGGAGTGTAGCTGACACCCTTCCCCACCTGCAAAATGAATGTTGGGGCCTGCCCCAAGCTGCAGGGTCCCCAGATGCCTCTGTCTCCACAGTAGCTCTGTGCCCCTGGCATCCCCACTCCTGCTAGTAGGCATGCCCTCTAACCATGGCTGCCCTACGGACCCCTCTTCAGGAAAATTCCTACCACTGAGCGGGCTCTGCAGGGAAGGTGGTAGGCTGGAGGACCATGAGCATCCTCCCCATCTTAACTGAGTATGAACTTGCTAACCCAGGCCACTTGCCTGCATAGCTTTTGAATCCCACAGGGTCCTGGGAGTAGGGGAAAGTGCTATGCAGGCAACTGACTTTTATCCCCATGCTGCCCCAGAAGGGGGGGCGGGGTGAAGGTTAGTGCACAGATCTTGGGGACACAATCAGATCAATAATAATAAATACTGCTTGCTCAGGGAAACTAGCCACAGTCAAAAGTAATGTTTTTCCTAGGATATTAGGTAGACCAATTAAGCAAGGTGGACCAGCTGCTCCAGATTTTATATGGTGTAATGAAACCCATCAACTCAAAGCAGTAACAGTTAGGGGATACTCTAATACATCCTAGCACTGGGTCTTCATTGAACAAGAAAACTCTAGAAATGTAGATATTGCCAGCTTCCTATGGATTGTTGGTTTTTTGTTTTTTTGTTTGTTTTTTGTTTTTAAACCTGCACTCTCTAGAAATCTGTACCCAGTATTTCGGTTTGGGATCGACCTATAAATTAAAAAAATAAATGCTTTTCTGACCATTACAAATGGTTTGCAGTTCATTTATTTTACAGTAGAAGCGTTGTAAAGACTGGGAGAGTTATTGAATATATATGGCTGGCCAGTAAAGGGACCTTTTTATTAAATCAAAACCATCCTTAGTTGGCCAATTCTTCCATGTTAGCAGAACCTGCCAGTTAACTGTTCGTTTCTCTTGATGGCTTAGGAACTTGTTTTACACAGAAAGCTAACTTTAATAGAGACAATGGCTTCTGGACTAACAGGAAATAAAACAAACAAATCAGTAATTGCTATTAGTCTTTGCTAACAACTTTTCCAATAAGCAAATGTCTGTGTGTTATTCAGTTGGACAAGGATTTGGGTTGATAAATTACCCTAGAGAAATGTAATTTAAGATGGAAAAGATGATCAAAATGTGATGACTATAGTTGAGAAATATTTCTGTAAACAAAAAGTGCAAAGATTAAACTAAATCCCTTTAACTATCATAAAAATAGATTCTACGTCTTCTTTTCCTTTACTGTTGTTGTACTAATGCATATAATTGTATTCTTTTTTGTTTTGTCTCTCTTCTCACCTTAAAGTATTCTCGGTTGCTACTCTGTCAGTCTAGTGACTTGTAATGTTTATTAATACTGTATCACTTACTGGGGAAAAAACTTGATGCTTCTGAGACGCTTCATGATGAAACGTGGCATTTGATTTCAAGATCTTGCCCATGTTTTATGTCGAATACATTATCAGATGTTATGCAGTTCACTGAACTGACAGTTATGGACCCTCACCTGGGACCCCATTTCAGCAGGACATATTTGAGCAGAAACAGTTTGCAGAACTTTATACACTTAAACCCCTTGCCAAGGCAAACTCTTAGCCACTTGAGTCTGCTATAAATACCCAGTGGCAATGGTTGGAAGTAGCCCACGGTGTGTTTTATGTTCTTAGCTGAATGTAAATGTCTTTGTGGTTATACAGAGTAGTAAATAATTGAGTTTGATTAGGGAGAGGGACCTCATTATGCCCCCACCTGTGCCCAGCTGGTAGGGGAGGGTCGAAATGAAGCCATTAGCTGTCTCTCTTACTGGCATCTCAAAGAGCTCAAATACATCTGTGTCTTATTTTCTTTTCTGGCACAATCAGTTGAGCAAGCTAAGCAGGCATGACTGAATTTGGCAAGTTCCAAGGACTCTGGCAAAGTTACACAAGGAGAAGTGGCTTCTAACTGCCCATTAGTCTAGCGAGTTATGTTTTTGGAAAATGTCTGTTATGGAAAGGAGTACTTTGTCCAATGTCAAACACTGCATTCTCAAACAATCAGCTTTGATGTCAATTTGAGTTTGTCAGGTTGAGTCAAACAAAGCACTGCATTCATGTAAATGTGAACCTTGTTAGCTGATGAAGTAATACCTGAAAGACTTATTTCAAATGAGCCAAAGTTATTTAAAGTAATTCTGATACTACTCATTAGGATTTTCTTCTTCCTGAAAATTTTATTGTCACAGCTTGACACACTGTGACTAATGGCCTTGTTCAGGAGTTGGTGATTCTGCTGCCGTTTGGCTCCTAGTTGAAATTTGGCATACAAGGCCTCTAGCCTGGAGCATGCTTTATTTTCCTGTTTTGTTCAAATTGCTTTGATCATTATCATCCTCCCCCCCGCCCCAAGTTACACTAGCTATATACCTGAGAGATTCAGATTGGAAACAATCAAATCATATGACATCTTCTTTGTGGTGCACTTATGAATGCAATTCAGAGGTTATGGAAACTTCCCCACAATAGTCCTATCCTCTGTTTTCATACGTGTACATATAACTTACAAAATGTATTTTATCACATATATAAAATGCAAATATATAGGTTAACTTAAAGTATTATCACAGTACAGCAATCAAACCCAAACGCACCCCAAAGTCACATGAGACTTACTTTCGACCCACAAAATCAAGGCATTTCAGAGGCAGAGCTAAAAATGTGAGCTGACACAGTCATCATGATTCACATTATTGTGCACTTTAATCTAAAAAATTACCCATCTTAAATTAAGGGCAGTACATCAACTGGGATTTTTAGCATACTTTGATTTCACACGCTTCAGATGGAAAACATTATTAGTCATCGCCAGTCGTTTTCAACCATGTCAGTGATTTTCTGCAGAAAACTTGTAAGTGCTATAGATTCCACCTCAGAACAGAACAAAAGTTGTTTCCACATGTGCGAGAAATACAAACAGTGCTTGGAAAAGTTTGTGCTTAATGTTGACGACAGAAGCCTTTCCTCTTTAAAAAACAAAAACAAACAAACAAAAAAAACTGTTAATTTAGTTACCTAAACTGAGCCCAAGACTAAGATACTATATAAATCCCCCACTTCTCCCCCCCAAAATCAACATTCCAAGCTTTGAAGCTTTTGCCTTTTCTCTTGTTTTCATTTTCCTCTCCTGAACCTTGCCACCCTGGCTTCAGCGCTAAGGCTGTAAAGGAAGATGGAAAGCCAAGTTACCTCAGAATGATCACTATCATTAACATTCACGGGTGGTTCACTTATCATTCCTGACTGCACAGACATGGCAGCCGTTATGAAACGTCCACAGGTGTAGCACGATGATACATATTACATTGTGCCACAATGGATTTATGTATTCTGTAACAAAAGAAAAGTGTAATGAAAAAATACAGAAGGTAATCCTTTATTCCTCCACTGCACAATTTATCAGTAATGCCTGTGGATGATAAGTGCCAGGGATTTCCTTTGCTTGATTTAACCTTGTCATCCAGGTGTGTTTTCGTAAAATGACAGAAAAATACAGGCTAAGGAATTTCTTTGACTCTTTTTTCTAAAGGTACTTTTAATTGATAGAATAGTCTCTTTGTCAGTCCGATGTTTTCTAGCAGCTAAAGATAAATGCATTGGTTTAAAATAATGGTATCACACAACAGTGGGTTAGGTTAAAATGTATGTAATTTGAAAACCTACTTAAACGTATGCTGGATAAGGTATAGCTTGTAATGAGGACACTTGATGTATGGTATCAATATAGGAAATGACTGAGAACCTGGCAAGTAACCCTTGAAATGCATTTCCCACCACAGTAGCACCTCACTACTGTGCACTAATGAAAGGGAAGGTCAATATGGATTGGCAAAGTTTGCAGGCTACCGAGTGCTGGCGATAGGGATGAGCCCTGGTACCACCAGCCAAGTGTAAGTGGTAGCACTGTTCCACAGCATTACAGAGTGCCAGGAGAAAGGGCAGGAGGTCTCATGCTTCTCTCTCCCTTTGGTGCATGGGAAACGTGGCGTAACACACTGGCCTTGCCCCGAGATGACAGCAGAATCTCCTTGTACTTTCAATTCAGATTAGTGGTTTTACTGTGTACTACCATGTGGTATTGAGATTCTGCTGTGTATTGTCAGAGAACAATGTTCTTCTTTTATTTAACTAAAACAAAGAAAGAAAATACTAGTAAGTCTGAACTCCGATTGGCATTTCAAACACCTTTGGCATTATTCCATAGCAAATATCCAAAAGTTTACAAATGTGGGGTGCACTTTACATTTCATTTCTCTTGCCAAGGTCTCACTTACTGAATAGCTCACTAAATATAGTAAAACATCGAGGTTTCTCTTTTTTTGCTTTGATCAGTAAAATAAACTTTTAAAGATTGTTCTGGGATGGGATCCAGCTTCTGAGGCAAAGAATGGCTGTGGTTCAGCCATGATTTAGTAAGAGAATGTTCAGTCAAATTAGTTGGACAGTTCTCAGGCCAGCTGCTCAATAGGAAAGGCTTGACCAAGTTAAAATGGACTGAAACACTAGCAGGATCAACAACAGCTTTTCCTTTTTAGCGGCTGAAGTGACAAGAATTAAAAGTCTGTTTTCCATTTTGGGGAGTTCCAGAGATGTCTTAGCATTAGCAAACCCAAATTAGGTCATCAGTGCTCAGTTGCCATTGTTTGCTTCACTCCCAGAAGGCAGCTTGACTTATTCTTAGCTTAGATTGAAGGCCTTAGTTTGCTTATGAGAAAACACATTGAAAGAATTTAAGTCCGCAAGGCTGGTCATGTTCCTATTTGACCATATTAGTTAGTTTTTTGTTTTTATTTTGAACTTATTTTTCCTCATTTTTTTTTAATGTTTTGGTTTGCCTGGCAGTTTTCTGTTATATAACATTCTGCAGTAAGTATCTAGGAACAGCAGACCCCACATTCAGGACAGAGTTTTGGGTGTTCATCAGCCTGATGCTTTAAAATGCTCTCCAGACTCCTCTTGTGACACATCAGTAGCACACATCAGATAACTTGGAAATGTAAAAGAAACAGTTTTCATTACTTGTAGTGTTTTGACACATACACTGCTTCCATATGCCAGCTTTTAACCAGAAAAACCACAAAGTTTTCCTCAGTAGATAAGTCAAGCCTAGAGAAAACTGTAAGGAACTCAAGGGATCTAACAGAACTAGATGAATGGGCTGCATGATGGCACATAAAATTTAGTGTGGATAACTGTAATGTGTATTGAAATGAATAGTTTGAACTAGTCATGTGCATTGCAGGGTTCTGAATTTAGTGAAAACCCCTGCTCAGTGTGTGACAGCAATCAAAAAAGCAAACAAAATGTCTGGCTGTTTTAAGACTGAAAATTTTATGATGTCATTATAGAAATGGGTTGTACTCCCTCATTTTGAGCACTGTGTTCACTTCCGATCGCTCCGTCTCAAAAATATACAGCACAAATAGAAGAGTAACAAACAAACTTGAAGAGTCATGAAAAGAGGATAGATTGAAAAGATAGGAATGTTTAGTTTAGAGAGGATAGTTCTGTAAAATAATGAATGGTACAGAGAAGGTAAATGTAATGCTCCGTTTACACTGTCTCATAAAATCCAGAACAAGGGGAAAGGGAAATGAAATTGGAAGGCAATTTAAAGGAAATAGTTTTACATAACACATAATTCTGAAACTCACTGCCACAGGGTTTCACTGAGGCCAAGAGCCACGTAGGATTCAAAAGAGACTTAGACATTTTATAAGGATAATGAGAACATTCACAGAAGCAATTTTTAAATTTTATCTAATGTATAATGGATATGAACCCATCAAATAACTGCCTTGATATAGGAAGAACTTCCCCTAAATTGGTAGGTTATCCCATAATTATCCACTGTAGGGTTTCTTGCTCCTCCTCTGCAGCATCTGGTATTGGCCACTGTCAGAGACAGGGTACTGGTCTAGATGGCCTGCTGATCTAATCTGATATGTTAATTTCTATGTAACTGCTATATTTCCCCACCTCCACCCCATGCTTGTAGGGTCATGTGGGAAAGGAAACAGTGGTTGCCCACCGTGTTATGTTTATTGTAAGACCAGTGTATGTGTATTCCAAATTGAGGAACCTGTCTCATTACAGACTTCTGCATGCTCACACTGTTGATAGCACTAATAGTGCAGCTGATGGTTGTGGTTGAGAAATAACGTGACAAGAGCTCAAGTTGTCAGTGAGCCTTCTAGGATATTTCCCAGCATGGGATAGGGCTGAGACAGTAATCTGAACTAAACTTCTTCCCAGTTAGGGTCATCCCATAACATTCAGTTTGGTCCTTTTTATAATGATGTAAGTGTATTGATTGGATTGTTGTTGACTGCCAGTTAGTTTTAAAATATTCCAGCCATGCTGTTCATCTAGAATTTTGTTTCCTGATTAAAATATTGAAGTAGCCACATAGAGAGCAAGAGAGCTCCGCCTCCTCCTGTCTAAATTGCCTTGTGAAATACAGTTTCGTCCTTACAGTGCAGCCCTTTCTCTGTGTGTGCCTAACATCTCTAAAATTTCCTTCAGTGACATCTGCTGACATGAATAGAGATTGACTGCAAGGTCCAACGGGCAAAATTTACTGACTGATCAGCCAGGCACCTCTCTTATTACACCATCATCTTCTCCACTTCACCAGTGGATGGCACTCTCAGTACCCCATTTGTCCATTTCTCCTATGACCATCTTGAGGCCAATTACCATACTTCGGCCCTGCACAAAATGCCTTCCTGAGCTGAGGGCCAGACCAGCTAACCTGTTTTCATTAACATCTCTCTTCCAGATTTATGCCACAATGCTCACAAGAAACAAGTCAACAAAGCCATTCATTTTATTTAATATAATGCTGTGCCCTAGTTTTTGTTGCACCTTTATTGCATCATGTATGAAAATGAGATTGCAAGGTGTTTGGGGTAGGGGCCAGTTCTTATGTATTCTGCAAAGCACCTAACACGCTTTACTAATAATGAGAAATAAAGGCGTTCTGCTCGTGTGTTTGCTCATTTTCCTTTTGTAAGGACAAACACAAAGTGATCTGAAATGAAGATGATAAATTAGGAAAACCCCGGCAGCAGACCCTGAGCTTTGTCCCTTTTCTTCTTTGTTGTCCCCCACTTGCTCATCAGAGCTTGCTTAGCGTCTCTCATCATGTCACAAGTATTTGAATCTTTCTGTTTAGTTCATTGGTATACCCAGTGCATGTTTTGCTCACTACACTTATGTGCAGTGGGGATTGCAATAAACTCTCCTATGTTTTGTAATAACGAGGTGTGTGTGTGTGTGTGTCTTGCAGAAATGCTGCTCATGGATTCTCACTTATTCAGGTGGACAGTATGAAGGTCACCATGAAGGATATCTTACAAAAGGCCTTAAAACGGAGGAAGGGATCACAGAGGGGTTCAGGTGGGACAAATTTTGCTCTCTGTAAAGAGATGTTTTGCCATAAGTAACTTTTCCCCCCCCTGAAATCTGTTTATTTGTGACTGTCATGCAAAATGCTAATTTTTGTTCAGTTGGTATTGTGATCTTCAGCACAGCTCCAAAGCTGCTCTGTTCACAGGTGAGTACAGAAAGAAAGAAAAAGCTTTTCAGATACTACTGAAAAATGCTGACAGTGGGAGAATTGTATAATGTTTCCTGCAAAAGCCATATAGTCAGTATCAGTAATGTTCGTTTATTATGACAAAGCCACTTGCATTAAACGCCAGTCACCGATAGCCTAAAATGAACTGGAAACATGATCATGCCTTTGCTTGTTAGACTTTATATACTTTTCATTTATGTCAGAACCAGGTATTTAATGTGATTTAAAACAAATTCTAAAAAATACAGCAGATTATAACACAATAATTGACTTCCTGCAATATTATCAAAATATTGTTGCCCTGACAAATAGCTTAGACATATTGACATTAAAACAGAAGAAAATATGTAATAATCTCACTTTATTGCAAAGCAATGCTTTTCATGATTATCAATATACATTCACGTACATATTAGTAGAGATATTTTAAAAGTACAAGGCTGAGAAATCTGTCCAGCAAGACATAATTATTGTGAGAAATTGCACTGAGTCTTGTCACGCCACAGAGAACTTTAATATAAACCTATCTATATACTAGGTAGAGATAAGTATCTTGTCTTTGTAAATGAATGAAACCTCCTGATATAACCCTTAGTTTTAAGTATGTGATAATAAAATAAACCCTTTTCTGTTTAGAAAAAATAGTTGGGTGCAGTTTTTTTAAATGCGTGTATAATCTGTCATGGATTTAATTAGCTATCTTCAGATGAAAGCTGAAGTTTTAATAAAAGTTAGAAGAGATAACACAGTGAAGGACACGGATGAGCTGTCTCAAGGCCATATTCCAAGGGAACGATAAGAGCTGTAAAAAATGGCAGAGGAGAGCAATTGAAAATCTGATTCTCGTAAAAAAAAGAGAGAGAGAGAGAGATGCTGGTAGGGGCGGTTGTAGATGAGACCTGCTAGCTTCTGCAAGCAATTTGGCTGCTTGCCAGGAGTCATTGTTCACCCTCAGCTGTGGCGGCTTGGTCCAGATGTGCCAACTGCACGTTTCTGCTTTTGCCAGCTGACTGCGCCGTTTGATAACCAGCTCTCTGGATGCCCATCACTGGCCGCAGAGATAGAATTAAATGATGATGATCTTCCCACAAGTTGGGAGAGGAAACAATGCATATAAATCTTGATTTCATCTCAGCGTGAGAAGTCTTTATCCATCATCACTCATAATGAACAAGTCGTTAGCCGCGATGAATGGTGTTCTGGGTTTTTTTCAAACATCTCTTTTGTTCACTTTTTGGGTGACTTTTATGTATTTCTTGGGGGTCAAATTTCTCTCTAGATAGGAGGATGGCTGGCTTAATCTTTCAGTTGCTATCCTACCTTGTGTATTAAATGCTGCTCTTTTTTCTGTTTGAAATCTGTTTTTTCTTTAATTCTGCTACTTATGTTCAGTAGTTTTAGAAAGGCAGTTTTTTCCCTTAAGACTTTGATTCTGTTGTGATATCATCTCTGCTCATAAACTGTTGTAAACCTTATACCTACTTAGTTGTATATATTGCAAAATAATATACTGTTCTGAAATAGGTATATTAAAGGTATATTTAAATTTCTGAGGCTTGGGAAGTACATACAAAATAGTCTCTGCATTTTTTTTAATAAATGTAACTTTTATCCATGTGACCAGCACACCTCTTCATCCAGTATGTTTGTTTATGTCAGCTGTCCTGTCTAAAATAGGCCCTGATTCTGGAAATACTTGTGCTAAATTTTAATCACATAAATAGTCCAATTGACATCAATACAACTTAAAGTTAAGCATGTGCATAAGTATTTCCAGTATCAGAGCCTAGAATTGTAAACTTCATGAAGCAGATCCTCATTCTCTCTCTGGCATAGTGTTTGAGCTCCATAAATAAGCAAAATTATTTAGTTTGATACATTTTTAACGTCATCATGTATCTATCCTGTGTTAAAATCACCATAATACACAGTTACTTAGCTTAAGATACTTTATATATATATATATAATGTGCTCTGACTGAGTCTCTTGCACTTCCCACTTGATCAGAAACAAGTCATTCGTGGTCACTGTGCTGTGATTAGCAAAAAGGAAGGAGAAGGCAGCTAAGATTACATGACAGTAGAACTCAGAAGGCTGTGGGGATCGACTAAAATGCAGTAGAAAGAGATTTAGAATTCACTTTCTTTCACAGCAGGTTTTTCAGTTTGAGTGAATGTAGTTCTGATATTTTCTCTTGGAGACACAGAATAAATGGAATTTAATCTCATAAACTATCAACACAGTAAGATCCTGTGTATATATGTGTTCATTCTTAAAGACTAGATTGTGATGTCTCAGTTTTCAGTAAAAGTTGGTGATAGAATTTAATTTAGGAAAAGACTATCCCCTCTGGTTCAGCAAACAGCTCCTTTCAATTTAATCCCTTTTTTAAAAAAGATTTTTACTTTGAAATATTGCCATGAAAATTTATCTAAAACTTTGATTAATAGTATTGCAATTATTTCATAAAACTGGAACTCCTGGTAAACTTTTGTTTTCTGTTTGCATACAGACCTACAGTGCAGTCTTCACAGGACAATGTACTCAGTTTATCAATTTAATGCTAAGGCTTAACTCATTTTTAAGTTCTTTATAAAAAGTTTCTCTGTAACTTTATATCTCATTACTGACTTGCATGACATTTCAAATCATCCTGCATTTGTGAAAAGGCGGAAAGTTTGGTGGCATCTTTCAGGTGGGGGAGAGATTGTTGAACGGTTGTAATAAGACCATGGAGTGGACATTCCAATGACAGCAGAGTTAAGTACAGTCCCGGAATTAGTTTTCTGATTCTTTTGGTTTCTCTGGGTAATTTGAAGAATATATTTACTACCCATTTAGTACAAATATTCCTGGATTTTGCTATTTGTAGTTATTAATCTGTAATGTGCAGGTGGGCGATGGGGTTTAATGCATTAGTTCATGAAAATCTTTCTGCCTAGGTCACCTCTGTGAATCAGTGACCTTCTGAGCTGCTCCATTTTTGACTTTTGTTTAAAAATACCATTACCAGCCTTGTCACTACCAACCTTTACCAACCTCATGAAGCATGAGGTTGATAATGACAGATAGAGTTTGTAGTGACAAATGGTAGCTCAGATTTCAGCTTTATGAAAGTTCTATTTTAATATATGCACTGATATTAACACAGAAGTATATGTTAGATGAATCACATCTATAAAAATGTTATGAACACATTTATTTCAAATTACATTTGCTAATGAGACTAAAGCTGAATAAGACTTTGGCCTCCAATTTAATTGTGAGATATTTTAGTGTATGAAAACATGGGTCAATAAATGGATATATATGTGGGTAATGACCTTTATTTCATGGAAAATAATCTGAAAGAAATGGAAAAACATTTTAATTATATTGGAATAGATCTTTCTAAAATCTGTCATTCATCAAAATGTAGCTGTTATGAAAATACTTGCATGAGAAGACAGAGTATGGTGACTAAGTGGTGGCCTTTCTAAAGTTCTTTATAAAAATGTGCTTTTAGTAAAAGAAATAAAAGCTATGTGTAGTCTTGTCAGTGAAGGGGATAGCTCCTAACCACAATGAAACTAGTAAAAATGTATACATTGACTCAGTTTATGGGTTTATTTTAAAAGAAGAAAAAACAACCTGTTCTTCACTTTTGATGATTTATTTTATAGCACCCAATGTGCTAGGAATTTGACAAAACAAAGAATTTAGAGATCAAAACAGCCACCTGTCCAGTTTAGAAACCAGCATAATCCTCCTCTCCAGTCTCGAGTCTCTCATGTACACAGCTCTTTCTCTAGATTTATTTAAACATAGGTCCAAGCCTAGAACAATAGTTGAAAACTTTTGCTCCTTAACATAGTTCTAGTTCAGTGCTGCCCAGACTTTTCCTGTTGTACACCCCTCCCCTCCCCTATTACTGCACAGTTGGCTCAGCAGAGGAGCTTGGGCTGACGGTAGAGATGGGGACTGCACTGGAGATGGGGTGGAGCTGGCCTGTGGGCAGAGAGGGCAGGAGAGCAGAGCGGGGCGGGGGCTGGTGGCAGAGTTGGGCTGGGTGGCGCTCCCTCCCCACTCCCTTTGGGGGCTGGCCCAGGCCCTGCCATGCGCCCTGCGCACGCCCTACAGTTTGGGGACCACTTGTCTAGTTTATTTTTCAGCCAGGTAGCTAAGGGCTGGTCTACGCGTAAACTTGCAGTGGAATAACTAACTCCATTTTAATTCACCAATTTAAACAAAACTGAGATGGGACATTTTTTATTTCAAAATAAGTGTCCACACGCATATTTGCACCAAAACAGCAGAAGGGTTGAATAAAAACAGATTTAATTATTTCAGTTCAAGTTTGTATGTAGACCATTCCAAAGATTAATTGAAAAACTGTATTGATTTTTTTCAGCTTACTTAGCTGACTACAGAAAAATTCACTTAATCGGAATATATAAGATGAAAAGTAAATTACTAAGCAGTATTTTAAAACACCGAAAAGTATTTCAAAATCCCCAGAGATATGATTTGGGTAGGTTTGTAATTCCTGTAGAGCTGCCATTTTAATGGTGCATCCAAGGGAAGAGCGTAATTTATTTGGACTTTCAGGTAAATTTATTTGGAATAAAGAAACTAAGTAGTCATGTGGTAGGAGGCAAAGTGCATTCATGAATCAGAAACTGCGTAGGAGACAGAACATTTAATTAGGAATAAATTATCAATTTTCATCATGGCAGAGGGTTAACTTTGGGGTGCCACCGTGTTCCACAGCTGCACTGGTGTTTATAATATCTAGTCATGATCTGAAAAACGGAGTGAGCAGTGAAGTGGCAAAATTAGCAGATGACACAAAATTATTTAGTCAGGTCAAGACTGGAGACGACTGAGGAACCTCAGAGGAACCTAACCAAGCTAGGTGAATAGATGACATGATGGCAGGTGAAATTCAATGTTGACAAATACAAACTAATGCTCATAGAAAAGGATTATTTGAACTACAGATATACCTTACCAGAGTCTAAACTATATAGGCTCAGGAAAACAACTGTGGCATCCTTGTAGATAGCTCAGTGAAGACTTTTGCTGAATATGCAGCAGTAGTCAAAAAAGCAAGATGCAAAGAATGGGATGGAAAATATTATAATAGCATAGAAGTCAGTGTTATGCATTCACCTGGAATACTCTCTTAAATTGTGGTCACCCCATCTGAAAAAAAGATAGAACAGGTATAGAGGACAATCTGACATACAGTGAGCCAGATTAGGGCATGAAATAGCTCTTCTATCAAGAAAGCTTGAAAAGATGGAGCTGGTGTACTTTTCAGCACAGATAAGTAAATGAAGTAGGATAGACATATGCAAAATAGTGACTTGTCTGGAGAAGGTCTATCAAGAACTTCTGTTCACCCTGTGTCATAACAAGATCGAAGGAGCATTTATCGAAAGTGAAAGATGGCGAATTCAAACCTGATAAAAGGAAATGCTTTCTCAGAGTGCATGACTAGCCTGTGACACTCATTGCCACAGGACATCATTGAGGCCAAGAGCGAAGCAGAATTCAGTAAAGTGTTGGAGATTTATTTAGATAACAAGATTATCCAGAATTACAATTGTAAAGAATAAATAATTTTGAAGAGATTTAAATTAAACCCTCATGTTTCAGGGCATTAAAACAAGGAGTTCTACCCTGCCAAAAAAGATGTTCTTAATTTGGGTTAAAACAGCAACGAAGATAGGGAAAATCAGTCTTTAATTTAACTCTGTAGGCTTTAACTCAAGCTGCTAAGCCAAAATGTTGTGTCTTCATTGCTACTTTGGCTCTGGTTGACTTAACTTTTTTTTTTTCTTTCCCCCTAGCAGTGTAGAGAGACACTGTTGGGGGTTAGGAAGAATCATAGAATGGTAGGACTAGACGAGACCTCGAGAGGTTTTCTAGTCCAGTCCCCTGCACTCGTGGCAGGACTAAGTATTATCTAGACCATCCCTGACGGGTGTTTGTCTAACCTGCTCTTAAACATCTCCATGATGGAGATTCCACAACCTCCCTAGGCAATTTATTCCAGTGCTTAACCACCCTGACAGGAAGTTTTTCCTAAACCAAAAGAAAAAAAAGAGAGAAAACAAACTTGCCTACAAAGAGCTATCAAAAACTCCTGGCATTCCCTGTTTGGCTGGCTGCTGCTCTGGTCTTTTTGACATGACGGAAGTCAGTGGGCTGACAATATATCTGCTTCCTTATCAATTTTTTAAATATATATGAATTATTTTAAAATCCCTTATATTTTATATATAATGTAGTGATTGGACATTATTTATATTTCTTTGCAGTTTTCCTTTCTAAGTTAAGTTGTTTGTGCCTTAAAAGCACGTGCTCTGTTGATTTGTATTAAATATTAATTATTGAATATATTAGGTTTCAGTGGTAGCAGTGTTAGTCTGTATCAGCAAAAAAACGAGGAGTCCTTGTGGCACCTTAGAGGCTAACAAATTTATTTGCGCATAAGCTTTCGTGGGCTAGAACCAGGGCCGGCTCCAGACCCCAGCGCGGCAAGCACGCGCGTGGGGCGGCCCTTTCCCGGGGGGGCGGCAGGCTGGGCCGGGACGACCGGACCTGCCGCAGGCATGACTGCGGAGGGGGCGCTCGTCCCGCGGCTCCAGTGGACCTCCCGCGGGCATGACTGCGGACGGTTCGCTGGTCCCGCGGCTCGGCTGGACCTCCCGCAGGCATGCCTGCGGCAGCTCAAGCGGAGCCGCTGGACCTGCGAACCGTCCGCAGCTGCGGGAGGTCCAGCCGAGCCGCGCGACCAGCGGACCCTCCGCAGTCATGCCCGCGGGAGGTCCGCTGCTCCCGCAGCTCCGGGGCGCCTCCCGCGCATGACTGCTTGGGGCGGCCCTTTCCCGGGGGGGCGGCAGGCTGGGCCGGGACGACCGGACCTGCCGCAGGCATGACTGCGGAGGGGGCGCTCGTCCCGCGGCTCCAGTGGACCTCCCGCGGGCATGACTGCGGACGGTTCGCTGGTCCCGCGGCTCGGCTGGACCTCCCGCAGGCATGCCTGCGGCAGCTCAAGCGGAGCCGCTGGACCTGCGAACCGTCCGCAGCTGCGGGAGGTCCAGCCGAGCCGCGCGACCAGCGGACCCTCCGCAGTCATGCCCGCGGGAGGTCCGCTGCTCCCGCAGCTCCGGGGCGCCTCCCGCGCATGACTGCTTGGGGCGGCCAAAAAGGTAGAGCCGCCCCTGGCTAGAACCCACTTCATTAGATGTATGAGGTAAAAGATACAGGAGTAGGTATAAATACTGAAGTGGGTTCTAGCCCACGAAAGCTTATGCGCAAATAAATTTGTTAGCCTTTAAGGTGCCACAAGGCTTCCTTTTTTTGGAATATATTAGATGAGGCATGAGTTGAAAACAATCTTGTGTGAGAGAGAGTTTTGAATAATGCCTCTTAATTTTTTTCATAAAGAACAAACATCTACTGAAGTGGTGGTGCAATAGCATCATGCACAACAGTTCCACAAAGCACTGCAGTCGGGGGTAATGGGAGTACTGTATCTTTTTTTTTTGCCACTTGCCCAAACACCAAACTGGATGAAGTTTATGTGAGTGTTAGCAAGTTGGGGAAAAGTCTGTAACAAACAGTCTGTGTCACATAATAGCGAAGATAAATCTACAGAGGAAATTGTTCAGGCAGATGTGTAATTAGTTGAAGTCAGCCTGGATAAATCAGGCTATGAACTGCCTATGCAAGATATGTTAGTCTGCATCCCTTTCTCTAAGTTGGTTTCATTGTACTTAAAGCGAACTGTTCTTTTAGCTTAGTGAGGAAGAATCAAATGCAATCGCATAACCTGACTCTGATTGTAATGGATTCCCTGAGGTACACTCATAAAATAGAAAATGTAATTGATGTTTTCTTATGGTAATGAAAAATAACCACGTAGAATACTTTATCTTCAATTTATTTCATTTATTGCATACTCAGCAGCATGTTTTGCAGATACATTTTCACATGAGAGCTAGAGATAAAATATTCTTGGTTGAGGGTGTTTGGTTGTTGAATGGGGTCCTAGAGGAGGTCAGTCTAATCCAGAGTTGGACCCACCTTTAGGGGAATTAGCAAAACTCTCCTATTTAAGAAAGCATTCCCATAGTAACCTGAAAGATAGAGGAAGGAAATGAAGAGAATTAGATCACATTCCATCAAAGCTCCTATAGCAAGGAAGAGAGAGCTGAAGACTCCATTAAATTCAGTAGGCATCTCCTGTGCATCTCTCATTTACCTAGGCAGTGTTTAGGTACTGTGTTGATGGTACTGTAGACCAGTGGTTTTCAAACTGTTCTTCTGGCAACCCAGTTGAAGAAAATTGTTGATGCCCACGATGCAACAGAGCTGGGGATGAGGGGGTTTGGGTGTGGGAGGGGCTCAGGGTTGGGGTGCGGGGGTGAGGGCTGCCAGGTAGGGCTGAGAATGAAGAGTTCAGGGTGTGGGAGGGGGCTCTGGACTGGGACAGAGGATTGGGGTGCGGGAGGGGTGCAGGCTGTGGGGTGGGGCCGGGGATGAGGAGTTTAGGGTGCAGGAGGGGGCTCCAGGTTTGGGGGACCTCAGAGCTGGGCCACAGGGTTGGGGCTTACCTTGGTTGGCTCCCGGTCAGCAGCACAGAGGGGGGTGCAGAAGCAGACTTCATGCCTGTCCTGGCCCCGCAGATTGTGCTGCACTCCCGAAGCGGCCAGCAGCAGGTCCAGCTCCTAGGCGGGAGGCACGCAAGTGGCTCCACGCGGATCTTGCGCGCACACACGCACACACCCCACCCAGCTCCCGTTGGCCAGGAGTGTGGAGCCGGTGCTCAGGGCAGGGCAGCACATGGAGCCCCGTGGTGCCCCCGCCACCTACGAACCAGACCTGCTGCTGGACACTTCCGGGGCGCAGCGCGGTGTTGGAACAGGTAGGAACTAGCCTGCCTTAGCAGGGCAGCACCACCAAGGGGACTTTTAACAGCTTTGTTGGCAGTGCAGACCAGAGCCACCGCAACCCAGTCCCTTCCATTCCATGACCCACGGTTTGAAAACCACTGCTATAGAAAACGCTATTACAGGTATATACATCCGGGACTGCTGTGTATGCATTTGCTGTATTCAGAGCTCCTTGAAAGCTGCTTCCAGAAACATATATATTAGAGCAGTTAATGGATTAAATATCAGTTTAGTGATAATAGCCAGTTGCATTTTGCTGGGATGAAACCAAGACCATGGTGGCCTTTTGCTTTTCCTGTATAAGGCTCTGTTACTGTGGTGGATATAGGAATCTTTGCGAGTTTGGATATATGCAATAAGTTACGAGCCTTGAGAAACATTTGAAGATGAGTTTTACTCATTGGAAGTAAATGGGAATTTTACCATTGACTTCAAATGGGAGCAAATTTAGTCCAGCACAGAGTGTTTTTGCTCCAGAAAAGGGGTGAAAGAAATATAAATTATCCTCACTTAATAATTAATATACCATTATCTGTGTAAATGTTGATTGCCTTAAAAAATCATCTTAGCAGTTGTTGCAAATCAGCCTGCTGCTTATTTCTATTGAATTTACTTAACACTCCTTTACGGTATGGCTACACTGCAATTAAATACCTGTGGGTGGCCTGTACCAGCTGACTCAGGCTTGAGCTAGCGGGCTGTTTAAGTGCAGTGCAGACATTGGGGTTCTGACGTTATTTACAGAATATATGCATAGGTGAACTTTGCTAATATACAACTCAGAAGCATTAGCCACTGTTTGATGTTCTTTATCAAGTGATGGAGAGAAATCTGTAATCTGCTGCTATTTTGGGTGGCGTACTCTTTACAGAAACAGTTCATCTAATACCAGGAAGCCCTTAATTAGTAACTATCAGCAGATGAATGATGAAAAGGAAGAAGTGGAAATGAATTGGGTTTAGAAGAATGACACCTTAATTCTGACTAGAAGACCCCAATTAGAATGATAGGATTGTTCAGTGTCCGTTGTTTGGAACCATTGGTGACTCTGCTGAGTCTTCCCACGAGGCTGCTAAGTGGCAATGGTGACCTTCTGAGATATCTAAACTCTTTCTCTCACTTTCTGTAAAGGCATTGACAACTCTTTTGTGTCATCATCACTAGCAGTTAGACCATTGTAGCACCAGTTAAGGGAAATGATGATCCTTGTCAGCAATGGTTCATTTTCCAAGAGGCTTAAGAAATATATTCAGTTCATCAAATAATTTCACACAGGCCACCAAACAGATGGTAACTACTCTGGTCACTTTTGTTGTGAGCTGAATTTGAGTTGATTAAATGAGTGAGGCTCCATTTCCATTGCCATTCCCTTGAGCCTTCAATTTCTAACTCAGAATCATCATGCTTGGGCTTGTTCCACTGGTACCTCCTCCTTCTCCCCTCCCTCTACTGCTTCAACCACCTTTTGCTGAATCACAAATGTAGAGTGCAAGTTCTCTGGGACAGCAGCTGCCTTTTTCTTCTGTTGGACCAGAAGCTAGCCTAATGAGACCCTGGTCAGGCTATAGGTGCTACTGTAATAATAAAAAGGCAAAGATGTTCAGTACACCGTCTGGTTTTTAAACCAAGTATTCAGTTCAAACACTGGTGTCCAAATAAGAAACACTAGCACTCTTTGAAGGAAATACAGCCCATGCTGGTTTTACCATGATTATAATTATTGCTAAAAAAAACAACCACACCACAAAATGGTGCACCATGAGAACAAGCCTGCCCGTCTCTGCTGCCCATCATGCTCTCCTGTTTTGATGTTCCTTGTGAACTGAGAAGCCTTAACTAAGTCATCGTGTCTGATTTTAAATAGAAATTCTTTGCAAGGCAAACATGCTACTGATCATTATTAAATAGCAGCTTTAAACTGTAAACATCCCAAACCAGAAATACTCAGTCCTTTTAAGACCAAAATGCTTTACAAGTCTAATTGTTATAAACAGTAACTTCTGCCAACATTTCATAGATGTGACCTGTATTTTCCATAGGTTAGAGCAAGAGCTACTGACTGAGTATTGTGCTCAGTTTGGAGAGAGACTAATACCTTTTATATAAATGAAAACAGCTGCTTTATAATACCATTAAAGTCCCTAACAGCTGTCCGCTATTGTTTTGTCACATTTTTCAAAATGTGTAAAGTTACCAAAAGTCATTTACAACATAATCTTACTAATCTAGATCAGTCCCACAGGAAGTGGATAGACCATAAATATAAAACCATCCATATCATATTTCAGTCTCCATCATAGAATCAAGAGAATTGTAGTTGCAAAGGCCCGTTTAGGTCATGTGTTTCATCGCCCAGCTAACAGAATATTATTCCCTACAGTAGATCTGACTAATTCACATTTTATTTAAGGTCGTTTATTGTTCTGTAATTAGTTTTCCTTTCAAAGACCATTATTGAGTCACCTATCCAAACTTCGAGAACAATTGTACGAAATGAAGTAGTCTGAAATGTGAGACACCCTTAGTTTAGGGGAAAAAAAGTATAAAATGCAGATAGTTCAATTATATCCAAAAATATGAATATTCTTTTACTTGTTCTTTCAATGATTTCTAACCTAGTACTTCTAACTCCAGTTTTAATGTGTGGGATCACTTCTAAAGCACACCTCTTAAAGTCTGCACACGTGTTCAATCTGGAACGCCCACTGGAGAGAAGCCAAAACCCTAATATAAAGGTACTGTTCATGTAAAGAGTTATTTGTTATTGTCTATCATGTGTCCAGCTCATAGGGAAATGCTAGGATACAATAAAACTGAAGAATTTCATTTCAGGTTGTTCAATTATCTTCCTATTTCTGTGGTATTTCACCTCTTCTGTTGTATTTCACCTCTTCTGTTTGTAAATACTTGGTCTTGATACTGTGCTGCTGTCTTCAATGTCCCTTTTCCCTCCCTCCTTGGATTTTAAGGAGAATGACCTTCTCCGAAGTGTTGTGATGGAGCTAAACAGTTAAGCGATGCCTACACTATGCACCTTTTAGCCACACAGCTGTGCTGCTACAGCCGTGTTAATAAGAGGCGCGCAGTGTAGCTGCTATTGGTCAACAGGAGAGAGCTCTCCCACTGACAAAAAAAAAGTCCACCCCCAATGAGCGGTGGTAGCTTTGTCGGTAGGAGAGAGCTCTCCTCCCAACAAAGCACTGTTCATACCGGCGCTTTTCGTCGGTAAAACTTGTCATTTGGAGTATGTGTGTGTTTTCACACCCCTGAACGACAAAAGTTTTACCAATTAAAGTCCAGTGTAGACAAAAGCCTTTTGTGTCACTGCCCTCTGAAAGGAGAAGAGAAAATAGTTCAGATGGTGGTGGAGGTGGGAGGAAAGTAGTAGCCAACAGAAAGAGGGTAGCTGGCAGCAAAGAAACAGGAGAGGAACCACTCTCCTTAAAGGCTGCTAAGGTACTATGGGATATTGGTGAGTTTTGCGCTTAAACAGAGATTCAACATCTTTGATATGTATGAAAAATGCAACATAGCCTCCCCAAAATTATACCACCTACTCGTTGAGTACATAATGAATTTTTTGAGAATTTAAAAGTAAATCTTAATTTTAATTCCGAAACTAATTAAAATGGGTCCTTTAAGAAATTTAATATCTACTGTCAGCCTTCCTGCCCACACCCCCCATGCTTCCAGTAATAGCATATGTGACAAAGTTCCTCTTCTACTTTGGTGGGTCCTGCACTTATTGGCGGATTTGCTCGCCTCAGAGATTCACCCTGTGGGTCAGGAAACAGCCCAGAGACCTTCCCCTCTGGTAGAAGCCACAGTCCAGGTCAATTCCTCCTGTGTCTGATCAGGGGTTGGGAGGGAACCTGGGCCCGCCCTCTACTCCGGAGTCCAGGGCCCTGTGGAGTGTCTCCTGGCACAGCTGCGCGACAGCTACAACTCCCTGAGCTACTTCCCCATGGCCTCCTCCCAACACCTTCTTTATCCTCACCACCGGACCTTCCTCCTGGTGTCAGATAATACTTGTACTCCTCAGTCTTCCAGCAATACGTCTTCTCACTCTCAGCTCCTCGTGCCTCTTGCTCCCAGCTCCTCACGTGCACACCACAAACTGAAGTGAGGTCCTTTTTAAACTCAGGTGCCCTGATTAGCTAGCCTGTCCTAATTGATTCTAGCAGTTTCTTAGTTGGCTCCAGGTGTCTTGATTAGCTTGCTTGTCTTAATTGGTTCTAGCAGGTTCCTGATTACTCTAGTGCAGCCCCTGCTCTGGTCACTCAGGGAACAGAAAACTACTCATCCAGTGACCAGTATATTTGCCCTCTGCCAGACTGTGTACCCCACTGGTCTGGGTCTGTCACAGATAATACAGATTCTTCACACTTTCCCTATAGTTAGAACTCTCTGGAATCCTGTGCATTGGTTACATTTGAATAATTTTAAAAATGATAATTTTTCACGTTATTCTTCATAACTAAATATTTCTTCTGCAGCAGAGGTTGAAGGCTACAATAAAATGTTCTGCTGCAGAGAATTTCCCAAAGAACTGCCTTCTTTCACAGTGGTTGCCATCTCCTTTTCTTCTCAAAGTACTCCCAGGGGAATTTTGCAACAAAAAATTAAATTAAAAATTCTGCATACTGTATTTTCAAATTCTGCATATTTTGTCAAAATAACACAATATAATCACACCAATTTTAATTATTTTGGTCATTTATTTCAAAATACCTGTCAGCAAGTATGTCTGTAACAATACAGACGACAAAAAAAGATTCAGAAAATGTTTTTTGACAAATAGATTCCTTACTAGGCATATTAATACAGAACTCTGAATAATAATTCATTTAAGCTTTAATACAGAACCATATTCCTCCACCCCACCCCGAAGCAGTGCAAAGGCTTGGGGAGAGTTAGGGGTAACGGAGGAGCTGCGGGAGAGGGAAGTAATTGCTGGGAAGGAGTCTGGGTGTGAACTCGGAGGGTTGTTGGGTATGGGTGGGAAAAGTATAGAATGGGGAGGTTTTGGGGGGCGGGGGAAGGATGGTTAGGGAGCTTCTCCATGCAGACCCTGGCTGACCCCTAGCCTCTCACATTCAGTCAAGCACATCTGACCTGTCCCCATATGTCCCTACACCGCCACTCAGACACCCCCTCCCCCATCTCTGTGTCTCTCTGCCCCCACTCAGACATTCCCTGTCCCAGTGTGTCTCTGTGCCCCCACTCAGCTGCTCCCCCATCCCTATGTCTCTCTGTGCCGCCACTCAGCCATTCCCCTTTCCCTATGTGTCCCTGTTCCTCGTCTCCCATCCTCATATGTTTCTGTGCCCCCACTCAGCCACCCTCTCTCCCTACGTAGCTCTGCACCCCTTCCCCTATCACCATGTGGCTGTGCACTTCCCTCCCCCATGTGGCACTGGGCCTCCACTCCGATTCAGGCCCTGCAGCAAAGAAGTCAGGCTCTTTCTCTTCCCTAGCTGGTTGGGAGTGGCTGCTGTGTTCTAGCACTACAGCACCCTCTGGTGGGCAAAAGACGGAACTGCAGCAACATTCTGACAAACTTTTTTGTGCAAAAAAATAAAAATATGCATGGCTCATTAATTATGCATGCACAATGGTGCAGAATTCCCCCTGGAGAATCAAAGGGACTGAAGCCATAGTTGCCCTTGGTTGGTGGCCATTTTGAGAGGGTATTTCTCACGCTGCTACAGTATCTCCTTCTGCTTATTGATTTGGGGAGGGGGTCACCATATCCCCTGTGGGTAGCTGTGGCTTCAGTCCTATTAAGACCAATGGAAAGTGGTGGCGATTTTGATAGAGGGCAATTCTTTATGGCAAGATAAACTTTGAGTTATGAAAAATTATGGCAAAAAATTACCATTAGTCCTAAATATCTTTTCCAACGCTACCCATTGCATCAGATGTACTCAGCGGGTAGGCCTGGAGAGGGAGGGGCAAACTAGGGTGTTCACATGCAGAGGAACTTAGGGGGGGTTGCAGGAAACGGGGAAACTGATTCATAGATTCTAAGGCCAGAAGGAACCAGGAGATCTAGTCTGACTTCCTGTATATCACAGGCCATTAAATTATGCCCAGTTATCCTTGTATTGAGCCAAATAACATGTTTGACTAAAGCATAAAGCCTTCTAGAAAGGCACCCAGGCTGGATGTGAAGACATCAAGTGATGGAGATGCCACCCCTTCCCTTGGTAGTTTGTTTCAATAGTTAATCACCATGACCATTAAACACTTGTGCCTTATTTGAATTTGGCTTCAGCTTCCAGCTGTTGGTTCCTGTTATGCCTATAGGACATAACTGGTGTATGCATGTGCACACATGGGATAACACAGAAAGGTGAAGAGGCAGGGAAATTGTGGGGTAGTGGTGCAGGGGAATGCTAGGAAGTACAAGAGGAAGGGAGAAGTTGGAGGACAGGAGAGATCACACAATTATGATTAAGGCATTTTAGTGCTAGTGGACCTGGATTAGATTAAACTGAGTTTTAAAGATGTATTAGATTTTTTTTCCATATTTTCCCCTTATTGTGACACTAAAAGATAGTCAAGGTTTCTGTTGAAGAAGAAACTTTGAGTTATGAAGAATAACAGGAAAAAAATGGCCACTAATCCTTTAAAAAAAAAAAAAAGAGACAGACAAGATTTCAGTGAGTTTTAACTACATGGGAACTCTGTATATTCTATGACAGGGCAGTATAAAGGTTGTTTGAGTGCCCTAATTCTGTACTTCTGTGTCTTTACATATTTGGACTTTTGTTAAGGTTAGCCTTAACTGTAAATTTCTTGGGTTCATGTTGTAATTATCCAAAATGAAAGCGATATCTCTGTAAGGTGTTTTACCCTTAATTACTGATATACTCTCCATTTTAGAATAGTTTTTGTCTGGACTTCAGTTATTCTCTTATTTGTTTTTGTTTGTTTAAGGGGGTTTTCACATTAGAGCAGGCATGATTAAAAGAACATTAATAGGCCTAATTCCCTTGGTCAGTTGTTTTTCTGTATACCCCTTGCCACTTCTATTGCACTGAGGAGTGCAGATGTTGCAGGGAAGAGAGGGACAAAAAGGTGGTTTTCTGCCTCCCAGGGCAACTGAGCAGCCTAGAATCCCCAGGAGCAATCAGAACCACTCTGCCCTCTCTCTTGGTCTCTCCCTTTCCCACACACCCCTATGCTAGGAGCTGCAGGGAGCTGTTTGTTCAGCCCTACACAGCTCCCACAGGGAGGATTTCTCCCCTGGCTATACGTGGCTGTTTTATAGCTCCGTTGTGCTGCCAGAGCCCCCATTCACACATGTTCATAGCTCTCCAAAAGTCACCTTTGGGACTGAAGTTTCCTTGATTGGTCCCTGCCAGAAGGTGCTTTTTTAAGATTAGCAAAATCCCTTCAGCCATTTTGGTGTTCTGAGAGGGTAAATATATCTTTAATTGCTGGAGACAGCACCATAGTGGCAAGCTCTTCCAAGTAATTCCCTCTGTCTATCTGCATCATCTCTGTTTTGCTAGGGTTGTAACTTCAGCCAGCTCTTCCTCACCCTTGTGCTGATCTCAGCCAGACACTGGGATGGCTAGGTGATGTTGCCATATGTTGTGAACAGCTAACAGTGAATAAAGATTTTGGGACAATTTGCTAGTATAGAAGCAGATTTTATTAGTCCAGTATGTTGAACTTGGTGGGATTTTGTACACTAACCAGTTTTGCTGATCAGATTATCTGGGCTCGTCTCTGAGCTTAACATGAAACAGACACTATGAAATCTCCCATTTACTGATTTTTTCCATAGTGGTAAAAAAAAAAACCTGTAATTGATATGGCATGTTCTAAATTCCGCTCTCAGCATTTGGATGGGGAGTTGTTTTTACAGTACTGAAGAAAGGTCCTCTCAATGTACCTGAGGCCTCTGCACGGAACAACCTGCTTGGTGTATGTTCCTCATTTAGCCTGAAATAAGTATTTATGTGGCCAGATTAGCCTGTATTGCAATCCTGTTACATTTCCATGTCTATAATCAGGAGAAAAGTACCTTCCTTGGTTTTTTTATAATTCAGGTCAGCAATCTGAAGATCTTTTGCTGATGTACCAAGTTCACAACTAACCCCACAGTCTGAGTTATGGGATACAAAGTGTCTAGATGAGAGCTACCGATTAGATGGGCAGAGTATGGGGTGGGTTTAGCATATGCTGGCTGAGGTGTTTACTCCCCTCCCAGTGGCAGTTAAAGAGGATTATCTTGACACTTTCTCCTGAATTTGTGTTTTTTTAAAATTTCATTACAATATATATATTTAAAAAATGGAGATATACCAATCTCCTAGAACTGGAAGGGACCCTGAAAGGTCATCGAGTCCAGCCCCCTGCCTTCACTAGCAGGACCAAGTACTGATTTTTGCCCCATATCCCTAAGTGGCCCCCTCAAGGATTGAGCTCACAACCCTGGGTTTAGCAAGCTATCCCTCCCCCAATATAATGTTCCTACCATGAGCTTGTTATATTATGGATCAAAGCATCATGAGTTCATACATTTCCCAGTTATATTTAAGATGCATACTGTTTACTTAAAAAGAATTAAAGCCTGTAACAACAAATCAGTACTTCTTCTAATATTACTTCCCGTCTGCTGCAGTAGCATTGCTGCATGCTTTATGCCCCACAGAAGAACAGCACATAAATGAACCATCTTTATTTATTTTAAGGTGCTTTTGACTAAATTCTTAATTTCACTGTCTGTCAAGGTAGTGTTAAGTAAAATGGGTTTGAACTGCTGTAGTTTTTTTGTACCGGACTAGACGTCAGAAACCTTTGCCATCACTGGAAATTCTGTCACTTTGGATTTACTGTCTGTTTCCCACAGCTGAATTCTTAAGCAGTGTGATTTAACACCTTGGCTCTCCATCAGCCAGTTCTGGCATTTATTTGAATGCATTACACCACTGGTTTCCATAAACTATTTTACAATTGTTTCAAATAAATGACTGTTTATTTCCACAAAAACCATCTGCGTTTCTGTGGAGAGCGACAGATAACTATATGTAAAATTTGGTAATGTCACAGCAGTGCAAGTTAAGAAAAACAGATTGGATTGAAAAATCTGATGTAAGTACATAATGTTAAAGGTTTGTTTTCATCCTTTAAATGGCTGTATTTAACAAATGATACCTGAATCTGCAATGATCAAAATCTTTATCCCGCTTAGGAGGTGTTGAGATTTTTAACAAATAAACAGATTTTAAGATGTTCTCATAGCAGCAGGATTTAGAATTGTATATAAACATTCTTCCTTTTAAACTATTTCCTCTCAAATTGTTTACATATTTTTCTTTTGTCCTGTTGCTGTTGCCAAGCATATTGTGAAACACTCACTCTTCCATAATGTTCCAAGAAGTCTTCCCCAGTAGAAGGCCTGCAATCTCCTATCTATTCTTCTTTGAGTGATTGCTCATGTCTATTCCACAGTAGGTGTGCGTGCTCACCACGTGCACCGGTGCCGAAAGTTTTTCCCCTAGCAGTACCTGTAGGGGAGCGCCCTAGCGACCTCTGGAGTGGCGTCTCCATGGCACAGTATAAGGGGCACTGCGCGCTCCCCCCCACCCTCAGTTCCTTCTTACCACCAGTGAAGATGCTTCACAACTGCTCTGCTCAAGCTTTGCTGTAGCTCGTCCCCAAAAACTGCTTGTTCGTTCAGTGTATGGTACCTGTAGTTAGTTAGTTGGTGGTGGTTTAGTAGTGGTGGACGGTATGCCCCGTGCCCCAGGTTTTAAGTCATGCAACACTTGTAGGCGATCTGTGCCAGTGAGTGAGCCGCACGCGGACTGTTTATGCTGTTTGGGGGAAACCCATCTCAGCAATCGCTGCAAGATTTGGAAGTCGTTTAAGCCTTGGACCAAGAGAGAAAGGGACATTAGGCTCCGTGGTATTCTGATGGAGTTGGCGCTGACCCCAGCTCTGGCGCGCCGCTCCGAGTCAGCACTGGGCACTGCGATGTCAGTGCACGGCGACCCTTAGGCGCCATTGACTAGTCAGCACCACTCCCCGTCCACAGGGCACACCAAGAAGGCTAGGAAGAGGCCTTCTTCGCCGCGGTGCCAGAATAAACCCGGGACAGAGGCTAGACCCATGTTGGGCAGTCCTCGATCCCCACCGGCCTCTAGGCCTCCAGCTTAAGTCGAGTGGAGTAGCCTGGCCCATTCAGAGCAGGCCTCCCCAGATGTCCGGATGCCTTCTGCGCCGGAGGCCCTGCAGGCGACTCGGGATGTCAGCCCCGCGCTCCAGAGGCAAGCCGCTGTTGGGATCGTTGCAGTCATCCCCGGCTCGGTACTGGTCTCAGTCAAGGGAACATTCCCGATGCCTTCGCCACCCAGTGACTGTTCAGGGCAAAGTCCACATGAATAGCCCTCAATGCCCACCAGGCTGTCTGGTTGGGTTCCATCTTACCAAGACTCTCAGCACTGCTCTGCCTCGAGGAGCGAATGCTGAGGGACTGAGGCAGATGTCGCCAAAGGTCCTCCTCTCGGAGGGGCTATTGCAGCCGGTCATGGCACGAACATCGTCATTCCCACTCTAGGACCCCGTCATGGCACCGCCTCCGCAGCCCCGGGCATGAATCGCCGGCGTCTCGCCGGCGTAGGCCCACCTGCTGGAGCTGATCGCGGAGCAGCTGTTACGGACAGTACCGGTCCTCCACGTCAGGATTGCGGTCCCGTGGTCGGCATCACTCCCAGCGCCGCCGCTCCTCCCGGTCCGGGGACAGCGGCAGGTCGTATGTCAGCCCGGCCTCCCTTCGTAGTCGTCCATCGATGGGCCAGTCCGAACAACCGGCTCCGCTGGTGCCACAGCAGGTGCAGTGGCACCAGCCCCCGTAGCTGGCCCAGTGGTAGCAGTGGGCACCGTGGGCCCCGGCGCAGCCCCTGGAGGGGGCTCGCTCAGTGGCCGGAGCCTCAGAAGGACCATCAGCCTCCCTCTCCAGACCTCCAAGGAAGGAATCGGTGGAACGTACATTCTCGGCACCATGCCCAGAGACCGACCTGATAGTGGACCCTCCAGTGCTGGTGGACACACAAAGTACCGCGCCGGCCTCGTCATCCTTCCTGGATGAGGTGATTACGGCCCCTCCTCCCTCCATCCCACAGGAGGACTTTTGGGCCCACCAAGAACTCTTAAAAAGGGTGGCATCAAGCAGAGGAGATGGAGGAGCCCTCGGACTCCCTGTTTAATGTACTGTCCTCAGCCCAGGCATGGTGGCCTTGCCTCTCTATGAAGGGGTGGTGAAAATTTCAAATGCCCTGTGGCAAACCCCAGCCTCATTGGCCCCCATCTCTAAGAGAGCAGAATGTTTGTTAGTATTTTGCGCCCGCCAAGGGGTACTTATACACCCACCCTGCTCCTAACTCCCTGATGGGCGAGTTGGTCAACCACAGGGAACAGCAGGGCCAACAAGCCCCTGTCCCAAAAAATAAAGATTGATGGAGGCTGGACTCATTTGGAAGAAAAGTTTATTCGTCCTCGAGCTTCCAGTTACGGGTGGCGAACCACCAGGCTCTCCTGGGCCGGTATGAGTTCAATCTGTGGGGCACCCTGCCCAAGTTCAAGGGCTCCCTCCAGGAGCGCGACAGGAAGGAGTACAAAGCGCTGGTGGAGGAGGGCACAGCGGCTGCCAGGGCAACCCTGCAGGCAGCTTCAGATGCAGCGGACACGGCCACACGGTCCAGGGCCTCCGCGGTGTCCATGAGAAGGGTGTCATCACTCCTGCTCTCTGGGCTGTCCAGCGAGGTGCGGACCTCCCATTTGACGGCAAAGCCCTGTTTGCGGAACAAATGGATACAAAGCTGCATGGCCTGAAAGACTCCCACACGACTCTCCAGACTCTGGGTCTCTGTGTTCCGGCTCAGCCTAAGTTCAAGCCGCAGCAGACTCTCGCTCAGGCCAGCCATTCAAAATACAAGACCGCTTATAAGAAGTCGCAGGACTATAAGAGGCGCCCACAGAGGCAGTCTCAGTCTGCCCCCCAGCCTGGGTTCTCCAAGGGCCATCGGGCAGGGAAAAGGCAGTTTTGACAGGATGCTCGGAAGCGCCCTGCCAGTTCTCATCAGGAACCCACCCTCAATAAAGCTTCCCTTCTCCAATTGGTTGTGTGCTTTCCTCCCAGAGTGGTCGCGTGTGACCTCAGACCGATGGGTCCATCTCCCAGGGCTACACCCTACAGTTTACTTCCTCGCCTCCCAACCACCCTCTAACCCTGTCCCTCCTGGGGGACAACCTCGCACGAGGCTCCGCTCGAGCAGGAGATGGGGCGGCTCCTGGGCTTAGGAGCAGTGGAAGCGGTTCTGGGGGAGTTCAAAGGCAAGGGGGATTACTCCTGCTATTTCGTTATCCTGAAGGCCAAAGGGGGGCTCAGGCTCATTTTGGACCTGCAAGGCCTGAGCCAGTACATGGTGAAGCTCAAGTTCCGCATGGTCTCCTTGGCCTCCATCATCCCCTGCCTGGATCCCGGGGACTGGTACGCTGCCCTCGATCTGCAGGACGCGAACTTACATTCATATATTCAAGGGGCACAGACGCTTCCTCTGTTCCACGGTGGGGCAGGAACACTACCAATTTACGGATCTCCCGTTTGGCCTGTCCAGTGCCCCCAGGGTATTCACGAAATGTATGTTGGTGGTGGCAGCCTACCTCAGGCACCGTGGGGTCCAGATCTTCCCCTATCTGGATGACTGGCTGGTCAAGGGCAGCACCCGGTCGCAGGTGTGGGATCATATGGTGCTCCTTCTGTCTACATGCACTACTTTGGGTCTGTTAGTATACAACACCAAGTCCACATTAGTCCCGGTACAGCACATAGAGTTAATCGGGGCAGTCCTGGATGCCTCATTGGCCAGGGCCTCCCTCCCACCAGACAGGTTCAAGACCCTGAAGGGTCTCATTGACACGGTCACAGGGTTTCTGGTGACAACAGCCAGAGTGTGCCTCCAGCTCCAGGGTCACATGTCGGCGTGCACATATGTGGTCCGTCACGCCAGACTCAGGATGAGGCCCCTCCAGACCTGGTTGGCCTCGGAGTTTTCCCAGGCCAGGGACAGGATGGACAAAGTCCTCACGGTGCCCGAACCAGTGATCACCTCCCCACAGTGGTGGTCCACCCGAGAAACATGCTCCAAGGGATCCTGTTCAGGAGCAGGGCCCCGTTGCTGGAACTGGTGTCCAACGCGTCAGACCTGGGATGGGGGGCCCATGTGGGGAACGTTCAGACCCAAGGTCTGTGGTCGGCTCAGGATCTGACCCTCCACATAAACGTCAAGGAGCTTAGGGCGGTATGGCTGGCGTGCATGGCCTTCCGCTCGCACCTGCAGGGCCAGGTGGTCAGGGTCCTCACGGACAACACAGCCTTGATGTTCTACATCAACAGACAAGGCAGGGCCCAATCCTCTGCCGCGAAGCCCTCAGGCTGTGGGACTTTTGTATAGCTCACGACATCTGCCTACAGGCCTTCCATCTGCCGGGCACCCGGAATCCGTGGGCAGATCACTTGAGCAGGGACTTCTCCTCTCAGCACAAGTGGTCTCTCCACCCAGAGATGGTGCACAGACTTTTCCAAGTGTGGGGAACTCCCCAGCTGGACCTGTTCACAACTCGGCAGAACCGTCGCTGTCCCCAGTTCCACTCCAGTGGTGGGGCTGGGACAGGGTGCTATCTCCGATGCCTTCCTCCTGTCCTGGTCAAGCCAGTCTCTCTATGCCTTTTCCCCAGTTCCTGCTGATTGGCAAGGTTCTGGAAAAGAAAGACGGAAAAGGCCCCGGTCCTTCTGATTGCCCTGGCGTGGCCCAGGCAGCATTGGTACGGGACCCTCACGGGCCTGGCGGTCACCCTGCCGTGGTCATTGCCATCCTACCCAGACCTGCTCTCCCAGGACCAGGGCTGCCTCCTCCACCCCAGCCTAGCAGCACTCCACCTCCTGGCGTGGCTGCTCAATGGTTAGGCCGGGAGGAAAGGATGTGCTCGGAAGGGGTTCAGCGCATCCTCCTAGAAAGCAGGCGGCCCTCCACGCGCCGAGCCTACTTGGCAAAGTGGTCTTGGTTTTCCAGATGGGCGGACGAGCGGGGTGTTTCGCCGGTGACCGCCCTGATCCAGTTTATTCTGGACTATCTCCTCTACCTTAGAGCCCAGGGCCTGGTGCCTCGTCAGTCAAGTGCACCCGGTGGCCATATTGGCCTTCCATCCACCGGTGCAGGGCCACATGGTATTCTCCCATGCTATGACTGGCCGATTCCTATGGGGGTTGGATCGTCTCTTTCCATATGTTAGGCGCCCTATCCCGCAGTGGTGTTGGCCCGTCTCACCAGGCCCCCATTTGAGCCGCTAGCCACGTGCTCCTGGTCACACTTCTCGTGGAAGGTGGCCTTCCTGGTTGCGATCATATCGGCCAGGCGAGTCTCTGAACTCAGGGCCCTGACCTCCGAGCCCCCGTACATGGTGTTTCATAAGGATAAGGTCCAGTTCCGCCCACACCCTTCATTCCTCCTGAAGGAGGTCTCCACCTACCACATGGGTCAGGACATTTTTCGGCCAGTCCTCTGCCCCAAGCCCCATGCATCACGCTGAATGTGAGATGGGCTCTGGCTTTTTACCTGGAGCGGACTAAGCCATTCAGAAAGCAACTGTTCATTGCCTCAGCCAAACGCTTGGAGAGTCGGCCGATCTCCACTCAGCAGCTCTCCAACTGGATTACCTCATTCATCCGTACCGGTTATGACCTGGCAGGAATCCCCTCACTGCCAATTGTGAGGGCACTCTGGACTAGGGCACAAGCCTAGTGGCTGCCTTTTTAGCCCTTGTCCCCACTCAGGACATTTGCAGGGCTGCTACGTGGTCTTCCATTCACATGTTCACCTTGCACTATGCGATTGTCTCCCAGAACTGGGACGACACTGGGTTCGGCAGGGCTGTGCTCCGTTCCGAGAATTTGTGAACTCCTACCCACCTCCAACTGATATAGCTTGGAATCTCCTATTGTGGAATACACATGAGCAATCACTCGAGGAAGAAAAGAGAGTTACCTGTTCCATAACTGGTGTTCTTCAAGATGTGTTGCTCATGTCTATTCCACGTCCCGCCCTTCTTCTCCTCTGTCGGAGTTGTTTGGCAAGAAAGAACTGAGGGTGCGGGGGAGTGCACAGAGCCCCTTCTACTGTGCTGTGGAGGTGCCACTCCACGGGTCGCTGGGGCGCTCACCTACGCATACTGCTAGGGGAAAAACTTCTGGCACCGGAGCACCTGGAGCACGCACACCTACTGTGGAATAGACATGAGCAACACATCTCGAAGAACACTAGTTATGGAAAAGGTAACTGTCTTTTCTTAAAGCCTAGGTTTTTCACCGTGTATTATTGCCTCTGCCTATTCACTTCTCTTTTGTTTACATTCTGGGTTCAGTACTCAAGCTGGTATGCTACAGTCAAGTTCTTCACTTTAGTGGCAAAGCCAAATCCTCACCTGTATTTCTAGTGAGCCACACTTTAGTGTAGCCTCTCCAGAAGAGGAAGTAATGCCTTAGTTTGCACAGCTGCCCATCAGTATTGAATGAGTAGCCAGATTAAGGCCAGTTCCATGCTACAAAGTTCTGTTGACATAACTGTATCTGTCTGGGATCTGAAAAGACCACACCCCAAGCTGACATAGCTATGCTGGCAAAACCAGAGTAGATGTTGCTGTGCTGTCAGAAAAGTGCTAATGTTGTTCGAGGAGGTGGTGGTACTGTAGCCTCAGGAAAAACTCCTTCTGTCAGCATATGCTGCGTCTATACTAGGGGGATCTGCTGGCAGAGCCGGACTGGTGCGGCTGTATCAGCGGAGCCTGGGTAGTGTGGACTAGCCCGAAACTATTTCAGCTCTTCCATATGCTGTACACGTGCCAGCTGCGCAAAGGCTAGAATCTAGTGGCCTTATACTTAGCGCAATTGATACATTCTGACAGATTATTTGAAAAGATAGAAATACATAAACTCTCTTCTTTTTTATGGCCTTGTAATAGCGATCACATATTTCCAGCAAATGTTTTCTATAGCAATAATAAAAAAAGTGGTAACAAGAATAATAAATATAGGTGCAGTTTAAACTCAAAAGAAATCACACTTTCAAAACCTAGGGTTGGAGCAATAAAGTTATAAATCATCTTTACTTGGAAAAGGAGAAAATTAAAATGCGGAAATACCTCAGACATCGACACTGAATGTTTATCAACTGGTTTTCTCTGAAGGCTTCTGTTCCACTGCCCCACCTGCTCCACACAGACCCATCCCTTGTCTCTTCCACTAAGCTAGAGCAGAGCTGTGATGTGGAGGAAAATGCCTCTTGTTTGCATCTGACCATCCACTGTCTGTCATGCATCCATTGTCTTGGCCATCAGGGGATGATTGCAAACTTTAAATTCCTCATTGTTTTCATGAGTATTTGTAGCATCACAAATACATACAGTACTTTAAAGAACACTTGAAATAATCCTCCTGCCTCAGGCGCGCTCGGTCTCCCTGGGGCAGTTATGACATGGATGCTAGGTGTGGAAGGGTTTGAGGGGGTCGCAGGGAAGGGCTTTGCAAAAGGAGGGGAAAGGACTCACTCCATGCAGAGCATGTGGATGGTGACCGTGAATGAAGGCGAAAAGCCTTGGGAATGGTGATGCTCTTACAAAGAGGCCCCTTACTTTGAAATGGGGTTTTGCCCCACCAACAAAATACCCCCCACCTCTACATGGGTTTTCACTGTAATCAGAGAGGATGTATCTGGCCAAAACCCCCTTTTCTTTGTCTCATCACTCCTGCTGCTGCAGAGCTCACAGGCTGCTGTCGGGAACCATGTCTTCACCTCGCAGGAGAGTTATTGCAGCACAAGCAGCCAGCGATTCAGCTTTACTCTTTCCCCTACAGGATGGTTGGGTTCCTCCTTTTTCATTCCTGTTTCCTGCTGTGCCACAGCAGAGGATGAGTGGGGAGAGGGTATTTCCCCCTTGGAATGCAGAAGTTAACACTTGCCTGGGTACTATGCTGCAGTCAAAGGGGATTAGCACAGAAGAACTGGTTTATAGTTAGTTGGTGTGGTCCTCTGGCTCAGATACAGGAGTAGGAATCAGGAGTCCTGGGGATCTAGACCCAGTTGTGCCACTAGCCTCAGCAGGCTTAATAAACACAATGGTAAAAACACAAAGTTGACACTAACCCTCCCACTAAGCTGCATTGGGAATATTTTTGTAGAATTCCCTCGTGGAGACAGCATTACAGGAGGCACTATGAGAGAAGGGAGCAGTTGTGTATGGAAGCAGAGAGGGAAGCACACAGGGTGAGCTAGGGGTTCTCAAACTGGGGGTCGGGAGGTTCTTACATGGGGGGTCGCAAACTGTCAGTCTCCACCCCAAACCCCACTTTGCATCCAGCATTTATAATGGTGTTAAATCTATAAAAAAGTGTTTTTAATGTATGAGGGGTCGCACTGAGAGGCTCCCTGTGTGAAAGGGTCACCAGTACAAAAGTTTGAGAGACTCTTGTGTAGGGAGGTAGGGAGGCAAGTCAAGGAGTGCAGGGCCTTGGAAATAAGGATGAGGGCTTTGGGATGTCACCGGGATCACACAGCACTGCGGGACCTTCCAGTAGTGGGTGAGGAGAATGATTGTAGCTGAAGCAAGCTGGCTAACCTGGGGCTGCAGGTACAGATCGGGAAGGTCAGGGACAAATGGGTTGCGTTAGTCAAGGCAGGAGCTGACCAGGACATAGAGCAGGGGTGAGCAAACTGTGGCTCGCAAGCCACGTGCGGCTCTTTTACTGTTAAAGTGAGGCTCGCAGAGCCCCCCCCCCCATGCCCATTCTCCACCTACCAGACTGGGGGTGAGGTCGGGACCTCTGTCTTGCAGCAGGGTGGTGGGATAGGGGCTTCTGCACAGCAGAGAAGGGGATCTCAGGGCTTCAGCTGGAGTGGGGCTGAAGCCCCGAGCCCAGCAGGCGCCTATTGAGGGCCTGAGCCCTGGCTCTCGAACTTCTGAAGATTGTTGTATAGGGCTTGGAGGGTCAGTAAGTTTGGCCACCCCGGCATAGACCAAGGCTTTGGTGATAGGAATAAATAAGGGGAATGTTGTAGAGAGAGACGTTGGTTTAGTTCTTCAGTGACATTTTAATCTAGTCTGTCTCTTTATTTCGACCTGTCTTTAAATAGTTGAATTGCTATTTGGCAGCAGAATTACAGCTCTCAGCATTCCACACAGATTGAAACATTGAGCTAAATCTTCCCCCCCATCTCCATTTTTATCCTTATTGTAACATTTATTTGGTTGCACTCAGAGCTGAGGTTTGGTTTGGTTTTTGTTTAAACACTTTAAAAAAAATAAGTGTTTGAGTTTGTTTATTGTGCACATTCAACCCCTGACCAGTGTATTTTTCATTGCTATTGAAAGTTAATGGGGGCAAAATTGCATTCCAAAACATTTGAACCTGAAGTAGCCATGGCTGAACTTAGTTGATCTCTGGTGATCGGTTCAATTTAGTTACGATTTTTAGCCATTAGGCTGGGGCTGAATGATGGTGATTTGGTTGAGGCCAAATGTCTGCAGAAAATTGGCTCTTTGATAAGAGCCCTGTTATCAGAGGGGGATACTTTCTCATTTACATTTAGATGAGTATTGATTATTTATTTACTCAGAGAAGTGAGATTCGTTCCCAATCTTATCTCTCGTCTCTGCTTGTCAGCAGAAAGAGAGATAAAGCTCCTGACATCAGACCAAGATAACAGCACTTTGTAGGAAAGATAAAAGTTGGAATGGGCCTTTTTCTAGTCTTGACTGAAAGGATAAGTTTTAAAAATTAGAACTGATGGGTCAGGCTTTCGAAACCCTTTCTGAAGGCTTTGCAGTTTCACTAGGCAGCAGGCATGGTTTGTTGTGATAGACATGGCCTTTCTCCTTTTTTGAGAGAATTGTTTAATTTGATTATACTCTGCGGTTCTCATCACCAAGGGTAAATTTTATATTGTGCCATAGGAAGCTAAAGAATGACTTTTTGTTTCATGTAATTTTTTAAAAAATTCCTAATGATCCTCCTGCTATTTGAAGAGGCAGCTGCTGCAATGTTTAACACAATATCATAGTACAGTACAAATCTTTCTAGCAGCCACACCGAGGGGCAAATAAGCATTTTAACTGGTGGGATTGTGCATTATATAATTATATGCATTTAAATGTTGCATGCAAGTTTGATGTCTGCAGTCAAGATGTTTAGAGTATTGTTTGTAAATGAATAGTTCTGCCTTTGTGATGAAGTTAGTACAGTTGTTCAACAGTTATTGATCAGTGAGTGTGTTAAAATCATTGCTAAAAGAGAAGAGTTGCTCTGTCTGTGCTAGCTTTTGCAATTCTTTGTGTTTAGGCACTTGCTCATATTTGCAGGATATTTTGCCCAGCAGTGTGGTCCAAAAATTAAGAAGATCAGTGTGCCCAAGGCAACTTGTCTGCAATGTCTGCTGGAATAGGGGTTCAACCTTAGCACCTTCTCCAAGAGCTAAAGAGAGCTTAGCCTATTGGGTATGTATTGTACCCTTGAATTAATCTCTTCTAGTCTTTGAATGAAAAATTATTTGCTTTCAGGTATAACTGCTTCATCTCTTCCCATTTTGGCTTAGTTCAGATCACACTCCTGGTTCATCCCCACCTCACTCCTTTCTCATTGGGTGTACTAATATGCCAGGTGTGGTCACTCCCCAGCTGCCCTGATTGCCCTTTCCCTGTGTCATTCCCTTGGGGTATTTTGGTGAAATAACAGAACAGGGATGGGGCTTCGAGGGCTCATAGTTGTCTTCTGCCCACAGCAGCTTTCCTCCGAGCAGCTCCACTCCTAGTTTGATGGTGAGATGTCACGCAAATGACCTGCTGTCCATCTTTGCCCATGTTAACAGTAGTGTGTGGAAAATATACTGAACCTCTGTATCAATCTGCTGCAGTTAGACCTGAGCTGTATGCTAAAGTAATAGTCCTTTTAGTTAAAGGTAAGAGTTAAATAGTTAAATGGAGGTACAATGCCACTTACCTTTCATATGCCATGTTCTGAAGGTTTTCTTTTAAACTTGTGTGTGGAAATGTTTGCCTCAGGATTACAAAAATCCATAAAACTTTGGTATTATAACTTGGAAATTCTCTTGAAATGCCCAGAGCAATATTTTGTTATTAGACCATTAAGTTACATGATATTTCCACTATAAATTCATCTTTTGAACATCTGAAATGAGTTTTCTATTTACTCAATACAACCGCTCCATAGAATCACCCTTACATTTTTTGTTGTTGTTGTAACGTAGAGGTCATGTAGCTTTCTACACATTTTTGACATTTTAAACCTATTTCTAAAGGGTATGTACTGCCTAAAGACCCATTTACACTCTGAATTATATAATACTCACTTCTCTGAAGAATCTGTTCCAAGAGAAATTGCCTCAGCAGCACCCTGTAGTGTTGCGGTTTTTCATTTGTTCAATCTTAAACTTAGTATCTCGTTTGCAGTCAGACTGTATATTTATTAATAATAATTTGGTATTTTACAGAATTGCGAAAATTCACAATTTGCTTCAAAATTGCCTCACTACTGGCAAGATTACTCCAAAAGGTCTCCAGCTGCAATTGCTGACGCCTTCTGTGCCATGCAGCTTGGCAGGGAGTGTATTGAGCAAAAATGGCATTGAGCCTATGGAAGTCATTTTCTTCTTCAACATGGATCCAGAGCCTGGGGAATCTGTGATCCATAGGGAGAGGATAAGCTGCTATTGAGCACTGATTTTTAATTCTCTCCCTCCATGATTCTTTATGTCTGGTTCAGCAATAATTCTATGTGGATGGAGTCAACTTAGAAATCATACTGTTGTCTGCTTTTGCCTGCTGTTGTAATGTCACACCTAAAATGGCAGTAACTGAGATTTAGAAAAAATACATTCTTATCTGTGGTCTACACCGCATCTAGTCAATGTCACTGGTTCCCCTGTTCTTTGTGTGCGTCTTTCACACAGCCTCAGGCAAAAGAAAGGTCCTTTAAGGAATTACCAAGTGATGGTGAAACCACAGCTTTGGGTGGTGGGTGGGAGTGCAGTGTGTAAAACTACATGTAACTCATTTCACAAAATTGACTTTTATTATTACCAACGTATCAGTGTGCCGGGCATCTCACCAGCAAATAAGAGCTTCTAATCTTAAACAGAAGGCAAGGGGTGTGAAGTGGGGTGTATACTGGTGTGGATCGCCCTGGAGGTAGATGAACCCAGAGTCTGAGGGCGCCCTGGAGCTGTGCCCATAGAAAGCTCTGTGGTGTTGGGTTGGGGGCCCTGGTGGGACCCAGTGGAGGTGGAAGAAAAGGGAGAATGAGGCCTGGTCTACACTACGCGTTTAAACCGGTTTTAGGAGCGTTAAACCGATTTAACGCCACACCCGTCCTCACTAAGAGGCCCTTTATATCGATATAAAGGGCTCCTTAAACCGGTTTCTGTACTCCTTCCTAACGAGAGGAGTAGGGCTAATATCGGTATTACCATATCGGATTAGGGTTAGTGTGGCCGCAAATCGACGGTATTGGCCTCTGGGCGGTATCCCACAGTGCACCACTGACCGCTCTGGACAGCAATCAGAACTCGGATGCAGTGGCCAAGTAGACAGGAAAAGCCCCGCGAACTTTTGAATATCATTTCCTGTTTGCCCAGCGTGGAGCTCCGATCAGCACGGGTGGCGATGCAGTCCGAATCCAAATCCAAAAAGAGCTCCAGCATGGACCGTACGGATGTGATCGCTGTATGGGCAGACAAATCTGTTCTATCAGAGCTCCGTTACAGAAGACGAAATTCCAAAGCATTTTTAAAAAATCTCCAGACAGAGGCCACAGCAGGGACTCAGCACACTGCTGCATGACAAACGTAACGGAAAGCCAAAGAATCAAATGGACGCTCATGGAGGGAGGGAGGGGGGACTGAGGACTCAAGCTATCCCACAGTTCCTGCAGTCTCCGAAAAGCATTTGCATTCTTGGCTGAGCTTCCAATGCCTGTAGGATCAAACACATTGTCCGCGGTGGTTCAGGGCATAGCTCGTCAATTTACCCCCCCACCCACTCCCAGAAGTAAAAGGGAAAAAAATCCTGTCTTGACTCTTTTAAATGTCACCCTATGTCTACTGAATGCTGCTGATAGATGCGATGCTGCAGCAGTCAACTGCAGCATCCTTGCCCCCCCTCCTTGGTGGCTGATGATGATGATGGATATCAGCCATATTGTACCATCAGCCTTGTGGCAGATGGTGCAGTGCAGAAGGACTGGTATCCGTCCTCATCATCAGCCCGTGAGTGCTCCTGGCTGGCCTCCGGTGAGGTCAGCCGGGGGCGCCTGGGTAAAAAACTCCTGATCATTCCCAGTAGATGATACAGAACGGCTGGTAACCATCTTCATCATAGCAAGAGGGGGCTGAGCTCCATCAGCCCCCGCCCTTCATGTGTAAAGAAAAGATTCTATTCTGCCTGGACTATCATAGCAGCGGGATGCTGGGCTCCTCTCCCCCACACTGCTTAATGTCCTGTCTGGACTATCATAGCAGCTGGAGGCTGCCTTCCCCTCATTTTATCTCACTAACAAGTCACTGTTTCTTATTCCTGCATTCTTTATTACTTCATCACACAAATGGGGGACACTGCAACGGTAGCCCAGGAAGGCTGGGGGGAGGAGGGAATCAACAGGTGGGGTTGTTGCAGGGGCACCCCCTGTGAATGGCATGCAGCTCATCATTTCTGCGGGATCTGACACGGAGTGGCTGTGCTCTCTGGTTCTCTGATACACTGGTTCTGTAGTACACTTGCCCCATATTCTAGGCAGGACTGATTCTATTTTTTGATACCATAAAGGAGGGATTGACCCGGGGAGTCATTCCCATTTTTGTCTTTTGCGCCCCCGGCCGATCTCAGCCAGGGGCACCTATGACAGCAGCAGATGGTACAGCACAGAAGGACTGGTAACCGTCATCTCATTGCCAATTTACAATGGCATGGTAGATGGTACAGAACGGCTGATAACCATCTCTGCTATCATGCAAAAGCAAATGAATGCTGCTGTGTAGCGCTGCTGAATCGCCTCTGTCAGCGGCATCTAGTACACATATGGTGACAGTGACAAGAGGCAAAACAGGCTCCATGGTTGCCATGCTATGGCGTCTGCCAGAGCAATCCAGGGAAAAAGGGCGCAAAATGATTGTCTGCCGTTGCTTTCCCAGAGGAAGGAGTGACTGACGACATTTACCCAGAACCACCCGCAACAATGATTTTTGCCCCATCAGGCACTGGGATCTCAATCCAGAATTCCAAGGGGCGGGGGAGACTGCGGGAACTATGGGATAGCTACGGAATAGCTCCCCACAGTGCAACGCTCCAGAAATCGATGCTAGCCTCGGACCATGGACGCATACCACCGAATTAATGTGCTTAGTGTGGCCGCGTGCACTCGATTTTATACAATCTGTTTTACTAAACCGGTTTATGTAAAATCGGAATAATCCTGTAGTGTAGACGTACCCTGAGACTCAACTCTCCTCTCTGCCCTCTGCATCTGCTGGAAATCAAATAAACAAAGTCCCATTAGCACACATGTAGCTTCAATTTATTTAAAAAGGGTCACAGATACTGAGAGTTGAGGAATACATTCCTTTTCCCAAAATATTTCCATTTGTACACGAGCCTGGTTCTAGTTTGCAGCATGTGGGAAAACTGAGTAAACCGTACCAGGTTTGAAGTACTCATGGATCTGGGATTCACATGATATACTCTTTCAGTTCTCATTGTAAAGATTATGGTCTGTTAAGAAAATTACAATAACCTTAATGCTGGTCTGATCTCTGCAGCACAGATCTCTTATGTTGTTTGCAAATAGAGAAGGATTTGCAAAATACATATCTCTTATGCTGCAAGATTTTCTGTTTTGGAATCAGACAGTTTGACATTAAGAACTAAGATTTGGATATAAGCAGCCAGTTCATGGAAATTCAAATCAGAGGCTACAAAGTTGTCTGCCCACTTTGTTCATTCTGTATATTCTGCAGCGGCGAATGTTGTTTGGGGACCATTGGAGATTACTCTCTACTATTCCCTTACAGCAAGATGGACTAAGTAGGTCGTTTTGCACTCTGTCTGAATCTCCTTTACCTTGTCAGTTTAAACACCTACGACAACATTTAAACCCAGATTGAGTGATTGATTTGGTATTTATTTGAAGTTTATCCTCAGTAAGTTCCGCTTTTCCTTCTGTCTGACAAAACCAGGCCTTAATTTTTTTTTCGGTTTTTGAGACAGATTTGCAATGGCTCAAGTCTTGTAGAAAAAGGAAGATGGTGCTGTACATACTTTGCTCCTTTTGCTATTTGTGGTTAGATAAAACATCTCTGCTTTTTCTTGGAGTGCAATTTGTTTTATAAATGTTTGGAACCAGCTACATGTGCAGTTGCTGATTGTGCTGGGCACAGAGGGAATAGTTGTGCTTTCCTCTTGCGGCCTGCAAATAGCCTGGCCCTACATCTGTTCTGAAAGTCACCAGGAATAAGGAGACTCCATTTTACAGAAAAATAATGCACTATTTCAAGAGCAAAATACACTCGGAACATGCGGTGTGCTCTTCACATGGCTTCTGGGGAAATACAATGAGGAGCCGTAATTGAAACTATGCTGTAGTAAATTTAAATGAATTGGCTAACAAATTCCCTCTCTGAGGTGTGCCATCTGAGGCTAAAAGGCTTAATTTTTTTATGTTTTAAATATTTCCGAATGCTTTACTGACTTTGAATTATGATAGTATATGAAATACGTAGCCACTAATAGAGAAGGAATATATTTCATGATTCAATTTTAACAGTTTTGCTGTATTAAAATCCTGTTTAGAGACCCTTCATATCACTAAAAAGACGTAGTTACGTAGTCAGCCTGGTAGACCAGCTGCTATTTTTAGTGACTTGAGAAAACAATTTTTTATTGTGGACACTTGTGCTTCTCTCGCCTTGATGGGACGTGTGCATTGAGAGATATTGTGCTTGAAGGGTATTTTTATACTGCAGTTAGACACTCAGGCTTGCAGGGCTCGGGCTAAGGGGCTGTTTAATTGCAGTGTAGATGTTCAGGCTCATTCTGGAGCCTGGGCTCTAGGATCCTGCAAGGTAGGAGGGTCCCAGAGCTTAGGCAATAGCCCAAGCCAGAATGTCTACACCACAATTAAACAGCCACTTAGCCAGAACCCTGTGAGCCTAAATCAGCTGGCACGGGCCACTATGCAGACCTTAAGTGTCACAGGTACAGAGGTAGCTTTTCCTTGTTTAGGTAGCTTTGCAGTGTAAAAGCAGCTACTTTGAAATTTTTGCATGGCCAAAAAGAGTTAATGAAAATAATGATTTAATCTAATAGGTCTCTTTGCCTTAGAAATTAAAGATGTTCTTTAAATTATCAGTGGCATTTTTGGCCAGATTTTGGGGGCCAGATGGAAAGACTTTAAAAATAAGCACAAATGGGCTAATTAGCTTTTTAAAGTATTAAAAGCCTTCTTAAAATGCTTTTTTTCCAGTGGAATCATTTGAGAGGTTTTCCACTGGACATTCACCATTCAGCTTTGTTACAACAGCAGTAACACTAACTGAAAGTACTAGTGTTGTAGCCGTCATTTGTATTGTAGCGACCTGATATACATCAAGGGGCACTCATCCACTATGTCTGGTGCTATCCTTCGTGTTGTGTGTTAAGGAATCAGGGTTTGAGTACATACCTTACTAATTGAAAGGGTTTCTTGGATAAAATTATTTTTCTTGACTCACAGCAACTGTGCACCAAACTACATAATCATTGGTTCATCTTTTGAGAGAGAAAACAGAGGTCCTAGCCCAGTGGGACGGTCAATGTAAACGAACTGTTTTGCAGCCGGCCAGCAGATTACCTTGATGAGCCACGGGTTGCCCACCACTGTCCTGGCCACTTGTGTTCATTAACACCCCAATGGTACTTTTTGCAAGAGTGGGGGTATTAGCTGTGATGTTCCAATCAGTCTACTTAGGAAATGACATTCTGCTACCTACATTTCCTCTGCAGTTTCACTTACAGAAGTTACATGTTTCATACTCTTCTAATTCGTTGCATAGTGTTTCTGTGCGCTGTTGAAACAGCCCTTCTGTAACACGCCAGAAATGGTTTCATTTCACTAATGGGAGAAGTGTTCCCTGTATGTAGTTTTATTTCACTGTAAGGTGTACAACTGTGTGTAGGAATGAAAGACACAAGAAGAAATCATCTATTTGTCATCACGATCATTTATTAAAATACTTTTTATAGCTTGGAAAACACTAACTTTCAGATAAACACCATTCTTTTCAGTGCTTTGAATTAACGGGTATAGGGAGATTGACACTTGAATCTTAGGGAAAAAATCTAGTTAAGTGAAATGTATATGAAAATAATTGGTTTGAAACAGCAGCAGTCCACATTTGTATCTGATTCAATCCCCATATCTACTGCATTTGTTTATATTCAACAGTAATGCTAACAGTATTCAGATCTCTGGTTGAACGATGGATTCATATATATACCGGTGACCCTTGCTGCTTCTTACAGCCATTGAGGTATTAACTGATATCAGACTCCATCTAGCATTGGGACCTGCTACCTGAAACTGTAGAAACAATGATAACTGGAAAGGCTCATTCCTGTGTACAAAGGCTGTCACATTATCTTAAGTTAATGTGGAAAATAGCACTGGTCACCACTGCTAATGTCTAAAATGGCAGTGCCAGTCTTGTGAGCATTAGAAGTCTAGGCTGTCACAAGACACAAAATGAGCAGGAAGAAGAAATATCCCAGGATTATAGAGCTGAGTTTCACAATCAAATGAAATCCATAATATAAATTCTCTTGCAAACCGACCCCCACCTTTGCCTGCTCCCCAACTGTCTCAAGGTACAGCATATACTCTGAGACCCTCTAGTGTCCCGGTCATGGTCACCTTTGCTTTAGTGGCTCATCAATACAATCACAACCTTTCCTGCCATTTTAAATCCGTGTGTGTGTGTGCGCGCACATCCATTTGAGCCTGCAGTAAGGAATGCATAGTTTTTTATGCTGGGCTGGGAGTGGGAAGCACTCAGATAAGCAAAGTAGCACTGTGTGTCTTTAAATGGGAATTGTTTAGCTATACTGCAGTGCATCTGCCTTCTCTTCAGAATGTTCTTCAGCTTCCGGACAGCATGTGAGAATAGCTCCATCTCTGAGGCAAAGTGCAGGCCAACTACCTTTCACAACAGGCCGGCTTCCACTCGATACAGAATAGCTGGGAAGACTGAGTCAAAGAAAGCTGCATTTTACTTTTTCTAAGGACAGTTTGAAGTCCAAATAAACAACCTTACTGCCAGAACCTGGGTGGGGATACAGGTGGGTACATAGAGCTAGTTGGGTGTAGGTCAGAAGTAATTGTTGGCAGTGAAGCAGGCAGGAAATGTCAGACTGTGAGCAGTGACTGGGATAGTCTGTTTCCATGCACTTTCTAAGCTTCCCATCCTCCACTACTTTATTACTATTTTTTTTCCTGGTGGACAGGAACTTGAGACGTAAACAACCATCGACTTTACCTCTTGAGTTTAAGTATTGTTAACTGACCCTGATGAGCTGTCTTTTAATTAGAATCCAGAGAATTTTACAAGTTATTTTATGTTTCAGGTCCTCAGTATCGTCTGGAGAAGCAGAGTGAACCCAATGTCCCAGTAGACTTAGACTGTACCTTGGAGAGCCAGAGCACTTTGGAATTCTGCCTTGTCCGAGAGAACAGTATGTTTGCCCTTTTCACTCTTGCTCTTGTAAATTGCTTAAGCTCACATAAGTTATGTATTCTGGAGCACAGGCTGTACCGGCTGGGTGAGCAAGTTTTGAAGAGGCTCTGTTTCCTAAGGCACTTTTCAACTGTGCCAAAAGAATATTCCAAAGTGAAATGATTGATTTCATACCTTTTGGTAAATAGTCTGCATCCTGTTTATCGCTTCTTGATTAATCTTTTTCTGTTAAAACTCTGTTCTGTAAAGTTATGACCAACTGTGAAAAACACTTGAAATATAAAGCTTTTTCTGTTGCAAGCACTATTTAGTGGATAAAGTTATTGGTCTGCTATACATTTTACCATGTCAATATTGCTGCCCAAGAAGCAGCAACTTTTAACCTCTAAAAGAAATTAATCACGTAGCTGTAACTAGAGCAGAGGTTTAGAGGTGGTGTTTATCTAAGTGTGGGGACAAATTGTTTTCTCTCCAGATATGCAAAAACATTACTTTTGGGGTTTGTTTTGTTTTTATAAGTTTTACAAAATTTGTTGGAGACAAATGTAAAGTTTTCCCCCTTTTGGTTCATCCCTCTGTCTTTCCAACTTTCCCAATGGCCAAGCTCTCAGTTTAGTTTTCTTCTCACTTCTTCTATGCAACACTTTTTTTTCTCTCCATTAGTCAGAAAACTGGTGGCATGTATGATCTGTTAAACCCATGCTAAGAGGTTTCTGGTTTCCTTACAAAGATTAAATCTTTTCATTTATGCTTATAAGGCTATAGCATTTCTTCCTGAATTTCCCCACGAAGGATCTGACATAGAAAAGTGATGGAGCATTAGTGGGGTAACACCTACCTCGTGCCAGGTATGTGGTGCTGTCCCCCATTTAACGAATGGCAGAATTAAGACTTTGAGCTGAAATGACTTGACTAATAGCAACTCAGTGTCAGAGCTGAGATTAGACTTCATGTTCCTGGCTCCCGTGTTCAGAGTGGATGGACTTCGCTCCTGAGACCTTCTTCATGCTTCACCTTTATTTCTGTGCCCTTTTGTTCTAGAATACTTCAGGGAGAAACCCTACAAAAGTTGGAAGAGCTTCTTTAAGGGCTTATCTTCACTATGGAGGTAAGTCAACGTAAGTTGCGCTACTCCAGCTACGTGAACAACATAGCTGGAGTCGACGTAACTTAGGTCGACTTACCCCAGTGTCTTCACTGCACTGCCTCAAATGGAAACGCTCTCCAGTTGACTTCTCTTACTCTTCTCGGAGAGCTGGAGTACCAGGGTCAACCGGAGAGCACTCTGCCATCGATTTAGTGGGTCTTCACTAGACCCGGTAAATTGATCCCTGCTGCATCGATGGCAGCAGCGTCTGTCTCCCCATAGAGAAGACCAGCCCTGAATGTGCAAACACAGTAGTTTTAATCTTGTTAAGTAAATCAGACTGTCCCATAATCCTATCCTGGGGTTTATATATGAATTGTTTAATATTTCTTTGAGTATATCTCTGAACTTTTCCTTTTGTATGAAATTTACATTTCATAAAGCAAACAGTGTAATATTAAATTGTTCTTACATGTACCAGCTCTTTTCCTGAACCAAAGCCGGCATTGATCATATTTTTGGCGATCTTGCCTCTTTCATTTAAAATATAACCAAACTCTTGACCCTGAACTGTCTGATTCAAAGCTGAATGCACACGTTGCACTTCCAGACCAATCTGTACAGTACCGGGCAAGAATGCCTAGTGTGGCCCGCAGCCATGAGAACTGCGGTGAGATCCTCTGAGTTCCCCCAAGCTAAGCAGGGTCATACCAGGTCAGTACGTGGATGGGAAGCCTCTAAGAAACATCTGGGTGTTGGTGTTCAGTAGGTGGCCCTGTCCTTCCCTCTGGTCAGCACTGCACCAGTTCCCCAGCATGGCGCAGTGGTAACTCTCCCATTAGGGCGGCTGAGACACTGTCCCAATGAGAGGAAACTCAGCTGAATTCCAGTTCTAGCAGCTGCCGGGCGGGTCCCTGTCGCTTTTCCCTGAAAGGTTTTGGTGGAGGCTGATGCTCAAGTGCCCTCCCCCGATGCCCATTCCTGTGAGGAGCCCCAAGGCGTCAGCGAACGCCACAGGAGAACTGAGCAGCCCACGCCGTCATGGCGCCTGCGCTGGAACCACAGACAGGGCCCTGCCTCAAACGGTGACCTAGAACCACTACTTGGATGGCAGCGTTTGGCCTGGGGGTGCTGCAGGTGCTATCTTTTGGATGAGATGTCAAATAGAGTCTGTGATTACTTGTGTTCGTTAATAAAATAATAATTGAATCATTGATTTTCATCAGCTCCAACTCTGATGCATAGGTTATAGGTCTGGGACAATGCAAAACAGAAATTGATAGGTGTAAATCAAAACTTTACATCAAATAGAATTAGCCATATTGTATGTTTAGGTCCGATTTAAAACGATTTCTCCTTAACTTAGTTATGTATTCGGATAGAGAAGAATCTCGATTAGAAGAGCTATTTATTAAATGTGCTCATTTATTTTTTTCACATGGAGCCAAACAGATGCTAGTAAAATAGATGCCAGTTTCCTTTGGGCAAATGTATACTTTATATTTCATGGGATTAAGTGGAAACAGAAAACTTTCCATTAATAGAAATACATGTGCAGAAATCTCCTAAACGTCTAACATTTACTAGAGACGCTCAAACTAATAAACAAATCTCCCAAATTTGGAACTTTTTAACTTACTTTCAGATTTATATTTAAACTGAATGCCTGTATTTTGCTATGTGAAAGGCTTTTATGGAAAACAGCAAATTCCTCATTGCTAATTTAGTTTATTCTCTCCATCCTGCTTCTGGAAAGTTCCTCTTTCTCATTTTACCATTAGGTAGAAATTAGTATTCAAGGGAAATTGGTCTTAATATATTAAAATTGGTTAAGTGCCTTTAGACCTGTACCAAAGCCAATGTCTTATTGGAAAATGTAATTGGGGACTCTGTGTATGTAATTAATTGAATTACAATTAAGAACTTTCATTAAGCAATATACTAGTACATTAAAGTAATAAGGGGACATTTTTGCAATGGAGTTAACCTTGTATTTTTGTTTTATTGAGGAAATACATATTTGCTTGCTCTTGAATATGTCATCTATTTAATATTTTAAGTAGCCATACTACAGCTGATACTTCTGTAGTATCTTTGAGATTAGCAGTCTGTCATTTTCACATGCCAGCTAATGCCTTGTGTTTTGAGTCAGACTCCATGCTTTGTTCCTGGAGGCCTTGTAGGCACATCACTAGAAATGTCTAGACTTGTGCCTCCATTCTGATGTTTCTTTTACTGTTTTATCTTTTTTACCATTTGAAAATCAGTTCTTCTGATGATATACCTCATTCTGTTATTCATTGCCTGAACTAAGTGGAGTTATAATGCTAGTGAGGGTGATCTTCCCAAAGTAATCTCAGCTTTGCACATGAACAAAAACCTTACTTCTGTACTGATCTGTGGTGTAGGTGTTGTCCCTGCATTCTCCCTGGTGTTGTGGCACAGCACTGAGTAGCTCTGCCTCAGTTTCCCCAGTAGAGTCTTCAGCACTCTTTGGTTATGGAGGTGGCTTAGCTTTCCGGCCTAGTCACCGAGAGAGTTCAACCCCCTGCTGGGGTGATGGAGTCCTCAGGTGAAAGTCCAATATAAACACAAACCAAAAGAACCTTTGGCTGTGCTGGGCTCTGTTTTCATTCCCCTTCCTTTCTAGTGGACCCTAGCTGCATCAGCTTGTCTTAATGCCCACCAATGGGTTCCTGGTAATAAATCAGATAGTCTGTATCATGCCTAGTTTCCACCGAGGCATGGAGACCTCAGCCTCCAGTCAGCTCCTGGGACCAGCCAGGCTTCTCTCTCACCATCACACCAGTCTGCTCTTCTTCATGGTCCTCCCCAGCTGAGCTGTGCTCCCTCTTCTTCCAGGCCAGACACCTGGCACAGGTATAGCGGTGCTCCTAAGCACTAGTGCCCTACAAATAATGAGAGGAATGAACACAGCTCATAAGAGATTATCTGAGGTCTGTCTCAGACCTCATGGTTCTTCCTGAGGGAAAAGCCACCTCCAGGGCTCTCAGATATACAACCCCTAAGGCAATGGTGGAATTTTTTCTGCTCTCATGTATATAATTTGTGCGCGTTATTGTGACATTTGGCCTGGCTCCTAAGAAGCAACAGACCCCTTTTTGTCTGGCTCATAAATAACTCTGTCAGATCAGAATGACATGCCTCTTATTTCTTTCTAGAAACCATGATCAGGAGATGGGCATCTGACCTCCCTGGAGCCTGTTTCCTCCCATCTCCTGTTGTCAAGCACATAGTGAAAATATATTTGTTTTACTTCATACAGTTCTCATCTTTCTTGATGTTATGTTTCTGCAATACATGGTCTTAGCTTTTCTCACTTTTGATTTCTGCCTCTTTCACGCAGGAAATCCCTGTATCATTTGTAAGAACCTAACTTTACAGAACAACATGCTGGTGTTTTGTCTCTATTTAAATAGATAATGAAAGAGCAAAAAATGCCAAGATAGTTGTGAACTTAACACCTTTGATCTTCAGTAGCCACTTTTTGGAATAGTATCTTTTCCCCCAGTGAGACACTTGGGCTATGTCCATACTGCACTTTCTGAAGAAAAAACACCCCAACTGACAAAAACTTTACTGACGAAAAGCACTGGCAGGATCCTGCCATCAAAGCTCCCGCCTCATGTTATTTTGTTGACAGGAGAGCGCTCTCGTGCCGACAAAGAGCGGCCATACGGCGTGCCTCACGGCAGCACAGCTTTGCCACTGTAAGGTGCTCAGTGCAGACATAGCCTTGGTCTCTGACTTCAGAACCACTGAACAGACTCTTGGGCCTGGTCTGCACTACACGTTTAAACCAAATTTAGCAGCGTTAAACCGATTTAACTCTGCACCCGTCCACACAACGAGGCCCTTTATATCGATATAAAGGGCTCTTTAAACCGATTTCTGTACTCCTCCCCAATGAGAGGAGCAGCGCTGAAATCGGTATTGCCATGTCGGATTAGGGTTAGTGTGGCCACAAATCGACGGTATTGGCTTCCGGGTGGTATCCCACAGTGCACCCTTGTGACCGCTCTGGAAAGCCATCTGAACTCGGATGCACTGGCCAGATAGACAGGAAAAGCCCTGCAAACAGTGCTGTGTGACAAGCGTAACGGAAAGCCAAAGAATCAAATGGACGCTCATGGAGGGAGGGAGGGGGTACTGAGGACTCCAGCTATCCCACAGTCCCCGCAGTCTCCAAAAAGCATTTGCATTCTTGGCTGAGCTCCCAATCCAGGGAAAAAGGGCGCAAAATGATTGTCTGCCGTTGCTTTCACGGAGGAAGGATTGAGTGACGACATTTACCCAGAATCACCCACGACACTGTTTTTGCATTGGGATCTCAACCCAGAATTCCAATGGGCGGGGGCAGACTGCAGGAACTATGGGATAGCTACGGGATAGCTAGCCACAGTGCAACGCTCCGGAAATCGACAGTAGCCTCGGTATATGGACGCACACCGCCGAATTAATGTGCTTAGTGTGGCCGCGTGCACTCGACTTTATACAATCTGTTTTACAAAACCAGTTTATGTAAAATCGGAATAATCCCATAGTGTAGACATACCCTTAGTCTAGGTCTGTAGTGTCCACTTGAGCTGATTGCTTTGCCAAGTAGATGCTTTTACATTCGAAAACTACATTGTGATCTCCATTTCAAACACCCGACAGGCCTGTAAATATTTGACAGGTTTACTCACAGCTGCTTATGTGTGGCAAGTATCTCTTATGATGGTGTCTCCAGTCCGTGCTCAGAGATGATTCTTTCCTCTGTTGTTGAATTCTCTTGGTCTCCTCAACATTCTGATAAAGCTGCAGGTATAGGAGCCAATAATATGCCAAGTTCTGTAGTCAGGATTTTTCTGGGCAGGACATTTATCTCTGCTGTTACTAATATTATTGCTATTATCCAGTGCACCCTCAGGGGTCCTAATGTCTTGCCATCTTTAGATAGATGATCTGTTCTGATGGTGGAATTCCTGGCTTCTCTCCCATGATCAGCAACTAGAGACATTTGACAAACCTTAAACTGTCCTCTTCACATAGCCAAATAAAACAAGATTAGGAGAGATTGTTCTGTTTTACAGAGGCTCTGAAATATTTCCAGTATAAAATCCCCCAGTTTAATCATTTAAACTTTGTCAAAGTATTCAGATTTTAAGTTCTAATGAAAATGTTATCCCTGAATCTGATTTAATAACACTACTAACATGCCCTTCTATATGGACTTTTCATCTGAGGATCTGATATATGAGTAAGTTCAGCCTCATAATACCCCTCTGAGATAGACACTTATATCCATTTTACAAATGAGTAAACAGATTGAGAGGCTGTTACTTGTGGAAAGCCACCCATTGAAACTGGGAACAGAAGATTAATACTCTACAAGGCTGTTTTGTGAGTCTTAATTATAGAATCATAGAAATGTCGGGCTGGAAAGGACCTCGAGAGGTCATCTAGTCCATTCCCATGCACTGATCAGGTTTACTTCCTAGACCATCCCCGACAAGGATTTTTCTAACCTGCAGATCATGCCAATTACTACTTGTCCTACTTTCAGTGGACATAAAGAACAATTGATAGTCTACTTTAAAACACCTCTTAACATGTTTTTGGAGACTATCATCAGGTCCCCCCACAGTCATCTTTCTCAAGTCTAAACATGCCCGGTTTTTTTAACCTTAATTAGTTAATATTTATAAAGTACTTTAAGAAACCTTTGATTAAAGACTCTAGAGAAGATCAGTATTTTATTTTTGTTACTACAAAATTTCTGACTAGGTACCAGATTAGTTTGGCTATTAGTCCACACATTTCACCTTTAGTATAACATCATCCTCATGAACCAATTACTTGAAGTATTAAACTCAGGGGAACATAGGACTGTCTTCACCCACCACCAGAATGCAGCCACCTCTTGGGTAGAACATAACAAATAGCTAACTGTGAATTGTAAAATTACCCAACATCTTAGGTACAGCCCTTTGAGGTAATGCTGTACCTGTATGAAAACTGAAGTAGGCAAAATGTTAGTTACCTCCCCAGGTGCAGTCCAGACCTAACATGGAATATAACCAGGACACTGAGTTAACACCTCTGCATCTTCCACAGGTGGTCAGGATCTGTGCTTTATTCATTCCGAATGAAGAATGCCAGTACTGAATCACCAGCACAATTTCCTATGCCCTCTAAGTATTCCTTGGAGAGTTCTTATTCCAGTACTCACCCAGGCAGGCCATGCTTAGCTAGAAATCTGATACAAGGTGATATGGCTGCAGGCTATATTATAGCAATATTCTGTGGATTGTATCATAACGCTGCACACAGTTGGATGGTTGAACCAGCACGGTGTTAAAGCATAGTTGGGTAATTGAAGGAATTCATGGCAGCCCTACATTGGCATTTCAGTAATTTTATGTGTTGAACTCTGTCCTTTAACTCCTATTCCTAGTCAGTTTTCTTTTGATCCTAAGGGAACCCATTCCATTATAGTCCTTGCTTTCCTTCCAGGCACCTCTATGCCACAGTGTTTCAAAATGCTTTTAAGTGCACCAAAAGTTTGACATATCTCAGTGTATCTTTGAAATACTGCACCATGAGTGTTTGACATGATACATTATGATAATCCATAGAATAGAGACATTAACACAAGGGTCTTTGACAAAATACATTGTAATGTCTCTGAAGGAGCCATTACAATTTATCTTGTCATTCTGTAGTGTGGAGTGGTTACAATGTTCAGATGGGTACGCACAAATTCACATGCTCGTATACACCATTTTATTGGAGTTAAAAAAAACATCCAAATGGAATGGTCCAGTTTGCAGATTTTAAAAAACCCTCTAGATTGTAATGCCAGGTAGCTGTTTTGTGTGTTGCCGAGGCGCACACAAGTCTAATCCTTTCTCTCGTGGGGAAAATAGTTGGAAAGGTGGTTGTTAGGCTGATATCTTTGGAACATGGTTTTTCCACTGTATACTTTTAAGCATTTAGCTGTAGGCACTTAAGTTCTCTGAACACAGAGGTGAGCATATGTACTGTCGACAAGAAAATCTGTGTGAGAATTCATAAACTGAAAGGGGAAATTTTTTGCAAGTGGGGAAAAATTGAACGTTGAGTTTTTATTGTTTCCCTCTAAGTTTACACTGCTCCTCTCCATGGCTATGATAGCAACACCTGCTGAGACAAATAGGATGCAGTTCTGAAACTCCCAATTATCTCCATTAAAAGGAAGCCTGCTTCTGCATCAGTAGTGTGTATTTGACTCAGGTGCCAGGGTTTTCCTCTCCTTGGTAGCTGTTGTCCTTTCTAAAAAGCAAGTACTCCACTTGTTACCAGACTCCAGATATGGAAACTCTCTGTAGTTTCACTATAAGTTGAAATCCCCAAATGGGATATAAATTTACACCACCAGAGTGTAGAAGGTCAATGCAGGAAGCATTAGTGTGTTGAGCCAGATCCAACCACGTAAGTCTTGTACAATATTAATATATAGAAATTGACAGGCCTTTTGCTGGTTATACTATATTGTTAAGACCTCTACTAAAATTCTATTGTCTCATCTGCCCATTATTAAAATTTCAGCAAAATATAAGTTTTCATTAATCTCCCACAGCAAACGTAGGACTGTGAACTGGCAGTTGTTTCAGCTTTTAGGACTACATTAGCTGGTGTATTAAACAAAATGTGTCATTCTTCAGTATCTTCTGCAAGAAGTTAAATCAATTTTCAACCATATTTATGCACCACTTTATCTAAAAGCATCTGAATTATCATTTACAGCTAAAATGAAATTACTCTGTAAAAAAATTGTCACATTATAGTAATTTTTAAATTGATATTAATCCAACATCATAAAATGTAAAAATCTTAAGGGTTTTTTTTTTCTTCAAGTAATTGGCATTTTGGCTTAATGAGATGTTACCTTTTCTAAAGCTAGTACCTACAGTAGCACTAAGAATACTAATCGGGAGCGTGTGCTTTTTATCTTAGAGCTGAGTACAGGAAACAAGACCCCACTCACGTTAAGAATAATAAAGTTTTAGTAGGTGAGGGGGGGAATATAAAGATGTTAATGCTACAGTTAAATCCCACTATGGGAAAAATACACACCTCTCCCCCGACAGAACGCTGCCCTGGGGAGCTAAACAATCTTACCGCGTTGTAGGTGAAACCGTGTTATATTGAACTTGCTTTGAGACGCCAGAGCACGCAGCGCCCCCCCCCCAAGCGCTGCTTTACTGCGTTATATCAGAATTCATGTTATATTGGGTCGCATTATAGAAGGGTAGAGATGTAGTAAAAGGGAGATATTGATAGATACATCCAAATGCTTGTTGTGTCTATAAGTCACTGGTAAAATACAATAACGGCAGACCTGGCTGGTAATTTTTCAATGAAACATATTTTTGTTGAAAAATGCTGATTTGCTTAAATAAAAAATTCTTATGGAGAAAGGGTCAGATTTGATAAATTCCTCAACTCTCACAAATTTGGGGGGAAAAAATTAAACTTGTCAGAATGTCCCGTTTTGATATTTTTGAAAGAAATTAAGTGGTCAAAATCAAAATAAAATGTTTCGAAATTATCTAAACAATACATTTTAGTTGACCCAAACTGAATTTTTTTAAAAGATTTTCAAAGATTTTGCAATGTTGTCATTTTGTCCCAGTTCGGGTGGGGAAAACATTTCTGACATCTTGAATGTGTTCATAGGGTGGGAAAATCGTTTCTTGCCCGCCTCTAGATAAGAGCTACTTCAGCCATCGCCATTTAGCAGAGCTCCTACTAGCTTAATCATTGACACTCTCTTTTGGCAAACCTGTTCTTGGAACCTAAGCTGACTTGGGCAGAGTCTCTGTAGTTACTGCACACAGGGCATTCACAAAGTGACTCCAACCAGTCGCTGTGGGATATCTGCGAGTTAGCAAAGTCTGTTCTAGGATATGACCACATCTCACTAGAATCCATCATCAGGATTTTCCACAGATTTTATGTGGCACCCTGATTTTTTTTAATATCTTAAGCTTGTAATGAGTGAAGAATTTTGCTTTAGATCTGACACTAAGAATTTACTTCTAACCTCTGATGCGTGGGCACTGATGTGTATTTCCTTTTTAAAAAAAAATCAGCTGGCATGACTGCCTACCGCTGACCAAACAATACATTTGTAATTGCAAAAGAGACAATAATATTTGTATTCTAGTTTAATTATATGTGCCACATTTTAAGCCTTTTATTTTTTTTGGCAGGTTCAAGAGGAGAAGAGATCTCAGAGGAAGATCCTCAGATCGATATAGCTACAGTTCAAGATATGCTTAGTAGCCACCATTACAAGTCCTTCAAAGTCAGCATGATCCATAGGCTTCGGTTCACAACTGATGTTCAGTTAGGTAAATCAATTTATACTGTAAGGCCAAGGAAAGTAGAGCAGTTCAAAACTTCAGCCACCTCAAATAGTTGTCTGCCCACATAGATGCATTAGAAATGCCCAATCACCACATTGTCTAATTGACCGGACAATATAGTGTTTAATATTGCTACTAATTGTTTACTGTCAAAAAGTCCAAGTTAACGTAACAAAACCCTCATAAACTGTGTAAAATGGAATTAAATTATAGGTTTTTGATCTTTCTTCCCCACTTGTCAATCTGTGCTTCAGAGAAGTACAGTAAAAGGCATCTCTTCTCTCAAAATAAATATGAACTATATCTCATTTCTTAGCACATCAGTTGACAATATTTAAGTATTTGTGTTTTCCATCAGCTAGCACATATTCCCTGTCTAAGAAGGCCATTATTTAGTTACTCTTTTGTCTGTGCTTTCCAAAGCAAAGGTTTTTGCTGACTAAACATGCAGATTAATGTTAAAATCAGTCCATGCTAAATTAGGGAAGTTTTTTATAAAACCAGTAGATTCTAATGGTGTTAATGGAATGGTGAAGTGGAACAAAATATAGCTAGTGTTCTGTAAGGGGTTTAACAGTAGCCTTTCTAGCTTTCTCAATGTTCTGCAAAACCTGAAGGCTAAAAGATGACAGGATTTTAATAAAAAAGCTATTTACTAATTTTTAACAATAATAGGGCTTTTATAGTCTCTGGTTTAAATTGTGGAAATTTGATTTAATGGTACATGTATAAGTGAACTATAATACACTCACAAATACTTTATATTAAAAATGATTCAGTACTAAAATATTAAATGCTTACAAAATATTTTTCTGTATTATTTAGTAGAATAGTTATAAATTTGAAAATTTCTCCATTATTTATTACCGTTAGTCTCTTTATTACTCCAATTCTGAACGTGTAAAAAAAAATGATATTCCCCTGCAAATATGTACATTGGAAGCTTTTTCAGTTTATTTTGAACTGTCTTGTTAGGGAAGGATTTATATGCTGGTGTTGAAGTAGAACAGTGTTAGGCATGTTTTCTGCTCTTGAGTAAACTATCTGGGTGTGATAGTTTGCTTTCGGTGAAGTTTGACTCACTGTGTCTGGAAGCTGTCAGAAATGAGAGCTTGAAAAGGTCATGACAGATCACTAAAGATAAATGGTTAAGGGAGAATAGCTGTTGCAGGAAACAAATGGCCAAAGTTGTTTCGTAGTGAAGGGGCTGACCCCATCCACCAGTGTATGGACCATAAACTTCCCTTACTCACCTTCTATAGCACCCTGTGCATGTGTCTATTTTTGATGGCTGCACAAATTGCAGTATGTTTTTATATTCTAATTATGTACAAAACAAAAAACAAAAACCCAGTGAGGTGTTCAAGGTATGAACAAATGGAAAATATCAAAAACTCCCAAGTAAGGTCATAAGAACTATATGTATGTGGAATTTCTCCTACTGGAACCTTTTCTGTTGTTCATGCATCAGTGCTTTCAAACGTAAACATTAAGGGTCAGTGCTGTTTAGAACTAATGGGAGTTAAATATGTTAATCCTCTTGCTGTGTGGTGGCAGAATAGACTCCATTGAATGTGAAATGTCAGAGCCAGTACATATATTAGTTTGTATTTATGGATTTTAGGGCTTTCAGTGCCAAATAGCATGTGGATGGTCAGCGTTTTTATTTATCAGTCATATTATATATTAGCAGTAGTTTAGTGACAGTTTCACTCTGTGTACTGCAGGAATATACATGCTGGTCAGGAAACATTGGGCTGTACAGTGACCACACTTAAAAACATCCTTCAAGATTGAGTAGAAGTACCGATACCACCAGGTTCTCCCTCAAACTGGGAGAACCTTTCTAAGGGGAAGGATATTTTTATGTGCAACAGGACCCCAACAGTAATGGAAAAAAATCTTAGCACAATTTTACATTGGTTCTGTTAAATTTGCTAAAGATAGCGAATGTCCCTTTTGTTGGCTAGTTGGTTGGTTTTAGATAATAGTGTAAGTGTCCCCGTAGGTTTTTCTCCCAGATGGTGGGAGACCCTGGCCTCGCCCAGTTATGTTCACTGGGTGATTTAGACACTGGCCCCAGTTACTTATTTCTTACGAGGAGGATATCACCCTTTGGGGTTTTCTTAAGTCTCTTCTGATGTGGGAATCAAAAGGAAAGGTAAATGTCCCAGCACACTCAAAAATAGTTTTTTTTCCCCAGAGCCATATCAAAGGGAAAAAGACCAACAGTTCCATCTTACTCCAGGGCTGTCTGTGTAGCAGTTTTCAAGGAGTCTTTCTAGCTGGGCTGTTGAATCAGGTTTGCTCTGTCAGGCCTACCCTGGGGGATTGCTGCACTCCATGTAGGAGTGGGGCAGAGAGATCCTGGGTGGGAGTCCCTCCTGTGGCTTCAGGAGTCACTTGAGCACTTTCCTGCTCAGGGTGATCTCTTCCTCCAGCTGACTGCAGTTTCCTCCCTTTTAAAGGCCCCCTCCCTACCATACCTGGTTAACAGGGTCAGAGGGGCAGGGCTAGCCACGCACACAAGGCCTGTCTGGCACCTTCCTTAGCAATGTGGGGTCTATACACCCTGTCACAAATAGGTTCTATGTGTTTGCATGTAGTGTAATATCTGCTCTGCTGAAAAAGTTTATGAAATTTGGCTATGGAGTAATGCCCATGTGTAAAATTGCATAGCTTTATATTTGTAATAATGTACTTGTCAATAAGTCCTTTTTTTTTTTTTACTATAACTGCCTGTACAAAGCCACCAGTAAGGAAATAAACATTTTAAAGGAGCAGTTTTGATTATGTAAAGCAGGGTGGCCAATGGTGATACTATAAGCCAGTGGTTCTCCACCAAGGGTCTGGGGAGCCACGAGCAGGTTTCAGGGGGGCCGCCAGTCAGGGCCAGCATTAGACTCGCAGCAGCCCAGGGCAGAAAGTCAAAGCCCCACTTCATGGGGCTGAAGCCCAGGGCCCTGAACCCGGCCACCCGGGGCAGAAGCCAAAGCCTGAGCAATGTAGCTTTGCGGGGGGCCCCCTGTGGCTTGGGGCCACGGGCCTTTGCCCTGCTTGCTACCTGTAATGCCAGCCCTGACTTTTACATACAGAAAAACACTTCTTGTGGCACAGGTGGGCCATGGGGGGGGGGGAGGCTCAGAAAGAAAAAGGTTGAGACCCCCTGCTATAAGCTACGTTTTGTGAGTATCTGTGTATTCTTTCCTTTGATTTTCTGAGAAACACTGCACCTTGTAAGACCGGTGAGAGAATCTGGTTCTGGTTTTATCCAGAGAGCTGAGAGGAATGCCCAGGAGTGTATACACCTGCATGTAATTCTTATGCTAAAAGGAGTTATATAAATATAGAGGGAAGAAATGACCACTCTGTGGCTGACCTTTTATTAGAGCTGAAAGCTTTAGTCACAGCAGTCACAGGGTCTGGGGTTTTATGATTAACTTGTGTCACATTATAATGCACATGTACTGTATTGTCAACATTTCTACTCAGTTTCCAGCATGCAGTAAGGAAAAGATGTATTTATTTGTGCACTATGTTATCAAAACTAAAGGAGGCATATTGATTTGAAAAATTATTGCTGGCAAAGTATGTTATTAAAATGGCCCATTCCAGACCCTAGCAAAGAAAACAGCAAGAACACAAGGGTAGTGCTGGGTTGTTGTAGCTGTACCATTTGTTTTGATAAAATAGCTGCATGAAAGGAATAATACATTTAACTTGATTGTGAATGTGACTAATTCAGACGGTAAAGCAGAAACTGCATAAGCTTTATGAACTAGCTAATACTCCATGGATTTTGGGTTCAAATACATGCATATTGGAGCACAGTAACACACAAAAAGACAGCATTGACAAAGAATGTGCTCCTGTGGATGTGTGCAGGCTAAAGCAAATGATGCCGAGATACAGAAATAATAGATGAAGTATACAGCAACAATTTGCAGATAAAAATAATAGAAGTTAAAGTGTATTTTACATGATAAAGGAAAGATGAAAGAGGAGGAAAGTCTGTTACATCTGAGATGGTTACAAAATCCATGGGTTGTGAAGTAGCCTCTGTTGAAAAGATTGATGCAATGGGGAGTGACCTTGGCTTGGAGCAGGAGCTGGTGATGTATGTATGAGCATCTCTCTGCTAAATGGACCCAGATTTGTAGCACTAATATACATGGAAGCCCAGAACCAAACTCAGTATGGCAATAAATCAACAGCCACTTTGGGTGTCATTTCTGGTTTATATTCCACTATTGTTCTATCACTTTAATTCATGTCACTATCATCTGTTCATCTGGAACAGTTTTATATAATTTTCCAGTGGAGTTACCTGACAAATCCTATCAAATTAACAAGGTACATTAACAATATTGACTCTGTGAATTCTGGAGTTGCAGGACCATAGAATGAAATTTTTAAAAGCTGTTTCCAGTAGCGATGATATTTTGTTTGCTTTAGGCAGGGAGGAAGAAAAGGATTTGTACATTTATTTTGTAGAACTTGTCTTGACTTTTTCAAGCATAAAAATAAAAACTCTCATCAACAACTTCAAATATAATTTTCTTTGAGAGGCAGAAAATGTCTAGATTTTGGCCAATTATTGATAACACTGAAATAAAAAATAAAACTGGGTTATACAATTTTTCTGGAGTGGAATCTTCTAATAAAGTGGATCTCCTGATATAGCTTCAGTCTGCTCAAATTATCTAGATCTAACACTTCTAGCATCAATTAAATTCTTGACACTCTGCCTAATTGAAATATGGTATCTCTGATGTGAGGGATGTTTAAGGACAAATTGATGCATGTGCTAAATCAAAAAGTAAGAATTGTTTGTGGCATTCTGTAAACCATATTGTAATGAACAGGGTTAAAACAAAGATTACTTTACATTTTGTGCAAAGGACCGTAGCAACATGTATGCTCTGTGCATCTGCCTTTTGCTGTCTGTGCATTTTGGTTTTATAATTGAATAAAGTACAAATGAAACGGATTTTTAGGTATCAATTGGGGTTTCATTTTTGAGAGGGGAGAGGTAGAGATTTTAGATAGATTTAACCTACCATCATATTTTTCTTTTATTATCTCCTGTTTAAATAAGTTTTCCTTACACTCCAGCCAAACCTGGCATAGCATTTTCCAAAGTATCTGAACCAAAGGCCTTAGAAGGGAAACGTTTATCTCTGTAGTTTCCCAGAGAAGCAGCAGCAACATGTTATTATTTTAAATACTTTTTATTCGCTTGCTCCATTTTCCCTATTTCATTGTGACCTTGACCTATAACTCATGACCTAAAAATGTAATTACTTTTAAGGCTCCACACAGGTCTCCCTATGAAAGGGATACTGAGAGGCTTGTTCAGTCATGTCAACAGAGACTTGTAATTGTAAACTAAACAATGAGCTCCTGTACTCTTCAGTGCAGCACAGCAAGGCTGTTACTTTGTAATACTGTGATAAAGACTGCCATAAATTACAGTGTGTATTGCAGGGTAGATTCCAGCACAGTGTTAACTCTCCTTGCTCCTTCTTTCACAAGTTCAGAAATAAAATTTGAAGTGATGATATAGTTAACATTTTCTACAATCACTCTCAGGATTTGTCTGTTGTAGGATTCTCTGTTCCATGTTCTTCCCCTGAAGTGTTAATGTACTGTGTGTGTATCCGGTTCACCTAGACACATAGTAGTGTAGTATGCAGCCATCTGGGGAAGCCCATGCCCATAAACAGGCAAATTCTGTGCCAGGAGCAACGGAGCCCATTACTTGCTTTCAAAGCTGCCTAATTAGGGTTGGCTCTAAATTGCTAGAAGTGTAAAAATGCACACAATCTCCAGGACTGGACATCCTCCTTTGGAAGAATCTGTTCGGATAGCAAACAAATACTACCAATGGCTGTTGTCTTCTGAGATAGTAAATATATATAATAGTGGTGATTAAAAAAAGCAACACAGGAGGTGCGTCTTTCTATAAACCTTATAATCCATTTAGCAGCTGCTCTCAGAACAGCTGTGCTTACGTTTGTGAAATGTGTTTCCTGACGCTTCTTTTTTTGCTATAGTGCTTTTTTAGCAAGCGAGGAGGGCGCCATACAGGTTATGTATACAGGTTGATAATTACTTTGCTTTTGGCTTCAAACACTCCTGCTCTTTCGAAAAGCCCAAAAGGACAATATACTTTGATCCTACGTACGATTTATAAAGTGTGTCAAATGGTTGATGTGAAATCACTTACACAGTCCACTGTTGTGGCTTTTTATTCCCTCTGATTCTCAGGTATCTCTGGAGACAAGGTAGAGATAGACCCTGTTACTAATCAGAAGGCCAGCACTAAGTTTTGGATTAAGCAGAAACCCATTTCGATCGATTCTGAACTCCTCTGCGCCTGTGACCTTGCGGAAGAAAAAAGCCCAAGTGAGTAGTAGTGCTTTTTATTTATGTTCTCTGCTCTCTCCCTCTCTCCCGCTGTATGTGCCAGGTGCCACGAGAATATACTGCCACCCTGTCCTTTCCTTTCCATAGGTGTGTTTTATTCATTATATGAAATTCCTTTATATTGGACTTGGTTGTATTATAGTAGAGGGTGTTATGTACAGATATCATTTTAACGAGGGCCTTTCAGTGCTACTTACTGTAGACTGAAGGTCTGACCCCGTTTAAGTATTTCTTGTCCTGACATCAGTAGCCACCAGTAGTGTTCCATCAGGAAATTGCTATTTCCTGTGATCCAAGGTTTAACCCCTTGGCTGTGATACATTTCCCAACATTATTGCACTTGCTTTTGAACTTTTATTGTAGCAGCCTTTGGGTAGCAGCTTGAATGAATTTAAAGAACACATGTTCTTAGAGGTAGATTTTAATCTCAAATGTACACAGCACATCAGCACATCCCAAAATAGCTGCAGTCCTGGGGTCAGTACAGTTGAGAGCATGACCTGACTGAGAGAATTCAGTTTCAGCAAAACAGTGGCCATATTTAAGAACCAGGGCAGTAAGTGATTTCGTTGGTAACCGGAAAGCATGCATAGGACACCAGTGTTTCACCAGACAGCAAAGTGAGGTCTGGATTGAGCTTAAGGCCTGAATGTTTTGGTTGAATGCTGCATTGTAGTATTTGTACCATCGATGATTAAAAGAACTAACAGGACAACAAGCTCTTTGTGCACAGGCAAAAAATAGATAGTTGTTGATAGTGACCCCAAATTATAACGATGCAAAACGACAAAGAAGTTAAATATATTATAGATGTTAGTACATACATGCTTTGTTTGAGGGTAGTAAAAGACCCTTAGTGTAGCAGTGAGATAGAGAAAACATAATGTGCATTTACTAGGGTAATGAGTTGGTCACATTACTTTGGAGGGATGAGATTGTGGGTGCACAGATTTTATTAAAGATTATGCTAATATTATCCTTCGAATCACCACTTCATTTGCCTCCCCTGTTTCTGTATCTCTGGTCAAGGCAATCGTTCTCCCGCATCCCTCCAGCAAGTTGTCACTGTACTCCGTGTGAGTGTGATCCGGAGGTACAGCTTCCTTAGTGGCCGAGCAGTCTGAAATTGCCTAGCCTTATCTTCAGAGTACTCCAGAGCAGAGCTTTAGCAGCAAGATTGGCCAGTCAGCAACGGTGTGACAAAATGTGAGATTCTTGACAAAATCCTCGAAGGCTGGACTTTCAGCCAGGTGTCAACCCAGCTTCATAATATATTTGTGGGTTTGCACCCACAATTTCAATGGCAAAAAAAATGTGGTTTCAAAATTGTGCACACGGCCAAAAACAGGCTGTATCTAAAAATCCAGTCCTGAAAGTCTAGGTTTTTGTCATGGCCTTGATACCACATTAGCCTAGGAGGCGTCATATGTCCCTAAACTCGTTTGCATCCAAAAGATCTGCAGTTGGAATGATGGGGGGAGTCTTTGGGGACTGTCAGCACTGCAGAGGTAGCACATGCTGCTGCTGGAAGGGACACTTGTGCCCAACTACAACAAACTGCAACTCCTTCCAGAGAAGTAAGGAACCAGCAAGAGGATGGCTTGGAGTAGCAGACGTTGAAGTAGGAAAGGCTGCGGATGGGAGATAGCAAAGACACCTTTGCAATATTGGAGATTTTGATTCTCTCTCTTTCACATCACAATCCCAACAATTTTATCTACTTTTAAAGGGTGAAAATAATTCTTTTTCTTCTTCCTGAAATCTGCACCTCTACCAAGTCCAGTAAAGATGCCCCAGAATGCATTATTTTAGGGCAATACAAGAGACTTGTGGTGTGACATCCCAGGATGATGCATTCTGGGGCACTCTTAGTGGCAGATCAGTATCTATTGAATTTTAAAAGACCAAAAGTTATTTTAGCAGAGTAAAGGAATGAAACTCACTGTATTTCCTAAGTTTTGCCTGTGATTTTTATCAGCATAGTGATATATGTTTGTAGCAGAGTTTACATCAAAAATTATTCTTGGGGCTTCCTTGAATGAATTATTACAACGAACGAGAGGCTGAGAAAAGATAAGGTTTTTGAGTTCTGCAATATATTTTGTTTCCATGTTTTTATCTCTTGTAACACAAGCGTGCTCCATCTAGTCTTTCAGAAGCGCACTGCAACATATAACAGTGGTTGTACAGTGCCTTGCAGTTAGATTGTGTGAAAACATACTGGATGTTTTATTAAACTGACTGCTCTCTGGAGACATTAGCAGTTGGATTATAATGAAGTTGTTCACTGCACTGCTAGACTTACTTGTCATATCTCTGAACAGAAAGAGATGTTTTTCAGAAACTTCCAACTATGGCCAATTTTTCATGTTAATGTGAGTGCTACTGTCAAAGCAGTTTGGTCATTATGATCAGTGTGTCTGAAGATGTATGCAAACATTTCCCAGAAGTATGCAGGTAACTAACATGGGTACGGTTACTGCGTCTTGCAGAGTATGGAGACCCTACAGTTTCCAGAGAGAATTCTTTGAAAATAGCAATGGGGTATAAAGGGGGTGGGAGGGCAGTATAGCTTCCTTTCCTTTAAACTCAAATGTCTCACTGTCAAGTAAGTTCATGCAGTGAAGATTTACAGCCATACCCCTGTGAGTGGTAAAGGACGTGGAACTTTGGAGATCAAGTTTTTGAATATTTACAGATGAATTTTGGGAGTTGGGGTAAATAGTTGAAACTTCTTATCACAAGTTCACAAAACTTAGGGCTGCATCTAATTAAAGTCAATGTGCAAATATATATTTGTTTTGAAATAGTTTCAATATCTAGTTGGCTGTTAGTGCTGGGTATGTCTGAGAATTGTTGTGTGCCCTTGCATTAGGCTAGCGTTAGTGTCTTATTTCTGAATTAAGTCAGGCCTCTTGAATTCAAACAGAGAGGTAATGGCCTTACTAGTTAAACCCAGTACCATTAGAATCTGCAAACACTGTATAAAGTGCTTGTTTAAATCAAGTTCAGTCTGATTATCACAAAAGATTCTGCAGGTTTTTACTCTTGAAAGGAAGCATCCCATCATTAAGAAATAAGATTTAAACCTTAATAAAGTAGCTGTCATTTTTATAGCTGAAGAGAGCTCTGTATCTCAGTTAAGTGTACATAATATAAAGTCTTAAGGAAGCAACATAATAGGTTTAATATAATTATATCCCCTTGCAATAGTGTAATTTAAAGGAAATTTGATTATGTTATTGTCTTACATTATTTGAACACAGGTAAAACTTCAGTGCCACAGACCCTTGCCTATTTTTAAAAAGTGCACTACAGACAAAGTGTGGGTTGTGATCGATGTATGCTGTTGCTGTTTCTCTTAAGGTTTAGGGTTACCAGGTTACCACAACATCTGCAGAAAGAAAACATTGATCAAGCACCGAAGTTTTGAGGGGATTATTAGTTTCAAGAAAGGCCTTTTGGTAGAATTGAGGATAAATTAGTCTGGTAAAACTGTGGTCTCCAAATTGAATGAATCTTTTTTCCATTCCTAAGTACTTGCCAAGATCTGCAGAAATCTGTTTCATTTGCTAATTAAATTCAAACTACTGAATAATGATTCTTTATCATCCTATTTTTTATTAAACTAGAAGAATCGCTCTTGTTAGCTCGAATAGCCTTAATGCTAAGGTGGGTTAAACAAAAGCATTCTGTTCTGTAGGTCACAAATATATTGGTAATTTCAAGTTGTAATTTAATTGCCTGCATTGAACCCTGCAGTTTAAGGTTTTCTTTAGATTCCTATTCCATTGTTGCACTGGGGCTTAACAGAATGTTAACCCGGTAATAGACATACGGCCTCCCCATTCTATGTCTTGCTATCGAGCGGTTCTGCATGACTAGTTAAAGAAGATGGCAAGAAGATTAATGAAAGCAGCCTGATACAGAAGGGGGTAGGTACCTTTGCAAGACTTCTAGCGAGAAGATATTAGAGCTGAACCAGAGCTTGGCTTTTTCTTTATCCTGTGACCTTTGACCCTGCCTTACTGTGGATAGCTGCCAAGAGAGCCGACATTTTGATTGATGTTGCTACACGAGTCAGTCTTTCCCATTGAATTCCACATCTGCACGAAAATAGCTTTTCCAGCAGAATTCGTACTGGCTGTAAGTGATAGCCAAATTGATGGCTGAAATGCTTTTATAGAGTTTTCATTTAAAGCTAAATGTATTGGATGTTTTAATTCAGTATCATGTTCCTCCAGATTATATACATTGCATAATATTAAATTAATGATTTTATTGTTGCATTATGAAAGAACTGATTAGAAGACGAACTAAAAACCTTAATACAAAACATATAGAATATTTTGTTTAAACAAGTGTAAGAGCACCCAGTCAGTTCTTTTAGAACACAGAGTTCTAAACAGCGTCTCACTTTTGTTTAAATGGAATGGAATGTTTGAACGATTTCTTTTAGCCAGTGCATTCTTGCCATGAACATCCTGTGCTCAGATCTGCACCCAGCACCTTGTCAGCAAGTTTATCTAATATCTAGCACACTGGGCCCTGGATCCCTTCAGTGGAGCGAGAGTAATTCCTGGAGCTGTTTTGTGAATGACGTTGCTGTGAATACAATATTGCTTATTTGCTGGTTACCAGAGTTGTGGTCCTTTCCAGGGATAACACGGCACCCACAATACATGATCCAAGGCAATAGCTTTTTGATCAGATGAGCCAGAGGTAGGCTCAGCTGAGAGGAAGTCTTGAGAAGACTATAACTGTAAGAAATAACAGCAATTGTAATTCAACATGGACAATTGTTTGCACCCATAAAATAGCTAGGTAGAGATCTAAATGGGTGCAAGTGCAGGTGTGAATAAGTACACGTGATTTTGTAGTTGTAATTGTGTCTGCAGGACACTGTGGGCTCAAATCATTGGAGGCTAGATGGGGACGTGGCTAAAAATCAGAGCTATCCGTATGCGGCATACTGTAGGTCAGAGGTTGATGCTGCTTTTATTGTACCACTGGCAATGCCAGAAGGTCACCCCATGTAGGGTTGGCACTAATTGTGTAAAGCTTGATCCACCAGAGAAAGTGGCTGGTTGCAAGGCAAATAGGATTTTGTCCATGCCTATGAATTAATGACTGGCCTGGACAACTATTTACTATAGCAAATAATGGAGACTGCGTTTGCGGTGAGCAGTTCATGATGTGTGATATATATCAGGTTATAGTTACGAAGTTATAATATTGTAGCTGTGGATTGTTAATTTAAGGGTAACTCTTTATTAATAGATTCAGCCCTGTGATGTATTAGCGTACGGTAAGATAAAGTCCTGCCTGAGTACAAAATAGAGCTTAGCTTTAACTCATTAAATACATCCGTTATTGAATAGCCTTCTCATAAAAGTACTCTGGAGCCCAATCAGGACGTGCATTGCCTCATCCTTTTAACAAATATGTTTCGTAGCCCTATTAAAAGGGGTCTTCATCTATTCTGTCAAAGCTAGTCTGCTGGGGTTTTTTAGTTTAATTACACTATCCAATTAAAACTCCTTGCTGCATTTTGATTCGCTTCTCCTTGGGCTTGAGTGGATATGACATTTACAAGGCTCGCCTTTCAAGCAGACAATAGCGTGATTGATGAGGTGCAGACGCAATGAAGGAGGCGATTGCCATGTGGAAGCACTGCTTAGTGCATTTTGATTTATTTATCATCTCTTTCCAAAACAAGGTTGCTGGTGAAGAGGTTTTGGGCAATCCTGGGTTCCACCTCGGTTTTCATAGTTCATGCAAAAGCCTTTATTAGATTTCTGCCTTTGATATAATTTCTGAAAGGATAAAAACTGAAAAAATTCCCCATGTGTAAATAGCTAACACAATGTGACTTTAAAATGGTCACATGCAGCACATGCTTAATTGCAGCTCTGCTTTCACGGATCCTGGAGAGGAGGCTCCCACTGTAATAATGTTTCCTTAAACAGACGGTAATGGAATGTAAAGGGCCTGAGTTATGGAGAAAGTGTCTCAGAATATGCAAGTCCCCAAAAGAAATGAATAAACCAGAAAAAAGTACAGCTGCCTGTTTAAACTTTGTATTAGTGGGCATCATATTAAACTCTGTTGTCCTCACCTCCTTGTCATGAGGTGTACTTTACAGCAGCTGTGTCGGGTGACCTACTGGCAACTGCAGTGAACAGGGGAAGTTTTGCCATTGACTCCAGTGGGGCAAAGATTTCACCCGTAATTTCTGTTGTTGTCATTGCTTCTGAAATCTGACTCTCATTCTAACAGATGCACCTTTCCAGGATGGGTGACTACATCCAGTTAAATAAACTGAAGAGCTGTCCAGATTATTCTTATTATTATTATACTACAGTATTGGCATGTAGTAGCTCCTAAAGGCCCTGTCAGGGATGAAGGCACCATTGTGTTAGGCTCAGATAGTGCATAATTTTAAAAAGAGTAAAATTGGCAGTTGTTGGTAACATCTGAACTCTGGGGGAAAAACATTTCTACTCAAAGTAAAACTGGTGAAAAATTGTTCCTCATAAAAGGGCTTAATGTCTTTTTCTGTCAAAATGAAAAGCTTCTTTCTCTTATGTGAATGGAAGCAAGATGTATTTTACAAAGCTTTTATACATTTTTCCAAGCACAACTTGTATTTTCCAGAAATTCTAGGAAAAATTTCCCAACCATTGTGTAAACTGAAATTCTTCAAAATTTCATGGCACTGCACAGTCATTCCAGGAAATGAAATTTGACAGCATGTCTCAGCTCTAGAATGTGAACAGGATAATAATAGAATGTTCTTTAAAGAGAACATATGTAAATAGCCATTTGTATGAGTCTAGTATATTTTCCTCATCAAACCTGAGGGGATACAATGAAAATGTGGTGGTAATAGTGCTGACTCCTGTTGGGTCAAACAAGCTCTGAACATCTCCCAGTTTTGAGGGATTGGCTGTCCAGACATGAATGCTTAGGGCTCTTTAGTGTTTAACGTTTCATTCGTTTCTCTGGGATCTCAGAAGAAGGGAAGGGAAGGGAAATGCCAGAGATGTTGGGCTGGAGCAGAACATATTCATTTCAACCATATACATTAAAGGGCAGGCAAGGCTTATTTAAAAGAATTGACTATAACCAAGCTGTTCGTAGGAGGCCGTGCTATCTGAATTCTACAAGGTACAGTAGAGCTCATTTGTCTTCAGATGTTCTTTATATAGAAATATAAAAATATTGAAATTTGTATTGATCTCTGAATGACCAAGGGTGACATTAAGAGGGTTTAGAACTGTATATCACATATTTAAGTACTCTTGGAAATGGAAATCAATCCATCCCTCACAATTCATAAATTCCATCTGGCCAGAATAGTAACAAAACAAAGTGCCAGTTGATTGTTTCAATGAACTAATATTTCACATCGTGAACAGTATAATGTGGATGTGGAAGCACATGAGCATAATACTGTAATGCAACCTTCTAAAGGAATGTTTTGTAAATCACCTGTCAGAGGATATAAACCCTGGCATCACCTGTATTGCTGATTATACAAATACTTTCCACAAACTAGCCATTAGGTGTTTATACTAAACTTTGAAGATAACTAGACTTGCCATTTTATTAACCACATATAGCCCCAAATTGCTGGGGTTCCTTTTAGGGGCATGAGACCATTTTGTTTCACTCTTTCTGAAATCAGCGATGTCTCAGTTGGCACTTGCTTTCTGAAGCAGGAAATCAGGCTGCAGCCCTAACTGATGGAGCATGAACGCAATGTGCTGCACCTGCAAATGCTCCAGCCGGCTGCTGTAGTGGAGCAGGCCTCGTGGAACAAGCTGTCGTATGGTTAGGTTAGTAGCTCCACCATATAGTTCTGGTTTGTGTTCTGTGTAGCCCATCACCTTTTGTGCTGGGCTTTCTTATTAATTTTCTCTGTTTCATGGAGAAGCTCAGTTCTTTTTATGGTGTTTTTCAAGAGACCTTCACACCACAACATAAATTCTTTGTTCTCAGGGTAACCAATTACTTGTTTCCATCTTAGCTAACATGCCTCTCTTTAAAATATCACTGAGTGCTTCTAGTGTAGAACAAGGTGATGTTGGGCATAAAAACTAGATCTCTCCTCCTTGTGCTCCTCCAGGAGGATTTGGGGGCAGCCAGACCTCTCTGGGGTGATGGATTGAACTCTGCCTCCTGTTACACAGCACAATAAAAGTGTTATTGACATGTATTGCTCTGTAATTGTCATTGAAAAGGCTGACTCTTTAAAATCCAAAAATAAGTGCTTGAAATAAAGTTCTGTGTTCTGCTTCTGTCAGCTGTATAAATACTGCAGCTGAAAAAAAAGGAATAAATCATGTGTTTAAACAAGAGGTGAGGGGGCTAGGGAAGGTTTCAATGTGACATGGCCTGTTTTCCATATTTCAAGCAAGCTTATTGTCTCACTATTCTTTTTATTAATATTCTGCCGTACAGCATTATTGCTTATCATCTACTCTTGTTAATATACTGTAGGACTGCAGGGATTGAGAAAAGCACGTTGCTAGTGATTCTTTTAATTCTTTATATAATATGTAGTTTACGCCTCTGCAATACAGAGTTGAAGTAGCAATTTAATGCTGTTCCTTCTCACTGAAGAGATGGGTGCATGTGCGAGAGAGAAGAGATGTTGTGTTTGCAGCTTGCATCTGAGGGCTTGGCTACACTTACAAGTTGCAGCGCTGGTGGAGGCTTTCCAGCGCTGCAACAACACCCCGTCCACACTTGCAGGGCACAACCAGCGCTGCAACTCCCTGGTTGCAGCGCTGGCTGAAAACCCATCCCGGCAGGGGTATAAGGAGTGCAGCGCTGGTGATCCAGCGCTGCCCAGCAGGTGTGGACACTCACCAGCGCTTTACCTGTCCTCCAGGGAATAAGGAGGTATCCCAGAATTCCTGTTCAGCCACTCTGCACATCAGTTTGCACTCTACTGCTCTTGGCTCAGGTGACCCGCCCTGTAAATGCCCCGGGAAATTTAAAAATCTCCTTCCTGTTTGCTGCAGCCAGGTGTGGAGTGCAATCAGTTTTAATCAGTTACAGGTGACCATGCCTCCACGCGGCAAACGAGCCCCAGCATGGAGCACTGGTGAATTGCAGGACCTCATCAGTGTTTGGGGTGAGGCATCTGTTCAGGCACAGCTGCGCTCCGGCCGTAGGAATTACGATATCTTTGAGCAGATATCAAGGGCCATGCTGGATCGGGGCCATGATCGGGACGCAGTACAATGCAGGGTGAAAATTAAAGAGCTGCGGAGTGCCTATTACAAAGCCCGAGAGGGGAATCGACGATCCGGAGCTGCTCCCACGACCTGCCGTTTTTACAGGGAGATGGATGAGATACTTGGGGGTGACCCCACTGCCAATCCCAGGATAACGATGGACACTTCTGAGCAGGCTGGGGGACAGGAGGAGGAGGCGGAGGAGGCGGCGGAGGCGGAGGCGTGGGGGGGGAGGAAACCGCGAGTGAAGCTCCTGGCATGGGGGAAGAAACCGCAGATTCCCTGGAGGCATGCAGCCAGGAGCTCTTCTCAAGCCAGGAGGAAAGCACCCAATCGCAGCAGCCAGCAGTTGCAGAAGGACAAGCAGAGGAGCGTGTTACCGGTAAGCGGCTTTTATTTTCTGGGTGAAATGTTTCTGGAGAGGAGGGGGGGTTATGGATGCATGCATGCCAGCCTCTAGATGTGGAATAGCCCGTTGATGTGGTCTATCACGTCGCGGTAATCTGCCTCAGTTATCTCAGCAAAAGCTTCATCCAGAGCGTGGGCAATATGCCTGCGCAGGTTTATAGGCAGAGCCACTGTGTCCCTTGTCCCAGTGACGGTGACGCGTCCGCGCCACTCTTCTGCCAGTGGTGGGGGGACCATTTCTGAACACAGGCAAGCCGCATAGGGTCCCGGGCGGAATCCACATTGCTCTAAAAGAGCCCCCCGCTGTTCCCTAGTGACTCGCAGTAGGGAAACATCTTCCAGGATTAAGTCCTGTGAAAAATGTTGGGAGACTCTTTAGTGAAGAGATAGGGAGATAAGATCACCCCTGCATCTGCATTTCACTCAACCCCTCTAGCACTCCAGATTACCCGAAGCAACCAGCTCCCCTCTTACACCCAAGCCCCACTTCTCCCCATATAAGCACTGCTCACTCACCATGTCGTGGCTTCTGTAGTGTTATGCGTGTGGGTAAAAGAATGCTTAAATAAGAACTCACTCCCTCAGTGTAACAATTCATGTCTGGAGATAGTGGATACAATGCTGCCCGTGTTAAATGTTGTCATTTCTGTTTCTACAGTGACCTTGACTACTGGACTGCCCAGATGTTCAACATCACAGAGGCTTCAAAATTTGAGAAAAAATCCCCGAAAGAGCAAAGAAGACATGCTGAAAACTGTTCTTAATCAGTCTGCTCGAGAGAGTAAGGACTTGAAGGATTGGCGAGAGAAAGAAAGCAGGACACGCAAGAGAAATGCAGTGGCCAAGAGGAAAACCACGGAGCGGCTGCTAAGCATCCTGGAGCGCCAAGCGGAGTCTATAGAGTCACTCGTTGCCATGCAAGCAGAGCACTACCGTGCTACTCCCCCACCCGCCCCGTCCTTTGTGCCTTGTGCCCCAATGTCAGCTCAAACCACCTTTCCCCAGCATCCAGGTTCTTACCACCACCAGCTGCCTCCAACACCTGTATGTTCCCCAACCAGCCCTGATACCTACCACCACCCTTACCCTCTGCATTCAACCCCCATCACCATGCAGTATATGAACCCTGAAGTGCAGGATTCATTAAACAGCAATCCAGACAGGGCATATGCAAACTTGTGACTGTACAGTTCACCAACCCACACCCCTGCCCTCTTGTGTTCATGAAATGTTGTGTGTCTGTCTGTCTGTCAAGGAAGTTTTTTTCTTTTCAATAAAACAATTCTTGGCTTTGAAAACAGTCTTTATTATAGCAGATAGTGAAAGATACCTTAGCCCAGTAAAGAAAGAGGCACTACAAATCATATTATTATTATGGATAATAGAATAACAGTGTAAGCAGTGCAATTCACTCCCATGCAAGGCAGCAAACATTATTGTTGGCTTTCAGCCTCAAATTCTTCCCTCAAGGCATCCCTAATCCTTGTAGCCCTGTGCTGGGCCTCTCTATTAGCCCTGCTCTCTGGCTGTGCATATTCAGCCTCCAGGACTTGAACCTCGGTGGTCCATGCCTCACTGAATGTTTCACCCTTCCCTTCACAAATATTATGGAGGGTACAGCAAGCGCATATAACCGCGGGGATGCTGCTTTCCCCCAAGTCTAGCTTCCCATACAAGCAACGCCAGCGGGCTTTTAAACGCCCAAAAGCACACTCCACAGTCATTCTGCACCGGCTCAGCCTGTAGTTGAACCGGTCCTTGCTCCTGTCAAGCTTCCCTGTATAGGGTTTCATGAGCCAAGGCAGTAACGGGTACGCGGGGTCTCCAAGGATCACAGTGGGCATTTCGACATCCCCTACTGTGATCTTCCTGTCTGGGAAAAAAGTCCCTGCCTGCATCTTCCTGAACAGGCCACTGTTCCGAAAGATGCGTGCATCATGCACCTTTCCAGGCCAGCCTGTGTAAATGTCAATGAAACGCCCGCGGTGATCCACAAGCGCCTGGAGAACCATAGAGAAATACCCCTTCCGATTAACGTACTCTGATGCCAGGTGGGGGGGGGCCAGAATAGGAATATGCGTCCCATCTATCGCCCCTCCACAGTTAGGGAAACCCATGTGTGCAAAGCCATCCACAATGTCCTGCACGCTCCCCAGAGTCACGGTCTTTCTTAGCAGGATGCGATTAATTGCCTTGCAAACTTGCATCAAAACGATTCCCACGGTCGACTTTCCCACACCAAACTGGTTCCCGACCGACCGGTAGCTGTCTGGAGTTGCCAGCTTCCAGATTGCAATAGCCACTCGCTTTTCCACCGTCAGGGCAGCTCTCAATCTTGTGTCCTTGCGCCGCAGAGTGGGGGCGAGCTCAGCACACAGTCCCATGAAAGTGGCTTTTCTCATACGAAAGTTCTGCAGCCACTGCTCGTCATCCCAGACTTCCATGACGATGTGATCCCACCACTCAGTGCTTGTTTCCCGAGCCCAAAAGCGGCGTTCAACGGTGCTGAGCATTTCCGTAAATGCCGCAAGCACTTTAGTGTCACACGCGGCAGGCAAATCCATATTGATATCATCGTCGGAATCCTCACTGTCACTTTGGAGCTGAAGGAATAGCTGGACTGCCAAACGTGTTGTGCTGGTGACACTCATCAGCAGAGTCCTCAGCAGATCGGGCTCCATTTGCCACAGAAATCGCGATTCACACAGAGAGTAACAGAAAGACACTCACAATGGCGCCAAACGCTGCTGGAAAGAGTGAATGCTGGGATGTGAAGCGATGCACCACGGGGCGCTGGCAAACAGGAAGCGGAATGACCCGCACACTTCCTTCCCCTTCCCACAATACTCAGCGCCAAAACGGCGCCAAAACGGGACGAGGTGCTCTGTGGGATAGCTGCCCACAATGCACCTCTCAATACAGCGCTGGAAAGTGCTGCAAGTGTGGCCACACTGCAGCGCTGGTAGCTGTCAGTGTGGCCACACTCCAGCGCTGGCCCTTCCACAGCTGCATGACCAGCGCTGTAACTCCCAGCGCTGCAACTTGTAAGTGTAGCCAAGCCCTGAGCCCCATTGTGCATATTCACATGTGTTTTGAGAGGAAAAGCCCTTAAATGGGTGGAAGGAGTTTAGGTAATTTGAGCTGGATACAGGGTAAAGCTCACCGCCACTCCCGGCCCATTGTTCCCAATGCAGGCTGCTCTGCAAGGAGTTCCATACACTTGATCCACTGGCAACACCATTGCTCCATCCTCAACCTCCTGAATTTCCCCCAGGAGGGCCTCCTGCTGCAGTCCCCTGCTCTCTGCACAGCAGAACGCCCCACTTGCCCTGTGTTCAGACCCGTCCGTGACCATGGGACCGTGGAGGATTTAGCTTCTAAGCAGTCTGTGCCCTCAGACTGTGTGACGGGCCAAGTGAGCAGGGGAAGAATTAATACAGGTTTTGATACATTGCAACTACTTATTGTTTTTAGTAATATTTGGTACCTGGAGGTCACAACCAAGCCCTGCTAGAGTACAAGACGGTCCCTGCCCTGAAAAGCTCCTGGTCACACAGCAGGTCAGTGACAATAAAGCCCATGTCCCCTGCTTGCCAGTCCATCACCTACCCACTGACTGTGCTTCCTCTCCCACCACAAAATGGGGTTGAGCAGTCATTTCTGTTTTGTGTTTGAGAATTGTTCAAAGGTGCTTTGAACACCCCAGAATAGTCTGTCTACATGGTCACAGCCCACTACCTGGGAGAACGTACCATTGGGACAGGAGAGAAGCAAACCTAGAATGAGACGTTCCAGGTGGGCTAGTGAATTGACAGTTCCAGGTAGGACCCGTTTCGGTATGTGCTGTGAAGAAGCCTAGCCCATTACCAGCAGTGAATTCTTTGGATTCTTGGCCTGTAGTTTCTGCCATATTTTAAAATTCCAGTGTGTAACATCACCTTATACCATAAAAAGCCATGAAAGTTGATAATTTACAAAGTTATATTATGTCTCTATGAATAGTGTGTGTGTGTAGTTGCACTCTTAGAATGTTAAAAGATGCTGAATTCAGTCCTTAGCAGTAGCCAGCCATGAATGAATTAACATACTGATTAGCCTGTAGCTGAGACTTCCAGCATTTTTAATACCACCAAAGCTTCATTTGTCAAATGATTTAAAGTTTTTTTTAATTATTAGCCAATTTTTCAATAGAGAATTTATATTCATGATTAGTGCATCATAATGGTGCTTAATTAACATGCCATGATAAAATACTGAGGTCTCAAATTTGTTGGCCATGGTTTCCTAGCATATATCAGTTGATTTTTGAAGATCTGAAGAATTAGATAACGTAAATAAGATTGCAAATAAGGCTTCCTCCGGGAAAGAGGTGAATTTACAGTAATGTGGCTGGTACGTTATGGATTAGTAACTGACCTTTGAAATGAATAAATTAAATGAAAACTGATGAAAAAGCTTACGTACAGGATGCATTGAGTTTTAATTTTGAAACCATTCATGTTCGTATGGTAACTCACTCCTGTGAGTTCTGCCATTAGGACATCTGCCCTGTTCACATTAATTTAAAGGTCACCAGCTTCCGTGCCATTCCACTAGGCCAGCCACAGAGATTTGTCCACCTGCCACCAAAATGTTGCCAGTTGAATCAGTAAAACTATTTTCTTTGGCTCAGCAGGGTAAGGCCTGTCAGTCGGCTGGTACATTAATATGCAGCATGACTAAATTTTGGTTTCAACTACCCTAGAATAAAGAGCCGTGTTTCTAACTGGGAAGATCTGTTTTGCAATATCATTGCTACCGAATTTTTTTCTTTAAAATTACAGTACTGTTTTATTTAGCCTTAAGCAGCTGGTTTTTTTTCATTTTTACAGTGATAATTCTGGGGTTAATTGGCCTTTTATCTTAAATATAACACTTATCTTCTACATGTGATGATTATACAGTGGGTAGTTTCATAAAGGAGTTCTAATGTGGTAATTTAACTGAAATATAGTCTAGGGCTGAATGAGACCTAACTAGCCGTTTGATAGATTTTTGCATTTCCTACAGTGGGGAAATGAACTTTATTGAAAAGAGTTCAGCTGCTCCTGTAAGCCAGCACTTGCCTTAAATTGAAATGACATGAGAAGCCTGTCAGCATTTCATTGCTTCCTTCTGCTGTGCGGATGGTATGCTAAGATCACCATCTGTGATTTTCTTCTGTCGAGCACACAAGCTTTGCTAAAACTTTAGAGAAGTATTGTGAACACTATATTTTTTTAATCTTTCCAGGTCATGCAATATTTAAACTTACATATCTAAGTAATCATGACTACAAACACCTCTACTTTGAATCAGATGCTGCTACCATCAATGAAATTGTCCTGAAGGTGGGTACTAAAATTTAATATAATCTAGAATTCTAGGTGTTTTATTGTTCATTAGACATGAAAACTGAAAATATTCAGGAGGTTCTCAGTGCATGTGGATAATGCAAAGCATAAGCCATGCTGAGAGGCTTTTATTTGGTTACCACTGAATTTTCTGGACTTTGTATATTGGATCCATTTTTCAGACAACCCGACAGCAGGCTAAGTGTATGTACAGTATTTTTTGCTATAAGCTCTGATGTAGCTAATAGTCTGGAAGATGTCAATTCTCTGTGGAATTGGAACCTACCAAATTTTTACTTTGTTAGGTAGTTTACCTTTAGATTTGTGATGTATATTTAAATATTTAAGATACAAATTAACCCTTAAGAAACCAACCATTCCCAGATCCATGTGCCCAGTGTTTTAAATCCTTCTGGAGTTTCTCTGGCATCGATGGATTTTACTAACCAGGACATACAGTGTGACTGCTAAACTTTAACTATTTGCTTCCCATATCCTCCTCAGAATCATTAGAAGATATGTTTGTGCTGGTAGCAATATAACCAGTCTTCAGTAATTCCCCCCTAGAACTTAGTTTCCCACGTAAGCCAGTTTTAAATCCAAGCCATGCAGGATGTGGCCTTGTTCCCAAAACAATACTACCAGGCCCTTGCACTATTCCCTTCTTCTGGGGCAAATATTCCTGGCTGGCCACGGTCTGCTCAGTGCAAGTCTGGTGGGAGGATCCAAAGGGGGTTTTAAGTGACCTTATGTTCCCCCACACTGGGGCTAGTAAGGGGCAAGTTGTCTCAGCTTTAAAGTCTGCCTGGCTGGCCAAGAGACAGTTATGGGTGCTGAGGGTCCCGGGCATGGAGATACCCTGGTCAGACTCCTTTTCTTCTCTGAATGCTGGGGGTAGAATACGGCTTTAGGTCATGGGAGGATCCCCCTTTGCGGTGAGAATTTGCAGGGCACTGCCTCCACCAGATTTCTGGTGGCTCTGCACCCAGAACAGCACAAACCAGAAACAGCAGGACGGCAGCTCAGTCCCTGTGATTGTTGTTAGGGCCACCGTTTGAAAAGTGCCCTCTGCGTGGATGGGTGACTGGGAGCCTAGTCCATGCATGGAAGGTTTCAAGATTTGTCACTTCAAGCACATAAGCAGAGTTGATTAGGACTAAAGAAGTGGGTTATTTACCCACGAAAGCTTATGCCCAAATAAATCTGTTAGTCTTTAAGGTGCCACCAGACTCCTCCTTGTTTTTGTGGACACAGACTAACACGGCTACCCCTCTGATACAAGAATCTACAAGCACTGTATGAACATGGAGTTTAGCTTCCCTGCCCCATAGTGAGGTTGCTAAATAGTTTATTATTATCTCCATTTTACAGGTGAGTACCTGAGCCCACACAGCGAGCAGTTTATCTAACAGAGAAAAACTTCAAATTATACCTGCAATTAAATAACTGAGCAATAGGAATCAGCTTCACAGCAGTGGTGGCTTAATTTAATACAAAGCTGAAGGAGTGCTTGGCGATAGCGCTCTTTGAACCGCCTGGTGTATACGCACACCAGATGAGGAAAGGGGGGAACCCTAGCATTACTGGAAACAGGGAACTTATTTAATAGTTGCTTTCAAATAGCTTCCTGCAGCTTCTCAGTGGACTTAACAAAAGGAACTTCCTCTAAGTAGAGATGGGGAATATTTAAACAAAACTTCCACTGCACTTCAGGCTTTTCTTAATAGCCAGTGTTAATATTATTCAAAGATTTCATGAGGACTCTAGTAGAATTATAAACCAGGATTTGACATCCAAATAATTTTCATGGACACAGATTGATTCCAAGTTTATGACTTCAACACAGGATCAAGCAGAGAATTGTAATTCTGGCAGGACAAACTTCTCTCCTTGGTCATTTAACAAATGTTTTCTTTGTATTGAGACATGCACTTGGGAAAACACATTTTTCTACCCAAAATATTTTATGTTTTAAGTATATTTTTTCGTAACCCATTTGCTTTTATAATGACTTGTTATATGAGCAGGTTGATTTACTTTCCGAAACAAACCATCATAATACTGTTGGAAGATTAAACTTAATTTTCTGCAGTCTATTATTTTTGTAGCAATTTACAATTTTAAGTGATAATTTTTATATGCTATTCCCTATTTTTAATAGTATTTTCTGCGTAAAGGTTATGGAAGTGCTAAATAACTGACATGTGATAAAGCATTTTAGTTAATACCCTAAAATATGGGTTTAACTATTTTTTGCACTAAAATTGTGAACTCTTACATTGGAATTTTTATCACTACTTGTCTTAAATTAAACGATTCCACTCCAGAAGTCTTGATATATCCAGGAGTATTCAATATATTTTTGGAAGGCTAAAAGGACAGATGTGATATGGGTAAAATGAATATTCAGGACACAGATCTTATTAAACACAATCATATATTACCTTTCTGTACCTATGTTGTAACTTGTTTATATAGAGCATTTTTCTGTTTCATAAATACATTTTCAAGTTAAGCCTTTATTTCTTTCTCATTCTGCAAGCATTAGCAGATGCCAAGAAATCAGACTTCTCAAATTAGGTTCTTTACATGATCAAGTGACAAAGACTGAGGCTTTATTGACCATGAAAACTCGCTATATTTTTATGCCTTAAGCTGTAATATGCAATGAAAGTGAAACACTCCACAGTGCATAAAATTGTGCAAGTTTTAAGCCACAGCGTATTAACCAGCTAATGGCAGACCAAAGGGCATTTTTATCTTTTGATTCTTGCATTAACCTTCCATTAAAATTATCTATGTGATTATCAGAAAGCACTGGAGATAATAAATTTAGTGAATAGTGGGCTTGTTAAATATCATTTAAAAATGCTTTCATCAAGTAATATGTGCCAAAATACATGGAAAGTATGAGATTAGCTGAGTATGCAAACATCATAAAGAGAGAATGTTTTGTATTAAAGCTGATAAAACCTTTTATTGAAGCCTATTAATGTATTAGACCAGCACTGTGAGTCTTCATGACTTACTGCATTCATCTGGCAATTTGGCTAACAAGTGGCAGAACAACAGGGATCAAGTGCTGTGAGCCTGTGCACTTTTATTGTATCTCATGTAGTCATCCCGTCCAGGGATGGTGGAAGGCTACAAGCAGTAACATTGCACAGCCGTTCCTGTAAGGTGACAAGACCGGAGGGTCCGCAAGCCCAAAATTAGAAGAGTACTCTCTTGTCTATGGGGTTTGAATGTTCTGTGCCATTCCTACCTTGTTCTTTTTGTTGGCATCACTCTGGGGCTGGGTTTAAGTGAATCACTGTTCAGTCATGTGAAGATTTGTGTGTTCTCAGGCCATTCTACCAGAATGAAATGAAATGTTGTGTGTTTTCCAGGTTAACTATATTCTAGAATCCCGAGCAAGTACAGCCAGAGCAGATTATTTTGCTCAGAAACAAAGAAAACTGAGCAGGAGAACAAGCTTTAGCTTCCAGAAGGAGAAGAAATCAGGACAGCAGTAATGTCTAGCCTAGAGCAAAAAACTGTCCACACAATTCGAAGAAGGGGAAACTCCCAACAGCCTGAAACAGGTGGGAGCCAGAACTACAGAGCTCTTGCTGCCAACAGCCAGGAGCAGCCAAGGAAGAGAATCAGGAATACGCAGTTTCTCATGATGAACAGATGACCCCGCTTTGGTTAGGGGAAGTCTCCCTTATGACAAAAACAAAGAGCCATATCAGCCGGAAGGAGGACTGTGACACTTACGATTCCTTTGATTAGAAACGAGGAGGATGTAGGCTGGCACTGTTTAAGAACTATATTGTGTACAATCACAAGGAAAGATGTGGTTACAAATTATTTCACAGCCTGATAAAGATAAATTCTATACATCTGTTCTATACACACACGCGCACACACAGGTACTGCTTGTGACATGATCAAATTTCTAAAAATGAAATGTATCCGTTTTTACTATTAATAAAGGTGTAATCTTTCTCCCGGGTTATTTCATGCACAGTTCTTTGGAGGGGTAGCGTTAAGCTACAGACTGTTGTGTGTCGTGTTTGCGTCCAGGGACAGTGGCGCAGTCACTGCACACAGTGGATTCTTGAAGAAATGTTTATACAGCCAAGTCTGGGTTTTTTTCAAGCACGTTTAGCAGCTGCATTTTTCTACTTTGAAGACGTCTTGTTGGAAGTTATTTACCTCCAGTAAACTTTTATTTTGAAAACCATGGCAGCTTTTCTGGAATGGAATGCCAAGAACCTTTCTTCTTGGTGATGGGGTCTCCAGTAATTATGAGTGGCTGAATCAGCAGAGAAATTCCTGCTCATTGGACTGAGTTTCTGATCTGTCTCTCAGAGTTTTCACCTGAGGATTGAGAAATAACTTTACTTTTTCTTTTGTATTAACATTAGTAAACGTTTTATAAATCGAAATGAAGACTTAGTTTGTACTGGGATTTGTAACTGTTCCAGCTTTGCCCATCTCTACAGAGTTGGGTGCCATATTTCTGAGGGTAGTGGGAATTGTAGCTGCCCTTTTGTGTTCATTTTGGTTCGCCAGAAATGTCTTTTATGATTTCTGTATGTTGTTAAAGATAAGAGCTCTGGGACCCTGTTACTCTCAATTTTGTATCAAGTGGATGCATATGGCTGTGCTAAGAACACTTGGCAGGATTCTGCACGGAAGAATGAAGAAAAACCTCCTCCAGAAATCTGCAACACACACTGATTTCTGCTGGTTAGACCAAATATTTTCTCCATGTTCTATTGCCTTGCAGTGAGATTGACCTGCAGACAATTTAACCTGTTAGAACTTCTTTCTTTGTTTTTGTATTAAAAAATTTTCTCTCTCTGAGCCTTAATGTATAGTTTAGGAATAAACACTAAGGCAGATAATTCTATATTTTGTCATTCGTATGTTGCATTAAAAGTCTCAAATTTCTAAACTTCGCTTGTTCCATCAGAAGAACTGTGAATGAAACCCCACCTGGAAGAGCTGTAGAAGTGTGTTTCTCCTGCTAGAAGCATTCTGATCCTCCTTGCTAGTTGGCAGAAAAGGCCTTTTCCTACCATGTTACTTTGACTTTGTGGAGTAGTAATAATGGAAGACGAATGTAAGGGACACTAATCTTTTATGGTCTGGTACTTATGTTTTTAACTATTTATATGCACAAATGCAGCAAGAAGCAGTGGAGAAGGAAATTGCAAACCATGCAATGGAAATGGTTAATTCAATTAATTTGAACATTAAATAGTTCACAAAGTGACGTGAACATGCTCTTTGTCAGCCAGTTTTAATTCTTAGAACTGAGCTGTAAAGTGGCATGTAAGAGAAATAGTATCACTCGCCCATGGTACATTGGTTTTGTACCACTGTTGTGCAAGGGCCAGTGAATCAAATTCTGTTGCTGTCTGCCTAGATACAATTCCTATAAATAAGCATTCAGTATGGGCAGCCATTTGCTTTTATTAATACCTCAAGATGCTGAATTCATTAAAAATGTTTAAAATGTCCATATTTTCAGCCCCCTGTGTGGGTATACAATCACTTGTGTGTACAACGTGACAGTCTACACAGGCAAACTCCATTTGTGCCCCACTTGTGTGTTACAGTGGGGTTTGTGTGGGTGTAACTTCCCTGTAAACATGCTAGAGTGAAAAGGTTGCTCGTGGAAGTTACTTGCACAAACAGGCTGAGGTCCCTCAGAAAACATGGCCCTAAAATTAAGTTCCTGGATGCCAAGCCCAAAAGGAATCATGTGATCATCCCGTCTGACCTGTGTAACCTAGGCCATAGAACTTCCCCAGAATGGCCACATTGGTCCACAGCTATCATGGCAGTATTGTCTGTGGGTTTATTTGTAGTGGAGACCCTGCACCAACTGTACCCTTGACACCATAGAGCCGTGGCACAGGAATCATGGGTTTGTACCATTCTTTTGCATCTGAATTGGGACAAGCTGGGAAACAGCATTCTCTAGGACAGCCAGTGAACATGGGTAGCAGTTAGCAAATGTTTTTGTATCCTAAAGTCCAGTCTGAACGTTGCTTAACCTCCAGCTAGCGTCAGGCCCAGACAAGCAGAGGGGATGGCTTGGTGGTTTAAGCCTCAGGATTGGATTTCTCAAACTCCCTGAAACCATAGGATCAGATCCCAGCAGGATTAAGCCATAGTCCTTAGCCATGCCAAAGTAGAGAAATGAATGCCAGCATGTAGCTCAGGCGGATCATGCCAAGTAGATGGGCCTAGCAGCTGCTTGTCAGGGCTCTGCATACTATTCTGTTTAGTAAGGTAATTGCATAGTTCTTGGAGAGAAACCTTGCAGAAGGTGTGTGGGCAGGGGTGCGAAATCACAGCTGTAAGCAGTATGACCATCCCAGCTTCCTTTCTGCCACCGCAGCCGACACACATCCTGACAAAGGCTTTTTCTAAGGTGCTGGATTGAATGGGGAGGGTCTTCATGGTGAGAGGCACTGACATTCTGCCCTAGCTACTTGAGAAATCATTGTCCCGGTGCAGTCGCGACCGGCGACCGCCCAAGACAGCCGTGTTCCTCTACAATGATGAGACTGTTGGCCAGGGGGAGACTTGAAGGAGACAGACCTTGCACAGGAGCTGGACCTAGACTATGGAACTAGAAGAGAAGAATGATGCTGGACGTCACATTTTCAGAGCTAACTGCACCACTCACTGCTTCCACTTAACTCACCCGTAATGAATACTTCTCATACACACTCGCACCCACTCCGCTCACACATGCACTCAAAAACTGAACTGCTGACCCTTTCCTACAAGCTGGGAATGGAGAGAGGAAGAATGCCACTTACTTCTGGTTTTAAGTGCATGGTAGCTACTCCAATGGGATGGGAATGGGGATTGAGCAGGGAGCATGTGTCTTGATTCCAAACTGACTTGCTCCCAGTTATAAATTCACTTTAGAAACATCAGAGCCAACATAACTGAGGACCTGGAGCTGTAAGCTGTACGCAATCCCTAACTGCAGGAGACCTCACCCTCTCCCATCGAGCAAGCATTTCTGCTGTTACAGCTTCGGAAAGAGTTAAATCAGGACTTGTGATTGCAATGTGCGCACAGCTGAACACAAATCCATCACAGACTGGTCTTTCCCTGGTAGTTGCAGATTTAATTGATTCAGATGGGCATTCAAGTGGGTCAGAAAAGCAAGCTGTTCATTCTATGCCTTGTTACTAGGTTTAGGCAGAATATTGTAGCTGCTGATTTGTGACAAGGATGACTTCTCGCTTAAGTACGTTGGTATTTATTGGGTGCAACATGATTTTTTTTTTAAATTACTGTCTGTTCTCAAAAGTGCTCAACCTACTTGTGTGTGCTAAGCTTGCACACCCAGGAGGTAAAATTTATGCATGCAAAAAAAAATCACTTGCATGCACATGTGACAGTGCTCAAGCTGCAACGTATAAAGTTGCATGTTCACAAATAGAAGGATATATTTTGGAATTGCCCCTTTTGAGTAAGACCCTTACAAGGTAACCATTTGTTGCATCACTGTCTGTAAGCAGTACCTCCAACTGACAATGAAACAATACATTTGTCCAGGTGAATAGGGCTCATCTGATCGCTACAGCCACGCTGATGAAGCATGCCAGCAGTGGAGCTTAGTCATGTCCAAGACAGTTCAGATATAGTTTTTTTTAAGTCCTTTTCCTTTTGCCTTTGTGGGCAACACAAATACCTAATTCTTGTCAAGGAAACATTGATTATTAGTGATGAGGAAGGATCTTCCCTGCTTGTTCTAGGGAGGAAGAGGACAGAAAAGCCACTAGATGTTTGTGGATGCCGGAGTCCTGTTCCCATCTTTCAGTAATCGTGCCTTTGCTGCTTGTCGGTTATCGGTCTGCCTTAGAGGAATGTCTGGTTGCCCGCCTGGCAATATGTGACTTTTTACAACTGCATGAATTGCCGTGTCCCAGAATGCAAGACGGCTTCACCCGACTGGCCCAGCCTGTAGCCCCAAGGCTGCATTATCCAACTGGTTTTAGCCAGCAGGGAACCCATTTTCCTGTCTCATCCTTCCCAGATTATGCTTTGGGAAGGAGTAGCTGGGTTGGCTTGCATATTTGTCCCTGCACTTTACGTGGTCATTTGGGTGTATTTTCAGATGGAGTTTTGGCATCAATTATATTATTTATCATCAAAAGAAAAGCCTTGGGATAGCAGCTTGCAGATTCTGTTCCTCAGTGGGATAGGTGGAATTGTGTAAACTGTTTTACTTCATAACGATCCTTCAAATGGTTCTGTTCCCTCACTGTCGTGCCAGCTTCTCAAGTGACATGCAACCAACTTTTTGTTTTCCCAGTGATGAAAAATTCTTCCCAGCATTTAACTTTTGGCTTTGTGCATTGTGCTGTCTCTGTCCTCCCTGTGTTCTCACATGCAGTGCTGCCAGCTGCTAGGGTGATAGATAGGTGGTTCCAGATGCAAATGGATTGAAATACCACAGCATCTTGCAAAAATAGGGTGACCAGATGTCCCAATTTTATAGGGACAGTCCCGATTTTTGGTTCTTTTTCTTATATAGGCTTCTATTACCTCCCTTCCCCGTCCCAATTTTTCACACTTGCTGTCTAGTCACCTTATGCAAAAATGATCATGAGCATAAAAGTGCTTTCAGCTTCATCAGCTGGCAAAGGGGCAGGGGAAATGTAGATGAGCAGAAACTGGATGAGTCACCTGAAGATGAGTAGGGGCAGGTGTGTGACACAGTTGACATTCCCGCCACATCATCCTTGAAGGAAGGTTGCAGCCGGTGCAGAGACATCACATTCAAAGTTAAGCCTTCATATATAGCACTGTCATCTGCTGGGCACCAGGGCATGGCTCATCCTTTGATAGTGAGGGCCACACCTGGACCATGCTAGCAGCCTCCTGCAGCGTTGTACTTGGCTACCTTCATGACCATGAGGCATTAATATAGCATGCAGCTTATCAAGCAAGCAGCAGCAGCATTAGACAAATGGATACCTAGAGCTGGCCTGTGATCCGTGTCGTTCAGAATTAATTAGGGGTGAAATCTCCAGCCCTGGGTAAAAAGCCAGCACAAGCGCTAGGTGCTGCTTAACGCCTGAGGAACTCAATGGGACTGTGGGGCCCTCTGAACAGGGCTGGATTTCACCCTGTCGCCCTGGTAGTATCCTGAGCTCTCCCAGCAGCCAGTGCTTGCTGCTGACCTTCTTTGGACTAAATAGGGGCTGGCGTTAGGGACGAGCGGAATTCTTGCTCACCCAGAGTTGTTAATGCTGTTAATCAGCGTGTGGCCTGTACGTTCCTGGGGACAGCTCTGGGCTCCTAAACTGAGCCGTATCCATCCCTGAGTTCTGGATGTCCGGTCCTGCTGCAGGTGAGCTTTCCTTGGAAAACGTAATGTGTGTGTCATTGCACCAGTGAGCCAATCCACTATAGTTCAAAACTTCTTGTCCAAATATCCTGCTTCTAAAATCGGGGGAGATATCCCAGGGCATTCTGGGATTGAAGAGCTGGTTAGCAAGAGGAACTCAATGCAATTGCTAAATGAACTTGCTTTTTCTTAGTGAATTGTCTGAACATAGCTAGCTAATTGCTTTATGACTGAGTGTGTGATAAAATACCTGAAACTGGTTGGGCTGCGCTCTTAAAATGGCTAAAGCATTTATCTAAGAGATTTGCAAAAGAGTAAAAAAACTAATGAATACGTGATCCGTGGTGTTCGTAGCAGAGCAACACCATCTGGGCTCTGGTGACCGCAGTGTCCCATAGGCTGAACAGTGTGGCAGTGACTAATACATGTGCGAAATCTGATCTGTACAGCTATTGTGCCAAAGGATTCTTCACTTAACACAATCGCTAATGAGCCCTCTGCCTCAAATCGGATGGATGCACTTTGTGCTTACTTTCAAAGAAGATGGAAATTAAAGCCTCAGCAGTTGCACATTCAGATCAGTCTAAGGGTGCGTCTACATTGCAATAAAACCCCCGCAGCAGGCCCGTGTCAGCAACAGGGCCTGGGCTGTGGTGCTCTAACATTGCAGTGTAGGTGTGATGCTCAGGCTGGAGCCTGGGCTCTGGGGCTCTCCCCCGTGGCGGAGATGCAAGGCGGCAGCGGGGGGAGGGGAACGGGACTCTAGCTGATTGCTAGAGATTCCTACTACGAGGCAACACAGTACCCAAAAGTGTGACTACGCAGAGCCATCTCAAAGGACTCTGGGTACAAGTACCCTTCATTTGCTCTTTTCTATACTGCCCTAGCCAGCCACATTAGAATGTGGGTGCTGGATTGCCTTGACATTTGCATTAGAGCCGAGATTAATTATACTATTGTTTAATAACCTAGAGGCATAAAAATTGGTTACTTCAGTGTCTTTGCATGTGGCTGGTAGTTCAGGATTCCACAGGGAGAACCCAGCTGTCAGGCTGCTTCCTACTGCCCTTCCAGCCACAAATTCCAGTGGGAGTAACTCCTGCTCTGCTGCAGTGCAGCCCGTCCGAAGGGCCTGTCCCCCATCCCTTGGGCCTTGGAAATGCAGCACGGTGACATCAAGCCTGAACGTGCCTCCTCCCCATCTGCTCCGCCTGCCCCCCCTTGCCAACCAGCATCTCTTGGAGACAAAAGTGGACGGTTAAGGCTGCAGACCAAGCGAAGGGTTAAGCTCTGTCACATTTCATTCTTGCCACACACCTCTGTTTAAATGCAAAATCTCAGTAGGGTGTTCGCTATAAAAACCCTAACCATGATTTGTGAACTCTCCCAGCCTTGGTAATCTCATCAGAGTAATGGGATTATATTTCAAATCACCATGGCCTGTTCATTACACGTTTAAACTCCTTTGACAGAGGAAAAGTTAAATAAAATACGCTCGCCAGCCCTGGCTGACTTTCCCAGCTATCTCCTGATTACACAAACAGATGCTGAGCTCCAAAATGAAAAAATAATGTGCTCATTTATTCATTTTTCTGACAAGTCACAATAGATTTTTAACTACAAATGAGTGACCTCCCCTAGGTGTGGAAGCGAAGGGGTTCCCATGCGCTCAGACTGCGGCACGCTGCAGGAAGGTAATGGATTCTGAAACAGCTATTCAGAATAAAATGTCGCAAGTGGTCATTTCCCAGCCGCAAGTAGCAAAAAGGTGCCGCTGAATCCCCGGCGGCTGCTGCCTGATGAATTTCCCCGAGGAGCTGATGAGCAGCACTCGAATTCCTACCCAAGCTGCCATTGTCACTTTCGTGAGCAGTTACTGGCTATGCTGGAGGAGCTCAGCACGCGCCTGCCCTGGAGGCTGCCTTGCAAAGGCCCCAGAGGCGTTGGGACCCTGTAATGGACGGCAGCATGGCTAGCACCATATTTCCTCGGCTGTCTGATAGCGACTCCCACCACTGCTGGGAGAGAGCAGCATCTTGGAGCCCAAGGGGGGAAGAGCTGGTTTCCATGCTGCTTTGGAATGAGCAAGAGAGCGTCCTCAGAGGGGACACACGTCCGCCGGGACAGGCTGGCTTCAGTCTCACAAGATGAACTCCTTCTCCAGCACCCGCTTCATCAGAACCAGCCATCTCTGCCTTGCTGGAGCGCCCAGCTCTGCTCACTGCCTTGGGTTACTCTCCAGCGCCTTAAAGAATCGACTCATCAGCAGTTGTCGTTATGGAGGGGGATGAGCCTGCTGTGCACTTATGGAGCTGACATGGCTTCTCTCTCTCGAGCTGTCTGCTGGGGAGATGTCACTCCCCCTGCCCACATGGGGCCAGTTTGCAGTGCATGAAGCAATGATCTGAGTGGCATTGTGCAGCATGAGTTGACATACTGCAGGGCCGCACCAGGACAGGCAGTCACCGTACCCTCTGGGCCGCACCACTGGAAGGCTCTTTGGGCAATGGCTGGCGGAAACCTTCCCATCCCTGCAACATGCAGCTGAGCATCCCCAGCCCTCGGCCAGCAATTCACAGCGGCTGCAGGCTGGAGAACAAGTCACTTCTCGCAGGGTCTCTTCCAGCGGGTGATCTCAGCCTCCGCTCCACTCCAGGAGGTGTGCACAGCGGGGCACCGAGTGCCGCTTGCAGGGAACTGCAGCTGGGGTGCGATCCCAGAGCTCCGGACATGGCCAGCGGCTGCTCAGGTCTCTGCGGGCTGAGTGTGGTGTGTTATTACCGTGCTGGGCAGGCTGGCTGAAGAGAGCCAAGGCTCATGCAGAACCGCAGCACCAGCGTGGCCAGTTGGTGAGCTCTGTTCCTTGGCATATGGACCATCCCTTGCCAGGCTCTCCATGGGGTGGGGCAGCTCCAGGTCCCTGCCTGGGTTTGGCCCAGCTCTCAGCACCACCCATAGGCACCTGGGGCCTCCTGGCTCCTCTGGTTCCCAGCAGCCTTGCTGTGCACCGGGCCCCACTGCTAATTAGGAACGCTGGTAACGAGAAGGCGCTATGCACATTGTGAAAGCTCCTGCAGAGCCCGCGCTTTGTGTGAATGTTCCCTTAGCCCTGCTGCTGGCGCGCAGCCTGTGGAGAGAGCGGGTGGAGACAGCAGAACAGGCCGGTTCTGTTTTCAGGCCTAATGGCCAGCTTGGGCCTGGGCTCCTAGCAACTGGGAGGGAGGTGGGGGCAGGGCCGCTGCCCAACGGTTCCTTTCCATCCCCTAGGAGCAGGGCGGGGAACGTGCACCCCCTGCCCCAGTACAGTGCAGGCCCGGCCGGGCCCAAACCCTCAGCACCTGCCTGGCCTGTGCACGTCATGGGAACCCTGCACCAGCGTGTGGTGGAGCTGGGGACAATGGACGGCGCTCATCCCCACAGCAGAGCCTGCCCCGATCCCCATGCTGGGCGCTAGCTCCCCTCTTCCCTGGGCCAGTCACCTTGCAGAGCTCGCCGGGCTGCAGAGAGGCCAGGCCCGGCTCTGCTCTCGCTCACTATCTGACTGCCCTGGGGGTGCACGCAGGGAGAAAGGAGGGGCTGGGGCCCAGCCCTGCCCGAAGGATCCTCGAGGATCATTCCCGGGCTCCGTATTTAAAAGGGGCTCTACTGGGAAATCGGGGGGGGGGGTTGAGGACTCGGGTTCTCCGTGTGCCGTGCAGGCGGCGTGCTCGGCCCATTGCCGCCCCCAGCGCCAGAGCTCTGTGCTGAGCAGCCGCAGGCCGGAGCTTCAGCTGAGCTGAGATTCCTGAAGCCCAGGGGCTCTGGGGAAGCAGAAAATTACCAACTCCCCAGTAATTAGCCAAGTTCCGAGAGAGCCGCTTTCAGCCTGTGCCACCGCAGCTCTCTGGACAAGGCGCCTCGCAGCAGCTAATTGTCAGTGGCGCTGCTGCCACCGCAGAGCTACCCCCCGTCCGTGGCACGGGGTGGGGGAAGGGGATCATCCCCCAGCCACGCTCCGGCCCGCGCCCTCCTCTCCTCAGCCCCAGAGGGGTACGGAGCCCGGCTCTCCTGTGCCCAGCACCCACCAGCAGGGCTCAGTGCCCAGCGAAGCACCTACCCAAGGGCCACATGCACAGTGGGGGACAGCGCTAGAAAATCTGCCCCAAGTCAACCCCCTCTCCAGCCACCCCTGAGTGGCTGCAGGGCCACTGAGGAGCTGCTGGAGATGGGCTCGGGGCAGGAGACGAGAGACAGACAGCTGGACAGAGACCTGTTCCTCCCCACGCCCCAGCTCCAAGCCTGGATTCGGCCCCCATGCCACGTAAACACCCCCCACTTCAGCCCTGTGGGTTGGGGGCTGGGTCCTGCCTCTCAGTGAGCCTGTGATCTGCCAAGCGTCAGGCACGAGCCAGCGTGTGGTGTTCTGCTGTGTGTGTAACCAGCCTTGGCTCTTTCCCCCTTGCTTCACGGCGTTGACATCTCTGCTCTATGAGAGGCCGAGCTGGGTTTTATCCCAAAGCCATCCCCGCGCTAGCTACTGAAGTGTGGGGCTTCAGCAAAGCGAACCGGCTGGCGTGTGCTCTGGCTCTTTGGAGGCAACAAACGTAATCAGCCCTGTGAGCGTCCAGGGAGAGGGACTGGGAGCGGCGGGGGCCTCTCTGGGGCTGACTGGTACCTGCAAGCCAAGGGAAGCGTTAGACTGGCAGAGCCTGGAGGGGTTTGCCGGCCAGCAGACAGGCTGGAGCTAGGGCTTAGCAGCACCGACCCTCTCGCTTGCTGAGGCAGAGGGGTAACGGGGTGGCCCATAGGGTGGGTGTCCTGAACAGAGCACCACACCTCTAGCCCAAAGACCCCCGAAATGGTCAAGCCCCAGTCAAGTGGGAAAAGAGCATCGTCTCTGCTGCAGGGTGAGGGTTGGTGAAAACACGGGCTGCACCTGTCTTTGATAAAGGGATGCACGACGTGCAAACTGCAGGGGTTGCTCTGATAACTAGGATGTGCACTATTATAGCGCGGGGCCATGGCCGAGCTGAGGGCTCACTGCAGCAATCACCCACACGGATACGTGCTGGAACGAGGGAGGCGGGAAGTGGTTTCCATCATAGACAGGGTTCACAGTTTGGTTCAAGGGCTCTCAGCCCCCACCCTATACAAATTGTTCCAATGTCCGTCTCCCAGCATGGCCTGCTGCGGAGCACGTGCCCCCCCCCCAAAAGAGAGACGCTGCCTAGGTCTTCAGGGCTGCAAGGCCGGGGGACGTTTTTAAAAGTGGCAGCAGTTCAGGTTGGACCTTGTCTTTCGGGCCCTGATAAGAGCTTATGGGCTTTTGCCTGCGGAGAGACTGGCAGCCGAATGGGCCTCTGACAAACCCACTCCCATAGGCAGTGCATGACCTACCCTTGGGGAGGCCAGCCCCTGCCCCCCAGCCCTGCCCCTTCTGCCCAAGGCCCTACCCCACCCCTCCCATCCTCCCTCCTCCAGTCTCTACCCTCCCCCCCCCCCGAGGAGTCCTGACCAAACCCTGGCCCCCGGGCTGCCGGCCAGCCCGAGCTTTGGGGGTGAAGGGGCAGGCGCCGGGGCCATGGCCGGGGTAGGGGAGGTTCAGTCTCCGCAGCTGTGAGCCCCACCGCCCGTGCCTGCTCCTCTGGCCCCCAGGGTTCTAGCAGAGCCCCAGGGGCTGGTCACCGGCACAGGAAGAAGACAAGGGGCATTAGCTGGCTCTCACCCCACGGCAGGGGGCTCGTGTTTTACAAACAAGGGGGGGAGGAACCCGAGCGTGGGCCGCTGTGGCGCAGGGAGAGCTGGCAGCCGGTGGGGTATGCGGCAGCTCAGTCTGTAGCAAACTAATTGGGTTTCACGTCCTCTCCTCCCTCACTCTCATGCCATCACTCACCCACCTCTGGTGCCATTGCCTGGCAATCGCTTCATGCACAGGGGTTTGCTGCCCCCCTCCCTTGGGATACGAGCTAGCAGTAAAACGCAGGCCGTGGAGCAGCAGCAAAGCGAGACATTTGGGTGGCAGAGAGGCACACGGCTGCATGAGAGCACATACATGCACCAAGCACGGCACAGTCACGTCCCCATCCCCAGTGGCAGGTGCTACAGGGGGCTGGGGCTCAGCTGTCCCAGGAGCTGCTGGGGTGCACTGGGCCAGGCACCCTACGGCACTCTGCCTGTGCAGGAGACTGTGCCTGAACCTGGTGGCAGCGTGCGGGAGAACCAAGGCACCTGTCTAGCCCCAGAACAGCAGCAAGGGCAGGGGCATCCTTCCCCAGCCCTACCCCGCACGGAGCTCATTCCCTGGGGGCTAGGCTATCCCCAGCCTCCAGACAGCTCCGTGCATGCCCGCTGGGCTGGTGCAGTGCAGGGGGCACCAAAACCAGGCCCAGCAAACCCATTCCACAGGGGAGTCACCAGCTGGAAACAAGGCTCTGTCACTGCAGGCCTGGCGATGGCAGTGAAAGAGTCTGGTCCTGAGTCTCGCCTGCCCTCCACTGCTTCACACCTGGTAATGCCCCTGCCAGCAGCAGGGTTAATCCTGCTTCACACCCAAAGGAGCAAGAGCAGGCCCCAACCCTCTCGTCCCAGAAAGTCGCCACTTCTGCACCAGGGCCCAGAGCTGGAGTGTGCGTGCTGGGGAAAGGTGGGGCGTGCCAGAGGCTGGCCCTGCTAGGACAGCGGCTGGTCTCATAGACGAAAGCTGGCTGAGAGGATGCCTGTGTGGGTGGGGCTATTTAATGCCTGACCATGCTGGTTCTGCACAGCAAGAAGCTTTGCAGCCATGGAGCAACTCGAAGAGCAACGGGAACAGAGCGACGAGTCAGGGGACAATCTGAGTGGCTGCAGCGGGGAGTCGGGAGGTGGCAGGGCCTGGCTGAGTTCTGCAGCCTGGCACGGGGGGAGGGGGCTGGGTTTGAAGCAGGGCGTGGTGAGCTCAGCAGAGCCAGACAACGCCTGCAGGGCCCAGAAACGTGAGTTTAACGACGCTTGGTGCCGTGGTACCTGTGGCATAGATGAGACTTTAATCGCTTTGGGACTGCCCCTTTAGTGAGGTGCAAGCCTCCGTCCTAGGCCTAGTAATAAACAACACCCTGGATCTTAGGCGCTGTAGCAAGAGCCTGGGTGCCGGGTGCTGCACACACCTCAGATGAGGCTGCTCTCACGGAAAGACATTCTGGGGCCTTCTTAGGAGGGTGAAATGCCAGATAATTAGCAATACACCAGCAAACACCACTATTGTCAAGAGAACGCAATCGCATACAGTAATGAAGCAATTATTAATGAGCAACTGCAAGGTTGTCATTAATTTACACTTTTAAGGACCACAGACTAAGGCAAGTGAAATGTGAACGCAGCGCTAGGCGGTGAAGATTTATAAACACGCAGAGCTAGGGGTTATTAGTTATGTATTTAGTATTTTCTTTCCAATGCCAAGAGGGGCTTCACGATCTCATTGCTTCTGGCTCCAAGGGAGTCAGGGAGGTTCAACCATGCTCTCCACCTCCCCCATCTCGCCAGGTCTCTCAGGATCAGCATCGCTCAGCCTGTACAAGGTGGTGTGCTGAAAAAATAGCCCCATCACCAAGCGACACACACGGCCTAAAACCTGCCTTTCACAGCCTTCCATTTTACAGGATTGGAGCAGGCTGGATGCAACAAGCTCTGGGGAGGTGAGTTTGGCAAGTCCTATACATCATCACGCGTGAATGCCTGACTAGGAGGCGGGGGCAGACACACACATAAAGCTGAGCTCATCTTCCACTTGTTTGGAAATATCCAGCGGGCTGGAGTAGGGGTTAGGGAGGCTGCAACTGAAAACAGTCCGTATGGACTTGCAACTGGATAGCTAAGGAAGGGCCCAGGTGTGATGTGCGGGTCAGGCCTCACTCCAGGGAATACATCTCCAGCTCAATGGAGCCAGCAGTGGCTGAGCGAAGCACGGTCCCATGCTCCCTAGAAACACCTGAAGGAACCTGGAGCCCTGAGGGTATTTGCTGGATTCCCAGGCTCAGCTCAGAGCAGTGCAGGGATGCAGGAGCAGCTTGGAGCCTGCACAGAAAGTCCGTCACTGACGCTAGTACAAAGCTGGAGCAAGGCAGGGAGGCTGCAGTGCTAGGCCAGGCCCGAGTCACTGGTGTGGGTGTTTCCCGCGCTGCCCCATACACTTGCCAGCAGGGGCGGCTCCAGGTCCCAGCATGCCAAGCGCGTGCTTGGGGCGGCATGCCGCGGGGGGCGCTCTGCCAGTCGCCGGGAGGGCGGCAGGCGGCTCCGGTGGACCTCCCGCAGGCGTGCCTACGGAGGGTCCGCTGGTCCCGCGGCTTCGGTGGAGCATCTGCAGGCACGTCTGCGGGAGGTCCATCGGAGCCGCGGGACCGGCGACCGGCAGAGTGCCCCTCCCCCGCAGCGTGCTGCCCTGCTTGGGGCGGCAAAATGGCTAGCGCCCCCCCCCCCCCGCTTGCCAGGTGTGTTTAGAAACGAGTCCCATCAGCCGCCACAGGCCGACTCGCTGGGCGTTAGCCCCAGGGGCAGCCCCCTGCTCCCTCGCGCTCACAGGGCTCATAGGCCACTGGGAAGAAGGCCCCATGGCCAAGCCCAGGCCAGCCCTCTGCTCACCCCTGCTCCTCCCCCACTCTCCTTGGGGCCCTGGCCGTGGTGCTGAATTTGAGCAGGCGCCTTCCTCCCAGTTATAAGGGGCCGACAGCGCCTGGTTTTCCTGCTTATGGCACCAGAAGGGTCTGCACTGACCTGCAGGCAGAAGGCAAAACCCCGATGGAGCATGGGAGCCTTGCCCCGTGCGGCTGGGAAGGAAGCGAGCCACTGAGGGCACAGAGCCGGCCAGGGCAGCGTAACGCCAGCCTGGGCCCACCCCTGCTCGTCCAGCCCTAGGCCAGAGCCGCGCGGCTGGCCCTGCAGCCCGAGCGCCCCTTGAGCAGGGCATGCCAGCCAGCTAGCGACAAACGCCAGGGACTAGCTGAGAACCCAGCCAAAGCCTTGCCCTGCAGGCTGCTCCCTGGGCGATGCACAGACCCCCGCTGCAGTCCCAGCCTCCTCCCATCCCCTCGCTGTGGGGCTCAGCCATGTCGCCAGCCTCCCAGCGGGGTGGTGTTCATCCCAGCGCTGGCCCAAACCTCCTCTGACGTCTGCTGGCCGGGTCATTCTGGGGAACCCCATCAAACCTGCTCGAGCCAGCTGCCGTGCCAGAAGTTAGCCTGTGGGTAGCGACCTGCTCCTGGGACCCAACCTCCCCCTCCCCCGCAGCACCCGGGTCTCCCCCGCGTTTGTCAAACGTGGCATGTGAGCAGCAGCGAGGCTGATGGCCCCGACGCACAGCGCTGCCTGTGGGGGGCCCGGGCCGGTTCTGGGCACTGCTCCAGCTGCAGAGGCCGGCTACGGACACGCGTGACCAGCGCTCAGGGGCCCTTGGCTAAAGATGGGCCACGGAGCTACAGGGGGAGATTTTTTTTGTTTTCCTAAACGATAGAGTCGGGGTTTAGCTAAATAGTTCAAGGGAAATTGTGGGTAAAGGGTCAGGAGAGGTGGGAGTGAAGCGCAGGCCCAGCTCAGTGGCAGGGCCAGCTCATGACAGCCTGTCCCGGGCTGGACCTGGAACACGCCTGGTAAACAGAATTCCAGGAGCTGATTACAGGGCGCCCAGGGCTCCCGCAGGCTGGAGAATAGATTTGCTCGGTTGCTGGCTTCTGCGGCTGCCAGGAGCAGGGCGCGCGCTGCCAGAGTGGTTTATGCATGGCATGGGCTGGCATTGAAGGACGGAGTCGCTAGCCACTCCCAGCCCTGCCAGTTCTCCCTCTTTCTCTGCTCAAGGAACGTCTGTGACCAGGCCTCTATTTCCTCCCATCCCTTCAGCATCCCTCAGTACCCGGGGAATCCGCTGGAAAACAGATTCGCTCACACAGGATGGTTCCCGCTATGGCCTGAACAGGGCTCAGCAATGGTTTATCACTCGGTCTCACTAGCTGAGGGCTGGTCAGATAAGTCGCCCGCTAGTGCATCTTCCCTCCGGCCGGCCAAACATGCACACACCCCAGCACCACCGCACCCCTGCATGCTGAAAATGTGCATGCCGGGTGGGCAGTGCCCCAAGGCTGCCCAGGCGCTGGGAGAGCATCACTATGGAAGGGGCTCTGGCAAAGTTATGGCAGAACTCAAGCTAATAGTCATGCCACTCTAACATGCCGGATATCCCATGCTCATGGCCCACCGGCCTCCCTCACTGAGCTTCCCCCTCTGGCATCTTGTCCAGCGTCCCAGGCAGCTGTGCCATGGTGTGGGCTGCTTTCTGCGGCCCAGCTCCCACCTCCACGCTCACAACACCACACGCAGCCCTTCCTTAGCCTGGACTCAGAGGCTGAGGACCCAAACAACCCAGTGAATGCCTTTGCCATGTAGAGCGCTTGACGGGACCTGGGGTCTGCATACTCACACACGCGTCAGATCACTGCCCAGCTGCTGCTATTTAATCACTGTGTGCAGCATGACAGAGTGAATGTGAACAGCTTTGGCGAATGGCTGACGGACATGGCTGTGGGTTTCCCTCTGTGCTGCCCCATTGGGAGAACCCCCCTCCCCCAAATGCATTGCCAAGCCCTGAGCCTTGGGGTGCCTGGGCTGTGGTTCATGGCTGCACTGGGATAGCACAGCCCCGGAACGGCTGCCCCTCACCCAGCTCCGCAGCACCTCGCTGTAATTTGTCAAGGAGGCTCAGGCTGCCTCCATTCTGCAATATGTACCTCATGTCTGTGCTGTCATCTGACATAATTCCTCCTTGCTGGCATCTTGCTGATTTGTGCCTAAGTGATGTATGCAATCCACCTGCGTTAGGAGTTAGGAGTGTCTTGATCTGGGACTGTCAGGGCAGAGTGTTTTAGTGCCTCCTGTGATTAGGTGGAATTGACAGGCCCTGAAAGCAGTGGGTTGCACAACGTGTGAAATTAACAGCAAGGGACTGAAGTGGCGGGTGGCAGTCATTTAATCTGCAGTTTATCAGTTTACACGGCTTCTTGTAGCAGGTGAGAGATTACACTCCCAAAAAGAATGTGCTTGCCCTTTTTAATGTCACCGAACCAGGGAAGGAAGAGCAATATTTAGCTGCCTCCAGCATGCCTCTTGGGTGACTAACTTGCTTTATGACGTGCATTGCCTCTCCAGCACGGACACGCGGTCGTGGTTAGGGCTGTGAAGGGTGGGGAGGGCTGCCACGCAGAGATAGACACAGCCGTATGCATCGGGGGGAGTGTGCTTTGCTGTGAACATCCCTGACACAGGCCCATTCACTCCTTATAGAACATGATGCAGGAGAGCAGCGTCACTGCACGGGGCTTTGTATCAGTGCGAACCCTGGCCCCAGCAGAGCCAGCATTTGTTGACACCACACAAGGGCATGTGGCGTACTGCACTTTGCCTCTCTAAGGGCAGGAAATAATGCCCACGGCGTGTGAGACGGCACCAGCGGGGCTGGCAACCCCTGTAACATCCACCCTCTCTGGGTACGCAAGGGGACTTGCCCAGCCGTATGGCACATGGCTGAGCCCTGCGCCGCAGGGTGGAAATGGGGAACGCCAAGGGAGCCGATTCTGCAATTTTATTCTCTCAAACTCAAGACCTGCCATAGCACAATAGCCAGGTTTGTGCATGTCACTCGCTCTGGCCGCGCTGCTGTGTATGGCGCATCTCATGCACACGCAGCAACCGGGGAGCACAGTGATCCGGAGGGTATTTATAGGAAACCAGCAGCTTCCATGTACTGGATTGTGCTGCAGATTATCCATCATCCCCATCCAGCCACTCACCCATCCCTATACAAACCCCTCTAACCAGCCACCCATCCAACCATCTACTCACCCATCCAGCCACTCACACACCCATACCCACCCCTCTACCCACCCCATCCATCCACCCACCCATCCCTATACACACCCCTCTATCCATCCATCCATCCCTATACACACCCCTCTATCCATCCATCCATCCATCTACTCACCCATCCAGCCACTCACACACACACACACACACACACACATATACCCACCCCTCTACCCATCTATCTACCTACCCCATACATACCCATCCTCCACCCATCCCTATACACACCCCTCTATCCATCCATCCATCCACTCACACACCCATACCCACCCATCTATCTACCCACCCCATCCATCCATCCATCCCTATACACACCCCTCTATCCATCCATCCATCCATCTACTCACCCATCCAGCCACTCACACACACACACACACGCACGCACACATACCTACCCCTCTACCCATCTATCTACCCACCCCGTACATACCCATCCTCCACCCATCCCTATACACACCCCTCTATCCATCCATCCATCCACTCACACACCCATACCCACCCATCTACCCATCTATCTAGCCACCCCGTCATCCACCCATCCCTATACACACCCCTCTATCCATCCATCCATCTACTCACCCATCCAGCCACTCACACACACACACACACACACACACCCCTCTACCCATCTATCTACCTACCCCATACATACCCATCCTCCACCCATCCCTATACACACCCCTCTATCCATCCATCCACTCACCCATCCCTATACACACCCCTCTATCCATCCATCCATCCACTCACCCATCCAGCCACTCACACACACACCCCATACCCACCCCTCTACCCATCTATCTACCCACCCCGTACATACCCATCCTTCACCCATCCCTATACACACCCCTCTATCCATCCACTCACCCATTCCTATACACACCCCTCTATCCATCCATCCATCCATCCATCCACTCACACACCCATACCCAGCCATCTACCCATCTATCTATCCACCCATCCCTATATACACCCCTATATCCTCCCAGCCCTACCCCTGTACTCACACTCCCCAGCCACACCCCCAATAAACACTCTCTGTCCATCCATTCAGCCCCCATACACCCAATCATGTAACTATCTAGCCAGTTATTTATATGGCCCTCATTAAAGTATCTCAGTGCCTCTAATGTTGGCGGCACAATGAGACCACAATCATTAAAGGGCTTGCAATCCTACAAGGCTTGAGAGACCAGGTGCCTAGTGGGCTGAGCACAAGCCTGGGAGCCAGAAATATCCTCTTTCTAATCCTGATTTCTTGTGTGGCCTTGGACCACTCACTGACCCTCCATGCCTCAGTTTCCCCATGTGATGGGGGGATGATGAAATCCAAACCCTCATGATTTTCTTACCAAAGGCATATTAAAGCCCACGTGCTACACACACAGAGGCACTGTCCCAACAAAACGGCAGCATACTGCTCCACTCCCCCGTCTGCCTGCACCAGGAGCACATTGTACCACCCTGGCTCTATTCTGGGGTTCTTGAACTACCTTCCAGGGAGCTGGGGCATGTTCCCAGTGGCACTTGGCAACACGGCCCCTCCCACAGCACCCCGTTACCAGAAACGCAGCACCCATCGCTGTGCGGGCTGGCCCAGTGCACTGCCACTCCAGCGTCATCCCTGTGAGCTCAGCGAATCAGAAATCCACAGCCCCACTGGCTGGCCGGCCCCGTGGCTGGCCATTAGGCTGGCCCTAGTGGAGTGGCTCCTGGAACCAGGCCTCCCAGCAGCTCGCTTGTTGAAGACCATTCTTGTCCCTGGTCCAAAGCAGGCCTGGAATTCTTTCCGGGGAGCGCTCCAGGCCAGCTGCTCACGCAGCACGCTGCAAAGAGCAACCAAGTGCCAAGGGCTGGATGGCAGCTCAGCCGGGAGAGCAAATCCTGAGCTGGAGAGAGCTGGGACGACTCCTCCGATCGCCCAGGCGACACCCCTGAAAGAAGGGGAGGGACCCCCAGAACGCAGGGGGAGAGGCGCTAGCTACACTTTGCCTCCCTAGTATGGCCCAAGGTCCCAAACTATCTGCACAGCAACAAGGAGACCCCATGACGCTGTCCGTCCCTTGGTTCCCACCTGGGATCAGCGCAGCCTGGAGGGCACCGGCCTGGTGCACAGGACCCAGCTTGAAAAGAGAGTCCAGCAACATGCTCCATGGCCCCAGAAATGACAATGAAGTCGGGAGGAGGGGGGAGGTGTGGGAGGGGGGAGGGGGGAGGTGTGGGGGGGGAGGGGGGAGGTGTGGGGCACTCTGGGCCCCTCAGCTTCATCTCACCCCCATAGCAGGAGAGGGACTGAGAGAAAATCGCCCACTCTCAATGTTCACCCCCAGACAAAGGCCCCACAGATTGGACAGAAACACCCTCAGGGCCCTGGCCTGGGGAGTGCTCCCTGGTCCCTTGCCGGACCCCCACTGACTGTGCTGGAGAACCAGCGCCAGCGCTGCCGCCCCAAAGCACCGCCTGCTATTTGGCAGCTCCTCAGTTTGACTCAGGTTCGCCCAGTCCTCAACTGCCAGCTCGTAGGAACCAAATGCTCCCGAAGAGCTTCCTATGCCCTGGCAGCTGTCACCGGGCGCCACCAGCACTGTCCCACTCAGATTCGGAGGGGAAGCATTGCTCAGCACCGGCACTCAGCCTCCCCACCATCTGCAGTTTGTCATGTCCGAAAGCAGCGCTCCCACCTCAGCGGAGTCAGAACGAGAGCACTGTCGCCTGCCGCACACCGGCCACTGACCCGCGCCGCCGTCAGTGCTTAGCCGAATGGTCAGCTCTAGCGATCGTTCGCCGTTTGGGCTGGTCCTGTGCGGCCGCAGGGCTTGAGGGGCCGATAGTCCAATGGTGGAACAGACGTGATGCATCCAGGTGATGGGGGTCTGCCTCTGGGCTGCCTCCACCCCTCCGTTGGTGGAATTTTGTCCCGGCTGTTACAAGCCACCTGGCAAATGGCATTGGCTGGATCGTCTTGTGGCATTCTCATGCCATGTCCAAAAAGCGCAAGATGCCAGAGGTGGACAAGGGCCCAGTAGTCTGTAGACAGGAGTGACTGGCAACATCTGCATTACCAATGACATCGTTCTGCTTTATGCCCAATAGACGATGTTGGCATTTTGTGTGGAAAGCCTCCAGCTTTGCCCACTGAGCAGCAGTGTCCCAGTACACAGAGGATCCAGCTCAACTAGATCCTGAGCTTGGTTGTCGAGGCGAGATGATGTTGAGTCCATATGGGTTGTAAACGCCCCATGATGCTGCAGTGCTGACCCGGTGCAGAATCGCTGTGTGAGAGTTGGAGGAACTGATGCGTCTAGAATCCCAATAACAGAAGCCGGCGACTGCTTCGTCAGGCTCATTATTGGGGTCACAAGTGGTTTTGCAGCTTTGTCTTTGACCATGAAACATGGCAGCTGACCTTGCACCTGGGGCTTCGCTTTTACCAGGGGCCAAACGTTAGTATTGGTGCACTGGGCACGCGCTTTGTACTGGCACAAGGGCACAGGGCTCAGGGCAAGAGGGACCTGGGTCCCAGGATGACACAAACCCAAGCGATGGACCACTGGGATCATGGCACATGGGTCCAAATAGCTCAGCTTCCCGGCCGGTTGCAGCAGAACGAATCCAGGAACCAGCCCCCAAAACCCAGCGGGAGCCTGGCTGTTAGAGCAGTTGGTCTAATGTTCGGCATTCCCAGACCCCAGAACGACTTGGCAAGAAGCCAGCACGAGCCCCCAAGCACACAGCTTGGGCTGGGCAGAAGGGTCTCCTGGGCCCATGGACCACATCATGCCACCGCCACGCTGCCAGCGCCCTGCACTTTCCCAGCTCGCAGCACTCCCGAAGCGCTTGTCGCCTGCCACTGGCGAACTTGGCAGTCGTGAACTCTGTCCTGCTTTACATCCGGGCCAGGAAGCGCCTGACGCCTCCGTAACACTGAGATGGAGGCACCCTTGCAGAGCCATTCGCCCTGGCAAGCTGCCTGGGCATTTGGGGAAGGGGAAGAACCAGCCAAAAGGCAAACTAGCCACAAGCTCAGTGTGCTACAGGAAAAGCTCATAGGAGGCCATGGGACCAAGGTCCCATTATCTGTGCCAACTCCGCGACCGCCTACTCCAGGGAGCAGCCAGGCTGTGCCAGGCTGTGCCGTGGGGGCCGGGTCCTGCGGCAGCAGAACCACACTCACTGGGCAGGACACATGAGCTGTTTGGTGCTGCCTGCGTGCCAGGCTCCCTGGGCAGAGGTGTAACAGGGAGGGGGCGCATTCGTATCAACGCAGGGAGACAGGACGCCAGGATCCCCATCCCATCCCCATCCCATCCCTGCTACTGACGCACTTAGGCAAGTCATTCACCCCCCCGCCTCACGTTCCCCCTCTGTGAAGGGCCCATAATAACGTGGCCCTTGCTCACAAAAGTCATTCGGGCCCCGGAATTCCGGTCTGCAACGTGCTGTGAGCTCCCCGGACTGAAGGGGGCCCTGGGGAGACGGGGAAAATGTCCCTTCCCTGCTGGCTCCCAGCCTTTGCGGGGGCTTGAGGGAAAGAGAGACACCGCAATGTGACGCCAAAGACGCTAGCGCTCCTCCTCCCAGGCTCCCCAGCAGCCTCCCCGCACAGCGCAGGCCAATGTTGACACTCTCATTAGCGTCGGGTAATGGTTTCCTGGAACTCTGCAGCCTTTCTGTGAGGCGACAGCCCGCAAAGGCAGCATGACAGATAATATATTCTACCAGGGTACAATAACATGACTCCAAGCACATTAAACTCCTTTAATGCGAGTGACACACACCTTCCTTTTCACATACATTATCATCCTTGGGCCACGCGTCGCACACGCTGACACAGGAGCTCCACACCCCGGGCGCACACATGGGCCAGGTGCATGGTTCACCAAGTGTCTCCAACGCCCACACCTTGTACGTTAGCTTCTCTCAGCCAGCCCCGGGACCCCGCAGCAGCCCCACAGGCGGCCACGGACGTCCTGGCTCTAGCAGGGAGCATCATGTGCACTCAGCGCCTCAGACACCAACTGACGTGCTGGGTTGTAAAGCCCAACACCTGCCTGTCTCCCCTTCGGCACAGTGCAGCCGCCGGGGGGCTATGGAGGTACAACATGGCCACCGAGCGCCCCTCAGGGCAGAGCACAGCTTCAGACAAAGCCTGTCTTGGCTCGTCTGGGGCTTCTCAGGGCTTGGCGTTTGCCTAGTAACAGACGAGCAGCACTTGAACTAAGAGCTGGGAGTGTCCTCTGCTCTCCCTGGACTCGGGGCTCATGCAAACCCAGAGGGCTGGGTCAGTCAGTGTTAGCTCATTTACCCGTCAGTAGCACCCACGCTGTGCAAGCCCCCCCACCACCCACCACACACACACACACAAGGACACAGCCAAGGGATGCTGCAGGGACACGTGACACTCAACGTACACTTCTGAGCGAAAGTCCTGTGCCAATCTGTGTGCCCTGTGGCTAGGCCGTGCAATGCCAAGCCCCCAGCGGGGTGCGCTGGCTGGCATGGGTCAGAGATGCCCACCACAGCCGGTTTTTCTAGCAGTCCCTCTAGTTCAGAACGGCGTCCTTTTCCCAGCGAGCTGAGCCTGGATTTCCCCCTCCTTCAATTCCAGTCTGTTACCCCGAGTTAAACTCCCTCCGCTGAGCTGCCCCTTGGAGTCTGCAGACTTGGTTCCTCCCCCTGCGGTATTGCTTAGCCACCTGACGAGGCCCAGCAGGATGGAGCAAGGGCTGTTCCAGATGTTTGGAAATTCACTTCAGTGTGACACACACACACACACACCCTCTGCAGAGTGCCACCCAAGGGTGAGGCCCCTAAATCCCTCTGACACCACGAGGGCCGCGCCCCCGGCCTCCCCCGGGCCCTTCCTTCTGCAGGGCCATAGCTACAGGCGGTGCAGGAGAGGCAGGCGCTGTGGCTCCCAAGCGACACTGCAGCAGGAGCAGACGGTTTCATACACCAGCCTTGTTCCTTTTAACCCCACTATCCAGAGGTTCAATTGTTTGATGTAAATGCTTTCATTGCTTACGAGCAATCTCCTTGGCCTTCCTTGGCGGCCTGTTCTGATACTGTAAACCTTTATCCAACCTTATGGTAGCAAAGATTATTTATAATGAATTAAATATGTTTTTAGCAGCTTCTTTCCACACTTACTGCCGCGCTTTCACTGCCACTTCAACTTAATTAGGGAGGCCTCTCTAAAGAGAGGGGAATAAATGCATCCACAGAAATATATCTATGTATAAGTGAAAAAAGCAGCCACCATGGGTCAAACCCGGACTTTCAATTGATTGCCCTGGTACATTCATTTGTAAATAGCTTTGCCTTGCTGGTTTCTGAGTGCAAGGCTAATGTTGGAGTGCTTAAATTAATAGTGACGCACACCTTTCATTATTGCTATTAAATTAGGTGCTGGGCTTTGATGGATTCACTTGTTGCTGAACTAAAAGCCTTATGGATGTGGGTGTGCATATCCATTTGCTTTTACAGCAAATTTAGGGCTTAATGTCAAGCCAGCCAGACCTGAGAGAGTTTCTCTGCACCACACTTTAATTAGCAACAGGGGCACCTCACACGGCTTCTTTCCTTTGCTCCTCCAGGGATGCTGAAGGAAACGCCCTGGCCCTGCGATACAGGGTGCACTTAAAAATCTGCTTGTGAGGCAGCTGTAAAGACCAACAAAGCTGGATTCAGACAAAAATCCTGAGATGTTTATACAGCTCTGCACAGCCTCAGCATCAAGGATGGAATTAACCATGGATCATCAGTAGCCCCTATGCTTGGGGCATCGGACCAGCCCTTCCCCATGGCCATGTTATTACCGAAGCCTCCACCCTGGGGAGCTTGTGTTTTCCAGAGAAGCATCTAGAACTGGCCACTGTCAGGGAGCGGATCCTCTAATAGATGGCTCACTGGTCTGGTCTGGTCTGAGGTAAACAGGTTCCAGCATGTAGGCTCCTAACAAAGAGGGAAGAGAGCCAGGCAGGGGAATTACGAAAGTGCTGTCACCACAGTTCAAAGACTTAACAACAAGGAAACAGGTCAAGCGCCCGCGCGGCGTGGCCTGACTCCTCAAAGAGGGGAGTCTCAGGACGGATGCCAAGAAGAGTTTGTTTAGTAGAAGATGCTCTGAGGTCTCCAGACAGACAGTTGCGTGCGGCACAGAATGAAGGGATTGACCGCAAGAGCTAAAACCAAGAGCAAGTGGCTTGCTAGGAAGCGGGGCTGCTGCATTCCAGGACTTTAGTCTGGCGCTGGCTCAGGAACATTGGCTGTCAGACCTCTCGCAATGCTTATTTTTGTCCCATGAAGTGGAAGCCAGCCACGCCTTGAGTCACCTAATAATAGAAATCACAGTGATTGTTTCAGAGGAAATGGAACTAAGAGTAACTTCACTGACACCTGCGGGAGCCAAATGAATTTTAAGTGCTAGGCTTATAATCAGGTACCGGCAGTTCACTGGAGCTGGTCCTGAACATCAACTCTGGTGTAATACAGACTAAACCAGGAGCACCTCTCACACGCACTTCGCTGGGACGTTTCATCCTGGCCCAGGTTCATGCCCACATCTCAGGATCGAAGTTCTGCGGAAGTCTCCCAGCTCAGGCACCTACGGCCGATTGCTGCAGGAGCCAGGAGCACAATGTTGGAGGTAAACTGCGTGAGATCCACATGCTGCTCAGAGGGAAAGCGCAGAAACAGCAACGCATCTCAGGTTTCTGAGCCTTTGTGTGCAGCTCCAGAGACTGAACCTGCCCGGCTCGCCTGGGGCTCATTAATATGCATGTTGTCGTTTGTGGCTCCCTTGTGGCTGTGTGTGCTGGAAGAGTTGGCTTTTCTCTGGTCACTTGTGTCTGATGCCTGGTCTCAGAATGGCTGAGGAGCTGGCACCAGAAGGGTCACTGAGCCGCCAGCTGGCTTTGGGCTTGTTAAATACCTGTAGGTCAGGGCCTGCAGAAATTGACGTTAAGCCAGCATTAGCCACACATCTCACCCTTCTCCCGGGGAAGGCTGCTGCAAGCTGCTGGAGGTGTTTCCAACAGCGCTCACTCGCTTGGCAACCTTGCTTGCCCAACCAGAGACACGTGGGGCCTGATTTCCAGCACAGCTTAGCACCCACCACTCCTAATGACTTCAGTTTAAATGGTGGGTGCTGAGCGCTGCCAGAAATCAGGCCCACGCTGCTTCCAATTGGGCAGCCTAATCCCGGAGCAGTTTTGGCAGTACTAGCCTTATTCTGTCTAGCTGGATGACAGCCCCACCCTGGGCTGAGCCCAGAACCGAGACCCTGATATGGGAAGGGGGGGCTGGAAGGAATGAGCTTTTTCTACATCTTTACAGGCCGGGGGAGGTTTCTCCTCCTCTTTCTCACTTTAAAAGAGTGATTGTGGCTTGTTTTTTTCCCTTAGAAATATCAGGAACACCAAGGCTTCTCTCTGGATGGAGTCCCACACAGCTGAGTCAGAGCACCTGTGGGGACCTTTCCAAGCCCTGAGTTGGAGGGCTAAACAGCTGGTCCCTTACCAAAGCACTTTTCCTCTGTGTGCACTGGCATGTTTTTGAGTGTTTTAAAACAATCTGAATGTGATGCCTTTCCTCCTCAGTTAACCAGCAGAGAAAGCTAGGAGGTTTCCAGCAAGAGACACCTTGTCCTGCTAAACGGCCAAAGGTCGCAGTTTCAGCCTCATGCGTAACAGGAAAAATTTTGAAATCTCCAAAATGTTCACAGGCCAGGAACGATGTTTCCCATGCAGATCTCTGAACCAGGTTTCACTTCACTGGCCCAGTAAGGTTATAAATCCTGAGACTAGTTCTCCAGGGCCTCATAGAGCATTAGAGAGTCAGACAAAGCGACCTGAATTTCTAATGTAAATATAAGAAAAAAATTCCTTAGGGACCATAAAGATTCAAGAAAAAGCACAAGGTCTGGTTTAAATTAGTCCTTTGCAGCTCACCTTTAATGAGCTGGAACTGAACAGCCAGTCTCTGCTTGGTGGGTTTGTACCTAACATAGGCCCTGATTCAGCACGGCATGGAAGCATATGCTTAAAGTGAATCACTTTTCGCTTAAGGGCTTTGCTTGAGAGGGACAGGCTGCTGAATCAGGACCATAGGGCGAACATGCTAAAAGCACCTCCTACTGCTGGTTCAATTTGGTAGTGGGGAGGGGACAACCAGTTTTCCCAGAAGGGATGCAGGCTACCAATTTACCCTAACATTTTGGGGAGCACCCCAGGCCCTCACCCCAGGCCTCTTGTGCATTGTCAGCAGGCCCGAGCCATGGCCTCCCTACCCACCGCCTTGCAGTGCCGGGAACAGTGCTTGGGAGACAATTACATTTTTTTTTAAATGTCTCTGCTGACACATCGTGTTATGACACATAACATCAGTCTTGTCACGTCCCTGAGCTTCGTGAGTGACGCAACCTGATGTGACATGCTCCCGTGTGACACATGACACAAGAGCAGGGAAATTCTCTAAACTGGTGTTTACAGGAAAGCATATTGGTGGTAGGGAAGGACAGGGGGCTCCGAGTTTGTTTGCATTTCAAACCTATTTGTGCCCCCAAAGCACTCAGGTGGGCTGTGTGTAGTACTCAGCTATTTCCATAAGTCATTGTCAAGTTCGCCGTTTGCTGGCCACTCCCAGTGTGGCTGCCAGACAGCTCTGGAGCTCACAGCACTCCTTCCCGCCATTCAGCTATGGCTTCTCCATTTGGTCTAATTAATCCTGATGTTCTGCCAGTGGTATTGTGACGTGCCTCAGCAGAGAGAAAGAGCAGCTTGCCTCCCTGACAGCAAAGAAAAGGGAAAGAAATCGAACCACCAGCACTTAGTCCCTTCTTCTGTCAGACGGATAAGTTGTTTTTATCTTCCCCCTAAAGATCATAACAGGATGAGCCAAACTTCGAGTTAAAGAGCCAGAGCAAGCAAGCCCCGTGCCGGCCTGCCTGGGAATTTGTTTGTAAGCCTGCAAGCCTTTCAGAGACTAGCTACGTAAGGAGATATTTATGGAGCTAATAACTCACCTTTAATATGCAGTGTCATTTAGAATCGGCACATTGGAGATGATGTATACACAGGATGGGTTTAAATTCAGTATTGTAACAGTACAAATTGTGATACAAGCAGAAAAAATGGATTGTGTGCTGGTTAGAGTCGCCCTCAGTAGTTTGGAGTCAATTTTATAATAGACAATGCTAGACAATTTCTAATAGTCTTGGTATTTATTGTATTAATGTAGCCCATTTATGACTTAATATCATTTGGACAATCAGGTCATTTGGTTACCCGTGCTGCACCATTTTCCTGCCAAGCAGCAACAGTGGTTGTCTAGAGTAGCAAGATGTGGAATTTCTGAGGAGCTACATTTAAAAAGCCCCGTTGCCTGTCATTTTGCCAAGGTGTCTGAACGAGCATGTTCTTGGGAATGTCAGTCTGACTCCATTGCTTGAAGGAAGCAATATTTAAATGTCGTATGGTGATGAAAAATGAAATAAGCCTGAATTCGATAATGAAATAGCACCTTTTCTTTCTGAACCTGGGGTTCCTTCCACTGTGTTTGAAAAATAAACATGCTGTTTGAGTCAGGCTTATGCCCCAATAATTAAAGTTTTTGAAAGGGCTCCTGCAAGCCTTGGTTTCTCTGGGCTAGAGAGTATGTTCAAGCCCAGAGGTGATGGGCTAATGTGTCTTTGTTCTGCAAACAGAGCCGAGCTGTGCTTGCTTTACATACCTCGCTTGCCATCTTGAGGCCACGGGAAGTAAACCAGCGGATGTGCACTTGCTTGCTCTGAGCCCATGCTGCTCAGAGGCAGCATCTGCATTCGGAATGGTCATTTACTTACAGTAAAAACAAACCAAAGAGGAGAGAATTCGCACAGTGCTCCCTTTGCAGTCTCTGCACGTTAATCCCCTGGCATTTTACGGCAGCCAGGACCCCTGAGTGGCAGATTTTCCCATCAGCCTCTCGTTTGGAGAATGAGGGGTTAGTACTGAACTCTTTCGCTCACCCTAAACAGCCTGGAAATGGAGCCTGCCTGTTCTTGAGTTACAACACTCTGACCTGACTCTGAGCCTCAGTTCTTCGGAGAGTTGGAGCTCAGCACAGGACTTGACCTCCTTTTGCTATTTACCAGCTTTACGCCCGTATCCTGAATGCCCCAGAGGGCTACTTACAAAGAGGAGCTGCTATAAAATTTGTTTTTACACAGCTGATGATTAGCTGCAATTTATCATGCAGCGTGTATTAATTCTCTCCGTGCTGAAAGAATGCGAAGAGGCCCATTAGCGGATCTAGCCGAGTCGCTCTCTCTCGCCATCTCAGACCTTGTTTAGCTGGCTCCCGTTTAGCACGACACTACGGTGCCATGGTAGGCTTTCTTCCCACCATGTCTCAGATTTATCTCCTATGAACCCTGCACTGGCACCTGTTGGAGCCTCCATATTATGCAACAGCTAGAATAAGTGATCTCCTGCCCTCGGCACCCACTTGCCTTTGGTTTGCTTGGGAATCCCACACCACCTTGCTGTGCAGGATAAAATGGAGGCATTTCTGCAGGCAGGTTTATAAAGTACTGCCGGGGGTGGGGAAGAAGGAGCAATTGGAAGAGCCAGCAAGGAGGCCAGACAACACAGTCTCCCAACACAGCTCTTCAGGGTGCAGATTCTTGGCCTATCCCTCCGCCGCCCCCCAGGTACAGACTCATAGGACACTATTCCACAGAGCACCTCAGAGAAATTAAATGCAGGACCGGTGTGGAAGTGCCACTAGCAGCCCACCTCACACGACCCCTTGGGCTGAAAGCCTCACATAAGCCAGGGTGCTCACACTGCATGACCTTAGTGCCTGGGTTTAGGCCTCCTGAATCTCTGCTGCACCAGTGGGCCTTTTGCCTGAGGAAGGACTGGGCAAAAAGCCTGGAGAGATTTCAAGACTGGGCCATACACCGGCAACTGAAAACTAGGATGTTTCCCAGCTTCTAGAGCAGAGGGTTTGAGGGGTGGATGCCTGGAGGCAATGGGGGGGGGAATCAAATGTTGCCGTGATCCTGCAGAGGGAGCTCTGACCAACTGGAACAGTATAAACCGCAGACGAGCTCCCCCAGTTCTACCAGCCTGGCAAAGAACCAGTGTGCCTGGGGAGCTGGCTGGAAGGCAGCTACACACCCACCCCACCTTGACGGAGGTATCCTCAGTCACGTCAGAATTTCCCTGTTGCTCTGGTAGCCCTGATCTGACAGCATCAGTGTAAAACTGAGATAAAACATGGGCCAGAGACCACAGCCAATCACAACTTTCAGACTCCCCCCTCGTTGTCTGGCTTGGGGAAGAGAACGGTACACCGGAGTGTTCACAGCAAGCCGTGAGAGGAGCCTCTAGACCTAGCCCAGCTCATCTCCTGCTCGGTGTCCGGGTTACTGGCTCTTTTTGGAATGTTCATCTTGTCTGGCGTTTTCTTACAAAGAATAGTTATGCTTCCAAGCTGGCAGGAATGTGGGCTCTTTCAATGTGACCAGAAACCAGCTGGCTACAGTGTATCACTGCCCAGAACTTAGTGTACACTGACCAAATGCTTTTCAGGAGCAGCCATTTCATTAGGAGGTCAGCTGTGACAGGGCCTCAGATGAACAGATGCCCAGCCCCTTCCAAACTTTCTGGGTCCTTACTCCATTTCTAATTTCATGGCATTTCTTCCAGAGAGAGGATTTAGTTACTTTAAGCTCTGAATGGCTGTTTCTGTTATGTTGATGGTTCTGTTTTCAAAGTCTTCAGATTATGTTATCTAAAGGCACACGCTCTGGGCTGGATTCAGGAATCACTGGGAGAAATTCCCTGGCCTGGGATAGGCTGGAGGTCAGACTAGAGGATCGTAATGGTCTTCTCTGGCCTTAAAAATCTATGATTGTACATGCAGTTCCTCCCAAGACTTCCTTTGGCCACAGTGCGAGAGGATTTCAGCATCTGAGAGGTTAAGCTTCCATTTGGGCCTCCAGAGTTTACAGGCTGCAATAAACAGCTCCCCCAAGCACCCAGAACACCTGAAATAATACCTCCAGGAAACAAGAAACCTAAAACAATCAAGCGTCACACTCCCATGTGTTTGCAATTCTACAGCTGCTTTCATTCTGCTGGGTTCTTCTAGCATAGCAAGAGGGGGCGGTTGCCATCAGATGAACCTTTTAAAACTCTGTAACGTGATTTCATTGAACACTTTTAGTACGAGCCATTTAATACCCTCTGCTAACGGTTACAGTGAACACATTCACCCCGCCACATGGATATGGATTTTAAAACCCCCAGACTATTAAAGCCGTACTCAGTCACGTTAGAAGGGAGCGGGGCTCCGGACAGGACTGGAATGCCATGTACCATGCTGTCGTTCAGTTCAGGAGACCGCGCTTTCCTTCTTTCCAGGCTGCCCGTGTGCTTCAGAGTCACGCAATGTGAGCGTTGCTGGTTTACAGTATGTGATTTCCGTGTCATCTGCATAACTGCCTCGGGCTGTTTTCAGATCTTTATGCATTAACTCAACATGGAGATACAAGAAATATTTCAATGCTAATTCTTTTTAAAATGATAAAATTTGTCTGTATTATAAAAGTTAAGCCCCCAGATTCCTGAAAGCTAAAAATATTTAAATGTCATATTTCCATATAAATTTTGGTTAGAATTTAATACCCTTTTAACATACATTAAAATTTCAACATTTTGCAAGCACTTGACTACTTTAAGGGATTAGTTGTATGTGCTGGATAAAAGGGCTCGCCGGCAGATTGCTGGGAGGTAAGGTGGGGCGAGAAGTCAGCTAGACAAAGTTAGCCACCACTGCTGTGTTTTCATTATTTTGCTAGGTACTTCAAAGCACTGTTGACACCCCTTGCTGCATTGGCTGGTGCATTCTGGGTGTCCAGAGAGTTCTCTTGCAGACTTTCTTTTGACCACTAGACAAACCCATACACAATGAATGAGTTTCATGGCTATTTCAGTTCTCCCATGTGAGGATCTGCCACTTACCTATTTCTGCAGCAGAATGACTGTCCTGTGTGGGACAATCCTGTGCATCAACCAGGAGCACTCGAGTAAAAGAGATTATAATAAAAACCCTAAAGTTAATTAGAAACTCGATGATTTGGGAGGAACTGGCTGAATGGGCTTCTGTTTTCCACCAGATAAATAAGCTACATAGACTGGGTAATCACTGATAAAGGGGAAACGTTAGACAGCAGTTACAACAAACTCTTTCGTAAACACTTCCCTTTTTCAAAGGGTCTATTTTCCAATCAAGCTTTCAGGGTCCATTTTCTCTTGTGAAAGTTCAGACAATCAGAGCTGTAAAGAAAACTATCTCCTAACATAACCATTTGCATTCTGGGTTGATTCTGTTAGTCTCTTTGTTGCTGGAGGATTCAAATCATCTCAGTACTAAGCAATAAAATAAAAAAACAAAATCAAAATATCGCTGTGAGCTGGTCTCTTTTCCTGAAGCTCAGGCATGTTCCTTTGGCTTGTGTCCCTGGTTCTCTCTCTGTAAAACATTGTTATTAGTCAATAAAAGTTAAATCCCTTAGATAAAATGACACCCCCTGTGGAGGAACAGAAGGCACCCCCTGGCCTTACTGATTAACTCTCTGCAGCCCCAGGACTGCTCACGCCTCCCTCTACAAATAGAAAGATCAGATAAAGATCTAATCCAATTATATCTCCCTGCTCCCAGTATTCTTCTGTTTTAATGGAACTTTCTTTGTTCTTTTCTGCAAGAATCTTCCATCTTTCCCTGGCTCTATTTTGGAGAAAATCTAGATGACAAAACAGTGCTGGAAATCTGAGAATCCCAACCCAGTGGAGGGAATGGCCATGGCTAAGGGTCTGATGCTGCAGCATCCCATGAAGTGAATAAGAGTTTGCAGGATTGTTCCCGAGGCCTGTGAGTGCCTAAAGCTAACTTTGCTCAATAGCTTGGTATTGACATGGCTCAGGATTGTGTAGCGGACAGGCCAGACTTCCCTCTGGCAGGAATGATCCCCGCTCCATGGACTGCAGAAGAGAGGCACCACCTCACACTAGCACGGGCCTATCCCAACGATCTGACGATCTGTGCTTGTGCGGACAATGTGCCTTTGATGTATGTTCCAAAACCAACATCACCCCCAAAGGGCCAGTTAGTTATTGCCTGGGCTTTGTTTTGTCTCTTTGAACATTCTTTGCCTGCCTTCTTGCCTTGTTAGAGTTTGGCACATAAACATCCTTGTACTGAACAATACACCCAGCTGTAGGCTGTGCGCAGGTGGGTATGAGCTACGGCCCTAGCGAGTGTCCAACAATTCAGCTATCAGTGCCGGGTCCCAGAATACGTAAGGAAAGCAAGATTGCGGCGGCATCCTCAGACAGACTGCACCCCACCCGCGTCGAAGAACCACCACACCTCTACCCCATATAACGCAACCCGATATAACACGAATTCGGATATAACGCGGTAAAGCAGCGCTCTCGGGGGGCAGGGCTGCGCACCTGGCGGATCAAAGCAAGTTCGATATAACGCGGTTTCACCTAGAATGCGGTAAGATTTTTTGGCTCCCAAGGACAGAGTTATATCGGGGTAGAAGTGTAGAAGTTTTGATGTCTCTACAGTCTTCTCCACAAAAGTCCTACAACTTTCTCAAAGAGCTTGACAACTGTACGCTCGCTTCTGGAGACTTGTGCAATATGCACAGGCGCCATTTAGTGTTGGCACCAACTTAATTCCCCACATCCGTCATAAAAAACGACCATGTGCCAATAGACATGGGAATAACCTGTCTCTTGAGAAGCGTCCTGTTCTCACTACAACACACAGCCAGGGCCCTCAGTGCAACCGTCACAGCAAATTAAAACCCCAGATTCCATCCACGTCCCCACTAGCTGGTTCCATGGCTCAGTAGCTCCAAGGCATTACCAAAGAGCTTGTTGGAGACCCTGAGCTAGTACCCAGCCTGCCAGGGAGCCACCCGAGCATCGCTCTCAGAGGTGACTCTCTTGACGTTTTGCAGCACCTCTTTTCCTGCTGAAAGCTGCAGAGGCGGCCTCACACAGACCCGTCACGGCAGCGTCCAGCACCTCACAGTCTCTAGTGTCGTTGCCCTCACAGCCCCATCAGGAAGGGAAAGGAAGCGCTGTCATCCCCATCTGGGAGGCACTGGGAGGATGGATCCACGGCCACACAGATGGAGTAAGGGACGGAACCAGGTCTCAAGTGCCAGGCTGGTCACCCTGACTGGGTCATCCTGCTCCTCTGGGGCTGTCCTTGTGACAGGGCTGTTGCCAGCTCGCCACGCGGCAGCAGCTGCACTCGATCCCTAATGCCGGCAGCTACGAGACCCATCCTGCTGCAGGTCAATCCACTCGCTGTGCCAGAGCAGCCTCCCCACCCGCAGGGGCTAGGCCAGGGGCTCTCAAACTTTCGTCCTGGTGACCCCCTTTCACACCGCAAGCCTCTGAGTGCGACCCCCCCTTATCAATTAAAAACACTTTTTATAGATTTAACCCCATTATAAATGCTGGAGGCAAAGTGGGGTTTGGGGTGGAGGCTGACAGCTTGCGACCCCCTGAGGGGTCCCGACCCCAGTTTGAGAACCCCTGGGCTAGGCAATGCCGTTCTCAAACCCTCTCCCCCCAGCTCCTCCCATTGCGGCCACAGGCCCTGAACTAGCACTGGGCAGCTGGGAAAAGCAAACCCCAAGTGCTTGGATTGATTAAATGAAAACCTGGGTTACCGCAGGTGGCCCCAGGTAGTTCCTGGCACACTGGGCCATCCACCACAAAGCCAGGACCAACCGTGGGACACCTGGTTCCTTTACCCACCTGTGTCCTTCAGGAGGAGCTGACTTATGAGACACTGCCCACACGTGCCCACTGTGGGCTCCCAGCCCCGTCCCAGACGGGCCGGAGCCCGACCTCACCTGGCCATCCCTAGAGTCCTCCGCTTGCAGTACCTCTGTTGGGGTTCCCATGACAAAGGGGTCCCTCGGCTTGGATCCCCTCCCTGCTGGTGACCTTGTGACAGCTGCTGAGAGCTGGTCAGGACTCCCCCCAGAGCTGGGCAATGCGGCTCCTGGATGGGCCAAGACCAGTCACTACAGACCAATACAAGGGTCCCGCTAACAGCCCTGCTGGCCAAGGCGGTGACAGACGGGATGTGGAACCAGGACTCTGGATCACAGCACAGAGTGTCTCTGGCCGCCTCTGCATTTAGTTGCTTTACAGCTAGTCCAGCACAGCCCGGTCTTTGAGCTACACCTCACAAGTTGCTCCAGCACGCAACTGCGCAGCCTGGGACCAGCTTTGTCTTACACACGTGCTAGCCATGAAGCCTGGTAGTGAGGGCACTGGAATGTGTGGGGGCACAGGGAAGACGCATTCAAAGGCAGATGCAGGTCTCTGCCCAGCTCTCAGGTGCATGCAGAAGCAGCGGGCTGCCCTGGACAAGCTGATCACGGCCCTCCCGCACGGTTAATACAGAGGAGAGTCCATACGGAAACGTAAAGTCATTTCATTTTAGTTGAGTTGCCGCTTCGGAGCAGGTACTGGCCTCCCCATGGAGACAGTCATTGTACTCGTGTCACCGGTGGCACTGCAAGCAGCTGTTGCTACTCCTTCATTTGCAACCAGGTCACCATATAGCCTGAGGGACCCAACAGCTGATGTCCGTAGTTGGTATTGAAGACATCTGTTCATCTCAGTGGGTTGGGAGTTAAAAGACCATTGTCATCCTGGACAACATTCCTTGCAAACAACAGGTCATGGGAGCCAACAGAATGCCAGAGACACAGAGCAGCCCCACCGAAGTGAGCTCAACTTGGAAAAGCTGCAGAGACGGCAGTGAAGCTGGCACCGGGGTGACATGGGTATGGGGCAATGTTATATGCAGCACAGTAAAAATGGCAGGGCTCAGCAAACGTTTGGATTCCTTGCATTTCCATGCTCGAGCAGGAATTATTTGGAGGGTAGCAGCAGCATGGCGGGGAGCAGCTGCACGGCCCGTCACAGTGCGGGGGATCGGAACGGGGGAGCTGGCCTTGCTTTGGAAGTTCCGGTGCACGTCCCAGTTCACCGGAGTATTAGGGCAGGAGGGAAGTGGGTACCAAGAGGGCCATAGACAACGTGGCTGATTACAACCCGAATACCCCTGTGCCAGAGCCGCACTGTTTAAAAGGGATGTTCCCAGAGCAAACAGCACGGCCAGCGTTGCAGGGACAGGCGCCTCTCAGGCTGCAGCGCCACACCCTGACCGTGTGCGCCAGGGTCGTTCTCCATCACCGGCAGCCCAGTATTGTACCGGGGTGAATGGGCTGAGAGACTCGGCCGGCAGCACACCACTGACGTTTCCCTCAGTGCTAATGATCAGGGTCTAACTCTTCAGGGGAGCCAGGCGCTCGCAGGGGAACCGGGGACCAGCAGCAGCAGCCCAGTGCTGCTCTTGGGACTAACAGGCAGCACCTGAAGGAGCCGCCCCAGCTTGTCTCTCATAATGGGGGGCACAATGAATGGCCTCACGCTGCCCCCTCTCCTCCCAGGGCCAGTCTGGCTGTGACCCTCCGGCCCAGATCTGCCCCCCACTCCCTCGGGGCAGCTCCCATCACCCTGCATGGAAGCCACCGGACCTGCAGCGAGGGTCCAGGCTCCTGCAGGACAGGAGGATTTTGCAGGTAACTGAAGATTCTCAAGCAGTTTGACACGTCCCCGAGGTCAGGGCTGATCACTAATCACTGGGTATCATCTGTACAGCTGGGGGCCCCCGGGTCTCACTCTCACTAGCCAGAGGGCACCACTGCTCCTCCTACCCAGCGCCGGCCTTGGTTCCTCTGGGCAGTGAGGAGAGGGCAGGGCCAGCCGAGCCTTGCTGTACAGCCTTGTTCGTGCAGCCGGGGAATGACTGTATGCCCAGCCGTTCTGCTAGGACACCATACCTGGCTGGGTGCATTTCCCATCCCAAACCCCTTCCTGTCTCCAATGGCTCCTCACAGTACTGCCTGCGGATTTCATGCTGCTGGGCACATTTTGGAAGCATTTTCCATGTCAGAGTTTAACAAAGTGCCGTTTACTATTATTTTTATTTGCTTGCACTCTCTGAACACAAACGATCATTCCGGGCTAACTGCCTGCAATATTGCTTGTATAATGCATCCGCATTCCGATTAACCAGCTTGAACATTGCCCTCTTAGCAGGTATCTGAGCAGGATGAGCAAGCAGAGCGGATGGCTTTTTATGGAGCTGGGCACATTGAGAGCGAGGGGGATTTGGCTGTGGACATTACTCTGCACAAGAAGCAGACAGTGGGTTCATTACAGCAGCCACCGGCCTAGCTCCCGTCTCCTCCTGCCAGGGAACTCACATGGGATGAGGCTCAAAGCACCTCCACACTTGCATTTTGAGGGCTGTGTTCCTGTGCATTTAAGATGGGCAGCACAGCTGCCTCCAGTTCTGGCTGCGAGCTGCAGGCAAGGCTATGCTGGCCCCAGCTGATGCCCTTGGCTGCCAGCCCATGGTGTGGATGCTCAGATATCAGCTGTGGCTGGAGGGGGAATGTGAGAGGCCCAGGATTAACTCTTGGCATTTTCCCAGCTGCCAGCCAGATGAACCATGAGGCGCATGCTCCTATAGAACATGCAGGCTTCCAGGGCCGATGCAGCCCCTCGCTCTAGGAGGCCTGAAGCCCTGAACCAAGACTCTGCAGAGACCCCGCAGACGTGTCCCCCCACACACACACACAGCTGCTGAACCAAGCAAGTGCGTCCTGCTGCCCAGTCTCCTACGCCGCGGTTAGGGAAACCCAAACTGTGTTCAGAGACAACTGCCCAGCCCAGAGAAGTCACCTGGTGCCCAGACAAAGGGACTGGGGAGACCCAGATACCTTCAAAGAGAGGGCAGAGACCCAGCCAGGCAGGCCACCCCAGGGACAGAGGGCGAGCGGTAGCCAGTTTAGGTGGAGGTGGAATACAGCACAAAGAGTAGAGAGACCAAAGCCAGGCCAGGCAGCCTCTGCAGCGCCTGCTCCCCCGGGCATGGATCTCCACTGCTACTGTCACCCCACACAGCCGCCCCCCTGCCTGCAGCCTGCGAGCGTGTCCTTTCCATGGGGTATCCCAGACAGACCACACCGTTCAATCTTGCTGCCGCACTCTGCTTCTTTGGTGGCCATAGGGACGGCACCCTTACAGATCTTTCCACTGCTGTGGGTCCAAGACTATCCTGAGAACATGGGACCAACAGACTGGATCGGATGAGGTGCAAGAACTCCGAATTGGGCAGCCTGCCCCCAGCTTACATTTCAACCTGATCTGCAGCTGCTCGAGCTCGGCGCAGGACCTTGCTCCGAGCATAGCACCGTGGCGCCTGGGGAAGACATTGACAGTCCTGCTTTGCACCCAGGACCCCCCCAAGTCAACTTCAAACAACAAATGAAATTTACTGTTTTCAATTTCAAATTGCTCCTTTGGTGTTTTAAAAATAATAAATTACTAATCAGCAGCCACCCCCTCTCCTGCGTCCTTTGCAGCGACGCTCCAATAATTAATTACAAACTACAATACTGATCAGCTTGCATGTACTCAGTCTTTACTGACAATCATTAACCATAATATGAAATTTATAATGTTGAGACATGAAACCCCGGTGAGATGAACTGCTCTGCTTTTTAATCAGTTTTATGGGATGATATAATGCATTGATCGACAAAGACAAGATACAGTACGCGTTCCTACGTCTATAGCTGTGCAATCTTATTAATTTAGATTTACAGAAGGTGTCTTGCTGCAAAGGGGAAAGACAAGGCTCAGCTGCCTTGTACAGGATGGCTCGTTCCCAGCCAGCTGGGACATCCTCTGCTAGGTAAGCATCCCAGGCACTGAGTGTTTGCTGCCTGGGATTCCCTCCAAGAGCATCATGGGGCAGAGAAAGCTCTCTAAGGCTACTCATGGCTGCAGACAACCAAAGGCAGATCATACATGCTACAGCACCTGCATCCACAGATGGGGGCGGCCAAGCTTGTACAGATGTTCCATCTCCCAAAGCAATGAGAGTTTCTATGTGCAGCCTCCAGCTGCCTGGACAGGACAAAGGACAAGAGGCTAAACTAACGAAGTGGCAACAGCCCAGCGCCAAAGTCCCTGCGCAGCCAGTTAATCGGACTTGCAGCGTAAGCCTACGACAGCTGACCCATCAGACGTCCCAAAGACTGAGGCCTGTGCAAGGCCTGCAGTGGCAAAGGGCTGACTCTCCGGTTAGAGGGGAGTGAATTTGAATCACACAGAGGTAGGAGGACCAGATTACATGAACAAAATATCAGGACACATGGGGGGCAGGTCCGGAGCGCCGTCAAAGGGAAAAAAAAACAAAAACGCCGATCGGCGGCACTTCAGCGGCAACTCAATTGCGCCGCTCCATTCTTCGGCAGCAATTCGGCAGTGGGTCCTTCACTCCTTCTCTTCCTCTTCGGTGGCACTTCGGCAGCAGCTCAAAGAGGAAGAGAGGGACTGAGGGACCCGCCGCCGAATTCCCGCAGAAGACCCGGACGTGCTGCCCCTTTGTATTGGCCCAAGCACCTACTTCCTTAGCTGGTGCCTGGAGCCAGCCCTGGGAAAGAGGGACCAATAGACTCGGTGGGACGTTTGGCCAAGAACTTGCGTGTGTCATGGCCGTGGCTAAGCCCAGAATGTGGGTGGGAGAAACCCCCCTCTGTGTGCACAGCACAGTACTGTCTTGCTCGGTGTGGTGGTGACATACTGAGTGCTTTGTACTGGATAAGAAAGCACAGCCTGCTCCATAACCCCAGAGACACCAATGCAACACCCCAGACAGGGTGAGGAGCTGGCAGCAGGCTCCCAGAAGCTGGGCCCTGGAGATAAGTCAGTTTCAAACTCCCACTGAGATCCAGATTTGGTGCATTCTCCCCAAATTAGCTTTGGGCCAAATCCTGAAGTCCCAACTCCTGCAAGACTCCAGTGGATTTCAACGGGCGCTTAGTCCCTGTGAGGACAGCAGGGTCTGGCCCTGCGTTAGGACGATGCAGGTATCACAGAGACGATCCAGTGACTGAGACATTAACGTGACATTTTTAGTGTAATTATTATGTGAAAAACAGGGGGTGCAGGGGCCAGCATGGATGTGCTGCCAGAGTGACCCAAGAGCCCCCTTCCTTTGCAGGATACAAGCTGATCATCTCCTATACATCTCAGGATACAAGCTGATCATCTCATATACATCTCCTCACGGAAACGAGTGAGGTGAGACCAATGTGCACAAGGGGGGTGTAGGGGAAGGGTCCCTCTGGAGGTCTCTGTGTGTGCGCACATTTGTGAGGCTCTGTGCACCGGTATGTGAGGGGGTGGCATTTTCACACCCTTGCAAAGCACATCCTAGTCTCATTGCTTTGCATGTGCTTGCGAGTCTCTCCCCCCTCCCCCCAATGCATCTGTGGCTGGGCCGTTCCCTTCTAAAGCAGCACTGCCCCATGAAGCCCAGACAGCTGGTAACCACATGTGTGTGTTACGCTGTCATAGCCTATTTGCAAGCATGTTCCTGCACTACATTCACGAGAGGTTGAACTGGGTTTTTTCAGGTCAGACCTTGTGTCCAATACAAGCAAAGTCTCTGCTTTCCCCAACAGATCGTTAACTGGGAAGTGGTTCATGTTTCATTCTCTGCTTCTGAGAGCAGTGAGGAGGCCATGGGACTGCTCGATTACACTCATCCCATGCGCACCGAGGGGCCCATCCCTGAGGCTCTCCCAGCCCTGCATTACCCATGGGACAGCTGCCCGGGGGCAGTGAGGGGGGATGCCAGCGTAAGCCAAGCTCTGCTCTTTTAGCAACCGTGTCATCTCCCCTTGCTCCTGGCTCGTGTGGGCAACACAGTGATTAACACCCCAGGCGCCTGTCTGCACCAGGCCCCCACGTCTCTGCTACCACCGCCGGAGCTGCCCCAACAACAGGACATGCTCCTGTAGACAAGTTCCTTTGTTACTGGCCCTTTGAAAGCCCCACGGTCCCTTCAGACGAGGTTCTGGGGGCTCGGAGTCCTGCTGTGCGTTGTCACAGCTGCATTCAGGAGCCTGCACAACATCCCTTGCACAAGCTTTGCCATCTCGCCATCCCCCTTCCTAAGGCCCCAAGCCGGTGCCAGGAGCTCTCCTAGATGCTCCATGAACTGCTGGTCTCTCGACGGAGGCTGCAGCGTTCGCTGCCAAACAGAAACGGCGTCTTTTACAAGAGTGGGCTTTGAGTGCCGCAGGCGGGCGCTGGTGCTAGGGAGGTGAGCCAGGGTGGGACCGGCCAGCTGCAACTCCCACGGAGCCCTGCAGCGGAGCGTCCGGGGGCTCTGCCCAGCGGCAGGAGCTGCAGCCCGCAGGTGCAGAGAGGGGGCTGCCATGCGCTTGCTGAGTCACTTGAGAAGATTTAGCGATTTGTTGGGGGTGGGGTTAAGTTCTGCCAAGAGCCCTGCTCAGGTGAGCTGGGGGCCAAGGCTGTGACAGGCACTCGCCTTTCCAGGTGGTGGTTTGGGAGCCTTGTGCAGCTCTCACTCTGGGGGCAGCTCAGCTCTGACTGGGAGCAGGCACGAATTCATCCAGGGAACGCGTGCTGCAGACATTTAACAGGTAAACTGCAGTTTTATGGCAAGAGCAGGAGGTTTCCTGCCACTGCAGGGAAAGGCCTGAGAGCACCAGGGAAATCTGCCACTTGCACCTCCCAGAGCGCTGGGCAGAGAACCCCTGGAACGACGCACGATCCAGAGGCATGGTGGGTGCTGTGCAGAGTCCAACAGCAGGTTGTTTCCCAGAACAGCCTCACGAGAGCCCCCTGCAGTGCTGAGGAAGGGTGGGGTGGAACACAACACCCAGCAGTGTGGCTGAGCCAGAGGCTTAGAACAAGGCCTGCGTCCTCACACGACTATATTTGTTGTTCATTTCATGTGATCTATTGTGTTTGCACTTGTTTGAAGGGAACAGCGAGGAGCATTGCTTAAAGACATGGTGGCAGAAGGGGAGGGATGAGGTGTGAGAGCTGCTCAGAGAGGGGTAGCAGGTGTCCAGGGCTGCATGGAAGGAGGCATGGAGATGAGGGGAGGGGGGAAATCCACCTATCAGTGCAAATCAAGAGGGGCCAAGATAAGATGAACGGCCCCTGCTGCAAAGAACTCTGGAGCTGGACCCTGCCATCATGCTCAGGGCGGAAGCACCTCAGAGCCAGCCCCTGCCACAGGGCTGACCCAGGGAGGGTGACCAGACAGCAAGTGTGAAAAATCGGGATGGGGGTGCGGCGGTAATAGGCGGCCATATAAGAAAAGCCCCAAATATCGAGACTATCCCTGTAAAATTGGGACATCTGGTCACCCTAGACCCAGGTGGAGAAGACAGAGCAGCACCGACAATCCCAGTGCCTTGGGATGACAGGTTAACTCTTGCTGCATCCGCACCATTGGCTCTACACTTGCTAAACTTTGCACGTTCCCCCAGCCTGGGGTCCACAATTCATCAACAGAAGGTTTTAGGCCTCTTCTCTAGACGACCTTAGTAGGCTCACGTACGCCAGCAACCCTCCGCAGCAAGTTCAGAACGGCACAGCCCCTGCACACTGCCAGGGCTAAGGTGAATTGCCTGAAGTTTCTTACCTCACAAAGGAAATGACAGTAGCGCCACGTCAGGCTGCCTGTGTTAGCGGCTGACATTAAAGGACGGAGAAGACACCTCTCCAGTAAACTCAGTGCTCGGTTTAATAGACAACGTGCCTGGGCTATGGGCAGATACCACAGAAGAGAAAAAATATGTCAGATTCTTGAGGCTCCCAAAGCAGCTGGTGTATGTTCCTTGCCCTTCTTGCCTGACAGGCTGCCCATGCAGGTGGTGTTCTGCATCGCTTGAGATCATCAGTACTTCTAATGAATTCAACTGCTGCTACGAACAACCTCAGCCAATGGCAAGGGGCTGCGCTCACCCGGCTGGCACAGGAATTATTAATGTTCTGCGCAGTGGACAGCAGGCAGGGTGGGTTAGCCTGAGGGGAGTAGCTGGGACGGCATGGTTACCAAGGCTGTGATGAACAACGGGAGAACTGGTTACCTGGTGCAGTGCAGGCTGATTTCAGCAGGGAGCACAGCTCTGCCCTATGCACAAGGGCAGGATGGCATTCAGGGAGATCCGAGACACTGGGGAGCAGGCTGCACTATGGAAATGTAGGTCGGGTATTTCTGAGCACAGTACCACAGCTGCCAACTCACACAAAAACATGCAGCAGAAAAGCAGTTTCAGCATCATGTGAGTCCTGATGAGCCTTCTGTGGGGTCTAGTGTGTCAGCATGGGGAGAAGGGAGAGGGCCGTTAGGCTCTTACTCCCAACGACCAGCCCCTGAACTACTCCTCCAGGAAGCTGGGAGCACAGCAAAGGGTGTGACAAGCTTTCACCTGGTAGAAGGCCTCCAGCCTGGTGGGTTTAAAATACGGCTGGGATTTCCAGCAGATCCGAAGGGCGCTGGGCACCTGAATTCAGAGAATTGGGCACCTAAATCCCTCAGACTACTTGGAAATTCCCAGCCTAAATCACCAAGGTCAATTTTTAATGGACACCTTTTTAAAAGTGCTGTTTAATTAAAGTTGTTGAGGAGAGTTATTTTGGAATTTCATGACCATATTGGGTTTAATGCCAAGGAGTGGCTGGGGCCCGGAGGTGAAGCACTGAAATCACTTTATAAAGCTCCCAGGTGACACCACTAACTCCACCTGATAGAAAACCAGACACTGCTCAGACCCTGACCACACCGGTGAGAAAATGCACAACAACATAGCAGTAAATAAAATGCAATTAAGATTTAGAGGGAATTGTACTGACAATCTATCAGTGCAGACACATCCCAAGCCCCATGGGGAACCAGGCACATGCAACATGAGATAAACCTCTATCTATGGAGATGAAAGACGGCAGAGAAGGACCCAGTGGAATGACACCCCTCACGCCTGTTCTGAGTTTGTGGGCACACACCCCAGGATCATCATCTGTAGCGAGCAGTGGGGACTGTGACTCCAGTTCTCCAGGGCCCTGCTTGCTGTGCAGAGTGAGGATAAGACACCCCCACCCCCAGCAGAGTGGAGCTTTTACACCCACCGTGCACTGGTGTGATCGACTCCCCCCAGGCCGTGGCAGGGAGAATCAGGCCCTTGGTGTCGTGGGTGAAGTTGCTCTTGTGCTGCTCCTGGTTAGTGCTGAGTGCGTCTAACCCAGCTGTGAACCCTTTCAATTCGCGATTGCTGGTGCTCACACCGCTAGATGTGTTCATTAGTGACACGGCCTTGTCATTTGGGGACAAGCTGGATGACAAGACTGTCTAAGGGAGTCTTAAAGGTTCCAGTGTGTGGCAAACCCCTGGCATGATTCTGGGACCACAGGCAGGCAGCAGGCAGGGAGGGAGACAAATAGGAACATGAGCCGACTGCTGGAACTTTCAGAGCTGCTGCTAACGCTCCTGCCTGTACCTCCAGGCAAACGAAGCCTCCACCCTCGGTGCCCTGGGACCAGCCCCGGAGGTAGGTGAGAATTGTGATTCCAAAGGGCTACTCAGGTCTGAGGAGCAGGAGATTTGGGTTAGAAACACAACCAGGAGGGCTGGTCTAGTTACATTCACACTCCTGCCTGGAGGTCACCAGACCTCTGTGCAGGCAGGCACACAGAACAGCAGCCACGTCCATTCCTGGCACCAAGTCCCGGGAGCAGACTCCTTTTTCGAGCACGTCCGCGCCCAGGGACGCCACACAACGGTTTCCTGACTGACCTCAGCATTTCCCCCTCGGTGACCCTGCCTGGGAACCATTCAACACAGTCCTGATTCTTGGTCTCCAAAACAAGCTATTGTGCAACTTCCTCTGCCTCCACGTCTATCCCGTAGCCAGGACGGTGACCCCGAGGAGTCACCTGCACCACTCTGAGCCCGGCTTCCCTCAGCTCAACTCATTTGCTAGGCAGGGAGGTTCTCAGGCACCAGCAGAGCTGCTGCACACAGAGCAGATTAAATGTTTGCTCAGGAGAAAAAGGTGAGGAAGGAAGAATCCACAGCTGGCAGAGGAGGAAGCCTGCTCCCCTCGGGGTCCTTTCTCTGCCCACCCTGACACTTGCAGGAGAGGGACATTTTAGAAACAGAGTTTTAAAGTCTCGCCTCTCCTAGGCAGAGGCTTTCCCATCCCCCAGCTCTGACAGGAATTAGCCAGCTGGCCCCGCAGCCATGGGAGGGGAGTATTCTGTTCAATTTACACCTGAAATAACCAAGAGGTGGGATCCAGAGGTGCTGAGCAGCCCCAGATCCCGCTGACACCAGGACCCAAACCCAGGGAGTCAGTGGAAGAGCCAGGTGGAAGGGGCTGCTACCTGCCCAGCCCGGCTCGGATGCTAAGGATGCAGGGGAGGGAGTGCAGGCAGAAGGAGAAGCCATTTCTCAGGCTGAAGGCCGGTCAGAGCGCAGACCCTAGGGAGTCCGTCTCCCTTCCCAGGCGCAGCACATCCTTAATGGGGAACCACGTTTGCAGAACGCGCTGAACTGGGTCTCTCAGGGCTTGGCAAGTGCTGATGGTTTGAAATCCAGCCTGAACAGATGGCCGTGGAGCCACCTTCAGATACACCTGGCGTGCGGAAGGACACGTCCTGTCATTTAAGTCTCTGCAGGTGGGGGAGCTTGCCACTGCTGGCTCTTCTTTCCTCGAGAGCTGCTCCCCTTGCTTTGTGGGTCCTTAAAACCAGCTCCCGAGGGGGCCGTGAGAGCAGGCAGGCTGCAGCACAGCTACAAGCTCCCCCCCCCCCCCGAAGCAGACCCCTGCCAACTGATTCAGCAGCATGTGCCGGCACAACAGGGAGAAGTGCTGTAGTTCCCTCCCTCGGCCTCCTCTGCAGGGGAGCGAGAGAACATGCCCACGAGCTGCCTTGGCTTCGCACGGCGGGATGGGGAATGTGCAAAGAACGAACGCAGCTGCATGAGAAGCCATCGCATTGCCCGCGTTCAGCCGGCACTGCAGTCGCGTTGCCAAGCCACGCGCTCTACCTGGGCTCAGCCTTGGGAGGAAGATTTACCTCCCTTGGCATCAGTCATTGTCTGGAAGGGGGAGGGCGGGAGAAACCTTGGTTTGCCTTGCCAGGCTCTTTGCTGGGATGGTCTGGGCGAGTTACTAGCTCTGAGCGCCTGTGGCAGCCCTTTAACGACGCTGGGCTGCCATAAGGCTGTACTGGTCCAATAAAAGATTATCAGCTAAATAAAACAAGAAGTGAGCGATGCCACTGTGCCCTGCTGGATTGAAATTGTGCGAGCAAAGTGGTTTTCTCAGGGAGATTTATTTCCGCTGCCGGCTGCAGGCAGGCAGCCCAGCAGAAAGCACGAGCGGCTCACTCACTGCGTGCTGGTGGGGTGAGGGCTGGGTTTTCATGTCCTTTGCAAGGGAATCAGAACAATAAAGGCAGCGCAAGCAGACATTCACTCTGCCACCGCAGGATTAACCCGGCCGGGGGCAGCCTGCGGCCCAGGCTCCCCCGCTCTCCCACTGCAGCCCTCACGCCAGGCACACCCCCAGCCAGCGCTTCAGCGCTACCATCCCGGCCACCTGGAGCCAGGTGGGTGACAGCAGCAGCCGGCTTCACTGACACTCCTCACAGTCACTGGCTCCGGCTCCATGGCTGGCCTGGCTGCCACACGGACGGGTCTGGCCTGGGCCTGCAGGCTCCCCGACTCAGCGGAGCTGCCCTCGGTACCAGACCGAGAGTTCAGCCTCCTCTGAACCGGCAGGGGCTGGGAGAGGGGCTCAGCCACTGCCGAGAAGAACTGCCCTGCCCTGCCCAGCCACCCCAGGGCTCTGCTCTTCAAGCCTCTCAGCTAAAGGCAGGGCCATGGACGGAGAGTAAAGGCAGCAGACAGGAGCCCCTGTGCAGCTCCCTTCCAGGACCCTACGTTCCTGACACCAGAGGCCTGTGAGGCAAAGCTGATCCTGATGTGCACAGGACCCCGGGGGCAGACTCTGCACTTGCCAGGAGCTGCAGAATCACATCAGATGACATCGTCCATTCTAAGGGTTCCTCTGCCACCCACCATCACGTCTGTGCACCCACTGACTGCCCTGGTACCATGTACCCACCTGCTAGGCTGCCAGATCTGCCACATGCCTCCTGGTGCTGCTTTGAACTCCCAGCCAGCCGAGTGCTGAACCCAGCAGCCCACGGGTTAACAATGGTTGGTCGGAGGAGAAGCTGATTGTATGTATCAGTTCTGAGCAGGAAGCGCCCTTGGAGAGAGGAGCAGCCGGGTCAGAGCCGGCAGAACAGGATTGATTTAAAAGTAGGTGCTAGGTAGCCTGGTGACAGATCTAAGAGCCGTGCAATATTCTGCGGTGTCCTGGGGGCAGTTAGCAGGGGAGGAGAAGATGTGTTTACCTGGCGTTTGCAGGAAGAGTTACAGTTCTGGCTGTGATTGATGCACTCACAGACAGGACTGTTTGGGCTAAAGCAGGACCAGCTGTTATAATATTTTAAATGTCAACAAACTAAAACTCAGCTTATGCTGAATTACGAGGGAACGTTCCTGAACCTCAGCCAGATCCATGCTAACTCAGGGGGTTGGGGCCCATTGCGCTCATCAAATGTTAGGGGGGCTTGAGAGTGCTAGAAAATCTAACCACGAGGCAACAAGCTGCCAAAGCACCTTCTAAATCTGCAGCCAGACTAGGGTGACCAGACTGCAAGTGTGAAAAATCGGGACAGGGGGTTGGGGGTAATAGGAGCCTATATAAGAAAAAGCCCCAAATATTGGGACAGTCCCTATAAAATCGGGACATCTGGTCACCCTATGCCAGGCAGACGACTCGGCCCCAGCAAGTCCCAGAGGGAGAGAGGCTGAAGGGACAGATGAGTCAGCACTGCCTGCCATTCGCCCCCCAAACTGGTAAGGGGGATTCAGGCAGAGGCTTCTTCAGCCAGTTCAATAAACAGCCCGAACCAAGCAGCTCTCAGCATCACCCAGGCCTCAGGAATCCCAGCTGCACCCAATGGCCAGGCAGCCTGTGGAGAGAATCTTCTCAAGACAGCCCTTCAGCGAGTGCCCTGGCTCTGCGGGCAAGGCAGGCTGTCCTGTCGCTATGTGCACAGACAGTGGCCAGGAATCACAGGGATGCCACTTATCAGCTGCAGCCTGGGAAGATGCAAACCACAGAGCCGCTACCAGCCTGCATACAGCATGAGAGGGACAAAGGGAGTTGGATCAGCATGTTATCTTCTCTCCATCGGGCAAGAGACACCTCCTCCCCGCCCCCCACCATCCTACCAGGCAGAATTCAGAATGCAAACTGCACCTCTCCAGTTGGGTCCATTCAGCCAGCCCTGCGCACATCTCTCCTGTCAGAACATCAGCCTAGACCGCTCGCTCCACAAAGGCGAAGTGAAGGTGGTAAAGAGAGAGGGGATACATTGTGATCAAAGGGAAGTAATTACATTCCCAGTCCAAGAACAATCATGGGCAGAACCAGTGAACATTGATTTTCTGTTCTGTCAGGAATTGACTATTTTGCCATGAGCCCATTTGCACTGGTTTGTTGTGTGTATGCTCAGATGCCTCTGGGGAGCAACATGCTGTGTGAAGACAATTCGGTGTAAACGTAGATTCATGTGGGCATAATCTTCTTTGGGCAGGAAGAAACAGCTCCAGCAAAAAAATCCAGCTTCAACAGATCCCATCCCATCCAAAACTACGTGGGCTAAACGCCACCATTCCCTCTGGACATGGGACCACCCTCCAAGGCTGCTGCGATTGTACGCTTCACACTTTGGGTTCCACAGCGTTACTGCGCAGGGCAAGAAAAGAAATGGCTCTGCTGGAGAGAGCAGCTGGGATGTTCAAGCAGGGCAGACAGAGCCACTGGGATCCTGTCTTCATATGTGTCCATGCAGCGCCTAGCACCACCAAGCCCAGTGGTGACCCGGGCACTCCCACAGGACAGAAAAAAGTCACAGTAGGAACATCCGGCTGCCATTAACTATCTCGTCATGTCCAGCGTGCTCAGCGGTGTCTCAGTGCTGAGCTCTCTCTGGCTGGACAGCTGGGTGACTGGAAAGTTTTTCCTCTGCTTTTATTTTTCCTGGAAAGGAGCTGAGGGTTATTGGTGTTTTAAGGAACTTCTGGAAGTTGGTGGCTGTTTAATTTACCCTTCGAACTGGTGGCTTTTGTCTGCAGTTTTTACCATGCTGATAAACAGGAGAATTACACACACCACCCAGGCATCTGAGCACAGAAACAGATAGGACGCTATTGTTTTCTATGGCCACGTTACACACAGTAACTCGACCTATAAATCAAATATCAAATTCAATGTGCAAAGAGGTTTAAAAGATAGCTCACTAGTGCCATCTAGGGGCCAGACCACACCAGTGGGCGCATGTTCATACCGAGTGAGGACAGTAAACTAACCAACCTCACAGTATTGTTACAACCAAATGCACCTTTCCTCCTCTCCCCAGCCCGTTCTCAGCAGCCGAGAAACGGCTGGCGAGTGACAAGGTAACTGTTGGAAGGGAACCGCCGTTTCTATGAGGAAGGAAGGCTCTGGCTTGGCAGGGGCTAGCACTTTGTTAAGGCCGGAAGGGAGCATGGTGACCATCTAGTCTCACCTATGGCAGGGGATGATTTAGCTGGGGTTGGTCCTGCTTTGAGCAGGGGGTTGGACTAGATACCTCCTGGGGTCCCTTCCAACCCTGATCTTCTGATTCTCTGATCACACAGGCCTGAGAATCTCACCGCACCGAGTGATTCCTGCCTCCAGCCCAGAACCCTGGCAGACCCTCTCCTGTAGGAAGGTGTCCGTGCTCGGCAGCGGTTGTGTCATTGGAATGAATTAAATGATAGCGGGAAGCTGCATAAACTAATGAGGCCCAAGCCTGAGTCCACATGGAGCTCAGTGCCAGACCGGAAATAGGGCAGCTTTCTGAAGATAGGTACGAGCACAAACTACCTGGTCTTGCTGGGAACGGGATCCCCTGCCCTGAATCTCTCCCTTTGCCTGCGTGCCAGTTAAATTCCCAGCAGAAAGAGCCCTTTGACCTGACGGGCACCTCTCGTGAGTTGCGTAGCCCAGTCCTGCCGTGGGCGGTACAGAGTCATTAGCCCTGAGCTACCCGCAGAGACGGGATCCAGCCTCAGCCAGGACCCTCCTTCGGTGATGGGGCCTGCACAGCCCCTCGGCAGCTCAGTCCGGAGTCTAGTGCCAGCATTTAACCTGGCTCATTCCTCTTGCTGTTTAACCTGTTCCTCTGTCCCCATTGGCTAGTGAGCAAACCACAGCTCTGTCCAACAGCCAGCCCCAACTGCTCCAAAACCCTGGGTCTGAGCCCCCAAAATCATGGAACTGCACACGAGAGTCCTTTACAAATAATAAACGTCGGGCTCGTTTTCCCTCTCTGCTCTCTGAACCACAAGGGGGCAAGCAGGGCACGTTTCCCAGCTTCGCTCTGCCGCCCGGAGGCCTGACACTCGCTGCTGGTTGAAATGAAAGATGAGATTCGCAAATAATCACCTGGCTGCCGATGCTGGGGCTTTAAGATAAACAGCAGCTCTCGTGAGACTCACGGACCATCTCCGCACCTCTCTCTCCAGACCGCTGCCCTGTCCCTCCCACACGCCCCCAACATGCTGGGAGCAACTCTGCATCAAAGGCCAGAATGTGCCCTCTGGCTCCATGCATTCTCCCGTGTTATACACCAGCGAGACACGATGAATCAGTTGGTCTATACCTGCAATCTGTGTAAACAGCAAGGCGTTTATCCCTCACTCACCACCATGGGGTCCTCTCGCACCCACTGTCTGAGTTACCCGCTACACTAGGCGCCATTCCTGGAAGTGCCGCTTCCCTGAGAGACCCTGTGGAGCAGGGCCCAGCACGCTGATGGCTCTGGCACTCAGGCCAGGCCACAGCCTGTCCGGAGACAGCATCGCTGACTGGCTTCCAAATCAGGGAAGGACTAGCTGCTGAGAAATGGCCAATTGCTACCTTGCATAGCGCTCGCAGGAGGGAGAAGGGAACAGATCCCCCGCAATGTGCTCCTCTTGCACAGGGGCTGGTAGATGAGCAGAGGGACTTGGGGGGGCCACTCCCTTGTGCCCCTCCAGGGCAGAGATGGCATGTAACCAAAGCTTTGCTGCCATTGCTGCACAGAGAGCCCTTACTCCTGCCGCGTGGAATACAACATCCTGCCAAACTCTTCAGGGGACAGATCAGGATAGGCCACCTGGCCTTTGGGAGGCGCTACTCCGAGTGGGAGATGAGTCACAGAGATTGATAAATGGTTAGCGTCCATCTCGCCCCATGGGCCAGGGATTGCTCCCCAAGTCTGTTCCCCAGGGCTCGCTAGACTGCAGCTCTTCACTCTCCAAGTTACACGCAGACGCACTTTTGGTGGGTGCTACCTGGACACATAACCTGCTCCAGCCACCTCTCCTGAGGGCACCTACAGGAGAAGTCTCTGGAAACCCCACGGAAGGGCCTTTACTCGAGGTTACAGCCTTTCCTTCCCACAGCCGCTTCACCAAGCCATCGGTGCCCCTGCACACAATCCGCCATCAGCCCCCCATATAATCTCCCAGCCCCCGGGGTCACACCTCCCCCATCCCCAGCACACAGGCTCTGGGGAAACCTCCCAAAACTGAAGCAACTCCCCTTTCACCACAAGCTGTCCATAATGAGTGACTCTGGCTGCCCCCTGAGGGGAAAATGCAGGAGCATTGTCGTCTCTATTCCCTTCTGAATATACGCGCACAATCTATTCCTGCCACATCGGTGGGGGCCAGACCACAGGTGTGTAAACACAGCCACGGATCCGTCCCCAAACAACACATCTCTCGCAGCCCAGGGCTTCCCAGGGACACCGCAGGGAGTGGCGCACTTGAAAGATTCCCCAATAAAAGGGTGCGTGTGTCCAAATGCCCCGTCAGAGCCCTGCCCGGAGTGCCGGAGGCCTCGCTCTTGGTATGGGATAGATGGTGCTGTCTTACCAGCAAGGACTTCCTCCACCAACGCCAACGCCTGCCTGCACCGGCGGAAGGACACCAAGTCCTGGCACAAGGACTCCTTAGGCTTGAGCTTTGCAGCTGGAAAGGACAAGGCTCTGGAGACAGCCTGGTAGAAAGGGCCCAGACCTGCATGCACATGTGAAGAGCTTTTCTCTCCTAGAGACCTGCCTTTGCCCGCACCCAACCATTCAGCAGCTGAGCTGAACCAACTGGGACCTGTAACCACCCAGCCCATTGATGGGACACATAGTGACCACTGCATTCACTTCCTGCCGTGAGAAAGACTCCTGACTCCTCTGGGACTCCTGCTGTGTACAAGGGACGAAACTTGGCCAGCAACCCCAAAGCTCTGGGCCAGGGCCCGAGCCTGTGGGAGCAGCGACAGACCAGCGAACAATGCACTTGGGGCATACGGCCGTACAGGAGAAGGGACCACAGCAATCTGGATCTGGCTCCAGGTTACACCAGTTCACACACAAAACTCCTTCGGTTCCTTTGCTACAATCTCTCAGCCATGAACAGTTGCTGCCATGCCAGACCTGTAAACTCTGCCATATCCCATCCCACAGGAAGCAAATCTGGGCTTCCAAACACTGTATTTTAGATGATCAAATTTCTACTGCACAGTCACCCCCACCCCAAACACACATTCTCCCTCTGCAGATGTCATTACAAAAATGGGATCTGAAACCACTATCTATCGCCTCCTCTGCTGAGAGCTTCGATTTCAGATACCATCACCCAGAATAACTGGGCACCGGTATCTACTCCTGAATAAGCCCCGTTCGTTGGAAAGCATGCCATTATAGCTCCAGTAATTGTATATATTGCAAAGTGCTTGAGTCAGCAGTCCTGCTGGATTTTGCTTTCAACATCTGCAACCCTATAAATCTTTGTCTCCTTCAGGTGACCTGTAGGCTCCCTGCGCTCTGCACAGGCTCCCGTTCAGCATTCCCAGCACTGCCATGCCAGTCTGAGCGGTGTCTGACCCCCAAGGGGTCACTGCCCTCCTGAACAGCTGCTTGATTTGTAACCTCCCACGGGAGAATGTTACCCGGGCTCGTCCCCACACGCTCACGGGTGTGCTGTACGTCAGCGACACCAGCCAGGAGAGCAGATCCCCACAGCTCTGCTCCCATCTATATGGGGGGTTCGCCAAAGCAGGGTGCAAACACTTGGGGAGGGGAGATGGCCCCCTGAACGGTCCCATTTTCCTACACACTGCTGTCATGGGGCTGACAAAATGGCGCCAAGTTGCAGCGCTAGAGATTGGATGCCTGCAGAGTGCTAGGTGCTGTTCTCGGGACCACAGGCCAGTTTGCTGTGTTCGACAAACTGTTTAGAACTGACAGCCCCTCCTGGCTATGCTGAGCCTAGGGCAGGATGCCAGGGGCCCAGACACCATGGTGATGGTCCCAGTAAAGGTCCTGAATAGAGGATTCTCCCAGGTGGTCACCAGCGCCATGTAGCGTTCAGTGTGATGGCCAGGTCTGTGCTGTGTTGCAGCAATTCCCCAGCCACAGGGCTGGAGTGAAGTCTCTGCAAAAATGCAGGAGGCCTTAGCAACTCCCCTGTGGCAGAGGGGAGAGATGGGCCGTGTCCATCCTTGTGGACCATCTGTTGCCAAGGGCGGCTGGGATGCAGTGCGCCCCCTTGGTTAGCTCACAGCTCACTTTGCAGCTGAAGCCTTCCATTTACCAGGCCTGAGCTGGGCTTTTTTTTTTAAATTGTTTTCAAAACAGATTTCATGTGGTCCCAAAATGAGACCATGATTGTAAATTAAAGTGTAATTAGCCTTTACGCTTTTATATTCATTAACTCTTCTCTGTTAATGATGCAGAGGCTGGAGCACAAACCCAGCATTATGAAACCACATCCAGGAAATAAAATAGTGATTTAGATAATGGCCAGAATGTATTGCTACTTACACATAATTAAACAAATGCTCCATTTAAACTTGGAAACATGAATGAATGTTGATTAACCCCAGCCCAATGAGTCTGTCCGTGATTTCGTTAAGTGACTGCGCTGCTAACGGGGACTGGCAGGAGGAAGCAGGCTTGCTACAGCCGTCAAACACACCTGCAAGGCGCAGGTGCTGCAATGTGCTTGCAGGGCATAGGTGGGAAAGCGCCAGGCGAGTCTAGTGGGGACTAGCCATTGCAATGGGTGTGAGGCTCCTGCTGCGACAGTGACTGCCCAGCTCAATAGCTGCAGGGGCGGCACTCCAGTGTTCAGCTCCAACAGACACGCACCTCCTGCAGCCTCCACGACTGCTCTTGTGCCCAAGTCCAGTTTATCCTGCTGTGTAAAGTGTCAGGGTTAAATCCCTGCAGAGACAGCAGCGTCCTGCCCCCTGCAGCGGAGTTCCAGGTCCTGCTGGCCCATTTCTGCTCACATTTCAGGAGAATGCAGGAGTTCAGCTCCTGCCTCACATTTTTACTACACTGTTGCATTACCAGCTGGTTTCCTGCCTGTCTTGCTATTCTGGGGTGCCACTAAAGAGGAAATACTAGTGTACTAGGAGACCAGCAGTCCTTGGATTTAGCTCTGTACATCTGGAACAAAAAGATTCAACCCAAAAGAGGAGAAAAATGTGTCTGGCCAGAGACAGCCAGGAGACTGCTGCCCAATGCAGCAGAGCATTGCAGGGCATTCATCTTCTATCATTACACAAGGAGGCCGTGCAACGTGAAAGGACAAACCCCACAAGTCACCAGGAGATTTGAGCTCAGCAGGGAGAAGCTTGTGACATTTAGTCAGACAGGAAGGGGGCTCGTTGAATTAAAAACCTAACGAGTAACCTTGCCCGGGCAGCTGTGGTTTTCATGATGGCCCCGGAGATGCAGCACAATGTCTCCACCACCCCAGAGGCCGCAAAGTGGGGCTCAATCACGGACTGCCGGCCAAAGGGACAGCAAACCACTTGGAACTGTGACACCCAGGAGCTCAGCAGAGTGGCTGTCCCAGCCGACTCGTCAAAGCCCATCATGGTGCCAGCCCCTTCTCACAGGGGCTGCCTCGCCCCAGCCTACGCCCGGGAGCCCTGGCATGGGGCAGGCTGCAGAGTGACGGCCAGCGATGGAAGCTTGCAGCTCCAGCCCCGAGGCCAGCTCCCCCCTGAAGGCTACACGCCTGGGATCAGCCCAGCCGGGGCTCTATCTCAGCAGTTTGCTTGTTGGCATTTTAATCTACCCCAGCCTCCCCATTAGTTACTATGGAAACAACCTCATCATTAGTTTGGGAGGAGCTTTGTGAAGTCCACTAGTGCCATATAAAATTAATTTCTGTGGCGTACACAAATCCCAGCCCCAGTCAGAGAGAGCAGGTGGGGGAGAGAGGGGAGAACCCCCCCCACACACACACACACGCTATTTTCCCTGTTCATCCTCTCTAAGGGGGCAGCCTGAGCATCCTGCCCACGTTTGGCGAGTGCAAGGGGAATTTTGCTAGCACGGGCCCAGGCAGTGACAGGGCCCAGCCCGAATCTAATCCTGAGGACACACTTGGCATCCAGTTAAGGCAAACACAACCCTAGAGACAAACAAACACGGGAACAGTTAGTGTGGAGGGGCCAACGGGAACAACTGAAGCCAAGCTGGAGGAGGGGGCGAGAGAGGCCATGGAGGCAGACAGCAAAGGGACTGTCCAGAGCTCAGAGGTGGCAGCAGGAGAGATGGTGGCTTTAGCAAAGCTGGGCAGGAAACAATTTCTCTGTCCCATGAAGATTTTCAAGAGTTTGAAAAATGTTTCCCCATCTTGAATCGGGACGAAAAAAAGTAGAAATATTGAAAATTTTCAAGAACCAAAAAACTGAAATGTTTTTAGTTTGGGTCAAACAAAATGTTTCATTTCAATTTTTGACCTTTTTTCTTTTTCTTTATAACCTTTTATTCAGTCTAATTAGTTTATATTTCAAAATGCAAACTCCTGCTGAGCCAGACAAACAGAATTGTTTGTTTGTTTAAAAAATGTTGAAACAAAACGGTTTGACAATTTCAAAACATGTTTTCCCCAAATTGTTTCAAGTGGGGAGATTGAGTGACACTGACCCCGTTTTGTGAACAGCTGCAATTTTGACAAAATGGCATTTTTTCATTGACAAAGGAGCAGGGCGTGCATGAGCTGTGCCTCAGCCACACCCCTTAGCTAGGGGAGATGCTGTACCCATAGCCAGCCAGTGATAAACTCACTGTTCTAGTTCAGAGGGGATGCTGTAAAACCTCTGATTTCAGCAATAACGGATTATTGGGCATGGTGGCTCGTGTGTATCTCAGTGTTATTACATTCTGCTCCTTACCAGCATTTACAGCAATGACTTGGCAAAGGCACAATGGCAGCTTAGATTAAATTATACCCTTCTGCAGCCCTAATGTTTGCATCTTACGTTTTTTAGCAGCTCTCAGTAGCCTTATGGCTATAATAAGCATTAGAATCCAAGGAGGAACTACAGACGATAAGGAAAGGTTGGGTCCCTCGTGGCGCTTTAGAGCACATCAAAGTGCAGAAAGTTCCAGGCCCTGGCCTGGCTGGGGTTCTCCTCACCCTGCATCGCCCTGTGCATAGGCGCCGACTCTGCTCCGCACCCACCGTCAGCCGAGCTCCCAGCAAGCGGCCGCACGGGCGGGAAGAGGCGGGGCAGGGGCGGGGGCAGGGCAGGAAGAGGCGGGGCAGGGGCGGGGCCAGGGCAGGAAGAGGCGGGGCAGGGGCGGGGGCAGGGCAGGAAGAGGCGGGGCAGGGGCGGGGGCGGGGCGGGGGGGTCAAGCACCCACCAGGCAGAGGGGAAGCCGGTGCCCCTGGCCCTGTGATGCTCTAGTGTCGCTCAGTCTCCCCAGACTCACATAGCGCCTGGCCTGGCCAAGGCGGTGCTAACAGGGCGATGCAAAGCCTGCTCTCGTGGGAAAGTCAGTCCCAGCAATGGCTGGTGTCCGATGACAGGGAAAGAACAGCCAACCAGGCAGAGCCCACTCTGCTTCCCTTCCACATGGCACCCTGCGCCCCAGGCACCCCGCTGCCCTCCTGCCAGAACACCGGGCCGTGTGGGGCCCGCCCCTGGCGCTCTGGAGCAGTTAAACCAGTGGGTCAGGCGGTGAGGAGCTACTCGTGGATACTGACCGATAGCTCCCTCGGGCTCCCTCCCGTCAGCAGGTGCCAGACACAGGGTATCCCCTGCCCACCTAGCTCTCATAGTGCCCAGTGCCCAGGCCATGGGGCTGTCCTGACCCACACAGAGAAGAGGGACAACGCAGTGGATCCTCCCAGAAGCCCCGACATTTCTAATCACCAGCGATCCACAGCAGCGGCTGGATAACGACACGCAGCTGAGGAGGCCCTGAACGCACCTGTGCCTTCCAACAAGCCGCATGGAAAGGTGCCCAGGCTGCTGAGTCTCCCGTGGCATGAACAAGCAGGTCCCCAAAGCAGTCAGGCTGTGCTACTTTGCCCCCAGCACAGCGATGGAGCAGCAGCTCAACCCACTGCGGCTTTGAGGGAAGCCAGGAGCTTTAAGGAACATGCTCCCCTGTACAAAAGATAGAAAAGAAGCCGGAAAGTCCCCTGAAGCCGGCATGCTGCTGGAGCATGGCTTTGTATGCGGCCAACTCCCAAGCCTCAGAGCCGCAGGCTTTGGGATCAGATAGCGGCACCGGCAAAGAACATGCTGTGAGGGAGAATGGAAACACGGCCACCAAGCCTCCCGCACAGCCCCTTGGGAATGGCAGCAGGAGGGCTCCTGGGCCAGATCAGCAGCCACGGGGTGCTGGGGACTAATGCAATGGGACCCAGTGCAGGATACAGGAAAGGGAGCTGCAGATCGTCCTCACCACACTCCCAGCAAGCCTGCTCAGAGTCATTGTTACCCTGACACGATGGAAATATATAGGAACCTCAGGCAGCTCCACTGTCATGGGCCTGCCAGGGCACGAGTTCAAGGTTCAACACGCCTGCCATGGCTGCCGATGGCATCTCCGGTATCTAGACGCAAGCAGAGAGCATGCTGACTGGCTGCCTCCGAACGAGCCCTGGGCTTTCTCACAGCCCCCAACACCAGGGGCTGGAATTAGCCACAGAGCCCCCCCCCCCCAACTGTTGGGGGACTCGCACGGGAGGGAGCCTCCGCAGGGGCTTTCAACCCAGGAGACGGAGCATCCCGCAAGCATGGGGTCAGCCCATGTGTTGGTTTTATAACAGGCCTGGTCCTGCTGGTCCCGGGTGGAATCACACACTTGAAAAGGGTCATTCTAGTCTACAGGCAGCAAACGCTGCTGCTGCTGCTGCTGGGTGGAGAGATACAGGCTGGGGCCAATACACTGCCTGGAACACAAATCCCAGCAACCTGTAATCCTAAACTGGTTAGGGAGACCCAGGTGTGGGTCGGGGAGGGAAGACTGCACATACACACAGACATGCACACACACACACACACAGACAGACAGACGTGCACATGCACACACACACACAAACACACTCGCACGTACACACTTGCTCACACACAGATATGCACAGACACATACTCGCACCCACAAACACATGTACAGACACTCAGACACACACACACACACACACACTCACATGCACAGACAGACAGACACACACACACACACCCCCTTTCGCTCTCCCTCCCCCAAGCCCATAGAGACACCAGCACCTCCCCTCGGCTCCAGCACTTGCAAACAGGCCCTGGCTACATGCCATGGGCACAACTCCTCCTCTCGCTGGGACTGTGCTCTCTGGGCTAGTGACCGGCTCAAGGGCAGCACAAGCTACAGAGACCTCAGGAGCAGGACAGGCCCTTGTGTGAGCCAGGTACCCTTCCCAGGGCCAGCGGTGGCCGTGGGGGGTCTGTTCCGGGCTCGGGCCAGGTGCACACACAGCACTGCAGCGAGTGCTGAAGGGGAGGCTTTGTACCGGTTTAACTGAACCTGCGCAGCTCTGTGTGTGGACCCTGTGTGGGGTTGGTAAGTGTACAGGCTAAACACACAGAACCAGATTTGAACCAATCAGAGAGTTCACACACAAATGTTGCTCTGGTTTAACTAAACCAGTTTCATTTAAATCAGTGCAACCTCCATTTGCAGCTGGGCCCTCAGCCTGTGCAGCCAGGTAGAGAGTGGGCAGGGACCACCAGAGCCAGGTGACGTCTCCTCCACTCCTGGCTGCTCCCTGCCCAGCACCTGGCAGCGTCCAGGATGCCTCACCCAAGCCACAATGGAGACAGGCCCTGCCCCAAGGAGCATCCCATCTGTCATGCACATCAAGGAGCAAGCGCAACCAAGGAAAGCCAGAGCCAACGGGGAGGCCAGAGCGGCGAAGGGGCACCAGGGCTGCAGGTATTACTCAGCACAGCAAGCTGACTCAATGCCCTGGGAGCAGGAAGGATTTGATTGGCTGCACCATAGGAGGAGGAGGGGGATGCGATTGGCTGGGCGATATGACTTCATTGCAAGAAGATGCACAGGCTGACCCGTTATTGGAAGCGAGTGTTTCTATCAGACCCGTAAGGCATGTCTCCTCTGCACCCAGGGCTGGCTTTAAGCCGATTCACCCAATTCCCCAGAATCGGGCCCCACGCCGAAGAGGGCCTGCGCCTAAGGGGGCCCCGTTCCGGGGGGGTTCGGCGGCATTTCGGCGGTGGGGGGGTCCTTCGGTGCCACGGAAAACCCGGAGCAGATCCCCCCGCCGCCAAAATGCTGCCAAAGACCTCCGGAGTGGGACCCCCTTCCAATCAGGCCCCGCAGGTCATAAAGCTGGTACTGTCTGCACCCTAAGTCCAGCCTCTGACTCAGGTTTCAGCCCCAGCCTCCAGTCCACACACAAATCAGTCTGACTCGGGTCAGCCAGCACTCAGGGCCTGGGATCCTGCTGGTGCATCAGAGCCCAAGTCCTGCTGGACTCAGGTCCAAGCCTGTTGAGCAGTGTGGATGCAGGTCAAACCGCAGACCCGAGTCGGAAGGACTGCGTAGTGCAGTGTGGCTGCGTTAGCCTGGCTGTAAACCCAGGTTTCCAATGCAGTGTGGATGCTCAAGCTCAGAGCTGGAAATACCAAGTCTACCAGGCTGAGTCCCGGTGTGCAGTGCAGAGATACCCACAGAGGGAAGAGGCTGGCTCTATGGACCCAGCCCAGGGTAGCTCCCCAAGGTCTGCCCCAACCCAGTGCTAAGTGGCTGGAGCAGTTTGGTGCTGCCGCCTCTTCCCCGCCCCCGTTGAATGATTCCGCCAGGTGACGGAGCCTGGCCGCATCACACACAGTGCGTTTGGAAGCACAGATTGCAGACCCCATGGCTCTGCCTAGACGAGGGACAGAGGACCATGGCAGTGCAGGCCAGTCACCCCTCTACCAGCCCACCACACGGCTAATCCCGTTACACCCGCACTGTGACTTTACCTTGACCAGCTCAGCATGCGGGAGCTGGCGTCATCTAACCTCCCAATCCCAGCCCAGCTGGACCCTGAGCAGAGGCCTGGCCTGGAGCCCAGCACCTCTCTGGTATCTCATATGTAACAGATACACCAGACATGATAGACGGGGCCGTTATGACCCAGTGTGTCGAGACCTTCACTCCCAGGGACTCCCCTGTTCACGGACCATTGACTCAACAGACCATAATGGCTCCATCTATCGGGGTCAATATGGGCGCCTTTGACACATGACAGACAATAATTGCTCCTGCTTAGAGAGACTTTTTAGTTCATGGATCATTGACCTGATGGGCCGTAACAGCTCTGAAGGAGGCTGCAAATGCGCTGTACACCCCTGTGCTTAAACACCCTTAGGAAAGAGCAGCTGGGTCAAGTCCCAGCGTGCGCGCACACCCACACACGTTCAGGCCCGGTCTGACGCTCGTGGTGCTCACCCTCTGACAGGAGAATCACCAGGAACAGCTTCTGTTTCTCTTCCTCTTTGGAAGCGAGGTTACTGGAGCAAAAAGTGCCAACACTGAGGAGCCGAGCCCCCCCGCCCCAGCCCCCAGAAAGCCGCTCGCAGGTAAAGATCCTCAGAGACGTCCCTCCCTGGCAGCCGCGTGGAGGGCGTTGCCATAGCACAGACAGGGCCAGCATCTCTCTCCAATGGCAACTAATGTGCCATGGCTTTAGCACCCTACAGCCTCCGGCTTCCTCCGCTGGGCCCCACCCTCCGTCCAGACAGCTGCTGTAGGGCACAGGAGTCAGGCCCTGCTCCTCTCACCTGTCATGGAGCTGGGCACTTTGGGCTGAGGCCAGCTTCCTTGAAGCACCCTGAAGCCTGGCGGGGCTGGATGATGGGGCTGGGGTTGAGCCACGCAGGGCAGCTGGATAGTTTCACTCCACAGCCAGACACACCCAAGTTCCACCCAGAGGAGGAGACATTGGAGGGCAGAACCACAGGAGCAGAAAGGACTCCCATCAGGGACAGACCACAAGCCCCTGTGATCCAGGCTGGAGGCGGGAGCAGGACACCAAAGCGGGGCCAGAGGCCTGGGGCTCCATGGTAAACTAAGGGACCGAGTGTGGAAGTTACATCGTTAAATGGGGACACAACTTTCCTCAGAGCCATGAGGAAGGCAGGAGATAGAACCATCAGAATGCACCAGGGGCCTGCCACTGCTTGTCGGGGGGCTTATTCTTCAGTGTCTTTAACCCTAAGAAAAGCTTTTTCTTGTCCCCTATGTGCAGGGACTGAGGTGAGCCGAGCTGGCCTGTCAGCAGCAACATGTCAACCCAGATGGGGCCTTGGCAGGGTCACAAGCCTTGTGGATGGGGGGGAAGCAGTAGACATGGTGTATCTTGACTTTAGTAAAGCTTTTGATACCGTTTCTCATGACCTTCTCATAAACAAACAAGGGAAATACAACCTAGATGGAGCTACTATAAGGTGAGTGCAAAACTGGTTGGAAAACCGTTCCCAGAGAGTAGTTATCAGTGGTTCACAGTCATGCTGGAAGGACGTAATGAGTGGGGTCCCGCAGGGATCAGTTCTGGGTCCGGTTCTGTACAATACCTTCATCAATGATTTAGATAATGGCATAGAGAGTACACTTATAAAGTTTGCAGACAATACCAAGCTGGGAGGGGTTGCAAGTGCTTTGGAGGATAGGATTAAAATTCAAAATGATCTGGACACATTGGAGAAATAGTCTGAAGTAAATAGGATGAAATTCAATATGGACAAATGCAAATTACTCCATTTAGGAAGGAACAATCAGCTGCACACATACGAAATGGGAAATGGCTGCCTAGGAAGGAGCACTGCAGAAAGGGATATGGGGGTCATAGTGGATCACAAGCTAAATATGAGTCAACAGTGTAACACTGTTGCAAAAAAAGCAAACATCATTCCGGGATGTATTAGCAGGAGTGTTATAAGCAAGACATGAGAAGTAATTCTTCCGCTCTACTCCGCGCTGATATGGCCTCAGCTGGAGTATTGTGCCCAGTTCTGGGCACCATATTTCAGGAAAGATGTGGACAAATTGGAGAAAGGCCAGAGGAGAGCAACAACAAAAAATTAAAGGTCTAGAAAACATGACCTAGGAGGGAAGATTGAAAAAATTGGGTTTGTTTAATCTGCAGAAGAGACGACTGCAAGGGGACATGATAACAGTTTTTAAGTATGTAAAAGGTTGTTACAAGGAGGAGGGAGAAAAATTGTTCTTCTTAACCTCTGAGAATAGGAGAAGCAGCAATGGGCTTAAATTGCAGCAAGGGAGGTTTAGGTTGGACATTAGGAAAATCTTCCTAACTGTCAGGGTGGTTAAGCACTGGAATAAACTGCCCAGGGAGGTTGTGGAATCTCCCTCATTGGAGATTTTTAAGAGCAGGGTGGACAAACACCTGTCAGGGATGGTGAGGGGGGGGTTGCTTCAGGATGGAGGGCAGAGGTGGGGAGTGGGGACTATGCTTCGGATGGCAGAGAGGCTGCAGGTCAGGACTGAGGGACAGCAGAGGTACTTGCACCCTGCCTGCCCTGCGTGAAAGCCAGAGAGGCCTGCTGGTCACACAGGGCTAACTCTGCCCAGGAGAGGAATTAAACCGAATGTTATTGCCTGTTCCAGAGAGCCCAGACAAAGGGGCCACCTGCGCTCCAGGCTGGGGCCATGCAGTTCAGCTGGGGCAGAGTTTCTGGGAATCTTGCTTGAGCGTGACACCTCTGAGCAGATTCGCTCCCAACTCCTTCGCACGCCCGCCGCCTGTTTAATGCTGCTGTTCTGGAAGCCGTACAGGGGTCAAGCAGCCCTGTTCCCAGCCTGGCAGACACAGCAGACTGCCCAGCATGCGCTCTGCCGCTGCAGCTGCATAAGCCATAGGGAACAAGTCATTAATGACAGAGCTCGTTATTAGGCCAGCAGGTAACATTGCACAGGGCCAGGGTGAAAAATAGTGATCTCCAAACCACCTCCTCTCTCCGCCAGCTGAAAAGCCACGATTAATATTAGCATCTGTTGAGCCCCACACGGCACAAACTTTAGCCAAGGAAGGGGAACAAGGGGGACTTGAGAACAAAGCCTCAAAGATCCAGCCCACTCCATACCCCGCCCCGGCACTTTGGCTCCTGACAAGCTGCATTCATGAGGCCTCCTCGGTAATTCCGTGCCTGTGGACCAGTGCATGCACAGCTGCCAGGCAGTGACAGCCCTAGTGAGTAAGGAGAGAAAGAGACTCCAGCAGTTTGCTTTTGTGCAATTCTTGAATCTGAAGTGCAAACCCAGGAACAGGCTGTTTTCTGATGTTCTAAAAGCCTCAGGGGTTCAAAGGGCAACAAGACTGGGTGACCCAGTGAATGGGCTGATCCCTCTGGAAACCCAAGCTCCTCTCTGGGGTGAGGACGTGGTGAGCTGTAAGTTCAACGTGTGCCCTGCTGAGTTCAGTGGAGATTTCTGCCAGTCACAGAACCACCACAGATTTGACCATCTCTGCCCAAGCAGGGCCCACGAACAGCAGGGGCATGTGCTGCTGCAGTCAGGCCTGAGGTGAACTGGCAGAGCTATGGGGGGGAACCATACTGGGGGCCGTGGGGGAGATCTCAGGCTGGGTCTGATGCCAGGAAATCTCTCTTCCAACAGCACCAGCTTCACACACAATTTAAACTATGCACTATGAAAAAGCCAAAGGATTAGCCTCCCCAGGAGAAACCACCAGCTGGCCCGGCACGTCCTGCTCACCCCTCAGGAGAGGCAGCCGACTGCAGAATAAACTGCTCCCGACCCCATGGTCAGAACAAAGGGCCTGGCTATTTCCCAGACACATGCTGGGAGAGGCAGACTCAGCCCTCCTAGCAGCCAGGACTCTTCTCTGGGTGTGTCGGCTCCTGCTGGTTGTCAGGGAATCTTCAGAGGCTTAGCTGCCATTGCTCAGAGTGTCCATGAAAGGGGAGCAGGTTTCCTGGGCCCTGAACTGCTGGTGAGTGAAACACAGAGGCAGGTTTGAGCTCCAGTGCATGCAACCTGCTGTCTGCACTGGGCTCTGTCTAACCGAGTGAGGACCCCGTTTCTGCTGCACCCAGGACTGTGCTGCGCATGAGGCTGGGCTCCACATGGAACGAGAACTAAGCTGGTCTGAAGTGACATCTGCAGGCACATGAAGGCCTCTCCCCAGCCTTTCCTTCTTGCTCCAGACGGGGTCACAAACCTTCTAATCAAAGGCCTCCCAGCAGCTTTTTCTTTAACCTTCCTTTTCTTTTGAACCTGATGCATTCAACTCTCATTCAGATTAGCTCCTCCCGAGTCTGACAGTCAGGTGAACTGAATGCGGTGTAATCCTGGCAGTCTGCTCGGAACCACAGGCAATGGGAGAATGGAGGCAAGGAAGGACAAGCCCAGCCTTTGCACTTGTCCCTGCCAGCGATGCGCAGGACTCTGATAGAATGAAGCACTATGGGAGCCATCAATAACCAGCATTCCCTGGCCACCCGGGCCTTCACCCAGGACTGTCCCATGAAATTCCTCACGCACGCTGGATGCAGCACTCAACTCCCAAGGTCCGGAGGCTGAAAATCTCTCTGATGCTAACTTCCAGGTATATGATTTAATGAAAGGCACAATAAGAAGTGAAACAATTAGAATTTCTGCCTCATTATCATGGTAATCTTATCAGTCGGATAATGAGGTATTAATGGAGATTTAATGTGCCTCTCATAACAGAATCCCTTGGAGAAAACACATAAGGAAATTGCTGTAAATCCACTTAATGATGGAAAGGTCCCCAAACACCATATTCCAAAGGATGAAAAATGCTGGATGCAAATGAGTGAGAATCAAGGTCAATAACACTGCAGGGACTGAGCTAATGGTGGGCCTGGATACAGATAATAAAAATTGCATGTTGCTTTTTAAACCTCAGCCTTTGTTGTTTTCAAGTGTGCATTTCAGCTAATGAACTAACAGAACTGAACAGGGTGAATTGTGTGTTTTAGAAATGACTGAAAACCCTGCCTGAGCTGGTGTGTCCAGGCGGGACGGACTCTCGCCCTCCCACCGTCTGATGCAGGGCAGAAGTCGCTGGTCCAAGCAGCTAGCGAGGAAAGAGGCGTTTGCACCCAACATGACCCCAAAGGGCAGGTGCAGCCGGAGGAAGAGCAAGGGGGGGGTCATCCACCAGCCAGGGGAGGGCGAGCGGTAGACTCAGCGGCCCAAGGTGGTGTCTAAAGGCCCAGGGTCACTCCAAGCATGGCTTCCTCTCCAGTCAGAAATGGTGCAGGGCAAGGAGCTTCTCCGGCCAGCAGCACCCTGGCAACAGACGTGGAGGAGCTGAGTCCACTCCTGCAGGCCGGGGTCTTTGTGCCAATGCAGCAGAGGAAGCCGCAGGCCTTGATGCACTAATGACTCTGAGCCTCCCCTTTGCACCCATCATCTGGGGTCTGCAGGTGCTTTGCACCTATCAGTTACTCCCAGGAATCTGAGCCCCAGTTCTCTAGCTGCTACTGATGCAGCTCTGCAGGAATGGCTCTGCACTGCGCCGTGCCGGGGGGTCCCCTTGGTCCTGACACACCTTCCACTTTGGGACTCACTGGGCCTTCAGTGACCACAATCAGACCCTGAACTATACTCCCTGGGCATGGGCAGCCCATGCCCCACTTGTGCCTCCCTTTCCCTGCTGTTTCCAGGCCTCAGCGAGTGATCCCAGGGCTGCCACTCAAAGCACAGCGGAGCAGGGGCCCAGGGAGCTGGCCACGAGGTTTGCAGCAAGGCAGGTGTCAGTGAAATATGGCTGCCCCGCCACAAGGCACAGGTTGGGTTTCTTGTTAATGGAAATGGCTGGGAATGGAAACCCGCCCCCCGCCCCCAACTCCAACTTCTTACCTTGCCGGGGGGGCATGGCTCAGGCTCACAGGTTCCTGCAGGTGGCCTCCTCTGACCAAGACCCTGTCATGCTTGGGACAGAGGAGGTTTTCCGGGGGAAATGCCCAGCATGGGGCCCAACCGACAGACTCAGCTCTTTGCTCAGGGCTCCATCCTGCCAGCGGGTGATCAGGGCCAGCTTGCTTGCACCTGGGGACTAGCAACACAGCAGAGGGCGGGGAGGACACCACAGGCCAGGCAGCCTCCCCCCACCGTTAGAAGCTGCTAGACTCAACCTCTTGCCAGCACAGGCCTGGACAAAGGTCAGTGACCATCACTAACAGCCCGGCAGCTGACCTGGGGTGCCACGAACTGTGGGGCCACTGCCAGCACCCAGCGCTGGGGCTTTAGACCCCACAGCTGCTGCCTCTCCCGCCTTGTCCCCTTGGCTGAGATGGGGGAACGAGTGATCCCCCTCATAGGAGAGGGGCTCCAGGCCCAGGGGAGGGGGCTGAGGTTGCCTCTCCCTGGGGCAGTAGCTGGAGCTGGCACGTCCCACCAAAACGTTTCTGCAGCGGCAGGTTGCAGCATCTGTTGGGCCGGTGCCTGGCTTTATCAGTCACAGATTTTCAAGGCATCGTCTCCCCATTTATCGTCATCATGGGTCCAACCTGCAGCGTGTGGTGGCCTGGGCTGCCAGCGTGCCGCCCACCACAGGCCACTGGCCTCCCGCTCATCTGTTTTCTCCTGGTTACAGCGACATTCACATGCCGGTGGGGGAGCTGCCTCTCCTCACAGCCTGTCACAGGCCACGTCTCCACGGTCCCTTCTGCTGCCAGCGTGTGCTACCCCTCCCCCCCAGGGGCTCCGGCTGTCCTGGGATGGTCCCCCGGGTTGTTGCGTGTGCCCGGGTCGGCTATCTCCTGACGCTCTCCTCAGGCCAGGCCCTCTCGGCCCCCCGTCTAGGATGTGCTTGGCTCTGGGCCAGCCCAGTGCCAGTGTAACCAAGTGGGAGTAACGACGGTCCTGTTCCCTGAATGCCTGGAGAGCCCCCCTGGGGTGTCTGAGGAAGGCACAGAGCTGTCACTGCATGAACTCTGACCAGCTCCCCGCCGCCCTGGGGCCAGGCAGGGAGGGTGCCGGGAAGGGTGGCTGCAGGGTGCCTGGCGCACGCCCCCAGTGGCACTTCCCTGAGCCCTCCCTGGCCCGACCGAGGATCTCACGCTCTGTCCAGGCTCCCAGCATAGTGTCAGTGCAGGTGGCATCTGGCCAGAGAGCTGGGCTGCCGTGCAGTCCCTCCCATGGTGAGCATGGGGGCATTCGCCCACTGGTGACAGAACAGCCTCCTTGGGGAACTCTGCCCTAGCTGTCTTTGGAAAGTATCGTCAGAGCTTCCGGAACCTACTGCGTGCCTCTTCGTTACAGTTAGCAGCTGGACAGAAGAGCGGGGAGCCAGCCCCCTGCATCCAGCCAGCTCTCCCTAGGGCACAAGCAAGTGCTCTGCAAGCAGGCAGTGCATGCCACACGGCGCTGAGGAGAGCACCCTGGAACGCGGGCTGCAGGAGGAGGGGGAGCGGGCGGGTTTGCATTGCCCGGTTCCTGCATTCTCAGCTCTCCAATAACCCATGGTGATAGCTGGAAGCTTGAGCCTTGCAGGGAGGGTGGGGGGCCAGTCAGAGATTGTGGAACAAATGCATTTGCCGGATGCTTCTGCTAGAACGGTCCCTGGAGGGAGCTGGGGGGTGATGGGCCGCGCTCCCCCTCTGGCACATGCTCCCATGAGGACCAGTTCATAGTGGGAGCTGCCAGGTGCCCTGGGGGGGGCAGGGCCTTGGGGGATGTGCATGGGGCTCTCGGCCACTAGATGTCACCCGTGGAAAGGGAACGAGAGAGGCCGGGCCTGGGCTTGCAGCCATGTGCTGCCTGCCAGCATCTCCCCTCCCCCGCCCAGTCAGGCAGGTGTAATGCTCTCTCCCCGGGCGCTACCAGCAAACGATGCTCTCAGGGTGGGTGCAGGGCCTCAGCTGCAGGGCTCCTCACTGCTCCAGTCCCCGCCTCGCCTGCGGCCAGGGGCTGTGCGGCAGTGCAGTGCCAGGCAGCACGGGCCCAGTGCACGGCAGGCCAGGCCTTGTCTCACTGCGCTGCCTGGCGTGGCCATTGGAGCCGGAGGACAGAGGCGGGGCTGGTGCAAGTCACTTACCAGCAGTTGGCCAGCCACACGAGGGGTGAAAAGGTCAGCGGCAGCTCCCCTTCCCAGCGTGCTGCCTTCTGGCTGGGAGTCACACATGCCTGCGGGCTGCAGCGTCACAGGGCCGGAGAGGCTGGCTCACATGGAGAATACGGCACGGCTCTGCCAGCAGCATGGGTAAGTGCCCCTGCCTCCTCCAGGGCTCGAGGAACCAGGTGGGCAGGCAGGGTGGGGCTCAGCCTCTTGGTCTGCAAGGCAGCTGGTAGCTCAGTGCCATGGGGACACCCGCCCGGCAGGAGCCTGCTGACACTTGCCCTCCAGCTACCCAGAGGTGGGGCTGGCATCCCTGTGCCCTTTCCATGCCCACCCAGCTTCCCTGGCTCTCCAGAGCATGCTGGGGTGAAGGACCCTGCCCTGGACCAATTCAGGAGCTTCTGTGGAAAACTCCTGCCTGAGGCGAATGCCAGTGGCATAGGGGCTGTGCTCTCATGCACCCCTGCAGAAGCACACACAAAGCCAGGAAATACGTCTGTATTTTTCCTCCCAGCCATTCAGCTCCTCTCACTGCTCCATCAGCCCGTTACTTGGCTGTAAAGGTTTGATTCCAGGTTAGGGAGGAAACCCAGATCTGCTGTGCACATAGCAGAAGCCAGTGGAACTCTATTCAGGGGCCGGATAAACCAGCTAAGAACTGGGGATGGGAGGGGAGGGTTGTCTAAGGGATCTGGGCGTCACGGCTCCTGGGCTGCATTCTTGGCTTTGGGAGGCATGTGGGATCTAGTGGATTAAAGCAGGGATGACTGGAGTCCTGCAGCTTGGTCACAGGCCTCAGTGTTCTGCCCTGTAAAATGTCTATAAGAATCCTTATCTGCTGCTCTGGTGTCTGGGAGGGTGAGTTCACGCTTGAGGGTCCTCAGCGGAAAAGCAAGAGGGCAACAAAGCTCCGTCCAGTGATAGATGTGTCATTAGGCTGGGGTGCCAGCCTCTGCTGTGTGCTGGGTCTCATGAGCTGTCTCTTGCAGGATCCCGCTCTGGGTGGCCCCAGTCCTGGAGCAAGCAGCAACAATGAAGTGTGATAAGAGCAGGAGGCACAAGGCTTACAGACTCATCCGCAGGCGGCTGGTGAGAGCAAAAGGAGGTGGGGAAGGAGCCCAGCCTTTTGCTTCAGGCTCCCCTCAAAGAGCGGGGCCTTGGGAGCGGAAGGGAGGCTAATGGGCAAACCTAGCTCTAGTGCAGGGGTCGGCACCTTTCAGAAGTGCTGTGCCGAGTCTTCATTTATTCACTCTAATATAAGGTTTCGCGTGCCAGTCATACATTTTAACCTTTTTAGAAGGTCTCTTTCTAGAAGTCTATAATATATAACTAAACTATTGTTGTATGTAAAGTAAATAAGGTTTTTAAAATGTTTAAGAAGCTTCATTTAAAATTAAATTAAAATGCAGAGCCCCCCGGTCCGGTGGCCAGGACCCAGGCAGTGCGAGTGCCACTGAAAATCAGCTCGTGTGCCGCCTTCAGCACATGTGCCATAGGTTGCCTACCCCTGCTCTAGTGTTACATTGAGTACGTGGGACGTGTGGGGCGCAATGGACTTCCAGGGAGCTGCAGAGCTGCATGGCTGGCTAGGGCACGGACGGCGGGTTTGCAGTAAAGTCAAGGCAGCTTACCCTGGACCTGAACTGACAGCCCTGGTGCTAGAGGAGCCATGAACCTCTTCCCCAGGGACGCTCTGCAGCCTAACAGTGCAGTGATTTCCATGACCTACATGTGGTGCCAGAGCTTATGGCAAAGAGGCACGTGAGGGGCCCTTTTCACATCTGCCCTGGGGACGAAATGGTTGTGTACAATGTGCCCATTTTGTAGCATTGTCCAGTATAACCTGTCTGCTTGTACTTAAAGTGGGAAGGAAGAATAGGCCTGGAGAAAACAAAGTATCCAACTTACATTTACCCAAAGGAGCTGAAGAACTTAATGAGATCTGCCTTCCCAGCAGGGGTCTGCGACTATCCTGACCCAGACCACAGCAAGGTACTGCCAGGAGAGCTCTTCCCTGCTGCATCGGGCAGCATTAGAGAGGGTTAATTATCAGAGACAGGGAAGTGTTAAAGCTTCATCTCACCTTTCTGTGCTTGGGGCAGGAGGCAGAAAGTTAATAGACCAGGGGCTGAGGATGAATCTGTGTTGCAGTTTCTTGCAACAATCCAGGCCTGGCTCTCCTTAGAGTGGAATCAACGCCCTGGCAATTCTAGGCTTGCCATCCTGGCAGTCCGCGTGCCTCTGCTCTGCACTTGCAACAGGCAGGCACTAGGCCCATCAATTGCTTGGGGCAGGACTTGGCTCCCCACAGCAACCGGTGGGCTCCTAGTCCCTTGCTTTCCCTGAGCGACAGAGCTCAGGCATCCATAGAATCCCAGTTTGGCTCCAGAGTGAATCTCTTTCTGCTCTTCTTCGAGGTAAGGGGACTTTGTGCCCCAGGCAGAAGCAAAGAGCTGCTCCGCATGCCACTCCCTTGCAGCTGAACTAGGCAATGCAGCTGCCTTTTCAGTATCTCTGAGAAGCCTTCCCTCTAGGGCTCAGGAGCCTCCCTCTCCTCCAGAGGGGCATGCCAGCTCCAGCTCTTGGCAGTTCAGCTCCATGAGGCCTGATCCTAGCTGCTGAAGCTGCAGAGCAGAAAGCTCCATTCTGGGAACCGTGAGCCTGGCTGCAAGAGACCAGCATCCCAGCACAAAGACTCCCTGCTGCCCTGGCTCCCATCCTTTGCTCTGTGGTAGCACTGAGGGCCCCTCCACGTGCTTACACGGGGTAAGAAGGGGGCTTTGAGATTTTCCTCCACTGACCTGCCCAGGTAAACCATCAGCATCTGCGGGCACATCAGAGGGCCAGAGTCTTGCTTGTATAACGCAGTGCAGTTCACCCAATCCCCTGGAGCCACGCAGCGTTGGTGTGGTTGTGTCGGTCCCAGGATATTAGAGACAGGGTGGAGGCGGCGTAATAGCTTTTGAACTATACCAAGCTCTTCCTGAAGCTTTATCTTCCTGAAGAAGAGTTGGGGGTAGCTTGAAAGCTTGTCTCTCTCCCCAAGAGAAGTTGGTGCAGTAAAAGATGTTACACCTCCCCAGGGCAGGCTCTAGGTTTTCTGCCACATCTCCCCACTCCACACCCCCCAAAAAAAGAAAGCTGATTGGCGGCAACTCAATGGCGCCGTTCCATTGTTCGGTGGCAGTTCGGCAGCGGGTCCTTCACTCCCTCTCTTCCTCTTCAGCGGCACTTCGGCAGCAGCTCAAAGAGGAAGAGAGGGACTGAGGGGCCTGCCGCCGAATTCCTGCCGAAGACCCGGACATGCCGCCCCTTTGTATTGGCCGCCCCAAGCACCTGCTTCCTTAGCTGGAGCCAGCCCTGCACCTCCCCCACCTTGTCTCTCTCCCCCAGAGCTGTGAATTACAGCAGCTGGGGATCTGGCCTGGAACAAGAGCACCCTTTGGTGCGTCAGAACCATGTTGTGGGGGGGGTGGGTCTACTGCTCACGCGGTGGGCTGTAACTATGTGCGTCATCCTGTTTGAAGGTGGTACATGTGACGCTCGAAGACCTGCACCTGCTCGACCACCCCGAGGCAGGGAGTGCACAGCCCTGTCTGCAATAGAACCTCCTCAGGCAGCAGAGCATTTACCGGAACAGGATGGAATGAGGCAGCGGCAAGAGAGAGAGTTAATTTCACCCTGCCCAGGAATGACGTACATAGGGCTCCAGCTATGCCCCTTCCTCAAAACAGTCCTCTCAACCCATTACAGCCAAGTCTCACTGGCAGGTCTGATCTCTCTCCCCAGGAGCCCACCCTATGAGCAAAAACACCTTTGTACCACCTGCAGCCACCCCCCTTTCCCCAAAGGGCAAACAGCTGAGTTAGTTCCCATTTCTCTTACCTGTCACTGAGGCCCTGGCTTGATCTTCCACCCAGCTGCTATTCCCCTAGCGAGATCTCCTGCCAGAGGAAACCAGCACAGCTTGCGTCTTTCACTCCACCGTGGAAAGAGAAGTTCTTGACTGTTCCCAACAGGTTTTGCAGACAAGTGACAACAGAAGAGCTGCGTGAAGGTGGGGGTGAATGCTTTTCCAGCAGCCCAAGCCCAGGGAGCAGAATAGCCCCAACAGATGTACACTATACCCTTTCCACTGACACAGGAAGTGAGGTAGGTCTGAGGCAGAGCCTTCAGCTGTGAACACTCATTTCCACTGTCCTGGTCTAGGAATTGGTACAGCTATGCTCTCAGGGGTGTGAAAAGTCCGCTCCCCTGAAAGACAGAGTTATACTGACCTAACCCCAAATGTAGTCAGCACTAGGTCACGAGAAGAAATCTTCTGTTGACCTAGCTACTGCCTCTCAGAGATGGATTACCGACGCTGTGGCATGGGTAGCACCCAAGGAGTGCATCCATTGCCAGCTGTTAGTCACTGAGTGACCCTGGGCAAGTCATTTCACCTTCTGTGTTTGTTTCCTCAACCACACTTATCTGACAAAAGTAGTTCATGCTTTGAGAGCCTTGTATGGAAAAATGCTGGAGAAGTGCAGTGCTAAGTATTCCCTACTCATTTCTGTTCTGACGTGTTGTGAATTTCATTTTTGTTAATAAAGGCTTTATGAAACCAGATCCCTTATCGAGGCTGCTGTAAGTGGACAAAATGTGAACAAAATTAACTCCTGCTGAACTGTCGTTTCAGAAGCACATTTAAGCCAAGGACTTCACTTTTGACATTAAATTATATTGCTGGGAAAACATTCTGTGTAATGGACTGAAACACAGATGGTTTTCTCCTAGCCCTATCGTGACTGTGCATGTTGAAAGAAGCTTTTCAGTTAAAAAATATACATTGTGTATGACAGCTTAATTTTACATATTGCTGCTTTTGAACAGATCAAAGTGGAATGAGGCCAGATGGACTGAGGAAAAAAACAATTACTACTAAACTTTTACATTCAGCCAAGGTAGATGCTGTTCAAACACTAGACGAGAGAGGTCATTGGATGGTATTGAATTGCTTTCCCATCCCAAAATACTACCATGTAACCGTTTTCAGCTGCAAACCACAGCACTGTCTTGATCCGTAAGAGCTGCAGGATTCTTGCTGTATAAGATCTGCTGTTGGGCTGTTGCCAAATTATTCCACTCTGCTAGCCAAATTAAATGGAGGACAGGGCCTAGCAAAGCCTACCCTTTAACTGCCAGGTAATGTTAAATGAGATTGCTAGTAGATTAACCTGTTTAAGATAGTCTATTCATCTTTCAGGCAGCAGCGTGTTAATCTGAACCATTTGTTATGGTCTTTAGTTTTCAATAGGAGAATTTTTTAAAAAGGGAAGAAAAACTTAAGTGACTTTAGTGCTATGAACTTGACAGCCATGGTGACTGAAATCTTCTATCCACTGATCAGGTACAGTTCAGGCAGCAAGACACAGAGCTCCTCCTCCAGAGTGTCCTGCCCAGGTTAGAGAGTCCTGTACTGGAGCCATCACCTGCACAGGGCTAGAAATGACTTCACTACAAACTTAGTTGATCTTTTGCTCCTTGTTGAGACTGGTAACAGGGCCAATTAGCTTCAGTACTGATGGTGGACTTTGAGAGACTTGAAATGCAATACTATGCTCAGGACTGTACAGTGATGCAGAAATCTGCCCATCACACTGCAGTGCAAGTCCCCAAACGCCACCAACTGGCCACTTGGTAACTACCATCACTATTAACCAGTGCCCTAGAAGTGGAAAGCTCCTTATCCTGTCACTGGGGTCATGTTTCCTTTCTGCCCTTCCCCACACCACATCCTTTGAGCTGTACATGTGCATAGATGGGAGGAGTCTACAGATGGAACATGTCAGAACAGTGCTGAATTGAAAACAAAGTGCAAAAATTAGTGGAAACAAAGTTGTATATATTACAATAAAATAAGCTTGCAATGCTGGCTTCAATGCCATTGCTGAATATACAGAACATGACCTGAATGTTACAATGCAGAGACGTAAAACCCAGTCACGGTTAAACTGCTCTCCTTTTTAATCAGTTTTTACAGAATGATATAATACATTAATAATCACAGTAGAGACAAGATGGGTTTTCTGTATACAAGATTGTGCAAGCTTATTAATTTAAAATTTTAAAGGCTTTACCAGTTTCGAGAGGCAGTACAAAGCTTTTAAATAGAGGTGAAGCACAATTAAAGGTACAGAACACACAATAGTAACTCAGCAATTAATTCTCAAGTAGTACAGGCTCAACCAAGCTATCAGCTGTTACCCAAATAAAAGGAGTACTTCCCCCTTCCTACAGTCCACTGTTTTTTCTGCTGCTCCAGGTTCTCCTGCCACACAGCTAGCCTAAGGCCTAAGGCTGCTTTATATATATTTATGTGCTTTATATGCCACATAAATTACTAGACTTTAGATAAATATGCTTCACTTTCATGCAGCTTTGAGAAGCGGGACTGCTCTTGACTGCTTCCCCTTTCTTAGCCTACTAATTTCCCTCTACAAACTATTCAGCATTAAACGTGTTAACGAAATCGCAAATTTCTGATAGAATTTGGCTTAATAGAACATCAACATTTTCAAACTAACAATCTGATGCAATACTCGGTGCTCACCACAAACTACCTACAGTAAAGAGGATTCTGTTTGTGGCTTCTTCCTAAAATTTATGGCAGTTACATTCAGTATTTGGTAGTACCCCCCCGCCCAAAAAGGCCATCCATTGCAATTCTTCTTGAAGAACAAGCTTTAAAAAGAAAAATCATCAGGAGTTAGAAGTAAAAGGGGATTCCCCTGCAGATGAAAGAGTCAAGTCTCTTCCCTCCTGCTCCCCATCCCAAGAGAGGAAAATAATGCCTTTGTAACATGTATGGGCCCAATCATATGAAATCACAGACAGGCGAGTGCTCCTTACTCCTTCAGGAAGCACCGTGAACTTCAATAATTGGGCCTTGAGCCTGCATATATAATCTGCTATTAATAACCTCCACTCCCCACCTCCCCAAACATTTTTCAGTTCACCGTTAAGTGGCTGAAGTAATTCTAACAGCAAGCACTGAAGTTCTGAGTACTGATTCAATGCAATGTGTGTGTGTGTATGGCTGGCTGGAGCCTTTTGGCAAAACAGTTCTTTTACTGTTTGGTCTTTAATGTGCTTTCCATCTTTAATTTTCTTACTATTGCACAACAGAAAACAAAGTCTTCCTCCTGTACATATAATTTAACATTTTAAAACAAAATCAGGACACCAGGAAAAAACAGACACACACATTACAATAAGATTCCTAATTCTTTGGAAAGCCTAATTCTTTGACTACATTTATAACAGTGTATAAAAGGCTTTTATAGCAGGTTAAAAAAGAAGCAAAGGACCATCCTGCTGTGAAGATTCTCACCTATATTGGGGCTTATACAAATATTTACCATTTTTTAAATATTTTTATTTTAAAAATTGTTCAAGTTCTTCAGTAACTTTTCTATACAGAAAAGCAGCAAAGTGATACAAATGTGAAGAAAATGGTTTTTGCTAGGAGAAAAAAAACTTTCCAGTAAAGAGAATAAATCCTGAAGACCTGATCAAGCTGATCATAGAATCATAGATCAACTCCTGTGTGTCCAGACTGCTCATAATAAAAAGATAAAATGCATGATAATCATTGACTATCACTTGCTCCCCCTTAGAGAGTTTTGTTCCAAATGTTAAATACACCTCTGCCCCGATAGAACACAACCCGACATAACACGAATTCGGGTATAACGCGGTAACGCAGTGCCACGGGGGGGCCGGACTGTGCGCTCTGGCAGATCAAAGCAACTTCAATATAATGGTTTCACCTATAACGCGGTAAGATTTTTTGGCTCCCAAGGACAGTGTTATATCGGGGTAGAGGTGTATAAGAAAACAGTTTAGAATAAGACAGGTTTTAGGGACCAAATATTCTCCATCACTAAAACCAAAAATTGCGGAATTAAGGGTACGTCAGTAGTTTTATATCAACACAGCAAATTCTCAATGATAATTTAACACAACAGAACACTTCTAAATTGTGGCATAACAAATGTACATTGCTTTTAGATGTAATTCTGGCTCTCTCTTAAAGGGCAGTATTGTGCTTCGCAGCTGAATGTTATTGGTCAGGGCTGTGAATGCAATATATTAGCACCAAAAAAACCATGACAGCTAAACAACTAGACTATTACAATGCCATTCAGACTCAAGATCACAATAAAGCAGACTACACTAACTCCATTGCAACAAGAAAGTATTGCTGTACCCTGTAAGTCTATAATAGAGGAGAAAGACTATAAACAAAACTTAAAAAAAAACCATCTCACTTGATTCCCCATGATTTATTTAACATGATAAAAATGATATATTGAATTAAACATTAACGATTAACTCATTGAAAACCAAGGTTTTTTTCACTGAATTATGCCTAGACGGGTAACACAATCACATCTCAATCACTTAATACTGTACATAGATGGTTCTAATATCAGTTAATGACTCTCAGAAGTAACAGTTACTTAGATTTTTATGGATTCCCTTTTTAAACAGCTCACGTGGCTTCTAACATGTGATATGTTGGCCTTTTCAAGTACACAAAAAATCTTCAATCTATTTTTAAGCAGTGTTTAGAAATATAAACTGTTCTTCTATTTAAAGAAGGGATGCAGATTATGTAATTTCTTTTACCGCTCAAAGCCAGCAAATCTAGCTCACCTCACTGCCAGCGAAGTGATGTACACTGGGAGGAAGAGGAGAGAGCGAGGAGTAATGCCAGCATTGAGGTGTTAAGCAGTGTGCCTTTTACAAAAGAAATTGATCGCAGCCCTTTTTTAGCTAGATCTACAAGAACAAAGGCCAATGACCACTCACAGGAGTATAAGAAATGGCTTGGGCCAGCTATGGGAACTCCATTATTTTGCTGGTCAAGGAAGTACACCTGCTCTTCTCATAATTGTCAGTTTCAAATGGGAGAGGGGTGAGACACATCTGCAAAGATTCCCTGAACTGATTTCATGATGTGTTTTGTAAAGGACAATGTGGTACTTTAAAATATTTTATATGAATAGTAAAACCTGCACTGCTAGAAAAAAGACAATACAAAGAACACATAGTAAAAAAACATTCACTGAAACCCCTGGCATGTATATTTAATGTGAATAATCAAAATATATATTACAGTTTCAGGTTCTGTAAGGAATTCTGTTTGGGGTTTGTACAGTATACACAGTATTTCAGATGAAAAATATTACAATAAGGTATATACTATTCCTTTTTATATTAGAACTTATCTATTGAAACTTACAGCCCTCTCCTCTATAAATTCAAACTATTTATTTAAAATGCTCTAATTCCCGAGCCAAAATTTTAAACTTTCAAGTGAGAGTCCTGTGAATGGTAAATTCCAGTTTCAGAAAGTTCTGTAAACTTTATTAAATTTAAATAAATATTTAGGTTTGCCCTTTTTAAACTTATCCTATTGAGGAAGTCATCTCATTACCCAATACAGTATGTCACAACCTGCTGTAGGAGAGAGAAACTGCTTGTTTGCTGGGTGAAAGGATAATGAGTCCAAAGATGACTGCAGTTTATTAATATTATATCATATATTTACACTGTCCTCAGGTTTTAATTTTACCATAGGTGAAGTACAATTTATAATTGTGTCAACTGCTACAAACGTTCAGTGCAGCTGGTGTTCTCTTACAAAAGGTGTATTAAGCTAGAAAGGCTCTTAAAAGTGCTTGCCATGATCTTTTTGGTTGGAAACAAAGAAAATGAATGAATTTACATCAAGAGAAGTCTAGGGGGAAAATAGTGTCTGTGTGAAAGGGGCAGTGACAGCAGAGTTTCCTAAGCGATTTTGAGAATCCACAATACCTGAAAAATGTGGTCCCTTTTCCCTGTGCTAATCCCTAAAGGAGGAAAAGATGCAACCAAAACAGAGAGGAAAGAAAACCTGTTAAATTAATTAATCTGATTAGTAAAAAATTTTTAAATGCTTCCACTCTGTACAATATTATACAAGGAAAGTATTTCTTCAGCCTTTGAAACAGCTGATCTACATTCTTACAGGCTCTTTGCTGCTAACAGTCTGTCTACACAGGTGCTCCTTTGGGTCACTTGCGATCATCAATGGTTTTAATAAATTCAACTGCTGCTGTGAACTGCATCCACCAGTAAGATTCTTCTCCAGTTAAACAGTTAGCATAGAAGCTACTAATGTACTGAACAGTGGACAACAAGCAGGGTGGGTTTGCCTGGGGGTGAAAAAGAAAAGGTACATGCCACAATTAAGTTTGAGACCAACGTTTAAAAAAAAAAAAAAAAAAAGTGTTACAAATACAATGGAACTGAAATGGAATGTTATGTATATAAGCACCCCCCAGCCTAGGTTTTGAATATTACACCCTGGTAGGGCAGTGACTGTGCAGACAAATACAGACACCATTCCACACTCAGCAGCCGCTCCTTGAGCGCCGTATGCAAGAACTGGCTTTGCTAAGGAGGAATGCTGGCTTATTCTCTCCAGAAAGAGTCCCAGGATCTTTAAAATTCCCTCCAGTCACCAGTGACTTCCACTGGTACAAAGGACTATGATTTTATCGGCTCACACAGGAGAGGGCAGCCTCCAATTCCTAGTTCTTTTGAGACAGCAAATGCGTGTAAGTCAGAGTTCTAATGAGGAACCTGGCCCTAGGCAAGGCTGTTCTCAGTACCAACTGAGCCACAGGCAAATGCTAAGGCACAGCATTCTAGCTGATTGACTCCCAGATTTGCATATAACCAGAACAATGTCCCATCTGTTACTAACTTTCTGGTTCAAATTGTGCCATACAAATGAACACTTTAAATCAGATATACAGTCAATAGAATGCATAACATCTCTTCAGTGGATTTGATGGTTTACCACAAGAATTAAAGGAAACATATCTATATCTATCTATAAAGTATCTATGTTCTCTGCTAGAAGACTCACCTTTATCAGAACAAACACCAAAACAGGAACAAAGTCATCTGCCCCAGGAACCGAATCTTCATTGGCCAAACTCAGCAGGTTCATGATGGTTGAACACATTCGCAGAATACACTGCACTTTGTCCCGTGGGGTTTTGTAAGCGCTGATTGTGCGGATTTCAGACTGCGCAGATGGCCATGGTGCCTCCCGGAGATACACCTAAACAGAAGAAAAACATTTCCAATTCTAGTCAGTCCAAGCGATTAAGGATCTTCTGCAGTGCACTCTAATACCGGAGACTTAAAGGTGGGAGCAGCACACTGAGGAATGGGAAATTAAGGGACAAAATTGATACAGTACACCTGATCAGGAAGCCTCCCTCATTTTGTGTGTATAAACACTGAAGGAAAGTAATATTAATGGTGTGACTAGCACACAATCAGCTTGTTCTTTTATTGATTTTCCCCAAGAGCCAGTGTTTCAGAAGAAGATCGAGACATAAGGTTCTAGCTTCCATATAAAATGATTTACTGACCCTCACCTGTTCAGAGGTGTGGACCAAGAACTGAACTGGAAGCCAGGAATGCATGAGTTCAGACCTGCCTCTGACATGGACTTTTTCCTGTGACACTGGACTAATCACTTAATCTCATTTTGTTTCCGTCTCCCTACCTGTATTATAGGGATAATAAGTTCCTTCCTCCTGCATAGGGGCGCTGTGAGGATTTACTGCTGTAAAGCAATTTGAGGAAGAAACATGCTGCATAAAGGGCGAAGTATTATCCAGGTTAAAAACTATTATGCTAAGACTAGTAGCTGAAATCCTGTGCCGTCGCACAGGTATAATTCTTAAAGTCGTGTGTGTAAAAAAGCTGAAAATAGCTGAGAACTGAAAAATTAGACGGTAACAAACCGCAAGTCCCAGTGATGATTGAAGCTGGTGATATTCTAAACAAAATTAGCTCTCTCCCATTTGTAGCTATTTCCACTGCTTCACACTGACTCAGACATTCTAGGCTTCAGAGTGAGACCCAGACAGTGACAATCCTGGAATCTTATTAGGAAGATAAGGAAGGCAGTATCAGCAGCCATAGGAAGTTGAAGAATTATCTTCACACCCAAGGTTGGAGTTGATCTCTGTCTATCAGGGATTGCTTGGGAATAACAGAATTATCCCTGCCTTGATGCAGGGATATAGATTACTAGAAGTACTTTCCAACCTAGGTAATACTATGAGATTTTAGTTTACCTGGTGAATATAAACCACTACTACGATGTACATGAGTCTTGAGCCCTTTAGTTAAACCACCTCTTTAAAAAAAAAAAAGTGTTTTTACAGAGTTACTGCTTGTCAGAGGTGGGCTGGATATTGTTAGCGACATTTTTTTAAATGAAGGATCCTCCATATTAGTTTACCATTTGTCACTTGTGCACTGACTAACATTAAATACACCTTCAAACTTGTGTTTCATCAGTGGAGTATAACAAATAGTATCACCCAAGGACAAGGAGTAAACTGTACAGCTATGTCACCTGCTTTAGGAAGAGAAGTGCTACTATTTCCTCTAATTTTAAATACAAAAATAGAGGGAAGAAGCAGTTACCTCTGGTATCTGAAGTGCTCGGTGGTTTGCAGTCACTACCTTAGACAACCTTTGGATATGCTCATGAAGGACCCTGAAAAAGAGGGGGAACAAAAGTGAAGTGAGAAAAGGAGACAGCCAGCCACCTCAAGAGACCAAATGTAGTTTTCATAGAAGAGGCAAAAACCCCTTTTGGATTTCCCATGCAATAAGATGAGTTTATAAATAAGACCTATCTGAACAATACACTGCAGACAAAAGAGTGAGCAACAGAGGAACACCATGTACAAATAGTAACCACGGTCAGTTTGCATTGGCCTCACTAACAGCAGGATTTGCCTTATGGTACACCAAATCCAATACCAGGCTGGCTGCAGCGGTCAAAAACCTGGTGCCCTAAGGAAGATGAAAGACCCAGGAGGTACATGGCCAACTGCACTAAAACTGTCAATGGAGGGTGTGTGCCCTGAAGAAGGTTTTCATTATCCATCGTGGAACACAAAACTACAGGGGTTATCATCTAGTTCCTACATCATACAGTTAGGATTATTTTCCTCTGGCTTTAGTAGCTTGCTGCGACTGCAGATCTTTGCATAGGATGCTAAAATAAAAACCTAAAATAGTTTCTCTCTCATACAGAAAACCTATTTAATGTAAACAATTAATTAAGGCAAGGCAAAGCAAGGAGGTTGTGTGGTAAGGCTGGCTTATCTGCCTAGGCACTCAAGTTGGTTTCCTGGAAAGAGCAGTGCTGCTTTCTCTACACACTGTGAGATAACTCAGGTACACCTGGTACATCTAGTCTTGTTCACTTACTGGTCACGCAAAATGTCTCCATCCTGATTAGGGTAGAATGAGAGTTTGAAAATGCGATTCATCACACTGCGTTCTATGGCTAGCTGTGCATCCTGGAGCTGCTCTTCACTGGCATTTTGCCAGATGACATCCTGGGCCATGGCCCCATATAAAAATTGAAGAAAGTCTTCTACTTGGGCTGTTTTATCGTCTGCTGCAGTGAGTTTCTGGAAATCTGAATACAAAGCAAAAGGAGGAAATTCAACTAAAAAGGCAAATTAAAGCAATTTCTATGGCACTTCCAGAAAGTAGAGCCAGAAACTGGTCAATGGTGGTAAAGGTTCTTGTTTGTAGCTTTTTGGGTGGGGGAGTATGGGGAGAAACATGGTCATTCCGATGAAGAAATTAGAAAAAAGTAGAGGATACATTTTGCAGACTGTGTGGTCTAAGCACTCTGCTTGGTACTGCTCTATTCACTTCATTTGAGGCCATTAGCAAGTTACCTAATTCTCATGACTCACCCCTTCCCTCCAAACACAGATACTTTTCTACCTCCCTCATTGGGCATTAGGAAGAGGAAAAGTACTAAGTATAATTACTGTAAAGGTCACCAACAGGGACCAATATCATTAAGGCTGCCAGACATTATCACTAGGAAGGGAGGAGATTAAGAAAGCCCATGTGTACCATTTTCTAGTCTTGTATTTGATTAAATATGCATTGTTGCTATAGTCATATTAATGTAACAAAACATATACTAAAATACAGGGCATGCAATGCAGCCAGGGTAATGCAATGGGTAATAGGACCACTGGCCATCTCTCTTGGTTCCTCGCACTCAGGAAGCACAGCTATCAATTCCACCTCCCTGCAGCCAGTTGCTAATTCTTCTCTCCAGCCTAGCAGCTCAGACATTCTTTCAGGACCAAATTTCTCCTTTCTGCCCAGTGAAAATGTTTATGAAGCTGCAGCATAGCAAAGCCCAAAACCATGGAGTGACTGTGCATTGCTTGTTTCCTCTACGTTTCTCTGCTCGGGATAGATTTTTAAAAGCAGTTATTTTAAGGCAGTAGTTCTCTAGACTAAGGTGCCCTGTGCCAAGATGAATCCCATGTATAAGCATAATACAGCTTTCCAAACACCAACTGTTCCCTGTATCCTCTGGGACACAGTCAGACCTGGTTTCAACCAGTAAACAAATCTATTCTAGGAGTCTAACTTGAGGCACAGTCTATTTATTTTTTAAATAATAAACACAAAAAGGTACAGATGACCCACACTCTACATTAAATTACCTTGAATGAATTCCCTTATCTTTTTTTCTTTGCTTTCCAGAAGTAACCTCACACAAACTGTGGTGAAATATCTGTTGGCGACTTCCTTATCACGTAATACCCTCTGCAGGAGCCTTTCCAGATGGGCTTGTGTGGTCTGCAGACCTTGGCGACATCGAGTTAAATAAGCAATATATGGAGCCCTTTTCCTAAAATTAAAAATGCTTTTCTCATTAGGGATTCCACAATAAAGACAGAAGTAGGACACTAGCTACCTAAACCTGGTTACAGAATGGCATGAGAGGAGTCTTCAACTCCCCTAGGTTTTATAGAATAGCAAGTCCTGAATTCAAGCTGTTGTACAACCTTCTGTTTAGTGCCTCAGCCTATGCAGTAAGACACAACTATCCAAATTCCAATGCTGGTTCGCTGACTCCACAGCCCTCCCACTCCAAGAAGTGAGAGCCTGCAGCAGAATATAAATGCAGGTCTCCCGTGTGCCAGTGCAGAGCAGCACCCTCAGGCTGGCCTAACAACATTCTCTTACTGGAGTTTGTTGCTAGTTGGGCTGATTTAAGATTCAAAGCCTTTTATAGTTCATTCCCAGAAAGGAGAGAGAATTTTAGCATTTGGTGGGAAAGTGGAGATGTAAAAAGTTGTCTTTTGCTAAGCCAAGTTGGACACTTCCAATCTGCTAATGGATAAAAACCTGCACATGGCAACTGCTTAATAATGATAAAAAAACAAATTACCTATAATCCTCTGCAATGGAAGCCAGTAGCTTTCGACATGTTCGGTTATCAAAGCGGCTTACACAGCGCATTGTCTCCTGCAGTTGGGCCATCAAATTCTTATCTTGTAGATTAATAGCTTCAGCTAACTGAACTTTCAGGAAGCACACAATTTCATTGTCTGACCAAAAACATGACAGAATTAGTATACTGCCTACATGGTTTTTCCCACAGACAGAAGAGAGGTGAAAGCGTGCTTTTATCTGAGAGAGCTGCATGGAAAAGCTGGTGCACATAATACTTTCAAACCATTACACCGATGTATGTTAAGCAATATCCAACACTCGTGTTATTTTGATATACATTTCCCACAATTATTTAAGAAGGGCCTTTAAATGCCCTAGATAAGGGATAAGTAAAGGGAAAACTGCAAGTAAAAAACTTAGAAATGCACATACCTATATTACATACATGCAAATGTACACGAGTACACACTTTTCTTAAGCAAAAAGCTGAGTTAATCTGAAAAGACACTAACTCATCTAGTGCATCCTTTCTCAATTTCCTACAGTTTCTCTGCAGCTCCATTTTATAATGTTTTAACAGGAGGCTATTCCCTGGCAGACTCAGGTTCTGGTACACTACGTTACAGCACAACTTTGCCAAGGTACCTTGTTACAACACACTGGAAACTGGGATTTGTCAGGTTGTCTCATGTGTGGGAGAAGCACAGAATAAAATATGGAGATGAGGGTAGGAGTAGGAAAAACAAAGTCAAATAGAGAAATGTGTTTGTACATGTAAGAGGATTTACCATCAGGGTCAGTGTGATCTGGTAGGCCATTTCTTGTTGAATGGCTCAACAGTGGGAAGGCAATGGAATCTGCTGAACAAAGAGCCAGTCTCAGTTTCTTCTTTGCATCCCTAAAGAGAACAAGTGTTATTTTCTCTAAATATAGTGTTGCTTAAAACACACTTGCAATAACAAGTATTTACATCTTTAAAAAATCTCTTCGAAACTTTTTAATGCAATCTTAACAGACTCAGACGGTAAAGATTTAATATTTTCAAATAGTGCCAACAGCACTGATGCTTTTGATGATATGTCACTTAGTTCAGCTCTTCAAACAAAATGCTCCCATTTAACACAGCTTTTGAAGAGGTATCTTTCAGTAAGTACTGGAATGCATCTTCATGAAACTTAGTCCAGACCTTGGTTCTTTCGGAATCCTTACCAACTAAAATTAATGACATCTTTTCAGTGAATTTCATGCTCGTGAAAGATGTCCAGCTTAGCAACCCTGAAGACTGACATTCTCCATCCATAACAGGCACAGCATACAGACCTTATCACGCTGCTTTGTCAATGTTCCTCAACACTGATCTGGAGCAGCCTCCCAGAATTCTCAGACCATGAACACTAATCTTTGGCTTTTCCACTGGGTCTGTCAAGGTTGCTAATAATTGGCCAAGTGAAGTGAGGCCCTACATTCAACTCACGGGCATTTCTGTTTGTCTGTAACTAATAACTTTTGAACACTGCATTCAATCAATTCCTGAATTTCAGGAAATGTTCTAGGTATTAATAGACAGAATCTTATTGATTTTGGTGAAAGATGGAGAACTAGAGAAGCCTGATTTTCACAAAATCAGACCCACACAATGCCCACTTGGTGCTGCAGGCAGCAGAATCTCTCTAGTGCTACTGCTGCCTACAGATATCACACGCAACAGCGATAGGCTGCTCTCTCTCATTGGGTGTACAGCTTGGCCTACATAAGCAACAGAGCATTTTCAGTTCCCAAGTGCTAGAGATGTTTGTACCAAAAGTGCAGAACTGTATTGGAAAAGCTGAAGCTGGCACATAAGAAAACAGTCCCTGCCCCAAAGAACTTACAATACAGGATGCCTAATTATGTAGGCACAAGTCCACAAATAACTGGACCGATACCAAAAACTCATGTAGTCTACTGAAGAGATATTGATAGTAACTGAAAGTAGTTACAATTAAGCAGGGCTAAATTCAAAGCAATGACCTAGAAGCCATAGATACAATATCCCAGAACCAACCCCCTGAGCAATCCAGTCACCTTGTGCATTTATTAGCTAGTGCATAGTTTAATGAATAATATTTAAACATTGCTACATCAACCCTATACTACTTTAGACATGCAGCCCAGAAGTCTGGGATCTTCATTAGGGAATTACCTTTCAGTGCTTTCTCCCAACACAAACTAAACATCTTAATTCCTTTAGCAAACACAAATCTACATGAATGTATACAATTATGGGAGGCTTTTTTTAAGTGTCAATCCTAAATAGTATATGCACAGAGACAGATGGAACCAATTGCTTCACTCCAAAGTTATACAGGTTCATTAAAATAAGTATGAGACTCTTTAACATAGGAGGTTTAAATGCTGGAAGAAACTGGAGGCAGAACAAAAAGGAGAAACCTAGAATGGAGGAAAGCTTAATAAAACAGATGAGAGGTGAAAAAAGGCATACAGCTACATATGCTTGTAACGTAATATAGCAGCAAAAAGCCAATGCAACTTTGGACTGCATTTGTGGAGACATCACATCCTGGGAAAGGGGTGTAGGTCCCTCTCTAAACAGCTGTGGTGCAACTGCATCTGGGCAGGTGTATTCAGTTCTTGGGCCCCTAATTTCCAAAGAAACAGGAGGAAGTTTGGCAGAGAGCAACAGAAATGATCAGGGAGCTGGAAAGAAGGACAAAGAAGAGACCCAGACAGAGAAATGATCTGGCATACTAAAAAGTGTAAGTGGGAGGGAAAGAGGGGGACTAAACAGAGGGAAATATAGGGTGGAACATCAATCAGGAAACCCTTCTTGAGAGTGTGCACTAACCGACTGAAAAATACACTCATCAGTAGAAGGGGTGGATAGCCCATCATTTAACTACATATTTTAAGCTACACTGGACAAAATATCTGGAAGTCTACAGTAAGAAACAATACTACTGGTCCCCAGGAGACTAATTCTTTCCCACCATTAAGATTAAGGATACCTACAGTATGTATCATGATTTCTCTGCAGATCAAGCACATGGCTTCAGCTTTTGTCTTAATCCAACAACAAAATCAAAGTTACACACACAAATATTACGTTTACCTGTAAGAGAAAGCAGAGTCTTGCGGCTGTGCTACTTGACTTGCAGAATCTGGGAGGTCATCAGCTGACATATTCTGCAGGGCTTCATCGCGTGGAGAGTCGTGTATACTTTCACCATCTCCAATTACCTCTAAGCAAACATTCCAACAGAGAATTCACAGAAAGGAACTTGACTGTCTAGTACTATATTGTTTGTTTTTTCTCATTTTTAATTTCCAAGAAGATTTTTTAATTATATGGAAAAGAAACCTAGGTCAATCCATCCATCCATCCAAAAAAATAATAATTAGAATTTTAGAGTAAATTAAAAAAGATTCAAAATATGTAATGTACAATTTGCTTTTAAAAGGAACTGTATAATTCTGTTTTAGATCTCAATGTCCTTTTATTGTTTTCCAATTCTTCTAAAAAAAATTGCTAATATCAGATGCATAAACTAACAACACTAAGAAATCCCAATTGATTCAATCAAGGAGTTCTGGCCTTGGAGATTATCGTTTAGCTCCCATTATCAGCGTGGACGCAATTATAAATTAAACAAAGAGAAACTTCCTTGTTCCCTGCACTAGAGAGAGTGTTAATATAGTTCAGATGTTAGTATCATTTGACTAGATTATCATTTGACTAGACTATTTAAGGGATGTTCAACTTTATCACCAAGAGGTTTTGTGCTGCCCATTTTTTAATGTTGTGGATGTAGAGCTACAAAAGTTCTTACCTGCACTTTCATAATTTACTATAGCTCCTTCACTTGGGCTGGTTCGCTTAATAGCATTCCTATATTTGTCCAGGATATCCTCTGCAGCCTGTGCCTGTGCACTTAGTCTGGGATTGGGATCATCTGAACAATGAGGAAAATATAACAGGAATTAGCTCCATGTGGTGCTGAGTTCAATGCTAAGTGCAAACAACACTGCATGACAAGTTTAAAAGCCATTAAGTCTTCAGGGCAGGTACTGACTAACCACAATAACCTCCTCAGTTAGGAAGCTAATTTTGAATATTAAAATGTTCTCTCTATACTAGTCTATACATTGCTGTAAAAGGTAACGTTCTGGCTGTCCCAGGAGAACAGTTGGGGTGCATACTCTTAGTAAAGGCGCTGCAACGGCAATATACAAACCTTGAAGTGTTGAGAACCTCTCAGATACAAAGTCATCTTTGTCTTTTTCTTGTTTTTCTTTTTTTCTAAATGGTATCGGAGCTGGAAGTTACAGAAAGTCAGTATAAGACACATGGAGACAATAGAGCATGGAATTACAAACTACATTAAGAAACAGTAAGTTTAACATCAAATAAAGTCTCCATGAAGGGTATTTAGATGTGTAAGAAACTGCAAAGGTGACGTCTGAAGCTTCTCAGTAACACAAGTCCTCTTTAAATACAAGTTAATGATACCCAAGCCTGTGGGGTGAAACAGGCAGCCTATTGTGATCATATTACAAATTATGTCTTTAACAGCTACTAAGCTAAGCCAGACAATCAGCACCCCCAAAAAGCCTTGCCTTCTGAGTTCAGTATTTTTCATTTACTGATTAGGAATTGAAACTGGCTAGTTTCACAAATTTACTCTAGACATATGTCCACAGATCCAGAGTCATGCACCGATTATAGTGATGTCAATTGTTTCTGGAAGCTACTTCCAATGAATGGTTCCTGATAAAAGTCACAATCCACTGTGCAATACTAAAATATGTAGAAAAACAAAATTCAGTTGTATAAAAGTATTTAAGTCAAATTCATCTAAGAAGAAGAGTTTCCCCTCTGCAAACTGGGGACAATGCTGTTCTATTTTCACACGGGTGTTGTGACATTTAACATTTAGATAATACTTTACTATGCAAAGTCTTAAATACTAGACATTATCTTTTAGAGTGAACGTATACCTAATATCCTTTACTTCTAAAATGGTACCAATACCCATACATTCAAACCCAATACATCTGTTAGTCTTTAAGGTGCCACAGGACTCTTCGTTGCTTTTTACATAAATTCTAAGACTCTTTTGTGATCTACTGGCCAGATTTCATCATTTACAAGATCTCTGACTCTGCATTACCTGATTTTGTTAAGTAATTAGCATAACAATCTCGGATTAAAACAACACAGAAAGGGCAGAAAGTACTGTGAGCCTGGACTGGTTGCAACCTTCATGTAGTCAACTATTCAGACTGACCATTTAATATATGGTCTCACAGTAACCGGAGAGAGAGTCACAAATTTTCCTATCAAAGTGCAGATTTATTGAAAGCAATGTACAGCATTTCTAAAGGCGCCAAGAACGTGTAAACGTGAGGCTGTTACCTTTGGGCATGGCAGAAACGAAACGCTTTCTCCACCAGGGTTTGTTCCTGTCAGATTTTTCATCATCACTATCTTTTCGTTCCTCAATCTATAGGGAAAGTGAGTTTTTATTTCAATCTACACGATGCTGAAATCATTACATGATTTTGTAAAGTGGAAGACTGAAAAATATTTTCTTGATTACCAGTAACAGATCATATCACATTACCTGCAAAGCAGCACTACAACAAAGTAAAATAACCTGCTCTTGAAAGTTTAAGTCCTCCCTTGGAGAGGTGTTTGTAAGTTTGAGTGTAACTATTTGTTCTGGACTAAAAGTTGGTGTACAACAATCCAAGAAAATCTCTCTCAAAAAAGGGCAATGTTTGTTTTCATTATATTGACGCATTTACTACTACAAGACTTTATGGTTAGAGATTCATTCTGGGGGTCCTACAACTAAAGCATGTCACATAAATTGAAAAAAGGGACCTTGTCTATTTGGGCCATTCATCCCATCTTAAGCTTTGACTTTTATAAGTAATACTACAGGCCACCCTTCAGAAGGTGCCAGAATTGCACTATGCTTCCCTAGTTAATATATTTAATGCTAACACCACTAGATACACATTTCTACTAAAAAATGACGTGAGAAAAGAACAAAGATGCAAAATCCGTTCAGCTTCACAACGGATGTCTTACCTCTCCTCTAGAGGAGTCTTTACTGGGGGATGACGAAGAGGACTGAGGCGCAGGCACTGAAGCAGCTGCCCCAATGTTGGGTGTTTGTGTAGGAAGCTCCCTTTCTTCATTGCCAGGCCGCCTGTTCCAGCCAGGGTCACTCATAGGTCTCCGAACTGATGTCACTATGTCAGAGCTCCTGCTGCGGACCAGCCTTTCTGGGTAGGAATGCCTTTGTTTGAAGGCCTCCAAATCAGTTGGGATTAAGATGTGGGAACCAAAATTTGGTAATCTGGCCTCGTTACCTCCCATAGCTCCTTCCAAGATTGGGGGATCTGGCGGCGGATGAGCGGGTCTTGCATAGTGCACTTTAGGCCTAACCACTGCTGATACACCTGAAGCAATGAAAAACTACATCATTGAACCAAACATTAAAGGATTATACTGGGGTGGTTATGTGTGTACATGCATTTCTCAAATGGGTAAGATTTTTTCCCAACTAAAATGGACAGCAGGCTTCGATGTACAGTAACTCCTCATTTAAAGTCATGCTGGTTAACGTCGTTTTGTTGTTACGTTGCTGATCAATTAGAGAACATGCTCATGTAACGTTGTGCAATGCTCCCTTATAACGCTGCTTGGCAGCTGCCTGCTTTGTCCACTGCTTGCAGGAAGAGCAGCCCGTTGCAGCTAGCTGGTGGGGGGGGGCTTGGAACCAGGGTGGACCGGCAGCCCCGCTATCAGCTCCCCATTCCCCTAAATTCCCTGTGTGGCAGCCCCCCAGCAGGCTAGCAATTGCTGGCAGTTCAGCTGTCCCTCCCCCACTGCCGTGTGCTGCTCCTGCCCTCTGCCTTGGAGCTGCTCCCGGGAGCCTCCTGCTTGCTGTGCGGAGGGGGGGAGGGGAGCTAATGTCAAGGTGTCCCCCTCCCCTCCTGCTCCTGTCCCCCACTTACCCCATCCATAGAGCAGGGGGGAAACACGACAGGGCTCATGATGGAGGGAGCTTGCTGGCTGCAGCTGCTCTCTCAACTTCCTGATATATTTAAAAAGGCAATGTACTCAGAGTGGGGCCAGTGTACTTAAAGAGACAATGCGTGTGTGTGTGTGTGTGTGTGTGTGTCTCTCTCTCTCTCTCTCTCTCTCACACACAGGGTGCGTGTCTCTGTCTGCCATGCTGTCTCCCCTTGTACTCTGCATGCTGCACTCTGCCTTGTAGAGAGTGCGGCTACATTAACAACGTGTTAACCCTTGAGGGCTCAGTCAAGTGCTAGTTCATCATTTAGCAGTAAGGCATTCCCTGGGAAATATCCCAGCCTCTTCCACCCTCTACCTTCACCACCTCAATCAAGTTTCACAATCATCGCTATGTACAGTATTAAATTGTTTGTTTACATTTTAAAGTTTAAAACATAACTTAAATATATATAATTTCCCTGGAATCTAACTCCCCCCTATTTACATTAATTAAATTGGATTTGCTCAACATCGTTTAGCCTAAAGTTGCATTTTTCAGGAACATGACTACAACGTCAAGTGAGGAGTTACTGTATTGATCTTAAAAACAAGAATAGCTCATTCTTTACAATTACCTTCGTGAGATGACAAAGGGTCAAACAATGCAAGCAAAGAGTCCGACTGAGAGGGGGGAGAAGTCAACTGACTGGCTCCTGAAACAATACAGAAAGTGGGTCTGCATGTGCCATGCACTATTCACTGCTTCTTAGCTAGAGTGCTGCACAATACAAATGCATTTACAGAGCTTATGAAAGAGGCAGCATTTAGATCCTTTTACAATGTTAATAAATGCTTAACACACTTCAAAATGTACTGACAGGAAGGCACCTGAAAGCACTCACAGGACTGAACAGTCAAATTATTATAAAAACTGTTAAAACACACACACACACACACACCCCCACCCAGAGCACAGTGAAGGGAGTGAGTCTCAAGTGCAAAAGAGCAGTCAACCTAACTTGGTAGAATTAGATAGAATAAAGACTTAGATCTCAGACTCTGCAGTATTTCATCACCTCCTCTTTCTATTCATAAGCATAAACACGTCTGCTGAACAAATATGGAGAGAATGATTGTAAGCGGTTTCTCAAAAACCAGAAAATACCTTTTCTAAATATAAGTGAACTTTTCTTCTACACAGCGTTTACCCCACTTATTCTTGCTGGGATGTACAGTGTTAAAAGGTTTTACAGTCACAAGTTTAACATTTCCTGATGAGCTTTCATCTAAGGCGCAGTTTATTTTTCACTTACTATCCAAGGGCTTTACTTACCATGAGCTGTTTCATCCATATCAGGACTTGTCACAGAATCTTTCCCTCCAAAGTCAGAGCTACACTCAGACCTAAGGTCCTCGATCTTATTAGGAATATCCTCAGAGGTTGCACTAATACCTTACAAATAACAAAAGAAGGATCTGTGAGGGTCTTTGAGACAAAAAGGATGCAGATATCAAAAACATTAAACTTTTTTGTGACAGCTGCAATGAGCTTGGGTATTCTTGCTGTCAACTCCCTAACACTGAATTCAAGAGAAATGGCAGCTTGACATTCTGAGAGCCATGACTTTAGAATCTGTTCTGATAAAGGTTTTGTAACCTTCGGGTTCCATCTGTTTATTCCGCTATTTAATATAAGCTTATATACATGCTTTGATGTTATGACTGGCAATATAAAGGACCTTAAGACTGACAAATAATTTGCACAAATCTATGACAGAAAATGTAAGTAAGGTGCAGAGACAGAGACTACAGAGGTGTGCTTCACAAAATGGGATGAAGAGAAGCTGAAGGGAGGTGTCCATAGTGAGATGCAAGGAAATATTAGGTGTTTTCTTAGATTCAAACACCCTATTGCAAGTCTCTGCTTCTGTACAACAGATTCTCTGGATTTCACTCTATTTAGTAGGATGAAGAGCATGGTACTACCGCTCTGGAAATCAGAGTATGAGCAACCAGACCAAAAAAAATCCTTTTATGGATGAGAATAAATATGATGAAACTAAGCACATGGCAAAACATACTGGTTACCATCTAATAAAGCAGAACTTGTTCCTGAAAATAAAAACACACCTGACACGACGCTGAGGCCTGGTGTACTGGGACGAGAACTGACCTCCCTCACATCTGTGTCGTCAGAGGTGCTGCCCAGCCCAGAACAGCTTTCCAGCTCCTGCAGTCTTTCCTCCTGCTTTAGGTCTGGGGCCTCTAAACAGGAAATGGTGCGCATGCATTACTGCCTGATGTTATAGTCTCTTACAATTCACATGCAAAAAGATGGTGTAGGGATTTAGATTTTAATGTAAAGAGAGTCTAGCTAACTTTGTGAAATGTACTCTGAAATGGCAACAAATAATTTCAGCTATTTCAGCCAATTCTACTGTGCTGTACTGCAGGCAAGACAATGCAGATAGTCCTTTATATCTGCAGGGGCATTTTGCTAGATCTATTTTTACTCTAACAAAAACCAAAATTTGAATTATTGAGTTTCCTAGCCAGAGACTATGGAATGATATATTAAATGCTCATGAAAACATTGAGTGTATGTAAAAATTCTGCCTAGAAAGATTCCCATAGTTCTACAGTGCTCCTTTTATTCTTAGTTTTTCCAGAACACTGCAAACAGTCACCAAGTCATGCTAGATCTTCTCTCACATTATAATTTAGTCGTCTGTCCATCATGGTAAGGTTAATGGAGTCACAAAGCTTAGCCCCTCCTGCGCATTAGAAATCTTTGTGCACTGCACCTAACTCACCCAAACAAATTAAAAACAAGACATCACAGCACATCTGCCATCCTCCTAGTCATTGCTCATCATACACCCTTCCCTCACCTTACAGCATGCCACCCAGCCAAAGGGAATGGCTATAAACCGGCTTATTTTGTGCAGCCTGAGTGCTATATGGGTATTTGTATTCACAATATGTCAATCTTAAAGACTTCCATAATTCTCATAGTTTTATTTTGGAATAATAAGCAATCATCTTTGTTTGAAAAAGGACCACTATGATTATTACCTGCCTCTGAAATAGCATGTGGTCTTTGGGCAGATAATATTCCCTCTCAAAGTGATGGTTTCAAGTGAGGCACTTATCCAAAAATATTTATGAAATAATGCTTTGCAGTTCATGTCAAAGACCAAACTAAAGATGAGTTGCGGGATTCTGACCTGAATCACTTGGCAATACCTCCACACTCCACGCTTCACTGGTGGTTTCTGATATGGTTGACCCTGTGCAGGGGTCAAGCAGCACAGATCCTGAACCTGGCAAACACAGCAAGCTGCCAAGCATGTTCTCTGCAGCTGCACCTGCACAACCAAGAGGGAAGAAAGGATCAGGTAGGAAAGATGAGAGGATTCTGGTAAGACACACACCATAAACTGGGTGTCCAGTATTAATTATAAAAAAGACACACAACAGCTACTGGGGCTGGGGGGAAGAGAAAATACCCATAACAAAGGCAGGACAGATGTCTAAAGTTTTTCTACAAAGAAACTTAGATTTAACAACACATTTATTTCATAACTACACAGAGACTGAATGAGAGTTCCAAAAGCCTCCTTGCTTTGCAGCAAGCTTAAAGTAGTTTTCATGTCGGATATGCACAGTTACCTGCAATTTCTTGCAAGCGGTCTTCATCAATATTTGGATCAAAGTCACTGCCCAAGACATCTGTGCTCCAGGTCTCACTCACAGTTTCTGATATGTCCCTATCATCAGTCAATCCCATCATATCACGAATTTCAAATTTACGGAGCTTGTCATCAAGATTATCCTGAGTCGTAGCTATGTAAAAACAAAAGGTCTCAAAAATTCTTCAATATGCTATAGGACAGGAAACTAATTCTATCAAGTAAAATGCAGTTTTAAATAACTAGGATCTGTACATCACTTTAATAATAATCACAATAATTTGTATATTCAAATAGATGCAATGTGACAACATTCTTTACTCATATTTGAGAAACACTAGAGATTTATTTATGAGAAAAGGTTTAAAAAGTGTATATATTTGCCAAACAGAGCTATCATAACTGTCTACAACTAAGAATGACCGACACCAAGGAGTGAGTAAATTATGGTGAAAACTGACTGGAAGGGAGATTAATTTGTGGAAGGGAAGAGGTTGAATTCCTATCAGTTGGAACACTTTGACCTCTCCAGTTAAAGTGTCGGTAACTACAAAAATATCTACGATCTAACATTTCCAATTGCTACAATTCAAATCATCCTTTTCCCTCTTGAAGCGGAAGGCATCATAAAACAAAAATTTAAAAATATTTTATTATAGTGACTGAGATTTCAAAATACAATATAAGGTCACTGTTCTAAGAATGATGTTAACATTGTTTTAGCGGACAACAATAGCTTGCTAATGAAAAAAATAAATGAAAATGTGAGATATTCAAAAAAGTGTGAAAGTAATTAAACGATGTAGAAAGCCCCTTTATTCATCTCAGACATATCCAATTTAGAGATTCAAAACTTATGGATTTAGAGAAATTGTAACAGTCTACTCGCTTTGAGCTGTGTATCTGCACCTACCTTGTTCATGTTCTAACAGCTGCAGGGCTTCAACACCATTGCTCCCAGAAGGCCCTGCACCAAGCTCTGACACGGATTCTCCTTCTAAATCCAAAGAGGACACAGAATTGGAGCGATTTGAAGGACCTGATGAAAAATGATTTTTCTGTTAGATTTGTTCAGATCAGACTATTTTCCAAACTCGTAGCATAAACAGTACAAGATGCAACTTACTAGCAAGACGGAAAAAAAAAAAAAATGAGCTGAAGCCTGTCATTTTCAATACAAATTAGCCATGTATGTGAAATACTGAACTGAGGAACTCAAAAATTCTTCTCAATATGCTGAACTATTTAGAAAGTGTGTTAAATACCAACATCTCAATTATCTTGTAGAATTGGAAACTGGAACACTTAGCTCTCCAGTAATTAACACTTTACAACTTTGTAGTGCCACACAACAACATTAACTAATCTTCAGATACCTTGCCACACATGGTTAGCACATCAATATTAGTGTACTAGCTTTTAGCCAAAATTCAAATACAAACTTTTGTAATTAGTTTTCTCTAATAACTTGATTTTGTTTATATTGAAAAACAAGAAGGAGAGAAAAAACTAATCATGGAAAGTTAAATAAAATAACATATTACCTGGAACATTTGAACGGCTTGTAGAAGCCTATTCAATATCCCAGGGAAACCCCTCTTTGCTGTGTGAGATACTCATATAAGAGAGCTGTTGTTCTAGGCTCCTAACATTTTGGCATACAAAAAAATTGATAAAAATAAGATTAAAAGTCAGTATGTGAACTAGAAATTTACAGACAATTTAGATTGCAGTTATGCCAATAACATGCACCAAGTTGAAAATCCTTTTATCCTTTTTTCAACTACAGTCATTTTTTGTTCATCCCTTCCAGTCCAAAATTATCTTCAGCAACCTGTATGTCAAAGTTTCAGTCAAAAGTGACTTTTTACGGCCAAACATGAAGGCAGGCTTTTCGGGGGAAAATGAGACAGCCTTTGCAAAGGCAGATATGACATGCTGGATATAACAGAAGCTTCTTTTAGAATTAAAATCTGAAACACAAAACTTTTTGAATACTTAAGTAACCCTTCACCTTCAGATATTCCTTCCAGATTATCACTGCAGAGGGAAAAGCGCAAGGTTTTATCAGGTTTACCGTGGAGTTTGGTTTCATCAACAGGGACATCTCCTTGTCCTCCATCGGCAAGCTGCATGTTTAAGACCTATGGGGGAGGAAAAATCAACATGTTTAATTGACCCAGAAAAATAAATTAATTTTATTTACAAATCAGTCTAACAACTGAAACCAGATTTTTTTCAACTTTTCTAGATCTTTAATGGCACAGTCAGTATTTAACATCTCACATTTGAGGAAAGGTCATTTGAATCAAGATTGAGCACGTTTCTGCACAGTAACAGCCTGGTGAGATTTTAAAATAGCCAAGATTTAGACATGCAGTATATCATGAAAATGGAACCTCAACTGACTTTTTACTCTAAAGGCACCTTAATATCACATAGCAATTGATAATTGCAGCACTCCAACAGGAGGGAATCTGAACTATTGGGCAAGACATTAATAGACTTAAGGAAGTTGTCCTCTTATTCAAAGGACACATTATGCCAACAGCTGCAGATGGATAACGTAATACTTGGATATTCAGCCTTTACAAGCTTGGATATGGCAGCTCAGGTTTGCTCCCAAGCAATCTATCATGAAGTAACATCTCCACAGGCTTGGCATAATTAACTCTTCATGATTTATTATGCAGCAGTAGTTAAGTCTGTTTCATCACTTTCATTCTAAATACTACGTTTCAAGAGTTTATAACTTGGGCATGCACAGTAACTTCCGTATACAAAAGTTTCTAGAGGATTAGCATAAGACTTAATAGGCTTGCAAAGCAGAGAACAAACCAGTTCCTTTGGAGATACTAAAATCTCTTGGTTCTATGAATCAGAAGGTTTTACCCTACTAAGAAAGATGAGGCATGTCTCTGCACAGAATGACAAGGCAGGGATGGCTTAATGAAGGTGGTATTTATCTGCTTTCAAAATCCAACTGCAGAAACCACACCTTTACCTGGCAGCAGAGAGACACCAAAGCCATATAAAACACAATACTTACTTTACAGTTGTCCTCCAAGGCTTCTTCAGAGTTATTAAAATTGGCCAGGTGTCAACTTGTGTACACACACACACACACTATCAGGGAGGGAAGATGGTAAGTACTCTGTTAATTTACTACTTAAGTACTTAAAATGTCCAAGGAACCTTCTCTGAGATCCTTCCTGTCCCACAACAGCAGAAAGGCAGAAGATTCAGGGAGTGAACCATTGGCTAGGTAAGTGGTGGAAGGTTTTGGTTTTGTTAAACACTAGTCTAACTTCTGTTGGGAGAGGGGTCCATATAGTTTGGATGGCCTCCACCTCAATAAAAAGGAAACAAATCTCCTTGGGGACAGGCTGGCTAGAGTAATCAGGAGGGCATTAAACTAACAGCAAAAGGGGATGGTAAAAAGAGGGAAGCACTCATCACAAAATCAAGATGTTGAGAACAAAATTAATCAAGGAACCAAAGGACAGGAAGAGACGAAATTCCTGAATTGCCTGTACACCAATGCTAGGAGCCTGTAACAAACAAAAAGAATTGGAATTGCTCATTTGTGAGCATAAATTCAATCTATTTGGTATTACTAAAACCTGGTGGGATGTATCACAATAATGGAATGTTAAAATCAATGGTTATAACCTATTTAGGAAGGATCGAGTAGGCAAAAAGGGAGAGGGAGCAGCATTCTATGTCAAAAATGGCATTACCTGTTTCCGAGTCACAGATAACTCGGAAGAAAGTGATGTTGAATGATTATGGACCAATGTCCTAAGAGATAAAGCATAAGATGGGATATTAGTTGGTGTCTGCTACAGACCACCAAAATCACACTAGGGAACAGGATGACGGCCTCCTTACATGCCTATCTATAAATTGTAGGCAAAAAAAGTGTGATCGGGGGATTTCAATTTGAGTGCCATATGCTGGAGGTCTCATGCTGGCATTCCTTGGAATTTCTAAACATTATACATGACAATTTCTTAACTTAAAAAGTATTGCATCCAAGACGCGGGAATTCTGTATTAGATCTTGTCTTAACAGATAAAGAGGACCTGACCACAGAACTAAAATTAATGGTAGCTTCGAGACAAGTGATCATTCCTTGATCACATTTATAATGTGCAGAATAAAGTCCAGACGAACAATATGTATACTTGGTGCTTTACTAGGGCCAAATTACAAAGCTGAAAACAATTACGAGCCAAATCAGCTGGGAGGAAGAATTTAATCAGAAAAGTATGAATGATAATTGGAAATCATTTAAGAACATCTTACTGGACGCCCAAAAACTCACAATTAAGGAAGAACACCACATTGGTTAAAAAAGTGACCTTGTTCAGAGGGAAAATGAAGGCTGCTATTAAAAAAATAATAATAAATAATAATAATATATAACCAATGGAAGGAAAATGAAGTTGACAGAAATGAATATACATCAGAAGTTAGAATTGTAGAAAACTGATAAGGGAAGTAAAGGAACCCAAGAACAAATATATATGGCAAACAGCATTAAGGACAATAAGGAGTATTTAAAACCTATTAGGAACAAAAAGAATCCTGACAAAAGGTATTGGTCCATTACTAGATGGAAATGGTAGAACCATCAGTAATAATGCAAAAAAACAGACAAGGTAGTTTAATAAATATTTCTGTTCTTTATTTGGTGAAAAAACAAATGATATAGTCTCATCCAGGGCTTTGGAGCGGAGCCCAGAGCTGGAGAGCGGAGCAGCTCCAGAGCAGAGGAGCTGCAGGTTTTTGCCTGGAGCTGGAGCGGAGCCGGAGCACAGCTCCAAAGCCCTGGTCTCATCATATGGTCATGATACCACTCCTTTAATTCCACTAGTATCTCTGCAGGATGTTAAACAGAAGCTACTAAAGTTAGACATTTTTAAATCAGCAGGTCCAGATAATTCTTTGATGCAAGAGTTTTGAAAGAGCTGGCTGAGGAGCTTGCTAGACCATTGATGATGATTTTCAATATGTCCTGGAACCTCCCCAGTTCTCCAAAAGGCAGTAAGATAGGTAATGTTGTGCTGTATTAATCATTACAAATAGAAATCAGTTGTGGTTTGGAGAACATTTGCAACACCTAAATACAGTGAAACAAATACAAGGTTTTAGCCCTAATTCTCCAGTTTAAACCTTGTTTTAGTGTGTGACAAACTTAGTATTATTTCATGGTCTGAATATACATTCTTCATTTCTCAAAGCATGTGATTTATATTTGACTCCTTGTTCATACCTCATTTTCTGACATCATCCCCGGAGTAAGCTGTGGACCTGTTCCCAAAGAAATAACCAGCACTTCTTCTGGCTGAACTTCCAGTATAGACTCCTGGGAGGATCCCTCATGGTCTCCATGCTGGTCCACTGGAATATTTGATCTATTTCTGCTACGGGTAGCTAATGATACATGTTAAAATACAGAGTGTTATGAAGGTTTTCAATATTTAAACTCTCAGAGTACACCTCTACCCCGATAAAACGCAACCCTATATAACACGAATTCGGATATAACGCGGTAAAGCAGCGCTCCAGGGGGGCAAGGCTGCGCACTCCAGCGGATCAAAGCAAGTTCGATATAACGCAGTTTCACCTATAATGCGGTAAGATTTTTTGGCTCCCGAGGACAGCGTTATATCGGGGTAGAGGTGTATCTACAAATGCTATACAATACACAAGTGTGATGTTAGCGCATGCATACCAAAGAATGGGCAAAAATGCAGAGTACAATTTACAACTTTCTGGAAAGGTGAAAATTGATACTGGGAATGTGCAAAACTGACACTGAGGCTGTGTAATTATTTAAATATTTCACTACTGTGGAAATATGAGACTTGTAGCATAGTGGCTTAAGAAGCATATAACGTACCATGCTTCTCCATTAACCCCCAGATATTCCTGCCCGAGATGGGCAGGACAGCTTTCCCTTTAGGTTATCTGCACACATTCTTCATTTGCAAGAGAGACTCCCCTCTGCTTCTGTACCATTGCAAAAACAGAGCACCACCAGAAAGGCACTTTAGCTCCCATGTTTAAAATACCTTTTCAGTAGTGGTGGGTTTTTTTCCCTACAAATTGCAGTCATGCCAACCTCACAGCCTCATGACCTAAAAGCACCTTACACTGATAGATCTCCATCGCATTAAATAATAGGAAAATGATCATCAAAAAGCACCAGCAGACCAAGACAACCAAATGAAAAACACCTGGAAAAGCATTTTTTTGCATTTGTCCAATGAACCATTTATGGGTCCTTCCTGGGCCCTTGCTGAATTCAACAAGCAGGGAAACTTAAAGACCCTATTGTTGCCAGCTAGAAGGGCATCAAGCTTCTTATGGCTAAGAGGTCTGTTCAGAAACAATGTAGAACAGTGGTCCCCAACCTTTCTGTTACAATAGCATATTCATGTTCCCAGAAGAGTGTGGCGGGCTCCGAATGACCAGCCACCGAAATGCCGCCTAGAAGCGGCATCATCGAGAAGCTTTTGGAGGTATCATCTGCTACTACATGTTTGTATAGTGCCTAAAGCCCGGACTGTTAGAGCACTACTTTAATAAGAACGGCCATACTGGGTCAGATCAAAGGTCCATTTAGCCCAGTATTCTGTCTTCCGATAGTGGCCAATGCCAGGTGCCCCAGAGGGAATGAACAGAACAGATAATCAAGTGATCTATCCCCTGTCGCCCATTCCAGCTTCTGCCAAACGGAGGCTAGGGACACCATATAAATAAATAAATGTTATCCCTTCAGCATTCACCAGCAAACTCTCTGGACTACACCCAGACATCAATGATAGTTACTCAACATGTTAGCTGGTGCCCATCCCAGAATGCCTGCAAGAATAGGCAAAGAGTTCATAGGAGACATAGAATTCTCACTGTAAGGGAAGGCACACTGGCAGCAATTCAGACAGTGCTGTTTAGAGCAGCTTCCTGAACTCTTACTTAAAAACAAACCAACAAATAAAACTTTCTAACCAAATGTACAGCATTACAAAAGAATTAAGGCCCTGCATCCCATGAGTTGCTGAGCACTTTCCAATAGAGCCAACAGAAGCTAGAGGCACACAGCCCCTTGTGCAACTAGGTTCTAAAGCAGCATTACTGGAGGCTTTCAATGTTTTGTAGAGTAAACTTTTTATTAGGGCATTTAAGGCAGTTTTGGACTTTATTGGGCAAGTCCTTTTCAGCAAAATCTGATATAAAAGAGGATTCAAGTGTACACTAGATGGAATGTGTCAAACACTTATAAGCAAAAGCTGGTAAGCCCTTATTCCTTTTACCTCTTGGGTATGCTAATTTATAATGTTTGTGATGGCATATAAAATAGAAAATGCCACTCTAGGCCTGGCCTAGGATGGTTCTACCCTGTTCAGAGCAGGTGCTGGTAACGGAAATAAGTAATTCAGAATAGTGGTATGCCACATCTTGCACTGGAGAGCCACTCAGCAAGAAGAACTGCAGAAAGTCACAACAACAAAACAAAACAAAAAAACAAAACATCACAAACCTGAAGACCTGATGTTACATCATCAGAAACTGACAAACACATGGCAAAGCAACATCATACCACCACCCTGATTACTTTGTGGTTCTCTAACTCCTTTTAATATAATCTTCTCTTCCTCTCCTCATTCTGGACCCCTTGGAGAAAGAGCCAAGAACCTGAAGTTCCTTATCTTATCTAGGGGCTGGCAGCATGGCATCAATTTCCTCAGTTGAAACATGGGAGCTGAGGCCAAATGTGCAAATTGAGAGTTAAATTTTTACCTTCAAATATTATGCATCAAAGGGAGAGTAGGCTTTTTAGGGTACTACATTTTTCTAGCTATTTAAGTAGGAATTGGTCTGTGTAATGGAATAAACAAAGAAGCCTGGCACAAAGCAAATTAAAGACAAGCATGAGAAGCATGGTTTTATGAAGTGAATAGACGTTTTGCATAGAGGAAGAAGGGAAAGAGTCCATTACCCACCAAATGGGGTTACTAGATTAATGTGAGCTGAGAGATTGGTGGTAGAAGTATCCCAGGCAGTAATGGCTGCCAACTGTTGTCCTGGGTTTCGACAGCATTAAACAGAAACAAAATCAAGCCTTTGAACAACAAAAATATTTTAAACTGTAAAATAAATACAAACAAGTTGTTACTTCACTAATGTAAACTTAGAATAGCAGTTGTGCACAGAGAGGTAAGGATAACTCAGGGTACCAAAATGAGGTTTTAGTAATTGCTACCTTTAATTTACTATTTTAAGTATAAATATTTTTGCCTATGTTACAGATAAATACCAAGCTCTTTTTCTACTGAATACCAATATTCCAATCATATAAGTAAACACTTGAACAGAGTGCAATACTTTAGTATCTAGAGGGAAAAAAAGTGTCACATTTTGAGATGGGATATTTTTGAGCTGAAAAGGTATAAGATCATGAAATTCTAGGCTTCAGAAGAGAATGCGCAACATCACATCAGTAGCCAGATTTAAGACAGCATAATTACGAGGCAACCTCCCCTCTTAAACTGCTTGGCACTTTTTTAGCATTATCTTTAATGGATCCCCCTTCCTCCCATTTTCCATACTGGTGTTGCCAAATGTCTGCACCCTAGCTTCCTTCCCCACTCTCATCGCTTGAGTGATCATCTCCACGGTGATGATTTAAATCTACCTCCCTATGCCTAACCTCTCCCCCACTGATCAGATTCCCATCTCTTCCTGTCTCTCCAACATTTTATTACAAACATTCTGCCACTTCTCTAAATATTGCAAACCCGAACATCCTTCTTTCCTTCTACTTTCTCCTCATATCCAAACCCTCTCTGTATCAATGTTGACAACTGCACTATCCTCACCACCACTCAATCTCCGACTCTTCCCTTTCCGTCTCTCCTATCCACTGTCCTGCACCATTTCACTAACATATGCTGATTAGATTATATTAAGTCTACATTACATGCGAACTAGGAACCCTACAACTTCATGTACTATATGAATACACTAAAATTCAGTCTGGTTTAAGAGGTGTAAGTAGGAGTAAAGGAAAAATTACACTATGAATTGGAATATTCTTCCAAGGAAAGTGGTGGAAACATCATTTGGGAAATTTCAAACTTGACTAGACAAGGCACTAGAAAAAAAAATATGATAAAAGTACAGTCCTGCTAGAGTGGTTACACCAGAAAGATGATCCAACCGATATTTTCATTACATAAAGTCTGATTCAATGACAACTATGCTACACACAAACACACACACACAGTGGAAGTGGTGTGAAGAAAACGTAAGCATATCCTACAAGAGGACTGAAGAAATGCTGAAGAAGTGTATACAGGGTGCAGGAAAGCCTATGAACAAAAAGCTTTTGCTGTAAGAATTTCTCTCAATCTTCCTCACCTATAGGCAGTCGATTTTTTTTGTTGGCTGGGGTAGTTGCAGGGGAGAGTTGTGGGGTATTGTAAGGAGTCATTTCAAGGCTGCTACTTTTCCCGGGTTTGTTCTGGGGTAAGTTTGCCAACAAGTTTTCCAGAGCCATCCGATCTTCCTTCAGTTGGTCACTTGACATTACATTTCGCATAAAACCAACCTACAAAATTAGAGTAGAAAGGAGCATGAAGCTACATAGTAACCTACTACACCCACTTATATCTCTCTCCTGCAAGCATGTGCAGGAAAATATTACTCCTATTGAAGAACCAGGATATTACCAGATTAATAAGTTGGCTGTATGTCATATAAACCACAGTCCTACTCAATCCTTCTAGAAGGTTAACTGAGGACATCGGAGGAGTTTCCACAGCACGCCCACTAATAACAACATCCAGGAAAGCAGCAACACAGCTCTGCAAGGAGAAGACGTAGTTTTTTTTAGTGAATGGTTTCAAATTTTAGAGCTACAGAAGAACACAAAGGTACAAGAGGTATAGACATAATTTACATGGGAATATCAGTTTTGCTGCTTCTTACATATATAGCAAATCAAACATCTTTTAGCCAATGAAGAGTAAGTACAAAATTATGCAAAAAATTTAGAGTTCCTTTCACTCCATATCTGCATTTCAAAGTGTCACTTGTTTAAATAGATTCTGTAGTGCTCAAATATTTAAGTACGGTTTTAAAAATGCTGTTATGCAATGGCACTAGAAGACTTAAACTAGCTCACAGTAATGAACTTGTACTTAAATTGTTCCTTCCTCGGGAAGCAGCTGAGCACAGCTTACAAGTGAAACAAAATTATAGGGGACAGGGATAGGCAAGTAAGGGAACTGTCAATTTAAAAGTCACAGCTGACTGGATGTTTACCTAGTTTCATTAGAAGTAGCAAGAGAGATTGAAAGAAAAGAGCAAAAAAGTTTGTTAGTTTGCTTTCTGCATTTGACAGCACATTGTGTATAGTTAGTTTCACTGTTTCCTCCGTAGAGTCAGTTCCCCTATTGTGCGTGCATCCTTCATCCAGTAAGAAAGAGTAAACAATTTACTAAAAAGGGCAGGGGGGTGGGGAGGAAGAGAGGAAATGAGGCAAAAAACTGACAGGAAGATCCATGGGCAGGTGTGCAATTTTTTTTTTTTTTAAATTGAATACATGGTGTCCCCTTAAGTAAAAGTAGTTTATGCTAAATTCAGCAGAGAAAATTATTTAAAAAAAATCACTTTGTATCTGTTTTAGAAAGTGTCATATTTTGACGTTTTGTTAATGTTGTCATTTAAGCAACAAGGTGGTGTGTGCCTAGTAGTCAGGAGGCATGACTCCAAGTTCTATTCCCAGCTCTGACCCTACTGTATGTGACCATGCAGATGTCACTTAACCTGTACCTCAGTTTACCTACCCATAAATTAGATGTGCTGCTCACCTACACCTCATAAGAGGACTGCGAAGCTTATTTGTTTGTGAAGTGCTTTGAGATTCTCAGAAAGGCAAAGTGTCAAATATGTACATATGTACTGTTTTGTGACTCTTACTTTGTCAAATTTGCCAAGGTTGCTCTTCATGTGCGGATCTCCCTCTTCAGAACCTGTCATTGCCAACTGCTGCAAAAGTCTCCCGACCTACAATGGAAAAAGAACACTTTGGGCAAATATTTCAGAAACCATTACAGAACAACAAGATAGACTGTAATACAGGAATCAAATGAGAAGTTCTTCTCTTTTAAACTACTATTTTAACGTACATATAAACTTTCCCAGAGTTACTTTTGGGGCTAAAATTTCTCACCATTGTTCTTAGACCCGAAGTAAAATGTTCTATGTGGAAATATACTCAGTCCTGCCATGAGTGCAGGGGACTAGACTAGATAACCTCTCAAGGTCCCTTTCAGTCTTATGATTGTATGAAAGTTTCACTAAAAGCTATCCGAGTTATCTAAACAGGAAGAGTATTTTCTCCTATTAAGAAAGCTGTGTACTTTTTTCCACTCCCAACTCAAAGGCTGCTTTGCTTTCCCTCTTTCATTCAATGAACAATGTATAATAGTACCTTATTTTAAATTATTTCATTATTTGTAAAATAATTCCTACCCATTTATTTGAATATTGCATGCAAAGCCGTTATTTTCCATATTTTTTAAGCCTATGCTGGAGTATTAGGCTCTGATTCTTCACAGCAAATATGGAAGGGATGAGGATTGAACCTAGAGGTCTTAGACCTGAAGATTTTTAAAGGCCATGTAAATTTTGCTAGACAAGCATGGAAAAAACACAAACCTCTGACTCAGTTTGTACACTGCTTAACATCTTTATCCTGAAAAAGAACCCTCCTTAACCTGTCACCAAGAGGTTTATAAAACTGTGAGTCCTATAACAATATACAAAAAATGATACGGCAAGTGTATAAGTGATCCCTTGTTTTACAGCAGCATCTAAAGAACCCAATCAGGATTAAGGCCCCCTCCTGCTATGCACTGTGCAGACATAGTAAAACACTCTCTCTGCTCTACAAAACTTACTGAAATGAATTTCATCAGTCAGTATACCAGTTACACGTACATACACTGATGCCATGTTTTGCCCCATGTACATGGAACATGCGGTAGTTTTTTAGTCAAATGGGTGCTGTTTAATACCACTAATGAATATTAAGTTCCCAAAACATTTGCACAAAGACAATACATTCTGTCACCTGAAGGCATATTCTAAAGTGTTAAAACAGCGGGTAGTTGCCCAATAGGCAACATGGTGTACATCTATTCAGAGGACAAAAGAGACAGACATTTAGCAAAAGCGCTAAATGACTGTTTCAGTTTTCACCAAAAAGTTTAGTAGCAATTGGACACCTAATGTAGTGAATGCCAGTGAAGATTAGGTAGGATCAGAGGCTAAAATAGGGAAAGAACAAGTTAAAAAATGACTTGGACAAGTTAGATGTCTTCAAGTCACCAGGGCCTAATGAAATACATCTTAGAATACTCAAGGAGCTGACTGAAGGGATATCTGAGCCATTAGTGATTATCTTTGAAAAGTCATGGAAGGTGAGAGAGATTCCAGAGGACTGGAAAAAGGCAAATATAGTGCCAAGCTAAAAAGAGGGAATAAAGACAACCTGGGGAACTACAGAGCAGTCAGCTTAACTTCAGTACCCAGAAAGATAATTAAGCAAATAATCAAGCAATCAATTTGCAGACACTTAGAAGGTGATAAGTAACAGTCAACATGGATTTGTCAAGAACAAATCTCAAACTAACCTAATAGCTTTCTTTGAGAGGGTAACAAGCCTGGTGGATGGGGGGGGAAGCAGGTGATGTGGTATATCTTGACTTTAAGTAAGGCTTCTGATACTGTCTCGCATGACCTTCTCATAAACAAAGTAGGGAAACACAACCTAGATGGAGCTACTGTAACGTGGGCGCATAACTGGTTGGAAAACCATTCCCGGAGGGTAGTCATCAGGGGTTCACAGTCAAGCTGGAAGGGCATATCAAGTGGGATCCCACAGGGATCAGTTCTGGGTCTAGTTCTGTTCAATATCTTCATCGATGATTTAGATAATGGCATAGAGAGTACACTTATAAAGTTTGCAGACAATACCAAGCTGGGAGGGGTTGCAAGTGCTTTGGAGGACAGGATTAAAATTCAAAAGGATCTGGACAAATTGGAGAAACTGTCTGAAGTAAATCAAATGAAGTTCAATAAGGACAAATGCAAAGTACTCCCCTTAGAAGGAACTATCAGTTGCATACAACAAAATGGGAAATGACTGCCTAAGAAAGAGTACTGTGGAAAAGGATCTGGGGGTCACAGTGGATCACAAGCAAAATGAGTCAACAGTGTTGAGTGCCACAAAAACAAAACAAAAAAAGTGGGGGGCGCGCAAATAATATTCCGGAACGTATTAGCAGGAGTGTTGTAAGCAATATGTGAGAAGTCATTCTTCCGCTCCACTCTGCGCCGTTACAGCTTCAATTGGAGTATTGTGTCCAGTTCTGGGTGCCACATTTTGGGAAAGATGTGGACAAACTAGAGAGTCCAGAGAAGAACAACAAAAAAAGCTTAAAGGTCTAGAAAACATGACCTGTGAGGAGAGATTGAATAGGACAAGAAGCATTGGTCTTAAAATGCAGAAAGGGCTATTTAGGTTAGACATTAGGAAAACTTCCTAGCTGTCAGGGTGGTTAAGCACTGGAATAAATTGCCTAGGTATGTTGTGGAATCTCCATCATTGGAGATTTTTAAGAGCACGTTAGACAAACACCTGTCAGGGATGGTCTAGATAAGACTTAGTCCTGCCTGGAATACAGGTCCCTTCCAGTCCTAGAGTTGTATGAAATTCTATTATTTCAGTTAGCGCAGATTAGCAAAAAAAAAATACAAATATGCTAGCAAAAGTGGAAGGATATTAAAATGTACAAGCGCTGCTAGACCAGTCTTACAAATATTTGTACTTTACAGCTCTCACCCTTATAAAAGCAGGTGTATTGCCTTTTAATGGGGAGTTTAGATGGCTGCTATATATTTCTCAACTTCAACAGTGGCAATCAAAAACACCAATAAATGTCTTAAAAACTCAGCATTTTAAAACAAATGGGTATTCAAGCTTTAAATTTGCCTCTTCAGGAATCATAATAGCAGAAATATTTTACATCAGTTTTCATCATCTTATCCCTAGTAAAACCAGTAAAAATACTTTAACAATAGCCCCAATAAATGCTTAGAAGATCTCAGATATGAGGAGAGGTTGCAAAGGACTGTAGAGGATTTTTTAAACTAAGGTTTGGAGGAAAGCTGTCAGGTGTGGAGTTGAACATAGTTCAGGCAGAAAAATCCCTTAGGAATGAATTTATTAAAGTGGGATCTCTATGCCCTAGTAAAGACAATAGGAAAGAATTTGGTAAAATATAGACAGGAGCTAGTAAGGAACAGTCAAATGCAAAGGAGCCCCATTTAAATACAAAGTGTTTATATACAACTGCTAGATATCTAAATACGAAGATGGGTGAACTACAATGCCTGGCATTAAATGAGGATATTGATATAACAGGCATCACAAAAACTTAGTGGAAGGAGGATAACTAATGAGACATGGTAATACCCGGATTCAAAATATACAGAAATGACAGTAGGTCATACCGATGGGGCACTGTATGTGAAAGAAAGCACAGAGTCAAAGTAAAAATCTTAAATGAATAACACTGCCCCATAGAATCTCTCTGGATAGAAATTCCATGATTGAACAATAAGTGTATAGCTGTAGGAATATACTACCAACCACCTGATCAGGATGGTGATGATGATTGTGAAATGCTCAGCGGCTATAACGGCAGAAAACGCAATAAAAATGGGAGATTTCAATTATTCTCATATTGACATGGTACATGTCACCTCAGGAAGGAATGGAGAGAAAAATTTCTAGAAACCAAGGAGTAGCTTGTCCTGGCACCTAGAAGGGGAGAGGCAAGTCTTGATTTAGTCCTAAGTGGAGAATAGGATATAGACAGCAGTTAAATATAGTTGAACTGCTCAATAGTAGAGACCATAATGTAATTACATTTAACATCCCTGTAGAGGAAAAAATGCCAAAGAAACCCACCACAGTCAAATTTAATTTAAAAAAGGGGAACTGTACAATAATGAGGAAGTTAGTTAAACAGAAATTAAAAAGGAACAGTCACAAGGGTGAAACACCAGCAAACTACAGAGAGACTATTTAAAAACACCATAATAGGAGGCTCAAACAAAATGTATACCCCGAATTTGAAAAACAAAGAACAGTAATAACAAAAAAATGCCACCATAGCTAAATAGCGAAGTAAAAAGAAATGAGGCAAAAAAGGTATCCTTTAAAAATTGGAAGTCAAATCCTAGTGAGGAAAATAGAAAGGAGCATAGACTCTGGCAAGTCAATTATAAAGCAGGCCACAAAAGAATATGAAGAGTAACTAACTCAAGACACAAAAACTGACAACAAAAAAAGTTAACTACATCAGAAGTAGGAAGCCTGCCAAAACAATCAGTAGGGCCACTGTATGATTGAAGTGCTAAAAGAGCACTCGGAAGATAAGGCTGTTGCAGCAAAGCTAATGAATTCTTTGCATTGTCTTAACTGTAGAGGATATGGGGGAGATCCCCACACACAAGCCATTCTTTTCAGGTAATAAATCTGAGAAACGGTCCCAGATTCACGTGTCAATAGAGGAGGCTGGAACAAACAGATGAATACTATCTGGTCCTGGTGACTTATTACTATTAATTTTATCAAAGAGTTCTGAAGGAAGTCCAATATGAAATTGCAGAACTACTAACTGTGGTACATAAACCCATTGCTTAAAATCAGCCTCTGTACCAGATGACTGGAGGGTAGCTAATGTAATATCAATTTTTAAAAAAAGCTCCAGAGGCAATCCTGGCAATTACATGCCAATAAGCCTACCTTCAGTATCAGGCAAAATGCTTGAAATTATATTAAAAAACAGAATTATCAGACACATGCAGGGCTTTGGAGCTGTGTTCCGGCTCCACTCCAGCTCCAGGCAAAAAACTGCAGCTCCACTGCTCCGGAGCCGCTCCAGGCTCCGCTCCAAAGCCCTGGACACATGGATGCTTTTATAAAGGGAAATCATGTCTCACCATTCTATTAGAACTCTCAGAGGGGGTCTACAAGCATGTGGACAAGGGGGATCCAGTTGATAAGCATACTTGGACTTCGAGAAAGCCTTTGATAATATCCCTCACCAAAAGCTCTTAAACTAAGTAGTTACGGGATAAGAGGGAATGGTTCTCTCATGGGTCAGTAAGTCATTAAAAGATAGCAAAGGGTAGGAAAAAATGGTCAGCTTTCACAATAGTGCGAAGTAAATGGTCCCCCAGGGGTCTGTACTGGGACCTATGCTGTGGAAAAGGGGGTGAATCGTGGCTTTGCAAAATCTGAAGATGATATAAAATTACTCAAGATAGTTAAGTCCAAAGCCAATTGTGAAGAGTTACAAAGGGATCTCACAAAACTGGGTGCCTGGGCAACAAAATAGCAGATGAAACTTGATGTTGCTAAGTGAAATGTAATGCACACAGGAAAAAATAATCCCAACTATACATTAAAATGATGGGGTCTAAATTAGCTGTTACCACTTAAAGATCTTGGAGTCATCATGAATAGTTCTCTGAAAACATCCATTCAGTGTGCAGCACCAGTAACAAAAAAAACCCACACAACTAGGAAATATAAGACAGAAAATAGATCCTATAAATCCATGGTACGCCCACACCTTGAATACCAGGTGCAGTTCTAGTCGTCCCATCTCAAAAAACAAACTAGAATTGTGAAAAGTACTGAGCAGGGCAACCAAAATGACTAGGGTAGCCAACATTTTCCATATTTGAGGAGAGATTGTTCAATTTAGGAAAGAAACAACCAAGAGGGAATATGATAGAGGTCTATAAAATTATGAAAGGCACGGAGAAAGTGAACAGGGAAGTGTTTTATTTACACCTTCACAGAACACAAGAATTAGGGGTCATGTAATGAAATTAATAGGCGGCAGGTTTAAACAAACAAAAGGAAGTATTTCTTTACACAACACGCAGTCAACATATGGAACTCATTGCCATGGGATGCTCTGAAGGCTAAAAGTACAGTAACTCCCCACTTAACATAATTATGTTCCTGAAAAATGCTTCTTTAAGCAAAACGATGTTAAGCAAATCCAGTTTCCCCATAATTAATGTAAATTGGGGGGGGAGGGGTGTTCCAGGGAAATGTTGCTTTGTTGAGGTGGTGAAATCAGAGGGTGGGATATTTCCCAGGGAATGCCTTATTACTAAATGATGAACTAGCACTCGGCTGAGCCCTTAAGGGTTAACACATTGTTAATGCAGCCTCTCACACTCTACAATGCAGCAGGAATGGAGGGAGGAGAAATGACACCGCAGAGAGAGAGAGAGAGAGAGAGAGAGAGATGCATTGCCCCTTTAAGTACGCTGACCCCACTCTAAGTACTTTACCTTTTTAAGTAGATCAGCAAGTGGAGACAGCAGCTGCTGCCAGCAAGCTCCCTCAGTCCTGAGCCCTGTCATGTCCACCCCTGCTCTGTGGAGATGGGGGGCAGGAGCGGGCAGATACCTTGACATTAGCACCCCTCTTCCCCTCCTCCCTTCCCCTTCCCCCCCCCCCCCCCCCGCACAGCAAGCAGGAGGCTCCCGGGAGCAGCTCCAAGGCAGAGGGCAGGAGCAGCACACGGCAGTGGCGGGAGGGACAGCTGAACTGCCCAGCAATTGATAGCCTGCTGGGTGGCGTAAAAAAAGAATGAGATAAATTAATGGCCACTCAATGGCTATTAGCCAAGATGGTCAGGGCCACAACTCTATGCTTCTGGTGTACCTAAACCTCCAACTGCTAGAAGCTGGGACTGGATGACAGGATACATCATTCAAAATTGCCCTGTTCATTCCCTCTGAAGCTTCTGTCATTGGACACTGTTGGAAGACAAAATACTGGGCTAGATGGACCATTGGTCTGACCCAGCACGGCCATTCTTATCTGGTCTCATTTGTTTAGAGTAACATAAAAAAGGAAGTGGTACCTGCATCAGATTAAATCTTGCCACCTCGTTTATTGGGGCATCAGAAATTATTCCATACTGTTCTGGGTTGACAACTGCAGGACAAATGAAACATGCAAGCAGAAGATCCGTGCACATTGCTCGCACCTCCCCAACCTCCAGCCGGTCTACACAGGAGAGTGTTTTGTACATTTGTGATAAAATCCATCTCAAGCTATGCGGAAAGCAGTATGTGTTCTGCTTGAGATAACCAATGAATTTGTTCACCAAAGCCACTAACTTAGCCTCATTGGAATCCACCATTTCTTGGACTTTTTGTTTGAACCTTTCTGTGCCTTTCTCCCCAAAGAGTTTTTCCTGTTGTGCGGGAGAGAACCTCTCAATCAATTTGTTTGCATCTGTTTCTAGGTGGTCTTCATCTTCCACCAGCAGCTGCATGATTGGCTCATGCAATGTTGCAGTGAGGAAGAGTTTTGCAGAAAAGAGTCCTTCAGAAAAAAGTTTGAATAAAATGCTGAATGCACACGTGCCTCTCCTCAAAAGTCGTCTGGGATTGTCACTTTCCTTCAGTTCAAATTCTATCAAGTAACGCAAAACTTGAAGGAGGTAGCTCTCATCTTCCTGCATAATGCAATTGCCATAGATGGAGGTAAAAACTGTGTAAATAACACTTTGTGTGTTGTCCTGGTTGAGTTTCTCTCCAGCAACCAGAGAGGAAGCAATAAGCCTAGGGTTCTCTCTCAACCTGTTGAGGAATTCTCCATAAGCAGTCTCTTGAAATCCCAACTGCTTGTACCCATCAACAAACTGTGTGTCCTCCAAGACTTTGGCATGCTGGCAGCATTCAGCAGGAGAAGCTTCAGCACTTCAGAGAAAAAACAGTGAAAAATTTCAATTATTTGTAACAAGACTGTCAAACGATTAAAAAATTAATTGTGATTAATCATACTGTTTTTAATCATACTGTTAAACCAGTGGTTCTCAAACTTTTGTATTGGTGACCCCTTTCACATAGCAAGCCTCTGAGTGCGACCCCCTTATAAATTAAAAACACTTTTAAATATATTTAACACCATTATAAATGCTGAAGGCAAAGCGGCATTTGGGGTGGAGGCTGACAGCTTGCAACCCCCCCATGTAATAACCTTGCGACCCCCTGAGGGATCCCGACCCCCAGTTTGAGAACACGCGTGTTAAACAATAATAGAATACCATTTATTTAAATATTTTTGGATGTTTTCTACATTTTCAAATATACTGATTTAAATTACAATACAGAATACAAGATGTACGGTGCTCACTTTGTATTATTTTTTATTACAAATATGTGTGTGTGTGTGTGTGTGTTGGGGGAGCGCTGTCCCTTTAAACGGAGCACTCAGACGCTTGAATGCTTTTTTCAGCCAGCAGCAGCTGCTGTTGGCAGCACTCACTCCTGAGCCAGCAGCAGACAGGCTCCTCCTGATTCCCCACCTCAGCTCAGTGGCGACTGGGTATATGGGCAGGAAGAGGGGGACACCCCAACATCAGCCCCTCACCCCCACTTTGCGCAGCAGACAGGAGGCAGGCTCCCGCTCTGGAGCAGGTTGGCCAGGAGCAGCAGTGGAGCACAGGTATCCCTCTCCCAGAGGCATGTAGCGACTTCCCTCCTCTTCCCTTCACCCCCTCCAGCACAGCACCCTGGGCAGCCTCCCTCGCACCCCCCTAAGGCCGGGCTCTTCTCTCCTCCTCCCTCAGAAGGTGTTTAACCAGCTCTCCCAAACTGCCTGCAGTCTCTTCTCCCTGTCCGCCTTCTGCCCACTGGCACAGGCGGTGCCTACCTCCCCTCCACCACCACATCCCATCTCCAGAGATGCAAGATTAAGGATCATTTAAAAAAATAACACGTTAATTTGTTTTGAGTTAATTGCATGCAGTAACTGCGATTAATCGACAGCCCTAATTTTTAATAGACAAATTATGAAATCTAAAAGCAGCAGCATTCTGAATCCATTACCAGGAGCTCTAGACCAGTTGTTTTCAAACTTTTTTCTGGGGACCCATCTGAAGAAAACTGTTGATGCCAGGGACCCAACGGAGCTGGGGATAAGGGGCTTGGAGTGTGGAAGGAAGCTCTGGGCTGGAGCAGGGGATTGGGATTTATGGCTCTGGGGTGGGGCCAGGGATGAGGGTTTTGGGGTGCAGCAGGGGCTCCAGGTTTGGGGGGAGCTCAGGGGTGGGGCAGGGGCTCAGGGTGCAGAAGGGGGGCCGGGCTCTGGGGGGTGCAGGCTCTGGGGTGGGGCCAGAGATGAAGGACTTGGGGTACAGGAAGGGGTTCTGGGTTGGGAGGAGCACGCTCACGGCTGGGGCAGGAGATTGAGGCGCGAGTTGGGGCACGGAGTTACCTCTGGCGGCTCCCGGTCAGCGTCACAGCCAGGGTGCAGATGCAGTCTTCCGGCCTGTCCTGGCACCACAGACCATGCTGCGCCTGAAGCAGTCAGCAGCAGGTCCAGCTCCTAGGCAGAGGTGCACAAGCGGCTCTGCGCGGCTCTCGCCCGCAGGCAGTGCCCCCCCCATTGGCTGCTAACTGGCCAGTGGGAGTTTGGAGCCAGTGGGAGTTTGGAGCCAGTGCTTGGGGCGAGGGCAGCGCACGGAGCCCCATGGCCCTCCCGCCTAGAAGCCAGAACTGCGGCTGGCTGCTTCCAGGGCGCAGCGCTGTGTCGGAACAGGTAGGCACTAGCCTGCCTTAGCTGAGCAGCACCACCGACGGGACTTTTAACGTCCCATTCAGCTGTGCTGACCAGAGCGACCCAGAGCCTTACATGCCGCGACCTAGTACTGGGTTGCGACCCAAACTTTGAAAAATGCTGCTCTAGACAATAGAGTAAAAAAAAAAAAAAAAAATACACCGCAAGAATTTTTCCTTTAAAAAAAAAAAAAAAGATAGCAGTTAACATCTACAATCTTTATTGTAAGTTTCAAAAAAAAAAAAAACTGTGAACATTAGTCAATGTATGAGCTTCATTACAATAACAAATTCCAGCATTTAATAATAAAAACAATTTCTTACTATGAACTACCAATCAGAAGAGATGCAACATGTACACACACACACACACACACACACACACACACACACACAGAGGAAGGCCAAAAAAAATAAAAATAATAAAAAAAGGTAGAGTGAACTACCAGTAGTCACATCATATTTAAGAGCAAATCTGAGACAACTCAGACTTCCTGTTTTAGAATAATTTTTTAGAATGGTTTTAGAGCCATTAAAATTTTGTCTTTAGAATCATCTGTTGTGCTCAATATACAGTATGAAAGGAATTCACAAGAGTTTAGGAGTTCAATTTTCCAGAAAGCATGTGTCACCTTGTTATGATAAGTCTGTCCAAGTTAATCCTTTGCTGCTTGGAAATCCACGCTGTGTGGTACAGTTTCTCAGCTGTCTTCAATACATCTGTATTTAATCTCTGAATGAGTTGCTTTTCTGAGTTTACATAGAGTCGTTCCTGCTTGAGGTGATGAGCCAGAGTGTGAATATCCAGCTTCACCATCTTTGAGGGTGAGAGGACTACACAGTACTCACTGCAAAAGGAAAAATACATGAAGAATTTCACATTATATATAGCTTCTATTTGTTAAAACTCCAACAGACAAAAAGAATTTGAATACTGAAAAGTTATCAAAAACTTCATGATAAAATTTAAGAACCAGTGATAATTGTAAGTTTATGACTTACTGTAACTATAGTATCCATCTTTGATCCTGATTTTCCTCATGGATCCCTACTTTCTTCCTGGATTGTATTTTCTAAATGGACAACCAACCTAATTCTCAGTTACTGAGGGACAATCTCCACTCATTGATATATTTTGCTTTCCACAACCAAATCTCTGTACAACTTTTCATGAGGGATGTACCCAAGTACTCGGATTCTAATATCTAAACTGTATTGTTAAATCTATTCACCTCAGTTTGGGTTATTGCTGATTATGTACTTTATGTATCATATGACTTTAAAAACAAACTTTGTATTTGTGGACAATCTAAACACTATACCCAGATGTACAGACACTCTTTTCTGAACCTATGTATTCTATAATTTTTTAACATTAGCTTTAATACAAATTTTAAATCTAGCCCCACCTCCCAAACCCCAGGCAACATCCCTAGTTATTGGGCCATCCTTCATCACTGTAAAACACTTCAAGTTGATAATGTGATCTTCAAAATTTCTCACATGCACTTGCAGGGTTCGGTGACATCATATTGGCCAGTTCCACACACATTAAAGCTGCCCTCAGCTCTGGTAACTTGAACATTACTCTATTTTCACTAATAACAGCAAAGCTCTCCCCAAAGTGCCACACTGGGGTGAGGGAAGGTGGGGGAGGGAGAACACCCTCAGGATTACCCTTCTAATTTCTAATGGTGGAGGCCAGCATGATGACCCACAGACAATCATACAGGAGGTAGAGGGAGGCAGAAGGGGAAAAGGAGTCCCATTTTGACATATTATATGGTCAGGTCAGTGCTCAGTGAGCAAAGGAGTACATGTGAATAAGATTTATCAGAACACATACTAAGCTATGCTGCAGTTTAAAGTAAGTATTTGGGTCTAGTAGCCCCATGACTGACAGAAATTCCTGCTTTTATGTGAAATAAAGAGGATTCTGTCTTCTAAGTTATTCAATTTGCCTTTTCTGCTAGAGACTTATAACTAGCACCACCCATACATAAACATGCACAGAATGCATTGCTATTCAATAGTAGAACTCATTCAACAATGTCTCCTCAAACATCCCAACTCACAGGAATGTACTTGCAGGCCATGATCCAGAAATTCTCTAAGTGACAAAACAAACTGAAGAAACCTCAAGCTGGAAAGGAAATCTGAACAGTCCATTACAGTACAACAGCAGCTAAGTATTTAGTGAACAACTTATTTGCTTTTTAATGGCTAAATAAACCAAAAAAGTATCATAGTATTTAAAACCTTTCATTATGTTAGAAATTTAATGAAGGTTGGTAAGAAGTGTTTGCCAAATATGTAACTATATGATGATATAATCAGATATTGCAATATTAATCAGATGCAACTTGTCTAGTTTAGGATTTAAAGGTGTGGTCTTTGCACCTGTTAGCTAACATGTCCTAACTATCCAATTTAAACGCCTAGATAGATGAGGCATACTGCCGTTGACATGTGATAAAATGGTCAAGTTATTCAAAAGAAATTTCCCTTTTTCCTCTATTTATTTAAATTAAGATGTTGAGGAATCATTTGTGAAAACCATATTAACATGGACAATATAATTTGTGTAAGCACAATTACAGAGAAGAAAACTGAGCAGCCATTAACCTCACCTGATTTCTTACAAAGAAAATTACCTTAGCTGACCACTCATTTCCTCACCATCAGATGTAGCCCTTTTTGAGTGTTCGTATGGCAGGAAGAATTATGACCAGCTCCATCACCCTGTATATGTTAGACAGAGCACCCAAGTACTATGGTGATGGGTACTTAAATACAATAAATGGAATGCCTGCCTGTTCCCTATCAGCTCTAGCACCTTCAGTGAAGCCTGATCTCACAATGCTACTTGCCCCCACACTCGGGGAACTAGAGTATGATTTATGATTTGCAGGCATATCACTCTCCTCTTTATACTCTTTTAAAGATCTTTCCAGCCACACCAAGCACTAAACCACAGGATCCTTTCCAAATAATATTTATTAGCTTCCCTAACTGGGCACAGAATTTTAAAAAGAAACCCTGATGGTTCAAGAGCATGAGTCACCAACAACTACTTACCCAAGTTCCCTCACCAATGGTTCGACTTGACAAGCAAAACCCTATCATCCAAAAGGAAGATAAACCATAAATAGCCGTCATATATAATCTTTATATATAGAAAGGTTTAAACAGCTAATGTCTGAACACCTCAACTTACAAAGCATTTTCTAAGCTTGCAAAGGAGACTCAGAGTATCCTTAACAAAAATCAATCCAAAGGCTGTAGTTCATGCTGAGATCATCTCTCTACTTGAAGGTGATATTAAACCAAAAGAACAACGAGGAGTCCGGTGGCACCTTAAAAACTAAGATTTATTTGGGCATAAGCTTTTGTGGGTAAAAAAAAAAAAAAAAAAATACCAAAAAGAAACATTTCTTCAGTTGCATCTGAAGGAGTGGAGTTTTTTACCCACAAAAGCTTATGCCAATATAAATTTGTTAGTCTTTAAGATGACACTGGACTCCTCATTGTTTTTGTGGATACAGACTAACACGGCTACCACCCCTCTGATACATTAAATCAAAAAGACTCCAAGAAGAATACAAAGTACCTTTACAAAAAGTTGTAAAGGTGACTGCCTCGTTAAATGAATGGAGAAGTTCTATTAATGTGACAGAACTGTGCCAGCAGCATAAGGTTTCTAACAAATACTTTCTTGCAACAAATTATGCTTACAGTAAATATCAAGAAATAGATTACATATACCTATGTTAAAGCAACTTCCAGGTGACCAGAAAAAATTATGTATATACTGACATGTTACTGTATTCCTCTGTTTTTACAAGGTATTGCAGCACATGGATCTAAAACAAGATAGCTATAACATACAAATTTTGATTTATATTATATATATATATATATATATATATATATATACACACACACACACACACACACAACCACACCAGGATAAGTTAAAGAGCTGCCTAGATACTTTTACGGCCCTCATCTCTACAGTACCCAGGCACCATGGCGTAGAATTTTTAATTCATTTTAACTCATTCTGGATGAGAGACAATGCACTGTGTACGTTTTGGGGGGAGGCAAGTTCCTAGTTTTGCAAAGTTCCCCTATTATAGATGACATTTTATAATTAACCTGCATCTGATGAGTTTCAGATCCCTAACGTAAAATTACATCTCAAATACTTGCATAGGGTTTCACAAAGTCTGTTTTTAATAGTGAAAACAATCTCTTGTTGAGCTTGTCTCCCCCCCCCCCGCACATGCATTACAAAAGGTTTTTTTGTTCAAAAGGGGACTGTACAGCAAGAGTGTGTGTGCGCGCGCATTAAAGAATAAGGAACATTTTCATTAGATTTTACAAATTGTTATTAGGGAGAAGTTTTACTTTGCAAAGGCAACCTCTTTCACAATGGCAACTGAAATACAGGAAAACTATTCAATTCTTTTCACCACCAATTAATAGTTAGTATAATTTAAAAACAGGGCTGGTATGCTTTTATTCAGTATTAAAGACTGTAGGATAAAGAGATCCATTTGAAAGTTGAATTTTCGATTATGTAAAGACATGCTATTTGGAACCTGGAGTAGGTCAAAACACTTTTAAAATGTTTTTTTATTAAACTAAACATTTTTGCTATGTTATTTGGAAAGTTATTCATTATTCTCAGGACTTAATTTGCTCACCTTTTGAATAAGAGTTATTTTTGTGACTAAAACATAAAATTTTTTTATATGATAAAATCCCTGCAGTTAGATTTAGTAGTTGGAGGCGATAATGCAAATTCAGCTTTGGTAAGAAGGAAGCCAGCTATTTCTTCACACGCTCCTCTTGTTTGCTAGTCATAACATTACCTTCAACTGTGGAGGAAATGAGAAAGTATAACCAGAAAGTTATTTATGAAGAAAAGACTGCCAATGATAGCTCTCTAAAAAGGTAAGAGATCAGTGCACTCATCTTTCCTTCACAAAACTGTACTGAAAAAAAGCTAGAAATATCCTTTAACTAGCTTTAGAAAGGTGAGTCAGGATTTCAAAGCAGTTAAATAACTTTAAGGCAACTCTGAGAATCTGCATACAATACAAAAATCTTCTGACAGTCCTAGATTCCTGGGATCCCTTGATATAGAACAGAGGACCTACTTGGAGTTCAAAGTGACACCAGCATTTTAATTAACTCAAGCACAAGGTGAGCTGGAGTTCTGACTGACATATTTAACCACATTTTCTCCAGAAACATACCTGGCCAAATTCAGTGCCAACTTGATTTCCTGAACTAGATGCAAGTCAGCACAGAATTTGGCCCAGAGTGTCTGAGAGCTGACGCAGACAGCAAGATGGGAGTGTGTATTCTTTGGAATATAAACAGCAAAAAATATAGGAAACAAATAATATTTTGGACTTAAGGCCAAATTCCAATAATTCACTCTGGAGTTGCATGGCACGCAGGAAGGCAGAATTTGGACCCAGAATGCTTTCAAGCACAAGAGCTTTCAAACATACTTTCCATAAAAGATAGACAGCATATTTCCAACCCCACTAGCTTAGTTATGAGGCAGGAAAAGAAAGCATTTACCAAAGTTCACTGTCCACAGCTTGAAAGCCAGGACTGCAAGTTAATCAATATGAACCAGGTCCTGTCAACTTATTTATTTGGTTGGGGCGATGGGTGAAGGAGTGAGGTGGATACTTCAGAAAACAGGAAAATTTATCTCCTCCTTTCTTTATCCTCCTGCGCTCTCAGGTGCACAGGATTTCTACCAGTTTCCATTGTTAACTTGTGCTGGTCAGTCAGGCTTCTGAGTGCCATATTCATGGCTCCGGCTTCTTTTTCTACTATTCTACATAATAAGAATAGGAGTACTTGTGGCACCTTAAAGACTAACTTAAGGTGCCAAAAGTACTCCTATTCTTTTTACGGATACAGATTAACATGGCTGCTACTCTGAAACCTGTTCTACATAATGTTTCTCTAGATTGCCCCTCTTTTTCTTTCCAATGGTGTCCATATTATCACTTAACATGAAGTCATGTTGAGAATCATTTTTTCAATTTCCGTTAGCTCTTCAGAGCCAATACAGCAATGGGAGAGAAAGCTGAATTTCATTCTGGCTCATACATTCATGACTTACTAAACTAAATTCCAATTTCAAGATCAACTTCTAACCTAAGTTACACCTGATGTACAGAACCATTTGAAGAAAATGGAGTTCTATAGGTAAACCCCAGGCAGAACATAGCCTTAAGAATCTTTATCACTTATGATGCATGTGCCCAACTTTCAACTCCTAAACTGAGTTTTCAGGGCTGACAGTTTAAAAAAAAAAAAATTTCTTATAAACAGAACAAGTGAGAAGAACACAATCATTTTTATGGTCACTTTTCAGACTATATCTCAAGTTTGAATTCAAAAGAGATTTTAATAATTAGCACTTATGTAGGACTTTTCATCTTCAAGGAATGTCACAAATATCAAACAAAATTACTTCCGAGGAGATTGGATAGTAAAGAATTATATTTTTACAGACTGGAAAAACAGAGAGGTAAAGTTGTTTGCCCAATACGACAAGGATGAGTCAGTAGCGGAGCTCAGTTTATGATACTCCAGACTCAGACCATGCCTCACTTCTCTCCACACCCTCATTCATTAACCTGAAAATTCCAAAAGCCAGATCAGCAAACCAGGAAGGGAAAAAGTTGTTTCATCCCAAATTCATGAACAATGCTGGGAAGTAGCTTTAAATTCATTAGTCTTATCTTCCTTGTATGGGAAAATCAAGAGGCATTACCTTGAGTTGGCTAGCTTGACGTAAAATCCTAATGAAGATAAAGCATTTCGCAAATTTTACACACAGCAGGTGAAGTTAGTCTTAACTTAATCTGCTAATCCGTGTAAAAACTGTGTTTGTATGTGTATATTATTATATAATATAATCTGTTTTATCTTCATTTAGTTTTCACCTCATGTTAGCTCACTTACATTAACACGTTTCTTTTCCCAGTAAAAATCAGGCCAACAAGATCAGCCAACAAAAGTCTTTCAGATAATAACTACTTCCTTCTCAGAGGGCTTGTTTAACACTGGAGTTTTAAACTGGATCCAATCTAGTTAATCCAGTTTGAAAATGCTTGCATACAAATGACCCAACTCATCACCGAGCACTACTTCTGCATTTAATCAGGAACACTGGAACCCTCTCACATAATGGACTAGGATTACTTTTTGGATTTTGTTTGGTGTTTTATGCGCACACAATTGCTGTGTGCCACTTTTTGCACGCTTTCAAAGGCTACCCCACAATGCTTTGCAGGTCGACCATTGATGACCTGTCCATTTACTTGTGTACCCTCCCTTTCGTGATACCAAATTTCCAGGGTGACCCTTCTCCTCTTGAAAAGACGGTGCGGAGCCAGATGTTGCCAATTTGCTCTTGGATCCCATTGTACCATTATACTGGTGATACAACCACAATCGCACTCCAAAAGCCCCACAACATGCCACATGCAGCTACTGGGAGCTGTGCTGACACTCTGGACTTCCTCACCATCTCGAGTGAAGCATAAATTCAGGAAACTCTTGTGGCCAGCCACGCATATAAGGACCTTTTCATGGACATTACAAAGCAGCTATTCACAAGATGCCAACCAGTGCTGGATAAAGACTTAGAAGCTCACAAGAAAGTATGTTGACAGAAGGGATAAAAAGAGACAATCCGGTAGGGGAATGGGATCTGTCCACTTTTTTTTTTTTTAATTAACTGGACAAGATTTTACTTAACTATAGTACAACCCAACCCAGGCACTATCTGGAGCTGCCACCCACGCTGTCCCCCACAGCAAGGATGACCCGCTCGACACATCAGAAGATGAGCTGTCCCCTGAGAGCCGGGATCCTTTTGGGAGTCAGGAGCCTGACAATGGCCAGCTGGAAAGCCAGCCCCAGTCCTGCCCTGCCACAATGGGCCACAATTTCTGCCCTGTGTTGGATGAGACTGAATCCCCACCAGAAACTCAGGCCAGGATGGAAGTCAGACCTCCTGGTGGGAACTTCAGTAGGTAAGTACCTATCTTTACAATTTATTATTCATTATTATTGTTGACAGATGTTAGCTAAGAGCCTCTGCCTCCTTCCCCCTCACCTCCTTCTGTTGCTTCAAAATGGTACCTGCCAGCATGGCAGAATTACAGTGTGTTCAAATCTGCTGCAGAAGCAGGGGGTTGAGAATAACAAAGCATTCATTTGTGCACAATTCAGTTTATTGAGACAGTGCTTATAGGAAAAGAAATTTGGTTAGTTTACACAAGGGATGGGATAGCTCAGTAGTTTGAGCATTGGCTTGCTAAACCCAGGGTTGAGAGTTCCATCCTTGAGGGGGCCACTTAGGGATCTGGGGCAAAAATTGGTCCTGCTAGTGAAGGCAGGGGGCTGGACTCGATGACCTTTCAAGGTCCCTTCCAGTTCTAGGAGATTGGTATATCTCCTATTATTTATTTATGAGGTATAAGTGTACGCTGCCTGCCCGGTCAAGGCACAAACAATATTGCTCCCCACTGAGGTACAAATGCCCTGTAAGATGCATTGTAGCTGACAATTATTGTAGGATCCCTTCTATTTTTCTCTGCACTCTCTCCATGTCTGCACGGGAGATACAGCAGAACTTAAGACTAAGAAATACCTTGATTTTGTTTTGCACATTATAGGGAATAGCCTCATATCCATGCCCCCGACCCTTGTAGACTGCAAGCTCCTTCCACTCCTCCAGCATTTCTCGGGGAAATGTCCTGGTGAACAACTTCTGAGCATCTCTCACTGGTCTGCCCTTTGTCTTCCTGAATAAGATCATTCTCTCCTCCTAGTCATGTGCCTCTGTGTAACATCATAGAGAATGAGGACAGCCCAAAGGAGATTGCTATCCAGCTCACCTTCCATAACCTCTCCCCTTTACGGCTCCAATGCCACAGAAGCATCTCCAGCACACAAACCACAAAAACAAACCTGGAACATAGTTCCAACCACCCCACCCCAAACAGCTTGAAAGCAGATATGACAGACAAAGCCAAATGCACCCACTACCCTTTATACATGCAGATCGCTTCCCATTCTTTGGAGGAAGCTCAGAGAGATAAAGCCACATATACATACGGGGGGGGGGGAGAGAGGGGGAGCGCTACCATGACTAGTCTGGGATATGAACAAGTGACTCTTTCCAGCTCCTACTCCCACAACCACAATGCCTGCAGCAGCCAGACCATCAAGGCCTGGGCCTCTATTTACTTCCAGTAGGCTGGCCAACCTGCAGGGGAGAAAAAGCAAAGCTCAGGATGAGATGTTTGTAGAACTCCTGGCACAGTCACAGAGGAAAGCCAGGCTAGTGAGATGTGGAGGCTCTAAACGAGGACCCAGAGGACGAAAGAAATGCAGCTCTCCTAGGAGACTGTGGCAGTGGCCAAAGACAGCAATGCAGTGGCCAGGGAAAGCATCACCATGACAAAGTAGAGCATGGAAAAAGACAGAAATGCAGAGGCAACTCATAGATGTTATCCCGAGCCAGAATGCCCTCCTGGAAAACATGCGCCCGCTAGGCCAGCAGTCCCTTAACTTGGGATCCAGTTATGTCCTTCAGGCCCTGGACAATGCTGGCTACTGGGACAAGCAGCAACTCCTAACCTCTGCATCGCTGCAGCAATGCTCCCAGCGGCTCCCATTCACCTCTCAGCTCCAAGCTCTAGACCAGTGGTTATCGACCTACGACCTGCTAGCAGCCCAATAAGCACATAGCTGCAGCTCATGTGACATCCTCAGGGCCATACGGGTAGTATATATTGTATGGATGCGGCCCACAATGGTCAACAGGTTGAGAACCACTGCTGTAGACACTAAGAACACTTGCACTTATGTCCAGCTCTTTTGAGCCTTGCAATGCCCATGAGAATTTTGAGCCACGACACTCAATCCCAGAACCCATGTGGACAAGAACCACCAGCAACAAGGTGTATACTTGTCTAACTTTATGCACCTCCCTCCAACACTGCAAATTGTTGTATTTGAAATGTCCTTACTGTTGCACTTCGAGTTTTGTTTGCCCCGTTGCAGTAGTTAAAAGTTTGTGAGCATCTAGTTACTTAAGAAGATTAGTTAAAGGCATTTCCAAATATAGATTTTTTTCCACTGGTTTCATTCATAGATTCATAGATTCTAGGACTGGAAGGGACCTCGAGAGGTCATCAAGTCCAGTCCCCTGCCCTCATGGCAGGACCAAATACTGTCTAGACCATCCCTGATAACAAAAAACAAAGTTTTAAGTCTATTTCCTAATAAAACAGTTTACAATGCATCTATTATGAGAATCATTGACTTTAACACAGAAAATCCTTTAAATAAAGCTGAAAATTCATAGGCTATGCTATGTTCACATGATGCAAACTGAAAATAGAACAGGGGTTCCATGTGCATACTATTGGTGCAACTTGCATACTGAGAGTCACCTGACATGCATCAAAAAAGCTTCAGACTAAACCCCCTGTGGAGATTCACTCTCAGAACTCAAGTAAATCATCTGACATCTTGCAGCAAATATGACTTGGGAGATTTGGATTTGAAGATATAAATTCAAACTTTGCTAGTCATGGTTCTATAGGTGATCTTGGAGAAGTTTTTCTTGTGTGGCTAGAAAGAAGATTCAATATACTTAACCCCTGAATCAGTCTGTTTTCTTACTTGTAGGATCATCATTCGTGGCTATGGAAAGGATTGGATGGGAAGTTTATTACTGAAGTAAGGCTTTACGAGTGACATTGGTGCATTTATATATTCATTTGAAAATACAGGACAGGCTTATGTTAGAGACAACAATTTAGAGTTAATTCTGATTATCAGAATAGCACAGCATGTTTTTACTCCAAGAAGGCTCCACAAAGGAGTGACTTGATATCAGGTGATGCTCAGAATCCAAATTAACACTCCCACACACATTTTTAGTATCTTGACACGAGTGCAGTATATCTAAAAATAAGTTGACAAGTTAGAGTGCCACAACATGGCAGAACATATCAGTTTACCTCAAGATAATCTTTTAAAGTGTATTATGCTGTCAAGAGGAAAAAAAATGTATTTATAAATATACAAAAATTGTAGTTTCCCTAACATACTACATTCATCAGCAGATGTCTGCCTCAGTTGTATTATTCCCATCAAATCAAGAGACAGAACACCTAAGCACAGAATAGTTGAGAGGTTCTCCATTGTCATGCAGCTTTTTACGCTATTACTATTGTGAACTTCAATACTAAAACAATATAAAGTTTGAATAATGACACTTATGAGCATCCGTATTGATAAATACTCTTGCCCACCCCTGGGCTAACTACGGCTCATGGGCTCTAGCATTAGGATTCCTGAAATGAACATGCAAAAAGTGTCCGTCTCTTTGTGATGGAAATTCAAACACAATAAAAGACCATTCAAAGTCTAGATGCATGAGACTCAGGGCTTGGCTACACTTACATTTTATAGCACACTAACTTCCTGGCTCAAGGGGGTGAAAAATCACCCCCTTGAGCGCATGTCAGAGTGCTTTAAAGCACTAGTGTAAACAGGCTCTGAGTGCTGGGAGCCAAACCACTTGTAGAGCTGCTGCGGGAGCGCTCCCACGACAGTATTTTGAAGTTTCCAGTGTAGCCATGCCCTAAGGGCTAGTCTACACTAGAATCGCTGCAGTGGTGCAGCTGTACTGACATAGCTGCGCTGCTGTAGCGCTGCTAGTGCAGACGCTCTATTCCGATGGGAGAAAGTTCTCCTGTCACCTCTCCAAGCGGCAGTAGCTATGTTGCCAGGAAAGCTTCTCCCGCCGACAAAGCGCTGTCCACCCCGTTGCTTAGGTTGGTATAACTTGTCGCTCGGGGGTAGCTTTTCCACACCCCTAAGTGACTTGAGTTATATCGAAGCAAGCGCTAGCGTGTACAAGCCTTAAGCTGTGAACTGGTGAGTCAGTTGCCATTAAGTTCAACTGTGTTGACAAAAAGTTTTAATTCATTTGGGTTTTCACATGGTGCAGTCAATCTTATTTCATCCGGAAAACAGTATCAGCAGCTTTTATGGTTTTATAGTCCTCCATAAATTAAGCTGATTGGCCTGCTAACGACTGCTACTGAACTCAGCCTCTGGAAAAAGCACTGCATCAATGAGAGGCACTGCTCCCACTCACCAGTTTTCAACAATGCTTCTAAAGTCATGTGGAAGTCTGGAGTAACAGGGCAAACTGATTGGAAACTAAAGATGAAGACTCAGGGCTTATCTACACTGGCAATTTACAGCGCTGCAACTCTCTCACTCAGGGTGTGAAAAAACATGCCCCACCCCCCGAGCGCAGCAAGTTTCAGCGCTGTAAAGCGCCAGTGTAGACAGTGCACCAGCGCTGGTAGCTACACCCCGCGTGGAGATGGTGGTTTTAGAGCGCTGGGAGAGCTCTCTGCCATGACCACACAAGCCACGTTAAAGCGCTGCCACGGCACCACCAGATTAGCCCTAAGATATAGCTTGTGAACCTTTACATTACAGAGTTAGGTCGACACAAGGCAACTTACGTCAACCTAACTAAGGAAGTCTTCACACTTAAATTTTGCTCCTGCTGATGAAACTGCCCTGCTACTCTGACTTAATTCCACCTCCACGAGTGGCGTGCAGTCAAGGTCGATGTAGTTAGGTCAACACAGTGTTAGAGTAAACACTGCATTGCTTACACCGACTGTTACTGGCTTTCAAGAGCCATCCCACAATGCCCCACACTGACAGCACACTCAATACAAATGCTGCTGGTGAGGAAGCACACCGCTGACCCAAGGAGCAAAGTGTAGACAGGCCAAGCGATGTAATTACTGCAGTGGCTGTATGCCGGCATAAGGTAGGTTGACTTAATATTGTAGTATAGACATGTCCTTATGAAAGTAAAGGAATGCATCTGATAGGTATGGCATGTTGGAAGGCTTCAAACTACTGCATAAAGAAACATTACTAAATTCCGTAAGTGACCAAAATAACCAACTCCAATTCAGCAAAAAGAGAAGCTCATGAACAACAATGTAAATAAATGATTGTGCTCAGTCTCACTTTCACTGCTCTAAATACAAATATTAGGAATACAGCCTGCTCTGAAACACCCAGTGTGATATTTCACTCCATATTCTTTATGAAAATATGCTTATGAAATGAATGACATAACTGATATACACTTTATGCAAGATGGCTCATGTAAGATATAATTGGAAAGGTTAGGATTTCCTGAATGTGAGTATCCAATGCGTGTGCCTGTACCATTTCTGTATCTGAAGTTAGGAATATTGACTATGTATCTATTTCAAATGTATTACTTTGGGTGTCACCCCCCAACTAGCCCTTCAGGTACAATCAAAAATCCAGACAGGGCTAATGGCCCAATAGCAAAGACAATGGACGTGAAAGAGCGTAGTCTTTCTGTGGACGCTCCAGACAGCCTACAAGTAATGGCTGCCACAGCCCTGCAGGGACATGGGTCAGCGTCACCTGGTACTGGACCCACCCCTTGGAATGCCAGTGTTCTTCCACTGGGAGACAGAGTTCCCACCATACACAAGAGCTATATAAGGCAGGGGAGTGACATCATCATGGTTCTCCTCTGCCTCCTCACCCAAAGAGACACTGAAAAACACCTGGAAGCAAGAACTGAACTGACGGGAGAAAGGCTGAACCCAAGCTGAGAGGGGGTCCAGTCTGAGTGGAAATACCTGAAGTCTCAAGCTGCAGGCCAGCGTAGCTGCCTTTCAAGACTTTCGGTAATCTATCTATGACAATATTTAGGGTGAGAAATTACTATTTGTAACCAATTTATTTAGTGAAACAAGCTTAGTATGTGTGTTTTGTTTTATTTGCTTAGCAAACAGAACAAAGCAGATTACTCTCTCTTTAACCACTTAAAATTCACCTTTTATAGTTAATAAAGGTATTTCTTGTTTATAATATAACCCCATTTCTGCAATTCATAATGGGGCGGGGGTATGCATACCTTCCTCCACATTGAGGGAGGGGATGGATTTCATAATATACCTTTGGAGCTGCACTCCAAGGGAGGTGGACACCTGAGTGCTGGGGTAAATCCCTTAAACTCAGGCTTCCCAGAGCTGATCTCAGTGTTTGTTTCATTCTGCAGTTGGGTGTGGCCCTGCCTGTGTGTGTGCTGGAGGAGGCATAATAGCCTGGTTCAGCAAGACAGGTAAAAAGGGTGCCCTGGCTGGCAGAACAGGCAAGTGCAGTGAAATCCCAGCACATCAGGTGGCACCTTAAGGGGTCCAACCCGTCACACCCAGCTACTTGGAAAAAGAGACAAATCAAATAAAGTTCCTCCCTTCTTACTTATCTAAAGAAATCATGATGAGCAAACAATTGTATGTGCTGTAACCTTCCTGTACTGCAGAGCAGTTCAATTCACTCCAGCATTCAGGACAAGAATTTTAAAGAATGTTCTTATTAACTTCTATGGAATACAAAAAGTCATAATTGCCCAACTGTGTTAGCTTGTAAGTGCTCATGAAAATCACCTTATGGTCCCAGACAAAGAACTTATCAACTTGAAGAGGTGAAAGTTTATTTACAGTTGTCCAAAGGACAAAAGTTTATAAAATCCAGATATTTAAATCACTTCTGTGACAAACAGAAGTTTAAATTCCATGTGGCTGCAGAAACAATAGAATTTAAGCAACTAGCAGGAATTTAATATGAAAAATCCAGGTATCTCCGTAATTTCAATGTAGATACGCTGAAGTGGTTTTTTGGTATCGGGGCTGTAAATTATCATGAGGCTGCTTAAACACTACTAAAAAAGAATGACAAGCCACAGAAATGTACTGTAATACAATGATTAATGTTAATATACAACACATCATGATGCTCTTGGATAGCATGAGCTGAAATGTTTTGTCATACCTGTATGACATGACATTTGACAACTGCTGTCACAACATAAGAAAAAGGGGATATGGTGCTTAGATACCAAGGTGATAAACGCCTTAGAAATACCTAGGACAGGCAGATAAAAAGCAATACAATCCTAAAAACCACTATATTGAATTAGATGACTGAAAATTCAACTAATGCTTAATACAAAATACATGTCTGATTTTGTATTGCAATGTAAAGAAAACACCAGCTCTATAAAATACTTGTGCTTCACTTAAAAAAAAAAAAAAAAAACCATTAAACAAAATTTATAAGGATTATTTACCAAAGTGGTAAAGATCATTAGTAAGTTTTATTTTTTCTTTTCTTCTCCCTTGGAACATTTCTTGCTTCAGGTTATTTTTTAGCACGGCGCCCACACAGGATTCAGCTTCCATAGCAAGTTTGGACAGGTCAAATCTAGGCAGGGCAAACCAAGACAAAATTGGAACCATTCCGTCAAACTGAAAAATATCTCCTAAGCAAGCTTGCTTGGGTTCCCTGATAATTTGTCCCACATGAAAACAGAAAATGTTTCCTGTCTCATTAACATATACAGTAACAGCTAAAAAGCAACAAAATTTGAATTTAAATAAATGGCATGTGTCTCAAAGAGCTAGCTAAAAAGGTAAAAGCTGAAAATTTTACTTGTAAATAAAAGATAGCTTAATAAATTATATGAACTGAGTTCTAAACTTTAAAAACCAGCATCTCAAACTTTCAAACCTCAACTTTAATAGTAGACTAACCCAACTTCGCATTATAAATTCACTTGTGCCCACTGGCTGCACTGCAACACTGAATGTATTGTCTATTCAACAGGATTACTATTCCTGGGCACAATTTAGCACAACTGGAGTGGGAAGGAAGATTTGTGAATACAACTAGTATCAGAATATAGTGGTGTTTGTAATCAAGTGTGTCCACATTAGTGTGGTGAAACAAAAACAAACACACACCTATCTGGTGACCTTTTGCGTACATTTCCTATAGGCAAAAAGGCAAATGTCTTCCTCCTTTACTAACCACACAGTATAACAAATTTTTAGTTTAGTTTCATAACCCTACCTCAGGAGTTAGGGAGATCAACTATCATATCTAAGCAATGTTTTAAAATTCAGATAGCATATTCTCTTTAACAGAAGACTAAATGTCTATACACGGTGCTTACATTCACATCTATCTCCAGGGTTTTTCCTACAGAATAGATGCTTTGTTTTTCCAAAGTATTGTCTTTGGTGGAAGCCTCAACCCAGCTTGAAATCTAGGATAATAATAATTTATAGTTTAAAGTATGAGGTGGGATTTTTTTGTGCGGGTAGGAAGTCCCTTAATGTTCAGGACCCCTTTACAGAGTACATCGATCATTTGATGGATGGACTTATGCAGTGTCTAAAGCTATGTCTACACTGCACACCATGTATGGCGGCATGTAAAGTACATACACTGTTAGCCCCCCTTTGAAGGGGATAAAGACCATGGCAGACAGAGAGGCACTGCTAGGGCAAATAAAGGTATGCCTGAAGCCTGTGGGTATATATCCTACATGATTCTCTGCAGCCCAAGCAGCACCTCCCACATCTACACTATTTTTAACAGCTGCCTCTGGTTGATGGAGCCTTTCATTGACATGGATAGCTACACTCTCCAGTATGGATGCAACTTGCTTTTCATTGCTGCATGACTCTACACTAACCCTACCCACTGATGGGCAGTGTAGACATAACCATTTTTAGATGACTCATTTTGTGCTGAAAAAAAAAAAAAAGAGTGGAGGTATTACTAGAAAATGGTCATTAACCCAATAGCTTGTACATTCTTACTTAAGGCATTGTCTCTCTTCTTATGCCATCCTACCACACTTGCAACAGCAGATATGCACAAATTGGAATCCCTTGGATTTAAGAGAAAGGAGGCTGGCAATAGGTTGTTCTCCATGAGCAGCTTGCAACCTCCTCTCCCTGGTCCAAAGCATCCCAGATCTGCTGACCTCCAGAGCACACTGCAAAGCATATCTATTTGCCAAGACCTTAGGAGTAAGAGGAACTTGATAGGGGTTGAGGATGGTGTGATGGTTGGGAGTTCAGGGCTATTAGTTGCTAGCATTATTTGCCTCTAATTTATGTCAAACACACCTACTGTTTTAAGAATGGCATCTTTTTATATTTTATAAATTTAAATAAATATTGATATTACCAATAAAACTCATTGCAATTGCTCTCTCTCATTTACAGATGTAAAGCCCTATACTTGGATCTTAGTCCCAAAGTACATTGTAGCACAGTTCCAATTTATTTTCTATCACCTCAGCTTCAACGAAAGTCAGCTTTGAAAGTCTGTGGAAATGCTGTCATCACACACAACCATGAAGTTGTGGGGAATTAGTCCCTCTCACCAAACATTTTTTTTTTACTTATTAATAAACAAACAGTATCTGCGAAATGTAAATAAACAGCATGAAGGCTTTAAGTTTGATAACACTTAAAAACAGATAAACTTAAGATTGTCTATATTTACAAGAGAGGACCACAAACTTTCAGACTCCACAATTGCTAGCTTAATCCCAGAGGAACATTTTCACCTACTCAAAAAACCAAAAATAATAAAAGAATAAAAACCCCACCCCAAAACCACATTTGTAAAGATGCCATTTTCACAGGTTACACTATTTAAATTTACAGAGAAAAACAAAAGTTCACAAGAAATATTTGACAAGGGGAAGGCAGGTGACCTTTTAGACCAGAGGAGGGCAAACTACGGCCCGCAGACCACATCCGGCTGGCAGGACCCTTCCCTCTGGCCCCCGAGCTCCTGCCAGGGAGTGGGGTCAGGACAGGCTTGCGAAGGAGCCAGCCCAACTCCCCAGCAGCACGGTGAGACGGGTGGAAGCTAGCCCGTGGCCACTCCTCTTCTGCTCCCCTCCCTTGCAGTCTCAGTTCCCCCAGTGCCTGGGCAGCATGGCTGCAGCTTCGGCCAGGCAGCGCGGCTATACTGCTGCCAGACCTGGTGCTCCAGGGTGGCGCGGTCAGAGGGAGTTTCGGGGGGGGAGGGGGCGAGGAGCAGGGGGGCGGTCAAGAGGCCTGGGCCCTGCTGCCAGGGACAGGGGCAGAGCAAGCCAGAGCCCCCCTCCACCCCCAGCATGCTTGGCCCTTTTCCCCAGCAGGCAAGCCCAGACAAGGAATGAGCCCTGCCTGACTGCCAGGGAAAGCAGCCAAATGAGCAGGGGAAACGCATAGGGAAAGGACTGAGCCCCCCCTTTCCCCACCCCACAGGTAATGTGGGGCGGGGAGAGCAGGGAGGGTTGAATGGGGGGGAGGTCGGGGTGGTGAGCAGGGGAGGTTGGATGGGGCGGGGGTCCCGGGGGTGGTGAGCAGGGGGGATTGGATAGGGGACAGATGTCCTGGGGGGGATGGTTGGGGGCAGACAGCAGCGATGTTTGGATAGGATGCGGCAATCCCCGGGGGCAGTCAGGGGTGGGGAGCGGGGGAATTGGGTAGGGGTTCCGGGAGGCTGGATAGGGGGTGGAGGCCAGGCCATGCCTTGCTATTTGGGGAGGCATAGCCTCCCCCAGCCTTCCCTACCCGGCCTGCCATACAATTTCTGTACCAGATGTTGCCCTAGGGCCAAAAAGTTTGCCCACCCCGTTTTAGACAAACATTAAAAAACTCTGTTTACTTAAACCACGTCAAACTTTATAACTCTGTGAATACCACATACAGTACCACTATATTTAAATTTGTCATGACATAAGCAAAAAAAAAAACCACTACAATTGTCTGCATCTTAAGTAATAACAAAGACAACAGATGCTAAAAATGGCCCATTAATAAAGGGTCAGCAGTATCTTCCTTGCTAATTATCAGAGGGGTAGCCATGTTAGTCTGGATCTGTAAAAGCAGCAAAGAGTCCTGTGACACCTTATAGACTAACAGACATTTTGGAGCATACGCTTCTGTTAGTCTATAAGGTGCCACAGGACTCTCTGCTGCTTTTCCTTGCTAATATATTTCTAATGTGTATACGTGATTATATTTTTAGAACATTTTACTACGTGACACTCTACCCAAAGAATATAAGAGATTGGGAGGTTCTTAAAGTTATTAAGCAAATAAGGGCTTATTTCACATTAGCAGGATTCTGCATCTGCTGGAAAGAGAAACTATATTTATATACAATCTCTTTAAAAGTGTGTATTTGCAAATAAGCTGTATATAACAAGATGCTAAAATCATTTTTTGTAGTAAGGTTGTTTTCATGTCATACAAGTTTAGGGCCCTATCCTGTAAGCTGTTTTGCATGGGTGGCCCCATGTCAGTGAGAGTCTCTGTGGGCACTGGGGATTACAGAATCACTGTGAATTAATGTGACTAGATCCTCAGACACGCCCAATGAAAGTGATCTATTTTCCCAGCAACACCGTGAAGATTAACCACCTGTAACGGGGCTGGCACCCACCACAAGTGCCCCCTTCTGGTTGGGCGTGTCTGCGTTCTTTAGTGCTGGCGACCCCTTTGGGTGGTTCTCAGGGGGGTTTCTCAGTGACACAGCACTCCGGCTGAGTCACACTGTCTGCATATTAACCAGCACAACCCCCTTCTGGGTATACGGTCCACTGGGGCCAATCTCAGTACCCCTCTGGTAGTGTCTCTCTCTCTAGCCCTCCCTGGGCTTTGGTTTTTAAGTAGTCCAGCCCTGGTATGGGGCTGTATCGCCAGGGCTTCCTCCCTGGAGACACTATCTTCCCGTAGCCCTCCCCAGGCTCAGTTCTTACTCATTCCTAGCAACCAGCCAGGAGCTCCCTTGGTCCCTGCTAGCAAACTGTCTGTGGCCCTGCGGCTCTTCCAGACTGCCAGGCCTGCGGTTCTTTCTTCTCCAAGCAGCAACTGACTACTGCTCTGCAACTCCTTTTATATGGCCCTCCTGGGCCCTGATCGGCTGCTTCCTCTGCAGCCACTCTACCCTGCTTGGAGGACCTCTCCACTGCTCCTTCCTTGTGATGGATGTGGCAGAACCCTCCAGCAGGGGCCTTTGGGCCTAGTCCATCCCATCACACACCCCTTCAGGAGTTTTCTATTGCATTTTGAGAATTGCAAGTAAAGGGTGATTTAAAATATCCAATTAGGCTGAAATACTTAAGGACTATGAAATAGGAAAATAAAAGTATTGTGGCAGCCTTGTACAATAGAAACTGGATCTAAGTATTAAAAATGTTGAATCATGAGATCTTGAAGAAGTTTGTAACTAGGAACAGGAAGATGTACAAATGAGTACCATCCTGCAGTCCTACCAAGATGCAGGGCACAAACCAGGGAGATCTTAAGTGGGCAAATATTCTTTAAGAAAGTATTCAGTAAGGGACAAGTCCTGATGGCAGGCTTCAAATTAAAATGAGTAAGAAAGCCCGTAGCTATATAAAGAGATACAGGCCTGAATCAGGAGTCCCCTTTAAGGAGACTGATGTAGGTAGGCTGGCTAGACACATAGGCAGTTGTCACAGTCTGATTAAAGAAGATGCAGATAAAGAGGAGGGTCAAACAGTTTCTCATGCTTTGTCTACACTGGACTTTTGTCAGTACAACTTTTGTCATTCAGGGGTGTGAAAAAAAACCCGAACAACAAAAGTTTTACCGACGAAAAGCACCAGTGTGAACAGTGCTTTGTCAGCAGCAGAGCTCTCTCCTGCTGACAAAGAGAGGCTACACTGTGCACCTGTGGCATGGCTGTAACATAAGAACGGACGTACTGTAACAGACCAAAAGGTCCATCTAGCCCAGTATCCTGTCTTCCGACAGTGGCCAATGCCAGGTGCCCAGGAGGGCACGAACAGAACAGGTAATCATCAAGTGATCCAACCCGTCACCCATTCCCAGCTTCTGGCAAACAGAGGTTAGGGAAACCGTCCCTGTCCATCCTGGACAATAGCCATTGAGGGACCTATCCTCCATGAACTTATCTAGCATCCTGGCCTTCACAACATCCTCTGGCAAAGAGTTCTACAGGTTGACTGTGCGTTCTGTTTGTTTAAAATCTGCTGCCTATTAATTTCATTTGGTAACCCCTAGTTCTTGTGTTATGAGAAGGCATAAATAACACTTCCTTATTTACTGTCTCCACATCAGTCATGATTTTATAGACCTCTATCATATCCCCCTTAGTGGTCTCTTTTCCAAGCTGAAAAGTCCCAGTCTTATTAATCTCTCCTCATACGGCAGCCGTTCCATACCCCCAATCATTTTTGTTACCCTTTTCTGAACCTTTTCCCCAATATAATCTTTTTTGAGATGGGGCAACCACATTTGCATGCAGTATTCAAGATGTAAGCGCATCATGGATTTATATAGAGGCAATATGATATTTTCTGTCTTATTATCTGTCCCTTTCTTAATGATTCCCAACATTCTGTTCACTTTTTTGACTGCCCCTGCACACTGAATAGATGTTTTTCAGAGAGCTATCCACAATGACTCAAGATCTCTTTCTTGAGTGGTAACAACTAATTTAGACCCCATCATTTAGATGTGTCGCTAAGAGGTGCGTAGTGTAGACATAGCCTCAGACTCCATCAAAATATGACTAGGCAGTCTTTTTCCCAGGGTACTTTTTGACAATAACGCATATATGACACATGAGCTTGATATCTAGCACATTTGTACAGTTAGAAGAAATCAGTCATTGTTAGAGTGCCATGCCTCACAGAAAACTTTGAAAAACATGCTATTTGAAACAAATTTGTGTGTCTGTCCCACTCTAAGAATTCAGATGGCTGTCTTAAGAATTCACCTATTTATTTCCTATATGAAGTCTTTAGAAATGATTGGTACTATAACCAAAGATGAAGTGAAAACTAATTTCAATTAGGGAACAGAAACGCTCTCAGAACATTGCCATATTTTCATACAAAGAAACTAATAAAAAGAGCAAATAAAATAATGAAAATGGGATGTGTAAAAAGATGCCTAGACAGAATATTTTAAAGTTCTCTGTGAAGTAACAGCAGTTTACAATGTACAAGTCTCTTTTCTAAAGACTCCTCCCCAACTTCTTACCTAGTATACTGAGGTTCACTCTCAAAACTTTTATACTTGTCCCATAATTAATTCGTTCCCTATCATCTTCAGATTGTTTCTTTTACGCATGGTAGGCCACAGTTTTAGCCTTCAAGAAGAAAAAGTGACCAGCCCGTTAATAAACAAAAGGGTCATATGTTCAGTTATAAAGATCAGCAATTTTTACAGTGCCGTTTTCCTTAATGCCATAAAAGCTAGTCCTATAAAGAAGAATTCAGTATCATGACTTAGCAAAGAAAAAGCATTCAATTTGAGCAGATACATTCCAGCAGTAACCAAGAGGTGGGAAAGTCAGAATGCTCTTCCATGTACAGCTTTTTAAATCTATGAATATATCCAAGACTTCTATAATAAACGCTACCCAAATTGATTCTAAAACACCTTGGTACTGTCACAGTGACTTAGCTCAGACGGGGCTATGGTCCTGCAGTACTTCTCTTTGGAATGCCGTGGGAGGAGACGGCTCATTAATACTTCAATGACGGCAGTTTGCTAAATATTGACATGCCAGGTAACAATGGCTCCTGGGAAGGCACGAAGGCAAATGGGACCTTGAACGGTTCTGCACCACAAATGCTGAACGTTTTTGAGAGCTACATTCATCTGTCCAGAAACAAAAGCAGCTACTAAGACTGAATGTAACACGCATCACAACACACACACTCCGTTGTCATGTCTGGTTTCCCGTGTCCATACCCAGGGCGCTGCTTCGCCAGGTTTCTCTCTGCTCTCCAGCAGCCCGGCCCGGCCCTGCTCTGCTCTGACGGGAGCGCGAGTTGCTCTGCCATTGTCCCTCTCTCCCGAGGGGGCAGCGGGCAGGTTCGGGGCTTGCGCTGAGGGGGCTCCGGCCCCAGCTCCCCCGCTAACTCCCCGCATGACCCTGGCACCCTGCCGCGTCCCGCGTCCCGCTTCCCGCGCGGGCCAGGGGGAGACCGACCCCCCCCCACCCCGCTCGCGCCGGCTGGGGGCTCCGCGGGGAGGCGCTGGCAGCCCCCAGCCGCAGGCCGCCCGCGAGCCCAGGGAGTGGCGGGGAAGAGCAGGCAGAGGCCCCGCGGCCCCCGGCGCCGCCCCAGCAGGGGGCGCGAGGACTCGGCCTCCGGCCCCTGGGCTCCCCCGGCCGGGCCCCGCGGCGCGCGCTCCTCGCCGGGGCCGGGGCCAGCAGCCGCCGGAGGAGGGAGCACGTCGGAGAGGGGAGGGGGCCCAACCTGTGCATGTGGCGCCGTCGCTCTCCGTCTCCAGCCGCCGCCGCTCCACCGAGACCCCGCGGCTGCTTGCGTCTTTCTCCCTCAGCGAGAACGAACAGGCCCGTCACTGCGCATGCGGCGTGCGCGCCAGGCCTTCTGGGAGATGTAGTTCCAGGGGGAGAGAGATGGGCGGGGGTCCGGCCATGGAAAGAGGAGGTGAGAGAAAGGAAGAAAATCTAGGTCTGCCTGTGGGAGAAATGGGACTAGAAATAGCAGGCAGCCGCTACCAGATCAGAAACGGATTGTCAGGCCTGGCACAGAAGCCCACAGGCACGGGTAGGCAGGGCAGTCAGGCGGTCTAAAAACTGTATTTCTGATTGTAATGCTTTGTATTATTGTACTGCATGGGGTGTAGCTGCTGGGCCTGCCAAGTGTATTAAACTAAATACAGCTCTTGCTTGCATAAGGAGCATTTATTATGTCACTTTTAGTGTTTATTCATATTAGCACCTAGGGGCCAGGGCCCCTTTTTGCTAGTCAGTGTGCCCTCATTAAGAAAAAGGACAGCCCCTGTCCTAAAGAGCTTGCAATCCAAGTGTAAAACTACAGAAAACAGGTGAGTAAAACGCACTGGTGTGGGAAGCTCAAGGGAACAAATTGTATTGGTCAGCATCAGAAACAATGGTCAATGGCAAACCATCTACTTAACCACAACTGATTTTCTTTGTAGATGCCACAAAAGAAGAGAGTTGTTTTAGTCAAATTTGCACCCTTCTGACAAATGCCTCATAAATATGCCTGTCTGAGACATGTAACTTTGTATCTGATACTATTCTGATTTTGTAACCATCAGTTCAGGATTTCAATTTCAACTTTTTATTGGACTCCTCATAAATGTAATTAAATATAAAGACTGGGTATCTCAAATGAGATCAGAAATTTATGAAGTAAAAACAGCAAAAGAAGCTAAGTCAGCCAAGAAGGACAACACCCTGCTCAACTAACAATGCTGTCTCAGGGCTTGGCTACACTTCAAGTTGCAGCGCTGGTGGAGGCTTTCCAGCGCTGCAATTACACCCCGTCCACACTTGCAGGCCACAACCAGCGCTGCAACTCCCTGGTTGCAGCGCTGGCTGAAAACCCATCCCGGTTGGGGTATAAGGAGTGCAGCGCTGGTGATCCAGCGCTGCTCAGCAGGTGTGGACACTCACCAGCGCTTTAATTGTCCTCCAGGGAATAAGGAGTTATCCCAGAATTCCTGTTCAGCCACTCTGCTCATCAGTTTGCACTCTACTGCTCTTGCCTCAGGTGACCCGCCCTTTAAATGCCCTGGGAATTTTAAAAATCTCCTTCCTGTTTGCTGCAGCCAGGTGTGGAGTGCAATCAGTTAATCTTTACAGGTGACCATGCCTCCACGTGGCAAACGAGCCCCAGCATGGAGCACTGGCGAATTGCAGGACCTCATTAGTGTTTCGGGGGAGGAAGCTGTGCAGTCCCAGCTGCGCTCCAGCCGTAGGAATTACGATATCTTTGAGCAGGTATCAAGGTCCATGCTGGATAGGGGCCATGATCGGGACGCACTACAATGCAGGGTGAAAGTTAAAGAGCTGCGGAGTGCCTATTACAAAGCCCGTGAGGGGAATCGCCGATCCGGAGCTGCCCCCACGACCTGCCGTTTTTACAGGGAGATGGACATGATACTTGGGGGTGACCCCACTGCCAATCCCAGGACAACGATGGACACTTCTGAGCAGGCTGGGGGACAGGAGGAGGCGGAGGCGGCGGGTGGGGGGGAGGAAAACGCGAGTGAAGCTACTGGGATGGGGGAAGACACCCCAGAGTGGGCATGCAGCCAGGAGCTCTTCTCAAGCCAGGAGGAAAGTACCCAATCGCAGCAGCCAGCAGTTGCAGAAGGACAAGCAGAGCAGCGGGTTACCGGTAAGCGGCTTTTATTTTCTGGGTGGAAATGTTTCTGGAGAGGAAGGGGGTTTAGGGCTGCATGCATGCCAGCCTAGATGTGGAATAGCCCATTGATGTGGTCTATCACGTCGCGGTAATCGGCTGCAGTGATCTCAGCAAAAGTTTCAGCCAGAGCGTGGGCAATATGCCTGCGCAGGTTTATAGGGAGAGCCACTGTGTTCCTTGTCCCAGTCACGCTGACGCGTCCGCGCCACTGTGCCGCGAGGGGTGGGGGGACCATTTCTGAACACAGGCAAGCCGCATAGGGTCCAGGGCGGAATCCACATTGCTGTAGAAGAGCCTCCCGCTGTTCCCTAGTGACTCGCAGCAGGGAGATATCTTCCAGGATTAACTCCTGTGAAAAATGTTGGGAGACTCTTTAGTGAAGATAGTGATAGAGATAGGGAGATAGTGAAGATCACCCCTGCAGCTGCATCTTCACTCAACCCCTCTATCACTCCAGATTACCCGAAGCAACCAGCACCCCTCTATCACTCAAGCCCCACTTCTCCCTCTATAAGCACCCCTCACTCACCATTTCGTGGCTTCTGTTGTGTTATGTGTGTGGTAAAAGAATGCTAAAGTGAGGACTAAGAACTCCCTCAGTGTAGCAATTTATGTCTGGAGATAGTGAATACAATGCTGCCCTGTTAAATGTTGTCATTTCTGGCTTTCTACAGTGACCTTGACTGCTGGACTGAGCAGATGTACCACAGCACAGAGGCTGCACAATTTGAGGAAAAATCCCCGAAAGAGCAAGGAGGACATGTTGAAAACTGTTCTTCATCACTCTGCTAGAGAGAGTAAAACCTTGCAGGAGTGGAGAGAAAAGGAAAGCATGATCCGCCAGAGACATTGGCGTAGAAACGCTGTGGCAAAGAGGAAAAGCACAAACCAGCTGCTAGACATCCTGTCGCGCCAAGCGGACTCTCTCCAGGCTATCGTAGCCATGCAGGCAGAGCAGTCCCTTGCTGCTCCACAGCCCCCCCCCGTCCCAAAGCTTTTTGCCTTGTGCCCCAATGTCAGCTCAAACCCCCTTTCCCCAGCATCCAGGTTCTTACCACCACCAGCTGCCTCCAACACCTGTACGTTCACCAACCAGCCCTGATACCTACCACCCTTACCCTCTGCACTCAACCCCCATCACCATGCAGTATATGCACCCTGAAGTGCAGGATTCATTAAACAGCACTCCAGACAGGACATATGCAAACTTGTGACTGTACAGTTCACCAACCCACACCCCTGCCCTCTTGTGTTCATGAAATGTTGTGTCTGTCTGTCTGTCTGTCTGTCTGTCAAGGAAGTTTTTTTCTTTTCAATAAAACAATTCTTGGCTTTGAAAACAGTCTTTATTATAGCAGATAGTGAAAGATACCTTAGCCCAGTAAAGAAAGAGGCACTGCAAATCATTTTAGGGATAATAGAATAACAGTGTAAACAGTGCAATTCACTCCCAAGGCAGCAAACATTACTGTTGGCTTTCAGCCTCAAATTCTTCCCTCAAGGCATCCCTAATCCTTGAAGCCCTGTGCTGGGCCTCTCTATTAGCCCTGCTCTCTGGCTGTGCATATTCAGCCTCCAGGACTTGAACCTCGGTGGTCCATGCCTGACTGAATGTTTCACCCTTCCCTTCACAAATATTATGGAGGGTACAGCAAGCGCATATAACCGCGGGGATGCTGCTTTCCCCCAAGTCTAGCTTCCCATACAAGGAACGCCAGCGTGCTTTTAAACGGCCAAAAGCACACTCCACAGTCATTCGGCACCGGCTCAGCCTGTAGTTGAACCGGTCCTTGCTCCTGTCAAGCTTCCCTGTATAGGGTTTCATGAGCCAAGGCAGTAACGGGTAAGCGGGGTCTCCAAGGATCACAATGGGCATTTCGACGTCCCCTACTGTGATCTTCCTGTCTGGGAAAAAAGTCCCTGCCTGCATCTTCCTGAACAGGCCACTGTTCCGAAAGATGCGTGCATCATGCACCTTTCCAGGCCAGCCTGTGTAAATGTCAATGAAACGCCCGCGGTGATCCACAAGCGCCTGGAGAACCATAGAGAAATACCCCTTATGATTAACGTACTCTGATGCCAGGTGGGGGGGGGCCAGAATAGGAATATGCGTCCCATCTATCGCCCCTCCACAGTTAGGGAAACCCATTTGTGCAAAGCCATCCACAATGTCCTGCACGCTCCCCAGAGTCACGGTCTTTCTTAGCAGGATGCGATTAATTGCCTTGCAAACTTGCATCAAAACGATTCCAACGGTCGACTTTCCCACTCCAAACTGGTTCCCGACCGACCGGTAGCTGTCTGGAGTTGCCAGCTTCCAGATTGCAATAGCCACCCGCTTTTCCACCGTCAGGGCAGCTCTCAATCTTGTGTCCTTGCGCCGCAGAGTGGGGGCGAGCTCAGCACACAGTCCCATGAAAGTGGCTTTTCTCATACGAAAGTTCTGCAGCCACTGCTCGTCATCCCAGACTTCCATGACGATGTGATCCCACCAGTCAGTGCTTGTTTCCCGAGCCCAAAAGCGGCGTTCAACGGTGCTGAGCATTTCCGTGAATGCCACAAGCACTGTAGTGTCACACGCGGCAGGAGAATCGATATCGATATCGTCAGACTCCTCACTGTCACTTTGGAGCTGAAGGAATAGCTTGACTGCCAAACGTGTTGTGCTGGCGACACTCATCAGCACAGTCCTCAGCAGCTCGGGCTCCATTTGCCACAGAAATCGTGATTCACACACAGAGAGTAAAACAGAAAGACACTCACAATGGCGCCAAACGTTGCCGGAAAGACTGAATGCTGGGATGTGAAGCGATGCACCACGGGGCGTTGGCACAGGAAGCGGAATGACCCGCACACTTCCTTCCCCTTCCCACAATACTCAGCGCCAAAATGGGACGAGGTGCTCTGTGGGATAGCTGCCCACAATGCACCTCTCAATACAGCGCTGGAAAGTGCTGCAAGTGTGGCCACACTGCAGCACTGGTAGCTGTCAGTGTGGCCACACTCCAGCGCTGGCCCTACACAGCTGCATGACCAGCGCTGTAACTCCCAGCGCTGCAACTTGTAAGTGTAGCCAAGCCCTCAGGATGAAATTGTCCTCAAGTAAGCTTTGAATGCTAGAGCTGAATTTGGTACAGTTCCTATGTTTGGCAGAAGTGTGACATCTTGTTCTCTAATACAGATTTGTAAAGAAAAAAGCTCTGGAATTTTTAGAATTATATTTTGAACTTTTTTTCTTTTTGAAAGTAAAAATGCCTGTTCACATCAGAGCTACATAAATTCATACTTGGATCAGACTGATAACACCGCACACCAGCATCCCTGGACTGACCAGAAACACTGAGAGGAAACCAACTGATCTCTAACAAAAGAGTCTTTGACCTCTTTCAACAGTTAAGAAGCCACAGATCAATTGCACATTTATGAAAATAGTTTTCTGGCTTAAGGAGGAGTGTCAGAGAAGCAGATGTCATGCCAAGATTGTATCTGGCACTGAACAGTTTCAGTAGGCTATGTTTTGGCTAGTTTTTACCCTGCAATTACACCTAATCAGACTTTCTGACCTTAGCCTTGTAATTTACAAGTAATAAGATAAGATGTCTTACTATGTATGACACTTGTAGCAACAGGACATTTTACCAACCTTCAGTACAAGCTATTGCTCAGGATATACCAAGTCAAGCAACAAACTGTGTTTAGATACAAGAAGTAAAACACTAAATTCCAGTTATTTGTATGCAAAAATAGCCATGCTACTGTTCTGTTACTTATTGCAGACTATAAATAGATCAATTTATCTGGAAAACTACAAGAAAAAAAATGGAGTTTACACACTAAGCCCATTATGGATCTTACATATACAAATTTTGCATTTTACCTTTTTATTTGTATAAAAATAATTATTGATTTAAAGCAATTCTCCCTTCAATTTCTAACCGAGGGTGGTATCTAGACACTATTTACATAATTGAAATTCATAATGAATCATGTTTGAAGTAGGCCCTAACTGCTTCACTTCCCTCATCTCTTAGCCACTGGTGACTGTTATCCAGGAGACTGTTGCCATGCTCTCCCATTGATTCAAGATTGGAGAAAAGCCTGTGCAAAGAGACAAGTCATGCATTGTTATCTAAATATATAAAGGCTTTGTCTCATCCTGATTTCTACTTTAGGAAACTCCACATCTTTGGTGGTTTTACTATAGGAGACTGTCCTGGTCAATCTAGCTGTCACAGCAGAGAACAGAGGGAGAGAGAGTCTCTGAGATAGTTTGGTCTTACCCCATCAAAGGCTTTAAAGATCAAAACTAACATCTTAGGCAGGACTTCAGGACTATGCACTACTTTGTGACTTGGTGATCGGATGCCCTCAAAATCCTCTCTCATTCCTGCTAATATCAGCTTCATCTTCTCCAATTTTAACTTGACCCACCTGTGTCATCTGGTTTCCAGTTTCTTTTACACACAGTGGTTTGGGGCAGAGGCCCTGAGATTTGGTCATGAAGATATCACTAGTGGTCCTGGTAAGAGCAATTTCAGTGTGGTGGAGAGGATCAAACCAAGATTGGAAAGGATCCAGGATGGAAGTGGAAGAAAGAAACATTAGGTGATGAACTGGGAGGAGCTGGGAAGAAGGAAGCTGGTGCAGTATTTGGGGAGGCTGGTGGGTGGGGTCAGGGGTGTTTATTTTAGGATGGAGAAGCTACGGTGTGCTTGCATCCTGCATAAGGATGAGGACCATAAAGACAGAGAAAGATTAACGATGAGATTGGAGGTAAAGGAAATGTTGATGAGCTGAAGTGGGACAGCAGGCAAAAGACTATGGTGTTGGTGATTGGAGAGAAAGAGAAGGGTAATAACAGGAAGAAGGAGAGACAAGGTATGTGACAGTGGATTTAGTCCGTCTTCTCTTTAAAAAGTAGGCAAGATTTTGTATGGAGATGGAGGAGGCAGAGATAAGGGAGGATTTGAGGAGGAAATCAAAGGTGGTGCATAGGCAGCTGGAATTATGTAGTCAAGGAGAATGGAGAAGTAGTGTGGCTTGACCAAGAAGATGAAAGAACTGAAAGAGGATAATTTTGCAGTGAAGAAAGTCCACATGATCATGGGACTTTCTCCAGAAGCAGTCAGCAGAGTGGGAGAAGGAGCAAAGAAAGAGGATGGGGAGGGAAAGTTATGCAATCAGGATGGACTCTGAAATAGGAGAGAGGGGCAGAGAAGTGGCAGGTGGTGGAAAGAGTGGAGTGGACCGATTCAGTGACTGAGTCAGTAAAGAGGGGTGAGGGCGAAGGGGGTTTTACAGCCTTTCATTTTTTATTATTTTACATGTCAGTGGTTGCTAAATTCTATGCATATCCAGAGAATATAAATCTGTGATTACCAAGTCTCCAGGGGGGAATGAAATTTCACCAATGACCTGTCTTTTTTTGATTAACCACTATTTGGATAATATCCTCTAATATCCTGGGACCGACAGAGCTACAACTACACCGTATATTTGGATAACAGACATTTTACTAAGATGCAGAGTTGTCAAGCTGGGGCAAGTGATGTAGAGCACAGACGCAGCATCTTCAGTTCAGGTAAGCAAGTGGCATGAAGTAGTTTAAATCTTGACATACAGTAAAGTGCAAGATTTAGGCCAGTCAGATCACATGACTGATGATGTTTGAAGTCACTGTTCCTGTAGCTGTATGCTTTGTGTCTTTTCATCCAATACATTCCCATTTCTCAAGATGCAGTCTGATTTGGATATGTTTAAATAAATTATAACTGCTCAGCTTCTGATAGCTAGAGTCTAAAAGACCCATCAGACCAAGAACTAGTTATTCCTTCCCCATTTGAAGGAGTTGAGGATATGGAAACTTGTCCTATTATAACTGAATCCGAAACTAACAACCCACCTTGTGGCGACTGAGAATAAAAAATATTTTTGAACTCAATCACATACTGCAACTGCATATCTTGTGCTTCCTCTGAGGGTACGTCTACACTACGGGACTATTCCGAATTTGCATAAACCGGTTTTGTAAAACAGATTTTATAAAATCGAGTGTGCGCGGCCACACTAAACACATTAAATCGGTGGTGTGCGTCCATGGTCCGAGGCTAGCGTCGATTTCTGGAGCGTTGCACTGTGGGTAGCTATCCCGTAGCTATCCCATAGTTCCCGCAGCCTCCCCCGCCCCTTGGCATTTCCGGGTTGAGATCCCAGTGCCTGATGGGGCAAAAATCATTTTCGCGGGTGGTTCTGGGTACAGCCTCACCCCTCCCTCCCTCCCTGACAGCGGCAGACAACCGTTTCGCGCCTTTTTTGCTTGGTGAACCGTGCAGACGCCATAGCACAGCAAGCATGGACCCTGCTCAGCTCCATACCGCAATCGTGGATGTTTTAAACACCTCGCGCACTCTCGTGCAGTATATGCTGAACCAGGACCTTCGAACCGAGGCGAGTAAGAGGCGGATACGGCAGCGCGGCGATGACAGTGATGAGGACGTGGACACAGAATTATCTCAAACCGCGGGCCCCGGCGCTTTGGAGATCCTGATGGTAATGGGGCAGATTCTATCCATTGAACGCCGATTTTGGGCCCGGAAACAAGCACTGACTGGTGGGACCGCATTGTGTTGCAGGTGTGGGACGATTCCCAGTGGCTGCGAAACTTTCGAATGCGTAAGGGCACTTTCATGGAACTTTGTGACTTGCTTGCCCCTGCCCTGAAACGCCATAATACCAAGATGAGAGCAGCCCTCACAGTAGAGAAGCGAGTGGCGATAGCCCTGTGGAAGCTTGCAACGCCAGACAGCTACCGGTCAGTCGGGAATCAATTTGGAGTTGGAAAATCTACTGTGGGGGCTGCTGTGATGCAAGTAGCCAAAGCAATCACTAAGCTGCTGCTACGAAAGGTTGTGACTCTGGGAAACGTGCAGGCCATAGTGGATGGCTTTGCTGCAATGGGATTCCCTAACTGTGGGGGGGCGATAGATGGAACCCATATCCCTATCTTGGCACCGCAGCACCAGGGCACCCAGTACGTAAACCGGAAGGGGTACTTTTCAATGGTGCTGCAAGCACTGGTGGATCACAAGGGACGTTTCACAAACATCCACGCGGGATGGCCAGGGAGGGTTCATGACGCTCGCGTATTCAGAAGCACTACTCTGTTTAAACGGCTGCAACAAGGGACTTACTTCCCAGACCAGAAAATAACAGTTGGGGATGTTGAAATGCCTGTCGTTATCCTGGGGGACCCAGCCTACCCCTTGATGCCATGGCTCATGAAGCCATACACAGGCAGCCTGGACAGTGGTCAGGATCTGTTCAATTACAGGCTGAGCAAGTGCAGAATGGTGGTGGAATGTGCATTTGGCCGTTTAAAGGCGCGCTGGCGCACATTACTGACTCGCTCAGACCTCAGCCAAACCAATGTCCCCTATGTTATTGCTGCTTGCTGTATTCTCCACAATCTCTGTGAGAGTAAGGGGGAGACCTTTATGGCGGGGTGGGAGGCTGAGGCAAATCACCTGGCCGCTGATTACGCGCAGCCAGACACCAGGGAGATTAGAAGAGCACACCAGGAAGCGGTGCGCATCAGAGAAGCTTTGAAAACGAGCTTCATCAATGGCCAGGGTACAGTGTGACTGCTGTGTTTGTTGATGAACACCCAACCCCCTTGATTGACTCAGTCCCTGTAAGCAACTCCCCCTCCCCCTTCGAGTACAGCTTACTTATGCAAATAAAGTCACTCATTTAAAAAGCATGAATTCTTTATTGATTCATTATAAAAAGAGGGAGAGAAGTAAGGGTGTGCTTTGGGAGGAGGAAAGGAGGGATGGAGAAGGCCATTAAAAAAATAAAATTCAGAGTAACGACATCCTTCTGGTTGGGCTGTCCACGGGGGTGGAGTGGGCGGGTGCACGGAGCCTCCCCCCACGCGTTCTTACACGTCTGGGTGAGGAGGCTAAGGAACATGGGGAGGGGGGAGGGTGGTTATACAGGGGCTGCAGCGGCACTCTGTGATCCTGCTGCCGTTCCTGAAGCTCCACAAGACGCCGGAGCATGTCAGTTTGATCACGCAGCAGCCCCAGAGTTGCATCCCGCCACCGCTGATCTTCCTGCCGCCACCGCTGATTTTCCTGCCGGTCTTCCTGCCGCCACCTCTCATCTCGGTTGTCCCTCCTGTCCTCACGTTCATCCCTCCTGTCCTCACGTTCACTGGCCTCTTTCCTGTAATTTGAAACCACGTCCTTCCACTCATTCAGATGAGCTCTTTCATTGCGTGTAACTTCCATAATATCCGAGAACATCTCATCTCGCGTCTTCTTTTTCCTCCGCCTTATCTGTGCTAGCCTTTGGGATGGAGGAGGGACGCTTGAAATATTTGCAGCTGCATGAGGGAGATAAATATTTAGAAAGATACATTTTACAGAACAATGGTTATACTCTTTCACAGTGAAAAGCACTATTCACCTTACATAGCACATGTGATTTCCCTACAAGGTCGCATTTTTCATCTTAATAGTGCCTGCTTGCAACTCTTGGGTTACAGATCTCAGACACAGGTCCAGGCATCAGGATTCAGCTTGCATGCGGCCATGGTAAGCCACTGTCTCAGTGATTTACCCCTCCCCCCCCAACGCATGGCTAATACCACGCTAGCTCCCTGCTAATCAACAACCTTCCCCCTCCCCCCCACCCACTGCTTGTCCGGTAGCTTGGGGAAGATCGCCTCGCCGGTGACCAAACAGAAAAGATCATCGGCATTTCACTCCTCCCCTCCCCCCGCTTCGCTACGTGCAGGAAAGTGTTTTTTTTAAGCTGCTGCATTCCACGAACCCAGTAGAAAAATGGCCACCCCCCCTTACTTAAATTCCTGATTTCTAACCAGGTTATCCTGAACGATATCACTTTGCTGAGGATAACAGAACAAGATAAAGAGCGCATGCTTCTTGAATGCCAGCAGTCACCGGGACCATACGCCGCTATGCTTTGCCACGCAATGATACCTGATTACTTGCTACATGCATGGCATGGTAAAGTGTCCTACCATGGTGGGCGGAACAAGGATGCTTTGCCCAGAAACCTTCTGCAAAGGCTTCTGGAGTACCTACAGGAGCGCTTCATCGAGATGTCCCTGGAGGATTTCCTCTCAATCCCCGGACATGTTAACAAACTTTTCTAAGTAACTATACTGTCTGTGAATGCGTTCCAAGTCCTCAGGGCAAATCAATCATTAAAAAAGGCTTGCTTAAAAAACACTGTTTGCTATTTGCAAAGGTACACTCACCAGAGCTCCCTTCCATGGCGTCATTCTCTGGAATAGTTGCTTGTGAGGGCTGGGAGCAGGGTAATTCCGTCAGGGTGATAAAAAGCTCCTGGCTGCTGGGGGTCACGGAGTGCTGTGTGCTCTCTGCGAGGTCTTCCTCCTCTTCTTCATCTTCATCTTCCCCGTCTGACATGGCAGAGATTACAACCCCCACCTCGGAATCCACGGTCAGGGGTGGGGTACTTGTGGCGCAGCCCCCTAAAATTGCATGCAGCTCAGCATAGAAGCGGCATGTTTTTCGACCTGCCCCGGACCTTCCGTTTGCTTCTTTGGTTTTCTGGTAGGCTTGTCTGAGCTCCTTAACTTTCACTCTGCACTGCACGGAGTCCCTGCTGTGGCCTTTATCCGTCATAGACTTAGAAATTCTTTCAAATACTTTTTCATTTCGTCTTTTGGAACGCAGTTCTGTTAGCACTGAATCCTCTCCCCATATAGCGATCAGATCCATTACCTCCCGAGCGGTCCATGCTGGGGCTCTTTTTCGATTCTCAGGAGACTGCATTGTTAACTGTGCTGATGAGCTGTGCGTGGTCACCTGTGATGATGAGCTCTCCACGCTGGGGAAGCAGGAAATGAATTTCAAAAGTTCGCGGGGCTTTTCCTGTCTACCTGGCCAGTGCATCCGAGTTGAGAATGCTGTCCAGAGCGGTCAGTGGTGCACTGTGGGATAGCTCCCGGAGGCCAATACCGTCGATTGCGGCCACACTAACCCTATTCCGATATGTTAATACCGATATTAGCGCTACTCCTCTCGTCGGGCAGGAGTACAGAAACCGATTTAAAGAGCCATTAAAATCGATATAAGGTGCCTCCTAGTGTGGACGGTTGTGGCGTTAAATCGGTTTTAGGCTCCTAAAACCGATTTAAACGCCTAGTGTAGACCAGGCCTGACACATATCCCCTCACCTCCAAATCAGTGGGTTTACAGTCCTTCTCCCTCCCTGTGATGATTTTTAAATGGCACCAATAACACTTTCTTTATATAGCACCTGCTGACCTGCCTATTCTGAACACTGTCTCCCTGTCTTCTATTTTTGAGGCATCTGAGTTGTAGGAGCTACTAGAATCTTGAAAGACAACTTGTCTCTGAGCTGAGGGAAAAGTCCAGTGGAGACATCTCCCTGTTTGAAGTGACTATCTAATGAGGAAAACAAACCTTCAGTGTTTATTGTGAACTGGCTTTATCACATATGTCTATTAAATATAAACAACGATGTGAAAAATCACTCATTCATTCTATGTTATATTTCTGCTTTCAACTACCCTGCTCACAGCTTCTGCAGAGTTCACCTCTATAGATTATGCAGTTTAGATAACTAGCATCATTCTCTAAAATGCCTCTAGATAATCTCTTGCACTTCTATAGTGCCTTTCATCCCACAGTACTTTACAAACAGGTGGTATATCCTGCCCTAAGGAGTCAGAGCCACACAGGGGAGAGGATGGAGTGGTACTGTATATGGAATGTGATCCAGAGCAGGGCAGGATTGCTCAGTGCACCCGCTAGGATGGAACAAAGCAGTTGATTAACAATGAACAGCTATGTTACACAACAGTTTAGGATAGGAAATTAATAATAATCATACTATCATAGTCATAATGTTACTTAGCCCTTCTTTAGAACCTTTCAACTCAAAGAACTTTACAGACATTAATTTAACTTCACACCTACCCTGTGAGATAGAGAAGTATTATCAACATTAATAGATAAGGCAACTGAGGCACAGAAAGATTAAATAATTTGCTAAAGATCACAAAGTGAGTTAGTTGCAGAGCTAGGAACAGAACCCAGAGCTCCTGACTCTCAACCAACTCCCCGGCAATCCTCACTGATGAAGGAGGATCTTGTATCCAATTGACACAGCAGGGAGAATTCAGTGTGGTGGAATGTAATTACTCGCACAAAATGTTATCAGGACAGCAGGTTTAACACATTTACTCTTCTGAAAAATGCTAAAGTATTTTTAATAACCAAATGTCAGTAACTCTATTTCATTTCTCATTTACATTTGGAAGCTCTAATAATAATTAATTAATAATACTACCTAACACTAAGAACATTCCATTCCAGGACCTCAAACCTTTTTACAAATATTAGTATGGTATCCTCTAGCATCATGATTGAGTGTTGGGGTCAGTACTGATTGAAGGAGAGAAGCTTTTACTGAATCACCAGCACCATTTTCCTGCAGCACGAGTTATCCTTGGAGATTTCCCTTCCAAGCAACCTTTCATGATAGACAAATTTTTCATGTTGTATCTACCACCTCCAAAACTCTATCCACCAGGCTCTTTGTGAATCATCACACCCTAACTCCTTCAAGCCTCCTTCTCTTATCAATTGAATCTTTATAAAAACGGTATTTGTTTTTAATAACGTTTTAGAAACAATTATGATAAATGTGGCAAATTGAAATATGCCCAATAATGGCAGTCAAGCAAAAACACACAGCATATTACACACTGTTAAGGTTGGGTACAACACAGTCAACTGCCACCTTATATTCCAAAAAGAAACCCAGAACATTTGCTAGTATTATGAGATTGCTTCCTCTAGAGCTAAAAAAAAATCAATAAATATGTTCTCAGCTAGGAAGAGAAAAACATTCCCCTTATATACACAAGTTTTGCTGAGGAGAAATAGAATATCCAGACTATATCCAACTCCCAGGAAGCATAGGTATATGCCAGGAGAGAGTCCTCTTCTGAAGATTAAGTAGAGTATTTGAATCAGTAACTTAAGGTCCCTGTAAAGAAGGAAGTTAAGTAACAATACTGTGTCAACACAAAGTAGAAAAAATGGCAAAGAAAGAAAAAAAAATCAAGTGCATATATATAAACTACCCAAATCCTCCGAAGTCAAAGACTGTATAATGCAGTGGTGGGCAACCTGTGGTCTGTGGGCTGCACGCAGCCCATCATGGTAATCTGCTGACGGTCTGCGAGATAGTTTGTTTACATTGACCGTCTGCATGCATGGCTGCCCGCAGCTCCCAGTGGCTGCAGTTCACCGTACCAGGCCAATGGGAGCTGCAGAAAGCGGTGGCCAGCCCATGCCGCTTCCAGTAGCTCCCAAAGGCCGGGAATGGCAAACCACGGCCACTGGGAGCTGCGGGCAGCGGTGCAAGCGGACGGTCAGTGTAAACAAACTGTCTCGCAGCCCACCAGCAGATTACCATGATGGGCTGCGTGCAGCCTACAGACCACAGGTTGCCCACCACTGGTATAATGTAAAGGTTAAAAGAAGATATTTGCAAAAGAGTGAGTGGGGGAATAAAAATGGCAGTGACTTACACATGTAGGGACAGCACAACATACTGTAGTTTTGGCCTCTTTGTCTCTCCTGATGGTCTCCTGGACTCTTTGAACCTATGAGTTCATGTAATGGTGTTAAGCAGTCGTTCTCAAACTGTGGGTCGGGACTCCAAAGTGGGTCTCGACCCTGTTTTAATGGGGTTGCCAGGGCTGCTGTTAGACTTTCTGGGGTCTGGGGCTGAAGCCAAAGCCCAAGTCCCACCGTCTGGGGCAGCCCGAGGGCTTCAGCCCTGGGTGGTGGGGCTCAGGTTACAGGCCCCCTGTCTGGGGCTGCAGCTCTTGAGCTTCAGCTTTGGCCCCTCCGCTCGGGGTGATGGGACTTGGGTGGGCTCAAGCTTCAGTCCCCCTCCTGGGGTCATGTAGTAATTTTTGGGTCGCAGTGCAATTAAGTTTGAGAACCCTTGGTGTTAAGAAAGCTGTCCACAAGCAGAGTGCAGCTCATGCAACAATAACCAGGCTTGATGTAGCATTTTTATGTTTAGAACACTGTACAAACATTCTCTTTGTATAAATCTAATCTATCTGTATATGTACTTATATGGCTTCCTGCACTGTGAGCGCTTCTCAGTTTTTGTTTTAAATATAATAACAATCCCTCTCTTCTTTAACTTGTGGGAATAGCTTCTTTAGTATGTATTTTTGGATTTTTGGTTGTGTGTGTGAGAAACAGAGAGAGAGAGAGAGAGAGAGAGAATGTTGAATGTCCGTGTAAAGAATTTATTAAGGAAAGATAGATGGAAGAAATGAGTTTTGTATTTAGTCTAGTCTCAGTCCAGCTCCTCTGAAAGATTTGTCTCCTAACAAGTCAATAGTTTAATTGTTCTAGAATGTTGCTTTCTTGGGCATTGTTTGCTTGGGTCTTTCACACAGCTACAGGAGAAAGACAATATCAGAAAATGTGATTGTAAAACTGCAAAAATTGGCAGGACTTGAGAAGCAGGTACAATACCTGAAACATCTTTCATCTTAGATTTCCAAAGTGATTAGGTTCCAAGCTTAATGCCTTTTAAAGGATGCATAACAGTTTTCATTCTAGCCTTTTGTTTTGTCACTTTTAACTTCCTGAAAACTTTCCTCTTTCAGCTGAAACTTGCCAGACATAGATTTTGCCTGAAGGTGATTTTTTTTTAAAGTTTAGCTACATATTTAGATTAGAGAGGAGGGCACAGAAATCTACTCTATTGGTAGTTCAGGGGTAATTTAGGGGAGTTAAATGTGTAGTGGGTTTATTTTATGATTAACTATTCAATTTCCACCTATCCTGTGATATCTTGAGGCTGATGTAATGCGAGGGAGTGAGTGATATTTGTGTCAGGATGTGGTGGTGCAATAACAAGCCATTGTGACTCAATAACAAAGCCTAAAAAGTGCCAAACCCATAGGAAGGACTTGTTCATTTTCCAATTTGAACGGGGCAGCAAAAACCAAAAAGGTGTGATTATATCAGCAAACAGACCTCTTTTTTTTCTGTTCAGAAAGACCTGAAGATGAGAATTAAAGCCCAGTTCTTGACAAGTTAATGCTTATTATATATTCCACATTTCATCCCAAATCCAGTCTTATTTCTGAACAACTCCTTGATGAGAGCCCAAAATTGATGTTATCAGTGGTCTAATTTAGAGTAAATGTCTATTTATTCTGGTTTAATTTTTAAGGCAGTTTTACATGGAAATGGAGGGTTTTGTTTTACTCTACATCAATCTACAATGCAGATAACACACCAACACCTGACTCTCTCTTTCTCTATGGGCCGCATACAATAATATCTGAGAATCTCTGTTGTGATACAATGTGCATGGGGGCATCATATTGTTAGCCAAAAGGGCCCGTTTCCCCCTGGAGCTTACCTAATTACACCAAGGAGGCACGGAGACAGGAAGACGAGTACCACACCCTTTATTGATCGGTCAGCTGAGCGGGTGCTCCTCTCGGCTAGTGCCAGAGAAAGAGACACACCTTACATGGCCAGATGGGCCTACCTTTATACCCCGAAACAAACAACTTAGCCTACGTTTGTCTACGTCATTTGGTTGACCTGTAGAACCTGTACATGCATCTGTTAGGGGATAATTGGATATGCAGGATACATATATCATTTTGTGGGGGTTACAAGAGACATACAGCTGTTGAGGATACATTTGTCATTCTGAAGGGGACACAAGATACATCCGTTGACCCTTTGTACTAGATACTTTGGATGGATACATGTGAACGCAGCTGCATTTACTGGGGAGCCAAATAAAACTGATAAGCAAAATAGCTGACTTAGGTAGATACACGGCCTTCAGTCTAATGAGTTCTGTAAGCTTTCCAACACGGTTTGGGCAAGCATAGCATAACTTTGGTTCACTCAGGCCTAATACAAAAAGGCTTTATTAGCACTATGATTTTCCAACAATATCACCCCATCCTAGCTCCCACGTGGGTAGTCACATTGCTCTGTTGTGCCTCCCGTGCAGGGCTTCTCATCATGGCCGGCATGAGGGATGTCATGCTGTCACCAGCCATGACCTCTGCAGTGGACCTCCGGCCCATCGAGGCCCCTGTGTGGGGAGCGTCAGGCCGTCCCCTGCTCCGTTGAGGCTGCCGTGTGGGGAGGTCACACAGGCTCCAGGCCCGCCGTGACCTCTGCGGTGGGACATCACCCTGTCCTCCGGCCCATTGAGGCCCCTGTGTGGGGAGTGTCAGGCCGTCCCCTGCTCCGTTGAGGCTGCTGTGTGGGGAGGTCACACAGGCTCCAGGCCCGCCGTGACCTCTGCAGTGGGACGTCACCATGTCCTCCGGCCCATTGAGGCCCCTGTGTGGGGAGCGTCAGGCCGTCCCCTGCTCCGTTGAGGCTGCTGTGTGGGGAGGTCACACAGGCTCCAGGCCCGCCGTGACCTCTGCGGTGGGACGTCACCATGTCCTCCGGCCCATCGAGGCCCCTGTGGGGAGCGTCACAGTGGCCCAGGCCCCTCGTAGCCTCCGTCCCCGCTGCAGCAGTGGGGACAGGAGCTGGGACCCTGGGACCGTTCACTCCTTGGTCTCTCCAGGCAACCGCTGGCCCCCATTTCCCCAAGCCACGCCCCCGGCCCCCCGTTCCCGACTTCCTCCCCAGGGGCTGGTAACCATAGAAACTTCCAGAATGGACCAGCACCGCCTCTCTCTTCCTGCAGCGTGACGACTGCTCCCAGCCAATGGGCTCACTCCGCTTGGCTGTCCCTTCGAAGCTGATTGGTCCGCGACACGGCTAAAGCGGACCAATGGAATGATGACGGAGGGGTGCGACGCCATACGTCATTGCGGAGAGCTTGATCTTCGCCAATCAAGAGTGGCCAGCTTAGTCGGCGCCAACCAATGGAAAGGTTCCAGCGCGGGTTCCGCAACCAATAGCTGGCCTCCACGAAGCCGTGAGGGAGGGTATATAAGGGTAGGCGGCCGGGGCGGCCTGGGCATAGCGGTGGCAATAGCGAGTGAAGCGGAGCTGTGCGAGGTGATGGTGAGTGGGACGTGCGGCCTAGTGCGTGGCGCTGGGCTGAGGGGCCGGGCGGCGGGGGGCCCCCGAGGCGGGCGGGCCGGGGCGGCGGCGGCGGCGGGGGCCCCCGAGGCGGGCGGGCCGGGCCGGGGCGGCGGCGGGGGCCCCCGAGGCGGGCGGGCCGGGGCGGCGGCGGGGGCCCCTGAGGCGGGCGGGCGGGCCGGCGGGCCTGGGGGGGGGGCCCCGAGGCGGGCGGGCCGGGGCGGCGTGGTGGGCCCGCGCTGAGCCGCTCTGCTCTCCCTTGCGCCCCGCAGGGTCCCGGCGGCAGCATGAGGCGGGCGCTGCTGGTGCTGGCGCTGCTGGCGGGCGGCGTGCGCGGCGAGGAGGACGAGAAGAAGGAGGACGTGGGCACCGTGGTGGGCATCGACCTGGGAACCACGTACTCATGGTGCGTAGCGCGGGGGCGTCGCTGCCCGGCCGGGGCCGCAGGGAGGGACGGGCCGGGGCCGGGACGGGCGCCGGGGCTGGGGCCGGCCCGTCTCACCCTCGCTCGCTCTTCACAGCGTTGGCGTCTTTAAGAACGGCCGCGTGGAGATCATCGCGAACGACCAGGGCAACCGGATCACGCCGTCCTACGTGGCGTTCACCCCCGAAGGGGAGCGGCTCATAGGCGACGCGGCGAAGAATCAGCTCACCTCGAACCCCGAGAACACGGTGTTTGATGCCAAACGGCTGATCGGCCGCACGTGGAGCGACCCCTCCGTGCAGCAGGATATCAAATACCTGCCGTTCAAGGTACGTGCCACACGGCAGCTTCAGGGGCTGAGCCGGGCAGCCGCGTTTATGTTTGGAAAAGTCACGTGTGGACTCAGATTCTATGTTGAAGCCCCATGAGATCGAGTTGTGATCGGGGACTGCTGCATCACACATGCAGACTATGGTACAGTAAAAGTCTTGTGGCTATTAGACCTACACTCCAATAGGTGACTTATGTTTTCACTGTATCTTCCCCTTATTCATAATTGCAAAATTAATTCTCTTGGACGTCCAAAAATCATTAATTAGTATCGAATAAACCCTATAACTTTTTCCCTCATTAGGGAGGGTGACTAGGATGGAAACAGATACTGTCATTCACATATTCTGTCCCATAACTGGAGTACTGTAGTTCAGTATGCTAAATATCTTGCCTTGAATCAAAATGAAATGTATAGGTTGTAGGAATGGAAATGATATATAATATCCATGTACCTAATTGTAATCCATGTGGGCTCTTGACATAAAATATTACTGGAGAGAACATCTGTCCTCTGCTCTTATCTCCTTTTTGACTTTTGAGTAGTGAGTATTGTTCAGGTTTCAGTTCTCTTCAAAGATTTAAAACTACTAGAAATGTATTTTTTTCTTGTAGGTTGTTGAAAAGAAGACCAAGCCATATATACAAGTTGATGTTGGTGGTGGACAGACAAAGACCTTTGCTCCAGAAGAAATTTCTGCTATGGTTTTGACAAAGATGAAGGAAACTGCTGAGGCCTACTTAGGAAAGAAGGTAGGCTAACATAACAAATGATCAACTGTGACATCTTGTAGAAGCAGCAGCTTTCCAGAATGATAAAGTGGTAGGTGATAATCTCTCAAGCTGCAGACCAAAGTTTGAATTTTAATTTCTACCCAGTTTGGTTGGGAGCCCTTGCAGATGTTAAGATGAGCTCAGACAGGACCCAGTGAGCTTTGCTTAATTCTGCGGCACCTTATAGACTAACAGACGTTTTGCAGCATGAGCTTTCGTGGGTGAATGCAGTGCTTGCATCCGAAGAAGTGGGTATTCACCCACGAAAGCTCATGCTGCAAAACGTCTGTTAGTCTATAAGGTGCCACAGGATTCTTTGCTGCTTCTATAGAACCAGACTAACACGGCTACCCCTCTGATACTTACTTAATTCTGTTATTGTCTGGGCACTCTAGAGGTAGTCTTAAAGGAAGCCATTTTTAACCTGGAAGGTGAGAAGGCACTCTTGAGGCAGTGGCAATCCCTCTAACACTTTGAAATTGTCAAGCTTTTCATTTGCTTTCTTGCTGCTGATTATTGAAGTTGTTACATTAATCCTCATCCTGCTCCTCTAGGTTACCCATGCTGTTGTCACTGTCCCAGCTTATTTCAATGATGCTCAGCGTCAAGCTACAAAGGATGCTGGTACCATTGCTGGATTGAATGTAATGAGAATAATCAATGAGCCGTAAGTACTTTAACTCTTCTGCAGATATCTTGCTGTACTAGGCCTTGTGAGTTTTCTAACTACTATTTCTTCAACAGTACTGCTGCTGCCATTGCTTATGGACTGGATAAGCGGGAGGGTGAGAAGAACATCCTTGTATTTGATCTAGGTGGTGGAACCTTTGATGTCTCCCTCCTCACAATTGATAATGGTGTCTTTGAAGTTGTGGCTACAAATGGAGATACTCACTTGGGTGGAGAGGACTTTGACCAACGTGTTATGGAACACTTTATCAAGTTATACAAGAAGAAAACTGGAAAAGATGTTAGGAAGGACAACAGATCTGTACAGAAGCTACGTCGGGAAGTAGAGAAAGCAAAGCGAGCTTTGTCCTCTCAGCATCAGGCTAGAATTGAAATAGAGTCCTTCTTTGAAGGAGAGGATTTCTCCGAGACACTGACTCGGGCAAAGTTTGAAGAACTGAATATGGTTAGTATTTGAAGCTAGAGTTACAGTTGCTTTGTGGTAAATCAGTGGCTTGGAGTTACTTGCATGTTTAGTATGTTCAGCTATTGCTTATACTGAATTAATTTTACAAAACACATTAAACATAACTCTATGAAGCAATAACTCCACAATTCACATGGGAGTAGGGCAAATCTCTTGCCTTAATTTCTCTTCCCAAGGTCAAATGGTAAACTGGCATCTGGCTGGAGTCAGTACTTGGTGTGTTTTTTGGCTTGCTCATGGTCATTTGTCGAGGCCACACTTCATCAAGATACACTTCTCCAGCATAAGGGAGAAATAGTGCCTTACCTTACTATTGTAACTACTTGCGTTTTTAGGATCTGTTCCGTTCCACCATGAAGCCTGTGCAGAAAGTTCTAGAAGATTCTGACCTGAAGAAATCAGACATTGATGAGATTGTACTTGTGGGTGGCTCTACTCGAATCCCCAAGATACAACAGCTTGTTAAAGAGTTCTTCAATGGCAAAGAGCCTTCTCGTGGCATCAATCCAGATGAGGCTGTTGCTTATGGGGCTGCTGTTCAGGCTGGTGTCCTTTCGGGTGACCAAGATACTGGTAGGTGCAAAACTAGTAAACATGCCAAATGTGTTTACACTTTACCACTAGTATTGGAGCAGGTTTTTGTAAGCCTGCTACATGATTTCTGTTCTCAACTTGGAAGCTAAATTCTAATTAACATTGTCACTAGGAACAATCTATACTTGCTGTGCTTTCATAAGGGTACAGTAACCATGGGCCCTTGTAACTTCTAGTGTAACAATCTCTAACTGTGAATAGGAGTAAAGCTAGAAAAATGTCTCTTTTAGGTGACCTGGTGCTACTTGATGTGTGTCCTCTGACTCTTGGCATTGAAACTGTTGGGGGTGTTATGACCAAGCTCATCCCAAGAAATACTGTTGTCCCCACCAAGAAATCACAGATTTTCTCCACAGCTTCTGATAACCAGCCAACTGTGACAATCAAGGTCTATGAAGGTAAGAGTCCTGTATCACTGAACTAAAATAGTGTGTATCCTGTACACATTTGTCTTGTGAACATTTATAAAAGCCTTACTAAGTTAGACATGGAGCAATGAATGACCATGCCTCAAAAGAGGTCATGTCAGAATTCCTCATTATAGCCCTTGAAGAAACAAAACTCCTGTAGTGGGGAGACCTTGCTAACAGACCAACTCAAAAGGCTACTTGTAGCATCTTAAATACTAGTGTTCTAGTCAGAGTGCTTGATTGGATTTGTCCAGAGTTCCTCTCGTCCCTTTTCATGAGGGCTCTAATCTTGTGGTCTCTGGAGGGAGAAGTGTAAATCACTCCCATTCAGTTTTAAAATATACTGATATTGTAAAGGCTTTTTACTACAAACCTGGGGTGGCTCAGTATTCCTCTTTACTGTTACAGGCAACTAAATAAAGCCACAATTGAACACTTAGCCTACTCCCAAACAAGTGGTGTTTTTATCTGGTCATCATTCAAAGATTCAAGTGTCCCCAAACTTTAAGGGGAGGGTGAAAGCCCAGCTAAAGTGAAACAAAATACAGGTTCAAAACCCAAGATTAGTCATGTCAAACCACATGTAACCCCTCCTTTTTAGAGACCAGTACAAACTAAAACTCTTACCTCTGCAGGTGAACGTCCTCTCACCAAGGATAACCATCTCCTGGGTACTTTTGACTTGACTGGAATCCCTCCTGCTCCTCGTGGTGTCCCACAGATTGAAGTTACCTTTGAGATAGATGTGAATGGAATCCTCCGTGTTACAGCAGAAGACAAGGGCACCGGAAATAAAAACAAGATCACAATTACCAATGACCAGAACCGTCTGACACCAGAGGAGATTGAGAGGATGGTTAATGATGCTGAGAAGTTTGCAGAGGAAGACAAAAAGCTTAAAGAACGTATTGATACCAGAAATGAGTTGGAAAGCTATGCTTATTCCCTGAAGAACCAGATTGGGGACAAAGAAAAACTAGGTGGCAAACTCTCATCTGAAGACAAGGAAACAATAGAGAAGGCAGTAGAGGAAAAGATTGAATGGCTTGAAAGCCACCAAGATGCTGAAATTGAAGATTTCAAAGCTAAAAAGAAGGAACTGGAGGAGGTTGTCCAGCCAATTGTTAGCAAGCTTTATGGAAGTGCAGGACCTCCCCCTGAAGAGGAAGCAGCAGAGAAAGATGAATTGTAAATCTTGATTTCTGAATGTTATCTTGTAAATACTGGACTCAGGAACTCTTCTGTTAAAATAATATTGAACTCTAATCTGGAATGTAATTGGAATCTTCACTCCTGAGTGGAGATGGAAATGTTAGCCCAAAGTGGCTGTTTACTGCTTTTCATTAGCAGTTGCTTGATGTCTGTGGGGAGGGGGGAGGGAAGGGTAGTGGGGTGGGACTGTAAAATGAGTTGGGGTTTAGAAGTGTTCATGTGAAAAATATCCTAACTGGTCATGTGCATTCTGTGTAGAACTTTTCTACCCAAGTGACCACAATAAATTTGTTATTAACACTGGATCTAGCTTAACTTATTTCCTGGCATGTCTGCTTATAGACTGCCAAGCTCACTGGGTGCAGTTCAGTTCCTTCTTATAATGCTTATTTCAACTAAAGTTGTGTTCATCCTGCAAATAGTCCCACAAGCACTTCAGTGTAAGCATTTAACCTGAAGTGCTGCTAGCAGCTTGACAGCTGTCATGCCTAACTTGCTAGGAAAAAATCTCCCTCCCTTAAGGTACAATGAGCAGTCCAAATCAATACTTCTCTAGGTGACCCAGGGTGAGAAGACCAAGTCAGCCTCAAAGATTTTTACTACTCCAAGTAATAAGATCAGAGACTGGAGTGAGGTGTATGCAATCTTCCCTGAAGCACGTGTAAAGCACCCATAGGTCCAAAGGTGCTGTGTACCTAGCCAGATGGTCCTTTTCCCCCATTAGCAGGAAAGGGAGCTACTATGGATCAGCATAGCTGTGATGTGTTCAGCTGAATAGATCACCTGAAAGGTATAGTCAAACAATTGGCCACACTTGTGATTCAGCAATACTAAACTATGCCAAACTTGGTCTCATTGAGGGAGAGACACAATAGTACAATACAAAACGTACATACCTGCCTTCTGGGAACTACTTGTGGCATATTCACCTTAAGTTGTGCTTATCACATTCCAAACCTTTTGTATGTAAAGGTATATCCCAGCCTGTGCTAAACATACTGTTCATGTATCTTGGTTTTGACAGACTATTTTCTAATGCCAAAGGTGACTTCAGCCTTTCAAAGTGATGTGATACTCCCAGTGTCCTTTGACTTTATAGCCTCCTGAGAGATTGTAAGAGCTATTGAATGCATGCAGCTTTAAGGCACTGAAATGATTATAGTGTGGCAGAGTCTTAGCAAACAGAATAGCATTGGAAATGCCTGGCTGAACCATGCAGCTAATTATCATGCACTCCTAGGCTCTCTGGCAGGATTGACTTAGCTCCAGTGTTCTGTATGGCACTTACCAGGAATTAGTTTCCTTACCCAGAGCTTGCATTTTAAAGGGCCAGTCCTCCTAATGTCACTGAAAGCAGTGGTATGACTTGAACAGAAAGCTTACACCCATATAAGAAGACAGGAAAATGTTTTGTATGCATTGTTTTCAGTTGGCCAGAGACTCTTTAAAGATGCAGAAGTACTGTGCACATATACTATAGGGATTTTCCTCTTTAAGTGTGAGTACTTCAATGGAATAACCTCCATTACTGTGAAAAGGCTGGATGTAGCTTTTAGTAGATTCTCCAGGTTTTTTGATGCCCCAGTCACATTCCCTCTTATTTCCACACTAAACTCCATTCAATCTAACAACCACTTCTTGGCTTTTTTTACAAACTAATGGGGGTAAGTGAAACAGCCAAACCTGGACAGAGTTCTGTAAATAAGGTATAGTTACTTTGTTCAGCATTATACCATATTTGTAATCTGTTAATGCATCCACTCATCCAGTTCCTTTATTTACTGAACCATGGGGAAAAAAGCATCATGAGTAATGAACTTGCCTTACCCCTTAATTCACCTACCAGAGCCACTCTATGAATTATTTAGGGTAGTGCATACTACCTTTGATTCAGATTACATTTTTATTGCCATCACTGTCCAATTAACTCAAATTTCTACTTCACTATCCATTTCCAAGTATTAAAATGTCCCACCTTCCATACCACTCATAGCTGAATAGCAGAATGGGCTTTGCCAAGTTTCACTTTAATACTGATTTTTAAGACTAAGTTACAGGGAGAAAAATAAATTGATTTCACAGAGGGCAGATCTCAGCCCCTATTACTAGTTTATAATTTCATCTTTGGCTTGTCTAGGAACACATTTCAATTTTTTTAAATGACAAACCTTTCCTAGTCCTTGAAATTAACTTTTGAAGATACTAAATGAAAGGCTTACTGGCATAAGGATTAGATTTGGAATAATTAAACTTCCACCCACTAGTTTTAAACCTCAGCTGCATAAATGTAATTGAGCAGTAGAAATATGTGACTGCCTACATCAGTTCTGTGTCCATCACTAGTATCAAGTTAAATCCAGGAACTTTACACTTCAGTATCGTAAGAGGATTGTAGCTAGACCCTGTGGTCCCACCTGACAGGAGCTATCTCAGGGCTTATCTACACAAAGTTTAATGCTAGTTACACCACTGTGGAACACCCTTAAGTAAGTTGTTTTTCAAGTTTAATTTATACAGTAGAACCTGTTACAAACTGAGCTGTCAACCACACACCTCATTTGGAACCAGAAGTACTCTCACACCAGCAGAGATAAAAACAAATATACAGTACTCTTCAAATAAAACAGCATTTTTCTTTTGCATATAGTAAAGTTTCAAAGCTGTATTAAGTAAATGTTCAGTTGTAAACTTTTGAAAATAACTCTTGTGCAGAGTTAAACAACCTCCATTCCTGAGATGTTCATAACTGAGGTTCTACTATATACTACTTCCAAACTGCTAAAAATTGGAATAAGAGGCAAGCTAGGGATTATAAACCAATATAGCAACAGAGTTTTAACTATGCTGGCATATTTATGCCAAACTTTCTCCATGGAAACCATCTCTAATTTCTCAGGACTGGAGAGGACTTGCTAACCAGAAGGCTGCTATGGAAAGGTTACCTCAAACAGACGAAATGTTTGTTTCCTTCAAAGCACATTCCATTATCTCATCTTGATCACAAGGCAGATTCCAGAGCCAGCCACCTGGGCTTCAGCTCCACTCTTGCCAATAGCAAAATGTGCATTAAATCTACCTCTTAGCTGCATATCCTCTGAAGGAGACTATAAAAGGTAGCTGTACACATTTGTGGCGTTTGTGACCCTTTAAGGTGAAGGACATTACATACATGTAAATATACACAGCAGCCCAGGAAGGCAAAGTAATAACTAAAGAGTCATCTGTAACAAGAGAATTTTAATAAATAAGGTTTTCTGCTTAGCACAACACTCAGTTCATTCCAGAATTTAATTTCTTGGAGTGATCTTGTCAGTTATAAACACTGAAAAAAGAATTACATTTATACAAATGGACAGTTGGAGTACTCTGGTTTTATTACTTAATCAGATTCACAATACAGTCCCTGTGAATCTCCCCTTGAGTATCCATCCCACCAAATATTAAAAACAAATACATCAATTTGTCTTCTGTGCAGCCTTTTCCTATTTGTTTTTTCTGATCAGAGTCCTCATCACTGACTGTTTCAGTTGCTTCCTTCCCAATTGTATTTCTGCTGGTTACATCATCTGAATCTCTGTTCTTAACATTGACACATACTTGCCACGGAATGATGCACATGGAATGGTCCAACCTTCCAGGGGGCAAAGGAGAATCAAATTCTAATAGTGTCCATTGTTGCTTTTCTGCAGTTCAAAAAAAGACATAAAATTCACTGCGAAATCAGTTTGAAATTCACAGAATTGGAAAGAAGGAGGATAGTGGCATCATCATAAATTATCGACTAGTCTGCAATGTTATAACCCCCTAAAAAAAAAAAAGTGGGGAGGGGAGGTGATGCTGATTAACCATAACATTATGCCAGTGCAGAATTGGAGTAATGCCACTGATTTCAATAGACATGCACTGGTGTAAAGGGGTAGCCAAGAAGGGAATTGGGTTTGGAGTTTCCAGGGAAGAGATAATTCCTATGATAAAAATATGATGGTAAAAACCTTTGTAGAATGTTATGAAAGAAAACACTTCCCACCTATGTGATATTTATACATTGTATCCAGTGCCCCAGTTGGGTCCATTCCACCAAAAATGTACAGATGGTCTCCAAAGGCAGCAGCAGAGTGGGCTGCCCGACCTCCTGGGACATCACCAGCAGCTGGTAACTTTTCCCATCTCATATCATCTACAGGCAGAAAAATAAATCAGTGGCTACATTGTAGAGAATGAAATAAACGGATATTTATTAGCATTAGAAGACCAACAGCTGGGCAGGGTCTGAAATCCTCTAAATCAGCCTCATCTTTGAGTTTGCTTTTGTTTTAAAGCAGTCACACTTGGGCTTTGCTTGTAAGAGCTCAGGCTAGTAACAAGACTGCTGTTCTTTTTGGATATGAACAACAATTTGCAGGTACTTGGCACATTCCTGCATCAGAGGTACTGTCCTTCTGGGGAGGTGGCATTGGGGGAAGCAAAAAGGTTTTCCTTCTATGGGGATGTGCTAGATTTCTTCTTTCCCTGGCATGGGAGTTCCTGGTGGTACCAACAGACATCAAGCAGCAGGAGTACACTTGGTTGAAGATGTTCTCCCTCCCATATATAATAGGGGAGCAACTATAGTAGAACCTCGGAGTTACGAACTGACTGGTCAGCCATGCATCTCATTTGGAACTGGAAGTACGCAATCAGGCAGAAGCAGAGATTTTTAAAAAAGCAAATACTGTATAGTACTGTGTTAAATGTAAACCACAAAAAAATAAAAAAAGGAAAAATTAAAAAAAAAGACTTGACAAGGTAAGGAAACTTTTTCTGTGCTTGTTTAATTTAAATTAAGATGATCAAAAGCAGCATATTTCTTCTGCATAGTAAGTTTCAAAGCTGTATAAGTCAATTCTGTAAACTTTTGAAAGAACAATCATAAGGTTTTGTTCAGAGTTATGAACAAGTTCCAGTCTCGAGGTGTTGGTAACTGTGAGGTTCTACTTGTATAGATCAATAGAATGGATAGTGCTTTCACTGCCATTCTGACTCACGAGAGTGCCTTACACAGTAAAGACAGAGCATTGTTTTAATTACTAGTTACAGAATATGCTACTGCAGCCATTTATGAAAGAAACGTGGGGTGCCAGTCTTTCAGATACTTTGTGGTAATTTATCACTGTCAAGCAGTTTTTCAGCAGTGAAAAGACCCCCAACAGCAACATACATTCAGCTCTTAGATACGTCAAATAGTAACGATCTCCATAGCCATATTACAGAAATGCCCATATTTCTCATCTTGTAACCAGCAGCAGGCTTTGACAGAGGGGAGGCCCTGCACACACACTTTTGCATTGTCACCACCAATCCCAGTCCACTAGACCTGTAAACAAATCTCTCACTGAAGCCAATAGGATTTCTGCCTGCTTAAGAACTGAGGATCAGCATGACACACAACAAAAGCAACATGCTCCAGCACCAACCAGCCACCCTGGAGCATATTTACTGCACCTATCCAATAGTTATTTTAGTGGTTCTGTAAGAGAAGGTCTCTCTCAAAGCAGAGCACATCACACTACTTATTAATGCAGCTATAGCTACTTTATATACTTACTTATATCAATGCAGAACAGATCATTGTAAAATTTATCACCAGATAACCCACCATGTATGAAAAGCTTGGTCCCAACTGCAACCACCACATGGCCATGCCGAGGTGAGGGAGGATTACCATGTGCTTCTGGCTGCGACCAAGTCAAAGTGGCTAGAAATGGGAATACATATGATTATATGGTGCATTGTTGGAGCTCTGTAAAGACATTAAACCAGAAATCCTGGTCTAGGGATTATCGCAAAAGGCAATTCAAATACATACTCAGCAAAGAAATGCACCTATTTGTACATCTCATCTAGAAGTAATAACACACTGTTGGTGTAGCAGAAAAAAATCATTGTTCTTGCTCTACACATTGTCCTTTCATAGTGAAGTGAGCAGCATATGTTCCCACTTCTGAAAGAGAATGGCTACTAGCAGCAAATTGTGGTAGAAGTTGGAGGATTCTGACAATACACCTCAATCCCGTCCCACAATGCCAATGATACTCTTAGATCTTTCCTCTGAAGATACTACCCAGTTCCTCAGTGACTGTGTGGTGTTGATATGTTTCAGATAGGGGGTGTACAGCTCATCCATCTAATTTAAACCTGTAGCCAAAAAACAGTCTCATATAATACACTATACCACTTTACCTAATTATTTATGTATTATTTGCACTTCCAGGCCTTTATTCATCTCTGTGCCACACAAGATTTCAGTCCAAGTGGACAATGAATCATTTAACTCAGTGTAACAAAACATTAGTTATTTAGAGGTACCTGTGTCAAACACATGAAGTTGTGGATCTTTAACAGGCTCTGCTCCTTTATCTCCCCCTCCAAGTACATAAAGCCGGTCTCCTATAGCCGCTGATGACGTGTGGAATGTCCTAGGGAGTGGTGGAGTCCCAATCAGTTTAGGACTTTCCCAGATTCCTGTTTCTAATTAAAAAATGAAATGATAATTATTCACAAATATATAACAAGAAGTTACCTTATTCATATGAATTCTTCAGAGCTGAGATTGACTTGCTTAGGGAGTTATTAAACACACAAAACACAGTGACAGGGGGAAAAAAGTCAAAAGTGGCAAAAAATGACTTTTGGGAAATGATCCAAGTTGCAAGTGAAAGGTTGGTCTGCTGCATGTTTCTAATTCAGGTTTGTTTACACCACCTGGCAAAGTGCGATGTCCATTCTACATTAGCCACATAGGATTTTGTGGAATGTATTTATATGCTGAAATCAAGCATGGTTCCTGGGATTTCCCACTAATGCTACAGAGCTCCTGTATTTATTCCACACCTAGAGATTTTTACAGGGAATCTGTCATTACACAAGTTGAGACTTTTAAAAAACGCTCTTTACAAGCAATATATATGCCACACCACTGAAATGCTGTCATCTGTGTAGTGGAGGACAACAGACAGGTAAAAAACAGGCTCATAAGCCAACAGAGAAGGGAGAGGAATTTTTGGTTAACAACTACAGGGCAAACACCTAGTCTCTTAAGAATCTTTAATATCCATACAGAGCAGATCACACTACATCTCGTTCAAATGGCCCACACACATTGAATTGCATGGTGGACTGATACGGCTCTGGTAGGACCCACTCATTTGGCACAAAAATGCTCCTGTTACTGCCAAGCATGGGATTCGTTGCCATGGAGCACTAGTGTACAGTGCATTCCCTGCGGCAAGGAACCTGAGGGGCACACTGCAAAAGTCATTGCAGCATTTTAGAAAGTCGTAGATTTGATTCTACCTAGTCTTTAACGCTCCTAGGAGGAGATAAAGGAAATCATTTGCCTGTAAATACAGCTTCTGAAGTTTACTTTACAAATCTAACAAAGTAATTCAAACAGTTTCTCATATGGATAACAGGTGCATATCCAACTGTCCAACAAAGAAAGAGAAAAGGCTGGGATGGGTAGATTCTACCACACACTTACCTAGATTCAGCACTTGAACACAGTTTCTATTTCCAGACTGGTCAGCCCCTCCAAACACCCAGAGGCTAGTGGGGCTGCTCATGGGAATGAAGGTGGCATGTTCATATCGAGGCAACAGGCCCACCCAACCAGGCATTGCCCACTGGTGTCTATCTGCAATGGAGGGAGTAAGTGCAGAGTTCCATTTATAACAACACTGGTGTTTCCAGTACTGCTGCAGTACCTTAGGCTGACTGAGGCATAGTGTAATCCATGAACAAATTTCAGCTAAATACAAATGCTACTTCAGGACAATGAGACATAGATAGATGGCCGACGGCCACGTCCTCCAGGGGTAAGTCTCAGGGCTGTTAGTCCTTGCAATATAAGACAAAATAATTCAACTGAGATGAGCTACTTTAGTCTATTAACACTGCCCCTTGATGTTAGCCCATATTCTAATTTTGACAAGAGTGTGGAGACTAATACTTGAAAGCATCCCCATGAATACACTCCAGCACAGAAGCGCGACAGATCACCCAATCTTTCTTAGCTCACAACTCTCATCCCCCCAACAAAATGACTATGGATGTCCATAGCTAAGGACACAGACATGAGATTCAAGTCCAGAATATGCAGAAACTTGAAACCCTATTTCCTTCCAGGCTCTGATCCCTCAGTGACACCCACAGCCATATGCAGACCCATGTGGCTGCAGGATTGGGTCCTTCATCCATCTGGACAGGTTGTAACACTCAAGACTAAGGCTTGGTCTATACTACATCCTTACTTTAATAGAACTACATCGCTCAGGGGTATGAAAAATCTACACCCCTGCGCAATGTTATTATGCCGACCTTCACTTCAGGTGTAGCCAGTGCTACGTCAGTGGGCGAGCTTTTCCTGCTGACATAGCTACTGCCTCTCGCAGAGGAGAAGTTACTAAGCTGATGGGAGAGTTCTCCCCATTGGCTTAGACTGAGCATCTTCACCAGACACAGTGCAGCTGCGCTGATGTAAATTTGTAGTGTAGACCTGCTGTAAGTAACTGTGTCACTGTTTCTAGGCCTTATCATCACAGTTTTTCCTGTCTCATTGAGGTGTTTGCATGGATCTGGTATGACCTCCCCAAGCACAGCAAAGATTGAACAGACGTTTTGGTTTCCAAGGACAGACCGCGTAACAGGCAACAAAACTGCTAAACACTTCCTGTTCTTACCCAGATCTATGATGTGGGCATCGGAGAAGCTGCCATTGGGATCTGCTCCCCCGACAATGACCACTTTGCCTTTCCCAGTCGTTAGGGCTGGAGGCAAATATAAGCAGTTATGGCCAACGCGTGCACTAGGGCTTTCTCCAAGGGGGACAAGTGTGTACCTAGAATAGGGAAATATAGGCATGAATCAGGCTTTGGGGAGGGAAGGACAGGGATATTTGTAGTGCCTTCAATGGGGAAGTGCTGTGCCAGAGAAGAAGGGTGTGAAACACTCCTGGAACAGGGGAACGAGGGGAAAAGTGAAAGTTTAGAATACAGATTAAGTGAAAAGATTGTGCCATTTATTGATGGGAAGAATGTAAAAAACACCCCTCACATTCTAATATGGACCCCATATAGTCATCAAAGAAGCTGGTGCTTTATTGGGCTTTAATGGGGGAATTTGATGCCACTGAATGATAGCCACGGTGAGGGGACTGAGGATGAATGGGGAATGCTGAGGTGCACTGACCATGTGGCCCTCTGGGGGACAGCTCCAGGCTCCAGAACTGGCAGCAGCTTCGGCCTCATGAATCTTGAGCAAAGGAAGGCAAAGCCAGAGTCATGGAAATCCCCCTAGAGTCCCTCTCCCTACAGGCCCCAAACCTCTTCAGTGCCTGCGGGCAAATCCCCCCCCAGCCCCCCTCCAGTGCCTGCGGGGAACCCCCCCAGCCCCCCCAAACCCCTCCAGTGCCTGTGGGGAAATATCCCCCCAGCCCCCCCAAACCCCTCCAGTACCTGTGGGGAAATCCCCCCCAAACCCCTCCAGTGCCTGCGGGGAAATACCCCCCAGCCCCCCCCAAACCCCTCCAGTGCCTGCGGGAACCCCCCCAGCCCCCCCAAACCCCTCCAGTGCCTGTGGGGAAATACCCCCCCAGCGCCTGCGGGGAAATACCCCCCAACCCCCCCAACCCCTCCAGTGCCTGCGGGGAAATCCCCCCCCGAGCCCCTGCCCCCGGAGGCAGGACCCGTCCCGTCCCATCGTCTCCACAAGGTCGCTGATCGCGCGGCCCCACGCGGGAGCCCGGCTCTAGTCCGGGCCCGCGCGGCCCCCGCAGGGACCAGCCCGCGGCGGAGGCCGTCCCCGCTCACCGCCGCTGCCCCCGGGGGGCGAGGAACCCCCGAGCTGCCCCGGCTACAGCGCCCGCCCCCGCCGGCCCGAGCCTCGCTCCGCGGGGCGGGGCGGAGTCAAGCCTCCCTCCTCACCGCGCACCTCGACTGCGGAGGGCCCCAGAGACTACACTGCCCAGCATGCACCGCGGCCCGCGCAGCCGTGGCTCCCAGCATGCTTTGCGCAGCGCGCCAAGGGCTGACGCGGAGCGCGCTGGGAGGTGAGGCGGATGCAGCCCCTGGTGGAGGTCTGTGGGGGGCGCCCCCGTTTCCGGTCCCTGGGTAGAACGGACTGACAGTTCCGGCTTCCTCCCCCATCGGAGGGGGCTGCCCGGCGCTCGCCCCGGAAGTTCCCCTCGCTTCCGGCGTGTGGCCGCGGCAGAGGGGCTTTACCGCCCCGGAAGTTGCCGGCCCCCCCAGCTGCTCTGCTAAGATGGCGCCTCTGGACCTGGATAAGTACGTTGAGATTGCGCGGCTCTGCAAGTACCTGCCTGAGAACGACCTCAAGGTGAGGGGCGGCGTCGCGGGGCCGGGGCCGGCGGAACGTAGCGGGAGCGAGCCGGGGCGGCGGCCTGGCCCCCTGTTCTGGGTGTGGGCTCACTCCCCTGGCGCCGGCAGCGGCCTGGCACGGGCAGAAGCGGAGACAGGCAGGTGCGAGTGATCCCCGCCTCAGCGAGCGCCTGCCCGGTCAGGCGCCCTGCCCGAAGCGCCCTTCTAATGAACAGGCTTGTTGCTAAGGTAGCCCGGCGTGTTTATAGTGCCAGCTCTTCAGGGCTGGGACTTTGGCTGCAACCTTGTGCATGATGCCGGACCTGCAGCGCAGGCTAATGCAGGCTGTTCTGCCGTTTGCTTTGACTAGGGACAAGGTGGAAGAAATACCCTTGTTTCAGTGTGGTTCTACTCTGAAAAGTGACTGGTCTCTTCTAATGCTGCAGACCTCACACTATTGCACCTTACAGAGACAAGCTAGTGTAAGGCAGTACCTTTTGTTGGGCCAACTTTGGTGACAGAGACAAGCTTTTGTGTTACTGAGCTCTTTTTTCTAGTGTGGGAAAGATACTCAGAGGGTAGTCTATGCTAGAACCACCACAGTGGCATAGCTGTGCCATTGTGGTACACCTGGTGAAGACACTGTGCCAGTGGGAGAGCTGGCATAAGAAAACCACACTGCCATTTACAGTCTAATTCATACCCCGAGTGACATAAGTTATACCAACAGAAGTGGTAGTGTGTACAAGCCCAGAGTGTCTCAGCTAAATAGGAATTGGAAACAGCTTGTTTAACATAAGTAGTTAACACACATTGTGAGACCATTAAAAGAGAAGTGGTCCATTAACCATTGTCAATGGAGAGTCATGTAATAATAAATGTGGTACTCTCTGCCTCTATGACTCAGTGGAGTCACTGTGCCTGAGTGTGTGAGTAGGATTCTATTCTTTTTTGTACATCATCAATGGAATTGTTTTCTAAGTTCTAGTGAGCTATATCTATGTACCCACAGTGAAGAATATGGGGTTGCACAGGTGTAATTGAGACCTTAGTTATTGATGATGAGTGAGAAGCACAGAATCCAGTTTGAGTCTTTCATCCCAGGATAAGTTTTTAGGGTTTGCAGTTGGAAATTAACTCTTTTCCTCTAAACTGAGCATATCTACTTCAGAAATCATTGATACAATAAACATGAAATAACCACAGTGGTAATCTGTTTAATTTTTTAGAGCAAAACTGCAATTTAATGTAGCATTTAAATAATGTAAATTACACTTACTCCGTGAACTGTTGCTCTGAGCCTCATTGAGACTATAGTTAAACTGTGTGAGTCTGTAGTGGCACTTTAAAACATTAATTCAAGTGCAATCAAACTTTCTCACACGTTTATCATCCCGAGTCATGTCAGCATGGCTTCTCATTGATGTCTAGAGAATTTGGTAACTGAATAAATCCTAAAGCAAATAACTTAGTTCATTAGTTTATAAATCTGTTAATCCTTGATATTACAATGCACAAAAACCATAGGCTGATCAGTGTAAACTTTTTCTCTGTAGCGCTTATGTGATTATGTGTGTGACCTACTGCTGGAAGAGTCAAATGTGCAGCCAGTATCTACACCAGTTACAGTTTGTGGCGATATACATGGACAGGTAAAATGGCATGAATACTTGCATGTTATACCCCTAGAGAGCAAGCAGAGTCTGTCACTTACAAACATTTCTATAAAGGTTGATGGTGAATATAAATATATGGTTGGGGAAGCATAGTTCAGGGAAGCAGAACCATCTACTGAATGTTCAGTAATTTTGCAATATTCTGTGTGCTTTGCTTTTGTGCAGTGGAAGAAAAACATGCTGTTTTTAACTTTCCCAGAGTGTGCTTTTGAGCAGTCAGCCTCACAGATTAAGAAGCATTGCTGAATTACCCTCACTTACTCAGACTGCCATTGTTGAGCTGTTCAGTGTAGATAGGGGCCTCATCCTAGAAGGAGAAAACTCCATTTGAAGTGATGGGTGTTATTTATACAAAGGGCTTGCACACTGTAAAGCTCCTCTGATGAAGTAAGACCTAATCAGTATGTCAGCAGTTTAACACCAAGTGGATGAATGGGAAATCTGTCTGAGGCCATAATTGTTCAGCTGAACTTTTTCAGACCTACTTTTATCTTGTTCTTGAAAATAAGGATTACTTCTCTTTAAACCTAGATAAATTCCAATTAATTGTGCTAACACACTATTAACTAACAATGATAACAGAACCCTTATTATGGACAAACTCTTTTTTTGCAGTTTTATGACTTATGTGAACTGTTCAGAACTGGAGGTCAGGTTCCTGACACAAACTACATATTTATGGTATGTACATATTAGATGTTGGTCATTCAAAAAAAAAAAGTGTAAGGAAAGCACTTCTACAATTGCACTGTTGATTTAAAACAAATTTCAGACTTCTTTGGTTTTAGTTTCCATTTTAACTCTCTTGCTTGTAAACATCTTTTCCGCTCCCAAATTTACTCAGTTCCACTTGGTTAATATGTGTGGCTTTTATTTTGTCTACCTAAAATTTGAAATAGGGAATGCTGGTTCACATGAAAGGAAATACATTTTATAGCCTGCTATCTAAAAGCTCCAGCTTACACTGGCAGTAGAAGGGAAGTAGAATATTTGAGTGGCTAATAAAGGACCTCCTGAAATGTTTCTTGGATGAATGGGAACATAAGAATCACAGAAGTAATGTTTCAGTTTTAAATGTGAAATTTCAAATATCCATTTAAATGTTTTTGTTTTTTAAATATGTTTTCAGAATTCAAATAGCAATGGTGCTATGGTGCCTTGTGGTGTTGGGCCTCTTTGCAAATTGAGAAATTAGAAATAGATATATTACTTTGTGCACTTCTGAAACTATTTTTCCATTTATTATGCAAAAATATTTTTAATTTGCAGGGTGACTTTGTAGACAGAGGTTATTATAGTCTTGAGACTTTCACCTACCTTCTTGCACTAAAAGCTAAATGGCCTGATCGTATCACACTCTTGCGAGGGAATCATGAGAGCAGGCAGATAACACAAGTATATGGATTTTATGGTAAGCCTTTATAAACTGTTTCTGAATTGTGGTTAACTAACATAAAAATGCAATGACCTGATTCTCTGTCCTTTCTTTGGTAAATTTGATTTTGAATACAATGTGTATTAGCTTTTCTAGAGGCCAAGTGGATCGTGAAATAGGATTCATCAGAGAAATAAGCTAATCTGAATGAATACACTGTCAAATAGTGAAGTAATGTAGCATAGTATGGGGAGCAGTAATTATAGTATTGAAAAGGACTATGCTCTAATCTACTGGGTAGAGTTCTATTTCCAGGTCTGTCACTGACTTGCAGTATAACCATAGGTCTTCATCTCTATGCCTCAGACTTCTTATCTGTGAAATTGGGATAAAGAGTTTAATATGGAAGTTGAGGTTTAATATTTGAAGTGCTTTGGGATTGTCTGAAAAGTGCTGTAGAAAAACAAAATATAGAGAACTCTCTCTTTATGACTTAGGATATAATAGGTTTTAATTCTAATTATACCAACTAATCTGGTAAGTCACTACTGGTGCAGTAGATGAGGCAATATTAGTGAATGAACACAAGATTAGTATTGGGCAATAACACAAATAATATAAACTGAGGGAGTGGGTTTGCCTGAAAGCTTTGGAACTACAATTAAGTTATGACAAGACCTGAGGAAATCTTTCAAGGATCTAATAGTTGCCTCAAAAAATATGTAATAAAAAATGGACTTGCTTTTGGATCCCTCTGGAAATGAGGAGAAATGGGTATAAATCTTGATATCTTAATCCGTTATGCTTAAGGAATCCTTGCTTGCTAGGTCTGGCTTATCCAGATCTATTATAATCTAGTTACTTACGTCTACATTGAGGCTCCGTCCTCTTTGACCCGAAAATGTATTGCATGGTTTGGTTCTGCCTGTGTAGATAGGGCCATGCTGTGCCACTGTGACTGCTTTAGGGCAGTAGCTAGCAGAGTCTAATTGTGAGGGCTTTTCTTTGCATCTCACAGTACAATCTTCTTCAACTCAAACATGGAAATAACTTCTTTATTTAAAAAAAACAAACCCTAATGTCTGTTCAGTTTCCTTAGTGGCCTAATGTGGGGTATTAGTTCCTATAGCATAACTTGGACCAGGTTGATTTCTAAACCAAACAAAGCAACCTGTAGCTCTCTTCGTCTCCTTTGGTAAGAGCATCTTCAGAAGCATCTGTCTTATTTAATCATCCCAGTAGTATCTGACTTATTTTCATACCACAAGAATTGAACCAAGGACTTGTTAATAGTGAACTAAATTGAGATTTGAGTTGGGGGGGGGGAGGGGGCGTGAAAAAGCTTTTTATGGAGGCAGCACCTTTAGTCACATTAAGATGGGAGGAAACCTGTGCCAAAATATTGCTTGAGTATGCAAGAAATGAGAAAACTACTGCCAATAGAGTGGACAGATGGCCATAAGAAAAATCCCCTCTCATTGTATTACAGTCAGTGTTCCTATCTGATGGCCCAGCATATTTCTTTGCTAATCTAGTTATTGAGATTTCAAGTTCTACTGTAAATATGAGGGTTTTTTCCTTAACAGAATCAGGGGGAAAATGTCAAACAATAAAATGATTTCTCTATTTAACAGATGAGTGCCAAACCAAATACGGAAATGCAAATGCCTGGAGATACTGTACCAAAGTCTTCGATATGCTCACAGTAGCAGCTGTAAGTTTTTTGTTTTTTTTTTAAACTCACTTTAAAAACATAAAGCAGATTATTTTGCATTTTTCACTAGGCACATATTTAAGTGGCCTTTGTTACATAGTGCCTAGAGACAAACTGAAATGAAAAATAAAAATATTCCAGGCTTTACACATGAATCCTGGACTAGTGGGTGGGGGAGAAGTAGACATGATGTATCGTGACTTTTCGTCTTTTTATACACTCCTGCATGACATTCTCATAAGCAGACTAGGGAAATATGGTCTAGATGAAATTACTATAAGGTGGGTACACAACTGGTTGAAAGACTGTACTCAGAGTAGTTATCAGTGGTTTGCTATCAAAGGGGGGCAGGGGGTAGAAGGATCTAGAGTGGTCCTGCAGGGAGTCTGTCCTGGGTCCAGTACTACTCAATATTTTCATTAGTGACTTGAATAATAGAGGGAAGTGGTGTGCTTCTACAACTTGCAGATGACACCAAGCTGGGATAGGGTACAAGCAACTAGAGGATAGGATTATAATTCAAAATGATCTTGATAAATTGTTCGGAATTCAACAAGATGAAATCCACTAAAGACAAGTGCAAGTACTCCGAAAGGAAAAAATCAAACACAGACATACAAAATGGGGAATAATTGGCTAGGCAGTCATACTGTTGAAAAGGATCTGGGGGTTATAGTGGATCACTAATTGAATGAGTCAGCATAAGAACAACCATAGTGGGTCAGATCAAAGGTCCATCTGGCCCAGTATCCTGTATTCTGACAGTGGCCAATACCAGGTGTCCCCGCAGGAATGAACAGAACAGATAATCAAGTGATCCCTGTCACCCATTCCCAGCTTCTGGCAAACAGGCTAGGGATGCCATCCTTGTCCATCCTGGCTAATAACCATTGATGGACCTATCCTCCATGAACTTACCTAGTTATAGTCTTGGCATTCCCAGCCTTCTCTGGCAAAGAGTTCCACAGGTTGACTATGTGTTTGGCGGGGGGAATCCCTTTGTTTATTTTAAACCTGCTATCAATTTCATTTGGTGACCCCCTAGTTCTTGTGTTATGAGAAGGAATAAATAACACTTCCTTATTTACTTTTTCCACACCAGTCATGATTTTATAGACCTCTATCAATGTGACACAGTTGTGAAAAAGGCTAATGCACCCCAGAATTATATTAACAGGAGTGTCATATGTAAGATACAGGAAGTTTTGTCCTGTTCTGCTTGGCACTGGTGAGGCCTCACCTGGAGTTCTGACTAGTTCTGGGCACCACATTTTAAGAAAGATGTGGAGAAACTGGAGAGTCCAGAGGAGAGCAGCAAAAACAATAAAAGGCTTAGAAAACCTGACCCATCAGGAAGGGCTACAAAAAACAACAACCGGGAATGTTTCTTCTTGAGAAAAGAAGATTGAAAGGGGACATAAGTCTTCAATTCTGTTAAGGGCTGTTATAAGGAGGATGGTGATCAACTGTTCTCCATGTCCATTGAAGGTAGGACAAGAAGAATTGGGCTTAATTTGCAACAAGGAAGATTTAGGTTAGATATTAGGGAAAACGGTCCTAATTTTGAGGATATTTAAGCACTGGAATAGGCTTCCAATGGAAGCTGTGGAATCCGTGTCACTGGAGGATTTTAAGAATGTTAGTCAATACCTATCAGGGATGGTCTAGGTATGCTTAGTCCTGGGTGGATGGACTAGATGACCTCTCAAGGTTCCTTCCAGCCCTACATTTCTATGATTCTATTCTGTCTCTCAGTTAATAGATGAGCAGATTCTCTGTGTACATGGTGGCCTATCTCCTGACATCAAGACACTGGATCAAATTCGAACCATTGAACGCAATCAAGAAATTCCTCACAAAGGAGCATTTTGTGACCTTGTCTGGTCTGATCCAGAGGATGTTGATACCTGGGCAATTAGTCCCCGAGGAGCAGGCTGGCTGTTTGGTGCAAAGGTCACAAATGAGGTAAAGTCATCATCATAGATAATGTAAAATTATTGAGGGACCAGATGAACTAAAACATTGCTTAGCTTTAAGTTTGATGTTCTAATGGCACAACAGAAATAACACTGTGTGGTCTGATGACTATGCACAGTGCAATCGTTTTACAAGGGAGACCAGTAAAGTAAGCTGGGATTGTTGCTTTTAATACGAATCCATAATAAAAGGTCTCAAGATAATTAGTAACAAGCCATTTCAACTTCTAAAACAACCTGCGCATCTGCCACTGTTTTTGTTTGTGAACTCCCTATTTTGTTCTTGTGGTTAGATGGTGATCAATCTCTAGCGGGTGGTTATCCTAGTACAGGAGGTGATTGGCTTTGGGAGAATACTTGGATGGAAACGTTCTTCATTTCTCTTTCTCACCAAAGCTCCTGCTTTAGTCTTCCATTGAACAAAAGCTTCAGTAACTCTGGGAAAACCCATTCACTAAAACATGTCAACCTTTCAGGTTATTGAAATACCAGAACTAGTAGTGTCTGACTTGTAGTATAACCTGGCCTTTGGAGCTGTTGTAGTGTCATAATCTAAAAAGCCTTAAAATATACAAATAGAGGTGGTGCTTGTGTAGCCATTTTACTTATTTGGGTTGATGGCACTCTTTTTTTTTTTTTCCAAAACAAGTTATCTCCCTGTCCATTTATGGCACCACTGGTTGTGTTACACATTCTTGACTGGTTGACGAGTTTCTAAGCTTCTGATGGACTCGCATTTTCTGCTGTGAAAGAGAACAACTATCTCAATTTGGTAGGTCACAGGAGTTAGAGGCAAAAGCCAGGGGTCTGAAATGAATGGTATCATCTGCAGTTAAACTCAGTGGTGATTCCTGTAGAAAGCTTTTGTCTGCAGGTTTACCCAGCAGACCTCTTCTCCTTGAATAAAATACTGAAATCTTGAGACACAGCAATGTTCTAAGTAGTAAAGATCTGTTATGTAGTAAGCATATGTAACTATTTACTGTATATTTATATATATATTTTTTAAATTGCAGTTTGTTCATATCAACAACTTAAAACTCATCTGCAGAGCACATCAGCTAGTGCATGAAGGCTATAAATTCATGTTTGATGAAAAGTTGGTAACAGTATGGTCTGCTCCAAATTACTGTTACCGTTGTGGAAATATTGCATCAATCATGGTCTTTAAAGATGTAAATACAAGAGAACCAAAGTTATTCCGTGCAGTTCCAGACTCAGAACGTGTAATTCCTCCTAGAACAACTACACCGTATTTCCTTTGAGATCTTTTCCCATCCTGCTGTTTCCCCATTTCCTTGTACCATCCCTCTATACTTTTTATTGAGCACTTTGCTGCTGAAATGCTGCCTCTTGCCTTTTTTTATTTTTAAATTATCTAAATGTATTATGGTGTCTGTAGCAGTGTCTCAATTTCCTCCCTCCCTCCCCCCCACATGCCCTCCCTCATTTGAGAATGCTTGTGAAATGTCTGACATTTATTTATCCCGCTGCATGTAGTTCTTGCATATGTCTGGTTTTAGGTTAAACATTTTCCCTTTACAAAAAAATCATAATACATTGGAACTATTTTGGTCCCATTATATCATTCAACTTTTTGTTTGGTAAGTTTTAAGAAATTTCAGCAGCAAAGTTATTACCTAGTGTGCACGATGGGACTGTAAATGCGTTGTGTTGTGTACACATGTCTGAGATGTAAAATTGAATCGTCCTTGTTAGATCTTGTTTTAAGTGAATACAAAAGCGGTCTAAAGGGCTGTCTCTTCTTCCTCCCCCCCACCTTTTTTTAGGATTCCAATAAAAAATACAAAAAACTGCTACAGCTATTGAATTTGTACATTATAATAATTGTTCTGATTTTTCAGATACCTTGTATTTTTAATAAAGTCATATCTTAAATAAAACCCACCTCTAGGTTAAATATTGCAAATAAAAATCCTACTTTGTTGATGTGAGCATGTCTTTTTTCCCTACTCAATAACTACTTAACCTTTTGGCTATCAAGTATAGAACTGACCTTTGTTTTAACAATAGTGGTTTTTGGAAGCAATCCTTGAGAGAGGTTCTCTTCTGAAAAGTGACTGTGTAGAAATGGCATGATTCAGTACATCTGCTCCTTGTATAGATGAGTCATTTACTCACTAAAATAAGTTACTGCTTGTCATTCCTGTTAGTTGCAGAGTCAGTACAGCTGCAGGAGACTTGAGCTTGGTCCAGTTCTTGCTTTGCAAATCAACAAAATTGTTAAACCATGTTCTGACTGTAATATCTTACGCTATTTCTGGATTCAACACCAATCTTGACTTGTAGATGGCTGAAAGGTGGAGAGATAGGAGGGATACTTGTAAACCAAGTGGAAATGTAGAAGTCAATGAGAAACAGGGAAGTCCACAAATCCACTTTTACAGTTACTTATCAGAGAACCAAACTTCACTGTTTGTGCTTAAAATACCTAATTACATATTGAAATTTTGGTAAAAGCCTCTAAGATTGCAGTGTTAAATATCTGTAATTGTCAGCACAGATTCAACAAGTGGAAAGTGATACACAGTTGGCAATGGATAACCTGCTACCTACCAAAGAAAACTTGAGATTTTATTTTAATGTAGTAGATGTATAGTTCTGGAGTGCAAGTAGAAACATTTCTGAATCCAAGACTTGTCTTGAAACAATCTGCTCATTTTTTTGGATAGGTGATTTAAAAAAAACCCACAACTGTGGCTGTTTTTTCTGCATAACATGTCCAGGCAGCAGCAAAGGGTTCTGTTGCATTCTTATTCTGCTTAGTTTCTATACTGAAGACAAGTAGCATCTTTAATGATTCTAGTTAACAATTTAGCTGGGATTTATCAATCTGATTTCCCTTTCATTTCAACTACTTTAACATTCCAGAAATATTCTGGCAAAGCTAGTCAACAATAAAGCACTTTAGTTTTTTTAATTAGTTTTGAACATCTAATTATTTTCATAGGATAAAACTTTCTGGTTTCTGGAAATGTAATAAAAGTTAAACTGCTTTCTATTAAATTTTCTGGTTTTTTACTTCATGTAAAATGAAGAGCAAGATACTAATTTATGACTAGATCTGGCAAAGAACACTGAGCAGATAGACTCATTGGCCTCCTATTGACTTCACTGCTGGTACAGCAACCCACAAGTGCAGTTTTTATTTGGATCTGGACCTTGATTTTTTTTTTAATTTTGTTTTAAATGGTAAACTGAAATAGGAGAAGCATACTCCTCTGCAGACATTTGAGCTCTATTCGGTCAACAGCTGAAATAGCCATGTCTTGGACCCTGGAATAATTTGGCAGTGGGGAGGAGGATTTTTGTTTTACAAGAATGTGAATCTAATTACTAATCTAACTGTAGAACACTGGAAACATTTAATTCTTATGCAATTAAAATAATTCACTTTGTTTACTTCAAAACTCCTCTTACACAACGTAAGATAAAATGGAAGAATTGTTGCATTTAATTACTGTCTTTAATGCTTTTGAGTTGTACAGATTACCTACATAATATCAAAAACTCTAACTCCCCTCATGCTATATAGCATATTTTGATGTTTTAAAGTTCCTTCGGTGGTGGATGTTCCACCTTCTTCCCCTCCCCCCCCCCATGATACTAACCTTGTTTTTGTCTGGTTGAAGGACACCTGTTGATGAAAATCCAATATAGTAATAGAAAATGTTACATGTGACACTGTGCTTATTTATTTTAAATAACTCAGGCAAGCTGTTTAGCATCAATATTAAAACTACTGACTTTCTACCTTTGTGAATTGTAGTACTATAAGCAAAGAGGCTCTCTCATCCCTGTCAATTATAATTGACTATATTATGGAGGAAAAGCAATCCTGAAATATGTAGTTCTATACATTAGTTTAATGGCTGTGGTAGAGAATAAATCAAGTGCTCTGATCTGTTATAAACTAATTTGGCCACTGCTTGCATCCGAAGAAGTGGGTATTCACCCACGAAAGCTCATGCTGCAAAACGTCTGTTAGTCTATAAGGTGCCACAGGATTCTTTGCTGCTTCTACAGAACCAGACTAACACGGCTACCCCTCTGATAATTTGGGGATAGTAAGGCATTCTCTGTATCAAACCCTTATTGTCACATGATAGGATTAACCCTACCAAAATATTTGGTTGCGTTTTTCTATCAAGGAACTTAAGTGTTTTTTCTATGACTAATGAATCAAGTCTCATAGTTCCTTTCTAAGGTAGGGAAATATCCCCATTTTTAGATGGAGGAAGGGGTTGTAACTGAGGTATAAAGAAACTAAGTGGCAACTGAAGTTGTGCTAAATCTGATAGAGCTGGAAATACCCAAGTGAACATATTTGTATCACTAGACAATCTTTCCCTTTTAATGATCCACTCCACTGGTATGGAGCAGCCATTCAACCATGGATCTTTGCTCCTAGATCAACCCCTCAAAATTTTGTAGTACCCAACTTCTAACAGTATTTCTGCAAACTCAGCTTGGTGGAAGGAAGTGGTGGTGTGATTATTCAAGGTGCCACCACACTGTCCTAGCACTTAGGTGTAGTATCATACTAACCAATCCATTAATCTAGTAGATACACTTCATTTACAGCAGGTTCTTTTTTAGCGCAGTAGTTGCTTTAAATTCAGTTTTCAAATCTTCATTAAAATTGTACTGACTGGTAGCTGCTCTTATTTTCCTGCAGTGTCCAACTATGCCTTTTCTATTAAACAAATTTGCATGAAAAAAAAATGTTGGAAAAACAATTCATCTTGATTGCATTGATAAATGTTATCCCTTAGCCTGACATGAACTTAACTGTTCCCTTGTAGCTCCAAAAGACACCTTATTCTCCTCAAGAACTGATACTCCTGGGAGAATTCTGTGCAACTGTATGTGCACAGAATTTGTATCCCCTGCAGCTTTCTTTGCTTCTCTGCAGAAAAATGACTTTCTGATGGGGAAGCTGCAAGAGTGGTTGTGCGTGGCTCCCCAGCAGTGCAAGTGCATTGTTTTGTGTGCCTGGAGCAGCTAGTGGAGAGAGAAATCAGTGGGAGTGGAGCTGGGGCTGCTTCAGCCAGTGGCTCCTAGCCTGAGCTAGGCTAGGCTGCTAGTCCTGGCTGGGCTGGGGAGGACAGGACTTCCTCTTCACCTGCAAGGAGCAGCCAGGACTGGGTCAGACCCACCCCCAGAAACCTCTCTGGCTGCAGGAAGCTCTGCATCATTCCCCCCATCCTTCCTGCCCCTATTGCTCCTCAGCTGTGGGGAGGAAGGGGGCAGTGTACAGGAAGCTGCTCCCCCATCCCCCCAACCCCCATTCATTTGGACCCACCTCATAGCCAGATCACCCTACCAAGCCTCACCCGCTGTACCCAGAACCTGAACCCAGACCTTAACAAGCCTCACTCTCTACATCTGGAGTCCCACTGCACCCAGACCCCCACAATAAGCCCTACCTCCCTGCATCTGGACCCCACCCCTGTACTGAGACCACCCCCCTCCCCAACAAACTTCACCCCACCTGTACCTGGACCACCCTGACTAGCCCACCACACCCAGATCCCCACCAAACCAGCCCCTGGACCTGTCCTGCTGAGCACTCCACAACCAGACCCCCAGCTGAGCCCCAACCACATTCACCTGGACTCCCCTGCAGAGTCCCACTAAGTCTGCACCCGTTCATCTAGATCTCCTGTGATGTTGCACTCTATATGATTTTATGAAAATATGCTAATGAGTTTAAATATGATGTAACTGGAATATGCTTCATGCAAAAGGTCTCTTGTAAGGTATCATTACAAAGTTTATAATCTACTGAGTGTGATCATCCTATTTGTATAATGTATCACTCTTGTATATGAAACTAGAAATATGAAATATAATTCTGAGGGCCTATTGTAATTAATGGTGGTTTGGAATCTTGATGATTACCATTAACCAGGACAATTGTCTGCAGATGGCTCTGTTTTACCTGTAAGTCTCCCTGTATACACATGTGCTGGCAAGTGGGTAATGAAGTCTTACAGTGACATGTGATCATCTCACCTGAACTGGAATCCATCTTTAACGTGGTGCTTTTCCATTGAGGAGGGAGTGGGAACCCAGAGAGGGACAAAGGATTCCCGCCTTATGCAAAAGATATATAAATGGGTGGAACAGAACAGAACAAAGGGAGCAGCCATCATGAGGAATCCCTTAGCTACCACCTGAGCTGGAACAAGGGCTGTACCAGGGGAAAGGACTGTGCCCAGACTAGGGAGGTGTCCAGTCTGTGAAAGAGACTTATTGAAACATCTCTCAGGGTGACATTTTATCTGTACTCAGTAATGGTATTACTGAATTAGTCTTAGATTAGCATGTTTTATTTTATTTCAGTTGGTAATTCACTTTGTTCTGTCTGCCACTACTTGGAACCACTTAAATTCTTCTTTCTCTATTTAATAAAATCACTTTTTACTTGTTAATTAACTTTATGTATTAATCCTGGGGGGCTGGGGGGGGGGGAACAGCTGTGCATATCTCTCTATCAGTATTATAGAGGGTGGGCAGTTTATGAGTTTGTCCTGTATAAGCTTTATACAGAGTAAAATGGATCTATGTGGGGTTTGGATCCCACTGGGAGTTGGACATCAGAGTGTTAAAGACAGGAACACTTCTGTAAGTTGCTTTCAGTTAGGCCTACAGCTGTTAGGGGACATGGTTCAGACTCTGGGTCTGGGTTTGCAGCAGGCACATCAGTTGGCCACTCCCAAGGGGGTTTCTGTGATCCAACATGTCACACCTCCCCCCACCAAGTTGCCTGCACCCAGATTGCCCCACACAGAACCCTATCACCCCACACCTGGATCTCCCCACACTAAGCCCCTCCACACTTGGATCCTGCTAGGCTGAACCTGCCTGCCTACATCTTAGCATGGAGGGGCAGGGCCCCAGGGTGTTTCTGGGACAGGCCTGGTCCTTGTGCTGCGTCTGTGTTGGGTGCAACTTTAGCACTGAGTCCATATCCAGATTGGCAGGGGACACAAGGTGATCTCACACCTCTGTAGTCAGTGGCCTGTACTCCCCCCTTGCCATGCTGGAGTGTTCACATTTATTGACAAATAAAATGTGGAGATTTTTAAAATGTGTGCAGAATATTTTATTTTTTTGGCACAGAATTCCCTCAGGATGCATAAGCAAACTGAAATGCTTGAAAGGAGGGGTGTGGAGGAGCTTTACTGGAACTGAAACATAGCTTAGGGTGTGTGGAAAATCTAAGCAATGGGGAACAGCATGTAATTTCTTAATGCATAATTCTAGCTGTAGGAAATCAGACATCCTCCTTCCACATCTTAATATTAAATGCTGGTTCATTAGATGGTTGAACCCAGTATCATAAACTTTAAGGGAGGGGGGGGGAGTAGAAATAATTTGTCATGCAAGTAAAATATTGGCTATGTGGACCTGGTATGTAAGGGGCTGGGCTACCCTAGTCCTAGATTTATTATGGTTTAGAATAGGGGTTTTCAACCTTTTTCTTTCTGAGCCTCCCACCAACATGATCTAAAAACACCACAGCCCACCTGTGCCACAACTGTTTGTCTGCATATAAAAGCCAGAGCCTACGTTACCGGTAGCAAACAGGGCAATTGCATGGGGCTCCATGCCACAGAGGGCCACATGAAGCCAAGCTGCTTAGCTTTGGCTTCAGCATAGGCACCGACTCTGGGTGCTCCAGGGCTGGAGCACCGACGGGGAAAAACTGGTGGATGCAGAGCACCCACTGGCAGCCAAGCTCCCCTCCTCCGCTGAGCATGCTGCATCCACACTCCTCTGTCTACCTGCCAACGCTTCCTGCCCAGCCACCAGCAACAGCCATTTGGCAGTGTTAGCACACTCCAGGGGGGTTAGGGAGGGGGGGGAGAGGGATCGCAGCACCTGGGGAAGAGCCAGGGCTGGGGCAGGGATTTGGGGAAGGAGTTGGAATAGTGGCGGGGGGGGGGGGGGGGAGTTGGGATGGGGACTTTGGGGGCAGGTCCTCATGGAAGGGGTGGAGTGGGGGCAGGGTCGAGCACCTACGGGACAGGGGAAGTCGGCACCTATGGCTTCAGCCCTGGTGGTGGGGCTTAGGGCAGTGTGGCTTCAGCTTTCTGTCCTACAGCCCCAGTGAGTCCAATGCCAGCCCTTCTTGGTGGACCCCCTGAAACCTGCTCATGGTCCCCCAGGGGGCCCTGGGCCCCTGGCTGAGAACTGCGGATTTAGAACAAAGTGACAACACTCACCTCCTTACAGCAGCTTTTCGCCTACTTCTCCTTTGACTGATGACAAGGCAGGTAAGGTCTGGAGTTCACTGTGGCTGTGCAATGGACTGCACCCAGCCAAGCCTGACCTCACTCTGGGCACTTCTCTACCAGTTGCAACTGCAGGAGCGGTGGGGAGGCCTAGCTCCGGCCTGCCCCAGGGCTAGGTAGCTGCTTGCCCCAGTTGCATGTGTTTATAGGCAGGGCTCTGGTGCTCCCAGAACAGGGCAAACAGCACCTGCTTCTAGTAGGCTTGCCAACCCTCCAGGATTGTCCTGGAGCCTCCAGCAATTAAAAATTAATCTTCAATTAAAGCCTGTCATGTGATGAAACCTCCAGGAATGCAAAATTGAGGACCCACCTGGGGCCCCCTCCCTGACTGGCCCAGCATGGAGCTGGAGGGTGGGTCGAGCCCTCCCCACCGTCCCTGCCCCTCCCCCATGCCTGCTCAGCCCCTCCCCCACGCCTGCTTAGCCCCCTTCCCCAGTCCCTGCCCCTCCCCCACGCCTGCTCAGCCCCACCTCCCACCGTCCCTGCCCCTCCCCCACGCCCTGCCCCGCCCCCACGTCCGCTCAGCCCCGCCTCCCCAGGCCCTGCCAGTCTCGCCTCACAGCCAAGCTCCGCCTCCGCCCTTCCCGCTCCTCCACCGGCGGGCGGGGTTTCCGGTTCCGCCCCTTGCCGGAAGCGGCGCGCGGGGCTCGCGGCTGAGGCGAGGCGAGGCGCAGCGCGGCCTCTCCGCCGGCATGGCCCGGAACACGCTCTCCTCGCGCTTCCGCCGCCTGGACATCGACGAGTACGACGAGAACAAGTTCGTGGAGGAGCCGGACGAGGCGGCGGCGGCCGAGCCGGACCCGGCTCCCGAGGTGGAGGCGCTGCTGAGGCAATATCCTTTGGGGGGGGGTCCTGGGCCCGGCGCCCCGCCCGGCTGGGAGAGCCGCGCCGGGCGGCTCCAGGCAGGCGGGCCGCCGGCGGTGGCGTCGCTCCAGGGCCCCGCTTCTGGGGGGGGGGCCGCGCCCAGTCTGCGGGGCTCCGGCCCCGCTGCTCTTCTAGGGGCGCGCTCCGTGCCGCGGGGGAGGGGAGCGGGTCACGTGCCGGGCCGCTCCGGGCGGGCGGTTTGACACCACCCGTCTCTGCAGAGCTAGCGCAGGAAACGGGGTCTCACGGGATCCCGCCCGCGCGAGGCCGCTGCGGTCTGTGCTGACTTGCTGCTGCTGCTCGCTGGGGCTCGAGAGCTGTTCAGCCGTTTGGTCTGTAGTGTGAAACTGGGTCTGTTCGTTGCAGCAGGGCCCCAGGTGAACCCCGGGAGTGGTCTCTGTTATAGTTGCAAAGAAAACTGTAAACCCATCCAAAGTGTAATCCAAGCAGTGATGGCTGCCTGACGTTGCAGAAAGCCTGAAACAGTAGCTCTGATACGTGAACTGAAGCATTCCTTTCACTGGCTACTACTCAGATGATGCTGATGATACTTTAAAAGTCAATATCATTAGCTGTTACTTTGCTCAGAAAAGCATGTATTAGAACATGTATCATGGCATGAAGATTTACAGTACTCTGAGGGGGATTTTCAAAGGAACACCTGGCAGAAAGCCATCTAACTCCCAGTTGACTTTCAAGAAGTATAGGATGCCTAACTACCATTTGTACTGTTGAAAATCTCTCCTTTAGCAACAGTTTATATTGCATATGTCTTTTTAACACCACATAGTCCATGGTTGCAGTGTGGGCATTATTGCCTTTATAGCCTTAAAGGGGGTGGGGGGTCTCATCTTTCAAAATTTAGGGTGAAACATGCATTTCCCAAAGTGCTTTTGTAAATTGTCATGAATATAAATTTGGTGAGATTAAGTAGCTGTGCATGACTGAAAATACGGTACCTATAATTGGAGAGATGTTAAAAGTATAATTTTTTTATCTGTTCTGAGGTATTCCTTAATGCTCCTAGGTATGACTCATTTACATAGTTCCCTTATGACATCTGTTTAAAATGCTAAAAATGCTTGGCTCCCCAAAATGTTATCTTAACCCATCTCTCCTTTTTTTATCTTTGCCTTTTTGCTGTCCAGTTTCATGAGTTCTAATTTCCATTGCACTTTCTGTTTATAAGAAATAAACAGGTTATTTTGCTCATCTTTATATGATACAGTTTGCAAAATTGAAAACTCCACTTGGCTAATAAAGAAAAGAAAGCAGCAAACATGAGAAATGAAAGCAAGCCCCAGATGATGCTTTAACTTTGATTAAGATTGGTATCTCTTTTCCTGTGGAATTCTAACCAGGTCCTGAAATCTGAAATAACCTGATTTATAGTTGCAGGTACTAGCTTTGCATATTGCAACACCAACAATTCTGTCATTTTTAGCAATTTATGAAAGGGGATTATGTGGGATCTGATCTCAATTTTTGTAGCAGTTGGTTGTAATTCATAGTTTATAATGGATTGTTGATAGAAACATTGGAAGCAAATTAAGTTACCTAATTAGGGGTTGTGGACAGAGAGCCTTATATAGAAGGAGAATGTTCCATTGCCTCATCCCATTTCTGAAATAATTTTTCAAGTAGGACAGTGTGTTTTGAAGTGAGTTAATTGAGCCAGACTGATGTAAATGTGCTTAAAATAACTCAGCTACCAGCCACACTGGGACCTAACCCAGATTATTCCTTTTATTAAGGTTCCTGTTCAGAAGATGAAAGGAAGGAGGTGCCTTGACACAATATGTTTTTAAAATGAAGCCTAAAACAAGTGTAGGGGGGAGAGAGCAGGATGGCCTCTGAGTGGGAGGAGAAATAGTAGTTTTAGTTTGTCTGTGCATCTTAGAAAATACCAGTTGGAGTTGTGCAGATCTTTTTTCACGGTGTAACCTAGAGTAAAGTGCTTGATAGCCTGGGAGGCTTATGTCTTATAGACTCATAGACTTTAAGGTCAGAAGGGACCATTATTATCATCTAGTCTGACCTCCTGCACAAAGCAGGCCACAGAATCTTACCCATCCACTTCTATAACAAACCCCTAACCTATGTCTAAGTTATTGAAGTCTTCAAATTGTGGTTTGAAGACCTCAAGCTGCAGAGAATCCTCCAGCAAGTGACCTATGCCCCATGCTGCAGAGGAAGGCGAAAAAGCTCCAGGGCCTCTGCCAATCTGCCCTGGAGGAAAATTCCTTCCTGACCCCAAATATGGCGATCAGTTAAACCCTGAGCATGTGGGCAAGACTCACCTGCCAGCACCCAGGAAAGAATGTCTTCCACCCACAAAAAAGGTAGAGGCTTGCACCCATCACTAATATATATCAATAGTGACTGCTTTACCACATGTGGAGATGACAAAGTTCATTCTCCCCATTCACTGCTTGGATTCTCTGCTCAAACTGTTAAAAGATAACTGTGGTGGTTTCTATGATGTGGGACTTCTCTCCATTAGGGGACTGGACTAAGCCCTACCAAATCATTTCAGATTGGTCCGAACAGCCATCAGACTTGGTGTCTACCTGGGCTGGATTCTAGTCTGTCATCTAAAGATGCCAGGATCTGTATCTCATTACCAATCCTCTGAGCTATCTTGTATCCATATTATGTAGTTAAGATTCAGTCACTGTAAAAATTAAATTAGGCAGCAGGCCAGTAAACTATTCTACGTTTGTCTAATTTGATTAGTAACTAGTTGCAGTATGTGCTGATCTCTTTATATTGATCAGAATTCTTCCAGAGTGGCAGCTGTCACTTGGGCTGCTCTTCCTCACCAAATAAAATTGTTCATGAAGTCCTCCAAGATGCACTTTTCTATCTGAACAAGTGTTGAGAATGACTGAATTAACTATTTTATGGCAGCATGATTTCTTAAACCCAAATATGAAGTTGGGGGTAACACAGGACTGGCATGTATTTCAGAGAGGGGATCTGCTATTAATTAAGGAAGTAGATTAGTTCATTAACATCCTGCTGTTACTTGTATTTATAAGCATAATAGAAATGAATAGCAAATTATTTGAGTGTTCCAGTTATAGTTGCCAGTATGCCAAGTTACTTTTTAGGTGACTTGTCACCCTGGATGTCATTCTTGTTACTTGGCATCCTTGGAACTGAGCAAATGAGAATGTTGGTCAGATGGTTCCATAGCTCAGTTTGAATAACTGAGGACAAGGCTTTGCTGATTTGCAAAGTTTTAAGTTTTGTGTGGTGAATGAGGAGGTTTCTGTTTTTATAACAGTGAAGTCTTGTCAGCTTTAGTTTAACTGACAAAGGATTTCCTGTCACCTCAGGTGTGAACTATTGCTTTAAAAATTATAAGTGAAGAGGAAATTGACCTTGAAGTAAAATGAGCACTTGTTTGCAATTCTTCATGCTGTGCTGTCGAGCTTTAACAATCTTACTCTTGCGGTGTAGTTTCAGGGCTTGGGATCACAAAGTTAATTAAAATCATTGTGAAACACAAATCTGGTGCTGATTTCTTTGGCATCTTTTATTCAAGTTTTTAAATTTATATTTAATTGCCTGATACTTGCGACTGTTCTTACTGTACAGTATGGAATTCCCAAACTACCTAGCTCCATTACCATAATTTGACTTATGTCTTAATTGGCAAAGCTCAGGTTCCATACTCTCCTCCTAAGGGAGGAGAAACTTTTTAATGCTGTTTCCTGAGCTTCTCTACTGCATTTCAGTATCTTATCCTGTGCATCTATAGCTATGCTTAGGATTTGCAGGAGACAGGATTGGATGCCTCCTAGATGAGGTATGCATGCATTCCCTTTCATAAATAGATGTGTGTAATCTGAATCTTTCCCATGCTGTCAAATAACCAAGGCTCTATCATCTGTCTAGCCTGGGCTGCTTCTTGCATGTCGTCTTTGTTGTTAAATCCCGTAATTTTCTCTGTACATACTGTTCAATGGAAGGATTCTTTTGGTTGACGCCTCTTAATGTTTCTTGAGTTGCCCATAGCAGATGCTCAGGCTTCATTCTTAACACATGTTCGATATTTTCATCATCATCTATGGGTAACTTTGTAGATAAGGAGTCGTTCAACTCTGATTAATCTTGGCATTTGTAATAAATTCATTCAATTTAATGTTTTCCTGGGGCATTGTTTTCAAAGGCATTTAGATATTTGTCTGTAGCTTTGGTGGATTTCCAGCCTCCAGAATCATATACATGGTGAAAATGACATTTGAGTTGAAGTTTTAGTTTGGTTTTGAACAGACTAAATCTTGTTAAAGCTGGTAAATGCAGCTGCCATCTTGCCAATTTGACATTTTCTTCTGGATATCCCCAGTGGATGTGTTTCTATTTTTACAGCTAATCTAACATGTCTTCCTTCTGGATGCTGAGCTCTTACTCACCTACTCTGTGAATTCTAGCTTTAGGAGCTGTGGAAATCCTGCATGCCCTTTCTCAGCCAAACCCTATTGAAAGAATTGGGAATGCTTTCTGACTGAAGACAGGATAAGACCCTTTTTAGATTGTGTATGCGTGTGTGTTCAGGTTACATGGACCCTGAACTCCATAATGCTATTTTGGAATTTCAGTGTCTACACAGTATCCACTGTGCTCTTTCTAAGTAATGTAATTTCTGTGACAAGCTGGGATATCTCTGAGTTCATGGTGATGCTCAGCCATTATTGTGTACAGTATGTATAGTATTTAGAAACAATGGTAAGAGTAAAGATCTGTTGACTGTGAACTGAGTTTCCTTTTGATGTGCACACTTTGACACTCTGCTTTGCTCCTACAACATCTTTTGGAAATCAGGTATATTGTATTACAAAGCAAATTGTGGTGATCTTTAGGATACTCAAAAGGCTATTCACAATAGTCTTAGCTATATTAAAAATGAGGGTTATGACAGCCTTATCAGAAGGTGTGGTATGTTGCTACAGTTGATCCTTGCTTCCTGTTTCCACTATCTTGAGTTAGGTGTGTTGGAAAATCCAATGCTCTGAACCGTCCTTTATAGAATACTTATTAATCATCTTTAAGAATATCTAAACAATTTGGGTCCTTGACTTGCTGTGCTGCACAGGTGATATGCTCCAAGCTTTCCACACAGCCTTAAGGAATTCTCCCTTGAACACCAAGAACCAAGCAATAAAGGTAAATGGAGCCTTTGGGTTTCTAATGGTGTGACTGTTAGTTCACCATAGGTGCCGACACACGGATCATTATGGACCCAGATATGGAGTGTTAGTACACTTTAAAATAACATTTCTCTGAAAATATAAGTAGCTGATCATTAATAGCCTATTATGTGAACAATTTGTAAAATGTATATGCTGTATATTTGTACTTAGACATCTTTGATTAGTAACTGCTTCTGTTCGATGGCTGGACCTTTACTATGAAAACTCTAGGAGAAGAATATTAGAAGCTATCCAATATATGTGCCTTCTCCACCTTAGTACACACACCTGGCTGGATGGAGTGGGATAGCAAGTTTATGCTAGGGCATAGTGGTGGGGGAAACTTGCTGCTAAGATACTTACAAGTCTGGTCCACTGACCCACCAAATCCTATCATGTTTTCTCAGAAGGAAACACTGACCCTTTTCAATCCTTAATGTTTAAAAAAGTTGGTTCTCAAATGTTCCTAACTACTGAAATTTAAAATGGTAAAACTAAAGCCTGATGGTTCACAAACTGACATAGCTTTTTATATCCAGCTGAGAGTTCCATTGCATGTTATCTGTTAGGCAGAAGTCATTTGCTGAGTAAATGTGCATTTTGGATACAGTTAAGATTTTGCTGTTTTTGGTCTTGGGGGGCAATAGGTTCTGATGTCATTTTACTTCTCTTGTCATTGCAGGAACGGGCCCAGGGAGTGGTGCTTAAGGTCCTCACATCCTTTAAAAGCAGTGAGATAGAACAGGCAGTAAACTCATTAGACAGAAATGGTATTGACTTGTTAATGAAGTACGTTTATAAAGGATTTGAAAAGCCAACAGAAAATAGCAGTGCAATATTACTTCAATGGCATGAAAAGGTATGTGTCTCTTCCTTTGCTGCCTAAACATGAAGTCACAGTTCAGTAGGATCATTGTTGAAAATCTTCTGAGTTTCTAAATGCTTTATGTAACAGTACCTATGCAGAATCATATAATATCGTAGTCAGTGGAGGTGCTGAAGGAGGAGTCTGATGACAGGGCATTTTCCCTGAGGGCTACACTATTTGGGAATTCATTTCCTCCTACTGGTCTGCCAGAGCTTGGATTCATTAACTTACAGTAGGCTTCAAATTCCATCTTTTCTTGCAGCCATTTAGGAAGGTTGGGAGTCCATGGAAGGAGGAATAAGGTGGAAATATTATGATGTTGTTGGGTAGAGTGGTGTGTTTTTCTTTGTGGTAGAATCTACCAACTTGTAAATGGAGACTTGATTATTCAAAGTATTACACTGGGAAAGTGATTTTTCTAATGGGGTGTATATGTAGTGCAAGGTGCATAGGCCTCTAGATATGTGCTAGAGAAATACACAACTGTCAGAGCTTTCACCTGTCATATGCCCATAAATTGGCATCTGGGTGTACAAAACTGAGCAGTGATTGTTGCACAATTCTAACTTACAAGAGAAACTCTTGTGCAGTCTTGCAATTGAAAAGCTCCTACTTGGATCCACACTCCACCTTTGAGTTTAAGTGTGGAATGACTGTTCTGATGTGTACTGTCCTGAGGCAAAGGTCCCCTATGGGATGGCTGTTCTGTGATTCTACGAGGGTGTGGTGAGGGCCTTGCTGCCAACAGACTGTTTTGACACTTTCCTTCCTGCCACCCCTGGGTAGGGTGCATGTTTGAGCAGGCATAGGTCTGTATGGAATGATTGTTCAGCCCCTCTCCCAAGGGTAGAGTGTAGGTCTGAGTGTAGAACAACTGTCTTGAAAAGTCTATTTAAAGGAAGGAATCTCTTTAAGTTCAGGGTACGTCTACAACTGCACAAGGGATGTGTTCAGACCTTAAAGGCTTTGCCCTTTGGGCATGGAGACACACAGTTGCTGACTCCAACACAGCAGTGATACTGCATAACTGCACTGAAGACTTCTGCAGCTGCCACTTGCTTTGCAGAATGTCATTTCAAATGTGGGGATGGGAGGAGATGCTGTCATGAGAACATGGTCAAAGAGCATTATTTCTCCTTGTTTTTTGTTTCCAATGAAAATGATGGTTTCTGGCTATTATGGATTGGTGGCCCATGGTGTATGAAATTACCCAGCATACTGCCTTGGCTAGGGAACTGTTACCATGCCAAGTATGCAGCCAAATGTAAAAACAGCCTACACACTCATCACCAGACTTAGAAAGGAATGAGGTGGTTCTGAAGTAGACTTGGCCCTGTTTCCAAACTGAAGCTTTGCTTGAATTCTACTTCATTCATGGTGAGAGGAGTCATCTGTCTAGTCCTTTGAGATCTAGCACTCCCTTTCAGTACCTTTTAAATTAGTGTCAGAGCCAGCTGCCCAGCTTTAGCAATAGAAACCATTCTCAGTTGTGACTTGGGTGCAAGTGAGTAAAAACTTATGAATTCTTATACATCCAGCTTGTGCATTACACACAGGCTCTCCCACACCTCTTAGACAGATGGCTCAGTTATCACATTGCACTTTCTAAGAGCAGCAGGATGTTTGACACTAGTACTCCCTGCACCAGGTTCTTAGGTTGTAATACTTCATAGGCTGCATTTTTATTGCATTGAACAGATAAACTGACAAACAAACTAAACTGACTGTCTTAATTACATAAGTATATAGCTGTTTTCTCCCAATCACTAGTATATCTAGCTTTTAGACCCTAATGTAGGTACATGTTGGTTTACTGTTTGTACACAGGATATGGAACTTAGACTAAAAACAAAAGAACCTTGTTTCCAGTCAGAACTATGGCAGGTGACAGAGTCTGTAGTTGTGGTAATGTCATACAAAGTTTTATTAAAACCTTCAGTGGAACTGATGATAGCTTTGTTCTCTGTGTCCTAGAGTCTTTCTGCACCATCCCCTTAAATTTGAATGGTTTACAGGATGTCACTAGGTTACCGTCTGACAGGTCTCCCTTAAGAGTCCTTGGGCTCTCTGATATAATACAATAGCTTGTCTTACAGATCCAGGCTGCATCAGATACTTGAACCTCACAGTCTTCATTCTGCCTATCACAACACACTTGTGAAGAGTGAGATGATTATCCCCACAGTACAGACAGGGGAACTGAGGCATAGAGACTAAAGATTTGCCCAAAGTCCTGAAGGAAGTCTGAGCAGATTTGGGAATGGAATCCAGGTCAAAAAATCCTAGTTTAGCACCCTAACCCCTAGCTTCTCTCTCCTTGGTGATTTGGGGAATAAGTTGTACCAGGGCTTGTTACCACTAGAAGTTAAATTGTTCTGTAAGATCACAACTGCAGGAGGTACCTGCAGAGTCTTTAGGTGAAAGCTTACTGTAACTTAAACAGTTCTATTAGGGTTAAATTTCCTGTTTCTATTAATGTTCTTAAGAAGTTGGGATAAACTGTCCAGTAATATGTTCCTAATGTTTGGTTTTAGTCTTTTCCAAAAATGGCTGTAGTTGCTGCTGACCTATTAGAATGTTCAACTCTTGAACCAGTAGCATAATGCCAAACTTATGCTTCCTTGGTAACACTAATACTTGATCCTGTGGGCATATTTCCTTTCTAGTGGTTGAAAGTGAGATTCCACAAAATGAAAACTGCTGTTTCTGCTTCATGTTCATTTGCAGATTTGTTACCCTATCATTTTCAGAAGAATTAACTTAAACAGTAATGTTAATTCCAGCACCTATTAAGGAAATCTATTTTTCATTAAAGAACCTTTTTTAAACAACTACTTCAAAGGTTTAAGAGCAAGAAAATGTAAAGTAAACTAGGGGTCACCAAATGAAATTAATAGGCAGCAGGTTTAAAACAAATAAAAGGAAGTTCTTCACGCAGCGCACAGTCAACTTGTGGAACTCCTTACCTGAGGAGGTTGTGAAGGCTAGGATTATAACAATGTTTAAAAGGGAACTGGATAAATTCATGGTGGCTAAGTCCATAAATGGCTATTAGCCAGGATGGGTAAAGAATGGTGTCCCTAGCCTCTGTTCGTCAGAGGATGGAGATGGATGGCAGGAGAGAGATCACTTGATCATTGCCTGTTAGGTTCACTCCCTCTGGGACACCTGGCATTGGCCACTGTTGGTAGACAGATACTGGGCTAGATGGACCTTTGGTCTGACCCGGTACGGCCTTTCTTATGTAAAGTAAGAAGTAAATGCTTAAATAGTGAATAGTGTCTGAATTTCAGGAACTCTAGCAACAAATGGAAAAGTGAACTATATACTGCTTAGTGTTACAATTAAGTATAGAAATGAGGTTAGCTAATATCTGCTGTTATGTTTGAGATGCCTTGTGTGTGTAATGGTGTGATTTGATGTGTAATATCTATCTCCTTCTCCCACCCTCACAGGCACTAGCAGTAGGTGGATTAGGTTCCATAGTAAGAGTTCTTACAGCAAGAAAGACTGTTTAAAAGACTTAACTTGAACCCAGATGAACAGGTTTGGACTCAGAAGAAAGAATTAGCTGAAGTGACACTGGTCCATCTTTCTAGACATTGTGATCTACTGAAACTTTGGAAACCTCTGGAATGCTTCTAATTTTAAAGGTTGGGGGAAAGAGTAAATACTACTTTGTTTTCTGACTATCAAATATAGGAGCTGAGACCTTCTGATCCCTTGTTTAAAGGTAAAGCAGAAGGCAGAAATTCTGCTCTTATTACTGTACGGGGAGAGGTAATTAAATCCTGTGTGTATTGCTTATTTAAAAGAAGAGGTGCTGTGGCTTCAGCAGACACAAAATTGACTGGTTTCTGGGTGGGGGGGAAATGTTTATTTGAAAGGCGACTTTGTACATACAATCAAAGGACTAGCTGGACTACTGGTTTGGTTTCATTGTAAAGTGCCTGCTGCATCAATAAAGCTCTTGGATTGTAAGAGTCAAATAACTTAATTTTACAATTTAGATAAACAGCCCTTGATTCAAAGGCAAATGAGTATTGAAATAGTCCTGGTGTAGGATCCCACCTCGACATAGCATTGTGCTCTTGTTTACATCTACACCACCTTGACTGTCTCTAAAGGACATGCTTTAAACTGGAGCACCTAGAACTGCACCTTTGCCTCACTCTGTGTTTTCTTTCTAGCCCTGATTTAATTTGTATGTATAAACACAGGATTAAGTTAAGTGCCAAATATAATATATGGGGTTAAGGGTCTCTAACTGAGGGCTCAGTTTTTCTCTTCATGCCAGCTGAGCAAGGAACTACAGTAACTCCTCACTAAACTACAACACTATGTTTCTGACAAATGTGACTTCAAGTGAAATGTTAAGCAAATCCAATTTCCCCATAAGAATTAATGTAATTTGGAGGGGGGTTAGGTTCAGTTCCAGGGAAAACTTTTGCCTGACAAGACATACACATTTTAAACAAGCAATTTAATACTATGCAGGGGGGAGCAGTGTACATGTGCTGTGTGTTTACAAATGTACTGTACATATGGTATTAGTTGGGAGGTGCCCCTGCCTTACCCCATGCAGGCACAGCCTACTGGCACTGGAGATGAGGCAGGCTAGGACAAGCATGTTGCATGGCAGCTTCCCCTACTCTGCCTCCTCCCCCTTTACTTCCCAAGCTGCATCCTCCCTTCTAAACACTGCAAGCCAGCTGATTGCCCCAGGCAGGAAGAGCAAGGACTCAGCATGCAGGCTCCCCCTCCCTGGGGCAATCAGCTGGCTTGCAGTGTTTAGGGGGCAGGGAACAAGGAGTGGGCCTGCAGGCATCCCCTCTCCCATGCCACAAGCCAGCTGAGTCCTCACTCCTCCCCCCTGCCCCTGAAATGCTGCAAGCCAGCTGATTGGTGCAGGCATAAAGGCTGCCAGCTGTAGAGAAAGCAAGCAGCCAAACAATGCAAGAGTGGAGTATTGAACAAGTTCCCTAATTGATCAGCAATGAAACAACCTTAACCAGGATGACTTAAAGTGAGGAGTTACTGTACTTCAGAGCTTCATGTATAGCTAATGCTGTTATGAAAAGTGTCCTCACCTTTTACGCATTTAAGTACAGTGAGTGCTTGCTCATCTTCTGAATAGGAGCTCGCTGATAGTTAATCTTTAAACAGAAGTACATTTACTCCCTTTGAAGTGGACCTTTTCTGAGTAGTGTCCTGCTAATAAACAATCAGCACATCTTTAATGTACAAAGCTGTGTAGTCATCTGTGTGTGAGAAGATCCTGGCATGTTGTGTTAATGCTATGGATCATATAGCACCAGTCAAAACCAGGGGACTGTAGTTTAGTTTCAGGTAAAAAAACAAAACTTGAAACGCAATGATGCACTGGAGGTATCTTTTCCTCTCCCCTTCAAAGCTGTTACTCTAGTAATGGGTCCTGCTGCATGATTAAAAATTAAACTTAGCCTATAAAGTGGCTGGGTTCTCTAACTACAAGCAAATTATGTAGATCCTGCTTTCTCTGAGGACTGACTTGAGATGCAGGGGGTTAAGGTTGGAGGAACTTGTCACATGAAAACACCTGGAACAAAGGCATTAGGGTAAGTTATCAGTGCACAACATGCTGTCTTTTGGGTAAAAACCCCCATTAAAGGGTAACTGAATTTAAGAAATGAGAGATAGAACCCGTGAGCTGAGCCTTCAACACGTACTGAAGAGGCATTACAGCACTGCTTCAAGAAGAACCCTTAACTACTGGAAGATGGCTTCTTAATGAAGTACTTTTCAGGATAAAGAAACCATGCAGGGATGAAAGAGTAGCAGTTGAACTTGAGCTTTATAAATGGACCTCACAACCTTCAGTGAAATTTGGTCTCCTGCAGTAGGTGTTACCCTCCCTTCACTTGATGCACAGTGTTGTCAGAGATACTAGCCACAGAAGGTAGGAAAAGAAAAAGCATGCACTTAACTCATGAACCCTACTTTTTTATCAAGGGTAAGTATAATAGTCCTCTCTCCCCATCCGTGAGGTCAGTTAGCTTCTTTACATGTTAACTACCTGATGCATTGACCCTAGAATACCATGGAACTAACCAAATAAGATGATTAGAAGGAAGTCCAGAGTTTTAATCAAAAATATTGCACCACAAATTAGTTCTCCAATTGTTTCAGAGTTCTATAATACAATCCATATTTACAACGCAAAAGGAATAGATTAAAATCCACTGGCAGATTTCATAGAAAGGATTATATATACACCCTAGGAGCATCTACAGAAGGAAAAGTACATTAATTGTTAATATATACACCATAGATTATTCGTGCTGTGATAGTTAAAGAAAATTCAACACAGGAAAACTAACTCAGGGCAAATTAAGGACCTTTAGGATCAAAGTGAAGTTATGCTATTCAACAGATAGGGTGAGCTGTATGCTAGAGAAACTTACACTGATCCCCCCTAACCAGTTGAGGAGACTGCTTTCCTTCATGTTAAACAGCAACCCATAGCAGATTAAGGAACAACTCAAACCAGCTTCTACCTAAGTCCCTGGCAGCATGCTGGTAGTCACTGGTGGACAAGAACAGTAGGATGGGCATCACCATACTTGAACTTAGCTGCCCTAGATCCACTGTCATCAAGAGACATTCGCAAGGGTCTCTATTGCAATTGAATGTCTGAATTCCTTTGATATCTTATGGAAAGGTGCCATTCATCCTAAAGTAATTTTTATAATCACAGTAAAATGAATGTTTTAGCACTAAGCACACAGGCATATTCCTCATTTCTCCATTTGGAGAGGGAAGAATAATGGATGAAAATCTCTGCCCCTTGTGCTTTCATATTAGAAAATTTAACGAATCTTAACACATTTGTATGTTATTGTAAGTTAACTGGGGTAAAGGCAGCCCTTGAGCCCCTCCACTGAGAGTAATGCTGTAGATGAAGCTAAAGCCATTAAAAGGTGTTTACTTAAGTATAAGGCCAGAGCCTGTCTACTGAAAATCTTGGTGCTATTCTTCCCTAATAGAAGGGTAACGTGATTCATTCCACAAGATTTATAAAACTCCTTTTAAACATTACTCCTACTAGTACAGGCCAACTCGTACACCCTCAGTAAGGTCAAAATACTACAGTGACTATGAATGTCTTACCATAAAGAAACATTTGGTCTAAAATTCTCTTATGTAGATGTTGAATTTTCATTAAGATGTATTTGATAAAAATACTGTTATTCAGCAATAGCCAAGAGCCTGTGTGCAACTTGCTGCCTGTTTAAGTTCCATATTTTCTATGTAGTTTTTTTAAACAAACCCAGACAAATTGCTGCTTCCAATTTTTAATGTAGTTTGTAGTTAGTGACTAAGGGCAAAATTCTACTCCAGCTCTGTATGGCAGATGACGGCTTAGTCTGTCCTTCCTCTCCAGGGAAGTTCATAGTATTCAAGCCACAATCTGCTGCATACAAGCTGAATTCTGCCTTTACATTAAAAAGACTAACATGTTCCAACTAAAGAATAGTAGGACAGGAAAAAGCTAATAAGCCTCCCCCCCGCGAAAACCTTAAAATCAAAGCAAATTTAGTTGCAGGTAAATGTAAAGTCTGAAACAGATCCAGTCAATACTGCTTTAGAGGGAAGCAGATGTTAAAGAAGTCTGCTGCTAGCAAACTTGTAAAGAAGAAAATCAAAAGGTATTATACTGACGTTCTTTGCCCTTTGTATTGCTAAGATTTTTTTCCTTTCAATAAGGACTCTGGAACTCTTCTTTTAATTATGCTTACAATAAACTGTAATTCAGCTTTAAAAAGTATTTAAAATGGTTTACTACCTCTCTTCCCAACACTAACAACCTATGATACAGACTAGTACATTAGTTTAAAAGGCGACTGAGTATTAGGTACTATAATTAAGACCATTTTAAATATTAATTTTTTCTTTAAGAAAAGTAAAAATCAGACAACCTTAAAGTTGTGCTCTCTGAAAATTAAATAAATGTCATCTGTGCAGTTTTCATGACCGCAGGCCAGGATATATGCACTGTAAAATTTACACAGTGATATGAACAAATGCTAACAAGTTAGGTCAGTATAACAAGGCAAGACTTTGTTTTTGGTTATACCTCTTGTTCGTGTTCTCCAAAAAGCTTTTAGAACGGTCAGGAATTGAACACAGTACCACCAGCAAACACCCCTTCATTGCCACCTGTGCCCAATAGGAAAGGGAAGCTTTACAGGATGTACCTAGAGAGTTATGGAACTAGAGTATTTCATTACAACAGAAGCTGGGATCCCCCATCATGACAAATGTAAATGTCAAAATCCTGAACCGCTACCAATGTTTAGTGAAATTAATATAACCCTTTGATGCCAAGACACAGGATTTATGAGCATAAGGAGATAGCTGTTACACAGCTAACAGGCCATTGAGACAGAGTCCCTGAATCCACCCCACAGAGAAAATTTCAATTTGCAGTGAAGGATGCTGCTTGTACAATATATCTTTGTAAACAATTAGTCAAAATTCTTGTACAAAATACTGCAATGACAGTGATTAAGACACACCTGAACTAGTGTGTGAAGTGTCCTTTTCACAGAAAAAAAGAGGCTAGATGCTGATTGCCCGTTTTCCAGTTCCCTTAAGACCATGCTGTCCTGGGATTCGAGATAGATGGCCGGATACTGCCTTTGGGAGATGGCTTTGACCCAAACCACGACATCTGGCATGGGAAAGCACAATACACATTAACCTAGACTCTTCTTTTAAATCCTGAGGATTTAACAAGGGACATCAAGCCCATGCGCGCCCCCATGATTTGGTAAAAAACACAAGCATTTATACAACATAAGCAACAGAAAAGTATTTGTGTGTCCCACACACCTCAGAACTAAGAATGAAATTGAAACTGGTTTCACTGATTTTCATAGTCTAAACAGCACATATTCCTTCTGCTTTCATAATCAGCTAAATTTATGTATAACAGGATTATTTGTTTAAATTATTTCAACTGAACGTTCCTTTAGCTTCATACAGTTTAATTTGTAATCACAAAACCCTGATTAAAGTCAAATGTAAAATACCCACTGTGAAACAGCACCCCGTATTATCCCTCCTGTATACTCAGATATCTAGTCTGAACATGGGTAACTTAACTGTGTTGATCCAAGTAGGAAGAGACAATGAGACCAGTGGGCCTTGGGGTAACACCACCTAGCCCTTTCCAAACATCCATTAGTAGAATCCCCCTTATGCCCCTCTGTGAGAATTCTCATTTTACATAATGGAAAACAAGCAGAAACAGGTTATGCAACTTCCATGGTCACACAGCAAATCCATGGCAAAGGCAAGAGTAGAACGCAAGAATTCTGACTCTGCTCCCTGCTCTGAGCACTTCCTCTGGGAGCCAGGATTAGAACTAAGGAGCTACTAGCATCCTACCCAATACTGAGTCCACTAGCCCCCACTGCTGCCCTTAGTACTTTTCTGGTGCATGGGAAAGTTGTCCTGTACTTGCCTTTGCTGTCTTATACATCACTTCCAGCAACACTACAGAGAAGAATTTATCATTGTGAGCAGAAATAGAGTGAGTATGAATCACAAATAACCATGTAATGCAAATTGCAGCTCGCTATGCCCTTGGGTACAGCAGCCAGTGATCACTACCACATGAGAAAAAGAGCAGAGACTACAATAAACAGAGATTAAAGAGCACAAATCATCTGTGGGGTGGTAGTGGGTCATTATTAAATGAGATTCAGGTACAAAAAACAGGAAGCTGACTGGGGCTCAGCTGATAGAAAATAAAAATGACAATTGCCAGCAAGAGGATAAAATGGCAAACTATCAAAAGGCATGTTCTTGTTTAATCAATATGTAATTTATCTGCTCTAAGCATGTTTAAATGTTTGTAAACACACGGGTCTGCTAATTGCATGAAAACAGCGATTGTCATTAGATACAGAACCTAAAATCTGGGAAATATGTTGCGGGACATCTAGGAGAGGACACAAAAAAACAAATCTTACCTTGTATTCCAATGTTTCTTTGAGCATATTTTCTTCCTCTTGTGAAAAGTTAAGTAACACAGACACAGCTTTAATTAGGTGGAATGCCTGAAAGAAAAACAGATTTGTTGGCATTTTGCAAAACTCCCAGCTCTCTAGGTGCACTCTGGGATTATGGGGTAGCACTGAGGATCTGTGCAGGTTTGGTATGAAGCCTCTGTATCCTATCCCATTCACAGGTGTGGATTGTGTCAGCTCACTTCCTGTGTGTTTGGCAGGTAGCTTTTCTTGATTCTCCAGTCTCTGTTGTGGTTTGCATAGTTTGGGGGGAAGCACTTAATTTACCTGGTTTATTTGAATGAAGAATGGACTTGGTTCCCATGGTAACCCTTGTAGTAAGAGGAGGCCCTAAGATATAAACCTTGGTATCAGAGGACCGGTATGAGGCCTAAACTAAAGTAATGATCAAGACTTTGCTAACATAAAGCAGAGTTAAGCTGTGAGCCAGAGGCAGGCCCTGCTCACAGAAGCTGGCAAGGAAAGGGCTGATGCTGCAAGAAGATATGTACCTAAAAGGTACTGAACACTAGATATCAGAACATTCACATACTTGCACATTCCACACAGATAACAAAGAACAGGCTGGCCCATCCCAATGACGGGCAAAAGGGTAATATGATGGATAGAGTTGTTTTGATCGAACCAACATGTACAAGGTGAGAGGCGGCACCTTACTACGTAAAGGGGTTGCACCTCAATACGTCAGGTGTGATGTGTAACTTGTTTGCACCTGTGTATAAGAATGCATCCCTGGGGCAGTGTCTTTGTCCAGCCGAGGGGGCAGTGGAAAGTCCCGCCACTGACTGAGCTGAGTCCATTGTCAAGGAGTACATATGTACTGGCTAGCTGTATTTTAGCAGCACCTTGGACTACGTTTGCCAGGGAGCTGGAGACTGTGCTTTTCTTCGACAATAAACCTGGCCGACGTGCCTTCATACCTTACTAGACTCTGTGGTTATTGGGGGTTCTCTTTGGATCTGCTGGGTCAGCTATCTGCAGAGCTGGGGCAGCACATAGAGGGAACACACGCACGCAGCCAAGTGATACCAACAAGGAGAGGACAGAGCACCACACCGGTAGCATCTGACAACAACCCTGAGTAGTTCCTAGGATTAACTAGGCTGGTGTATAGGCAGGATGGAGACATACACATATCTTAATGTATCTTTAGTGTTGAGCGTCTGTTCAGACTCTCTACTAATATTTTAAATGGATGAATCTTACCAGATCAGCAGGACACCAGCATGCAGCTGGTGCTTCAAACACTAAAGCAGTTAAACATAACACCGTGCAGTTGCAGATCTCTTTCTAGATCTTAATTACAGTTGGAATTTGTGTTTATTAGTAAGCATGAGTGAGTCAAACTTAGATGTGAGAACAAGTCTTTACCTCAGATTCTCGGCAGGACATGAACTTTAGTACAACATGTTTAAGGTATTCAAAGTTGATCTCCCGGGAGTCATTCAAATCAGAGTTGTTTGTGACAGTCATTGCAGCATTAGGCACTTCAGAATTTGGTTTCTCACGTACTTCAGGGATCTCGTTGTCAGGCCTTATTTTCTGAAAAGGAAAAACCATTTTATACTTAGAAGTGGTATGAATTTAGTACTGGAGGAAAGTGCTATCCTGATAGCACTGGAGACTGAAGTCCTCTATCCACAGGACAGGTATAGCCAGGCAGGAACACTCGAGCAAAAGCTTCTCCTCACCTTACCCTGAAACAGCCACTTGTAGGGAGAAGATGGTGATTGTCTCCATATCCATTAAATCCTTGGTCCCCCTACCCAGACTGCCAGCACAGAAGCTGCTAATGGTGTCTACATCACACAAACCACTTCTGGAACTGGACCTAAACCAAAGAGTGTTGCCTCTAACCTGAGCAGGATTTGCACTGGTATTGTAGCAGGGATGGCTCTGTATCCCATTATCAACTCCAGAGCCATCCAATCCTAACAAAAGGGCGTTTAAAACCTTTAAAGGTGGGTATGTTATAAAATTTAATAATGACTTCTTAGATGACTGCACCAAGTTGGTCTAATGCTGATTGAGACAGGGCTCACCATTTCATCCCCTCTATCCCTCCCCTCCCTCTACCTAGGATTGCAGGGGAGAGTCTTTCCTAAAGATGGACACCACTAAGACTGTGAGATTGACCTGCAGAGGCAGCTAAATAGCAATTAAATCTCAATGCTTCCCTCTCCAAGGAGGAAGCATCAGGGAATCCTCAGTCACCCTGGAGCCAGGACTTCTATAACCCACAGTAACTATCAAGCAAAAGAAAAAACCAAGATGTGCCCAAACCCTGTTCTGCCTCCTTTTATTCACTGTGAAGTGAGAGCAAGGAAGAGTCTATGAAGAAATACATCATCTCTTGTTTTCTAGTGCAGGTTTCCAGAGATGAACAAAGATTACTGCAAAGTGCAATGAACCAACCCTCGCGCTTACATCAGAGGAGCTGCAGTGACCTGGCCACACTAGCTCTGGCTGCTATCTTGGATTTCCCCTAGGTGCAAAAGGAGATCAGGGCTGGCATATTTACTTACTTGTGCTGAAGTTATTGACTGACACAGTATTCACATCCTGACTAACACCACTTAGAGCATCTGTGGGATTAATGAATATTTATATCCCCAGACTGGGGATTCGTTTTGCTGGGCACTCTGTAAACATATACGAAGACAGTCCCTACCCCAAAGGGTTTACTATCCAGATGGCAGCAAGTTTTTAAAAACTGGCAGCATGAGTACCTTACCTTGTCAACATCAGGTGGTTGGAAAGGCAAAAAACTTACCAGCTCTTTCTGCAGGGTCTTTTTGAGCTCTGCCATTCTCTGCTGTAACTGTTTTATCATCTACACACACACAAGACAGATAAACTAATATTAACTTAACATGGAAGCTTCATATTTGAATACGCTCAGACCTACAAGTTTCAAATGGAAAAAACCCCACAAAGTTTAGCTAATGGGGCAGACATTGAACAAAGTTAATGGCTCTGGAGAAGGGTTATCTGACAAGCCTGAATACTCTGCTCTTTCAGCCACACAGTGCAGCAGGAATGGGATGAGGAGACTATACTTAAATTCCTGGTGCAGATTAATGTGACAACATTATAGAGATAGAATATGAGGTTAACAGAAAACAAAGGGAACATGGCTGCAACAAGGGGAAAGATACTGCATCAGATTCTGAACCTTTTCAGACACTGAAGCAGGATTTTCTGTTATTTATATGGCTCCATAAGACTGCAGAGAGCTAAGCTACAGTGGATAACTGTGCATGCACAAGGAGATATGGAGACAGGTCCTAGGCCTGGAACGATCCCCTTAAAGCCAGTGGGTCAATCCCCACTTTGAAGAGCCACTTCTTCCATAAGAGGCACACTATATGAAATTTTTTTAACCCCTTATTCTAATATAAGGTAACTTCTTCCCCCATATATCTTGTCCTTCCAGCACTGTATTCTATGCTTTGTGTTGTACAAGATATGATGTCATCACTTAATAATGAGGCTTCTTAGAAGAAGTGGGTCTAAAGAAAGAAGGCAGAGCAGTGAACCATGGTGTGGGAAGCTGTTCCCGAGGTAGGAGGGGACAGGAAATCCTTTGGCAGCAGCAGGATTTGCAGGAGGAGGGCAGGACATTAGTACCTAAGGTCACATATTACCTGTAGTTTCATGCTTTTTTGCAGGCCTGACAAATCAGGAATACAAGCAAGCCACATGAGCCAAATGTGGAAAAGCCATTTCCACCATATTTCAGTTACCTTGTTTTTCTCAGAAATTTGCTGCTCCAAGTCTCTATTGTCTTTCTGAAGTTGAAGGATGTCTGCAGCTGCCACCTCTCCGTTTTGTTCCACCTCACTGTCTTCTGGAGGATACAAGTGCTTATTAAAGGCTCTTGCTGCTTCTAATGCGAAAACCTTCAAAGGTAAAGAGCAAAGCAAATCTCAGAGACCACAACTTTGGCAGCCAGGTGCTACTGCCCAAAGATAAAGCTCCACTGTGTTTTTAAATGGTAAGTTTGGGCAGGACAATCTCATTTGTGAAACTACCCGAGACAGACACCCAAAGGGACACTCTAGCTGTCTAATGGAGGTGCTGCTTTTCATAGGACACTTAAAAAAACTGAAGGGGATTGGGTTCCTCTAGTCCAGGGGTCGGCAACCGGTGGCTCGCGGCTCGCCAGGGTAAGCACCCTGGCGGGCCGGCCAAGCACCCTGGCGGGCCGGCCCGGTTTGTTTATCTGCCGCGTCGGCAAGTTCGGCCAATCGCGGCTCCCACTGGCCGCGGTTCGCGGTCCCAGGCCAATGCAGGAAGCGGCGCGAGCCGAGGGATGTTCTGGCCGCGGCTTCCTGCCTCCCGCATTGGCCTGGGACCGCGGCCAGTGGGAGCCGCGATCGGCCGAACTTGCCGACGCGGCAGATAAACAAACCGGGCCGGCCCGCCAGGGTGCTTACCCTGGCGAGCCGCGAGCCACCGGTTGCCGACCCCTGCTCTAGGCCAAGTGCACAGTGACAGACACAGACAGCTCTGGTGATGTTTCAAGGCAGCAGGTGGGTTGATGAGGTGACCAATTCAAAGCCTGTCACATCCCATGGAGAGGTTTTGTTTGCTTTCAGGCACAGCAGGGTGAACTAAAGTCTCTGCACATTGTGGTTTTCCTGACAATACTGGAGGAAGCTGCCCTGCAACTTCACTCACATTTTTCCCACTGGCCAACAGCTGCTCTTGCTGCTCCTGCATCTTCAACCTCAAAGCACTGATCTGCTTTCCTGCTGTTTCTTCCCTCTCTGCTGCTTGGCTCTTGCATGCTTCTATTTCAGACTGCAACAGGTGCATTTGCAGCACGAGAGCTTCATGACCTGGATCAGGACAGACATGGTTAGTGCCATTCCACAGAAGAAAACAGCTTCTATTAATTTTCTGTAAACAGAGTGAGTTGCACAGAAGGCAAGCGGAAGAGCGTCAGGCCTATTTCCCCTCTCCAGTGATGCAGGAGGCAAATACAATGTGGACTGAACATCAATGCAAGCTGCCTCAGAGCTTTAACCAGGTGACTCCTAGTTCTTGTGTTGAGAAGGGGTAAATAACACATCCTTACTCACTTTCTCCACACCAGTCATGATTTTATAGACCTCTCATATCCCCCACCCCAATCATCTCTTTACTAAGACAGTCCCAGTCTTTTTTAATCTCTCCTTGTATGGAAGCTATTTGGTACCCCGAGTCATTTCTGGATGCTCTTCTCTGCACCTTTTCCAATTAAAAATGCTAGCACTGTTAGAAAGTATAGAGTCAAGCAATCCCTGAGCTACAGAGACTTTACCAAAGTGAAAGAGTTTGGGATGAGGAGACTCCTTTGGTCTAACCTTGACTGAGTTGGTTTAGCTCCTTCTCTTTTTTTAGAATCACATCAGTTTTTTCATTGATCAACTGGTCCTTTTCCTTTATCAGTAAGATCAGATCTGTAACCTTGAAGATGGACAAAAGAAGGTAAACAGGAACAGTTAATATGTAGAACCCACATATGCTAAAATCTTTGTGGCTTAGCCAAAGGGTTACAGAGTATCACCACCTCAGTCAATGCTGGTCCCTCATTAGGGTATGGCTACACTTACAAATCTGCAGCGCTGGTAGTTGCAGCGCTGGTCGTCCAGCTGTGCAGGGCCAGCGCTGGTGTGTGGCCACACTCACAGCTACCAGCGCTGCAGTGTGGCCACATTTGCAGCATTTGCAGCGCTGTTGGGAGTGATGAATTATGGGCAGCTATCCCAGCATTCAAGTGGCAGCAACGTGCTTTTCAAAAGAGGGGGGTGTGGGGCAGTGTGACAGGGACCGGGGGAGGGGGGGGGGGAGAGTGGATTTTTGGAACCGACACTGTGCAAAATCAGAAAATTTTCCCACCCCCTTACTGTTAACTGCAAACAGCCTGCATCCAACATACTCTCTTTCCCCCCTCTGTCTCCTCCCCCATTTCTCTCAAGCAAAGCAAACACTCAACCCCTGTGAATGACTCCTTTTCTGGCTGCTGGTCAAGCAAAACGCAAACACTCAACCCCTGTGAATCACGCAGGGAGGAGGATCTCATTTGATTGTTCACAGATTGATCACAGCAAACAGGAGCTGATAAGCAGCTCCGATAGAGCAGCTCCGGTAGCAACTCCGGAGGTTCACAACAAAACAAAGAGAGGCTGCATAACAAAACAAAGGGAGTAATTTAGTTAAAAGCATTCTGGGATACACCCTTATACCCTGGAGGCCAATAACAGCGCTGGTGTGTGGCCACACTTGATGACCAGCGCTGCAGCACCAGCGCTGCAATCCTTATTCCCCATGCTGAGTGAGGTGTACGGCTAGCGCTGCAGCCAGGGAGTTGCAGCGCTGGAAGTGCCCTGCAGGTGTGGCCACTTACTAATTGCAGCGCTGGAAAGCCTCCACCAGCGCTGCAACTCGCAAGTGTAGCCATACCCTACGAGAGGTAGGGTTTGAAAGCAGGACAAGAACTTCAATGAAAAAAAAAAAAAGAGACACTGCTTTGGGTGAACTCTACACTGGAATTGCAACTTCTGTCATGGCCAGCAGATGGCAGCTATGAAATAATTAGCTATTTAAAACCATACAGGACTGCAGCTTAAAATGCTCTGCAGTGGGTGGACCTAGGAAGCAGGATGATGAATACTGATCAGCACCACTGTGAGTTTACAGTGATTTCCTAGAACAAGGGTCAGGTTACTGGGCTGGCTTCTCAGCACTAAGAGAGGTAAGTTCAGTGGCTGCTTGAGATGTATCTTGGGATAAGTGGAGGAGCTTGCTGTTGGCTATAGCTGCTAGTGCCTCTTTGCCCCCAGATAAGATTTTAAGACACATACACTAGTTCCAGGCCACACAGAATGCGGGTTAGAGGTCTGGGAGTACAGATTAGTTTACACAGCTAATTACTACAATGCCTAGCAAAATAATACAACTAATGGCCAAAATTGATCGAAGTCACATTAAGACTGCTGAAGCCTTCTGACCATCACTTTTTCAGATGACAGAACAGGGCTCACTTTGGATTACAGCCAACAAAAAAGACTTGGTTTGGAGAGAACAGCTATGGATGTGCAATATACGCTGCTGTTATTCAATCTCTATTTCAGCTGCAGATACTCACCATCCAGGAAAGGAAAATGTAATGTAATATTCTGTGTATGCACACTTGGTTAATAATCCCATACGTCAACACAAACCCATTCCAAATCCTGTCTGTTTGCATTCCAGGACATAGGCATGTAAAAAGCCACAGAAAGCATCACTTCTACCCAGAACCTAGGCATCCTATGTGACCCTGGAGACCATCTAAACTGATTCCCCAAGAGTCAGATCTGCAACTCACCCCCCAAGAGCAAAAAACCCTAAAGAGGCGGTACTGAAGGCTGGATTCAGTGAGACCTGCACTATTGCTTGGCTGACAACACACACCATTCCCAGCAACAAACAAGCATTGGCTGACATTGTCCAGTAACACTCTTCTAGACAAAATAACTTGGATTTGGCAGTGAGTCCTTGAATGCCAAGTTGTCAGCACACAGCAAACATTTCTGGGGTTAATTTGGGACCACCTTCTAACAGCACAAACAAGGCTGCGATCCAGTAGAAAAAAGAATGCAAGAAGTGTAGTGTGATGCTTATGGAAAATTGTCAAAATGATGGAGAACCTTAGCACTGGCCTCTCAGCTAGCCTGTAAGCCATGTGTTCCTATCAGTGGCACCTCACTCTCCCTCTCCTCTTCAATTGTTTATTACATCCACCTGCTGCATCCTGACTTAATCTCTGATCCTGCAAACGAACACTTAGGCAAATACCTAACTTTGGGCACATGCACAGTTCTATTGACTTCAGTGGAACATCTCACATGGGTAAAGTTACATACCTGTGCAAGCATTAACAGGAAGGCCTTAGACTGGAAACTTTTTGGGGCAGAGACTCTTCCTGGATGTTTGGGGCCTAATCCTGATTTGGGCCCCTGGTTACTGGGATAATTACAAAATCGGTTTCCAGCCTGCTCTGTATGGATTAGGGCAATCCAAGGGTTCAAGCTATAAACGTACCTGCTGCTGTAATTCCTCCCTTTGTTTCCGAGTTTCTTCCAGTGCTTTGGCAATTTCAACACTGACTGTTTCTCTGCTGCTTAATTCCTTCTGCAAACCAGTGATAATTCAATAATTACTTAAGAGGAGAAAATTCAGTATGAAGCTTTCACAGGAACAAGACTAAAAGCCAGTGGTTTCTCAACTCTAAGATCCACATCCATTAACAAATGGAATTTATAGGTTATTAGCTCCCAGCGCTGTACGTTATTCCCCACAGGGAGGTGGAGTACGGACAGCGCTGGGAGAGCTCTCTCCCAGCGCTGGCGCTTAGACTACACTTAGCGCTTCAAAGCGCTACCGCGGCAGCGCTTTGAAGTGCTAAGTGTAGCCATAGCCTAACAAGGAAATGACTCCCTCCAGTGGCCAATTCTTAAATTCTACATCACACACACGAGAGCTGATATTTAGAATATTGAGATTATAATCTTAAAGGAGAGAAGGTTTAGGCTTTAAACAACTGAACAGTGTTTTATTTAGTAGTCCTCTAATTTAGACAGCAGTAGCTGTTAAAGGAATGAAATGATGTATTGCTAATGATAGTCTATGCTTTTATTGATACTTTTCTTCCCAGAGGATTTCAAAGCTATTCTTACTTGACAGTATCCCTTTAAGTACTGGAATGTACTGTTTTTGGCAGTATTTAGTAAGATCTAAGTATTTTGTGTCAAGAAAGTACCAGCCATTTGTAATGAATCTTGAATGGTTTGTATTCTGTGTAGGTATTTTAATTCCAAAGAGGAAGGTATATGGCAGTAATTAACCATGATCTGAACCTAATGGGCTTTAAGTATGGACAAAAGGGTACAGTTTGCCATTTGCTGTTTATCAAACTTAGTTCTTTACTTAAGCATAGTCATCAACACACAGTTACGCCCATACCTTTAGTCTTTCCAGTTCAGACTCTTGTTTCTTTAAAGAACTTTCATATTCTTGTCTGATTTCATTAAAATCTTCATTTTCCTGTTCCAACTGGCTCTGTAAAATGGAAATATCTTGTGTGCCAAGAACCAGTGTTTTAACATTTACAATATAAGTAAACATCCACACACCCCCACCCCCAAAGAGATGTTGATTTATGCATATTCAGTGCCTCTGAACATTGTTGCTTGGAGAAAGATCTTCACCCTCAACTTCAAACCACCACAGTATGAACAGCTTTGAACATGCAGTTACATACAAATTTAGTATTTTCAGACAATACACAGAAGGGTTACAGGTGATGCCAGAGGCAGCATCTGGGGATTCAATATCCCTCTACAGTACAGTTTCTATACTTACTATCTTATGTTGGGAAGCTGTTTTATCAAACTCTCGAGCTGTTTCAAGAGCAGCTATTTGAGCCTCCAGCCTGCTAATCCGTTCTGCACACTGATGCTTTACAGGTGAGATATGCTGTTGTAATTTGCTGCTCTCAACCTCTAGATCTGTTTGCTTCAGGAAAAAACATTAATGTAAGTTAACACTATATTAACCCTATGGTTACTGGAGGGCAGAGTACATGGAGCTTGCAGCCAGAGTCAGGCATAACTTCATACTGCTTATCCCCATCCTTATTGCCTAAGAATGGCAATGCTATGCTTTATTTCTGCGGCCATCTGGCGCCTACCCTCACATACAAATACATTTACTCATCTCAGAGCCATTGTTGCAGTATTAGCAGGAAGAATTCTGACAACTGCAGCCTTATCAATAATGAAACAAAACTGGTTGTCACTGAAAATGGTGGAGATTGCTTTAGCATGAGTAGCCCGAGTGATTAGAGGATTCTCACCAGCTTTTGGATCTGTAGATCCCTCTCACCAATTTCTTCTTTGCTCCTCTCTAGTGCCCCATTAGCGAGCTGTAGTGCTTGTTCGAGTTCTTTCAGCTAAAACAGGAGAGTAAGTTACTCCCTTGTCCATAAAGATTGATATTACTGGAGAGCAGCACACAGAATAGTAAGATGGGGTATGGAAGGAACTAGCAGAGGAGGCTAAACACAGAAACCCTTAGGCTACACCTTTCAGGGAAGGGCCTACCTGGCACATGCTGCTTTCTTTAAAATTCTTCAGAAATTCTTCTCTCTCACAGAGCAATCCCTGTGCTTCAGTTACTTTGCTGTTCAGTTTAGTGACCTAGAAATAGGAATCGAAATGTAAATAAATTAGATAAGGGAATAGGTCATACCATGGCCCCTGCCTCAAGCGCCCTCCAGCGGCTGGCTGTGGCATGACAAGTCCACCCGCCTCCGTCTGTCCTTTATTCAGCCCTGCAAAGGAATGTTGTCTCAATGACAAATCCAAACTCTTTTATTCATATAAAATGCAAGTCCACAGGTACCTTGTAGTAAAAACAGTTCCTCCCAACCCCAAAAGTGAAACTTGGTTACAATAAAAGAGCTCTTCAATCCCAGTGAAAGGTCACTGGTTGCCAGGTCACCCACCCATTAACCACTCTGTCAGAACTCTGTTATCCCCATTCCAGGGCTCCAGTCACCAAGAGTTTCAAGACGGGCTTTTCTTCCACGAGTCTCTTCCTGGAGCCCAGAGTCAGCCCCTCACTTGCGAGTCCTACCCCAGCTCAGGGGAACCTCCCTCCAGGACCAATCCCTTTTTCCTGGGCACTTTCCACAGCCCACCACAGTGCTCACTGCAGCGTTACACTCCCCAGGATTCCTTGTCTGTGAGTCCTACCCCTGCTCCGTGGGGTCTCCCTCCAGAGTTAGCCCCTTGCTTCTGGGCCAGGCTCACGCTGACCACTCTGGTTCTTGCCCTCTTCCTAGGGGCCACTGTACCAGCCTTTCTGAACTTTGGCACGGTTCCCCAGCTCCAGCCAGTCCTTCAACTGTTTTCCTCAGAACTCATCACCTGCAGCTCACTGTTACTGCACTCCTTCTGGTTTCCTGCAGCTCTTTCCTTCAGGCTGCTCTCTCCTCTGTGGGAAGGAGGCTCTCACAGGCCCCTTCCCATCTTCCTTCAGGGACCCAGAAGGGTCTAGGGCCAGGTGCCATCTTTTAAGCAAAACTGGGGGGAGCGGGGAAGAAGGAGGAGGAGGAGGAAGAGGTTGTGTTCAACTGGCCAGTCACAGGTGTACTGGCCTCTTCCCTCTAAAAAGCCAGTGTCACCCTGTGACAGAAGGGTTAATATGAAATCAGGCCTATATATGCCACACAAAATCTCTAGGTAAAACATACACACCGCTAAAGTGGGTTTGGTGAGCTAAGGTTTCCTTTCAAAGCTCAATGTTATAGTCAGTGTCAAATCTTCTGAAAAAAAGACTGAAAGGCTGGCAATTTGTATTGGGTTTTAAATAAAATTCTTTGGATGCTAAAACACACCTAATCCATCCAGATGGTCAAAAGTGCCAACCCCACTGAGTGCATTGGTGAAGGAGGAGGAAATACCTGGGTTTCCAGTAGGTTCACAGTCTCAGCATGATTGGTTCTAGCTGTCAATAGCTGCTGTCTGGTGTCATCCAGTTTCTGCTCCAGAGCAGTTTTCTGAAGATTAACACATCACAGATAATACAGGGGGACTCAGAAGTTTAATCTCTAAAAACTGCTTTTATGGTGAAGGCATGATGGCCAGAATCCAAACAGTAGTTACTAGGACTTGTAACACAACTTTGCACCTAGGGGCTGACACTGAGTGAAGCTATTGACCACTACTGCACAGCATTTGTACTGAAAGTGGGAGATGTGGAGATGCTTGACTGAAGTCCAAGCTGAGGATGTAATCAGCATCTGTGACCAACTTCAGGGAGTCAGAGAAACTACAATGCTGCAACAGAAATAGCTCCTCTACTGCCCTTTAGAGCCACTCTGCTGGGACGTTACAGAACACACATGCAAAGGGTAAAATATTTACTAGCTGTAGCATTTACTCTCTAAGAGGACATTGTGCTGCCTCTACAAGTGGCTTTCAAATTGGACTTGGATTTATTTAAGCCAGGTTCATTTACTAGCTGCACCAGGCTAGGGTGCTGGGCACTGCAGGTAAGGGCTCCCAGGGAAAAGCAGGTGTCCCTGTCCTAGGCTGGGGAAACCTGCCTTTGTTCAGAAACAATATGGTATATCAGTGCTGCGGAACAGGGTCAGGAAGTAACGGGAGATATTGGCCGTGCGCAGTTCCCCTCTGAGCTCTCAACTTACAGCTATTTCTCATCAGTGCTTGGGCCTTAGCTCAGTGGATACAATGAATGGTTTGGACTTTGCTTAAGAGTGCCCATGTGCTTTGCAAGCCCTTTTAGCAACCAGAGCACAGAAGAGGAGGAGTATACATTAGTGTTAACTCTTTGGTTACTAGTATTAAGGCTTGCAACCTCTGTGTGCTACCCTCACTAAAGACATGATCGTGAACACACTTGAGCAGGTCTAAGATTCCATCCAGCAGGAGCAGAGTGCAAATACACACTGCAGGAACAGAGGCATATGCAGGATATTAGATATTTGTTCCATTGCATGACAGGTACAGTAATAGCCAGACAGTTCTCAAGGGATTTAAAGCCATCTAAAAATGTTACCTCCTTGAGTAGCTCCCACACATGTTCATCCCCTGAAAAATTCCCTTCTAGTCTCTTTTCTAGGGAAGACACTTTTTCCTGCAGATGTTCAATGAGTTTATTTTTCTCATCAACTTCAACAGTCATCTGTTGGAACAAAAAGCCAGTGTCATCTTTATAGCCAAGCTCTTAGTACATAGTGGTTTCACTTGGGGGGGAACCCACCCACGCCCTCAAAAACACATCAAAAAGAAACTCTCTTTAATGAAAGCCATTCTACGTTATCTTAGGGTATGTCTATGATGGGAGCGGGGCGGGGAAAGAAGGGAAGACCCACCGCCGTGAGTTTCAGAGTCTGGGTCAACCAGCTTAAGCACATGGGGCTCGTGCTACAGGGCTACAAATAACAGTGTAGACATTGAGACTTTGGCTCTAAAACCCAGCAAGGGGGTAGGTCTCAGAACCTACGCTCAAGCCTGAGCGTAAACATCTACACTGGAATTTTAGCCCCATAACATGAGCCCAAGTGAGTTAACCCAGACTCCAAGACTTGCTGCCATGGGTCCCCCCGCCCCCCCCCTTTTTTTTTTTTTGCAGTGCAGACAGATCCATACAACATTAAATAGATACAAATTTAACTGAAGCTAGGTAGATAGTTAGATTCTTCCCTTTTTCAGGGTTGTGGCTGCATTTCTGAAGCTTCACTGAATCCACCCATTCATTCAATACTGGCCTACATAATTTGTATTTTAATTAATTTATTAGGCCTATATAAAACTTACTGTCTCCAATAAAGCATAAAATAGAGACTGTATTTTAATATCTTGAGTTGGGATTTCTACAGGAAGTGTTTGAAATAAAAATGTAATCTGGAAGAGAAAGGTCATTTTAACTATTGCAATTCTACCAATCCATATTATTTGCTCAGTCCATTCAGCCTTTCCAGTAGAGGTCTGCAATTTTATTACTTCCCATCTGGAAAAATTATGCAGTATGGACCCATAATTAACTTACTGAGTTGTCTGCCCAACAGAAGCTAGATTTTCTTGTGATGACTTCTGGATGTCTTTAGTACTAATACTTTGGATTTAGTATGACTATTGCCAGAGACTTCTCTGAGACTAACGTCTGTTAGTCTATAAGGTGCCACAGGATTCTTTGCTGCTTTTACAGATCCAGACTAACATGGCTACCCCTCTGATACTTAATTTCATTATACGATTCCCTTCCCTCAGTGCTTCCCCAATTTGCTAACATTGTCCACAGATAGCAAAGCTCCATTATCCAAGCTTCTTGAATTTACTCACAAGATTGCCAGTTGGGGTATCATGGCTGGCAATTCTCACACATTTACCCCACATTCCAGGCATTTACAACTCTCCTGGTGATGGTCCTAAATAGGGCTGAAACTTGCTATAAAGGTACTTACAAAAAATTAAGTCTTGCTCCAAGATTACATTTACTAGTTTTGGGTGTTTTTACCTGCCAGTAGCAGGTCACATACCTGCTTCATAATTCATGTGAGGAAGTTAATATAAAAATCTCTACTTAAACAATTCAGAAGCCATGTTGCACTGCATTCATGCCTTTCAGACTGATTAAATACAAACAATCATCTCAGGTATAGGAGCTTGAGAACACTAAAACCTAACCAACTTCTGAGTACCCTCAGATCACACACACAAGAACAGCCATACTGGGTCAGACCAAAAAGTCCCCACACTTTCACCTTTAGCTTGTGTTGTTCATATTCCAGTTTGAGAGATTCATGCTCCATCTGTAAAGCTTCCAATCTCTTCTCACAACCGGAGGCAGCAACTTGAGCCTACCGCATATAAGAAAATGTTTTTTGATTCCAGACTCAGTTTTTATGAGGCGAATGCAAACAAACATTTCAATGAAGGTCCAGTTTGAACTGTTGCATGAACTGACAGAAAGGAAGGTATCAGACACCAATTATCTCAACTTACGTTTTGCAAGTCTGCTGAAAGATGCTGAATGAAGGTTTGTAGCTCTTGTCCTCTCTGCTCCAGGGCAGTGATCTTATTTTCTGCATTCGCCTCAGCTGCCACTAGTTCATCCCTTCGCAGAAAGAAAAACAGTAACTCAATGTGCCAGCAGAACGTATCTGCCAAGGGAAGGAGGATAGATTAAGAAACCTATGATTTTCTTCTAATCTTAAAAACAGCCATTTTGGCCTGGCACTAATCATTCACAGGAGCTTACAAGTTAGTCACTGCATACTCCATCACTCGTAACCAGGTGGAAGAGTGGTAGTGACTGAGCACAGAGAACTCTGCTAAGTGATCTGAGTTGCATACAAACAAACCAACGTTCCAATTTAACTGTAAAAGGGTAATTTTAGTAAATCGTGTACTCCCTGTCACATGCTAGTATGCAAGTACTAACTAAGCATCGAGCCTACTGCCCATGTGGGCTCTTCAAGGGGAGCTAGAGCCAAGTGGGAAATGAATCAGAATATCTAGATATTGCTGACAGACTCCTTTACCCCACCACATACACACCTCTGTGCTTCCAGCTCCGAGTGCTGCTGCCGCAACCCTTCCACTTCACTGCTCAGAACTGATGACAAGTTGCTTGTGACCTGCAGCTCTTTCTTAGCACGGGTTAGCTCCTGACTGCATGCCTCTAGCTCCTGTTCTGCTCTGCTTAGAGACTCTTCCTTTTGCAAAAGCTGAACATTAGAACATTATCTTTGACAAAGATGAACTGATACAATAAATAAAGGCTTCTGAAGGAGGGGTCATGCTGCCTTTATCAAAGTTATAAGCTAAATTAGATTAAATTTTACACAGCGAAGGCTGAAAATTCAGTGTCAACTGGGAGTTTACATGATACTGCATGCAGACACGTACTGTAAAAACTCCAATCTTCAGTGAATTAACATATACAGTAGAACCTCAGAGTTACGAACTGACCAGTCAACCACAATCCTCATTTGGAGGAGGTAACATGCAATCAGGCAGCAGCAGAGACCAAAACCAAAAAGCAGATACAGTACTGTACTGTGTTAAAGGTAAAACACTAAAAAAATAAAGGGAAAGTTTAAGATTTGACAAGGTAAAAAAAACCCCACCTTTCTGTGCTTGTTTCATTTAAATTAAGGTGGTTAAAAGCAGCATTTTTCTTCTGCATAGTAAAGTTTCAAAGCTGTAGTAAATTAATGTTTAGCTGTAAATTTAATAGGGCTGTTGATTAATCACATTTTTAATTGCACTGTTAAACAGAATACCAATTGAAATTCATTAAATATATTTGAAAATGTAATTGAAATAGATATTTTGGATTTTTTTTTACAACAGAATACAAAATGTACAGTACTTACATTATTTTTCATTACAAATATTTGCACTGTAAAAATGATAAGAAATAGTATTTTTCAATTCACCTCATACAAGTACGGTAGTGCTATCTCTATCATGAAAGTGCAACTTACAAATGCAGATATTTTGTTTTGTTACATAACTGCACTCAAAAACAAAACAATGTAAGTCTTTAGAGCCTACAAGTCCGATCAGTCCTACTTCTTGTTCAGCCAATCGCTCAAACAAACAAGTTTGTTTACATTTGCAGAAGATAACGCTGTCTGCTGCTTGTTTATAATGTCACCTGAAAATGAGAACAGGCATTCGCATGGCACTGTTGTAGCTGGTGTTGCAAGATATTTACATGCCAGATGCGCTAAAGATTCATATGTCCCTTCATGCTTCATCCACCATTCCAGAGGACATGCGTCCATACTGATGATGAGTTCTGCTTGATAACGATGCAAAGCAGTGTGGACCAACACATGTTGATTTGCATTATCTGAGTCAGATGCCACCAGCAGAAGGTTGATTTTCTTTTTTTGGCGGTTTGGGTTCTGTAGTTTCAGCATCAGAGTGTTGCTCTTTTAAGACTTCTGAAAGCATGCTTCACACCTTGTCCCTCTCAAATTTTGGAAGGCACTTCAGATTCTTAAACCTTAGGTTGAGTGCAGTAGCTATCTTTAGAAATTTCACATTGGTACTTTCTTTGCATTTTGTCAAATTTGCAGTGAAAGTGTTCTTAAAACAAACATGTGCTGGGTCATCATCCGAGACAGCTATAACATGAAATATATAGCAGAATGCAGGTAAAACAGAGTAGGAGACATACAGGTCTCCCCCAAGGAGTTCAGTCACAAATTTAATTAATGCATTATTTTTTTAAACAAGCGTCATCAGCATGGAGGCATGTCCTCTGGAATGGTGGCCGATGCATGAAGAGGCATATGAATCTTTAGAGCATCTGGCACGTAAATATTTTGCAATGTGGGCTACAACAGTGCCATGCAAATGCCTGTTCTCGCTTTCAGGTGACATTGTAAACAAGAAGCGGGCAGCATTATTGCCTGTAAATGTATTTCCTGTAAAGTGTTTGTCTGAGCAGCTGGCTGAACAAGAAGGACTGAGTGGACTTGTAGGCTCTAAAGACTTACATTGTTTTGTTTTTGAGTGCAGTTATGTAACAAAACAAAATATCTGCATTTGTAAGTTGCACTTTCATGATAAAGAGACTGCACTACAGTACTTGTATGAGGTGAATTGAAAAATACTACTTTTTTTTTTTAACAGTGCAAATATCTGTAATCAAAAATAAAGTGAGCACTGTGCACTTTGGATTCTGTGTTGTAATTGAAATCAATATATTTGAAAATGCAGAAAAGATCCAAAAATATTTCTATAAATGGTATACTGTTATTGTTTAACAGTGCAACTGATTGCGTGATTAACCTTGTTGAGCACATGACTAACCTTGTTGAGTGCTCTCCTGCTGACAAAGCTGCTGCTGCTCGTTGGGGGTGGAAGTGTTTTTTTGGTCAGCGGGAGAGCTCTCTCCCGCTGACAAACAGCAGCTACACTGCGCACCTTTCAGTGGCATGGCTGTAGCAGCACAGCGGTGTCGCTAAAAGGTGGGTAGTGCAGACAAAGCCTTAATGTCGAGCCACCAAGTAGTATATATATTCGAGCACTAAACAGAAGACAGACTACAAAATAATCTCACCATGTGTTTGACTTTGGCCAGTTCCTGCTGTTGAAAGCCCTCCAGTTCATCAATTTCATCTCTCTTTTGGAAAAGATTCACACTCTGCTCCCTCATTTCTTGTAACTGAGCCGAAAGCATCTCTTTTTCCTGTTAAACAACCACCAAAATTAAACAAGGATTCCAAAATGTCTGTCAGTCAATTTCAGGTCAGCAATGTATTAAAATTAAGTTTCTTGGGAACAGAATCTTGTTTTATGTTTATAACTGCAAATCACCATGCACTCTTATGGTGCTATATAAATAACAGACTTCTTACTGAGACGCATGCATTCTGAAAATATATGTGTAAGCAACACAGCTTGCATTATTGAACTTTGGAAACTTTCAGGACTGTGCTGTGAACAAGACAAAAATAACTTTCATTTAAGAAGAAATTACATAGGAAGTTCTTTACACCCACCATTCAAGCATGCCATGATAGAAAATTGATACTTGAAACACTTGACAGCAAATCTAAACATCTGTTTAACGCTTCTATGGTAAAAGATGCCTGGAGCAGAGACTTAGCTGGACAGCTGGAACAACTACAGCAAGAATGAAATCCTTTATAAAAAAATTACTGAAGTGGAACTAATTTCTGCTATGATGCTAACACCACAAGATTGAAATCAACATATGCCTGTTTTTGGACAATAACTTTACAATACAGCCATGGCTGCACTCATAGCTACAGCTCTTTTGGCAAAAACTGCTCTTTTTATAACCAAGATACTCTCTGGTAGCGAAGTGCTTCATGTCAAATCCCCAGTGGGGCAGGTGACCTAAACAGGCAAACAGGTATTGCCATTACACTTATTTCATTTGCAGGCATCTGTGGCTGTTAGCCAATAGGATTTTTCTCCAGCCAGATGTAAATTCCCTTATGCTAATAAAGCTCTGATCTATAGTTATTACAGTGCTCACCAGCTACTTTGGTGACAAGGCTAGAAAGGCTCTTAACAAATCTCACCAAGTCAATGCTACAGAGAAAAATAAGGGGAGTGGTACTAAAGCGCATCATGCAGCACTCTGTTCAGCAGTTGCCATAGCAAATGCATATAATATTCATGGCAGGAAATGAGCATCAACGGCAGACAACAAAGGAAGAGGAAGTGCTTGCAAGAGCCACTACATAGTCTATACTAGTGAGGGTTTTGTTTATACAGTGCCAACAGGGCGCTAAATGTTTCGCAGACAGGCATGAAGACATGGTCACTGTCCCAACCAGTTTATAGTCTGAAAATATAAGGATCTTCCTTTTTTAAGTGTATCATCAGCTTGCACATAAAGATCGTCCTCACCCCAGGACCACTCTGTTCTCCCTCAAACCACAGAGGGTTAAGAGATTAAATCATTTCCTGGCATGCAGTGTGATTTTGTAGTACCTGACTCCCAACCTCAGGATCAGACCCCAGAGCTCTCACACCGGCTCTGAAAGGAATAGCTGCAAGACCTTAAGCACTCACATCTCTCTATCCTCAGCTGCCCCCTCTGTAAAATAGGGATGATAATACCTCAGCAGTATTGCAAGGGATTCATTTACTAATACTTGAAAGCATAAAGCAAGAAATGTAAGTGCTATCTCAACACTCCACTAACGAGACACGAGCAATCTGGGTAAAGGCTGAGCTTTTACATCTATGCTGGCTGGCGTGTCAATCTCTCATCTCTTGCTTGCGTCTGAAGTCTGTGATTTGTTATTTCCTTTTCCAAAACTAGTTCCAGTTTAACTTCTGGGGTGATGAAGTGGAAAATGAAACATGAATATCAGGTCTCAGCCAGAGAACAAGGAATCAGATACTCTGGATAATTACATTTTCTGTATAAACTTTTCTTTGCCAAGTCCCAGTATGTGCACAGGCCTACATTTAGCAGAGAGATATCAAAGGAGACTTGCCTTTTCAAGATGAACCAACTTTTCCCTCCATTCCTGCAAAGGGGAGGAGAGGAGGACAGAAAAAAAAAGAGGGCAAATAAAAATCTAAGCACCAATAAATGTGACTGAAGGTATTAAATTAGGATAATTGTTATCAAATGGGAAGAGTAAACGTAACCAGAAAGGATTTTAATATACCAGTAAAGCCTCTGACAGGTTCATTTATGACACCACAGCATATCTGCCCTGTGCAAACAAAAGTGCATCATCTACAGCAGTGGTTCTCAATGTATTTACCATTTTGGGCTTCATATGCAGCTCTCTCTCTGTCATGTGGGCCACGTTCACACAGTATGTATGCTACCTGTATGGCCCTGAGAATGTCACATAGGCTGCAGCTGTGTGCTGATTGGGCTGCAAGCAGCCCACGGGTTGAGAACGACTGATCTACAGACATTTTAATTAGGTGACAACAGAGTTGTACCTAGACAGCAAATGTGAATTTGAGTTCACATTAGAGACTTTCATGAGCTCTTTTAAAGTAAAAAGAGCCTGCTATGCACGTTGTCTCACAATGAGCTGTCAGCAACACTGACCCTTGCACCTTATCCCTCTTCCTTTCCCTCCACCCAGATAAGAATAAATCAAGGCAAACAAATGCTGCATCTCAGCAGTGATTCTCTAGTACTACAATATGTTGACTATGCCAAGATCATTGTACTCAGAAGCCTCCCACTATCAGTCAACTGTTTCATTGTGTCAACCTTGTGTGTATTACCTGGTCCTTTTTTTCCAATGCCAAAGCCATTCCTTCAGCCATCTTTGCTCTGTTGGCCTGGTAAGCCTCGTTCTGCTCCTGAAATTTCTTCATGGAAGCTGTCAGAGAATCATTAGTTAAAAAGTCAGGGTATGCAAATACCAACACTGTGTATTTACTTCTGTAAATACTGTATTGTAGGTCACACTAAAATTTAGAACTACCACTGTCAAGATGGCCAGGCCTCCCTTTATGTTCACACAATGCCTAGCACTATATGAGTGCTACCACAAACAAAGATATGAGCAAAGCCCCCATCTGGACTGCAATACTGCTGTAGATTTTTTTAAAATGCCAGTCATAAGTTAAGCAAAAGTGATTGCTGGCAACTGTCAGACTAACAGCAAACAAACCACAGCTGCTTTGTTCACTGTAAATCAAGCAGAAAGTTGTGTGCTATTTTTACAATCAATATGTACTCAATGTGGAGAAACATTTCTAACTATGCAGCTTTTTACACTCTGTCTGCATTCAAGGCAGAACAGTTTTAAATTAAAAACAAAAAAAGAAAAGGAAAAAATAAAAGTACGTACAATCCTGATGCTTTTCTAATGCAATTTCAAGCTTCTCTTTTATCTTCTGCAAGTTTCGGACCTGTTCAGCATAATCTTGGGTGAGGAGGGAGAAGTACAGACGAGGAATGGACAGACATTAGGGAAAGAAATTTAAAAAAATATGAGTGGAAAGTGACAATGATTTTCTTAACTAGAAAATCATTCCTGTTAAGGAAAACTAGGCTGCCCTTAACAATGAACACCACAAGCAAATAATTCTGCCACACACCATCCATGGAGTAAATGGTCGGTACAAACAGAAGGGCCTAATTACACTAACAACAAGGAAAAGGCACTAAATTTGCACAAAAAAGGGAACATTGGCTACAGCAGAACATGGTGACAAGCACGATGATTTGGTTTGACTTCTGCTTGTGAAGAATCGCCCCAATGAGAAAGTGAAGGAGGGTTGGAGAAATCCAAAAGCAGTTGATTTTCTTGTTCCATATTACACCTTACAATAGCTGTGCACTATTTCAGAGATAGTGCATTTTGGCTAGCTCCCCTGCTTAGCCAACAAAACCACACTCTTACCTTTAAAATCCAGGTCTTAATATGCAGAAGAGGCAGTGAATGTGTAACTCTGCCATTTTTTGAGCCTATAAGACTGACAGGCCAGATTAAAGGAAGAAGGTACCTTGAACAAGTGTATTTAGAAGCCCACAGGAGGATTTGTTTACAGAGCTTGGAGTCTGGTCAAAGTTTCAGGTATTTGTAAGACTCCTGTCTCTATGGCAGCTAAGCATTGAGACCTCAAATGCCCCTAACAATATTTAGGGATTCTCTCTTAGGAATAGGTGAGCACTTCACAATTCTAGTTGCGCCATAAGCCTCCTTTGCACTTCCCATATTCAAGTTCAATATGGACTTGTTCAAGTTCCCAGCTCAAGTTGGAGCAGCCTCAAGGTTGTTCTAAGTTAGGATTTGTTTCCCGTGACTGTCCTAGGAGCCCCGGGAAGCAGAAGACAGCAGAGGACATGGTGCACTCTAGCCATGCCCCAATCTACTCCCTACACCCAGGACCAGGAGCAGAGTCAGCACAGGGCCCCTTTGCCGGCTGTATGCCAGCCAGAGAGGTCCCCATTACAGGGACAGTCTCCAAGGGCCATTTCTGTCCAGTTTAAGATGCACCAAGAACCAGGCCCCCACCCTTACCCCTTTTTTGGGAGGCAGGTCTTTTTAGACCATTAGCTCTTTCAGGTCAGAGACCATGTCATCTTAAGTACTGTGCAGTTCTGAACACCATGGAGCCCTGACCCTAACTAGGGTCTTTGATTTCTTATTTACTATTGCAGTAGCATCCAAACGGGGGCCTGGAGGGTTCACATCCAGGGCTTTGGAGTTGTGCTCCAGCTCCAGGCAAAAATCTGCAGCTCCACTGCTCCAGAGCTGCTCCGCGCTCCAGCTCCAAGCCCAAGCCCTGTTCACATCCAAAAAGAAGTGTTCTGGTTGGAACATGGGGACAGAGAAAATTATACTGAACATTTGGGAAGATCACACAGATGTGCCAAGAGAACAGCAGGAAGACAGGAAGTCATAAATCTTTATTTGAACACTCTGTATGGATTTTGTATTGACTGTATTGTACATCTCGCAGATGCTGACCAACCGGCTTATTATAAATGGGTTAAATAGAAAGTTAGCTAGGCAGCAAAAAAAATTCCTTTTGTAAATAAAACAAGAAGTGTGAAGGAAAATATTTCCCAGCATTGAAAGGTTGTAAGTTAACATTTACATCCCCAGAAAACATACCAGACAGTTTGGCCTCCAGTTTTCGTATTTGTTCATTTCTTCTAAGTAGCTGGGATGAGAGATCTTCTCTGGAGCTGCTTCCATCAGAGGCCTTGGCAGGTTAGAGAGAGAGAGGGGTAACTATGTGGTTTCTGAACTTCAGAAAGAACAATCCTGCCACACTCAAATTTTAATGACGGCGAACATTATAAGGGCTAGAAATAATGAATGGTTTCCTATTTCTCATGGCAAGGAGAACAGATTTGCATATTCTGCTGGCTAAGTCAGTGCATATGGTCCTTGGGAGAAAAAGAGGGTATAAATGTCAGCTCTGCAACATGGGCCTGTGACACAAAATACAATATTTTCTAAGACCAATAGTTGCTGAAAACAAGTAGCTCAAATTACTGGACTGACCATGTAATAGATGACTGGAAAGAGAAATTAAGCCACACAGGTTGGAAGGATTCCAAGCAGGGGAGAGGATGAATAGGTAAGTAGCAGGAAAAGGGAAACTGTAAGCCTTTCGTCTGGGAAAAACAGTTTGCCAACACTGATACAATGTTAATTTCTGACAATAATAATTTAATTAGTTTTTATTCTCTACAGTACTCTTATTTTTCGCTCATTATGGAAACAAAATTAAAAGCAATTAAGTACATACTGCTAAAGCACAGAATTCTTGAAAGATGAACAACAAATCCTGAACTGTTACCCATATTTTATTGTATGCAATGTAGTTGTAGCCGTGTCATTCCCACAATATTAGAGACACAAGATGGTTGAGGTAATATCTTTTATTTATGGCGTATTACAACAATTTGTAACCCACTAACCCCCTCTTTTTGTCCTATGACTGCAGAGATGTTAATGGTTCACTCTGCCTCGAACGGTCCCTTAGAATATATGCTAACTACTTATGCTAAACAATCTGTTCCACCTTGCATTTAGCTGTGATGCTCCAAGTATCTTTCCCAGGAGCCAGATCTACAATGCAGACCTATATCGGTATAACTACATCAAAGGTGTGAAAAAGCTACACCCTTGAGTGACATAGTTATACTGACCTAACCCCCTGTGTAGACAGCACAATGTCGATGGGCGAGCTTCTCCCGTTGATATATCTACAGCCTATCAGGGAGGTAGATTAACTACACCGACAGGAGAATCTCTCCCATCGGCACAGGAGCGTTGTCACTGAAGCGCTGGGGCAGCTGTGCCGATGCAGTGTTTTAAGTGTAGACCTGCCCAAGACCAGAAGAGGAGCTGTGTGTGGCTAGAAAGCTCGTCTCCCTCGCCACCAGAAGTTGGTCCAATAAGAGACATTACTTCACCCACCTTCTCTCACATATATTTTAATGTCTCCCTCCACTGTACTTTTCTGTTCTCTACACCAACAATGCAATAGCCACAATGTTTCTCAATATTATATCAATTGCTATGTGAAAATTAGCTGAGTGGGGGAGTGAAAAACTGAGTGTAGTAACCACAGTATTTTCCCATTTACTATTTGAGATCAAGATTTCCTGTCTAGCTCAGCAACCAATATCTATGTTTGAGATTCAGAAATAATATTTTACAGCAACCCCTTCTTGGAAAAATCTATTTTACAGATGATGGAATGAAGACACGGGAATCTGCTGTTCTACAGCAACACAGCATACAGTAACTGCAGGCTCCGAAAGTGATGCTGCTGTATAATCTAATCTAGGATTTGGGTGATATAAGAGCCATCAGAAGGCATGACTTTCAGTCAAAGCACTAGCAGGTTTTATTTAATTTATGCACACCTAAAATTATTAATATATAAATCTACATATACTATAGTTTAATATGTTTAATATGAAAAATAGTTTATCTAGACATTCCAATAACAACCTACAAGTTTTTCCAGTGCTACAGAAACAACATAAGCATCCTATGTAAACAATATGCCTGACCAGTAACTGCACCAGGAACCTAAGAGGTTAACATAGAATCAAAACACTACAATCTAAGACTTGTAATGCTGAAGATTGCAAGAAAGCAATCCTCAGCATTACATTTACTTACAGTATCTTGAGTTTTGCTGTAACATTGTTTGATATTTTATACCTTCATTTACCATGTTCTTCACTGAAGATTATGTAATTTATATTCTTAACATGACAAAATAATTATGTTTAATATTTATTCTCATCCACTAACACCTATGTTTACTTCAATTTCCAAAAACTATTCTGATTAGAGATACATTTGCACATCACACATCTCACGCTGCCATGCATTTGGTTTTTCAGTCAGTCAAGATTCTTGCATGGCTTTTTGTAACCTTGTGCATTAGAAATGCTGTAGTAAAATGCAAAATATGATACTTACAAAATCATCTCCAGAATCTGCTCCCACAGACGTGATTGACTCTTTGCTGACTGATCTGGGAATTCTGGCAGCCCCTCCTGGCCGAGGAGCAATTGCTGCTTCCTCTGCTATCTTCTTCTTCAGTTTTGCAAACATTTTACTGCAGCTGCCGTTCTATAGCACCAAAAGAGCCAGGTATTTTGAGACACGACTGTCCCCAAATTACACAGTTAATAAGTTTGATGCTCTATTTAAAGGTTCCAAAAGTCAAGATTTAATTTTAACTCAGCCAGTTTTACTCCTGTTCCACTTTCTTCAAAGGGCTCATAGCCTAACAGTGCCTGTGAATTAAAGAGAGATCAAGTTTCAACACCAAACCAGACAATAGACTGAAACCAATACAGCATTAAAAGACATTTTTATTATCAAGTTCATATCTGTTAGACTGCACAATTAACATTTTTAAAAAAACAAATTACCTACTGAATTGAGTGGAAACACTCAAATTCATTATTGTTAATTGTCAAAAGTGGATTTGGAATTGTCACTGGTGACAAGTTATGCAGATTTCTTCCCAGAAAGATATCTGCATATTTCATTTACTTTGTACACAGTTTTCCTTAGCAAAGCTGTGGATAAGAGGCAAGACGTTTGGTTAGTGGAATTTTCTGTCAATTCTCCAGATTGCATTTCCTCATTTTGCTTCGATTGTCCTCATGAACAAAACATGTGACATGAGTATAAAGCTGGGTTCTTTCTGGGTCATTCACACTGGTAATTTCTCAATGTTTTCTCAGAACTACTTTGGCTCTCTAGAGCAAACAGAAATAAAAATTTATTTGCAGTTATTAACTACACTAATCAAGGAGCCTAGTAGGAGCACACTGACATGACAATGATAGACACATCTCAGAGTAAATTTCTCTCTTGCTTCCCCCTTTTGCTGTTTTGAGTTCTTAACATTCCCTTTGACTTTTGCAGGGAATTATTACCGAGTTCTTCTAAACTCTCAATTTTGGTGGCTCAGTTGGGAAATAAATCTTCCCTCATTTCATCACCTAATTTTTAAGCAATTCTACAGAAATTTGACAATATAGTCAACAATTCATCTTTATTGTCTCCTGCAATATCAACTTCCTCACATATTCTTCTGCTAACTCATCTGTTTGTCTTGTGTTCTACGGAAAGTCATAGACGGAGCTGCATCTACTGTCATCATTCAAGGGTTAACATGCTGCTCCTAGAAATACTGAACATTTATCACACTCCACCACCCACCAAATCCTTGTCAACAATCCACTGATTTACCAGGTTGATGTGCAACCTCAAACAAATCTTTGTTCTCAACTCACCTGGATGTCCCTCCTCTATGCTCTTACAACCCCTTTGAGCGTTGAAAACAGCAGTGTGAGCCCACTGTGAAAGGAGCATCCCGAGGAGTGACACGAATACAGTTAGTTACTCAGAACGCTCCTGAGTATTTGGTATTAATTACCCCACTTCCAAAGAACCAGCGTTAACATCCCTTAGTCCCGCACACAGAGGCCGCACAGGGGCAGTTACTCCAGAACGTCCCCCCTGCAGACAACGCCAAAGGGAACTGGACCGAGCTTTGGGCTCGTGTCTGAAGTTGCACCGCCTGCACGGGGCCCATCCCGGCTGCGCCCCGCACGCTCTCCTGGGAGAGGGCGGAAGGCGAGCACAGCACAGCAGAGCCACCGGCTCCCTCACAGGCCACGCACCGCAGAACCCTCCCGCTGAAAACCTGAAACTCGGAGACCTTTTCCGGGTGCTCCAGGCTCGCCCGGTCCCCCGCGCCGGGCGCCCCCCGACTATCGCTCCCCAGCAACGCAGCCCGTGGACACGGCGGCCGCGACTTGGCCGCGTTCCCCTCCCAGCTCCTGCCAGCGGCGCCGCAGCGGGACCAGCCCGGGCGCCTCCTCCCCGGGCCGGGCCGGGCCGCCCCGCTCAGAGCAGGCCGGAGCCGCAGGGCGGCGCCTCGGACCCGGGGCATATCCGCGCCCAGCCCCTCCCCCACGGGGTGTCTCAGCGTCTCACTCACCGCGCGGCCCCCGGCCCCTCTGCCCATCCCCCATCGCCTCCCACCGGCGGCAGCTGCTTCCGGAGCCGAAGGTGACGCTCCCGACACCGGGAACCAGCTGTCAAGCCCCCAACCCGGAAACATAACTCGGCAGCCGGAAGTGACGAGAGCAGAGGGCGTCTGGCACCAGGCGCACGCGCACAGCGGAAGGCGCGCGGGCAGTTTCTCGCCGTCCGGGCTAGAGCCCTCCCCGCAGCCTCGTTCCCGGCTCAGTAGCCGTTAAGCCCGCGGGCCGTCGGGTTGCGTCAGCCGCGCCGCGCAGTCAGGGGCGGGGCCGGGGGCGACCCTCATGGACCGGGCTCCCTCGTCACTGGCCGGCGGGAGCTGGTAGGGGGCTGGGGCGGCAGTAGGGAGCCGGCCGGGAGCCGGGGGCGGTAGGGAGCCGGCCGGGGGCGGTAGGGGGCTGGCCGGGAGCCGGGGGCGGTAGGGGGCTGGGGCTGGTGGGGGGAAGCTGGCCGGGGGGGCGGTAGGGAGCCGGGGGGGGGGGGGGAGCTAGCCGGGAGCCGAGGGCGGTAGGGAGCCGGCCGGGGGCGGTAGGGAGCCGGCCGGGGGGCGGGGGCGGTAGGGGGCTGGGGCTGGTGGGGGGGGGGCAGTAGGGAGCCGGCCGGGGGGCGGGGGCGGTAGGGGGCTGAGGCTGGTGGGGGGGGCAGTAGGGAGCCGGCCGGGCGGGGGGGAAGCTGGCCGGAAGCCGGCCGGGGGGGGGTGTCAGGCCGGCCGGGACTCGGCAACTATTTCTGACGTTTGTTCCGTGCGAGGCCGCCTGCCCCTGCTGCCGGCTGAAATCCGGTGCACGCTGCGCTCCTGTTCTGACTCCTGGGCGCTCCCGCGCCATAGCGCTGCCCCGCGGTCACCGCGTACCTGCAGCCCGAGTGCGGGCAAGGAGCCTGTGCCCCGCCTTGGGGCCCGCTGGAGGAGGGGGGCACGTAACTGACTAGGGAGTTTCACGGGTAGTTGCTGGACAGCGGAGGAATGTTAACAGGCAGCAACCCTTGAGTCTAGTCCGGGTTCGGGCAGGGAGTGGGATATAATGATTACAGACCCTGCTAGTCTTCCTGGAGCCTGCCCTCTTCTGCTTGTCACCTAGCATGTCCCTTCTCCCCCCGCCTCTGCATTGTCAGCCTTCTTGTGCATTCTCCATGCTGCCTGGGTGCCAGCTAGGGAGCTACTGAGAGACAGGCGAGTTGCTCCCTGTTAAGGTCTTGTGCTTGGCAGCATTGAGACCGACGGGGGCTAAGAGGAATGATAGCAAGGAAAGTACCTTGAAGCTTGGACTGGAGCATGCTCAGTGCAAATGGAATCAATGGAGAATTTAGCAGCCAAACTAAAAATTGCTAGAACACATGCATGTTAGACGTTTGTTAGAGACTCAACTCAGCCAAACTTGGCTTCCTCTGTAACCCCAGGAGCAGCTTCTAAATTTCAAATTCCTGCTCCCAAGAATAAAGGTGCAGAAGTTTCTCAAGACAACAGCGGTTGGTTTGTTTTTTTTAAATATTGGTAAAACATTTTTATTTGTCAAACAGCTTAATTGGGTTTTTGCTGAATTTTATTTATTGCCTCCTGAGGCAGACACTCAGTATGGAAAATTTGAGCTTGAATGCATAAAGTCTGGCAAAGTTACAAGAAATAGAAAATGGGGTCTTATTATGGAAAGCGTAAGGCAACCTTAACTCTAGGCATCCATACCAGCTATACTTGCAGTCAGACAATAGCCCTGAAAACCAGTTGCCATTGAGTACAGGAGGTACGTGATTTACTAGCACCAACACACAAAGCCACAACAATGTAAGACAATGTGCAGAACAGATACAACAGAAAGCTATCAGAAAGAAATTGGTTTTTGCACTCTTCCCTTAGAGGAATTTGGGCTGGACATGAAGATTAGCTTCCCTTCTCTTGCCAAAAATGCCATGGAACCTTTAAATGACCATAAAGTGTTTTATCTGACACCACCACCGCAATGAGCATAAGCTCACCAAGAGCTGGTACAGATGTACACAAGGAAAACCAGAAATGTTTTAAGCAAATATGTTTATTTTATATTGGTAATACACATAATTTGAGTGGATTTCAGATACAAAAATCATGTACAATAGTTCACAACTGATGAATGTAGTCACATTCTGAGAGAACATTTACCAATGTGAAAATGTCATCAACACACTAACAGCAAAAACACCACACTTTTCATATTGTCATTCAATGCAACAAACATTGTTACAGTATTTCATTCCCTTGGTGCTGTATTAGCTCTGTGCAGAATCACAGTGTTAAGTTGGAAAGTCTGTTTAGTGGAATAAATCTTCCCAGCAGCAGCAAGCAAGCAAGCAAAAGGATGGCACATACACACACTGCTTTTGAGGAGCAAGTCACCACTGGCCATTAGGCATTCCTAAACCCACCATTACCATCTTGTTGGGGTATCTGCCATTGAAACCCACAATCTCTCACACAGTTTTGCACAAACTACAGCATGAAGTATCAATATCAACAGACTAAAGCTGGGAAGAGATTTATCAGATGGGATGAAACAAATGAGAAAACTTGCATGGTTGAGATATTATGGTGTAAGCAATTCAGATGCATTAAACACAGACAACAGCTTATAAGTTGCACAAGACAGACATCAGGTTTCCACATCAACCATGTGAGCCGGTGTTTGTGTGTAACATTATCTCTGTAGCACTTTGCAGAAAAATGTCCTAACATTGTAAAACCAAAATGACCTCAGATTCCCTCAGCACCAGAAAGGTCTCTCACTACACCGGTCAGACCAGGACTATTTTCTCTTTATTTATTTTTTTAAAACCTCAAGTCATAACAGACAGATAAACTGGCAACAAGACACATGATTATGTAACAAAGGGAAACAGGCTTTGTGAACCATTACAGAGGTTTGTTACCCAACAGCATCATCACATGCACTATAGACTAGCAGCACTTGGAACAGGATAGGTACATGTAAAACTCTTGTGCTTCCATCTCTTCAGAAGAGAGCGCCTATTAGAAATACAACGGTATATTCCCTACAAATGGCATCACAGTTCAACAACATTTTAGTTACATACAAGCATTGGCCACAGTTTATTAAAATTCCTTTCATACCACTAAGGCGGCAAGTTATGACCTCCAAACAATAATGTTAAAAAACAAGCATGTTACTTTCTAATAACAATACAAAGCTATAAAAAAATTACATAAATCATTTGTCTCCATGGGAAAAAAATGTCAGATACTAAGTGCAGACATGCTTGTTCCACACATGGTTGACTTCAGCGTTCTTTGATTTTAATATGTTTACTCACGAATTACAGTAGGGATTCCATCTGGCTAAGATGGCATTATTGAGTCTGAATATATCATGATCTACATATTCATATCCCTTCCTGACATACAACGCTGCTGCTGCTGTCTGATTAAAAGCTTGGCTTGTATCATGTAAACTAGAGCGGATTGTCCATTTAAGTTGGGTGGTATAGGCATTTTGGTTGCATGCAGTTCCATTTATGGAAATTTAAATATGCCTTCCACCTGGATTATCCAAACATATCCTTATGACTCTTGATTCTCTTAAAGTTGTCTAATCACCACAACTATGAGAGACTAAGGTTTGTGTATAGCTAAACCAAGAGAAAAATCTGGAGAGCCACTGGTTCATCAAGGGCCAGCTGGCAGAAGGGAAAGCATGCAAGAAATCTGCAAAATGGCACTGAAAGAGGCTTAGAACTGATAATGGAAGCAATAAGCAGGCCTTGGTGTTATTCTAATTACTAATAAGAATCAAGGTGGAAACTGAATTTTTTTAAATGAAGTAACTTCAATTCTCACTTTAATCTTAGAAGCAGTAACTTCTTCCTGAAATGTCCAGTGGTCATATATATGTCATAATATCTAATATATATATGTCATAATATATTCCTTTCCTTCCAAAGACAATAGAATATTTTTCTGGAATTACATTGCTTTGGTGAGTTACAGATACCTTGCAAGAAAAGTCCATTTGCTCCAAAAAATTTCTCTCTTTATATATTTAAGTAAAATAGGTTTTGTGTTGTTTTTTTTTTTACCAAAATAAGATATACAGGCACCTGGCTGTAAAATAATTTTGAACCAATTCAATATAAAAATTACTTTTAGCAATAAATATTCTGATTCCCAAAGGCAGAAAGCTCCCATTTCCTGCGTGGATGGGCTGCCTGAGGTGGAGTTCATCTTTCTGGATTCCCATCCCCATTTTCCTTGTACTAACTGATCCTAGGGGAGGGGCTGGAGAAGGTAGTGGCACCTTGTGCTTTTTTAAAAGTACTGCTAGGCAATGCCGTGCTCCAGCAAATCAGCTCAGCACTGCTACTGAGAAGTGGTAGTAAGAGTCCAGGGAGTTCCTTCTTGTAAGCAAATATTAGGGAACACAGTCTGAATAGAAAATTCAAAACGGAGTTTCTGCAGCTTCAGCTCGTATGGCAGGCTTTGTTAGCCCTGCAGGAATACGTGCAGAGAAATGACCTCTGAATAAGATCTGAAAACTGCTCCAGTATCTAAACTGAACAAGTAAGCGGTATTTGAAGTCTGTGACTCAAGTCTCAGAAGCTGGGATCTAAGAGCAGTGCACCTACAGGACAACAGCTGGCTGGCAGAAAAACTGAGAAGGAATGGAAATTCATTCCTTCAATCTTCTGAAAGACCACTCAATTCAGAAATCTTCAGCTCGCTTCATCCAGGGTGGAGAAGGGGGGGGGGCGGGGGAGAGTTACAAAATAACAAGGCAGGGTCTTTTTAAGATGAAGGGTCTGAAGAGCAATGGCAATAGACTTACTTGCATGGCCCCCATTATGGCAATCCTCCAATCCAGCCTCCTCAAACACAGACCCAGATGGTACCACAGTCCAGTTACACGATGTTTGATGGCATGGTCTGTACTAGACTTTTCCCATAAGATTACCATGGTTCTTATTGGTGCAGCTCTACCAGTTGTAGCATTGGTGAGAGCCCCAGTATGGATCAATTGTAATGTATTAACTGCTACATTGCCTAGTCCTGCCAGCTCTATATTAAGGCTTCTAGTATACCACTGCTACCACTACTGAGCTGTAATGGTGAGAAAGTCTAGTGTAGACACAGGCTGTTTAAGAAAAGTGTTCAGACAGAAGGGCTATTCAGAGAGGTCACAAACAAGTTTTTAACTTCCAGGAAGGAGTTTGGTTCAAAGGTTTATGTACAAGTCTGGATATGGTTCTGATGCTAATGAAAGGATAAAGGAATCAAGCCTGATCAATCAGCATGAAGCCTTCTCCACTCTCCAATATCTGCAACATTGTATATGGAATTTGGGCTTCTAGGCATGCTCCCTCACAGTACAAAGAGCAGCCATAGATTCACACACAGATATTAGCATCTCCTCCCATCCTCAAAGGGTCAGTTTTTACACAACTGCTAAAATTTTAAGATCTCCAGAGATTAACAAGTGCCCCTGCTGAAGCCTGAATTCCCATTCCTATATGCTCCCTTTGAATCTTAGGAGAGAAATGTCCTCATTTTCTTTCCCTGAAAGGGTTTCCTAGTAGCCATTACTTCAGCGCTATCTGCTGAAGATTATTTGAAATCCATCAGGACAAAAACTGTTTGAGACTTTTCCAGAATTCATTCCAGAGTCCAACTCAATTCTTCACAGGTGTTAATGCACCTTCATTTTTGTCAGAGTCTATGCACAAGCAGCAAAGTGGTGGCACCTTTTTATACTTGGAGAGGGGGTAGAAATTACTGAATTCATAAGAAGCTCCACAGCCCTGTTTGTTTTCTGTTAATCTGAGACACCAAGGGGAAAAGGCAACAATAGATGTTTTAAAGCCCAGATAGCAGAGGAGTACCAGGCAAGAGGGATGCCACCAACGGAGGTAAATTACACCATACCCACTACGTTATCATAGGCAGAACGTAGGAGCTGTGGCAGAAGAAATCTGCAAAGCAGCCACTTAGTCAAGTTTGCATATTTTCCTCTAAACATTATAGGCTAAGCTTGCTGTCTTCATAGGACCTTTCCTGAACTTGGAAGGCAAGTTCTCTCCACTGTTGTAAGCAAGTGAAACACCCATGTTTGTTTGTTTTTTTAAAAGGTCTGACAAGAGCCGGTCCATTACCTCTCCCCTGCCTCTAACTGTGATCCTCCCAGATCAATCTTTCTTTCACTGCTATTCAGTTCCTAGCAGTGAGGATTTCTGAACATGAAATGAACAGGAGAACATTTTTCTGTTATGTACAACCATGCTGTATGTACAGAGAGGTATCCACAACCATATCCACATGCCCATGCGTACAGTAGGTATACACATGTTGAGGTTGACCCAGACTTTAAGGTCAGAAGGGACCATCATGATCATGTAGTTTGATCTCCTGCACATTGCACACCACAGAACCTCACCCACCCACTTCTGTAAGAGACCCGTTAGTCCCTGGCTGAGTTACTGAAGTCCAAGTAACAGAGAATCCACCATTTACAATGGATGAGTTCAAGTAAGTTTGAATGGGAAAAACTATTAGAACAAGATAAATGAAGTTCACTCTTTGAAAATCCCTGTTGTTAAGTATGATTAGTAGCAAGTATTCTGAACCAAACCAACCAGATATGATAGAATAGCCAAGAAGAGAATGAGAGACTCCTTTAAAAAGTGCATCTCTGACTTTTTAGATCCAGGCAGAGTTGATGACATGTTTGGATTTTGACTTAATGTTCTCATTCTTTTCAGATTCTAAACAAGCCTCTTCTACCAGCCCTCTCTGCATGTCCATGTCTGACTACTGCAAACTCTAGCTAATGGGGAGGCAGGACCAAATACATCACTTGGTTCTGTAGACACAGAGGTCACACAGAAGCACCATAAGCAGAGAATCTCTTCTTCATCCAAGCTATGCAGAAGACAAGCATCAGGGCTTCCCCATCAGCTCACAAACCACATTCCACAAGGGTTCACCAGGACACAAACAGGGCATGCCAATGGAATCCTTTCTTCCAAGCTCATGTACACATGCTATTCCCAGCTGCAGGGAAGTGAAATGGAACCACAACAGTCAAAGCTAAACATGGGATTTCAATACGGTCACAGTGCAATGACCTGGGACAGAGCTTCTAGCTTATTTAATGTTGAAGTGCAGGAGGGGGAAGGTAATACAGATGCTGTGCGCTCTCCCTTTGTGCTGCGACTACAGAGATTTCCATAGTCCTACATGGCTTCCCCAACGTGTCTGCATGACAAAAGAAAAAAACTAAACATTAATGCAAACACTCCATTGTGTGATTGGGACCTCGTGCCCATGGGAAAGGGCAAATCAGCCTCAAGCTTCACATTTTCTGGATTCTGTTGGTTCATGTCACAAAATTACTATCATTTCAGTGTGAATTGGAATATTTACAGTTGTAAAAGAAACCCCCTTGCTCACTGGATGAGGCCTGCTGCACCTAGTTTTAGCCCCATATTATTTCATTTACCAAACATAAGCCCCTGAAAATAGAGGATTACAATGGTAATGCAACCACAAACTTAACAGCTACAGCATCTTGAATAATGCTTCTAAAACACCCTCATGGAATGCAATCCAATTGGTGTACGTGTGTATATATAATTTTTATATACATATCTTATCTCAAGACCTTCCTATATACAAATATCTATGCATATTTACAAGCACACCCAACAGGTAGGTGGGTGTGTACTGTACATAAATACACAAACACCAACTATATACATATTTATTTTAAAATCAATTCAATCTCAGCTAAAGAAGGTTGACCAAAGAACCCACAGTTCCACAGAAGAGAACTGCATCACCAACTGCTCAAAAAAATAATTCTCATAATGTTCCATTGAGTTTTAGTGCCCATGGGAGTGAAAGACTTGGTTACAGCCCAGCACAGTGCTAAGAAGCACTTTGGAAGCACCATTCATGCCACCTACTCTAACACCCACGCTGTTCTGCACTGGACTCTTACAGCAGTGCTGATGGGCATCAATCCTGACCTGGTGCATCCTCAGTCCCTGGTTTTTCCAGTCTGTCTTAAAAAGATGGTCACATCACTGTGGGATTCTGAAGAGGCCCACTGAAGTAGGCACCAAGGGAAGTAAGCTACCAAACTCATTTTAAAAATTGAAACATTGGACTAGACCTCAAAATTAAAGGGCTACTCAAACTCCTCCCCATTTTCCAGCATTGGAACAATGAACACAGAACAAAACAGCTTTTCATGTAACAGCTTGAAACATTCCACCTTGGTACCATACACTACATTCTCTAAGGACACAACGGAGTCCAGCATGGTGTCCTTGCTCTGTTGGAGGTTTCAGCACTACAGTACAGGGAGCACCCCACTGGCCTTCACTTCAGACAGCAATACAGCCATGCCTAACAACAAGCCAAAGGCAGCCTTTCCAGCACCATACACTTTATATTCACACAAACAAGATGACCACAGTTTGCTTTGCTACCACTATTTCTAGACCTGTCATTTCAGGCCATTTGACAATCTGTTGTGCAATTTCAGATACAAAAATTACAATCCATATCTCCACAGACTTGCCTTTCACTGCATTTAAAGTGAACACCTTCTTGGTAGAATGAGTATTGTCAGTTAAAAGCCCACTATTCATTTTACATATCTTTAAAAACCAAAACACTGGAACCTACAAAAATTTGCTTCAGTCTTGGCTTTGGGACAAGCTGGCTTTTTTACTGCCAGTAACTGAAATGGAGCCAATCTCAAAGCTGAGTGTCTACAGGCTATTAGCTTGGGTGTTTAGAACATTTGCTTTGTAGAAGCCAAAATCCTTCTACTGTTCTGGTGCTTCCACCCTCCCACCCTCCATGCCTCCTTTCTGTCAAGGGGTGCAAGAGCTCCTGGAGCTTGTTCTGAAGCTAGGAGGGCATTGCCTTGGTAGCTTTACCCTCCTACTTCTCCAGCAAGCACCTTCTCTACCTTAGCTTTGAATTTCATACAGATCTTTGATGCAGACTTTATAGAGCCCTGCTGGATGTTGTCTAGGTCTGGGTGGAATTACTGTGCAATTAAAGGGACACAGCAGCAGCTGTGATACCTATGAACCAATCCCCATTAGTTGTGTTTTGGGGTTTGTTGGTGACTATGTGCCTCGCACACCTTCCCACTGCTTAGCCTGCCTGTGGCTCATTTGAAAAAATGCTGTCAGAGCAGGACTCAGAGCAGACAGGTAGGGAGTGGGGTGGAGCAATGGGCCCTCACCACATGCATGAAGGGCTGCAGTGTTCTGTGGCAGCACTTATTAACCATTATAACATAAGAAAAAAAAGCAGTTCTAGGGTCACAAGGCTCCCATGAAAGATTATCCCATTGTTAAAGCAGGCAACAGCAGCAGCACCAAGAGGCGTCCTGCTAGGTGTTTCTCTGTTGGTAACGGCTGGAACTCAGTACTACTATGGGAGACTGGTTTGCTTTCTGGACAGACTCACCAAGGGCTGAGAATACTGTGTAAGCCACTCACTTCATTCACTCAACAAGGTAAGAAGGGAGACACCCTCACCCCCTGCGGTGATTAAGAAGCTTTACTGATTGACTCAAGAGGAGTTATGGACCAGCATCCTCAGGCAGATGGGTGGTGGCTCTGACCCAAGACATGGAGATGGGGCAGACTGTGCTGTACTGAGGAAATGGGGCCAGCGTTATTAATTTTATAATATATGCCACCAGCCTGCTATCTACACCCAAGCAGGCAGGAGGGGACTTGTGTTCTTGGCCAGCAGTGCTGCTCAGTAGAAGATTGAAATTACTAATTTACATGGAACACTAGATGTTAGGAGATCCCTCTGCAGCACCACTCCAAACCCACTGCTCCAACTGCCATTTGTTCTAGCACAAGTTTGTCCAGTTACTCACCTAAGATTGAAAAAAAAATAGATTTGTTGTGAAGGGCTGGTTCTTTTATTGCTCTTGCCGGTTTGCATTATGTGTTTCCAGCTTTACCATTTCAAATCCAAACTCTTTGGAGAGAAAATATTGGTTTTCTATTGGGTTTTTGCTTCCAATTTTTTAAAACTGTATAAAAATAAAGGATTTCCATAAAGCGGGCTAAAATTGGCCAATAATACTTTTATGCTTAGGATCTAGATGTGGTTGCTTTCAACCACAAAAACAAAAAACAAAACTCCAAGGATTCCTTAGTTTAACATTTAAAAGATGTGAAAAGATTTGTTTATAAAATTGACCCCATACAGAATGGGGCAGCTGGGCTAACAGCTATTTAAAAAAAGATCCTAAATTTTAAAATAAAATCAAATAACTCCTTTTGAGGATTTTCACATTAGAAAACTGCACCATTCAAAGTCTGTGGCTAGTGAAACCCTATTGCAGTAAAAATATTTCTTTTAATAGTCATCAATGGTGTTTTCCAGGAACACATTTCTAACATCCAGGATGGAAGCCAGCTCCAGAATGTGTTTTTGGAGATGAGGGTTCTCCACGGTTTCATCTCTTGGCAGCTGGGGATAAGTTTCAGGGTAATTTCGAGTTTCCTGCTAGATGAAGAGAAAAAGAGTACAATTATTTTTATAATAGTACAGAACAAAAAGTATAAAAAGCCAATTCATTAAAAAACACAGACGCTGATCTGTTTGACAGGCCACAAAAGTGGCCAGATCTTGGCAGAAATGATGAAGCTGATCTTCACAGCCATCTCCCTGGACGCACAGGCAGTGGCCTAGTTTTCAAATTATGGCAGCTTAGTGCCTACAGGTGACTGTGGCAGTAGCAAAGCCTCATTAACCCAAGATGGCCAGATGTGTAAGTGAACACATGATAAAAATGGAACAGGACAAAAAAGGAGATTTTACACATGTGCTGAATACACTGCTAATATTTTCCTGCAATGCTCAAGCAGCAAGCAGGTAAGTTAGATCTGTGTACCATCCACAGTATACTTCACAGCGGACGTGTATAATAGCGTAATCCTAGAGGCAGACTTCATTCCTGGCAACAGAGGAACAATCTTTCTGCCCACTGTAATTATCTGCAGTCTTTAAGGTCACAGAATCACAGAAGTGTAGGGCTGAAAGGGACTGCAAGAGGTCATCAAATCCAGCTTCCTGCAGTGAGACAGGACTCAAACCTAGATCATCCCTGATAGGTGTTTGTCCAGCCTTTTCTTAAAAGCCTCCAACAATGGGGATTTCACAGCCTCCCCTAGAAGCCTATTCTAGAGCTTAGCTACCCTTATAGTTAGGAAGTTTTTCCATATCTAACCTAAATCTCCCATTACTTCTTGTCCTTCTTCAGTGCACATGGAGAACAACCGTTCACCATCCTCTTTATAACAGCCCTTAACATATCTGAAGACGTATCAGCTTCCTCCCTCAGTCTTTTCTCAAGATTATACATGCCCAGATTTTTTTTTTTTTTAAACTGTCCTCATGAGTCAGGTTTTCCAAGCCTGTTATCATTTTTGTTGCTCTCCTCTGGACCCTCTCCAGTTTGTCTACATCTTTCCTGAAGTGTGGTGCCCTCACGTGCCTCAAAAACACCCCCACCCCACTTTGGAAATCATGAATTCTGTGATGCATTCCAATTTGAAAGCCCACCCACCACTCTTGTTTATAAACTTGCCAGGCTGTGTGCAAGAGGTCCTCTTACTATATTTTTTGACGTAGCACTCTTAGTATACACAGCTGTGTACAATTACAGTGCTATATAAGTGAATATGTACTGTGGGTAGGCTCAATACTAGAATGTGTACTTCAGAAACGGAGGGATGTGTCCAAACTCAGAAAAACTGTTTCATGCTCTACATGGAATCAGAAGACAGATGCACTATATTGTTAAAACTAGTTATGAGCATTTGTATACAAAGGCCTTTTCACCTGTAAGAATAGCTAACATTATCTGTTATGTGCTTCACACATACATTAATGAATACTCATTTACGCATGTGAGGAGTCCTTATGAGCAGTATTAGTGAAGCACACGAGCAGAAGAGCCACAGAAGTTAGATAGAAGAGCCCTTTAACCCCCACACAAGGCAATTCTGCATGAAAATAGAATTTGTCTGGTGACTTTTGCACAAAGGGAACGTTCCCTGCATACCCGGAAAATTTTGTGCATCCTCATGGTAGCTGAGCAGAAGACGAATCTTGTTAGAAGTAAGCGAAGAAATTCATCCCCAAAAAACTGAAGAAAGGCCTGATCTGCAGAGGAAGAAGGTGACACTTAAAAAAAACTGAATTCAGAAAGGCATTTTTGAAGCAAGAGACCTCTGAGAAAACACCTCATAGAATAGCTGTGCATTTCCCCCCCAAACTGTATTATTCTTTGGCAAGACTGACCAATGAGAAAGAGATAAGAAATCCAGCTCAAGTTGTGCCACTAAGTTCTCTGTTGAGTGTGTGTAGGTCTTTAAGGACATACCTATGGAGCGAGAATGGGTCAGCAGCTGGGCGATATCCCGGTTGATTTTTCTAAGGTAATCTTGACACTTCTCCCACAATCCTCTGCGCATGCTTGATAATCCAGAGACAAATAGGAATGCCATTAAAGGGTTGTTCAGAAAGAGGGTGAAGAGGCTACCCCGCTGAGACTGATCTAAAAGCCAATAATAAACAACAACATGATGCATTCAGTGTGTGAAACAGGAGAGCTGTCCCTGTTCTGTTCATGGTTTTAATACAATTAGTGTCAATCTTGCAACGCAAGATACTGTATAAGATCATAACTGGACCCACCATATAACATTTCTTTCTTTTACAGTTTATCAGCATTACCAAAAACCTAGAGAAACGTCTTTGCTCTGGTAAGAAGTAGGCAAGCAACACAACACTTGGATATATATGGTCCCCCACCCAAAACAGACATATTGCCCCTTTGTTTTTTCCAGTTACTCTCCAGAAACCTACTCCTTTCTTTGGGAGTGCTGCTGGCTCTATTTAACAGCTTAAAACAAGAAAGAAGAGAGATGCTAGAGAAGTCTTTTACTGTGGGAACCCCCTTTTGGTCACTGGTCAGTGTCTTACCAGAGTTACAACAGATATTTACTGGTGCGTTACTAACACTAAACAGGAACCCCACTGGAGACATTCACTGTTTAAAAGGTAAGTTCTATTATTTAATCAGAATTCCTCTTTGTTAACACAGTTTTCACTTGAACAAAACTTTTAATATTTTCTACTCAAAAGTTTCTAGCAAATAATAGAACTTACCTTAAAGCAACTGTGACGTCTCCAGCTTCTCTCATTCATTCATTTGCTGAGCACCACTTCCTGTGTCTCAAACTATGTCAGCAGACTGGACTTCATGCTGGGAAGTAGCAGTAAAATTGGCAACCCTCACAGACACACACCAGAACCAGTCACAGTTATAGGTATTGGAAAGTTAATACGTATATATTCTTATTTAGCAAATATTTATTTTGCTACCTCAAGTAATGGCTGCAGTTGTTTCCGTTAAGCTCTGACAAGTAGAGCTCCTGACCATAGTGCAGGCCACACTGTCAACTCTGTTCTAATGGAAAAAGGCAGATGGGAATCTGACCATGGTCATCTTTAACCTAGGAACTGGCAGAAGCATTCTGGTCTCTGACTTGCTCATTCTGGAAAACCATTTTTCCATGAGATGCACTGATTGTTTTCCTTAAGAAACCCTCCAAAATCTACACAGGTGCCAGAGAGATTCTGCAGACTAGATATTAATGCAGATTCTACAGCTGGCCTTTAGAACGGCTCCTGGAATAGAGTGGGCAACATTATCTTAGTGACATTCCATTTGTAGTGAAGCTTCTCTCAAATGCTAATAATAGAAAAAGTGAATTGTGACCCCAGCACTGTGATGGCAACTTTCTGGGTCTCTGCATCTGCAAACTGAGTTTCCTCTCTGGCACTTGGTGAAGCTGCTTGGACAGACTCCAGTTGAATCACACCATGTTAAAGTCATTTGTCATGAACGGTCAGTAACTCTTGGCATGCTATGCCACTTCAAGCGCTGCTCACCCCCCGCTGGGGTTATCATCAAGTGAAGAGAAAGCATCAGAAGGTGATCATTTTGGAAGCTGATAAATGTTACTTTATATTGTCTTACACAGTTTTTAAAGTAATACAAGAGAAGCTGTGAGGAAAGGCAACACCTTTGTACCTTGTAATGCTTTTGGATACGCTGTTGGAGAAAGCAAGCACACCAGTGGCTGTCCAAATAAGTTTGTGAAATTCTGTAACAGAACAGTTAAAACATCAATTGTCATTTTGTCTTGTTGGTTGGAACCTTAATATATGTTTAATATATATAACTAAGGAGGGAATGAGCGGGGAAGGGACACACACACACGCTTCATAGAAACAAATTGCTTTTAGGGAGTAACCCATTACAGTAATGGACTTGCTTTAAAAATATATTCTGTACTCCAAAGAACAAATCTGTTTGTTTTCAGGCCAAAGACCAACTTGGATTACCCTTTCAATTACTTTCCTTGCCATTAGTTTGGCTGTCCAATGAAGGTAAAAATATTGCTTTTTCCTAACAGTAGGACTGTTCCCACTGGAATAGGAGAGCCACAGGTATGATGAGTATTTAAAATTGGCTCCATTTAAAAACAAATGTGAACCATTAAGCAGCTGCTATGCGAAAACACTGTTTCAAGTTAATTGCTTAATCAATTTTCCTTCAGTATTCGTAAAAACACCGTATTTTACAAGAATTACTCTGAAATTCAGAGCACTGCATTGTTCTACACTCACACACACACGGAATGCATCTTCTACTCTAGAATCTACTTCTTATAGAAAAAGAGGTCATGAAACATTTCTCCAGTTTAGTTACTAAACTGAGTTGCTCTTTTCCTGCTAGCCATCTTTCTAAAACTGAAGAGTTGCAATGCCTTATAAGAGAGAGACCAGAATGTCTGTACGACACCAGCGCATACATTCACGCTAATGAAACAGTGGCCGGTTCAGTGCAATTCATAGTTCCCTTCAGATTACATATTACACATCTAAAATGTACATCATCAATCTTGGGTTCAAGGCTCAGAGAATCATTTACCTACTGCAGAACCATCAGTCACTTGGCTCAAAAAAGAAGAGGTCCCAATTCTGGATCTTTTGGATTTCTGCCTAGCGAGCGGATATTTAAACTGCTTGCAAAAGTATTTTAATTAAACTAATTCCTTCTAAACATGTCAAAATACTAACTGTGGCCTGGTCTAATCAAAGTAATATACGTTTCCCATGCCTAGAAAAATACTGACTAAGCTAAAAGCTCTGTTCCAAGAAGAGCCTAAGCAAGATTTATGAACTAGATATTAAGATTTTGGTCTCTAATGAAGAATCATCAGAAACTATTACTGTGCAGATGACTGCAAGCCAAAAATGAACTGATAATACTGAACTATACAGCAGGGGTGGCCAAACTGCAGCTCACGAGCCATACGTGGCTCCTTTACAGGTAAAGTTCGGCTCGTGGACCCCCCGCCCCCCATTCTCCACCTCCCAGACTGGGGCAAGAAGGGGGGAGGGAAAGCTCAGGTGGTGGGGTCAGGGGCTTCTGCTAGAGATGACTGGGGCCTACTGTGGGGCGGGGAGGGGGGGGGGAGAGAATTTAAAAGTTCGTCCCCCACAACAGCTTGAGTCAAGCCCCCTCAGGCAAATCCCCCCCTTAGCTTCAGCAGCCCCTCCCTGCAGCTCCCAGGTGTTGGCTGCTGCCTCTCCACATGGAGCTAACACCTGGGAGCTGCAGGGTGGGGCTGATACTTTAGCTCACTGAGAAGATGCAGCAGCAAAAGCAGCAGCTCTCCCTGCAGATCCCTGCTGTTTGTTGCTGCCTTTCCCCATGGCTGCAGCTTGCCAGCTCCACCAAGCAGGGCTAGCAAACCCTGGCGAAAATGGGATGGGGGGGCACATGACCCCCCACATATATCACCTATAGCTTCTGCCCAGCAGGGAGAACATAAGAACGTAAGAGCAGCCAAAGGTCCATCCAGCCCAGTATCTTGTCTACCGACAGTGGCCAATGCCAGGTGCCCCAGAGGGAGTGAACCCAACAGGCAATGATCAAGTGATCTTTCTTCTGCCACCTATCTCCACCCTCTGACAAACCCTTCCTTACCCATCCTGGCTAATAGCCATTAATGGACTTAACCTCCATTAATTTATCCAGTTCTCTTTTAAACGCTGTTATAGTCCTAGCCTTCACAACCGCCTCAGGCAACGAGTTCCACAAGTTGACTGTGCACTGTGTGAAGAACTTCTTATTTGTTTTAAACCTGCTGCCCATTAATTTCATTTGGTGGCCCCTAGTTCTTATATTATGGGAACAAGTAAATAACTTTTCCTTATTGACTTTCTCTACATCATTCATGATTTTATATGCCTCTATCATATCCCCCCTTAGTCACCTCTTTTCCAAGCTGAAAACTCCTAGCCTCTTTAATCTCTCCTCATATGGGACCTGTTCCAAACCCCTAATCATTTTAGTTGCCCTTCTCTGAACCTTTTCTAATGCCAGTATAACTTTTGTGAGATGAGGAGACCACATCTGTACGCAGTATTCAACATGTGGGCGTACCATGGATTTATATAAGGACAATAAGATACTCTCCATCTTATTTTCTATATCCTTTTTAATGATTCCTAACATCCTGTTTGCCTGGGGGTTTTTTTCTTCTTTTTTTGGAGGGAGGACTCAGGGCTTCAGCCCTGAGCCCCGGCAGGCACGCCTCAGCTCTCAGATTTCTGAAGATTGTCATATGCGTAGGGTCAGTACATTTAGCTACCCCAGCTATATAGGAACCGTTTAGAACTCCACAGGTATGTCTTGACAGCACACTAAGCTCAGGGCTTTGTGACCCGTGCCTGCAGACTCGGTGTTCCAAGCCCAATAGCGCCTGACTGATCAGAAACACCACCCTGGAGGGTGTTGCTGACTGCAGGATATCCAGCAGCTTCTGCTGCAAATCCCTGACCTCTAGGAATGGAATCGGAAGAGTGTCAGCTACCTCTTTAGGAGGTCTTGAAATTACCAAAGATCATTGGTCATGGATGGTGGCAGAGACATAACTGCCTCATCTGGAGAAAAGGATGAAATAGGTGTTTGACAGTGGCTTCATTATCTGCCCTGGCCTCCTGCTCCTCAATAGTCTCCTCCTAGTGACGGGCCGGTTGTGGAGGAGAGGGCTGTGCAACTCTGGTCTCCCTCTGAAGGACAGTACTGGTGGTCTGGCAAATGGTCATTGATAGGCAGTCCAGAGTATAGTCATTGGGGGGGCCCTCATACGGAACAGGGGTGAAATACAGGGTTGGTTCTGCTACCCTTGATAATGAGACAGTTATAGGGAAAGATCAGGCTAAGAATGAGTTCCTGAAGGGATATGTTGGAGAACCCTGAACAGAAATAGAGGAGACCAACTAGAAGTCCCATCCAGTGGAGGAGCACTCACAGAAAATGGTGGAGAGTCCTGTGGTACCAGAAGACAGTAGTCTGGAGATTGGGGTCTCAGCCAAATTATACCAGCTGGCTCAGACTTCTACCATCCCTCTCAGCCCTCTGTGTAATTACTTAATTGCTTCCCATTATGTAGTATAAAATCAACTCACATGCATTTGTTCTAGATAGGCTTGTCTGCCTTCTGCAGACATTAAGATGTGACAGTACCCCATTTCCTCGATTCCAAATCCCACATTCTCTAATTGGCAGAGGCCCAGATCACTGCTCTTCCAACCCACCCTACATTCATTGGCACACAAGAGTGCTTGCAGGAGATGAGGACAAAGCACTTTTGGTAGTCAGCCTGCTCCTCTGGAACTTGCCCCCAAATAGAAACAGTGAAGCACAAACCTGTCTCTATTTAGAAAGAGCTGCAAGATGACTATCTTGGTCCAGGTTTCTCCAATGGACTGAACTATGAAAACCTGCCCTCACAACTGACTGGCCAGATTCCTCCTCTGTCACTGTGGAAAAGCTGTGTGCTGCAGAGGAGCTCTTATAATGTTAATTACTCAATTTAAGCGATGTAAAGTGCACAAATTTCATGGTGATGGGTACCTACTAAATGTTCCTAAATAAAGAAATCTCCAGCTTTGGATGGGTCCAACCCAAATATAAATATTAGAGACGTTCCTCTCTCCTTCTTGCCTCCCACTCTACCCCCATAATAGCACAACAGTCAGCTCTCTTGCTTAAATGCCCTGCTTGAGGAGGAGGTGCTAGGTGATACTCCCACAGCATATTGCTCAGTATGACTATGCACGCTGTGTGGATGGAGAAGAGATACAAGAAAATGAACATTTTCTTTTTAAGACCTATTAGCAGGTCTCCTTTTTCCCGCAACCGTGGATGCAAAAATGTTTTAAGAGCAGACACCTTTCTTAGAGATAACCCCTGCTGGCTAAGGAATAAGGGACAGTGCCTACATCCCTCAGAGGGCCAGTCCAAAGTTGAGTAGAGTATTTCACAGAGGTGCTGAATTTCTAAGAGCACGACGTCACTTCATGGCAGGACTCCCTCTGTCATCACCATTTAAATTCTTCAGGAGGAGAAGTAATGACAGAGCGCACATGAGCAGAAAGCAGCTTTTTGGAGAAGGCCTATGAGCAATTCATGTTACTGTCAATAATGCTAAGCAGTGCCATTTAAATGTCAAACTAGCTACTGTTCTCTGAAGGATCAGAGCAGCAGCATAGAAAGGAGTCACTACACTGGCTCTGATTTTTCACACAGAACATTTGTCTGCGCTGACGTGCTCTGACTACAAAGCATTTCATCTCCACTCACAGCTCACCCAGGGACATTTGCAAACAGCACTAGTTACATATTCTTACTGCAAGTCACCAAGCACACTTGCAGAGCAATGACATGGGACTTGCATTACTGAGGGCTGGGAAACACTACCACAGCTGGGCACTCCACTAGTTGCCTTTCATTGAGATATACGAATGGTGATAGATTTCCTGACGTTCAGACACGAGGTCCTTAACATTGTTTACAAAACTATTTCAAACAGTCACACTAACTTTCCTGAGTTGTCTCTAGACAGTCACAAAAAATGGAGTCCATATAATCACCAATGTCCTACAAGTTCCTAGCAGCTAACATAATTCCAAGGAACACCAGAGTACCCACTTTTCCCCTTGCACACAAGCTGGGAGCTGAGGTGCCTCCCTGCTCTTTTCTTCTGCTGGCTGGTCCGTGAGCTTTGGCATAACAACTAATGCACTGGATAAGAAGTTAGAGGTTTGGCTCACTGACCAAACACAAAGCACAATGAGGAGCAGAACTCAGGCTGAGACGGGTGTTTGTCTTATTGACCGCACAGAAATTCTACAGTCTCCATTTGGAAAGGATTGAGTTATTCCTGAGTTTACAAAGCAACTTTCTTCCAAAACTATTGTTTAAGAGTCATGTGAGATGCAAGCCCAAATGAGGGAATCCATGACCTCCCCCTGCAGAGAACATGCATGTCCAGAGTTGTATGTGTACTGAGGTTCCCTAGTTCTGCCCTCTCCCATACCAGGCCTACATGTTTTTTCAGAAACTATAATAGGAAGGGAGGAAGAATGGTCTTGTGATTAAGGTGGAATGAAAAAATCAAGAGATCTGGGTTTATTTCCATCTCTGCCACTGATTTTCTTGTGGCTGTGGTCAAATCACTTATCCCCCTTTCTGTAAATTGGGATAATACCTACAAGCAAAAGGGCATGGTGAAACCAACTGCATTAGTGATTGCAAAATCCTTCAAGATGCTTTGACAAAAAGACACTAAGAAAAGCAACGCAGTGTTATGTCATTTAGGTCAAAGTGTTCCCAAATTTATGATAGACTAGACTAATTTTGAATTATATGATTACTGATATGCTGAGTCATAGAATCATAGAATCTCAGGGTTGGAAGGGACCTGAGGAGGTATCTCGTCCAACCCCCTGCTCAAAGCAGGACCAAACCCAACTAAATCATCCCAGCCAGGGCTTTGTCAAGCCTGACCTTAAAAACCTCTAAGGAAGAAGATTCCACCACCTCCCTAGGTAACCCATTCCAGTGCTTCACCACCCTACTAGTGAAAAAGTTTTTCCTAATGTCCAACCTAAACCTCCCCCTCTGCAACTTGAGACCATTACTCCTTGTTCTGTCATCTTTTACCACTGAGAACAGTCTAGAGTCTTGTTATCCGACATCCCTCTCTAAACAGGGGAAACAGACAATGGACACTGAAGAGAGAACAGGCATATTTGGCCACTAGACATCCCTAATGCTCCTTAGAAATAGAGCTGCAAATGACCATTTGTCTAACTGTAAATAAGTCAAGTTGTAAGAGGAAGGCATTAGGAAGTGACAGTTTTGCATACCCAGCATGTTTCTGAACATTACATTCACTAATAAAATGTCATCCAGAGGTGATTGGTGCCTCTGGAATTAATCACACTTGCTTCCACATTACCTAAATTGTAGATTGCTAATGAGGATTTGGCACTGAATAATTCTCTGTCTCTCTGAATAATTCAGTCACAGGAGTTTGTCATTTTTCTAGCACATATTATACAAGAGGAGATGCTAAATGTATATCTAATTTTTGTAACACATTTGTCTTTTAATTTCTTATTTGTTATTTTTTTCTCATTCAGATATTTTTTTCCAGATAAATGAACATACCTATTTACAAGGCAAAACTCTGCATTGACACTTTTCTGCCATTTAAAGCAGCTCTGAGTAGGAGGGTTAGATATCTGGAGCAGAAAAGCAGATTAAGTAATCCCCCCGGAAAAAGAAATTATCTTTGGTATATAACAAAATATAAATCTCTCACCAGTCCCAATCTTAAACTGCTTTTTTCCCCCTCCAAGAGGATTTATTACTTTCCAGTGAGCAGCCATTCATGTGCTTCTGTTCTTGTTCCTCTTTAAAGGATCAGATCCTGCCCAGCACGCACAACCCCGACAAAAAGAACTAAATACAATGCATTAAAAAAAAACAAACACTATAAAACTGTAGGCTACCTGGGGATTGGCACCGTACTCCATCACACGTCTGCTTTCAAAATCTTACCTTATAGGCAACGCTGTTTGAGGAGTCCACAATGATAAATAGGGGCTTTCTTGTGAAAGGGTAGAGATCACCAGGGTGAAGGCTAAAAAGAGAAAGATGAGACAATTCACACAGTACTAGAACTTTCTGTGAAGCTGCTACAGGGGTCGCGCTGTCCTGCTCTGAGCGAGGAGGTTTCTCCTTAGGCACATAGCTGCCCACATCAAAGGGAGAACAGTAGGATGGAACAAGAAAGCCTAATACTCAAGTTGTAGCTCACTTTACAGGAAAAACAAACAGAATATTTAGGCGGAAGTTTTTTTGCAGTCACCCACAGAGTATTAGCCCCAAACTAGAGAGGATGTAAAGAGGTGATATAAAACGTTAGAAAGAGCTGGACACCACAGCCGACATCCAAGATGGTTTAGCATAAGTTGGGCCCGACCAAATTCACAGCCATGAAAAACATGTCAGACTGTGAAATCTGGTCTTTTGTGTGCTTTTACCCTATACTATACAGATTTAATGGGGGAGACAAGCATTTCTGAAATTGGGGGTCCTGACCCAAAAGGGAGTTGCAGAGGGGTGGCAATGTTATTTTAGGGGGGTAGCGGTATTGCCACACTTACTTCTGCACTGCCTTCAGAGCTGGGTGGCTGTTGGCCAGGCACCCAGCTCTGAAGGCAGCCCCCCGCCAGCAGCAGCACAGAAGTAAGGGTAGCAGTATTGCAGCCCCCTCTAAAATAACCTTGCCACCCCCCGCCCCCACAACTCTGTTTTGGGTCAGAACCTCTATAATTACAACACTGACATTTCAGATTTAAATATGTGAAATCATGAAATTTATTATTTTTAAAATCCTATGACCATGAAATAGACCAAAATGGACCTTGAATTTGGTAGCATCCTAAGTATGAGACAACATAATCTTTTCTAGCCTTTCAGGAAAGTAACAAGGGGCTGGGCCTGAAGGGGTGCAGGTCCTCTCCTTCCCCTTGACCACACAGGACAGTGGGAGGGAAAGAAGGATCCACTCAGTCAGCAAAGTGCTCCAATAAGAGTCCTGATGCCGTTCCTCCTGAACATCCGGGATTTGGGGAAAGCACCTGCCCCCAAGGCACACTAACCCTAGGAACCACCTTTCAAATATAGGACTGTTCCTGAAGTGAAATTCTGCTTAAGTCTGTTCATACTTTTTAGTGAGAAACACTCAGAAGGGGGCCGGGGAGCGGAGATTACTGCCATACTTCTACAGATAGTGAGATTTGCCCTTTAAGTCACCGGCTAGAGGCCATGAGTTTTGAAACTGAGGATTCTGAGTTCTAGTCCCCATTCTGAACGTATAATTGTTATCACCAGACCTACATGCACTGAACAGCTAAGAGCCAAATACACTGTCATGAGTATTTGTGCCATACGAACAACCTCGCTAAATACAGAGTTTGTTTGTGTGTGTGTGTGTGTGTGTGAGAAACCAATATAGCTATGTCAATACGAGCTCTAGCATAGCTGCAGTTTACACTGGCAAAAAAGTGCTTCTGCCAGAGAACTATATAAGCTGCGCTGGCAGAAGCACTTTTATGCTGATGTAAACTTCATCTACACTAGTAGGGTTTGCTGGTATAGCTACACCAGTTAAAAAAAAAACAACCCACTTTCCTAGTGTAGACAAGTGTCATCTAGATGTAGGTGGAGATGACGGGTGGTAAATACAGCTCAACAGAAGTTAAGCATCCAGACTGACTCCTCCCAGGTGTGCATTTTCTTGCCCTCTCACTACTAGTTCATCAGACAGGAAACTCACTCCAACTCTAAAGTTTTGTGACCTATGCATTTGATTATTACATATACACATATACACACACACACATATATATAAAATAAATGCACACATTTTTCCAGAAAAGTTAAATAGGGTTTGGTGCATCTTTACGAGAAGAAAAAAACAAACAAACAAACCAAACTTGCTTGCCACTTATTTCCCCTTGCTGAACCCATGAAACTCACCAGTGCATCTCCTTGTAAGATTGGTTCCGTTTGTGGATAGCATCACCATTTATAATGTCCCGGTTACTGTTTGTAAGGACCCCACCAAAATCATATGGGCCTACAAATGTCAAAAAAGAGACGAGATTAGCTGTCACGCCATAACTTGGATGAAGTGATTATAGGTGTAGGACAAAAAAAAAGTAATGAATCTGAACTACTAGAGCTTCAAGAAAAAGTAATGATGGAGAGTTTACAATTTACTAGCCATGCAACTTAAAATGTGTGTGTTTTGGTCATTTCAGTGACTAACCTTCTGGTCTGGTAATACTGAGCATGCTGTAACTTCCACATTATTCATTTATTCTTCAAAACAATGTAGAAATCAGAATCAAGACATCTACTGTAACCCATTAGGCTATGTAGTAAAAGGAATGCACATCTAGGTCAACAGATGCACCGGGGACAGGAAAAGAACTTTACATATATTTCATACAGGACAAATCAAGACAAATTTTAAATACGACTTGAATCAATATATTCCAGAGTCAGAATTTGTCCTTCTAAGGAGTTAAGATCAATCAATTTCAAAACTTGAACTTTCCCAGGGCAGCCACAATACCAGCCTTTGCAGCCATCAGAGCACTACTAGGAGCTCTATAAACAAATCTCATAAGTTGAAGAAAAGTTGGTTTTTAAACCTAGTAACAATCCAACATTATCAGCCAGATTTCAGATCCAAAGTGATGGCTAGCTAGTCTTTGGAATTCTGTTGTTTCTGAAGTTCTAATAAAATATTACACAGTTTTAAAAGCTATGTTGCAGTGTTTTGTGTGGTCCTACTGCAAGCTTAGTGATTATTCCATTGGGCACAGCATCTGGGCTGACTGGTGGACAGTGTAGAAATTTAAAAAATTGCTGTCTCCACAGAAATATCAATGGTCCCTGCAAGAGTGTGCTGGTACAGACATGGATATATTTCTCAGTTTAGTGGGAGTAATGGAACTCTAGTATTAATGGAAGAATTGCATATATACTGGGACTTCCTAATTCTGCACAGTTGGATTTCATCACTTATTTCATTTGCAGATAGTCCTTCCCTGTCTACACCTGAAAACCCCTTCCCCTCAATAAACAATTATTACTTGTAAGAGAAGCTTTAAGATGTCAGGAACAGAGCAAACTCTCATTTAGTGCTGTCACATGTGGCTTAAGTGTGACCTGTCAGCCAAAACTGGTCTGTATAATTTAACAATGCAACCTGCAGCTCCCTCTTCTTTAATACAGAGCACTACATGCTGGGAATTTTAGTTTTTGCAGGCCACACTTTCCTATTTAAAAACAACAATACACACACGACTGACTGCAATCTGATTCATCATGCAAGCCCCTGGGACCTGAAAAGTTGCTTATGGAGCTCTCCATAGGACAAAGATTGAGTAGTACAGTAGAGTAGTAAGTTAGAACAAGGCATGCAGTGAAGTTGGATACAATGCAGGTTACAAGGGACACAATATAGTTAAGACCAAGCTGTCTGGGTTGCATCACACTGTAAAATGTTAAAAGTAATTACAAAAAAAAAATCACTGCCACAATAGAAAGTTTGCAGGGATTTTTTTTCTTTTAGCATTTTGAAAGATTCACAAATCATGCAAGGAAGATGAAACAAGCATGCATCTTATAAAGGAATGCAAGTCTCAAACAGATGAAGAGTATACAATATTTAGGATGTTTCAAATAATTTCTTCCTTTAAAGAAAGTTATAGAAAAGTAACAATCTTTTGACTCCATTTGCAGTAGTTGGCCAGTTTTAGATTTTTAGACTGTATCTGCATCCCAATATTCTGCTGGGTTGAACAACAGGGGAAGATGAGGTGAGGGGAATTATTAAAATCATGACAAGAGCTTGAATTGTCACATCAATAAACGTATAAGGAGTACAACAATCTCTGCAGAGAGCCCTTCAGCCCTTTTGCCACCATTCTCCTGAACATCTATTTTGATACTTCAGATTGGAAAGAAATGCCAGATGTTGTTGAACCATTTTATTATGGTAACTCTTCACTGATTGGCCAATTGAGCCATGTGTCTTCAAAACTTATGAAATATTAAAAATGTCACATCTTTCAAAAACTTGGTCATGTCCTTTGAAAAGATTTCAAGTCAGTAGGTTATTGTGTGCTAAACACATAGAATTAGCTGCTGTGTATCCAAAAGAAAGCAAGTCTTGGTAGGTAGATGGGCATATGAAATTGGACTTGTCCTTTAAAAGGAGTTTAGCGAGATCTCTGTGGGCCACTTATCCTGAAATATAAAGCAAATTCAAGCCCTGTTCATGACAGGGAGCATTCCTTTATTGTACCTTCACTATCCGAACGACCTGAGGGAAACACGCCAGTGGCCGACAAGTAGATCAGCAGCACGCTGTTTGCAGGCAGCTCCTGAATTTCAAGCAAAGGAAAGGGGCAGGAGGAAAATTCAGACAGTTATTGTAACATGCTACGTACATTCTGTATCAGCCCGATAAAATCATTGGTATTTACAGGTGCAACTCCCCTGCCCCGGCTGCCCTTCACCCTTATGTGGCTCTTTTGCATGTATCTATATCGCTTACACAGACACTTCTTGAATCAATGGGCATTTGGGATAAGAACAGCCATGATGGGTCAAACCAATGGCTCATCTAAGCCCAGTATCCTGTCTTCCAACAGTGGCCAATGCCAGGTGCTTCAGAGGGAATGTACAGAAAAGGTAATCAAGTGATCCATATGGGTACACACAGTGATGCGTGCTGCAGAGGTACTCAGTTGTATCTTTTTAAATATCTGATTGATACGCCGGGTTCAGAGGCTGTAAGAGCACCATTTCCCACACATCCCCTCTATCCTAATATCTAGACACAGACTTCCTGGAATGTGGAATCTAAGAGTTAAGTCAAGGTTCCTTGGGCAGACAATCTCCAGCTGTCCCAGAATTCTGAAGGAGGTCTTGGCTCCCCATTCCCCTTCTCCCCCCCGCAAAAAAGGGCCTGCAACAAAAATAATATCCCAAAACTTCTCAGTTGGGCAACTTGCCAAAAAATAACCCAGGGTGCTGGATCCTGCACGAGTCTGTGCAAGCAATGCATATGCATCCATGTGCCACCTTTCCGTTCACGCCCTGCATGGGAGCACCGACATATCAGAGACCCCTGCTTTCTGGGGGAGAGACTGAGCATGCAGGCACGCACAACACCAAACACAGCCAGGAAGTTTCATTTTAGGCTCATCAGCTGTGACACTGCTTCCTCTGTAAAGAAACAAGTTGTTTTTAGCAACTAAATCCCCCAGTTGCTGCTGGTACAAACAATTAAATATACTGGGCCCTACAACTATATTAACTGGAAATGAATTTAGCCATTACCTTTGTAGAATTCTTAGTAAAAAGATACTTATATATTTAGATCAGATAATCTGCCACTAAGACAGACAAATAAGTCATTAAAATTTCCATCCTATGAAGAGGATGGAGATTAACCTTTTGTCATTTACAATTTAAAAAGGCTACTAACGCCTTAGTTTTCAGGAAAAATAAAAAAAGAAAGGGGTTTTCTTGACTCAGTTACTTTTCTTTAGCAAAGTGTACCATTCCAGAGTTGTTGTTTTTTAAATCAACTGACAAATACACCTGATTTTACAAACCTTGAACGCTGCTGCTAAGAACGTATACAGCTGGCTGAAGGTAGGTTTATACAGCAAGTACTTATGGGGATTTTCCCGCCTAGCAGGTTTCTCAGTCGACTCCTATTTAAAAACAAACAAACAAAACAAAAAAAGCACACCATGTATATTCCTAATATATCTTTATCTTTAAACTTCCATTTATCTGAATATTCATCTTCAACGTGCTTCCCTAACATACCGGTCTGCCCATGTAGCATTCTCTACTTAGTACCACAGTAACAAAGTTCAGGTCAGAAACCATTTGACAGTCAGTATTCAGGCTTAACCCTCAATTTAATTTGCCACCCAAATCCTGCTTTAATCCTGGATTATAATTTCAAGAGAACAAGGTGAGAAAATGCAGTCTCCAATTCAGTTAGTTCCCGATCCCTTAATAAAGCTCCCTGACCATATTTTCAAGGACACTCCCTGATAAAAGCACACATCGGCCTCATTCTAGCTCCACGTTTTTTACTTTGTTCTTCCAAGATACAAACATTTTCTTCCATTTTATTTGTACCTCAACACACTGCTGTGAAGTGTGCTGACAAAAAACAAGGACTGGCAATTCTCCCCTTTGTCTACAGATGAAACACAAAATGCATCCTAAATATCTACTCTAGACTATACTAACAGGGATGACCCAAATGAGAGGGACAAACTGAAAGTCCAATAAGCAAAAAGAAAACAGAGGGGCTTTTGGAGGACAGCAAACAAGATAAAGTCTTTCCATTAGAACCAAACAATACTTGCTACTGAAGCTTCCACATATAATAGAGAAGCCACTGTTACCCAAGTCCAACTCTAGAGTTTGAACCCCCTTTCTGTAAGTATCAGAATAAGAGTTATAACAACACAGCTGCCATGCTCTACATACAGAGAAGATAGACTAAAGTTAATAGAATTCTGTTGCCAAGTCTGCAACTGAAAATGAAACTCACCTGCATTCCAGGTTTGTTCATCTGTGAAGCCAAGTTCATTGGTTCTCTTTCCAGTGCTTGCAACATTCGGAACATGTCAACCGTTAATTCACTGAACTTTACCTGCAAGAGGAACACTGCCATCACTAATGCATCCTGTCTGGCACGGGGTAAATAGGTACTCTGTTTCCTTAGAATTACCCAGGTAAGAGCATTGAACTGCATACTGAAAAGATTAGAGTGACAGACTACAATATCTAAAAGTGCCCAACATTTGGTTAAGATACTTGTAACCCCACTGCTGACATGGAAAAATTATAGAGGTGAGATATGAAAGCCACTTGACATTGTTAGCTAAAGACAGAAAATTTCCCCAGGCTGTTTGGAAAGACATTAAATCTGTTGCATCACCTGTGATGTGACCCTCATATGGAAGTGTCACATCACAGTGATGCAACAGATCGGGTTTTTCCAGACAGACTGTCCCACAAAAGACATGGCACTAGCATGTTTTAAATGCGCATGTAGCAGGGTGGTCACCCACTCCCAGCCTGAAAGGGTTAAAAACCAGCCCTTGGAGAGGGCTGGGGTTGGGAGCCTTAGGCTGGGCTGACTGGGGAGGCAGCCTCAGCTGTGCAGACACACAGTCTTCTCTAGCTGTGGAGGGAGACAGGCCTGGCTGCTGGGGAGCTAGAGAAGGTACCTGGAGTGCAGCAGGGCTGGGGAAAGGCCACGGGAGCCGGGGAGCTCTGGCCTGGAAACCCCCCAGGCTGCAGCCTAGTATAAGGCCAAACAGGTACTGAAGTTGCAAGGGGCAGCCCCGCTGTAGGTAGAGGCAGCAGGTCCAAACCCAACCTTGCCTGTGATGAGTGGCTTATACTGCAGTCTGCCCCAGGGCGCTGGGGCTAGTTGGTGACTGGCAGTAGCCTACGACTGAGGCGAGGTGGGGACGGTGGGTGGGGGGTTCCCCTGGGTGGGGAGACCCAGAGAGTGGGAGTACTGCCTGGGGGGCAGCACCCTGAGGAAAGTGGCACCAGGTCCAGGCGGACATGGGGGCCAAAGCAGTGAGTGACGAGACTTTGGCCTGCAGAGGGCACTCCAAGGCTGGAAAAAGAGCTAATTCCTAGGACGCCAGCAGGAGGCGCCGCCGGGTGAGTCTGTGCACGACTACAGCGCACAACAGGCTTTGGGTATCAGATAGAAGAGATCATTTTTAACTAGCATAATGGATATAAGTGGTAAAAAAGTTATGCGGCAGTGGGCTGACATGGAGAGGTCCCTTACCTTGCAGTAACTTGAGTTTGACCATTTTTTCCCTATGGGTGCTCTTTCGTAGGATGTGCCCACGTGCTCTTGACTAAAGAATGCAAAGTACTGTGTGAAGGGCTGCACCTAGCAGCACCTTGTGCCTCCAAGTGAGGGCATATAACAAGAGGCACGAACATGCTGTCACTCAGTTCCTTCTTGAGTGTGAAGCAGAGCTCCACAGCTGAGAGAAAAGGGGAAGGGAAGCACCCATACGAACAAAACATTTTGAAGAACTCAAAGTTACTGCAAGATAACTAACCTCTTCTATGGTGGAGCACCTATAGGGACACATACCTGAAGAAGACTCCCCAGCAGTAACTCAACGAGGAGACCAGTCCAAGAAAATTCAAAAGACCATCACCAAATGTAGCATCATCCCTCCAAGCAGGTAAAATGGCACAATGCTTGGCTAAGGCATGAACAGAAGACCAAATTGCAGTCCTACAAGTTTCTGTTATGGGAACGTCTTTCAGGAGAACTACAGATATGGACTGAGCTCTAGTGGAATGTACTGTCACTCCGTGAAGGGGCTGCATCCCAGCGGATTCATAACAGGTTAAAAAGCAACCCGAAACCCATTTCAAGACTCTGAGTGGAAACTGGTTGTCCTTCCCTCTGTGAAAAGTCTACAAATAATCTGAGAGAGGCCTAGAAGATCTTAGTCCTGTCCACGTAGAAGGCAAGAGCCATTCGGACATCCAGTGTATGTAGGCTGGCCACCTCTCTGGAAGCATGATGCTTTGAGTACCTGGTAAGTGGATCTCTTGATTAATACGATATTCCAAAAGATACCTTTGGAAGAAGCAAGGATGTGATATAGCATAACCATATTTCTATACAAGGTAGTAAATGGTGTGTCTGCCATCAGAGCACTGAGCTCTCTCATATGTCTACGTGAAGTGATGCCTATAAAGAATGAAGTCTTGAAGGAGAAGTGGAGGAGAGAACAGGTAGCCATCAGTTCAAAGGCGGTTTTCCTCAGGGCACTGAGAACCAAATTAAAAATTCCCATTGAGGGGCCAGAGGCCATACCGAAGAAACAACTCATGTAAGCCCTGGAGGAATCTGGCTGTACAGGTCTGTCACATCTTACGTGCATTTAACATGCGCAATTTCAGCTTTACGCGGTCGGCAAAAAAAAGAGAACAATAATTTAAATACTGTTTCTGTAGTGTGGGCAATTCCGCCCGCCATTCAACTCAATGTAATTTTGACTATACGTGGTTTTCGCTTTACACGCTAACTGTGGAACGGAACCCCCACGTAAGAGGAGACAGACCTGTAATGGGATGGGCAAAAAACTGAGAAGCCCTCAAAAAGTGGAAGGCAGTGATAATGGGCAAATGTACTCATTGCTAGACGGCATGTCTACAAATCCAATAGTTAGTCTAGGATTTTGGAGAGCAGAACACCTCTTCAGTCTATACCAGCATCAGAGAACCCCAGGAATGGAAGTATTTCTAATTTTGAAGGTAAGTTTTGCGAGTACTAAGTTTCCTGGTAGATAGGAGAACTGACTAGACCTTATCCAAACATATTAGCCCCATGCTCAAGAACCATCTAGGAACCATACTCTCAGATTCAGGGGGGAGGGGGTTCAGATAGATCAGGGTCCCAGAGTTCTGGGACAGGAGATCCTTCGCGAGAGAAAGTCTGGGAGGCATTGCCAAAAAGAGGTGAAGGAGGTTCAAGTACCACACTTGTGTTGTTCAGAACGGTGTTATGAGGATAACCTCCCTTTCCTGTTGCAGTTTAAGCAAGGTCTTGAGGAACACAGGCAGAGCAGGTAAGCACATAGCAGGATACAGGGCCACAGTGTTGTCAGGGCAGTCTCAATCCCCCTGCTGATTCCTATGTAAATAAGTCTCCCCGTTTTTATTCCACGCTGCTCAATTTACATTGGAGACAGGTTGCTAGCTGCCTTCTCTCGAGTTCAGGAGAAAACCAGTTTCTCCCTGTGTTTGGTCACAGACTTTGAAGCATATCAGTGAGTATCCATAATTTCTCATATAGTATTTCCGAAACGTATGCATTATGATATTAATCACCAGTAAGTCACAGGCTTTCATAAAAGACCTTACTAAAAACAATTTTCTAATACAGTAATTTGTATTCAGTTGATTCAATTACTTATCTGAGGTTCAGACCCCTCAGTTATTAACAGATAAGAGGCATCTCCCCCCTACTTGCTAGGTTGATGGCTTTGTTTACCTTTCATGTAAGTATACCTCCATTATTTCTGCTTGTCTGACCAACATGCATTCCTTTGTCCAAGGCAAATTGTGTTTAAAGTGTGTTTGGCAACACTTGGTACTGGTAGTGTTCTGAGCCTATTGCAAAACATACAAAATGTTTGTGGGATGGAGGGGGGGGAAAAGGGAGGAAAGATGGCTACATGAAAGTAGACATTCTGGAGGTCAAGGGCAACAAACCAGTCTCCCATATTTAATTGGAATGACGGCAGCTAGTGTCACCATGCTGAAGTGCTGTGAAAGGATATAGGTGTCCAGGTTTCTGAGGTCGAGGATTGGTCTCCATCCTCTAACCCCTTGGGAATGAGGAGATAGATAGAATAAAACTCTGTTCCAATGAACTCTGGGGGAACAGGTCCAACTGACCGCAAGAGTAGGAGAGACTGGACGCCTTGTTTTAAGAGATCTTTGTGAGAGGAGTCCCTGAAGAGGGACAGAGAATGACGGTGCCGTGGGGGGGCGGGGGAGAAGAGTATGGAAGTGGATAGAATATCCCACATTGATCACCTCCAATACCTAGAGCCCTGTGCGGATACAAAAATGTGGCTCCGCATCCACCAGGATCAACGTGCAATCCGTCTTCTACTTGTATCCACATCTGTACCCACAGCAGCAAGTCGTCTAGTGATGGGGGAGGGGAAGCAAGCGTGGTGGGGGCAGGGTCTTACAGGGAAGAGGCAGCACAAGGGTGGGGACTGGAGGTAAGGAGTAGCATGGAGGCAGGGTCTCAAGAAGAAGGGGCAGCATGGAGGGAGGGGCTGGGAGAAGGGACTTTGCATCACATGATGCTCCCAGGGGCTAACGATGGCACTCAGCAGTAGTGCTTATCGCATCACAGTGGGGCGGAGGAGTGGGGTGCCCAGGAGCTTGTGGGCCGGGCCTGAGAGCGCAGCCACTGCTGCCAGGCCATGGTGTGGATGCTGGCGCTACCCGAGAGGCCCAAGCTGCTGGACAGGAAGCTGTATGGTGAGTGGATGCTGGACAGCCCTGCTGCCCAGCCCCAGCCACTGGCTGCTGGCCTCCAGCCCAGTGCGTGCTGCACCCCACAGGCTGTCCGAGCCGGATACCACAGGCCAGGCATCGCTGGTGAGAAGAGCCCTGCGCGATCGTATCTGCATCTGATCTACTATCCTCAGAAATGGTCCGCGGATATTTGCAGATATGAAGTGGATATTCTCAGATTTGCAGGGCTCTACCAATATCCATTTATCTGAGGTAACCTGTTCCCAGGCAGGGAGAAAGTGGGAAAGTATGGCTTGTACAGCACAGGATCTGGGAAAGAAAGTTGTTCAGAGCCCTTGACTAAGGGGTTAAAACCGTTTATTAGTGGGAGGTGCAGACATTGCAGAAGGGGATTGTAGACCTTTTTTGAGGTCTAAATCAGGGGGTCTCAGGACAAACTTTTTGGTGGCCTCAGAGTGCTTGTTGGTGGCCGGTCTCACACTTTTTCCTAACACAATTAGCTTTAGGAAAACCAAATAAATATGCACATACACATGTTCCAATGGTTGTAATTATTTATTGCTAGCTAGTAAGTCTGCTGTGAAAAGTGATATTAAACATACAAGTATCACTTTTCACAGTGGACTTACTCAGCCCCACCACGCCTGGGGACAAATTAAGCTCTGGAAGGCTTAAGGGGAGCCTAAAGCCCCTCCACCGGAGCCTGGAGCCTAGCCCGGGACTGGCGCCCGCCGGCCAGAGCCTGCCACCCCACCATTCCAGGGCTCAAGCCCAAAACCTGAGCCCCGCCACCCCTAGAAAGGTGGGGAACTCACTGGCTGCCTGATCCTCCAGCGTGTACCCCAGGTGACTCCAGAGGGGGGGGGCAGGGCCCAACCCCTGCTGGCAGCCCCAGCAATCAACACCAAGGCGGGGTGCTTTGCTACTCCCCCCTAGCACAGCAGGCTGTGGCCTCAAGAAAGGTCCCTGGTGGCCGCATTTGAGAAACACTGGTCTAGATCTCCTCCTGTGAAAGCCCAAATGTCTGGGAAAAGTCTGCTGCGGATGGTACTGTAACAGTACAAAGAGCTCTGACATTTGGAACCTACTAAACCATCTCTGTTGCAGAAACAAAGTTCCCAGAGACCCTTGCGTCCTTCAGGGTGTGGAGCACTGAAGAGCTTGGACTCTTTAAAGGGAAGGCCATCTTCAACCATACTCTGCACCTCTCTGGGGACCAGAAGACTGGAGCCAGGATGCCCTTTGCATAACCACAGGCAGGTTTGTCGCATCCGGAGGGAGATTTTAACTATAAACTGACCCTCTGAAATGAGGGTTTGAAATTGTTCCCTCTCATCCTGTGGCAGATGTTCAATAAAATGTGTGAACCTGGAATATGTATTAAAATCATATTTCACCACAGGGCTTGGTAGTTTGCCACCTTAAATTGGAGAGACGCAGAGTAGCAGCTTTTTCTACCCAGGTCTAAATGTTTGGACTCCTTATCATAAGGAGAGAGTCTGGAGTGGGTTTGTTGATTTCTCTTATTAGCCGCACCCACCTCCAGGGAATTGGGAAGGAGGAGGAAAAAAACCACTCTATTCCCTTGCTCATTTGCAGGTGGTTGGATAGTAGCAGGTATTTGCTAGACTGTGCAAATAGGCGATAACAGAGCCTCATTGATTGGGAGAGGAATTTTCTTGAAAGGTGATATTTAGAATGTCCACCAACGAGTGTTGAGACTCCTGGACCTCTTGTCATAGGATCTGGAGGGATTGTGCCAGGCAGTTCAGGGGGGGCTTGGAAAGCCCAAAAGTCATCAGCATAAGATTGTACATGGACTCAGCAGGGTGTGATGGTATGGTGCCAAAAGAAAGAGCCCTGTACCAGAACCTCAGAGTCAAAAGCAGTATCATTCCTGGGGCTGAAAGGGGGAACATAAGATATAGGTGCCGGTACTGGGGTTCAGTCTGGGAGGATTGTGGTTGGAGGTGTTCATGCAGTACTGGGGATGGAGCGTTTAGAGAGGTCCGTAACAGGGGAGATTCCAGTTCTTCCAGTTATAAAAGAGGTCCTCTGTGGAGAGAAATCTGGAGAGTGCTCGTAGGCTATGGTATCCAGAAGTCTGGTCAGTACTGGAACCTGGAGAAGGACTCTGGGCTGAAAAGGAAAGCATGGTACCAGAGAGGCTTGTAGAGGAACTTCTGACCTCAGAGCTCTGGTGCAGGGAAGGCACGAACAGTGGAACATGAGTGGGAGGCCAGCGTGCATCTCAATGCACAAGAGATGTCAGTCAGTACTCGGGGAGATGGCTGCATGTACTGTTTATTAGAAGACTTCTCATGCTGCTTCTTGTGCGGTACTGGCGGCTTGGTACCAGAATCAGACAGAGGCCTAGTTGTACCCCTTGAGGAATGCGAGGTCTCCTGAGAGTGGGATTTATGAGGCTTCTTCTCGGAAGTTCTAGCCTCTGGAGGTGCTGATGGAGCTGCAACAGCCACTGGAGCACCCTGGGATTGAGGTTGATGTACAGTGGGGGAAGTGAACAGCCTCCACTGGGGCTTTTGAGTGTTCCATTAGCAGGCGCTTCAGCCTACTCTCTGCCCTTGCTACCTTTAAACTACCTTTAAATAATGCACAGACCCTACACTTTGATGGGATGTGCGTGGCTCTGAAGCAGCTCAAATGCCCATCGCTAGAGTGAAAAAGACTTGAGGCAGGTCTGGCAGGACTTAAATCCCAGGGTCTTCAGCATCACCCAGAGCGCTAATGGACCAAAACAGAGGACTGAAAGACAGGGGCGAGGGGGAGGGGACACTAAGAATCGCTACATTTAAGCAAGGCGGGAAGCTGAGAATGAGTGGACATGCAATCTCTCCATATTGAGCTGCAGCCGGATGAGAAAGAACTAAGTGACAGTGGGTCCAGGCCTCCTTATATGCCCTCATTTGGAGTCACAAGGCACTGCTCTGTGCAGTGCAGTCCTGTGGACACTGCTTTGCATTCTCCAGTCAAGAGCACTCGGATGCGAGCATATCCTATGGTGGAGTACCCATAGGGACATACATTCGAAAGAACAGGACAGAAAGGACAGTTCTTGCTGGTTATTACTCAGTTTGCCAAACTCTCAGCTAATCTACAGTCACTCAACATCATTGCTCAAGATTTTATATTTGCATCTCTTGGACTCTGCAATTTCCTTTAGTAGAATCAGAAAAAAAAATGAACTGTTTTCAATTCCAATTGAAGACTGAACATTACAAGGAATTGTTTGTAGTCTCCTTTACCTGGTTATTGCAATTCCCAATAATTAATGCATCTGCAAGAGTGAGCTGTCCCACAATCATTCCCTGCTCCAGCAATGGGGCCCCTGTTTCAGCCAGTCGGTTGGAGGTGATTACGATGGTATTGTCATCATTTAAAACCATCACAGGATCTGCCTGGAAAGATAAACCCGCACAGAGCATGAATTTCAAGGACACCTACAGGGTCCACAACCACAAGGAAAAGGGACTCTATATCCTGTCACTCTCAACAGACATCCCATAGCTGACGTGAAGACTACTTTATTTGTCTTAATAATTTGCCTTTTATATCCTAAGGCCGCAGAGCAATTCCAGCTTGGAAAAGGAGCTGCTCCTAGGGACTAAGAGAAAGTACCTTGGATATTTAAAACACAAATATTTGCGTTGTAGCACTTTAAGTGCAGTTGAGAGGAGAATGTACCCATGCAGGATAAGCCATCTGACTTCGCTTCCCAGAATCAGGGGAAACAAACTTCGCTAACACGAGTGCAGCAGGCAATCCACATGCAGCCCATGCAGATAACTGGTAACACTTCTACATGGCAGAAAAGTCCTGCATTATTTACATATAATAATATGGGTATTCGTACATATTTATGTGCATATGCATTGTACAAATGGAGGAGAGCAGGAAACCATCTCCTATTTTGGAGAAGAAATCCTCATTTTTCTTTGTAGCAAGACATAAAAAGGGCAATATTATAGCTATGCCAAGACATACTGCCAGTATAACTGCCAAGATTATACTGTATTTTCCATTACATATTGCTTACGCATTGCCAGAATAATATGCCAGTCCTGCAAGCATCAAAATATATTTGGAAGTTACTAATGCAGCCAGAAGCGGGCCTCCCACAGAGATGGGCCTGTAGCTGGCAGACCTTCTACAGCAGTTACTATGCCAATGGCTGTGTTCTGATCTCAGTGTCACCTGAACACCAGGTGGTAAGAAGAGAGGTGGTGGATTGCTGGGAGACAGCAGGTCACAACCTCACGCTTCCACTAGCTGCTAGCTTTATGTTGCTTGAGCAGATCTGACACTGATGCCTCCTTAACAGCTCAGCTACTGCAGAATATTTCATAAGCAGACTGGAGAGGAGTGTGGCACACCTGCGCACAAGACCATTCCTTACTAGCTTGCTCCCCATGGCATGGCCTCAGAGAACAGTCTGCAGTGAAGAGTTCCCACTTTTACTTTTAAAACAAGAGGGTTTTTTATGAAGGACACTTTCAAACAAAACTGCAGAGACCAAGGTTTCCTTCACTCTCACCTCAACAAAAGCTGCCACCTCTTGAAGAACCAGGTTCCACTCCACCTGGTCCTCAGTGTTAAAGCGGTGAGTGTAATCTTCAATTTCATCTGATAATTCCTGAGGTAAAAAGTCCAAAGGAAGAGGAATAATGAATAACTCTTTTGAAAGTTAAGGCAATCACCTCTCATAAATAAGGTGGTCTCAGCACTTCAGGGATGAGGTATCTAAGCAATTTAATTATAGAAGTTTTGATTGTCACTACCCACATGGCCATATCCAATCTGGAACATGGCCAAGAAGATGGCCAACATGTGCCACATCAGGAGACAGGACTCCAGGTACCCTTACTTTGCACTCTGAGAACACAAACACCTTTCAAACAAACACAAGAGCAAGGGATGGCACTCATTTCAGACACAAAATTAACTGGCACACCCACACAATGCTACCAGACTGGTCATTGTAAATTCTTGCTATCACAAGTGCTGACTCAAATCTAAGATTCCTGAACTTGTTTAAAGTTATCTGTAAGTGAATGGCCTGTCCTTTCCAGCTGCCTCCTCTGCTAGTCTGTGCTCTGCAGCTCTTTGATGTCTGTCCCATTGGATCTAGACAGGCAAAGAGCAACGCAGCCTACATAAAACTGCCAACACCAGGTTGTGGCTTGCAGCAGTGTAGAAATGTTCTTGGGGAAGTCTGGCTTTCCTGTCATTACTCTTTGGAAAGCAAGACTGTTGTCAGAAACAGCCGCCCAACTCCAGGCACCCATGCCTACGTGGATGTTTTCCCTTAATGTTAAAACTCTTCAAGTGGAAATCAGCACCCCACTGGAGTGTAACATTTTCCCTAAACACAATAATAAAGTATCTAATCTGGTCCAGGATATTCCCTTAACTCCAAACATACTGACGATGCACTGCTGCTCGATGACATACCCTGGTCTGTATCCTAATCCCTATCTAATGTCCCCCAAAGTTTGAAGCAGTTCTGAAAGGTAAGTCTTTCCCTCCCCCCACCATGCGCACACGCAGATTCTATATCTTTCCAGTCCCTTAATGTCTCAAGTCTTTCCCAATCTGGTTTCTGGAAGAGCACGATAGATTATTTTCATTTGCAAGAAACACCTCAGAAATTCCAAGTACCAGATTGGAAAGGAATCTGTGCTGAGCAGAAGGGCTAACAGAATCAAAATGGGAGGGATTTCACGGAGAGGGAGGGTCATGGAGACTTTTGAGGTCAGAGAGAGAAGTGGGAGCTACTGGCCTGAGAGGAGGGAGGTGCACAAGGCTAGAGAGAAGATCCCCAAAGCATTCAGACAGCTGAAACAAGTGTGATATTCACATCCACACTGTATGGGGCTTATCCAAACCCAACTTCATGAGATCTGCCTTCCACCCATGGCAAAACCACTCTTTGGTCAAGTGCTCAGGTCATTTATGTCTACATGATGCTCAGAACACCAAAACACATCAGGATGTTGTTCCTCCCACTGCAGATCCCAAGGCCAGGTTTAGTTAAAGCTGTAAGATTAACAGGAACAACAGCAGCTGAGATCTTATGTGTGAGATTTCAACTGAAAGAGAGATATCCTGGATGCCGAAATATTCCACTAAATGCAGGAAGAAAAGCTCTGCGTGACTAGTGGCCTATATTGCATGGGCATGTACACTTTCCATTGTACTCATATAATTTACCTTTACGAGGTCCTTTACAACATCCATTTTGTTGAGCAAAAGACAAACCACTATAAACCTTGCATAATAACGCAGCTTCTTAACCACCAGTTCAGGCCTGAAAAAGAAAACACCAAAGCAGTGGTCATGGAAAAAGATGATCTGTACTGACCCCAGCATGAATTCAAGCAATGTAGGAGCTGCTCTAATTTAGACCTGCTGTGCATAATCCCTAAAGGGCCCCACACATCAGCTAAGGATCAGCAGAGCTCTGTGCTGCCTCGCACACATCCCCTACTCTAATGTGAGATGTGGGTGGTTGGTGCAGGAGCTGGCTCTACTGGCTTTCTGCCAGTTTATGGTCAGAACCTGGCTCCTCTGTGTTATCTGCTGATGGATCACAAATGAGATTCTGGACCACTGAGTCAAACCATCAGAGAGAACAGAACATTAAACATCTGCAAGTTCAATTATGGGACATAACATCTTATCATATTTTCACCTTTGTAAAATACATTTGACAGTCTTTAAAGGGGACATCTCTGCCAATCACATCTAGTCTGAAGGAGTTCAGACACCCAGACTGGAGTGGGGAGATTCTTCAAGGAAAAATAAGCTAAGATCTGAGGCCAACAATAAAGGACACTAAAATGGTTGTTTAGTCTATCTGCAGACTTTCAGACGGCACACTCAGAAAATCAGTATTAAGTCTCTAGGCCCTGCTAACCAAGTCCAAAATTCTCGAGTGCCTGTAACAAACTTGGCAGGCAATTCTATATTGCAGTGATCATCAGTATAAAAATCTCTCTCAAAAAAGTCAATACAAATCACTTCTCCCCCAATTCTAACTAGCCACTGACCTCACCTCCCAGCCAGAGCAAAGGATTGACAGCAAGAACCTCCTGAGTTCAGTGTCTGCTCATACTGAATCCTCCTAGTCGCCTGGGAGCCTGAAGTGTTAGACAACACCTCGCAGCATCCTTTTGAATGAACCGTGCTCCGGATTGCTCCCCACAGGAGCACACCTCTCGGGCTTTCTGGAATAGTTAATGAATGGGGAGGACCATATTACCTAGTCAAGTGTGGTAAGGCTGCCAAAATCACTGCACTTCGGAGAATTTTCAAGTAAAAATAAAGGGACCTATTATTTCCTCTACTTTGCTTCTGCATGAGCAAATTAATCTCCCAGCTCTAGAACACTATGCGGGTAATTCCCAGTGACAGCACTGATAACAAGGGCTTGGAAGGACACAGATGAGCAGCTGAAGGTCTTCCTTGCTGCTGAACCCAATCGCTAATCCCTCTAGTCTCCAGACATGGCTGGTGGTTCTACAATAAAGCGTATAATCAGGGTTATTAGGATTAACAATGACTTCCTCTGCAGAGCTGCTCTTACCCGAGTTATTTTCCCTTAATCACAGTTTACAATTCAAGGCTACTTCTGCTCATTGCTCTAATCCCTAAAAAAAAAAAGGGGGGGGGGAGGGGGAGGGGGAGGCGCCCAAGATGCTGGTACAGTCATACCTGTCCTCTTTATTGACTTGGGAGTAATATGATCTCTGTCGAATTGCTGAATAAAAGGAGAAGGCTTCATTCAGATAGCTGGTTTCAGATGTCCGCAGGCTGTGGGAGAAACACATTACCTCACAGCTCCATGTAGAGGGTCCTGTCACCCCTACCCCCGCCACTGACACACAAGATGATTGAGTGGATAAAACATGCTCCTTCTCAAGTGAGTGCCACATTAAAAAAAGGAAGTTTCCCAATCCCAGCACACGATTGGAGAAGATTCCAGAGCTTCCATTTTATTTCAGACAGTCTAAGGAAGGAGCCAGCAGCAAAGATCAGATGTCAGGAGCTCATGCCCATATGTACAGGTGATATGTTAACATGGGAGATTTAAGGGGAACAACAGTTTAAAATCCCAAACTAGTAACTAAATCAATATGCAAAGTCAATGCAACAGATATGGAAGACTTTAAAGTGACCCTTGAGGTCAAAGAGGCAGACCTTTAGCACTGTCAACAAAACTTGCAGAATAATATTTGGGCATGAGGGTCATCTTTGGGATCCACTTTTTGATTCGGCAATGAATCTTCTTGGGCAACAAATGCTGTGAGTGGTCCCTCCTGGGGCTGTCTTGTACCACTCCTGAGGGCATGTCTACACTAGAAACATAAGTCAACCTAAGTAAGGTTGACTTACAACTCCTGCAGTAATTACTATGGTGGTTCATGTCCACAATACCCTCTTTCTGTTGGTGGCGCATGTCCTCACCAGGAGTGTTTCCACCCACTTAAGGGGGCAGTGAGGAGGTCTAAGAGCCTGGACAGCTGTTGGTCTGGGAACCAGAAGCGAGGATCCAGGGAGCACCTGTGCTCCAAGCTGAGAGGGCACAGCCTGACTGGGAACAGGGAACCCGGAGAGCAGCCGGGCTCTAGCTGGAACCCCTCACCCACCCCGGTGACAGCTGGGCTTTCTTGTCAATTTCATGGCTCCAGTATGGAGCTGCAAAATTGACAAGAATGAGAGCCAACAGCCGATATCAGTAATGCAGTGTAACTACACTGACATACACCCTACATCTCTCAGGGAGACAGAGTTATGTGGGTGTAAGAGGGCACTTACATTGGACGGAGGAAGGCTGTAGTGTGTACACTGACATAATTAGGTCTACATAAGCTGCCTTACATCAACCTAACTCTGTAGCGTAGACCAAGGCACAGTCACTTGAGAGTACACATGGTTCCTCCCAACCCCATCCTTCACTGCTGGCTCAGGAATGAAATTGTTCTGGAACTACCACCATGTGCGCTGCATGGGGCATGAGCAACACCACTTGTCTCCAGCAGGCACAGCAATAGATTCACTTACTAATAATGGTAGTATAGCTGCCCAATCTTGGAGGCAATTTCCCCAATCTGCCACCGCTTCAATCCATATCGATTGTCCAGTACTTGTCTATTTCAAGCAAGAGAAAAGGGAGAATATTAATATATCCCATGCATTTCCCAGAACAGCAACCCATCCAAATTCAAGTCAAGACACCATTCTAAGGCCAAATCCTGCTTGCCTTACTTACGTGGACAGCCCTTAGAGAAACTTTTATACTCTAACATGGCATTTACAAGCCAGCTCTGGCAGAGTTGTGCACACATTAGAAGTGGCACATTGCAAAACAAGGGATTTGACAGCACCAAAAATGTGTGATAGCTGGAAGGATCATTGCGTTTCACAAATAACGTGAAAGAGGGTCGCAGCTTCCTGAGAATACTCAAGAGAGCTGGGTACAGTGAGGTGTGAAAGGTCAGAGCTTGTGCAGCAGCAAGACATTGCATCCATTCCACATGGGCACACAGGTGCACTGCAGAGACCCTCAGCAGATTAAGGCAGTGCGCATGTAAGCAGGCTGGGAAGTTGTTTTTGTTTTTTTAAAAAAAGTTACATAAAGAAAAGATTATATGCAATGTTTTTTGGTTTAATTTAATTTAAATTCTTCAGGGCACAGACTGTCTCCCCTTGTGCTAGGAGAGCACAATGGGACCCCAGTCCAGGCCTCTGGGCACTACCATAATACAAAAAGAACACTGCAGAACTATTTGAAGATAGTTCTCAGGAGCATTTTCTTACCTATGCTGCTGTTGAAATTTCCAGAGTTTAGTGTAAACATCAAAGGTTCGCCCAAAATAGGACTGCCACTGCTTCTGCCCATACTGAGGCAAATCTCTGCAACAGACAAATGCAGAATAATTGCAGAATACATCCATCAGCCCAGGATGTGAGACGCAAACTCAGTCAGATTTTTGTTTGGGTGGTTGTTTTTTTAAAGTTAACATTTGTATTCTTAAAAAAACCAAAAAAACACAAAAAAGCCCAACACAGACTTGTGATATGCTATGACCAGTCCACACCTGTAAATTCATGTTCTGTCTCTGCAGGTAGACCAGCTGCAATACAGACAGAAGAGGACCTGGGTTCAGGCTGCAGGCCGGTACTTGGGTTAATACTTCCTACTGGCACTGCAGTGTTAGGGCAGGTGGCACTTTGCTAGAGACACCAGACTAAACTAGGTCATCAACTCATGAAGCAGTTTCTGCAGAGAAAGAGGCATGTATTCCCATACCCATTCTTCTGTTGTTACCCCTTACACTCAGACAGAATTCTTTGGCCCCTGTATAGACAAGACTGGGCATTTCATTAACACTAACAATCCCCAGACAGACATGGGCAACAACCTGAATATTTGCTAAGGGTCAGTTTATCACGGACTGAGAATGGGACAGAATGGCACAGAATGCAGAGATCTGGTGCCTTGAACTGCCTGGCATCACCATCACCCACCCCATGCAATGTCATATCATCTACAAGGCAACACTAGTATCAGAGGCAGGGGAGGATAGGCTGGTGCCAGCTAGCATTCACCAGTCCTTGGGACAGAGCCTTTTGGGGACTAAGAAGGTATTTTTGCCTCAGAGCAAAGACTAATAGCAAAGAACTGGCACAGTTCTTCAAAACCACCCATACACCACCACTCCAAAAACACACACTGCTCTGCACTGCAATATACACTCCTCATTTTCACCTGCACAAATGCACACAACTCTCCCAGCACAACACAACCCACACACAAATCAAACAACCAGCATACACAATAACCCCCCAAATCACTCTGAAGTCTAGAATGTCTATTGGGTCACCATGAAGTGATGGAAAACAGCTACAAGTACAGTTGCGAGCTTTTTTTGCTCAGAATATCACCAGATTCATTCTTCACCAGATTCACAGTTACCACCCAATTTTAAGTTCTTGGTCATTTTTGTTTTTTTTGTTGTTTTTAAACTCAACTTTACGAATTACACCCGTGCAACAGCAAAGGCTTTTAGCTACCAGTATATCACTATAGACCAGGGGTCGGCAACCTTTCAGAAGTGCTGTGCCAAGTCTTCATTTATTCACTCTAATTTCAGGTTTCGCGTGCCAGTAATACACTTTAACATTTTTAGAAGGTCTCTTTCTATAAGTCTATAATATATAACTAAACTATTGTTTTATGTCAAGTAAATAAGGTTTTTAAAATGTTTAAGAAGCTTCATTTAAAATTAAATTAAAATGCAGAGCCCCCCCGGACCAGTGGGCAGGACCTGAGTAGCGTGAGTGCCGCTGAAAATCAGCTTGTGTGCCGCCTTCGGCACGTGTGCCATAGGTTGCCTACCCCTGCTATAGACTGTGCATTTATAATACATAGAACATATTACTATGTATGTACTTGCCTCATCCTGCTATGCCTGGAATTAGGGGATGGCTGCCACAATATGCAAGTACAGCAACAGCTGGAGGGAGCTAATGCCACGTGTGAATTCACAGAATGTGTTTACATGGCGGTGGTCTGTGCAGATGCAGACACACATGTGCATGTGTATAGATGCATGATTTAGAGAGTGGAAAGGAATTCATGTTTTCCAAGCTCCGTGAATGTGTCTTTTTACCACAAGTTGTCAGGTCTCGACATCAATAAAACACAAGACTCTCTCTACATATTTACTGTAACCCTGAAAACAACTCCCGAAGGAAACGGCAGGGTTCTTGCAGCTCCTATGCTTTCTAGCAGGCGACTAGAAAAGCAACAAAAGCAGTTATATGCACCAAATACTAAATGAGATTCCAAATATTATCCAGTCAGGAACATACTGCGGAGACTTCAGTTCTGCCCAAAAAAAGAGGAGACTTTGGTACACGCATCATTGTTTGGTTACTCTTAGGGTACACGTCTTCACTACCCGCCGGATTGGCGGGTAGCAATCAATTTCTCGGAGTTCGATATATCGCATCTCATCTAGATGCGATATATCGAACCCCAAACGCGCTCCCGTCGACTCCGGAACTCCACCAGAGCGAGTGGCGGTAGCAGAGTCAACGGGGGAGCCGCGGACGTCGATCCCGCGCCGTGAGGACGGGTAAGTAATTTGAGCTAAGGTACTTCAACTTTAGCTATGCTATTCATGTAGCTGAAGTTGCGTACCTTAGATCGACCCCCCTCCAGTGTAGACCAGGCCTTAGACACTATGTTATGCAGCCATTATTACTGTAGTCAGAAATGGGAAGTTAATGGTCCGTGGAATTAAATTAAACGGTGCTCAGTGATTGTCCCATAAGCCAAATCTCCTTGGAGCTTGTGCTGTGCAAGGGCAACTTTGGTACGAAACAATTGTTTATAGACCTCTCCCTAAATTACAAGAGGCAGGCCCATTTTCCTAAAGCCTGTTCTATTCCAAGGCAGAGAGAATATCCATTTGATTCACAGCTTCTGTGGATGTCAGACTGCGTTTTTTAATACACAAAAGGGATTTAAGAGCTTGCATTGAGAGGTTGCACTGAGAAATTGCCCTGTATTTCCTCCTGGGAACTTCTGCTGTAAACAGGCTATAAAAGCCAGTTCACCTAGAGCCTCCCTTCCCACTTCCCCATAGCACTAAAGGAGATTCACCCTTCTAGTTGCAGACATACACTAACTGGCTGGGAGCACAATGCTTAGTGTACAGAAAAGGACATGGAATGTCTGATAGAATGATGGGGTCACAAATTGCATTTCACTGAGATTTAGTGTGACAAAAGTATTTTGGGAGGCCATGACAATGTCTCCAAAAATAAGCAGCAAGGGCAAATCAAGAACAACCCAATTCAAATCTTGGATTAGACAAATGGCTCTCCCCATTCTTCATCAAGGGCCCAATCCTGCAAGGTGACTGAGGCAGTTGAATACCTCCCAGTCTTAGGCCCTATGATTCCATATGCAAACCAGTTATCCGAGAGTTACTGGAGTCAGCTGGCATATGCCCATACCCAACCCTCATTGGCCCACATTGTGAGACTACAGCACTTCTATGAACAGAACAAAGGTGAGTGGGGTGACACAGCATCACGCTTACTACTGGAGACACCTATGCAAGAAACAAAATGGCAGAACTCACATTCCATGGGACACACTGTGGAGGCAGAGTTAAGGTGGTTTTCCTACCTTTACTGTGAATTTCCATGTTTTTTAATGTATTTGTTTTTGGCTACATTATAAGGATTTTAATCTTTAAATTACCCAGACATGCTCCCAACATTAATATCTACCTTCACAAAAGGCTCTTTGTTAGGGTATCACAAGGAGCTTGGCATGAACTCCATGAAGAAGACAAAAATATCCTATCCCCTTGAAATCAACACATTCAACACAAACCTAGGGTGGAATTTCAAGGCAGGCATACAGCCCACATGAGAAGCTACTCAAGGAGGCATTACATTTAGTTGCTCTTGAATCAGGTCAAGAATTTTTTCAGAGAACCCTATCCTAGATCAGTAAGTTGGTTCACCTACTCTACATAGTGAATAGCAGATCACACCTTCTATAAACAGAGGCATTCTGAAGTCCCACCCCCAACAACAACTTCAAAAAGAAGGACAATTGCAACCTTCCAGGACCAAAGTTCTTTAATAGAGTCCAGCAATGCCCCAAGATGGGCTGCTGCAACATGAGACGGAAACCCCATCGCCTCTCCCTTGCCACTACATAGGCAATAACTAATTTTTACAAGAAGTTCCCCTCCCCTCCCCTCCCGGGAGCAGAGCTGTGCCTGGAGGCACAAGGGGAAGGGATGGCTACAGGAATGCAGCCTCTTGCTGATCATGCCAGGCTCTCTAGAGGAATAAAAAAAGGAATAAGGCAGCAGAATGGGATTTCCACAGCAGAAAGGAGCAACATTGTTGTCTAATCTCTTTAACAGCACCCCAAGTGGGATAGGAAATTAATATTGCTGTGCTTATCAGCCAACTCTATTTCCCACACAGCATGAGGGAAACTGGCTGACTCATTTTATGCAAAATGAATCCGTTATTGGCGTGATTCCCTACCAGCCTGGAAAGCCATTTCAACAACTGTTGCTATCGTGATGCTGCTGATGCCTGAGAAGATAGGCAGGAACTGGCCAGAAAGCAGGTCCTGCCAGACTCAAAGCTAGCTGCTCCTAAGGTCTGAAGCAAGTGGACAGAGTCAGGTCTGAGGGGGATTCCATATGATCACAGGATCCACTGTGCAAGAGGAATACTGCGAGAAGCAGCATGAGCTTCGGGACACCTCATGCAATAAACAGGACAAGTTTGCTTCAGGAAATCTTAATGAATCTTAACACTTGTTTTCTGAACCATCATAATCCTTCCAAACTGTAAAGCATTCTCTCCAGCCACAGACTCCCCAGTTGTCAAGGAACAGCTGTGGAGCATCAAAGCAAGCCCCTTGCTACAATCCTCATGTTGCTTTATTCCCTGGCCCCATCCTCCCCAGGGCTGAGAATATTCCTCACACCTATTGCAGTGACCACCCCCGGCTCCAGCTGACCAAGCAGCAGCATTCTGCCTTATCAGGCCAGGATGACAGGTTAGTTTAAGCAGGAGGCTAAAGTGGGGAGATCCTAGAAGCAGCCCTCTTTCTCCCCTCCTCCAAGTACTCTTCACATTATTTTGGCCATTTCACATCCACCACAAAGTGAGTGGAAAATGTAGCTTTAAACAAGGAAGAAATCAGGCACACACATACTACATTCTTTACTTGTAACACTCTGAATTTATGCGTCACCCCTCACTATTGTGTACATGTCCTATAAAATCCAAAGTTTCCTGGTTACTTCGGTGCTTTGGATTCCCTCTGATTAATGGCCTATTACAAAACTTCTGTCCTTGCAATATGTACATGTTGGGCCACTATTACTTATAGAAATTCCTGTGTATCTGCACATATACATTTCAAGCAGCAGGTGAGCCTAATCACAGCTGGCATAGCCAGGTACCGTGCCATTCCTGGGCTCCCCTGGGAACAAGGAGGGTCTCCATGGAAACTGACACCAGCACTTTTGATAACATCCTGACAGCATAATAAAATTTCATTTGTGACAGTACACCACCACAGCACAGCCAAACACTATTCTGCAGGGAAGAGCAGCTCTTGCCATCACCACCCTCCCACCCATTTGTTGTCTTGTGATCTGCACATCATTCATGCTGCCTTTGTCAGGAACTGCCCTCAAAGGGAAAGCATAATGGGAATCAACGACAACCTGTTACTCTCCTTCCCGACAGCCGTCTCCTTCTTCTCTTCACCCCTCTATGCACCTAACCCAGACATGCACGCCATCCAAAGCACGGTGCAGGACGCAGGAGTGACAAACAGATTTGCCATATGGGATGGATGGTACAAAGAAAGGAGTGTCCCAACCACTGAAGGATGGGCAAAATATGCTGAAGGGATTGAGTAAGAGGACAGAGAAAAGACAGTCAGTCATTATCTAGAGTTTGCTACTAAGCCCTCCAATTTTAATGGTAAACCAATGCTTTTAAAAATTCAGATTTTTGACATCTCTAATAGGAACGAGTGAAATCCCACAACTGCTCCTGGGGCATGGCACGCACTATGGGTGTAGTGTAGTCTGTTGGTCCGTGTACTGCACTGGGACAGATGATGGATAAAATTGTGGTGAATTTTTAGGCCCCATGTGGAAATTTTCCCCAGTTCTTGCTATGATCTGCTTTACGAGGTATAGCACTTCATCTTGTGCGTTCAATAATTCATTTTCCATCAGCGGTTTCAACCACATTGCTGACAGAAGCCAGAGTTGCACTGGTTGAAAATGAGTTAAGGAATATTCCTTTTGGCTAACTCCACGTGGAAGCTGTCACAGAGGGACATGGCTCAGACTGAGTAAAAGACCCACAAAATCCAGGGAGATTCTCAGCAGGCCTGCAGCAGCAATGCAAGGAGCAAAAGCTACACTTGAATGTAACAGAAAAGCTTTCCAGAATGATGTGTTACACTGGGGGGGTGAAGCCCAAGGGACTTGTCTGTTCACAATCATACAGTCACTCAGCCAGGACCACCCCTTGCCTCCTGTACCCAGATACCAGAACTGTGCAGTAACTCCCTAAGGGGCACAACCTCCTCACCAACAAGCCACTGTGAGCTAGAAACTGCACCAGCAACATCAACAGCACTGCTTCAGTGGAGCGGGTGCAGCACCCCAGATTAGAGGCGGACAAGGCCCTGATTCCATAATCTTGTGGGGGAGGAGGGTTCAGACAGCAGAAGTACTATAACCCACACCCTCCTGCGCCACACAAGCACAGGGCCCTCTTCCTGAGACACACTGCCAGCTGACTTGAGGAGGATGAGCTGGAAGGGGAAAATGGGGAGCACAGCCTTCGATGGGCCCACATCAGGAGCAACTTGGAGGCGACAGACCTGTATGAAGGCGAGGGGTGGAGTGTTTGCAAGGTGATGTCTTTGGGGTTGCCGAGAGGAGTGGAGACAGCGTGCAGCATGGGGTGGGAGTTGTACACACTTAGCCACTCTGCACACAATTTAGAGACGTCTAGTTCTCTCACCCTTGCCCACCTACCTCACTGGATTCCCTTCCCCACCCCAAACACGCACATTGTTGTAGCTCTGGTGTATTGTCTCATGTCCATCATTAGCGTGAGCTTTGGGAGAGGGGCTCTGCCTTCCTAATATGTTTACACAGCAAATATGAGGAAATATCATAAGAGCCACACCAGCTAGCATAGAACAAAACCAAAGGAGGTTTGACCTGAGTCCCTGAAAAGCAGTGCACATATTACTGGAATTCTGGGAGAAACAGGAAAATATTACCATCTCTTCCAGTAAAGCATGTTCTTTCAGGCCACACAGTGAGCAAAACATCATCGCTAGACTGCAAGCTCCTCCAGGACAGCATCTCTCTTTCCATAGCACTGAACTCAACATTTAACAAGTGATACTACTAGAAGCAATGCAGAGGCTGGCTATCCCACAGCTAGGCACTTCCTAGCATCCGGGACATCTGCAATTAATTCAGGTTTTAAAATGTATTGCTAAGGGTGTTTATTAAGGGAGGTAAGTGCTACAGACATAACCTCCTCCCGCCCCCCGCTCTACCGAAATACAAGTAATTCTAGCAGCTACAGTCACAAAAAGGAAGCATCTCCCTTACCCACTGGTAAGAGCATAAAATATACTTGGGAGCAGCAACCTTTATAACAGGTTTTTCCTCAAATGCTGTATTTGGCAACTGAAATCAGGAAGAGAGGAAGGAAATGCTACAGAAAGAAAGACGTGGCAGGCTGGGTCCTTACCATTCTGACAGCAGAAAGAGTGAAACAGCTGCCAACACACAGCCATAGGCTTGGCTTTCTGCAGCTCGAGCACCCAGAAGAATTTTCAGGAAGGAAACCCCCAGCATGAAACATTGTGTGGGTGAAGCCCCTGTCCACAAAGCAGCAGAAGCCATCACCTTAATCAAAACAGCAGGTCAGGCATGTACCAATGCATGCATTATCCTACAGGGAGAAGCCAGTGCTGAGATCAGGAATTAGGAGGACACTAAGCCTTTTCCAGGAAAGCCAGAAGGGGACAGGTAACTTGCTCAGGAGTGTTGGTGTCACTAGGCATAAATCTAGGTAACTCGGAAGGATGGCTCTGGGCCTATGTGAACCAAAGTACCTCTATGTGAAGCGCTTTTGTTAGCCTTACTAAAACTTTTGTAACCTCCGGTACTATGTGCTGACTACTAGCAGCTGCAAGGCCGGTTGGCACTAGATGCAGCCAATACTAGATAAGATAGGCGAAAAGCAGATGCTGTAATCAAAGTTATATGCATGAGAAAGTAACCCCTACACAGTGGAAAAGTACAGATAAAAAGAAACAAAAGGGGTATAAATACTGGGACCCCGCCTGCGTGCGGGTGTGCAGGATTTGAGATTGCTATTTTTCCCTTGCACCTTATTTGGGCTCAAATAAACTTGGTTTGCTTCTCCACCCTGGTGTGTTAATTACTGCAACGCACACCGGGCAACAAACCCCACTGTTGTCCCCCTCGGGCCCTCTGGGCCGGCAACAGGAGGTACCACACAGAGATATGTTATAGCAATGCTTCACCACAAACCCTATGCCCACAGGAACTGCAGCTGAGAGGAGCACTGTGGGTGAAATAGTGATTGATTTCTGTCCAAGGGAAGACTGCATTCGTTGTGTATTTTACTTCAGATGAACCCATGCAGTGGCATATTCAAATACAATCAATGATCACCTTGAGAAACAGTCTGAGCCTGGTGACTGAAGTCCATCCTCTTACATGGATTGCTCAAACCCATTGGTATTTTTCTACTTCCTGTTATCTAGCTAGGTGAGAAAGGATTCTTTCCCCCTGCATACCAGTTACAGTATCAAAATCCTGATCCTCTATCAATCAGCTGGAAATTTAACACCGCATGTAGCTGCATCAAAGGCTTTTTCAGAGAAGACACTTAATGGTACTGTAGCAGATCCCAGTGTTTGTCAGGTTCTAAGCCTGAACATTCCTCAAGTGCCAAGACACAAGAAGTTCTGATTTATTCCCTACAGGGTCCAAGGGCTACAGCCATAAGCATGCTATGACCTAAGCATGACAGGATGGGACATATGATGCCAGAAGCCAAGTGAGAAACCTGGGACTCAGGATCTCTCAGTACCAGAGTCTGCTTCCTTGGGATGCTGCATAAGGTCAGTGAGGACTTTTGCATGTCCATTTGCTTTATCATTCATATTCTGCAGCACAGGCTGTTTGTTTGGCGTTTGGAAATCCAATTCACACGCAAATTGTAGGATTATCAATAGTTTATGAGAAAAGGGACGAGAACATCTTTTCTAACCATCTGTGTTTGCGTATCAGCAGTCCATACAGCCCCCAACACATAGTATTACTCAGACCAATAAGACACTGAATTGCCAGGAAAATAGTGGCTATGATAAGTGTTGCTCAAGAAATTCTACAAAGGAGTTAAGAAATAACAAAGCTTCTAACACACAAACATCAGCCCAGAGGGAATTCCCTACATTCTGGAACAAGCATGCCCATGTCACAGTGAGAGAGCTTGAACCACTATCCCACAGGCACCAACATTCCTGAAGCACCTTTCACTGCCTTTGACAAGATAGCAAGGCTTCCAACTTTTACTAGTTGCTTTGGATAATTCTAGATTTGACCCTTGTCAGGGCTTGTTCTACAGATAAGGTTAGCTTGAGCAATGACCTTTAGTTGTGTACTGGGCATGAAAATGAATCTGTGCCAGCAGGAAATAACTCTGCACCCCTTAAAAACAAAGTAATCTCAAACGTGGCCTGTGTGTTATCTGAGGCACACAAAAGAGCGGCTTGTCCCAAGGTCACATGGGAGTCATTAACAGAGCAGAGAACAGAACTTGGGATTCATGACTCCTGTTTCACCAGTGTTTTAACTACTAACCACCACCTTAGGATTCAAGATTGCCTCTCTGGGTTGTGCAATTCTCTGCTACTGCAGACAGCCATTTAGGGTGAAGGTATAAAGTGAAGAACCTGAAGTCCACTGTCAGCCACCATCCTAGGCAAGGACTGGCTGAGATTCACTCTGAAGCTATTTATTCGGCTAAAGGGGTCCCTGTTAAGTGGCACAAGGAGCTTTCCCCCAGGGTTGGGCTGAGAGCACTGATTCTCAGTTTCGTTGGCCCAAGAAACAAACAACAACTAAGTGGGGTTAGCTTCTGAACCCAGATAATTTGCATAGAAGTGCAGTTCCAATCCACCATCCAGCCCTTTACTCCACCTGGCTAGCTTCATGTTTGGGGATCTTAAGTGTATTGTTACTGTGTTGGGGGAAGGCCCAGAAAGATTCAAGGCATAACCCCATTAAATCTGATTTAGGGGGCACAAATGCTGCTTTGTTAATTTGTTCTAACAACTGCTGAAAGGGACCCCCATCTTTGCAATCTGCCTGATCTCAGCAGAACAACATAAATTTGCTCAAGTCATCCTGAACAATGCTGCTCATGTAACATCTCTTCCTGTAGGCACTCAAAACTGCCTCAGTAAGACTTATACCAAATGTTTCACTGGACCTTCTTAGAGTCTGCATATTGGCTCCCCAGATTGAACCAGGTAGTATACTGATCAGGTTGTTTCTGGTCTTTATTTTCAGTAAGGCCTTGGTAAGGTGTTCTTGAATGTCCAGGTGTGGTTCAGTGTAACACCTAAATACACCGCTTTAGGTCATGGTCAAGCTCTGCCATTCAGTAAAATGTCAAGCTGAATGTTGGCTTTTCGTGGCTTACATGGAAACAGCTGGAATCTGTCTTTTTGGTACTTGGTTTAAAAGTTTCCATCTTCGACAACAGTGGGCCATCTCTCTCATTGCCACATTCAGGATTTCTTCTAAGTGACTGAAATCCTGGTCCCACACAGCCAGACAGATACTCTGTAGCAGAGTATTGCTCCCTGTGTGGGTCATCTCATCTCACAAAGGATAGTCGACAATCAGCTAAATGAAACGATGCAGATAATCACTAGTACCATGAGATCGACCAACCCAGCCTCGCTGCTGGTCCTGTCCAACCTTGCCCCTTCTGACATGAGGTGACAAGTCGCCTTGCAGAATCTTGCTCCTTAAGGTGCAAGACATGCCACATCTACCTGTTTAAAAAAAGTGTGTCTAATCCACCAATCTACTATCTTAGCTCATGGCTCCCCCTTTGGACAATTCATTTGAAGAACCTCAAAGTCACCTCCAGATGTACTACATGGCAAGGTTTCAAACATAGCCATTGTTTATCTTGTGAGACATTTGAAGCCCAATCCCCCCTTTTGACCTCCCACACCATCTGTAGGCAAAACTCAATAGTTTTCAATGTAGAATTAACAGATGTGCTGCAAATGACTACTAGTGGGAACTTTCTGACTCTCTCTTTACCACTGTGGCCGGTTAGAAGATTTTGATCATAAACTTGCAGGCTGCACCTGTTGGCAATGGCTGCCTGATTCATTCATGGACTTGCACAATGCCCTTCCCTCAGCTACTGAACGGTTAAGACATTTAGACGAAGATGCTTGACTTCAACGTCTACGTAAATGCAATCAATAAAAAAACCGGACCTTCAAATACATCCCAGATCTCCTATACATCAGTTGCTTTAGTGCACACTAGAGAAGCAGAAGCCACAAATTCTTCATACTTCAGCCTAGGCAATCAGCCTAACTTTCACTTAAACCAGCAGATATTGATGTCAATTAGCAACGTGCTTTCACTCTGGAAATACGTCAAGCTCAAAAGGCATATTGTCAACTACCAGAGACAGACATTATTCCTGAATTCATGTTACCTAAATCACAGTCTACAATTATTGCCTTTAACAAAAAAAAAACCTCTGCAGCCTTGACCTTTAAAGCTTCACCCAGCTCACTTTTATGCACACAGAATTAGAAGATTGCTTTATATACTAATCAAAATCGTTTAAGGGATCAACACTAATAGAGTAGCCCAAAAAAATGTTTTAAAAAGCAAAGAAAGACTTGCTTTAGAAGGAGAGAGGCAGTACAGTCTCATGTAGTACTTCTCACCCTGTCGGGGTCCACAACCTAAAAAAGGCTCAGGTCATCTTGCAAGCCACCGTATCCAAAAATCCTTTGGAGTCTGATTGTGGGATCTTGGCCCTAGAAAGAAGCAACAGGTAGTTTTTGGGTGCTGAAGCTTGAGAGTTATGGCAGATGTTGATGGAGTATTGGGAGCTGTTGCTTTGGGTATCAGTCTGCTGGAGTGGAAGGGGTGCTTGTTTCCTGTTCAGGTGCAGGAGAATAATACTTTCAGTGGTTGCAGAATTGGCTCTACAATTCCTTGCAAATTCATTTCTGAGCCCTAGTGCAGAGCAATGGGTGGTGTGAGGGAATAAGAGAGCAAAGAGAGATTGTTATATGATTGGGAATCAGTGAAAGCACAGAGCCAAGGTGCTGGTAGCAGAGACGGCAGCAAGATGGGAGAGGGAGTGCCTGGCCTATAGGATTTCATTGCTCATGTAACTTTACTTCCTCGGCACCCACTTCCCACATTGCATCCCACTGACCGAGAAGTGCTGGGTTAGTGGTAACTGCACAGAACAAGATGTCAAGGACTCTAGGTTTTATTTCTGGTTCTGTCCCAGGCACAATGAGTGGCCTTCAGCAAGTCCCTTAACCTTCCCTGTGCCACTTTCCCCCTCCAACAAGGACAATACTTAGCTCCCATAGGTGTTGTGATGATTAATTCACTGATATTTGTTAAGCACTCTTCAATACTTATATATGCTGACTCAGAAGGACAAAGCATTAACAAATTTGTTTCTGGCTTGTAAATTGGAGCTAACAGTGTTTTATTGCTGATGTGCCAGGCAAACAGTAGCCACTCGAGAAGATGGAACTAGCCAGCAGACTGATCCAACAGGGGGTTATAGATACCACCTGGCAGAAGTCGCACAGCAGTCAGCAGCTCTAATCAGATATGTCAAAATGGCACTTCAGCTGGCCAGATCGGTAGAAGAGATGCTGACCCATCTTAGAAGAAGGCTCCTCTGTGTGGCTCTCACATCCCTGTGATATTAATCTATGCTCCTGATATTTGGATGATTGCTACATAAGGGCTTCTTACATCGGAAAGGAAATGTGGAATATGGTAGGATGTTATTCACAAAAGCAGAATAACTATTGTGCACTAATTCCCCATGTAGACACCCATTCCACAATAGGTGCTTTTTTTGCAATGTATGCAATGTAATGGGATTTAAATTCACACCCTACTTAATTCCATGCTAACTTTCCAGGTAGACAAGCCCTAAGCTCTTTCTGAGAAGTACAGGATGTGCAAATCTCACATTAGCAAGACAACCTGCTCAACTTCAGAGTGTTTTTAGCTAATGTTTCAGAACTGGTGCATACCAGAGTTTCTTGGGAGCAAGGTGAATGGAGCTGCTTTGCAAGATGTTAGAGTGTTTTCAGTATAGTGCATATGCCACCTCATTACCACAGGGTTGTCAGCTACATTATTAAATTAGAATGGTGCCAGGGCAGTATGCAGGTGATCTTGTAAAAGACAGTTGCCTAACTGCCCAAGGTTCACTGTTGGAGAGGGGTGGGAGTGGGGGCAGAAGCAGGGGTAGTTTGCGCTTGTAAGGAAAATAGCTGAAGGTTTGTTTTTAAAAAACACATACTATACTGAATAAACACTGCAAATAGACATGAAAAGGCAAGTCAGAATTCAGAGCCATTAACCCGGAAAGGCTCTTTTACTCAACAGCATAGCTAGAAGTCTTTTCAGTTAAGGCTTTAGTAAGAAAGACAGTTAGTGCCACTGATGCAGCCAACAACATGCAGAGAGAAGACTATATATAAAGCCAGACTTTGGAAAGTCACCTTGGCAATCGGGAGCAAACTGAACAGATTCAATAAGATACATTGCTAGCACACAAACGGACTCTCCAGTACACATCTTCTACCTGAGCTGACTGAAAGAAAGAACAAAACTGATGAGTAACTAGCTTTTCATGGATTCCGTTTAAGCTTTATACTGCAGCTATAACACTTAGCACTCATTCAGTGCTTCACTTCTTAAGAGCACTTTACAAAAACCACTACCTAATACACCACCACAACTCCCCTGGGAGGTAGGCAAAGAAATATTATTGCTCTCCTTTTATAGCGGGAGAACTCTGAGGCACAGAGAGGTGATGTGACTTGTCCAAGGTCATACTAGGATCCCATGGCAGAGCTAGGATAAGATTCTGCTTCTATGTTCAAGCCATTAGGCCACACTACCTCTCTGATTGCCATGTTGGATCAGGAAAGAATTTCCCCTGCAGGTCAAATTGGCAGTGACCTTGGGGTGTTTTAACCTCTCTCTGCATGCATATGGGTGTGGATCACTTGCTCAGACTATTTGGATATAACCCACTGCAAGGGCCACAGGCATGGTGCTCCTCGGTCTCTTCTGTTCTCTACCTGTGGTACACAATAGTTAGGCTCCTGTGAGCTGTAATACTTCGGTCTAATTTCAGTTGTTGAAGGGTGTTAGTGACCTATGATGCAGAAGAGGCCAGACTAGATCTCGTAGTCTCTTCTGACCTTAAACTCTATGACTCGCTGGGTGGCTAACATCTGCAACATTTAATGGAAAAAAAAATCTATTTAGAGAAATATTGTGAAAGTGCACAATTGTTATGAGTCTGTTTAGTCAGGCTAGACTCCTAGAATTTGCCTGCACCTTTAAAAAAGTGTTCTGAACCCTGGGGTCAGTCAACAATCAGGCATGTGGAATTTCCACACCAGCAAGTTTTAAGACATACTTACCCATTCTTTAATAGATGGGCACTACAGAAAACCCTAAGTGCTGCACGTGCAAATTGGATCTGCAACTTAATAGCTTCTTAGGCAGTGTGCATTTCTGTACTAGCCAAGTTAGTCTTCATTTGTTGAGCTCCAACAATGCATTTGGCAATGTATAGAACAGAGAGGAGATGAGAGCCCTTTCCTCAAGGAGCTTACAATCTAAGCAAATGGAGGGGAAGGGGGGGAAAATCACAATGATTTCAAAGGTAAGGAATACAGTTACTCAACCCTCGCGCCCCCGCCCAATCATTGCTTTTATAAAAAAAATAATGTCCCTGCATGTAAAGAACCAGAATGGAGAGAGGAGCCCACAAGCATCTGTATTTCTCAGTTCACTTTTATAACTGTCAATTCAGGAAGCCCACTCACAAAGACACTTGTTATATAGCAGGAAAGAACTGAATCCCACAAACTGTCAGTCATTTCCATCCTGGCAACACACAAGAAACCCAAATAGCCACACAGATTTCTGCAAAGGAATTTGCAGATGCAAGTTTATAGGCGGTCTTACCTATAAATGTGTAGGCTGTCTTATTTAACAATAGGCTATTGGAGGGGAGAGTTAATACATTCCCACTTTAGTCCTATAGTCCTACATCAGTAACATTAACATCACATCAATGCAACCACAGTAATTTGCTCTGTATAGTTATGATATGATACACTAGCAGCAGCTCACAATTGTGTACAAATTGCATCAGCTCATAAGTGAATACAGGGACTGTCTTCTTTGCAACTTGTCTACACAGTGCCTCGTGCAGTTGGGCCCTTATTCTTTGTTGCAGGTCCTAAGCCCTACCATAATACAAGGAAAAAAAACTACAGCCTTTAGTCTGCAACAACCAGATGCCCAGTGTAAACGGAGATATAAAAGAATGGATCCAACTACATGCAGCGGCCTTCCACAGCTGTAAATCCTTCTCAGAAGCCCAGGAAGTGGCTGTGCAGCACTCCAGAGTGCACACTGTTGTAGGAATCTGGAAAAGAATTCTTACAACAATAAAAGTGATAAAGTGGCCTTATATAGGAACTGGTCTCAGTTCCTGCATCTCGGAACAAAAATGTATGCAGAACCATAATACATGTGTGTATGCACGATTCTTTCCCTACCCCAACATATACATTTTAATTATTTTGTTTTAAAACAAGAAATTACCATTTACTCCTAGTTTGCTGTACACACTGTATATTGTACAAACTCCAGCACTGTTCATGCACCAGCATCTGGGTTACAATGTTGTCCCTAAGGAGACAGAGAGGGTAATTTTCTGTTCACTTGTGTAGCACTATAAATCCACTAACCTTAAGCCATTGAAGAGCTGTTTAGATTTATCCAGTAGGTAACAAAAGTCGGTGACTGTTTTCCTCTCTCCCTGAGGGATATCATCTTCAGCTCCTCCAGATGACATGATTTCTTTTAGGGCAAATTCAGTCCTAGAAGAAAGGAAAGACAAAGACTGAATGCAACTAGGAACTCTGCAGACAGGTTTAAGCATGATGATTTCACAAGGATAACGAAACAGATCAAACATGCAAATCTCCCACAGGTTACTTTCTTTGAGGCTCACTAAAAGTTACAACAGGAATATTAGCTTAGGATCAGAAAACCCTAACAAAGCATGGGGATATTTACAGCATGGCTCACTAGTTAACAGAGCAAATGAAAATGGCACAATAACCATGAAATAAAAATAACTTGTTGACAGGACTATTAACGACAAAGCACAAATAAAAGGATGTGTAAACAAAACCTGATTTTGACGACAACTCCCTCTAGGTTTGTCTATTAGCGAAGTGATGTGGTTGCCCCACAGCAATGTTTAGAGAGAGAAGAGGCCCAGGCCCTAAATCTGTTTATTACATGTGTTGCCACATATTTCCTTTCCTTTCACAGTTGTTGGAACCTGTAGTTTCCTGTTCATCACCGTAGGACAGCACAGAGGACATCAGCTGTGTTTCCAGGAAGACCTGCCCAAAATGATGACTGTTGCCCTGCATTTCTTCACCCTCTGTCAGCCCTAAGGGCTGCAACCCCACAAGGATACCTACACAAACATTGATTTTTTTATTATTCATCTGTGCACTACTTTACATTGTGCAATAACTGTGTTCATACACACAATTATAACATAGCAAGGATCTGTAGTGTGGCTAGACCTAAAACTGAGTAAAGGTGTCAAAGTTATAAGGACACAATGATCTTTTTGGGAAACTTGTCTGAAATTAATCCACAGCAAGCTTGTTATGATCATCCAACAGTGAACAGGGAGCTACAGGTTCTAACACCTGCAATAAGATGTGCTGCATTTTAAATAGCTAGTCACTCTGGGGCCCATCTTTGCTCTTTAGAAACTTGTGTTGTGTAAGGTAAACACATCATGCCATTATTAGGAAAACAGAGAGGACCAAGTATTTTTGGCATCTCTATGGAATCTTGCAAACTAATGGGGGTTTATTTTGGGGGGAGGGAGGGGATTTGAAATAAATTCCATTTGCACAGGAGCATTGTGCAGTGACTGTATATGAACAGCCATCTGCAATGCTAAATTCAGGCCAAGAGGTAGCAGGGCCCGCCCTGCAAGGAGAGCATGGCAAAAGGGAAGATTACATGCAGACACTGGAAAGTAACTGCAACTATTTTCCCATCAAACATCATGCCAAACCCTCAACTCAACCAGACTTTGCTTAGTACTTGGCAGTGCATGAAATGGTGTCACAGGAAAGTATAACCAAAGTGGCAACTCCCTCCTTCACCTTGTAAGGGTACGTACGTGAACATGTCCCACCAAACAAGGAACTTTGTGTCTGCCTGTGTTTGGCAAGGGGCATGTATTCACTTTCCTCTCTCACATGCTGACATAATGACACACATGGCTTTATCACTAGAATGTGGTTTGCTTTGCACAGACCAATTGCTGAAGAGATTCAGAGGGGAAAGTTAAGAAACATCTGTCCAACTGATTTTCAATTAATTACTCCTGTGATATGCCAGACAATATGCAAGAGCTCAAAACATATCAATCACATATCAATGGTTACCAGTATGAACTAAGAAAGCAGGACCTGGGTGCAATGAAGAACCAGTTTGCATTTGAAGCTTCCAGCATCAAATATTTAACATTTTACGCACAATGAAACATGAGACAATAACTATTCCAAGCACCGCCATATGAAATTCACCCAACAAAAAACACATGGTGAGAAGAGAGCTAGAAACAGATGTGCAAAGCAGCTGAGAGGTAAGTCAAGTATTTCAGGAAGAGGGACTATACCCCAGATCCTCTGTGCTCCGCAGCAAGCTTGACCTAAATCCTGTGGCAAGGCCCCTGGATTCTGCAGTGCTCCACTGTGGCAGACAGGATACTCTACAACAGCTTCAGATAATGTTTTTTAAATGTAAGGTTTGAATTACATATAAATCATAGTAATACAGTCAGTACAGTATGTTTAACTCAGTGATGTATACAGTTTATTTTTTGCTGCCTCAAAATTCTTAAATTTTTAATGTCTTTAAGGATACTACAAGATATCCAAATGGCTACTAACACTGGTTCAGCTCCATGGGTGCAACATCAGGAGCCCTCGATTAGGCAAGCACAACAGCTATCCCTGTATTTAACATTTGCAATTAGACCCCCTCTGAGCAACAGTGTGTTTTTCACTTTCACTCTCTAAGACAGGAGTTTGAAAAATGATAAACTACAAAACTGTCAGCACAGAAAGGCCCCAAGAGACAAAAATCCTTCCTGTACGAGATAATATAATCATCTCTGAATCATAACAGCTTGTTAGGGCTGAGGGGAGAGAATTTATCAGAGAGTCAGTCCAGGAAAGACTCGTAAGTCATGAAGATACATTTGGGACAGCTACACTCTATCCTGCTCCCAAATCTTTGCAATGATGTCTGATCTTCTCCCCTTGTGGAATCTATTTCACTGCCCATTTGCTCTGTCTAGTCTACTGATGCCATATCACATCCTAGGAGAGATTATATACATGTGCGCACACATGCTAGGAGGAGAGGGATTAGATAGCAGGAACTCATGTTTTAATGATATTTAAAACCATATATTTTTGTGCTCAGTGGAGGAAGACTTTTACATTTTACAGTCACAGAAAGAAGAAGCTATGAAGCCAGCACAATCTGCCTTGATGACAGATTTTGTTGATGTAGAAGTGCAAGAAGGAAGAGGAGCACATTCTGGTGCTGTGCAGGGACCTGAAGAGTTATTACCACTGGGCCACTGCACTGTGACATTCAATTTACTACCTACTTGCAGCTTCAAGAACTTATGTATGCTGCAGCCAAGCCTGACACAGATGCTCTCGAGCCCAACCAACAGCCTAAGCTTAGTCTAGGAGGAGGGATGATTATAAAGTTTGGGTGGTTTCAGGGCATTGCTTTTCAGGACAAAGACGACACAGGAAAACAGCTTAGCTTTAAATTAATGGGATAGGGGGTCTTTTACATCATTAAAAGGTCTTAGAAAGCCTAATCCCTCAATACTGATATTTTGTGCTGTTTTGTACAATTCATGTGCAATGTATACTCAACTGACATCTAGAGTCACTCTTTAGTCATTAAAGGTCACATTTAGATAGCAGCAGTGAAGCCTCAGGACAACAGTCTTCTCAGCTCTGTAAAATTTACATATGAAACTCCACAGGCCTACTCCAGAGCTGCCAAATCTTGGATGCTCTGCATGCTGCCACCCCCCCCCCCTTATAAAATTCTGCAGACTGTCCTAAATGCTCTCAGTAGAAGTTTAAGTTTGGGGATGATTCCTGAAGTATTTCATAAAGATATTCAGAAAGGCAGAGTTCCCTTATCAGCCCTAATAAGCGCCCTCTTTTCCCAGGCACAGCAGGTAATGCTGCCTGGCCAGTCACTGTTTCAGTCAGGGTTGCTGTATAACTTTCAGCAATGCAGTTCGTATGGATACCCAGACCTGTGGATAGGCCCATTTTAAATACAGATTAATAACCAAGTCAGCCATACCCATTTGCCAGCCGATGCCAAATGATTTTCTAGTCTCAATGCACTTCACAGAAAAGCCCGGACAAAGCACAAGTACACATTACTAGTTAGCCACCCTACTGCTCATCGGCAGTCTCAGCAGAGAGGCCAAGTACCTAATGGATATGCAAATGACCACCTCTTTCATCCATAGAGATAGTCTCTCCACAGCAGGGGTTGAGACTGTACCTGTTCTGAAGAGTTGCCTTCAGCCTCCAATGCTGTTAACTCAGGACAAAAAACATACTTTAAAAAACAAAAACTTAAAAACAAATGAGTGATGTTAAAAAGTCAGCTGCAGTGAACAGATACTGCATTTTATGCAACAACCCTTCCCAAGTCTGAAATCAAAGAAGGAACACGCTGGGTAGCTCTGCAAAGCATTCTGTAGCTCTGTCAACAATCCAAATGTGCAAAATTAATATATGGGCTAAAATACAGTGTAAGAGGACACAGTTTACATAGAGCTAAAGGGATTGAAAAAGGCTTAGCCCATGCCACCCCACAGTCCATTGAACAGACACTGAGTGCAGGATCAAACTCAGAAAGGTCTGCCTTTGGGCAGGTTTGTTCTATTAAACCAAAACCAATATTTGGATAATGACCTGGATTTGGGCAATAATAATTATATCCAGTAAACAATCACTCACGCAGCAAGAACCATATTTGCAACACTATTCAAAACATTTAAAAGGGGGGAAGGTATGGGGACAGGTGAAAAGAGACAACAGATTATTCTGTGGCCAAATAAATGTTACGGTTCCCTTCCGAGCCACTCTCTTTTTAAAGCCGTGAAGTGTTGCGCAACACTTCAGCAGACTAGTCAGAGGAAGATTTCCATTTGTAATCTTGCTTCCTGAGAAGTGAAGTCCACAAATATAATTTAACCTATACCCAGCCACTCTGCAGCCTGTTTAATTCTTCGTTGACTTTGGTACCCTACCCTCACCTCAAACAAATCCACATGACATCTGTTAGTCCCAGCTCCCAAACCTTTACAAAACCCAGTAACTGCATAAAAACAGACACTCATAAGAGATCATTTGAGCTTGGGCCACCATGTCAAGACTGCATCAGACACAAGGTCTCAGCTCAGGCAGGAGAATGAGTACAACTTTCCTAAAATCTTTCTCCTGCACAGCCACCCCCTCAATCTCAATGAAGTTTCACTGGCTAGTTTGCTCTCTTCTGATCCCCACCCATGGATCACCATCTTGTAGTTGTGGAGAGGCTTGTGTGTCTCAATGACCCAGAGATGCTGCCTGGGCTCATGTACTCCCTTAGGGTCACCCATGGCAGAATGGTCAAGGGTGAGGTTCCAGACAAAGTGTGATCCAAGAAGTCCCTAACAGCAGAGCCGACAGAGGATAACTGCACAATGGAGGTGAAACTGTTGTGTAATGTTACAACAGCTGTAAAGGAGGATGAAGGGCTGAAGCAGATAGAGGACTGAGATTGTAGCACCCATGTAAATCAGTTGCAGAGGTAAGGCTCAATTAAGAAAAAGAAGTTGAAAAATATAACCACCAACAGCAACAAGCAGCAGGGTCAATACTGGAAAACAACATTTAAATGTGTAATTAAAACCAAAGGGTCTTAAATTTCACATGGTGGGGGGAGGATTAAATGACATTATGTGATGCCCTTTAGTTTTCTAGGTTCTCTATTGGACACCTTAATAGTCCTCACAAAATGAATGGAAATTTTCAATACGCTCTGTAAAATTGTACCACTGCAAGCTAACTCAATGCTGAAAATCCACACACCATTAAATCCTCTCCCTTCTGATCTTAAACATACCTGTAGATTACACTGCCCAGAATCTATCAAATGCTTTTTATACTTGCATATGGGACTGTGGTCACTCTGAACATAAAAAGTGTTCTGCCACACCAGATACATACTAATATATCTTGATGGATTCCTTCAGGCTACATGATTTATACTTAGATTTATAGAATATAGTGATAAATGACAAGTAACCAGGATCTCATCAGGTACAGGTAAATAAATCCAAGTGCTAAAATGCCCATGACCCCACAGCCTTCAGAAAGGGGACATCTATTTTCCATTTTCTGGAACTTAATTCTTCCATCTTTTAATGACTTTATTTTGATGATGGGGTCTTTGCTTCCCATTAACACCAATTTATCTGGCAGATCCAAGATGCAATTTGCAATTTTCATTAAGTGGTAATTTAGAGGAGAAAGAATATTAGAAACAGCTAAAGCAGGCATGGCCAAAGCCCAGCTCATGAGCCACACGGGGCTCCTTTACAGTTAAAGTGCAGCTCACAAGCCCCCCCACGCTTCCCCGCCCTTCTCCACCTACCAGACTACGCGGGGAGGGGGAGGGAGTTCAGGGCATCTGCCCTGCAGCAGGGTGGTGGGACTAAGGGCTTTAGCAATGTGCGGATGGGGGGGATGTCAGGGCAGAAGCTCTGTGTCCCAGCAGATGCCGCCCTGCAGGGCAGAAACTCCACGCCCTGGTAGGCACTGTCCTGCAGGGCAGGTTGTGCATATCTTGAAGCTCTTGAACATCTGAAAAATTACTGTATGTGGCTCAGAGGCTCAGGAGGTTTGACTACCCCTGACCTAAAGTATCCAGCAATTGAATAAATGGAAACAGAATGTTTGTATTTTAGCAAAAGTGCAGAGACAATGTTAAAGCGTTTGTGTTTTAGCAGTAGATGAACTTCCCTGTTGTAACCTTGAAGTTCGTATTCCCAAATTCATACTTTATTACTCCTGTTACATTAACATGTACCACTCCCAAACTCTATTTGTAAACATCTGAACCTACAAAATTTGAGTGAGAACACCAGCTAGCGGTTCCCACTGCTCACCCAGAGGGCAATCAAAGACAGCCTGGTTTTGGTAATGCCAAATCAATAGTTTTTTTAGTATTATGATGGACTGTTGGTTTCAATCATCTCTAATGGGTTTAGCTACAGCAAGTTTGAGCACAGTGGGAATGGTTTACTGAATTATATTGTTTGTAAGCATTTCTTTGAAACTTCAATGGAGATCCACTAGCACGAAACCTATCCCCAGCCCAGTAGTGGGGAGATGAGGGAGTACATTAGAATGTAAAGAGGAGGGAACACTGCCATAAGTGACCTTGGTGGAAAGACTGGGATGTAAGGAGAAGGGTTTAGAAAGAAAGCCAACCAATTGCAAGAATTAATGTGTTGTTAACCCAACAAAAACCCAGCCACTGGTAGAAAAAACAGATATGGATAGAAAGAAGCAGAATCAGAATTTTCTTGCAGAAATGTGAGAAAAAAGTCATCGTGAATGAGCACACAGAGAAAGACAAGTGTAGTATAATGGGAGAAGATGAAGAGTGCTACTGTGATTCATCACTACAGAGCAGGAAAACAAGGAGCTCAGAAAAAAGGAGAAAAAAGTGCACAGATGGATAAAGGAAGTATTTTACAGAAAATTAGCTTCTAAACATTCAAACCATTATGACTAGCAGCAGAGAGGCTATTCCCTCTGCCACAGTGGAATGCCCAAGAGAGTCAGCCATTATAAATTGCATTAAATTAGTAAAAAGAAAATATAAGCCAGTTACTATTGTGTTTCAAATTTCAGAGCAGAACTGAATGTTTCCATAACTACAATCTTCTCTCTTATTTTCATGCCTCCCCTCCCCCAAGAGAAGTTAAATGACCAGGATAGCAAACAGTGGGAACTTGGGACTCCATTCTCAGTATCTCATTGAAGGCTGTAATTATGTACTGACTAGCAAGGAGGACATGAGCGTGAAGACAAATTAGGACAGAAAGGAAGGGAAAAAAAACTTCGCAGGTACAGCGCTTGAAATTACTACTGAACAGGACAAAAAAGTCTCAAAACAATAGAGAGGAATATAAGAAAGAAAAATGAGACATTCAGGTGCTTAGATCATTTAAATAGCGTGACAATAAAGCTCCTCGGCTTCCAGTGGTTGGTGGAGTTATTTTCTATTTACACATACACACCCCTCCCTCAGACCAAAACACAACACACAAATGGTTGCCAGACTGTGTTTAAAACCTCTCATAGCACAACCTTTCAGTTGTATATTAAAATCATGCACAGCCTAAAAGTTAACAGAAAAGTAAAAACTTAAAAACCGTGCACACACAAAAGGGTCTCATTACTACATTTCCTGCCAAGAAAACATCCCCCAAGCATTCAAAATATCCTCCACTTGGCTCCTATTTATCTCATACTGTTTTATCACATGCATGCACACATTAAAAAAAAAAAAAAAGGAAAGGACTCTCTTTGAACATATTTTACAAAACCCTACCAAACATCTTTTCAATTCAGTGTATATTGAATTAGCTACTTAATGGTAAAGCTATACAAAGTTTTCAGAGGAAGTCCTCTACAAAAGACACAGGCATCAGAAGATCCAGGTTCAACACCTGGCTACACCACAGACTTCATGTGTGCTTTCAGCCTAGGTTTCCTGCTCTGTAAAGGTGCAACTTGCCAACTTTGTTAATGTTTGTAAAGCACTTTGTAACAAAGTATTCTATTAATATACAGAAAGTGAATTTCCTAAGATCCCCACTATTTATATTAGGATATAAATAGTTCAACTGAAGTCTATACAGATTAAATGAAATCATAAAAATATGCATAATTACATCCCTGTGTTCGGGTTAATTTCTCAAACCATCTCTAGTCTGAACAATCTGTAAACCTCATTCTTCAAATGAGGAAGCAAATACTTACAGAATCCTGTAAGAAATATTCATTGTTATTTCTAGTCTCCATAAAGATGACATTTTCCACTAGGAATCACAAATCTGTCAAAATCAGAAGCAATTAAAAACACAACAGGTCAACAAAATGAAGAATTGTGAGGGCCCAGGTTCATTATTTTCACCACCACCCAGACCTGGGAATGCGTCCAAAAATAAAACCAAATCATTCATAACGAGTCCACTGGGAGAAAAGTATCAGGATCCCAAACAAGCAGAAACAAAAACATCTCCAATAGTCTCCCCAGTTTCAGGACATCAAAGGACCTTTCCAAAAAGCTTGAAAGAGCCTCCAATGCTTTATGGGAAACAAATGTTCTGTTGAAAAAGACTATGTAATTCTCAGCACCTATTTTAATTACTAGGAATACTTTCATGAAAACAGGATCTTTTGTTTGGAAGGTTTCATCTGTTTATTCCCCTCCTCATTTAACAACAATGCAATTGAAGGTCTGGGTAAATAAAGCAAGACTAATTTTTCTAGGTCAGTTTGAGGCAATTTGCTATGCATTCATTTAAGTACAGCCACAGCCCCATTTTTGATACTACTTACTTGTCAATGACATTTGTAGTTCAGTTGATAGCTTTACCTGAGAAGATACCTTAGAGCAGTGGCTCTCAAACTTTTGTACTGGTGACCCCTTTCACATAACAAGCCTCTGACTGCGACCTCCCTTTATAAATTTAGCACTATTATAAATGCTGGAGGCAAAGAGGGACTTTGGGGTGGAGGTTGACAGCTCGTGACTCCCCGCATTATAACCTCGTGACCCCCTGAGGGGTCCCAACCCCCAGTTTGAGAACCCCTATTATAGAGCATCCTGTCAACACAGTCTCCCTAATGGAATGGTGCAGCCTGCTCCCCTTGAATTCATCTGCCAGGCCAATTCTTCCAGTTCAGTTGTCAATCAACACAGAAGCAAGAGCAAAGTAGCACACACCCTGTCCATAAACACAATGCCGAGCATCCCAGGGGGTCTAACACTATCTCAGACACACCCTACATTTAGCTGCCATTGAACTATTCAGACATCAGAGCAAGGAGCTAAAGAAAAGACCTGGTTTCATGCAAAAAAATAAGTTTCCCTAGCAATAAGTAAATATGTAAGAAAACAAGATCTAGTGGCATGCTAGTGTTTAAACTAGGGCTGTCGATTAATCGCCGTTAACTCATGCAATTAACTCAAAATTAATTGATAATTTTATAATGAATCGCAGTTTTAATCACACTGTTAAATTTTAATCGGTATTCTATTGTTTATTAAATATTTTGGATGTTTTTCTACATTCATATTTTATATATATATATTATTCTGTGATGTAACTGAAATCAAAGTATATATTTTGATTACAAATATTTGCACTGTAAAAATAAACAGAAATATTATTTTTCAATTCACCTAACAAGTACCATGGTGCAATCTCTTTACCATGAAAGTGCAACTTACAAATGTAGATTTTTTTTTGGTTACGTAACTGCACTCAAAACCAAAACAATATAAAACTTCAGCGCCTACAAGTCCACTCAGTCCTACTTCTTGTTCAGCCAATCACCAACATAAACAAATTTGTTTACATTTACAGGCGATAATGCTGCCCTCTTCTTTACAGTGTCACCAGAAAGTGAGAACAGGCATTTGCATGGCACCTCTGTAGCTGGCATTGCAAGGTATTTACGTGCCAGATATGCTAAACATTTGTATTTCCCTTCGTGCTTTGGGCACCATTCCAGAGGACACACTTCCATGCTGATGATGCTCGTTAAAAAAATAAATGCCTTAATTAAATTTGTGACTGAACTCCTTGGGGAAGAATTGTACGTCCCCTGCTCCATTTTACCTGCATTCTGCCATATATTTCATGTTATAGCAGTCTCGAATGATGACCCAACACATGTTGTTCATTTTAAGAACACTTTCACTGCAGATTTGACAAAACGCAAAAGGTACCAATGTGAGATTTCTAAAGACAGATACAGCACTTGACCCAAGGTTTAAGAATCTGAAGCGCCTTCCAAAATCTGAGAGAGGCAAGATGTGGAGCATGCTTTCAGAAGTCTTAAAAGAGCAACATTCAGATGCAGCAACTACAGAACCCGAACCACCAAAAAAGAAAAATCAACCTTCTGCTGGTGGCATCTGACTCAGATGATGAAAATTAACATGCTTCAGTCCACACTGCTTTGGATTGTTATTGAGCAGAACCCATCATCAGCATGGACGCATGTCCCCTAGAATGGTGGCTGAAGCACGGAGGGACATATAAATCTTTAGCGCATCTGGCACATAAATATTTTGCGCCACCGGCTACAACAGTGCCATGAGAATGCCTGTTCTCACGCTCAGGTGACACTGTAAACAAGAAGCGGGCAGCATTATCTCCTGCAAATGTAATCAAACTTGTTTGTCTGAGTGATTGGCTGAACAAAAAGTAGGACTGAATGGACTTGCAAGCACTAAAATTTTACATTGTTTTATTTTTGAATGCAGAGTTTTTTGGTTTTTTACATAATTCTACATTTGTAAGTTCAACTTTCATGACAAAGAGATTCACTACAGTACTTGTATTAGGTGAACTGAAAAATACATTTTTTTTTACAAGGCAAATACTTGTAATAAAAAATGAATACAAAGTGTACAGTGCTCACTTTGTATTATGTGTTGTAATTGAAATCAATATATCTGAAAATGTAAAAAAAATCCAAAATATTTAAATAACTGGTATTCTATTATTGTTTAACGGTGCGATGTATTAATCACAATTTTTTTAATCGTGTGATTAATTGCTTAACAGCCCTAGTTTAAACAAAGCTGTTTTTAAAGATTTTAATGAAGCATCAGCTAATTATGTAAAGGACCCCATTTCCAGTATAATATTCATATATTAGGGAGCTACTGGAAGTGTCCTATTGACAATATAGGTGAAGATGAAGCAATGGGTTTGATGGAAAAGGATGCACAGATTTACAAGGAAAGTGCAAACAAATAACTTGACAGCTTCTGTCAGGAATTAGGAAATGAGAAAGACTATCAGATACAAGACAGATTTTCTACTTACTGAACAATAAGGGCAGGCTGTTATCTATTACTATAACTGTCTGTAGATCACCTGCACCCTTCTGAACAACTGTAGGACCCACAGCTGAACTCACTTCACCTTGCATTTACTGACCTACCTGTCAGTCTTGCATTCAACTGATTATTATTGGATTATTGTTGTGTGCTATGAAACCACTCCATTTCTGTTAAGGTTCTGACAAATCAAAAGGGTATATAGTACCATGATTAAAAATAATTCCTCCCCAAGTCCCTAGCTGCCCTCCTTCTTCCTCAGTAGGTCTCAGAGATCACAGACCAGTCCTAGATGTTAGGGAATTGGATTCAGAGCCTCTCATTTCAAGGTCATAGATACGGAACATAGTGACCAAAAGTCATTCCTCTCCTAGAATTCTCCTGTTGCCTACATGGAATAAATCTGTCAAATTAAAAGTTCTAAGAATTTTAGAAATGAGATGTGCTATGCCATTCTAAGGGTGATTTTCCTTAGATCTTCAGGAAGATCTTGGATTTTAATGACGTGTATGATGTCATGATAGTCCAAGTGTTCTCAATATACCTGTTCCTTGGCCAGGTACCACCTCTAGTATACCAATTACAAATTGTGCAAACTAAACCAAAATAAAATAAAATAAAAGTTGGTCAACATGTGTCCATGAAAATGGACACTGTCCTGTTAAGGACTGTGACACTGCAACATCACTAAATTCTCTTTGTAGGGAGCATGACTTAAGTATTGCTGCTGGTAACTCATTCTCTTTCCTGTGGAGAGTTGATGCAACAGACTACAGCACACACAAGTAGTCAAAGTTCGAGCTCTGTATTCACCCTGCTCTGTTTCCTGTAGTAATCCTTGTTCCACACTATGTTCTCTGCTTGGGCCTGATTTCTGAACACACCGATATCCCACAAACACCACACAGGAGGTGCTCGGCTTCTTCAAAATGAGGCTCTTATGTACCTACCTCCCAATTAAGCCATGCACACAAAGTGGATTTTCACCCACAGCAGTGTGATCGTTTTACGGAGAGAGGCATAAGACCCAAAATGAGAGCCAGAGCTGTAATAAATGCCAAATCATTGTCATATTATCCTGTTGTATGGCCCATAATGGGAGAGAAGTCCCACATTTGCGTAAACCAGGTTTTTTTTGTTTTGTTTTTTTAAAATCTAATCCGACTGCCAGTGCACCTTCCAAACAAGCATAGCCTTTCTAGGTATGGTTAAAACCAAGCTCTCTCAACAAGTCTCTTGCCCACAAATTTGCAAAGTGTTGTTCACTATATGCATCTTTTGCTTGTATAGTATGTACCATATCTGTGTCAGAGATGTGTGCAAGTGAACATTATTGCCAGTCTAGTTAAGGTTGCATCAGATTTCTGTTTAAAGGTCAACCCTTTAAGTCCTCTAACATTGACATGCTCGGTCAGATTTCTTTGAAATTTGGTGTGCCTCAGGAGGGTGCAGGATAAGGTTAGTGATCCAAATTTTGGGTCACTTGAGCTAGGGGTTCCAGTAGATAAGCCCTCAAAAATAACTGTTTTGCAAAAAGATTCTAAGTATGGTTTTTGTGGGTTTTTTTGGCACAGAGATAGAGATCAAACTATTGCTGTGATTCAGGTCAAATTGGTCTCAGTCTGTCAGTTTTTACCCAAGTTAGTCTTTACTTACCCACTAAGTCTTTGGGGGATTCAATTGCACTAATAAAGAAAAGATGCAAGAGGATTTATATGCTGCCACTTTATGCTTGCCTAGCTAGTTCGAGGGAATCTGCTGATGCCATTACCCCCAGTGAATACCCTGCCATTAATGTTTTCAGTCTGAACCTTAGTACACCTGAGCAATAAAGATTTAATAACTCACATTGCTTGCTACAAGTTGTCCCTGTTATATTTAACATGTTCTTATTTCCTGTGGATAGGCAAGCTTTGTATTGCCCATGCTACCTTAACACTGCCCTCTTTCTAGAATGCCACAATATGTCCCATTAACACATCTATCTTTACTTTGCCAATCCCACAGTTTCTAAAATGTATATGCGCTTCACCTCCTTTTACAATACATTTACTCTCATTCATGGGATTCCATCTAAAGACTATTAAGGATAAAATTGAGGCAGGGGTTATCCTTGCCACCTTCCCTCTACCCTCTTCAAGCAATTCCTCAATAGACACATCAGCATCAAGGGCCAGTGAGTAAGATTCAAGAGGTCCCATATCGTAGCATACACTCACATACTTATCCAAGTCCCCAGAAAGAATACCATATGTACAATTTAAGAACCACTTCACAGCCTTTTACAACTGCCTTACACTTACTCACAGGACACCTCCACCTACACTTTCTTTTAGCCATAATTAAAGCATTATAATCCTCTCAGATTCCACCTCACTGCTGACTAATATTCTTTATAATAAAAGCCCTATAGACTATCAGGGTTGGAAGGGCCCTCAGGAGGTCATCTAGTCCAACCCCCTGCTCAAAGCAGGACCAATCCCCAGACAGATTTTTGCCCCAGATCCCTAAATGGCCCCTTCAAGGATTGAACTCACAACCCTGGGTTTAGCAGGCCAATGCTCCCCCACATTGAGCTGTCCCTCCCCCCTACTGACATAACCTACACAATTCTGGATTGAAATTATGCCTACTGGATCCTGAAGGTACATCTGCAGCTCTTCCCTTTGCTCACACACATCTAAGGGCGCAAAACATAGGCCCCCTCATAGGATAATTACAGCTGTCAGACCCCTCAAAGTAATCTACATGTCCTCACATCACAAACACACCTCTGCCAAGCAGGCCCAACGACTGCCTTCACCATTTAGCACAGGTACACCTAGCACCTAACACACTATCTGCACCTGGAGTGCATGCAAATAATCCCTGTTCGCTACTGCCAGCTCCAGATCAGAGGAAAGATGGCATGGGCTACTTTTTTCCTTCTCTTTTTATCCTTTATTAGAGTTAGATGGAATCATGTGGGTGAGAATAGGCTGAAAAAGGAGGTGAAGAGCTTGTACATTTCAGCAACTGCAAGGTTGGCAGAGCAAAGATGTGTGTGTTAACAGGGTGTATTGTGGCACTGCTGAAAGAGGAAAGCGTGAAGGTTGCATGTATATCCTCAATTGTGCATTTCCTGATTTTCCAAAGTTCATGTTTTGTTTAACACAATGTTCTGCAAGAAAAGGGCACACCACCAAGTAATCTTAACATCGCATTAACCAATTCGCCAAATGGTGGTAATTTCACTGAAACAAGCATATAACAGTTAATGCTTTGTATATTTAAAGCACATTACAAACTTAGAGCAATCAGATCACTGACTTCTCAGTAACTTTAAAAAAGGACCTTATTTTTTTCTTTGCCAGAATGATCCAAATTTAAAATCTTACATTTATTGAACATGGTGCCTTCCATCACCCAAGAACCCTAAAGCACCTTACAATTAATGTACTATGTGGATCACTTCACTCAATGCTGAACCACTGCCACCCCTGGAGTGGAACAGGGCAGCTTTCTAACCATACAACAGCTTGGGACAGAAAGAGAAGATTGAACAGCACACACCAAGTCACCAAAACCAGTTCCTCCAGCACCAAGGATTGGAGGCATTGGAAAATGTCTACTTAGATGCTAGTACCTATGATGATTAGTAGCAAGTTTTTGCCTCATCATTTATTGCTAGGGCCCTACCAAATTCACAGCCATGAAAAACACGTCACAGACTCTGAAATCTCGTCTCCCTCCCCCACCCATGAAATCTGGTGTGTGCGCTTTTACCTTATACTATACAGATTTCACAGAGGAGACCAGCGTTTCTCAAATCGGGCGTCCTGACCAAAAGGGAGTTGTGGGGGGTGGGGGTGGTGTCACAAGATTATTTTAGGGGGGGTTGTAGTATTGCCACCCTTACTTCTGAGCTGTTTCAGAGCTGGGTGGCCGGAGAGTGGCAGCTGCTGACTGAGGGCCCAGCTCTGCAGGCAGCAGCGCAGAAGGGTGGCAATACCGTACCATGTCATCCTTACTTCTGTGCTGCTGCTGGCAGGGCTCTGCCAACCGCAGCAGCACAGAAGTAAGAGTAGCAGTACTGCAACCCCCCTACAACAACCTTGTGACTTCCCCACAGCTTCTTTTTGGCTCAGAACCCGTACAATAACACCATGAAGTTTCAGATTTAAATAGCTGAAATCATGAAATTTATTATTTTTAGAACCTTATGACAGTGAAATTGACCAAAATGGACCGTGAATTTGGGGTAGGACCCCATTTATCACATTACTTACCTCTGAATTGAGCAATATATGTATTGGCCTACAGGGAGCAGTATAAAACCCTACTGAAAATGGGCAAAGTTGTGTTTTAAAATGTTAGCATGAATTCTGCATGGTTTGGCCTGGTTTCTTTCCAGCTGAGAGCCAAGCCTCTTTTCATGCTAAAAATAAAATAATTTAATACTGTGGCATCTGTATAATGATCAGGTGGAACAACAGATACATAGGGAAGCAGAATCTTGCTTCCAAAACTGAGCAAAAAGATACAACTAGGAAAACAAATGAGGATTTAAAAAAAAAAAAAAAGAAAAAAAAGAAAAAAAAAAAGCAACAAATGAGGAGACAAAGAAGGCAAAGCTGGGTGTAACAAGCATGACAAGTTCCAACTGCAAAATATTTCTGAAGAGAGCTGCCAGAAGAGAATTATTTCATGGATTCCAAATTCAAGACTATGGTTGAGTTAATACAGACATAAAATGGGTGCTGCCGCTGTTAGTCCTGGTTTCACTCAGCCATGACATAAACCTGAATACAAAGCAAAGGGGGGAGGGGGTGGGGGAAAGAGACAAAAATAAAAAGGGCAGGAAAAGAATGAAAGCAGTTAAATGAGAAAGAGGGAGGAAAATAATGATAGAGTTAATCAGAATAGAACAGCCAGCTCCACCTACCTCATTCTGCATTGGCTTCTCATTCACAGAATAAGGCAGCATTTTGGTATTGTGCAGAGACAGAGCTACTATCATAAGCTGCTCAGAGGAGAGGGAGGAATTATTCTCCCTGCTAAAAGGCACAGTGCGTTGTAATGCCATTGCCAGACAGGAGGAAGAATTTGCATGAGAAATAGGAAGTGAGTATAGCTACACTTCTCATAAGAACGGTGATACTGGGTCAGACCAAACGTCCACCTAGCCCAGTATCCTGTCTTCCGACAGTGGCCAATGCCAGGTGCTTCAGAGGGAATGAACAGAACAAGTGATCCACCTCGTCGCCCATTCCCAGCTTCTGGCTCCTTCTCCCTTTGCTAGGACACTACAATTCCCTCTGGAATATTTAGAACTGCAAAAACAAAATGAAAAATAAAATATAGCCACAGTATAAAACTACCATTTCTTGACTCCATCAGTAACCGCAGAGATCTGTGCCACACAGGGGCCTATAGCCCAGCGTGCTGGTTTTAGGAGACCAGCCACTTTAGAATGATTTGTGACACAAATTAGCCAGAGGTTCTTTTATGCAAAGGGAAAAAAACAAACCCATGAAGTACCAGAATGAAAGATAGGCGTCAGGAGCCAGCAAAGATTATTTTCTAAAACGTAGCACGTGTCGTTCCTTAGAGGAATAGTTTCTACACTGCTGGCTCTGGTCTCCCTGCAGCCCCCCTTCCCCCCAGACACTTGTTGAAACATTAGCTTAAAACACTGACCATAAAAGGCCAGCAAATGGATACTTTCAACACGGTTTTATTATATTCTCTCAAAAGACTTCACTAACTCCTCGGTCTACATGAGGCAGAAGAATCAGACTGGTCAAGGACATGCCAGGTCCTTTCCAAGATAGTCTCAAACACACAGTACTTTAGATTTCTCTAGTTCACTCCATTTGCTTAATGGGTTGTAGGATGACATCTCATTGCAATACCCAGGGCAGAAGGATTTCAGAAGCATCCTGCAGGTGATCAATTTCAGCAAAGCAGTTCAGCTTGATGAGAGATAGCTTCACGATGCCAGCTGATATTTTCAAAGGCTCTATGGCATTTATACTACACACAATTCCACTTCCTAGTGGTTTGCTGTATTTGGTTAATGTTTTGCAGGTTAAGTTGAAAGGGGGAAGAGATTGATTAAACAAACACTGTGTGCTCCCTGTTCGCTTGGGGGCAATACTCAAGCTTGCAATGCAAAGCCTACTTTGCACATGGTAGTAGGGAATCAGGCTGGCTAGGAGAAAGACAGAACACACATACACAAATTGGCTAAATACTTTTTCTTTTTTTTTTAGCCAGAGATGTGTTACCCAGTAGCCTGCTGGAATCAAGTGGTCATTATCTCACAGCTAATACACCTCTACCTTGATATAACGCTGTCCTCGGGAGCCAAACAAATCTTACCACGTTATAGGTGAAACTGTGTTATATTTAATTTCCTTTGATCCACCAGAGTGTGCAGCCCCCGCCCCCCCGTAGTACTGCTTTACCGCGTTATATCCGAATTTGTGTTGTATCAGGTGGCGTTATATCGGGGTAGAGGTGTACTTATGTGAGGAATAAAGCCTCACTCCATAAGGAGTTAATACCGTTCTAGAGCTGAATAGTGTATTTCATGAGCAGTAGTTCTCAAACTTTTGTACTGGTGACCCCTTTCACACAGCAAGCCTCTGAGTGCAATCCCCCCTTATAAGTTAAAAACACTGTTTTATATATTTAACACCATTATAAATGCTGGCGGCAAAGCAGCATTTGTGATGGAGGTTAACAGCTTGCGGACACCCCCCCTCCCATGTAATAATGTCGTGACCCCCCCGAGGGGTCCCGACACCCACTTAGAGAACCCCTGTCATAGAGGGAAGCTGGGAGTGGAAAAGTCTCTAGTGACTGAAAGGGCGGAGAGAAGAAAAAGCACTTTCCCAGGGCTATATAAAGGGAGGAACTGGAGATAATTGCAAGGATGACACAGTGACATGCAGATTCTGAAGCTGCAGAGAAGTGATGGCTTAACACAGAACAACAGAGTTGGTTTTTCTGAAGTGTGGTGCACAGAAAGTCAGCAGTCTCCTGCCTTCCAGACCCTCATTGCTTGGGAGATTTCAATACTCTCTAAATATGAATGTAAGAATTTTATCTGTCCATTAGCAGTGCTTTAACTGGGTCTCCAAAATGGCCAACTGAGAATGTGCTGTTCTTAGCATACCATCGTCGGGTTTGACACTTTGGCCCTTTATTGTCAGAGGCAGAGAATTCCAGTTACTAACCATTTAATCGCACATTTGTTCCCGCTTATGTTCTAATGAAAAGACTAAAGGCAAGAGTGATTTAGATGTGTAAATGCAGGTTTTGAGCAGCACAAAGTATGGCCACATCATATACCTGGTATATATACACACTTTCTTCCTTCTACAAAGTACACAATACATACACTAAACTTCGAAGGTTTCAGGTTTGAAAACAACATTCTCATCAGAAAACCTTAATGTCTGCATTCATAAAAAAAACTAGAAAGTCTTTCAGAAATTATTGCTCATGCCCTGTTATTCAAGGCACGTGACTGTCATTTAATGTATTTATTCCATAAATTTCAAACTTCCACTAAAATAAGATACACAATGCTCAACAGCCTTAAACGCAGATTTTTTTTAAACGCACTTTTCATGAAATGCTGCCTCAAGTAACCACTTATCTTCAACATCCTCCTAAGAGTATATCTTGAAAACATAGTGTAAAACCCACAAACATTCCAACTACACTAATGCAGGTTCTAATATAATTATTTTATATCAGAGGGACAGGCAATTTACAGGACCATGGCTCCCAGGGGAGCTATTTCTCTACAAAGGTTGGGGGTAACAGGGATTAGTACAAAGACACTGGGTCTCGAGTGACAACCACAATATCTGCAGATTTCCCAGGGGAATCTCAATATAACAGTGGATTAGCGACTGTCTAGCCCACTACCTGGTAGGGTATATATTATTAACAACCAATTATAAGGCTATGTACTTTACAATCTTTAGCTAAATTAATCCTCGACACAGCTGTCAGGTTGATCCAGGGGAAAGATCAAGTGGCATTAGTGCTATTCGAGACCCAGTCAAACTTTGGGGACTAACAGAAGGGAAAACAATCATGTCTCACCACAGTCACAAGTATTCCGCAATGAATTCCTCTTCTACTCAGTATTTGAACAGAATATCCTAGACTGTCAGCATGTAACGCAGAGCACTTTCAGCTGCAGAGTGCTGTCAGCATATAATGCAGAGTGCTGTCAAAAGGATCTAGTTTGCTAATTGGGGTAGGGTCATAATTGGGGGGAGGGATAGCTCAGTGGTTTGAGCATTGGCCTGCTAAACCCAGGGTTGCGAGTTCAATCCTTGAGGAGGCCTCTTAGGGATCTGGGGCAAAAATTGGTCCTGCTAGTGAAGGCAGGGGGCTGGACTCAATGACCTTTCAAGGTCCCTTCCAGTTCTAGGAGATTGGTATATCTCCAATTATTACCTTTACCTTTTTATTACCTCTGAAAACCAAGCCCATCTCACACTGTACCATCTACAGGCTGCTAGTAAAGCTGTAAATCTTCACAAGCAGAAACACAATTCTCCACTTCATGGCATATGGCAGGATCACCAGGGAGACACGGAGGAGCAGAAGGTATTCAAGGGAGGACAGCACTCTGGCAGGCATCAGAGTGGGGAGGGGCAGAAGGGAAGAGAAGAAATCAAGAGCAGCAATTCTCAGAGTCTTCACAATAAATAGGTACAGGGAGAGCTCTACCCCCACTCTCGCTCATTCAGTATTTTACTTCCACTCATGGAGCAGAGAAATCAGAGGCATTCATTTCCCTCTGAAGTGTTTGGGAGATAAGACTGTGTATGTAGTTCATGTACCACACTTAGGCATGGACACACGTACCTGGCAGGCTAGGATGAAGTCCAGTTGTCATGAGAGCTGTAGACATAGGTTGGTAAAGGCAGTGTTTGCAGGGGATAATGGGCAGCAGGCCTGGCTCTACTAATGGTTAAGAGCAGATTACTAGATCTGCTAGAATATTGTTCATGTCATATGCAATCTTTCTGGTGAATGTTGCTAAATCATGTTGCTATTATCTCGTCTTTCATGTATGCTTGCAGCATGCTTTGAAAATGCAATTTAACCTTGAAAGTCAAGCAAGTTCACGTCCAATGATGTTCCACTGATAACAGGGCTTGTCAAAGGATGCTTTGAAGGGAAGAGATCACTGAGTTTCAAACCACTGAGATTAATTTCTAGAACTTTCTTATTTACAACAGGCAATTGGTGAAAAAACTACAGCATGCTGGGTAGAGCCAAAAGGCTAAGAAAAATGGGAAGTTTATGGAGGAGCACAAGTATAACAGTAGATTACTGCAACACCAGTGAAAGACCCAAAGTGCTGCAAAATTGAAAAACTCAGAAAAAAATCCCTTAGAGACCTTTCTAAGGAATATTTCTGTGCATTTTCAGTTAAATTCAGAAAATTTCCCTTTTCTATCTATAGAACAACCTATTTAGGAAGATTTGTATCATATCAAGTGCTTTGAGATCCTCAGGTGATAGGTGTAAAATATTACAGTAGATCCCTCTTAACTGGGTCATCCTCTAGGCTAGCTTATCTTCCCAAAGAAGAGTCAAGTCCACTTCTGTAAGGAGCAGTTTAAAAAGTTGAAAAAATACTGGAAAAAAATGGTACTCTGCACTTCATCAGCATTTCTTCTTTTAATCTTTGCTTAGCAACTTCTGCATTAATAAAGCAGTATTCAATAATTCACAAACATTTAACACCTGGATAAACACCACTCAGAACCAACTAAAGACAACCTCATAGTAACAGAGGCATTGCCAGCCCAGTTCAGTCCCAAAGTCCATCTAGTCCAGTATCCTGTCTCCAGCAGTGGCCTTTACTAGATGCTTCATAGGAAGATGATACCCTGTAGTAGACAGATGTAGGATAATCCATCTCCAGAAGTCTTGTCCAAATCCCTACAAGGTAGAGATTGGTTTAAAACCTGAAGCGGGAGGTTTTGCCACACTAACATAACTCCTTATAGTTACTCTAGCTCAGGATATTGTTATCCATACAAATGTCCAACCTTTCTTTGAATTCTACTACATTCTTGCCCTCAGTACACCATAGCAATTAATGCTTAATTGTGCATTGTGTGAAAATGTATTTTATCAGTTCTGAATTTGCTGCCTTCCAATTTCATAGAGTGTTCCCTTCTTCAGTGCCCTGTCTTATAACACAAGAAGTTTCTGATCTCCCTTCTCTAGACCACTCATTTTTGTACACTTATTAGGTCCCATTTTAATCATCTTCTTTATAAAGTAAAAATCTTTGTAAAAGTGTTTTTCCAGCCCCTAGATCACTCTCATAGCCCTTCTCTGAACCTCCTCCAACTCTGCAGTATCCTTTTCGAGAGGGGATGACCAGACTGGAGTGGTATTTGATATTCTCCATATTGTTGTCCAGTTCCATATGAAATGGGATGGAGATCATTTGCTTTTTTTGACCACAGCTGCACACTGAACTTTAGTTTTCATTAAGCCATCCACAATGATGCCCAGGATCTTTTCCTCGGGCTGGTTATTAAGAGTCCTCTACGGTGTATGAATTGTTCAAGTTTTTCTCCCCAGTGTGCATTAATTTTCCTTTATCAAACACTAAATTTCCTCTGCCACAGCACTGCCCATTCATCTCGCTTGAAGTTTCTCATAATCTTTTCTGGACTTGACTAACCTAAATAATTTTGTGCCACCTGCAGATTTTGCCCCTTAACCAGGGCCGGCTCCAGAGCCCAGCGGGGCAAGCACCCGCCTGGGGCGGCCCTTTCCCGGGGGGGCGGCAGGCTGGGCCGGCGGACCTGCCGCAGTCATGCCTGCAGGAGGTCCACCGGAGCCCCGGGAGCAGCGGACCTGCCGCAGGCATGACTGCGGACGGTTCGCTGGTCCCGCGGCTCGCCTGGACCTCCCGCAGGCATGACTGCGGCAGCTCAACCGGAGCCGCTGGACCAGCGAACCGCCCGCAGCTGCGGGAGGTCCAGCCGAGCGACCAGCGGACCCTCCGCAGTCATGCCCGCGGGAGGTCCGCTGCTCCTGCGGCTCGGGGGCGCCTCCCGCGCATGACTGCTTGGGGCGGCCAAATTTGTAGAGCCACCCCTGCCCTTAACTGCTCATCCCCCTTTTCCAAAGTAAATATTTAACAGCACAGGACCTCGAGGCACCCCACTGTTAACTTCTTGTCATAATGAAAACTGACAATTTATTTCTACTCTTAGTTTTAGATCCATGACACAACTTTCCCTTTTACCTCATGCCTCCTTAGTTGCTTTAGTCGCTTTTTGCAAGGAACCTCAGAGGCCTTTTGAAAGTCTACATAAGTTATATCAACTGGTTGTCCTTTAGTCACTACTTTGACCATTCAAAAAACTAAGATTTGCGAAGCATGATTTTCCTTTGTGGAAACCAACCAGGTTAGAACTAATCACATCATGATTACGTCTAAAATTTTGCCATGGAGGTCATGGAAATTGTGAACTTGAATAAATCAGTGAAAATTTGGAAATGGCTGTAAAAACACATTTGATTAGGCCTTCAAACTAAGTGGCAGTGCAACCTGGTGCACATGGTCACAGCAACACTCAGGTTTGTCCCATCTGCCCCGCTGGAGATGGGGACGGAGGGTTGGGAGAGATGAACCTGAGTGGCACCGTGAGCCTGTGCACCAAGTTGAACCAGTACTTAGTTTGGAGACCTAATCAAATGTGTTTTTACAGCCATTTCCAAATTGTCACTGACTTATTCAAGTTCACGATTTCCAAGCCACAATGTTAAGAGCAAGGAGCTGGGCCCAGCCCCCACGCCGTGGGAGAGGAGCCTCCACTGTGGGGTGAGTGCAAGGTGGGCTCACTCTCCAACTGCCCCGTCTCCCAGGCCTTATCTTTCAGCACCCCTACTATACTCCTGAGTATGCTGATGTAGCAAAACTACATCTTGTGACCTCTCTGTGACTTATTGTTTTGTCTCATATCTCTGCCATGAAATTTACTGAACTTCCATCCAAAAACTGTAACCTTAATCATGGTGTTCCAGGTATTCCATTATTCTATCGGTAACTATAATTACAACCAATTGACCAGCTACAGATGTAAAGCTTACTGCTCTGTAGTCTGGGATGGCAAAAACAGTAGAGCCGGCCCTGACAAAAGGTATTACTTCCCACACGTTATCCTTTGAACCTTGCTGTTTAGCTTGTTAGTTTCACCAAGCAGTATTTGAGAATACTGTTTTGAGCAGAACTGACATTCACTAATATTCAGATAAAAATCAGATCCTTAGGACATTCCACTTGAGCAGGTGTTCCAACTAAGTGTGTCCAGAATCGTTTGCATGAACTACATTAGGTTAGTCATCCATTAGATTTGCATAGCCTCTTTCACCCTGAAGGATCCCAAACTTTGTGCACACGGGATCACAGAAATTCAGTCATCTTTAGGGTGGAGGCCAGCAGTCACAACAGTGAGAAAATAAACTATTTTTGGCCAACTACATTGGAGCAAACCCCCCACTCTCACAGCAAGTGCTACGTAATCTTTAGGAGTCACACAGAGCAGAAAGCGGCTCAGTTTGAGGCAACAAAACATCCCTCATTAGTTTAGGACATGTGTCATTACACCAGGATTTCTCAGCATATGGGTTGCAATCCAAATTTGGTTCTCCAGAATGTGTTAGTCTTCTCTGGGAGGCCCAGAGTGGTAGTTGGAGGAGGTCAGGTCCTGCAGAGCCTGCCCGGCACTCACCCCACAGCAGCAGCTCCAATCCCACAGGGCTGGCTGGGCTCAGCTTCCTGCTCTGGACGTTGTGACCTGGTGCATGGGGTAGCAGCACCACTCAGGTTTAGCACAGCTGTCCCTCCTTCATGAGGAAGGGGGGCCAGCCAAGGCAAATTTGAGTGAATGGTGCTGCAACCCAGGCTGCAATGCCACCCTACAAATATGGGCCGGCTGACCCCTAGTCAGGGGAGCCAGGTCAAACCTGAGTGGTGCTAGGACCTCTGAGGTTGCAACACCTGGAGCGGGGAGCCAATCCTAGCCAGCCCTGTGGGAGCCACCTCTATGGTACTCTCAGTGTACTTTAGTACTTGTTATGTTAATGGGTTTATTATATACTGTGGATAAGAAACATTTAGTAAGCCAGATTTTTTTCTACTCTAAAGCTATTTACTAGGTCACCACAGGCCAAGGTTTACAAGTGGGTCCTGAGCCCAAAAAGGTTGACAACCACCAATAGATACTATCAACTAGGTAAGAAGAATGCTGCCAGAGAAAATTTATTCAGCAACAGAGTCAGTGTCACAGCCAACCCTCAAGGAAACGCAGAGGAGCCTCATACCCTCAGCATGGAACTGGTCTCCCATAAAAACAGGCAGAGGCATTTCAAAACATGTTTCATGCATCACATTGGAGTAGCCAATGGAGAGGTTGCGCATGAACCATTACTAGCACAAGGAAATAGACTGCCAAGGCAGAGGAAAAGCAGCACGGGATCAAGACCAAAGTTAAGAAGGAACTTCAGAAATCATGCTGGGCCTAGAAGCCCACAGAGATAAACCCAAAAAAGGAATGCTTGAGAGAAGACACACATGGAAGACAGGAATTTATAGATTCAGGGGGTCATTACCTGAAAGACTGCTTTATCTAGCTTATTAATCCTCTCGAAATATTTTGTTTTTCTAGACCAGAAACATGCATATGAGAGTTCAAATTAACCAACAGAGAAAACACTCTGCAAGCCTCAAAAAGCTAAAGGGAAAGTCACAAGGTAACACACACTTCTGCAGTGCTTGATATTTTGTGGGTAGTGCAGCCCCAGTGCTTCTTCCCTAGCCTTGGGTTTATTATGTCAGAATGGTTCATCTTTTGCAGCTGCCTGGCTTGGGGTGGTATTTCGTATGCCACTTATTGAACTTGGCACTTTTTAAAAAGGCCACTTTAATTAGAAGATGAAATACTGAATATCAGCCTAGTCATGAACATGAAACTTACTATGACAAAGGGAACTGATCAATGTGACCCCTTGAAGCTTCTTTGGCTAAAATTAGAAAAAAGTGTCTGTATTTTATTTCAGGCTCCAGTAGCTCAATTACTGAACTTTTGGTGTTGTCCCTTGGTAACCTGCAGTCAACCTTTAGAGCAAATCATGGATGCAAATCTAGTCTCCTGTGTGCATGAAGGATACTCTCCACATGGAAAGAGGGTTTTTCCTGTCTGCATTTCACCCCAAAAGGTTAGCAAACTGGCATAAAATAAGCAAAATCAAGCAGTGAAACCAGATTAGTTTGGCTGTATTGATTAGTCTTTGCCGTAAGGATAGCAGTGTTTGCATTGCTGACACAGGATTCAACATACAGCAGTAATCACCTTATTTATCAGATGTCCTGGCTCTCAAGAATTTTAAAGTTCATTGTTGCAACAAACCTAAGAGATCAACTCTTATCTTGAGTTGCTCAAGCTTTTCAGAAGGAGCTCTGATTAATATTAAAATTCTGCACATCGAGTTCGAAAAATAACCCTGTGGGAAGAAATGTGATCCTGTGATCAGAGTGCAAGACTGGAGTCTTGACTCCCAGTTCTAAGAACAGCACTACCATGAATTTGCTGTACCACCTTGCCTGAGTTATGCCCATCTGTGCCACAGCAGACCATTGCACAGAAGTTTAACAGTTATTCTTTAACATCTCATTCAGTTTTTATCCCTATGTACATGCACAAGCTCAGATCAGAAAGATAACACATTTATTTATTTATTTTCAAGAAACAGCTTGGTCAGGGGGAGAGAAGGGAGGAGAAAAACTGCTCTGCTTCCCAGCAACCAAAATATTCGAGACCATCCTGCTGGTACAAAAGTCTCCTTGCTTGGATTCTCACAAGAAGGGGGGGAAAAAAATTAAATTGCTCTCTGTGGAGATTAACAGGAAGGGTATAATCATAATCATCGCTAGGTTTTTTGGGAACCTCTCTGAGTCCTAATAACCTTGAGTCACACACATGAACCAGAAACTCCTTACAGTACCACTGCAGCTTTCTTCTTCTCCTCACTCCTTTCATTCTGACACATTTGTCTTTCCAAGACAGCACTGGCAGGAAAGATAGAGATCTCAGATACCATGGGAGAGCCTGACCCCACCTTTGAATCTCATTAGCAACTTAAAAACTTATTGGGGGAGGATGGATTAGCTCCTGATCACCCATCCCTGTCCCAGCTGAACACACCAAAATCCATCCTCCTCATCCCTCAGGCCCCCCATAACCTGGGAATCATCTTTACTCACTGCCCTTCGCATCTAGGCGAGATCCAAGTGCTGCTTCTTCTGCCTCCAGAACATTTCTAAAATCCACAGCTAAAACTAATACAGGTTCTCAACAACTCCCATCTCAATTACTGCAACCTCCCACTTTGACTTTCAACCCACATCAACTCTCCCAGAGCCAATTACAAATACAGCTGCTAAAACAATCTTCCTACCCCATTGTTCTGTTTTCCACCCTATAAATCCCTCCACTGCCTCTCCCTTCAATGGGCGCTGTGACCTGGTGCATGGGCTCACAGCACTACTCAAGTTTTGCCCAGCCACCCCTCCAATCAAGTGCACCAGGTTGCAACACCCACACTGGAGAACCAGCCCCATGTGACCAGAGCCACTGCTACAGGATGAATGTGGGGCAGGTTCATTCTCCAGCCCCACACCCTGCCCCAAGCCAGCATTAGACCTGCAGCAACAAGGCGGAGTGTGCTGCTGCAGGTTGTCTATGCCCCTACGTTGGGGCAAGGAGGCAGCATCAGCCTGCACCCATTGAATTGGGAGGCTACATCCCCCACCCCCTCAAAACACACTTCGCAGATGGTTTGTGCCAATGCTAAACATTAAAATATCCAGCAGGTAGTAATTTTATTCCAGACATTAAGAGGCAAGCCAGCAAATAAAGCATGTCAAGTATGGTGACAATTACAAAGAGATCCATGAATTTTCTCTATTTATTTATTATTTCAGGATGTTTAATAGCAGTCAGCACCAAGCATTAATAGGTACATCTTATCCCAAAACCACGGCTCGCCTTTGAACATAAAAATGAAATAACCTAGCCAGAGCCCAGGCTTCAGAGGTATTTGTTTATGCAGTGTACAAATAATAACCCTGAGTATGATTTTTAGAAGAAAAAGTGGATGAGCTGTTAATTCTATTTCCTTTATGATGTTCAAAGCACATTCTTTCTGCTTGTCATTTCCTCTATGACTTGCTTTTTGAGCTTTCAAACAGGCATTAAAAGGAATGTTCAGGGGTAGAGTGGGAAGAGAACAGGATTGTGGTTGTACCAGAGTTATCTGTGGATACATTCCAATTTGGCTTACAAATACTGCCAGCTCGCCGAGGAAGCAATCTGTCACACAAAAATTCATTTATCTATTAAAGAGGTAATTTATAGCCAAATGACTTACTCTAAAGAGTAACAGGGGCAGTAATGGATTTCTTTGGCCAAAGTAAAAAGATCTAGTAGGTGTTTAAAGGGGGGAGGGGAGGGAGACAGTAAAGGGCTACAAGGAAAAGCAAGAATAAATCTTACCTTGAGGCCATGAAGTTAAAACCTTCCAGATCTATGCAGTTCCAGCATGTGAAAGAGCAATTAAACCAAAAGCAATTACTACAGACAAAAAGTTTTAATAGCTAGATACAATTGCTTATTTCCTTCTGTCATATACCAGAATACCTTGAAGACTTAACAGTAAATTTGTATTGTTTTAAGACCACAAAAATTCATACCAATTGCCACGTCTGCACTCCCTTTGATCTCTGAGCAGGAACAGCTCAAGACTTCTGGTAGAGAAGAAGCCAATGTAATGGGCAGCCTCCCCATTACACACATAAATTAGTTCTATGCTACTTAAATGTGTGTGTTATAGGTCCAAGGTATGGTTGTGAAATACATAAAGGACACTTTAACAGCAAGATTTGTGTGTAAACTGAATGTATGAGCTCTAAGGTTACTGGAATATATGCTCACTGGTCATTTTTTTTAAAAAGAAGCACTTTGTAGCTCCTCATTTCACACCATTCTAGACTCTAGAAAGACTTAGGGAGGGGGAATAGCCCATCCTACAGGGATCACAAATTAGTTTACAGGAATGACCTAATTCCAAGTTAAAAAAATAAGGTAAGGAAGGTCTAAAACAAGCTAACACACCTCAGGGTACAGTCTTAACTATGAGTCAGACACCTCTGTAATTCAGCATTGCCCCACAGAATTTGAGAAAGTAAGAGCGAAGGAAGCATAATCAGACACTCATTTTCCATTTTAAAGTAGCTAATTTGATTCCCCGCATATTCAGATGCTTCAAAATATTACAATATTCTTTCAGAACTCTATACTAACCATGAGGTTGTTTAGAAGCTCAACACACTGGAATTTTAAGAGGCAAGGGAGTTAAGTACATGTTTAAAAATAGCCACAAAAACTCCACCTCTTCCGGTTCTCTCTCTTGACTACATCCCTACCAACCCTCATTTTACAGTCATTAAAAACATGCATGATCCGTGGTCTGATTATGCCAAGGTTTTGATATGTAGCTTTAAACCATTCCAAGAGAGATTTTTAAAAAGCACTGCCATGCAGCAGGAATTCATCTCTCCTTAGCCGCAGCTTGACTCCATCACAAATAGTGGCACATCACACTGATTTATAGTTTTGGGGAAAACAAATGAGACATTGGCCATCTAATCCCTATTCATATACTAACAATACAGTAATGGCCTCTCACTACCTAACAGATATTCAGGCCATTCTTAAAAAAAAAAAAAAAAGTACATAAATAAAAATTCTGCCTTTGGTTCTTAAACATTTGACTACATCCTACCCTCTCCTCTCCCCAGAACAGAAACCTACATCCATGTTCTTTCAAATATATTTTAGTTCTTGTCACCTGAATGAAATCGTAACAAAAAAGTTGGTTACCTGGAGATTTGTGAGCTTCAGTTTCACTACATTTATTCAATGTAAGTAACCAACAGGAAGACAAGAATATTTCTTTATTTTGACAGCATCAGCTTTTCACTCCTAGTACACTGGAATCAAAATTGGCCAAAAAGATAAAATTACAGACACCATTCATTTATAGACATTATATAATCTCCTTTCAAATAATTTTAAACTCATGAATTACTTTAGTGGATGGTAACATTTGGACCCACATAGTCTCTAAAACATAATAGATTAGAAATCTGTGTTTCTACTAATCCCATAAGGTTTCTTAACACAGTTTGTAAGACCAATGATATTTACACAACATGGGGGAAAGATCAAGCAAGTGAGATTTACAGTCTCCAAGTTTATGATTTGACTTTTAAAACAAAACAGTATCAGGAAATCAGTTTGATGGGATGCACTTGGTCTTTATTTCTTCGGGATACAGAAGTTCTCACTTCCTATGTATTGTTCTCTACCATTTAAAATGATAGTTGCAGGAGCACTGGATCACCTTTTTTTGTTGTTTTTTTAATCTTTACATGATTAGACAGGGAATTTCTCCTAGTCAATAAAGAAATTGAATTTCACAACACTCATTTAACTCAAGTGCTTTGTTATTTAAGAATAATTTCAGTATAGGTTCAAGGTTAGTAGTGCACAGAGTATTTTGAGAGCTCAGATGGGACTGCATCTGAACCAAATGAGTTAGAATATACTTGTAGATTGCTCTGTTACCCTGTCCTGTTTAAAACTAATGGACAAAGGCACTGAGCAGGAATCTGTGGAGTGGATCATTTACAGTATTTGACACAAAGTAAAGAACAGGTAAAAGTAAGCTGATCAAATCTGATTGGGAAGAATACAACGGAGAAAGATATGCATAAAGTCTGCAAAAAGGAAAAAAAACATCAGGAAACACAATGAAATGGCAAATGAATAAAATAAAAAGAACATTCACAAAAAGTGCTTTTAGGTGAGTCATGATGTCCACAGGCAAGACAATAGGTATAGTATATAGAGTGGTATAAACAAATTATCGTCCATATGCAATTTTAGTTTGTACTGACTTTGCTAGTGCTTTTTATGTAGTCTGTTGAAAACTAGGCAAATATCTAGATGAGTTGATGTACCCCCCGGAAGACCTCTACATACCACTGGTGGAGAACCACTGCTGTAGTGGACTTATAGCAAGGCCTATCGAGCAACCACTGTGCACAAATGCAAGGATGTATCTAGTTCCTCCTTTCCAGGGATCACACCCCTTGTCAAAACACCAATGCTTAAATTGTAAACAGGCCCTGCCATGGGACTGGGAAGTGGAGAGCCTCCTGGAGGAAAGTAAGGCATGGATAACCTGGTTGTAATAGCCTTCATTCTACCAGGGGTTGGCAACCTTTCAGAGGTGGTGTGCCGAGTCTTCATTTATTCACTCTAATTTAAGGTTTCGCATGCCAGTAATAAATTTTAACGTTTTTAAGTGTGACAGGGTCAGGCCAGATGGCTACAGGAGAATGTTAGAAGGCAGATATATTAGTCCCAGATTAAGTAGATCCCTTTTCCCCAGGTAAGGTAACAGGGGCAGTTCCAGAACAAGCAGGAACTTGCTGGAACCAACTAAGGCAGGCAGGCTAATTAGGATACCTGGAGCCAATTAAAAAACTGCCAGAATCAATTAGGCTGGCTAATCAGGGCACCTGAGTTAAAAAGGACCTCACTTCAGTTTGTAGTGTGCATGTGAGGAGCTAGGAGCTGAGAGAAGACATATTGCTGGAAGACTGAGGAGTACAAGCATTATCAGACACCAGGAGAAAGGTCCTTTGGTGAGGATAAAGAAGGTGTTGGGAGGAGGCCATGGGGAAGTAGCCCAGGGAGTTGTAGCTGTCGTGCAGCTGTACCAGGAGGCACTCTAGACAGCTGCAGTCCACAGGGCCCTGGGCTGGAACCCAGAGTAGAGGGTGGGCCCGGGTTCCCCCCAAACCTCTCAACTCCTGATCAGACACAGGAGGAATGGACCTGGACTGTGGCTTCTACCAGAGGGAAAGGTCTCTGGGCTGTTTCCTGACCCAAAGGGTGAATCTCTGAGGCAAGCAAATCCGCCAATAAGCGCAGGGACCACCAAGGTAGAGGAGGAACTTTGTCACAAAGGTCTCTTTCTATAAGTCTAATATATAACTAAACTATTGTTGTATGTAAAGTAAATAAGGTTTTAAAAATGTTTTAGAAGCTTCATTTAAAATTAAATTAAAATGCAGAGCCCCCCGATCGGTGGCCAGGACCTGGGCAGCGTAGGTGCCACTGAAAGGTCAGCTTGTGTGCCAAAGGTAGCACACGTACCATAGGTTGCCTACTCCTATTCTACAAGATGCTTCATTCAAAGAGCCATGCTAAATGCAGAGATCCTGATATGACAGAGGTTCCTCTGTGACGAGCGTGTGGGTGACACTACTGGAAAGAAAGGTTGCAGGGAAGCCATTGCTACAAAATCAGAAAATAAGGCCTTTGCAGACTCTCTGGAGCACTAGCAACCTCATGGGCTATTTTAATTTGTACTGTTTAGCAATAGGATTTGTGGGAAGGCAAACAAGAGAATCCTAACCAGAGTAGGAGACAGCCGATTCCCAATGGTGTCAGGTCCTTTGCATTTGAGAAATCTTTTGCATACTTTGTGATCAAAGTTCATTGTGAATAAATCTATCTGAGGGCAGATGAATCTTTATGAAGTCACCCCAAAGCTTTCAGTTCATACTTCATCTTGGCAGGAAGAATACTGTTTTTAAGCTGGAAGTTTAAGTGGCACTGAAATTTCTTGGGGGCCCCAAGAATGCTATATTCAAGTCAGATTCCAGTCCCTACTCCCTGCAACTTAAACTTGGGCTACCAAAGTCTTAGTTTCTCATATATTTTAAGCTGCTAGACCCAGAGGAATCCATTTCCCCAGCAATACATCTCTCCTACAGGACATAACTGAGAAATGCTCAGAATCTCACGGGGCTGGCTTTACCAAATGCAGACATAGGAAAGAAAATCGTATACCTACCTTTTTTGGGGACAAGACTGCCACTGAAGTGGTTATTGGAGAGGTTGTTGTTATAATTACTGCTGCTATCTAGTATTGTAGTAATTATTTTGCCTTACTCACCCACACAGAAAATTGTATGTGTGATCTTACAAGAGGATACATTTCAAATTAGCTACAATTTCCATTTGCAAGGCAAAATGGTTAGATCTGCAATGAAGGGAGCAGAAAGAGGAACTTTGCCTTTAGACCTGGTTGGTTTTAAAGTCACTTTCCAGGGCTGATGGGGGCAAGGGGGAGAACCAGGACCCCAAGCTCCAGGGGTCCCCTCAAATACCTATAACAACTGTGTAAAGTGAAATGGGAGGGGTGAGACCCCAGTGAATATGATGTACTGGAGCCTCGAATTTCTCTCTGCAGGTCTGCTCCTTCCTCCTCTGGTTTGAAGAAACAAAGATGAGATGCAGACACCTGCCAGGGAAGGTGTCTCAATTATTGTTGCTTCCAGGAACCTTTCACTCCACCAGAGTCCTCCCCTCCCCCTACTGAGAGGAACACTCTTCTACTAAACATGGAATCCTCCTTGAGAGACTTGGTGTAAAGACTGCCTCCCCTCCAACCCCAGGAAATATATTTTGTGGTAGACTAGAGACACTGGCAAAAAGGGAGTGTATGTCTAATGACTAGAAGATAAAGTTAACATGGTTCAGTACAGTGAGGACTGATTTAAATCAAAGCAATGTAAGTCAGATTTAAATCAGCAAGCAGGAAACTTTGATTTAATGTTTACATTTGTACTGTTATTTTCCCAAACAAAGGGCATTCTCATTAAAAACATGTTGATTTACAACTAAATACAGCCTTTACACTGTTTGTACTACAGATAGTATGTACTGGTATATATTATTTAAGCAATTATGTAGTTTAACTTACATTTATTTAGATTTAACTTTCACATTTTTATGATAGAAAATCGTAAATGATGGATGTCTTATTTTTTACTTGTGATGCATGTCAAGCTCTCTTTGGATGGTAATTAGAATCAGTGAAAATACACAATTTAATTATTTAAATAAACTACCTTAAATATGCTGCACATATAGAAAAGGTTTATCAAAACAAGCTTTGTATTTAAAGTTACCTGATATAATAATACTTCTTTTTGTTTATCTGTAGTGAATTGAACTGATTCTTCCTGGTCACCATGTCCTTTTAGATTTTAGAACAGTTCAATATCCCCAGCTCTGCCCCAACTAACTGTGAGACCTGGAGTCATTTCTCGGTCTCATTTTCCCTGTCCATAAGTAATCACCTACCTCACAAAAAGGTAGCAAGGATAATACATCAGTGCAAGTAAGGTTCGCTGCACTTCTGTAATGTTGCATCCAAGGAACGCTACATCAACGAACAACTTATAACCATCAGCCATGGGTAACACAAGATGCTTGATATGCTGATTCTCTTCATTACTATAATCAGAAATGCCAAGTTAACTGTTTAACACATCAGAGTGCTAGTTATACAACTGTACCTAGAATGTGGAGAACAGCACACATGGATAAAACTGAAACACAGTCACTGAGAAGCTAGTACAAGCGTGAATCTGTCCAAGCAGCTTTAATCATTCTGAGCCCATTATACTGTATTTTAGGTTATTAATAGTATATTTACCTATTTCTAAAAAAGCATTCTGCAAGAAGAGCCAAATGAGAACTCAGCTTTTCTATTTAAAAAGAGAGGGGGAAAAAAAAAAAAATCTTACTGGCCAGGTCATTCTGAACAGCAACTGCCTCCCAGGGCTATTTCATCACAAGTGTTCCATTTAAATCAGTGTGCAAGCATCAGAGTTCTCCTGCTTCACAAGTAAACATGAGCTCAAGTTTCCAGACAAACACCCAAGAGACAGCGTCTTTCAGAACGCAAGACTAACCCTTAGCAGGTGGAGGCTCTCACCTGTGCTGCACATACTGGTTTGTTTATTTTGCTATAACTCAAGACCTGCCAGAAACTGCATGAGACTGGCTCCTTTCTAAATTTCTTCCCTTTCTCACCCACTGAAGAGGACTGTCAAAAGGATCTGCAGCACCCCCTCCAACACTACACACTGCATCACATTCCCACCCCAGAGCTGATTCTAGCCAAGATCCAGCATCTCCACAGCTCACTCACTTGATCTTATTTGTCCCAAGACAAGTTGTGGCTGGGCCTAACTTGCCTCTTATGTGTTTTCATATTTTAATTAATCTAATTTCAAGAATGGGGAGTCAGTTCTAGAATTTCAGCCTCAACTAAGTCTCCCCACCCTGGCCTGTTGGAAGTCAGGTCCTTTCTGGACTGGTTTTTCCCTAGAATGAAATTAGATTGTCTACAACACTACATCCCCTATATGGGGCTACATCCTCTTGCTTCTCATGCAAGGACGTAGCCAGCTCCCTCCCATACACTCTCTCTTCCTTACGTTGCTGCCTCTGGCAATTTGTTCCACATTAGTCCAGTCTGTGCACTCCATGCTCTCCCCATTCACTGCAGCTCATGACCCCTTTTCTATCTTGAATACAAGAGGCAAAGTCCAAAGATGTCCCCACAGCAGGTCCCCTTTTCTTCCCTCATACCAACTTAATTACCAGCATGTTAATAAAAATAAATCAGTCACTGAAGCAGCCAGCTTCTGGATCAGAGGCCTAGGAAGCCCCAGTGGATGGGTCAAAGGAGATCTGGGGTTTTAACACACATTGATTTAGGATGTTCTTACTGAAAATGGTTGGAAAGAAGTGCGCTGCTCTGTCACCAGCAATTTGATCACAAGCATTGTAAGTGTCACACCACATCCAATGCTGCATTATGTTAGTAATTTAAGTTACATCCTAATATCTTTAGGACAGGAACCATCTCATGTGTTCATGCAGCACCTAATGCAACAAGGTACCAACCTATGACTGGTGCTCTTAGGCTCTACTATAATACCAATAATCATAAATGCTAACTTAGGATGCTGGTAAGTGAAAGAAGGAAAAGAATGTCTGAGCAATCTAGTCTGCGAAAAACCAACACCATCCTCTGTTGAAGGCTGATGTGCCAAAGTATTTACATTTCACAAACTGAACTATTCTGTGGGTTTTTTTGCAGCAAAGTGTCAGTAGTGAATTTTGCCACATACTCAAGAAAACACACAAGCCACAAGATCACAGCAGTAGTCTTAAACCACTACTCTGCACAGGTCTGGAGCACTTCATGAAACCAGGGGGTGAAAGGGGAACGGGCTAGAAGGCAGACAGGTTGCTGAAATACAGCAAGGGTTGAGTACGTTAAAATGACAAACTACCAAAATGCAGCCTTGGAGCTCAGTACAGTCCATGGAGCTTTATCACAGACTCTACAGCCTAAGCAGCATGCCCAGTTCAACCCACACAGCCAAGCACAGCTAGAGCAAGGCAAATCGGAGCTCAGATCTGTCCCTCCGCATTAGAGATGGGGGCAGGGTTCACAGTCAGTTCTATTTCATGCACATTAGGTGGCAAGTTGCCAACAACTGTTGGGTGAGCCAATTCTGGGCCCCTTGAACTAAGCCATCACCTTAAGCAGTGTGGAAAAGCACATGCCTCTCACATGAGCCAAGTTCCTGGAAAGCATCTGAGTTACAGGACAGTTTTTTTGCTTCCTCAGAAAGCTACTGACGGTTTAACCCTTTTCAATCTAGAGACACTGCTATAATACCACATAACATGGTGCTAATGTGGCTTAGATCATTTGGAGACGTACTCACAGCAAGTTGGATTATTGCCTAGATAGCCCAAATGGCATGTCAGGCTAGCTCCTGAACTAGAGGGCAGTAATCATATCATCCTACATCTTGTTAGCATTCTCAGCAAGGGTGTTGGTGGCTGCCTTCCAACTGGAACTGTACTCCACTAAGACAGGAGAAGACAGTATAAGCTCAAAGAGAGCCATCAGATTGGTTTGCTGCCCACCCTCCAGGTCAGAGAGGAGAGAAAGTAATGTATGAGAATCATGTGCAGAGTATATCAGTGTCCTGGAGATTCACCCTCCAGATCAGAAATCATTTCAAGATCAATTCTTTACCACCAAGCAGGGAACTCCCTGTGTTCCAGCTTCTGCAATCATAAGGAAGGTTTAATTACATCACGAAATTCAGTGTCTGGTCTTTGTTCTATTACAACAACAGTAATAATTAACAAGACTTCAAAAGAGGAAGTCTCCCCACCAAGGCTTTTTGAGATCACATTCTTCCCTTTCTGCCCAACATCCTGCGGGAACCAGACTGAATCCGATTACAGGACCCTACTGGGCTCCCTTGGCACAAGTAATGTTTATGTAGGCAGCTAATTAGCACACTTTATGGAAGCAGACCTCTGCTTGACCCTCTGTGCTTCACACACACACACACCCCATTCTTTTATGCTGCCCCCTTGTGCCAGAACAAGTAGGCTAAGAATGGAGTACAGCAGGTTGCTTGAAATCACACACACACATACCCCCCGCCAAGTGGAGCTTGCATACTCATGGCAAGTAACCTATGAGGAGTCCGGGGGCACCTTAAAAGCTAACAGATTTATTTGGGCATAAGCTTTCCTGGTAAAAAACCCACTTCTTCAGATGCAATGCAGTGGGTTTTTTACCCACAAAAGCTTATGCCCAAATAAATCTGTTAGTGCTAAAGGTACCACCAGACTCTTTGTTGTTTTTGTAGATACAGACTAACATGGCTACCTCTCTTATACAAGTAACCTATGTTAGAGACCCAAGACCTAAGTCTGCAACAATCATGATTTCTAGAGAAATGAATAGGGGGAGTTTTGCCTGCACAGCCCTGATTTCCTTCCATCAGAGTGTTCTCTAGGGCACTGCGAAGAGTGCCACACCACATCCATACACTTCCATAATACAGCCTTTTGATTTTACTTCACTGTTCATTTTAAAATACAACATTAGATAGCAGTTAATTTAAACATTTGAGAACTAGCCTCCTCTCAGGAGATTTCAGACTCTTTCATACTGGAATTCCTCTCCCACTGCCTCATGTCCCCATGCCTAACAACAGGTGAGCCAGCAAAATGATGAATCCAGATTATCAAATTCATACCTACACACAGAGTACGATTCTTCTTTCACTCTAGTGAAAGTCAGAACTCCATTAAAGTCAGTGGCGTTAAACCAGTGTAAAAATGGTGTACAGTGCGAGCAGAAGTCGTGCAGCAGTGGCCCCCAATCATAGACCAGAGCCCCACTAGCAAGACAAAAATTTGCAGTTTGGTATGCATGGAGATCATCATTCTTAAGTGTTTAGCATGTTAATGGTACATTTATACAGCACAGCCCTCTGGCAAAGAGTTATTTTTCCAATGCTGTTTTTCAGACAAAGTGTTTTTAGAACTGAGACAGGTTGCAAACTCCTTAGCACAGGGACTCTGTCTCCCTATTTGTCTGTAAAGCACTTGGCAAACTTTGGATGCTTTATAAATAGCAGCAATATAGAAACAGACAACTTAATTCAAATAAGGTACCCATTTCTCCCGCCAACTGCTATAGGCTTATATAAGATCTGACCTTTCACATGAGTGTTGGGAACATTAACAGGGTGCCATTATTTTCACATGTCTCTACAGTTACAGTTTAACCAAGTTAGTGTCTCGGTGAGGGAAGGGAGGAAAGCTTCCCATATTTAGTTGGGAAATCGATTTCCAGTAGAATTCCAGCAGTTTCCTTCAAAGACCAATATTAAAATAGCTGGTTTTCTCTGTAACACAATTTGAGAGACAAGACTTTCAGACTTTCCTTTCCTCACAAACAGGGGCGGCTCTAGGCACCAGCAAAACAAGCTGGTGCCTAGGGCGGCAAAATCTAGGGGGCGTTCCCTGCCGCCGGGGGGGGGGGGGCGGCAGGCTGGGCCAGCGGACCTGCCGCAGTCATGCCTGCGGGAGGTCCACCGGAGCCCCGGGACGAGCGGACCTGCCGCAGGCATGACTGCGGAGGTGGCGCTCGTCCCGCGGCTCGGCTGGACCTCCCGCAGGCATGACTGCGGCAGCTCAAGCGGAGCCGCCGGACCCGCGAGCCGTCCGCAGCCGCGGGAGGTCCAGCCGAGCCACGTGGGACGAGCGGTCCCTCTGCAGTCATGTCCGCGGGAGGTCCGCTGCTCCCGCGGCTCCGGGGCGCCTCCCGCGCATGACTGCTTGGGGCGGCCAAAAAGCTAGAGCCGCCCCTGCTCACAAATGGTTTCTGTAAAGAGATCCTCATTTTCTGTAGCGTAGTAGCTGGCTGCTGTAGTTGTGTATCCTATCTGCATTATTTTGGCAGCCCTGACTGATGGAGAATGATGCTCTTGCTTGTCACTAAGTGACTCAATGTTTGTTCCAATTAAAATAAAATACTGCTTGGCTTACAAAGACTCCCCAAACCATTCAAAGAGTGGGGGCAGGCCAGGAAGGGGCAGGCCGATTAATCTCAGATAAAAATTAAATGTCTTTTTCCACAAATCTAATCTACAGTCAGGTGTGATGCTAAGGGTCCTAATCACTTACACGTTCAATGGACTGAGCAATGAAAGTTACAACTCTTATGCAACTGTGTTCATGTAAGGTCAGTAAATGCACTCAAGAGTAGCTGCTTCTGTAAACCACTGTGGCTGTCTCTATACTAGGATATTTTTGCTAAAATTCCCCATGACTGCCATTACCATTTCAGCTTTGTTGCTGGTAGCACTGGTGGGAGAGACAGTGCAGACAGGGGGTTCCTGGGTACGCTGAGGTTTTAATTGTTATATTGTTTAACCCAGCACAGAGCAGGCCTACATGGAAAAGCATTTAGAATGCCAGCAGCTGTCTGCCACCCATCTACATGAGAGCTCCCACCAGTGGAACTGAAATTATGTTAACTACATTAGGAAATTTTTACTACAATTCCTTAGTGGAGACAAGTCCTAAGTCTCAAGTAATAACTAGCCCCCAAAGCTTTTTACCACTGCAACTCAGACTTTTGTGGAGTAACTTCCTGTTCTCAGTGGCAGGAGATCAGAGTAAGACCCTTGGATCAATGGAGTTTGGACTGAGTCAAGTGCTCAGGACCAAGACCTTGGTCACCGCAATTCTTACAGTAAGTAACAGGGAGAGAGAGAGAAGCAATAACAATGCACAACACAACTATTAACAAGCATATTTATAAATATTTCAGTTTGTGAATAAAATTCTCAACACATACATGCAGCTTTTTCCATCTCCCTCCCGACCCAAATCTCTCTCTGCTGAACTGACTTTGTCAGTCTGTACTGCCTAGCCCCAAAACCCATTGGGCATCCTATCAATCAACTGATGAAAATGGAATTCATTTTAATAGCCCTTAAGGCACAGCAGTACTGCAGGAGTTCAGAGCATGAACAGCAGACACAGGAGGAAGAAAGCAAGTAAGGGGCCCCTAAATTTTTTCCATAGGGTGGCCCTCACCTTAGTAGAGACACTGGCTCTAAGACAACCTCCCTTCCAATTCACTGTGGCACAAACTATCTTCTCTGCTACTTGCCTTCACACAACATTCCTGTGAGATCCACAGCATATAAAAAATTAGGAAATTATTTGTGGCCTCTTTTAATGCAATTTAGCAAATGGAAAAGGAAATGGGCCAGCACCACTCACTCTATACTAACCAGTCTGGAGACTGCAGGAATAAAATATTTACTCACAAAGATCTCATGCATGTCAGTATTCGGACTGTTGTGTATGTTTTTCATTGTCAAACCTTCCCCCCTACAAAACATTAACACTTTTAGACTCCTGCTGTCAGAGGCTGTAACAAAGCAGAAACCATCAAGTGAAAAGAGCCATGAAACCCACACCGAACCAGACAGAATCTGGAGAATATTCCAGACTAACAACAGAATCCCCTTCCCTCTCCTCAGAAATTTAATGTTGAGAGCAAGGGAAAACTAGCCTCCAGAAAGGTGGCTAGGTGCACAGAACAAGGCAGCAGCAAGGATTTGCAGACATTTCTCTTCTGGCTGAATAAACAGACACAGAAACTTGCATGCCTAAATGCAAGCAAAGGCATCTCCCTATTGGCACCTCCAGAGATATATACATATGGAGTGGGAAAGAAAACCCCTGTCGCCTTTAGAATCACTTCTATGGTTCTTAGATACTCAAGATCTTTCCAAGCAGAGAATCTATTTTCTCCAGTGTGTGTTTTTCTATCACCTGCATTAGGTACATACACTACAATGCATTATCTGCCTTGGTCTGCAGCTTTGACACCATTTTACAATCCCCTCACCCTCTCCTAGGAAATTCACAGACATGTCACTTGACTAGGATTTCTTGGACTAACAGAGCAGTTCATTTTTTGACTGAACACACTGGGACACAACAACTCCCACTGATTTCAATGTGCTTCACTTTTGCTTATGCCAATCTTGAGCCTGATCTTGTAGCAGGAGGCTCTGTAGAAGTGTCTGTGAGAGCAATGAGGCATGGTGTGGAAGAAGGTCTATTTTGCCTATCCACAGTCAGCCATCACCAAAGTAAAGGAGGGGGATGGGAAATCACCATCTTACCTGGATTTCCGTTTGCGAGAAGGCTTCTCCACCAGGCCTGCTGTTCTGGAGGTGGGAAAGAGAGAGAAGGCAGTGACCTGGAGGGCCGGGGGAACGAGCACCAGGAAGGGCAGAGGGGGAACAGGCTCCAGGGTCCGCCCTGCCACCCTGACCTGCCTGGCATCATTCAGCACTAGGTAGGCACCGGCAGCCCGCTCGGCTCTGAGCACTGAGCACAGGCTGGGTCCCCAGCAGCTCACGGAGGAGAGGGTCCAGTGGGGCAGGTGAGGCGGGCCGCCGGGGGGGGAGGGACCGGACCGGGCAAGGCACAGGGAATAGAGCACAGCAGGGGGCACTGCACAGGGCAGCGGGGGCTCGGGGCAGGAGGGACAGAGCGGGGGGGGGTAAGAGTGGCGGGGGGGCAGGCGGGGGTCCCGGGCGATTACAGGGCGGGGGGGAGAGGAGAGTCGGGGGGGCAGGCGGGGGTCCCGGGCGATTACAGGGTGGGGGGGGGAGGAGAGTCGGGGGGGGCAGGCGGGGGTCCCGGGCCGTTACAGGCCGGGGGGGGAGGAGAGTCGGGGGCTACAGGCCGGGGGGGGGAGGAGAGTCGGGGGGACAGGCGGGGGTCCCGGGCGATTACAGGGCGGGGGGGGAAAGAGTCGGGGGCTACAGGCCGGGGGGGGGAGGAGAGTCGGGGGCTACAGGGGGCAGGCGGGGGTCCCGGGCGATTACAGGGCGGGGGGGGAGGAGAGGTCGGGGCTACTGGGGGGGAGGAGAGTCGGGGGCTACAGGCCGGGGGGGGGGGGGAGAGTCGGGGGCTACCGGGGGCAGGCGGGGGTCCCGGGCGATTACAGGGCGGGGGGGGAAGAGTCGGGAGCTACAGGCCGGGGGGGGGAGGAGAGTCGGGGGCTACAGGGGGCAGGCGGGGGTCCCGGGCCGTTACAGGGCGTGGGGGGGAAGAGTCGGGGGCTACAGGCCGGGGGGGGAGAGTCGGGAACTACAGGCCGGGGGGGGGGGCTTTACGCGCTTTTCCTGCCGCGGGGCCGGAGCCCCCCCCGAGCTCCTGCCCAGCGCCCCCCCGTGCGCGCGCACTCGGAGCCCCTCACCTGGAGGCCGGGCCAGTGCGGGGCAGGCGCTGCCGGGCGGCTCCTCTCACCATCCGCGCCGCCTCCGCCAGCTCCGCGGCGAAGCTGCTCCTACCGCTAGCGCTGCCGCTCGGTGCCGGGGAAGCTCGGATGCTGCCTCACACTAGACTGGGGGCGGACTTTCCCCGCCCTTTCCAGGTTCTAATTGGCTCATCGCTCGGCAAGGAGGCGACTCCGCACTCTGACTGGCTGCAGCGCCCGTCACTCTCATGCCATCTCCCTAGCAGGATAGGTTGAAACAGCGAGTACGGCTCTTGCTGCTTAGATACGGACAGGGGTGGCTGTGCGGGAGGCAGGGGCGCCACCGTGCGGGGAGGGGCAGAACTGCACCTGGAAGCTGCCTACACCAGGGGCTGCCTGATAGCTACTGCTCAAGAATGAGGGTATGTCTACACTACGGGACTATTCCGAATTTGCATAAACCGGTTTTGTAAAACAGATTTTATAAAATCGAGTGCGCGCGGCCACACTAAACACATTAAATCGGTGGTGTGCGTCCACGGTTCGAGGCTAGTGTCGATTTCTGGAGCGTTGCACTGTGGGTAGCTATTCCGTAGCTATCCCATAGTTCCCGCAGCCTCCCCCGCCCCTTGGAACTTCCGGGTTGAGATCCCAGTGCCTGATGGGGCAAAAATTGCTGAGCTATGCCCTGACCCACCGCGGACACGGTGTTTGACCCTAGAAGCATTTGGAGCTCTGTCTGGAGATTTTAAAAAAATGATTTTGAATTTCGTCTTCTGTAACGGAGCGCTGATAGAACAGATTTGCCTGCCCTTACAGCGATCACGTCCGCATGGTCCATGCGGGAGCTCTTTCTTTATTTTGATTTTTAACTGCATCGCCACACGTGCTGATCGGAGCTCCATGCTGGGCAAACAGGAAATATTCAAAAGTTCGCGGGGCTTTTCCTGTCTACCTGGCCACTGCATCCGAGTTCAGATTGCTGTCCAGAGCGGTCAGTGGTGCACTGTGGGATACCGCCCGGAGGCCAATACCGTCGATCAGCGGCCACACTAACCCTAATCCGATATGGTAATACCGATACTAGCGCTACTCCTCTCGTTAGGGAGGAGTACAGAAACCGGTTTAAAGAGCCATTAAAATCGATATAAGGTGCCTCCTAGTGTGGACGGTTGTGGCGTTAAATCGGTTTTACGCGATACTGGTTGGCTGCACAGAGACCTTGCCCAGTCCAGAACCTCTTCAACAAGGACCACTGGTGACAGGGCAGGTCAAAACCAGGCAGGCAGATTGTGGCATCAGTGACGAGGGACTGGCTGGGGACTATAACAGATTCCTCTCGCCCGAGTGTTTCCGCCCTAACCGCCAGGCATGGCGGATGAGACCATAATGGGCAACATGACGGCAAACGTGCAGCTGGTGGTTTTAAAAGGTCATTGTGCAGCGGCAGGCTTGGGTTGGTTTGTACTTTCTCCAGTAACTTGCCAGTGGCAACCTCTCATCTGATACGAGGAGGAGCAATATTGCTCAGAGCTGGAAGCCATGCGAGTGGAGTCAGATGCAGGGTGTCGGAGATAATACGCATGGCAGCATGTAACTGCATATCCACCAGTTTGGCGTGTGATGATCGACTCCAAACTGGAGCGTAGTACTCCGCCACGGAATACGCGGTGGCAAGACCTGACGTCCGCGAAGTTGGAGCACAAGCACCCCATGATGAACCTGCCAGCTTGCTAAAAAGATTATTGTGCATCTTAACTTTAGCTGTTGTCTTCTTCAGGTGGGCATAGTAACTCAGTGTGTGGTCTAAGGTCACACCTAGATAGACCGGTTCTACTTCATGCTTCACCTTTTGACCATTCAGATAATTTTAAACATGCAGTTCTCGGGTTGCTCTGGCATGATAAAGATGGAACAAACTGGATACTGTTTTTATGATGCTTGTCAAATGCACAAATACAAACTGAGAAAATAGATTTTTCTCTGATCTCTGTTACATCAACCTAAAGCTTCGGTCTCGCAGTTGGATCCATGCAGGTAGATCCTGTGCCCATGAGGAGACCCTTGGTCTACCCATCTGGAATCAACTGCAGGTTCAGGGCCTCAGATGTCCCATTAATAATAGCAGGAACACCATTTTCAAAAAGAAGCATGATTTTCAAGTTGACACTACCCAGTTAAGATGGATTTTAGCATTTTAATTGTCTTTACAGCGGGTCACATCAGTGCCTTGCACAGTATCCTCAGACAGCATTAACCTCTTACTCTCTAAGGCCCTAGTGATCAGGTCTGATTATCAGCCAGCCATTGTAACATGAAATGTTACAGAGCAGTAGTTATGGTACATTATCATTCTGTATCTTGAGAGCTACTGTTACCTGTTACATTAGATACTCACAGATCAATCCGAGTATAAGGGCTGGTCTACACTATGGGGGGAGATCGATCTAAGTTACACAACTTCAGCTATGTGAATAACATAGCTGAAGTCAACGTACTAAGATCTACTTACTGCGGTGTCTTCACTGTGCTGTGTGGCCCGGAGACGCTCTCCCAGAGATTCCCCTTGCACTTTTCATTGCGGTGGAGTACCGGAGTCGGGGCTAGAGCGATCAGCAGTTGATTTATCATGTCAATACTAGACATGATAAACTGACCCTCGCTGGATCGATTGCTGCCCGTCGCTAGTGTGGACATGCCCTGAGAGGCACAGTACCTGATCATGCAAGGGATCCATGCAGAGCCCCCATTGAAGCCCTGGGCCTGCCCATATGCTGAGCCACTGCAGAATCCCAGCCTGATGCAATATAATTACTTGGTCGTTACTATACTTATTATATTGGCTGATTTTATTAGAATGGCAGCAAGTGCTGGGATTGCTAAACATTAACATGCGGGCCTCGAGTAACGAAGTCTAGTGACTCTGGACCGCAGGACTCCCACCCCTCCCCTCAGTCGGGAAGGCTGGGCGCTCGGTAGCGGGCTGTACCATTGCGCGGCGAGTCTGCAGGGGGCGAGTTGCAGTGTGCCGGCTCCTCCCATCACCCCTGCACTGTGAGACCGGATTGGTTGATCCCGCCCACTCAGGCTCTTTCGCGTTCTAACTTCTGGCCTCGCTCGGCTTCCGTCCTTTCGCTCCGAGCCGCTGCCGACATGGTGAGTGAGTTCTGCGGCCGGGACCCCTCGCAGCTCTAATCCGGAGCCATCCGCGGGGAGGGGCGGCCCCCGGAGTGCGGGAGGGTCAGTAGGCCCGGCCGGTCCCCCCGAGGCCCGGCTAGTCCCTCGGGCGGGGGCGGCTGGCACAGGCCGGGGCCGGGGGACTCTGCGGGGCTGGCGCTAGGCCGCGCTGGGTGGCCCGTGGGGTCCGGGCTCAGAGGGGCGGGCCGGGCCCGGGGAAAGGCGGCGGGGGGGGCCGGGCCCGGGGAAAGGCGGCGGGGGGGGCGGGCGCCGGGCCGGATCGGGCCGGGCCTGGCTTGAGGCCGGCTGGGCTCGGGGGAGGCTCCGGCAGGCGGGCCGGGCCCGGGGTCTGAGGGGCGGTGAGTTGGGGAGAGGGGTGGGCCGGGCCCGGCCCGGGGAAAGGCGGTGGGGGGGCGCCGGGCCGGGCCTGGCTTGAGGCCGGCTGGGCTCGGGGGAGGTTCCGGGAGGCGGCCCGGGACCGGGGTCTGAGGGGCGGTGAGTTGGGGAGAGGGGCGGGCCGGGCCCGGGGAAAGGCGGGGGGGGGGCGCCGGGCCTGGCTTGAGGCCGGCTGGGCTCGGGGGATGCTCCGGGAGGCGGGCCGGGCCGGGCGGGGTCTGAGCGGGCTCTCGCTCTCCTTGGCAGGCTAAGATCAAGGCCCGCGACCTGCGAGGGAAGAAGAAGGAGGAGCTGCTGAAGCAGCTGGATGACCTGAAGGTGGAGCTGTCCCAGCTGCGGGTGGCCAAGGTGACTGGCGGAGCCGCCTCCAAGCTGTCCAAGATGTAAGTCCAAGCCCAGGGGGACGCTCGCTCTGGCTCCCACTTAGGGGCCTGGCCGTGAGCCTGCGGCGAGAGTGGGGGCTGTGAAGCTGCAGCTGCATTGGGCTTATCAGAACTCCCACCTCTGTCTCGCAGTGTTGTGCCTCAAGGTGGGGCCTCTCCAGGGCCCCTGGCCCCAGCGTTATATTAGGCTACAGGTGCTTCAGCCCTCATCTAACCCCAGCCATAGGCTGTGGTGTGTGAGTACGTGCTGAGCCTGTTGTAAGGGGAAGGGAGCATTACTTCTTACAACTGGGTAAGAATGGTGTCCCTAGCCTCTGTTCGTCAGAGGATGGAGATGGATGGCAGGAGAGAGATCACTTGATCATTGCCTGTTAGATTCACTCCCTCTGGGGCACCTGGCATTGGCCACTGTCAGTAGACAGATACTGGGCTAGATGGACCTTTGGTCTGACCCGGTACGGCCTCTCTTATGTTCTTATGTAACTGATATTGCTGTAGCAGTTTCCTCACCTAATAGAGACAGGCTGCTTCTTGTTGATGTGGCACAGTTGAGATATATGATGTAGCAATACCATCCTTGTCCTGAGAGTAGGTAGCATTGAAGAGAAGCATGGCTGGAAGAGGAGGAAACAAATGCAGACTAGACAGGAGAAGGGGAGTTAGTTTAGTGTTTGGGTAGAGGGGAAATCTCCAGGGTGGTAAGATTCTAATTGTTAAGAGTAAAATTACTATATCTTGAATATAGTAAGAGAAAATTCTCTGGCAGTGCTTCTGTTACCCTAATCCTATAGTTCCTCTTACATATTTTTGTAAAGTACTTGCTAGTTTTAAGCCTTTTATTGTCTGTGTTTTGAGGCCTGTTTCTTTACTCTGCAGCCGGGTTGTCCGCAAATCCATTGCCAGAGTGCTGACTGTCATCAACCAGACCCAGAAAGAGAACCTGAGGAAATTTTACAAAGTAAGTCCAAACTTTGTACTTTATTAGGCCCTACCCTACATTCCTTTCTGGCTATTTTCATATATGTGGGTAGAGTTGTGAGGCAAGAGACCTAGCTAGTTGCAAGAATAATTCTGCAAATGAGATTTTGTTTCAAATGTTCTAATCCTGGGGAAAGTATAACATTAATCTCATATTATAATGGTCCCTTTTCAAAATATTGTTTATTGCAAGACTAACACCCAGCACTGCTCTGAATTGAGTAGATGCAGTGTGAATCTGTTCTTGCTAAAGGATTCTTCTACTGGACAGCATGTAACTCTGTTATCTGGCTTTGTGTGCTTTTCTAGTAGGCACAGGTGTAAGTGCTCTGTTGGAAAATACATTTGTAAAGATTGGCAGTCTTGAGGGATGAAATCATTGAGAACACTGGAACAGGTTGTTTGTTTGTTTTTTTTTCCCCTCAGGCAGTGTGTTATTTCTCATGGTCCACATTCTTTCCTGTACACCAGGATTATCTAGAGCAGGTGCCCAAGTGAATACTTCCAGAGGTACTGGCAGACTCCTGGAATTAATAAAATCAGGAATCACCCAACTTTAGGCTGCAGTCCTGTCTGGTAAAATGGCTGGTAGTGACTGATGGTTGGTACACTACTCAGCAGCTGTGAGGGTAACGCCATTTCCTAGTGGAGAAGAGTATGTCATACACATGAACAGCATAGGGAAGTTTTAGCCCCTGCTCTCCATGCAGTACCAACAGGCAGGATAGCTTTCTGCACTTGTACACACACAGATCCTCTGCAGATTACTGAACAGCGTGGATGCAGTGGCAAGGGTAAAGTCTGCTTTTAAAAAAAAAAAACCCACACAACCACTTTTGATGCTCGTTTGTTTTTTTGGTTTTTTTTGCAAACAGGGCAAAAAGTACAAGCCTCTTGACCTACGGCCGAAGAAGACTCGTGCCATGCGCCGCAGATTAAATAAGTATGAAGAAAGTTTGAAGACCAAAAAACAGCAGCGAAAAGAGCGCCTGTACCCTGTCCGGAAGTTTGCTGTTAAGGCATAAACCGTTTGCATACTATGGATCTGTCAATTATATTGGCCAGCTTTTTCTCATTAAACATCAAGTTGTTTGGAAACTGACAGGCATAGATACTTGTTTTATAGTATGGATTTGGTTCAGAACTCATAACACTGTATGGAGGGAAACGATTCAGTTAGAGATCATGGGAGCCTTGTGCTAGTGTAGTTTGGAAGATGCTAAAGTTAATTTCTGTCACCATTTGCATTATAAAACTGTTTGTTTAATTTTCCGTAGTGTCCTCTATAAAGATCATGCTAATGTTTTAGGCAAACATGAGTCTTTGCAAATATCTGAATCCACTAAGCTTTTAAGTTTTGGGGCAGAAGTATTTAACTTCTGGCTTCTCAAAGTGAATTAGTGTGTGTCTAGTAGTTGAGAGGATTTTCTATTTTAAGATTTTTCTCTAGTGTCAGTCACTTCAGGATCTGATCACTGTACAGATAAATTAGCATAGTGAGGTCCCTTCTTTGCTCTGCCTCTTTTGCCCGAGCTTATTTTGAGCAGTGACTGTACAGCTGGAACTCCTTACTGTTATTGCTCCAATGAACCCCAGTATATCCAGTAAAAATGTCTGTATAGCCATTGATGATATCTGTCATTCTAAACCATTTGGCATACAATTCATGCTTAAAAATTACTAGCATTATTAGTAATGCTTAGGCTATTATGTGGAGATTCACCTTACTTTCAACAGGTGCTCAAGTGTGGCTCGAAAGCTTATTGCAATCTTAATCTTGATTTCAGAGGATTGGCCACCCTCTGAAATGAAATTGAGAGAGCACTGCATGCTGCTGAGGATTTATAGCTCCCAATAGGTGGTTCTTTTATTACAAGCATGGAGGGCTCCTTTTGCTCCTGGCAAATTGTCAACACTGCTCTTGGCTGTGCAGAACTTATCCCTACTTTGTGCTTCTGTCGTGTGAAGATGGAACAGTCTGGGTTGAGGTTTCTGCACTGATGAATCAGCAAAAACTTGAATGATCTATGCCTGCTATTCCAGAATATTCACTACAGTTACTTTTATATAAAGACCTTATCAGTTAGCAGGTATGTTTGTCTCCAGTGAGACCAAAAAATCGTGGGCATGTAGGTGGTTCTGAAAACTAGATTTGCTTACTTATGAGTAAGGCTACGATTTAATCATGGGTATTTTTAGTAAAAAGCCATGGACGAAAAACAAAAGAAACAAACAAACCACAGCTCATGACCTGTCCATGACTTGTATCATAAATACTCCTAGTTGAATCTTGGGGAGGTGCCCTGGGAGGCCAGCTGCTGCGCCAGCCACCCCAGGACCACTGCCAGGAGCCACTGAGCTGGGGCTGCTCTGGTCACCCCTGGGACCGCTGCTGAGGCAATCCCCAGGGCCAGCTTCCCTGGGCTGCCAGAGCAGCAGCCAGGGCCCCTCAAGCAGCAGCTGGCTGCCTGTGTGGTTGGCTGCAGAGCCACTCCAGCAGCAGCGGGTGTGGCTGGCTCCAGGGCCAGCTGCTGGGTCAGCCCTGGGGTCAGCCACACTGGCGCTACAGAAGTCACAGAGGTCGCAGGAAGTCACAGAATCTGTGACTTCCACGACCTCCATGACAAACAGGGAGCTCTACTTAGGAGACTTGTTTGCAGGCTCCTTTCAGTCCCATTGTTGGTTCATAGTGCCTGCTGGAGCTAAGATGTGTGGCCTCCCCTGCTAGTCAGTGACACTTCAGCCACAGGACTCCTGTACAGAGCTTTCAGCTGCATGTTGGAAGAGAGCAAGATGGCGGTATGTACAAAATCACAGTAATATGAAGATTGTTTTTTATGGTGCACTGCAGCTTTCAAGATGTGACAGTTCCCTTCTCCAGCAGAGAGCAGGCATCACCTCAAAGGCCATTGTCGTCATAGCCTGCACCTATAAAGAGAGATAGTGTACTTCCTTACTGATGTTTCTTGTTTGAATAACCTATGCTGTTGTACATTATCATCAGTGCTTTGGATATGATCAGGCTCCCTTCCTCTCAGTACCCAGTCTTCATTTATAAGTGGGCTAAAGAGCCATGCAAATTCCCACACTGTCACCTGTAAAACAGCCAGTTAAAGAAACCCAACCAAGCTTGCTTTCCTACAATATTTATTTTTCTCCTGTAGAGAGTTCTGCAGAGCCAGAGCAATGAACTGTAGCTGCTATTGGATGGGTTCCCTTCAGCTGTAACATATTGAAGTGTTTCAAGCTGCTATTTAAATAATGCAGCACCAATAGGGTGCAGTCTGTGTTGGATCTCATTAGTTTCTTTATCAATTGAGAGAGGTGTCACAGGATGTATTTCCCTACACCATGTTTCATGTTGCAAGCCATCCTCACACACTCTTGCATAGTTTCACCAGTGTGCTTCATTTAGAGTGGCTTGTTTAGTTGTCCTCCTAGTGAAAGGATTTACCCAAGCTCCACCCTAGGCCCAGGACAATGGGGCTGGAGATGGGAGAAGAGATCTCATCTCTGAGATCTGGGCTTCTTTAGCCATCCTTTTCCTCTCCCTTTCTATATCCTCCTTAACCCTCTCCAGCTGGTGAGCTGAATTCCCTTGTTAACTGGCTAAGCACCCAGTCCTTAATTAACTATCTCCCAGTTTAACTCTTGGGGGAATCTTACAGAGGGGTGAGTGAGCCTTATGCTACTCCCACTGTCACAAGGGCTGATCCACCTTCTAGTGAATTCAGGGAAAAGATTCTCCTTAATACATGCTGCTCACACTAGTTCTGAAGGATTCATAGGCTGGAATAAATTCTAACTAGGGTACAGGCTTGTCTACGGTGTGCTAAAATCCATGCTGAGGTTACTGCACTGTTCCCCAGCACTGCATTATAGTATCACCCTGTTAGAGTAGCTGTAGCCATCTATCCTTTAACATGGGAAGGAGCCCTGCCATAATAGCTGCTAATCTCAAATCCGAGCAGGGAGATGGGGATTTGATTTTGCCTTATTGTACTGTGCCTGGACCCAGGGTACTTGTTTTATAAAACATCCTATATGTGCACAATAAAATAATGTTAATGATAAACCATGACAACAAAGTAATCTAGAGAGGAGTCTAGTTCTTCTTACCAACATTCCTGCTACAGCGAAGCAAACACCTAATATTGCCCTGATGTCCTACTAGGGGTTTGTCTTGATTTTTGTAGGCAAATTCCAGACTAACTGTATAATTCCAGGAACCAATTGCCTATCACAAAAAGAAAAACAACACAAGTTCATGCTGGTATTGCAAATGAACGGTGCACTTTTGGCTAAATGGCTTGGACATTAAGGTTGTTGGATCCCCTAGCGATGAGCACAGCATAAATGCCTACCTGGATAGAATCTTCTATTTGAAAGGTCTCATCATGTTATAAATCACTAGCATATCATTCACATGTCAGTAGCTAGAAGATGATGACAGGACATTGAGCTCTAGTTACCAGATCTTGAGCATTCAGTGAAAGGTCACAACTTTGCATAACATCATCCTGCCCCATGAAGAGCCTCAACATCTGGCCTAACTGCAGGGACAAAAAGTGAACAGCAGTTGGAAATCTCTCTCTAGCCCTTCTGAACCATAAGTCACAATGCTAGCTTCCCCTCCCCCAGGGGTTTGCTGGTCCTCACAAATTCCTGCAGCTTTACAGGGAGTTAAATAGCACCTCATGCTACACTTTCAGATGTTCCTTATGCCTCTGTGAAACTGACATCAGAACAGGTCATGGGATACTCAGCAGGACCTCTAACAGTCCAACCCTATACTGTAAGGGGATTCTGTTGCTGTGCAGAGGACTTACATCAGCTTTCAGTGCATCAAAAAGCCATTTAAATTAGCAGAAGAAACAATGTTAATGCTCTGAATTGAAGGGGCAGGAACATGCTGTTTCCTTCCTTGGACACAGGACTACTACTTTAACACCATCTGCAAAAAATGAAGCATCTTTCTTGGCTTTTGGGTGTTAAACATGCATGGAACACAGGAATCTCCCAAGTACCTGCTTCACCTGAGTGTCCCAGAGAATGGCCATGTGGTCCCAGGCCCCTGACAGAGGCTGCTTGGAATCAAGGCTGAAGCATAGTCTCCACACTTTCAGTGACCTGGAAAATACCAAGTGGGTAACAGTGTGTGAAATGTAACAAACCAGACAGTGTCACATTAATGAAGAGAAGGGGCTGTGAATGGCCCTAGTACAGGGATACAGTTGAGGCTGCTAACAGCTTTGTATTAGCTCGACAGTGTTGCATTAATTAACCATGCTAGTGCCATGTGAAATCTAAAGCTCTACAGTGTGTGAGGCAGCTGTGTGCCCCCTCGCTGCCTGGTGATGGAGCGCATCTGAGCAGAGCCACTCCAGCTGCCCTAAGGCTTTGATTTCCAGATCTCTGTCCTGTCAAACACGTGTGTTCACATAGATGGAAGGATTCCCCTGCCTATCTGCTGCAACACTCCTCCCTCTCTTGGCTCTGCTAAGCCATCCCTGCCAGGGCTGGCATTCATTCCTGGCTCGGAGAGAATGCTGGAGAACATCCTCAGGCTTTGTCTTTGGCTTTGAAAGTGTTTTCAAAACACGATTGCAGGGAGAAGCCCTCTTCCCATCTACCTAGAAGAGCTTTCCCCCTTCTTTGAATGATTCAGTTCCCACACTCCTCTGACCTACCTAGTCATCCTTTTGTAATCCTCAGCACCCTGGAGGGCAGGGCCTGATTCTGCCCTTAGTTACATAGCGGCAATTCTTACTGAAATCAGCAGGGTTCTGAGAGCCTGGGCCCACAGGGTTTATTCTCTTATCAGATCAGCTCCCTGCCCTTTTGTTGTAGCCTTTGGTCACAGATGTCCCTGTCTGACACTGGCAGCCCTGGCTCTGTTGCACACACACCTTTCTGCACATGGAGGCGATCAGCAGTTGCTGTTTCCCACACAACCAAGCAGTTACGTGCGACGCTGGCAAAGAGGGTGGAGTCGGGCGAGAACCTGCAGTCTTTGGCCCTAGGGGGAGTGTAGAAAGAGTGGTATAGCTGAAGGGGTGCATGTCTCAGTCCAGAGGGCCCACAGTGTTGCTCACAAATTGGGCAAGCTCATCTTTAAAATGAAGAGTGGACTTGGAGACTACAAGTTCCAGCATGCAATGCTACATCTCAGTCCAGGCAGTGACCTCTCACACCTGAAATCTCTGCATGCTGCACCTGGTATTCAAGGGGACTCTGGCTGCAGACTGCTCGGTTCCATCCTAAGCAAGGTGCACCTCTCCAGACCCATGTAAATTCTTGCTACAGGCCCCAGTGGAGACACTCCTGGGCTAGTCCATTCTTGCTCATGTGTTGTTAAATTTCGCAGGTGCCTGGCAGGCCAGGCTGCAATCAACACAGCCAAGCCATCGCATGTTTAACAATGAAAATTAAAGCCAAGGAAGAGAAGAAAGCAAAGGAAAATACCCCTGGATGGAGAGCCCCTTATATCTTCCCTCTAAAGCTGTAAGCTGGGTGGTGTGGAATGCACACCCCCAGGACAATGTGTGGCCTGGCTAGACCAGTGACCGCTGACCCCACTTCAGCGCTGGGCACTCTAACATGTTAGCATTTTCTTTTGGGATAGCCTGGCTCTAAAGGAGACATTTGCTCCATGGCATGGTCAACCACTTGGCCACACCTTAATACTAATCCTCACTGTCTTCATGGGCAGTCGTTAGGTTTCCAGGGGCTACAGTACTGTCCACCAGTAATACCCCTTTTAACACCACTAATGGTCCTAGCGTGGCTAGGCCCTGAGGGATAGAGTCAGTGCCCGAGGCAGCAGCCTGACTTTCAGACACTAGCCCACTGCCTCCATATTACAGGGACGTGCTGGCATTTGACTTCACAGAGCAGCTCTCCAGTTCTGGAGTTCCACAGGAAGAGAGCTGTCATTGGAGCCGGTCGGCAGAGAAAGCACAGGCACTGACCTGGAGAAACAACAGTCACTTGATTTCCTTTAGCCACTCACAGAGAGGAGACACAGGCCTGGGAAGGACAGCGTGCAGGTGAAGAGGGAGACAGGGCACCATCTGGGTCTGCCCCAGAAGTTCTTCTTGGGGGGCTGCAGTAAGAGGAAGTGGAGTTAGGGCAGGAGCAGGCGGGTCAGTGTTTCTGGCCTGTAGACAACTTGGCTGCAGCCATCTGAGGGGGATGTCTGCTGCAGGGCAATCTTGGAAAACAGGGAACACTGACGCTGTGAACAATTTCATCTGGGGCCCTGGACTCTTCCCCTTCATGGGCTCACAGAGGCCAGAGTAGAAGGCCGGTTAATCCCCCCCAGTCCATCCCACGGGACCAGGATTGGACTCTTCTACTTCATTAAGGTTTGTTATGGACACAGTGAGATTTGTCACCAAAGCAAAGCCGACTGGTTCCCTCAGCTGCTTTTGCCTCTAGTTGTCAGAGTGACCCTTGCACCAGCTGGATAAGAACAATCCTAGCCCCAAGGAACCACTGAGAGCTGATTGGCCACACTGAGTGTCACAGACCTTCCTACAGATGTCTCTGGCCACAGCCTTGCCCTTCCATCTGTTCCTCGCAGCCACAGAAGAACTTGACCTCAAAGGGCCCCTACCTCTGTGTCACATTCATTCAGATTAGCGTAAACAAGCAAACCAGGCTGATCGCAGTCCAGGGACCACCAAGCCAGGCCATATACAGCCCATGTAACTCAGGACTTGCCTCACCTTTCTGCCTCACATATTATGTTACATCCATCACTGCAAAACGTTCTGAGAGATTCCCCCACATCTTAGCTTGGACTGGCAGGGCTGACTAGCTTGGTGGAAAAGCCAATTTTGCTCAGCTGTTAGTCTGTGCTGTCCCCCCATCCTGCTCCCTGTGTCAGGGTGGGGCTCGCTGCTATTTCTCAGCATATGCAGTAGCCTCTTTCAGGAGGCCCAGAGCTGAGCTGGGGCAGCTCATGTTTGGAAATGGTTCTTGTTGCTGTGTACAGAGGCAGCCTGGCTGTCTCCGTAGTTACAGGGGAGCGAGTTTGCATCCCTCTACAACCCAGCTGGTAGATTAGCAACTCCAGGTTGCCTTCCGCTCTCATTTTAGGAATGTACCTTCAGAGTTTTGATTCCCATGGAAAGCTGCCAGTTGGAGAATGGCATTATACAGAAAACTCCTGGCTGCACATTAGTCTGCCCCAAACATAAATAGGTCTTCATTCCTGGAGTAGTTCTGACTGACAGCTGTTTCCAGGATCACGTGAATGTACATATTCAGAACCTCCATACATCTGAGAGTGAATCAGTTTGATCACATTAATCCTTTGCGCTTTTGCAGTAGTGAATGGATGAAAGCCTGGCCCTGGTGAAGTCAATGACAGAATTCCCAGTACACCTACTGCTTGTAAAGCACTCAGATCCATGGTTTGGTGGATTAAGTACAGCACTAGGAGACTGGCTTCACCAGGGACTTAGAGGATGGCTGTGGAAAGGTAATTTTGCCTCACTGCTCCTCAACTGCCCCATGTGTAGGATGAGGCTAACACTGTCTGTAGCAGGGAGCCATCTCTGGGCACCCCCCATGGGCCAACATGGCCCTGCAGGCACACTGCCCCCAGTTCTCTCAGGGCCTGAGAAAAACTCACCCCCAGGCCAGAGCACTTTAAACCAAGATTCCCCCTCCCCTGTACTTTTGTGGGATACAGTTTATTCATGTTACAACAAATCAATTTTCTCCTTTACCCCTCAAGTCCAGCCCCCTGTTCACATGGATTCAGGGATCCTATAGCCCTCTTTCTAGAGTCTACCCCTTAGGCCAGGAGTCCTACAGCCCTCTTTGTAGGGTCTCTGCTGAAAATTCAGGTCAGCTGCAACCCTCACTCAGCTTTTCCAGGTTATCCCCTTTCAACCCAAAGAACTGCTCTGCATAAGCTCAAAAGTGCCCCTCTTACCCACCAAAGCTGGTCAAATAAAAGACATGATCACCCCCTCCTTGCCTCTCTATGCAGCTGGGACCAAGCTGGCCAAGACAGACCAGGCCTGGCCCACACCCTTTCTACTCTGTTCTTTCCTCCACCTTTTGAGACACCTCCTTCTCACTTATCTCCATGTTTGGATTGATTTAACCACATGACTCCCCTGTCATGTGACTGTGCCAATTTTCCTCACCTGGGAGGAGGCCTGAAGGAGTCACAGGTGGGGCTGGAGCCATTCTCTCTTAAAAGGCCAGTCAGTGTAAGGCAGGGTTTGTTAGAAGACAGGTGTGTAGTGCTTTGACAAGACCATACTGCATGGGTCTACAACACAGGGCTGTTATTCTGTTGCTTTCTGGACAAGTAAGCATGCAGCAGAGCTGTCAGCTAGGGAGGGTGACAGGAAGATAGTATCTGGTTAGATAGTGAGCATGGAAGGAAAAGGGATTTGAAATGGTACAGTTGATAGAGACATGGGCAGCTCATTCTAGCTATTCTTCCTCTGATAGCCTCCTGGAATCTCCATCCATCCTCAGATTCTTTCTTTTGCAGGTTCTACCTACATCTCCTGTCTCCCTTGCCCCAGAGAGGCTCCTAGAGTCCCTAGGTATTTGGTATCCCAATGGTCCAGTCCTGTGAAAAAGCACCAACATCTCACTGCAAACCCAAATCACTCGCTTCACAGGTGTGATGGGCTGTGAGTGACCATGTAGTAAACCCCCTGGTCCTCCAAATAGCTCTGAGAATTGCATCAGGAGCCCAATGAACTGCAGTTTAAGGAGAAGGCACTAGAGAGCATTACAGCCTCAAATATTCTGTAACCTGAAGCTAGCTTGAGTTTTGCCCTTCTGGCTAGATCCAGCTCTGAACCTGGAGGTATCAAGGGATGGGTCTCTACCTGGCTTCAGGTGAGATGTACAACAGGTCATTCCAAAAGCCTGTTTTTTCTGCCGAAAACACTGCCTGGAAAAATAATTTAGACCCTAGGAAGCAGATATTCTTTCCTCAGAATTTCGGTCACTAACCACAGGAACTTTGCTGAGAACCAAGGTCAAAATTTGTGCACACAGTGTTTGAGCTGGCATTTTAGCAATATGCCAAGCTGTGCTGAGCATGTTACCCCTTCAACAGGAGGATCTCAAAGAGCTTTAAAAGTAGCATTGAATTCCCAGTCCCTCAGTACTATTCCTACTACACTGATGGGGTGGCAGAGACACAGACAGGGAGAGTGACTTGTCAGGCAAAGCAGGGGATAGAATCCAGGAGTCCTGACTCCTAGCTGGTTGTTGAGAGCATCTTTCCCCCTCCTAACTGTTCATGCTAGCCTGTAAGCTCTGAAGCCATGGAGTGATTGAGGACACACTGAGTATCTTTGTAGCCTGGGGCATTCTCACAAAAGTGATCGAGGATTGAGCCCTTGACCCAGGCAACCCAGAGTGTCTTACAAGCAGCGCCCTAAGCATGAAACAGAGTCGTGCCATATCCTGGATCCCACTTCCCCCGGGAGTCACCTAGCAGATTTCACTGCTGGGACACTGCTAGAAACTCACCCTATGTTTGTCCTTTCCTCATTTTCATCCTGTTGCTTTGAGGGACCTTTTACTATAGCACCCTGAATGTCTCCCCTTCCCCTTGGTGCCTACATGCTTCAGACACTTGCAGATGATGGGCAAACCCCAATAACCGTCCTACTAAAGGTAAATTAATGGGGAGCTAAGAGAAGCCCTTTCCCAGAGGGGATGAGTCTCTCTGTTCCAGATGGGCAGATACTCAGAGATCTCCCTGATGTTGTTCACATCAGCAAATTGCTGATGGGACCCAGGATTTGCGCAAAGGTTTTCCAAGCATGAAGCTGGTTATGTTATCTCTGTAACTGAAGACATTCCATAGCATTGAAGCAGGTTTCCTGGAGAATATCAACTTAAATAAATAAGCTATTTCCAGAGTGATCAAATTAGGAATCCAAAGAGAGGCTGGCTGACTGCCCCAACTACAAGCTATTTGTGACTGTCACCACAATAGGGTTGTGATCTAGGGTGACCAGACAGCAAATGTGAAAAATCGGGACAGGGGATGGGGGGTAATAGGCAACTATATAAGAAAAAGACCCAAAAATCGGGACATCTGGTCACCCTGCAGTGATCGTAGGCCTTGCAAACGACTCTCAGCAAATGCAGGTTCTCCTCTGCACCCGCACACACCTAGGCTGTGCAGGAATGAACCTGTCTTCATTGCAGCTTCTGCTTTACTTCTGCCCCACGCAGCGGAGTTTGCACTTGTTAAATGAACAGCAGCTCTTTGAACGTGTCCCACCCTGTTATCCTTTGGGAATCCCTTGTTCTGGGCGTTTGCCTCAGGACAGGCTGGGTGTCTGCTCAGAATTTGACTTCCTCAGATCAAGAATAGCTCAGGTGAAGTCCCACCATGTGAAATTGCCCTTCCTGACCCTGTGCAGGACTCAGTGTGTCCACACTTCCAGAAGCGGGCATGGTGTAGATTTGTCCCCATAAGCCTCACCCAGGGCCCCTCTGTGTCTCAGCATTAACACTGAAGCTGGAGCAGGAAGTTACAGAATAATGGTCCTCCACTGTCTCCTAGGAGAGAGGTCCTTCAATCTGGTACGGACTCTCCTGCCCTGGCTGCACTCAGTGCAGGAGTCCCCATCCTCAGTTCCATGGTTCAGCTCTTTTCCGGCTCTGGCCCACACCCTGCAGCTAGACTGGGTGTAGAGGGTGTCAGGCCCAGTGTGCTGACCATCGCGAGTGCGTTTTGGGACGGCGGCACTGGGCTGTGAGGATTAACTCCTTCCTGTGTGGAGATGCAATAGAAATACCAAAAGCTTTATTCCTAGTAACAAGTGGAGCAGCAAACTGAGCTGTGTTCTCCATGGGCAGCTCCGACCACACTGTGTCACGTTCAGAACATTGCAACGTGATGTGCGCTCATATATCTCATTTTCTGTCAACAAACAAAGTCTAAGGGTGCTTCTCTGCCTGGGAGAGGCTGGAGGCGCCCAGCCTGGCCTCCTGACCCTCAGCTGCATCTCTAAAGAGAAGCCAAATCCTCTGTGAGAGGCCAGATGGAAGCTCTTTCCTCCCACACATTTACAGGTCACCCTGCCACACCCCCCCGCTCTGCTGACTGCCTCGCTCTCCCCTCCACCCTGTGGGTTTCCCCATGGCCAGGCTGTCTAACCCTGCCCTGCAGTGCTGATTGCTGACATATCTAACAGCTTGGTGAAGGAAGAGCCTGAGGCCCACTGCTGCCTCCCTGTGCTCTCTGATGTCTGCTGCCCCTTGGGCTGAATGCCCCAACAAGTAACAATGGAGTCTGGAAACTCACAACCTAAAATCACCTACCACCCCATTTCCACCCCACACGGGGGCAGGAAGTTATGGGGCAATGGTCCTTTAGCGTCTCCCAGGAGAGAGGCCCTTTAATCTGGTCTGTTACCCTCCTGCCCATCCGGCCTGCAATGCAGGATTCACCGTACTCAGTTCCCCGCCTCAGTGCTCTTCTAGCCAGCCTGATAATGCAGGAACCCAAGTGAGAAATCAGCTCACTGCTACGGGTGAGTTACTCTCAGCCCGTATTGCTGACTGCACTAAATGTGGGCAAGGGAGAAAGCCTCAGTACCTGAGCGCCTATAACTAGCATCTAATTTGCCGCCCAGAGCAGTCTAGCTGCACCAACCCGCTGTGTTGTTGTTGTACACAGCATTGCGAAGGGAAAACGTCAAGTCTTGCTTGCCATGCAGGCAGCGAGTCACAGGCCTGCCAAGGGCAGCAGTCCGGTCACTTTCCTGAATGGCTCATTTTGTTTGAAGGGCTTGTAAAGCAGATTGTTGGGGGAGGATTTGTCTCGTGCATCATTTGAGTCCTGCTGGTGCCATGAATAAAATCAGTGTTCTGTCACTTACTCACTGTTCAGCCTGGGCCGCGCTCCCACCATCTCTGCAGCACACAGGATTTGGCTCACGTTACACAAAGGCTGTTGAGTGATTTAATTGATTTCCTGTCAGAGCAGGAAGTGCTTAATGAAAAGCTGCACATCCAAGACGCTATGAAAAATCCTCTCTTTTAGGGCCAGGGATGGGTATGGGGTCTAATGGCTAGAACGGGGGAGGGGCTGGAAGCATTCCCTCCCTGCCGTTGACTTGTTATGAAACCCTAGGCAAGTCACTTAACTTTCCTCTGGCTCAGCTGCAGTAAGGGATAACAATATAGGTGTTCAGTGGGGCTAGATGAATGTCTGCAAGATACTTTGAGATCCTTGGGTAAAGACAAGGGTGAAGTTATCTGAGGCCCTGATTTTTGCCTTTGTGTGCGCGCGCGTGCGCACACGCACACCCTCTCTCCAATTATATGAACAGCTGCCCCAGAGCTTCATACAGACCCACCATCTCCTGCTGCTAGCAAGTGAGTCTCACTGGTGAAACCAGCGTCTCCAGCCTGCGGCTCCCCCGTTAAGCGCCAGCAGTGTGTGTGCTCTGTGCAGACTCAGCCTCTGAGCCAGAGAGGCAAACCAGACACTAAATGCAGTGGAGACAGAAGACGGAGTTAGCCGAGGGCAGTGCAGGCTTATTTCTTTCTAAATCAGGTACAGAGTCAGTGCTTAGGCTGGTGGCTGGATGTTCCTGGCTCCATGGAGGCAGCAGTCCTGGTGCGGAGGGATTCGGTGCTCCAGCGGGGAGTTGTAGGCAGTGGGGCGCAATGGCGGGAGTGAGAGAGGACACAAAGGGGGGAGCTGGATTGTGAGGGGCAAGGAGTGACAGGACAGGACCACGTGTGCGGGCTGCCCAGCCTTCGAGAAAGTACCAGTGCTCTAGGCGGTGACCTGGCTCAAGGAAGAACTAGTCAGCGTCTGTAGTGCCCCGAAATGGCTGCAAGTCCTGCTGTGTCCATCCCGTGCCAGACGGTGAACAGGCATTCTGTAGGAGCAGCCCCCAGCAGTTACCTGGTGCCGCTGCCCCGGGTTGGCTTGTGCCTGCTCCCTGCCACATTGATTTGAATGAGCAGTTTCTAGTCAGCTCAGGGCTTGGTGCTCAGCCCTCAGGAAGGGTGAGCCAGTCTGCAGGATGCTGCTTGGCTGCACACGCTCTCAGCGCTCCAGCTGCCAGGGAGTCGTGGGGAAGCCAGCCCAAGGAATCACATGGATAATAGTAAAATCACAGCCTTCCTGCATGGATCCAGGGTCTCAACAGACCAGGGTGCCTGTTCGATGAATTAGGAGGAAAACAAGCCTTTAGTTCCTGGAGGCCAGTGTAGCAGCTCCTGGCAGCGGTGATGATCCCTCACCCACTGGCTCCCGGAGGCCCATGGAGTGGGTTCAGTGACGCCAGGGCAGCATCCGTCAACACCAAGTGTTGCTAGCTGTGGCCGAGCCCAGAGGTCCCTTAGAGCGGGAGGATTCCAGGTTTGGGTGGGTTTATTGTTTCCCAACTAATCTCAAAACCCCAGGCCTCTCTCAGCCCTTCTCTTCCAAGGAATTTCTTTGCTAATGGAGTTCTGGAAAACACCAAGCTTGGAAAAGGCAACCAGTTCCCAGCGGGGAGAGAACCAAACTGCACAGTGACGGCAGCCCTGCATGCCGCAGGCAGCCTCGGCAGATCCTGTACCAGCAAACATACCACATCCAGGGAGATGAACCTGGAAACACAGAGACAACCTGGGGAACCTACCTGCGCAGCCACGCCCAGCCCCTCAGCCTCCATCTACTTTCATGCTGCCTCCTTAGTCATTTTCATAATGCAAAACCTTCATGACACCAAGCTGTGGTGGTGCTCCGGGAAATGGATTAACCTTGAGTAGGGTGACCAGACAGCAAGTGTGAAAAATCGGGAGGGGGGTGGGGGGTAATAGGCGCCTATATAAGAAAAAGACCCAAAAATCGGGACTATCCCTATAAAATCGGGACATCTGATCACCCTAACCTTGACAAGCATGAACGAGAGCTGCTGCTCCGGCTGGAGCCACTCACCTTGGAAGGAAAGACTTGCTGAAGCATGGCATTTGTCTGCACAATGGCTCTGCTCAGGAGGGGAGGGGACAGCTGCATTCTCCAGCAGCAATGACATGGGTACTTTGGCTGGCCAGGAAGCTGTGGGTCAGGCTTAATTTGGCCTGGACACCAGAGAAAGTACCTCATTAAATGGCCACAGTCTCTGTTTTATGAGTCATCTGAAAGACAGCTCCTCCATCAGCGTTCCACCTGGGCATCTCCCATCCAACTGCTAACCAGGCCTAAGTTTGTTCAGCTGAGAAGAGCTAATGAGCTCACAGCCAGAAGGGGCTTTAGACACAGGGGGCCCTAGTGGATCGGGGCGGCTCTAGGAATTTGTCCGCCCCAAGCAGTCATGCCTGCGGGAGGTGCACCGGAGCCGCGAGACCAGCGGACCTCCCGCAGGCATGACTGCAGAGGGTCTGCTGGTCCCGCGGCTTCAGTGGACCTCCCGTAGCTGCGGAGGGTTCGCTGGTCCCGCTGCTCCGGTGAAGCATCCACAGTCATGCCTGCGGGAGGTCCACCCAAGCCGCGGGACCAACGGACCCTCCGCAGGCATGACTGCGGAAGGTCCACCGGACCCGCCTGCCGCCCTGCCGGCAAAATGCCGCCCCAAGCGCGCGCTTGGCGCACTGGGGTGTGGAGCCGGCCCTGTAGTGGATAAGCTTGCAGCTCCTCCATGTATACTGCCAAACCCTGCCTGGTCTTTTCTGGGCCAGAGGATGATGCTTTCCCCTGTAGCCCACTCCGGTCCATTCAGGCTTAGCCAGGCTCTGATTCATGTCTTTTCACAATACAGAAACCAAACATCTTTGGTTTCTGTTTGGTGTCATGAACTGAAGAATCCCCACGGCTTCTTTGCTGGCCCCTGCCCCTGCCTGTGGCAATCCCAGCCCATCACATTTCATACGGTCACGTTTCAACAAGCAGAGCAGACAAAGCTCCCCCAGCCCTGCAGATGAACCCGACATTCCAAGCGACATGAGTTTGCCGGTCTCCCCCAGTCATGTGTGGTGACTGGTTTCACTTCGGCTTTGATGCTCCAGGCCTGGATTCCATCAGTGGGTCACTTTCCCAAGTATTCCGTTCACTGAACAGGAAAACATGGCCCACTGAGTGCGGCGCTCTGTCCCCATGCCAGCGACGGGTAGGGCACAGATACAGGTTGTTGAGCCATCTGAAGCCTTGGCTAGCAGCTCAAGCAGGAGGAAGTTATGTTTCTGAAATCAACCGTCCCAGGCCCAATCCCTGCTGCCACCAACCCTTGCAGTGTAACACGAACAAGCCTCGGGTACCTGTCTCCACCTCGTTATCCTCCCTGGCAGTGGGTGAGTCTGGATTCAGTGTGTTTGGTGTACCACGCTCCCTCACGAGCACAGCAGCAAGTCCCAACAGCTGGAAAAGTTTTGCATCCCACGGTATTTTTTTAATTCTGGCCCATTTGTGTTTGAATTCCCTTGGCCGCGTAATGCAGGATGGAAGCTGCCCTGTTAGGGGGAAAGAGACGCTTGTTGAGTTGTCACCATCACTGCGAGGATCCTGCTGCCTGTGCAGCACCCTGGAAAGGGAGTGGCTGAGTGCCTCCCTCTGGCCAGGCTTTGAAAGAGGAGAGGGTCACCTGGCCTTTGAAAGTGCCTAACGCGCTGACCCTGAACCCAGCGTGCAGCTCTTCTTGCTGAGGCTGCTAATCAAATCTCAAGGCAAGCCCCTGCCAGGACCAGGAGGGCTCCTCCCAATGCACATTGCCATGCACAGCAGCAGGCAGTTGGCCAGGTGGATTCACCTTCCTCTGAAGCCTCAGGTAATGGCTTCTACTCTCCTTGTGCCTCCGAGCCAGGGAAAGGCCTGGCCTAGCCCGGTTTACCTGAAAACAGCTCACAGAAGTGTGCTTGTCTTTAGCACTCAGATACCCAACTCCCAATGGGGTCTAAACCCAAATAAATCCGTTTTACCCTGTATAAAGCTTATGCAGGGTAAACTCATACATTGTCCGCGCTCTATAACACTGATAGAGAGATATGCACAGCTGTTTGCTCCCCCAGGTATTAATACACACTCTGGGTCAATTAATAAGTAAAAAGTGATTTTATTAAATACAGAAAGTAGGATTTAAGTGGTTCTAAGTAGTAACAGACAGAACAAAGTAAGTCAGCAAGCAAAATAAAATAAAATGTGCAAATCTATGTCTAATCAAACTGAATACAGACAATCTCACCCTCAGAGATGCTTCAGTAAGTTTTTCCCTCAGACTGGACACCTTCCAGGCCTGGGCACAATTCCTTCCCCGGTACAGCTCTTGTTCCAGCTCAGGTGGTAGCTGGGGGATTCTTCATGATGACTCCTCTCCCCCCTTTGTTCTGTTCTACCCCCTTTATATATCTTTTGCATAATGCAGGAATCCTTTGTCCCTCTGGGTTTCCAACGCCCTGCCCCCCGGGAAAAGCACCAGGTTAAAGATGGATTCCAGTTCATGTGACATGATCACATGTCACTGTAAGACCCCAAGGTTCATTCCTCCCAGCCTGACTCACAGGAAGGCTTGCCGCAAACAGAGCCATCCACAGTCAATTGCCCTGTTGATGGGAGCCATTAAGATTCCAAACCACCATTAATGGCCCACACTTTGCATAATTACAATAGACCCTCAGAGTTATATTTCATATTTCTAGTTTCAGATACAAGAGTGATACATTTATACAAACAGGATGACCACACTCAATAGATTATAAGCTTTGCAATGATACCTTAGAAGAGACCTTTTGCATGAAGCATATTCCAGTTACATTATATTCACTCATTAGCATATTTTTATAAAATCGTATAGGCTGTAACATCACACCAGGCTGCAAATGAAGAGGCTGCTGCTGAGACTCCTGCATGCAACCATCTTCCCAGGAAGATTAGCTTAGTGCTCAGAGCAGAGCAAGGAACGCCAACTCTTGCCTGACTTTTTGCTTCTGAGCGTGGCTGAAAGTGGACCTGGAAAATATCGGACCCCCCATATTCTATTCTTGTTGCCAGTTTAATGCGGGGAGCTAACGAGGGTTCCTGCAAACCTCAGCCTGTGTGAGACGTGTCATGCAAAGTGGAGGGGAGTATGCTGCAATCGTTATTAAGAGCTTCCCCCAAGGGCATCTCTGCTCCTTGTCAGACACCTGCTCCAGCACCCAGTTTAGTGCTGGGGAAAAGGACCAGCCTGCCAGCCACGGAGCTGCAAACCCTCTGTGCTCAAACAGGGGATGTAGCTTTGCCAGCACTGACTCCCCTGCTGCCCCCAGGCTTGTCTCTCTGGGAATCACGGTACCAGTTACTGTCCAGCCTGCCCTTGGCACCTGCCTTCATTGGGAAGGGCAGTGGGAGCCGTGCATCTAGTAGGACTGTGTTATGGATAAAACAGCTGAGCCTTCCATTTTCCTTGTTGGGAAGAGCATCTTCCCAGCCAGCTCTGCCCCCTTTGCACCCACACAGGCTAAGCCAAGGCTGCTATCAGCAAAGCAGCCTGGGAACGCTGAGCTGTGAATATAGCAGCTGCCTTGGAGTGGAAGGCTCCTTTCCAGCCCGTGATCTCCCAGTGTTTCCATGCACAGCACAGCAGTCATGGGGCTCCTGCTCAAAGCCCTGACCCACCAAGCCTCTCAGCTCCTGGGAGCTACTGAGGGTCTTATCGTCCATGGACAGGTGGCGGAAGGGAGGCACAGAGGGGCTTGCCCTTGGTCACAGCGCGTGCCACTGACCTGGCGGAGCAGCAGCTGGCACTCTGGCATTCCTCACAGCAGCCCCTGCTCCAGCCAGCACGACACAACGGGGCAGGGTGCTTTGCACACAGAAAGCTAGATGTGGCCACTGCCCCAAGGATCCCCTTTCTGAGACTGATGGGAGCATTGCAAACCATTAAGGAGGGAGGTCTCATCTCCCCTGCAATGACCACGCTGCCCAGCTTCAGGGCAGCCCTGTCGGGTTCCCGGCAGAGGGAGCTGCAGCTGGCCTTGCGTGGGGTGGGCAAAGGGGAGGGAATAGCAGGGCTCCAGGAAGGGAAGAAAGTTGCCCTCAGATTAGCCGTGGAGGCTGCAGCTGAGTTAACCCAGGCCAGTCAGAAACATGAAGTGCTCATCATCTGCAACTGTTAACAGCTGCTCCCACCATTTCCCCAGCTCTCAACTCCCACACGCCGGGGGGAACAGGCAGGTACGTGCCAGGCAATGGCCAGCCACGCCCTCACTCCACCTGGGGGAGGGGTCCCTTTTCTGCTCTGAACACAGAGCCGCCTTCTCTCTCTGGGCTCGCTGGGGAGGGCTGGGCCATAAGCAGCTCAGGGCAGAGACCAACCTGGGGGCGGGGGGCACCTTTTGTGACTATCCCATCCTTCCTGTATGTCCTTGAGATGCCCATTGTGATCTAAAATAACATCTGGGAAAGTGGGGAGCAGCTGGCTGTCTCCAGCAGACGTGGGGACTCAGCCCGCAGCACCCTCCACCCCCAGCACGGCCTGGCTTTGCTTTTCCAAGGAGAGGATCGGTTTCCCGAGTGTGGGAAAGCAGCAGTGAAGCGCCGGCTCTCCAGTCGGCAGCGCGGATGGCCTCTCAGCATGGCAGGCCCCTCCGAAAGGAAAACATTTAAGCAGGTGCTTTCCTGGGCTCCCTGCCCAGCCTGGCACAGCAGGCTCCAGAGTCAGAGCCCAGCTGTCATTCACACAGGGAGCAAATGCTAATAACAGCTTCGGCTTGATCCTGGTTGTCATCTCTCAGCTGGGCTTCCGGAAACGAAATTCATTCTGCGGGGGACTGGCCTGCTGGTGGCTTTCTGGGCCACGGGCCTGGATTGCAACAGCTATAAAACACAGGTACAACAAGCCCTGAGGGACTCACCCAGTTGAACCTCTCCTGCTTTTCTCAGGGACGTCAGCTCAGATGAAGGTGTTCGGATTAACCCTTGGGGCACAGGCTGCACTCACTCGGGGCTTGGGTGCATGGTTTGGCTGCAGCTTCCCAGTGGTTGAGGCCAGCACCATCCTTAATTCACCGGAGAGTGTGAGCCCTGGGCCTGCAGCTCCTGCCGCAGACTGAGAGCAGGGCATGGGATGGAGCTCACCGTAGTGGGTTCCTCTTGCTGTCTGGAAACAAGAGGGGCCTCTCAGCCGGCCGGAAGAGGGGGTTGGAGCAGCCAGTACAGTGCTCTTGCAGGGCTGAATTCTCCACACGCAGGCCATTGGCCGGGCAGTATTGCTGCTTTGTGGCTATCGGTGGCAGTGACAGACTCTGCCCCGGAATATGCCTCAGCTAATCAGGAAACAGGTTAATGGGGCTGCTGGAAGCCACTGAGCTCCATTTGTCTTTCAAAAAGGAATTAAAACTGAGCTTCTGACCCCTGTGCTTGTTGCAGATCCCAAGGCATTTGCACAGGAAAGAGGCCGCAAGCCCCAGTGCCCAAAGGCAAGTCCACCACAGGTAGCTCCATTCTGCCTCCTGAGAGGTCCCTGCCTTGGGGCGTTGCTCAGAGTGGAATTCCTGGAACAGAACCAGATTAACACACCACTCAGGAGTTAAGTATGGGCCCAATCCTGCCTGTTACTGGGCCCCTCCTGGGTCCTGTCAAGCATCTCAGCTCCTGTTGATACCCGTGGAAGATGTGGGCACTTGGCACTATGCAGTTTGGGACCTGATAGCACCACGCCAGGAAGAAATTTCTGTCCCCACTTCTGAATGGAATCATCTGAGGCACAGCCAGGGCCTGGCTGCTTCCAGACATTTTCCTTCAGCCAATGAAAATCCCACTTCTGGCTCTGCTCACACCCTTTTCCTTTGCATAGTCCGCCTCTCTGGGATTGAATGGCTCTGGGAAGTTAGAGCCCAGCCTTCACCTTGGTGGAGGGCAGGAATGATTGATAGTAACAAGTCCCAGAGCAATATTCCTGGAGTGACGTGCGTGGATCGGGATGAGTTCTGAGTCCTCTGTAACACAGCTTCCTGCTAGCTCCATCCATGCTCCAGGGAGAGAGGATAGCGATTCTCTGTGGAAATCTGCAGTGGTGCGTCTTATGTGTGCCTCCCTTAGTTCTCTGGGGATGGCTACGGGCCCCATCCCGCTGCTCCCCCCAGAAAAATCCCAGCAAACAAGGCTGACAAAGTCACCAGGCCCCGAGACAGATTCGGAGGAAGTCCAAGTGCCCCGTTCTCTGCGAGTCAGGACCTTGAGGCTTTGTCTGAGGGCTGGTGATGCCCCAGCTTCAGGCCACCGCTGGCAGCTTACTTTTGCTAGGCTGCCTTGAAGCACGTCACCTGGGCAGAGCCAGGTGCAGACACCTGAGTAGTTCCAGCAATTAACGAGCTGGGCAGTGACTTGGTTCCTTCCCATCCTCTCAGCTGGAACTCCAACAAATCCTCCCCCCCAGCCTCGCAGGCAGAGACCCAGGCGCGTTGCACAGAAGCTATTGACTAGCAATGAGCAGACTTCCAAAGGGCATCCCATGGCCAACCCTGGAGAGGCCCCCAGAGGAACGGTATGTCCAGCCCACAGGTCTTGGTCCCTGCTGACCCCTCTGCGCTGGGCCAGGGTGGTGTCTGTAACACTAGCACAGCAATGGCTGCACTGATGAAATGTTTGCAATGTTCCCAAGGTCCTCAGGAGAAACTTAGACCAGCTGGCAGCAGCATGTCATTTCCTCTCCCCGCCAGCCTCACCGGCCCCAGTGCCACCAGTGAGCCGTCCCGAGACCGGGCCTGGGCCCGCCAGGCAGAGGCGCATGTGGTTTGCCAAGTTGTATTTTTCTGGAGCCAGCCAGCATTCATTTCCCGAAAGAAGGTTGCCCAGTTCCTGCCGGACCCCACGGGGGGCGATTAGCTCTCATTTAAGTATAACGTTTGTGCAGAGAACAATGGTGCCCTGTGTGTGACAGAGACAGCAAGAAACCCCATCAGAGGGAGGTGTGGTGGCTGTGGCAGGCAAGAGAAACCCCAGTGAGGGAGCAGGGTTTCCAGCACATGGCAGAGTACAGCAATGTCCTGGGGCTCCCAGGCGAGGCGAGGCCTTTGCCCTGCAGCCCTGGGACCAGGCATGGCCTTCGGCCCTTCCCTGGGGTGTTGCGTTGCCCTGTGTGTGCTGCATGCCATGTGGCGGTGGTGCTGGCTGGCTGGCTAACACAGAGGGCAATGAAAGCCTTGACACAGCAGCTTCCTTCGCTTGGATTTGCAGAAGCCCCTTTCCTTGCCTGCCTTGCTTGTGCCAGGCTGGGGACAGATCGCACTGTCTGGGAGGGGGGGCTTGTGCCCCTGCCCCCCCCCCCACATGGGGAAAAGGCAGATGGTGCCTGAGAACTGGCCACAGACTGGGCTTAGAGGAGAAGGGGCAGGAAGCCCGGATGGCAGCCCGAGGGCAGCAGCAGCAAGGGGCTTACCCTGAGCCCGGTGAGGGACGCAGACCTGGGGTGGGGGTCTGGAGAGGGCTGGTCTGGGGCAGGAGGACGCTTGCCCTTGTTACTAATTATCAGTGTTTATTCACAGCCATGGACGAGCCCGGCCCATTATAGCCACACACCCCATGGTCCTTGCCCTGAGGGACTTGCAGGCTGAGGGAAGGTTTCTGTAGGACACTGAGCTGAGTCCATGAATAGTGCAGACATTGGGCAACATCTGTTCCTTCCCTGCCTCTCCCCGCAGCGTGGCAGGCTCCCCCAGCCTGTGGCCCCGTGGTTTGGGATACAGGAGGACGATTACCCTGTGCTCTGCTTGGCTGGGGTTGCTTTAGCTCCACTCAGGCATTTGTGGTTAGCCTCTAATCATGGCAGTAAATATAATTCTTCCTCCCTTACTTTTAACGGTGGGTCCCGGAATAAGAGGCTCCTAAAAATGGCACTATCCATAACACAGCACGACACCAGCCAGTGTGGGGGGCACCCCAGGGTGCCGCTGTCTGAGATGACTTGGATAGAGCCCGTCTTGTAAACGACCTTGTGAACAGAGCCAAACCTCTCAAGGCAGATGGCCCAGTGATGGGCGTATTAGAAGGCAGCTGACAACACTGAGCCTCGCTGTAAGGCAAGGTCTTCCCTGCATCCCTTGAAAGCGCAAGGCACTGTCTGCTCCTCAGCCAGATGGCCGCCAGCCTCCCCGCGCCTTGTCACTAGCTGGTTGTTTCGCAGCAGGCCCTTGAACTGAAGGAAACTCTGCGAATGGAGGGCTGGGAATGAGCGAATTGCTCTTGCTGCCTTGCTGTCTGCACAACCGTAAGCTGTTCCGGACGGGACACTCTGTACGCCGCTGCTGGATTCCATTGCAATGATCCTTTCCATCCCTTTATCACGGTGACTTACCCAAACCTCTCTGTGAGCAGCCTCCCTGGGCGGGGGGAGGTGGGGGAGTGCCCAGCCCTGGGGATACCACCTCTTCCTCGTTGCCATGGCCTGTACCTGTGCTCTGGGGCAGCCACCCCTGCCTGCGTCCTGCTGGGTTTGTGGTGCTAGCAAGTGCTGAGGTTCGGGGGCCCCCAGCAGCCCCAGTCACTACCTACACTCGGTCAGCCAATGACCCAGGAACAGCACCAGCTGTTTCCTCCCCCTGGGCCCAGTGGCAAGGAGGCCTGTGCGGAGACAGCATCAGAGCTGGGGGCAGGACACCGGGGAGCAAAAGAACAAGGAGTCTGGTGGCTTCGCCCACACATCAGAGCAGGTCACTCCTGCGCTGCGGAAGATGCACATAGAAGGTAACAACCTACTACTGAGGCAGCAGCTGTTACTGGCCACACCTTTCTATTAAGGGTACATCCAGAAAGAGTTTAACAGGGTTAATAAATGATTATTAGATGTTCAGAATCCAACAGATGAAGAAATTGCTCCTAACCCATCAATAGCCCCTCCGACTGAGGGCCTTACAGACACCTAGAGCGCACGCCCTTTGTGTCTGTAGCATGTGATCATTTAGTAACCTTTATGAACTATGAATAAATATCCCCTTAATACAAAGTGTGTCCATGTTACCCCTTTAGCTCTGTGCCTTGGGGCTGACGGTCCCAGGTCCACCCTTGCTGACAGCCCCGCAGTGACACATCCGCAACGCAATGGAGCCACCCGCCTGCAGAGGCGTTCACAATAGGACTCCGCCTAAGGCCCCCAAACCTCAGAGGGTCCTTGGAAAGCAGACTCTCCCATGGCCATCCAGCGGTCGATCGACCGAGGGCTTGGCACTCCCGGGGAAGTGGGTGCTGATGTCTTCAGAGTCCCAAAGCTGAGGGGCTAAAGAAATGCCTTCGTAGGCAGGAGGAAGAGCCTGGCCTTAGGCCGTGGCTAGCGCTTCCCCCTGCCCACAACTCACCCGTCTCCTTGTGTTCGGCACCATGAATCCTGACTCAGAACCTCTGGGAAGAGGAACGGAGCTTAGCAATGCAGAAAGGCTAAACGCGCTTGAAGTTCATGTCCCAGACTCTAATGAAGCCATTGCCTTCTTGGCAGGAGATTTCTAATTAGTGAGGATTTGGTGTGCGGCCCCTGGGGCTGGGGCTTTCCTCCTTGACCTTGTTCTTTGGGCTCTAGCTGCCGTGAATATTTGCTACCATTCCAGAGGCAGAGAGTGCTAGCTTTGGAATTCACCCCTCGCAGGCTGACACCACAAGTCAAGGCTAATCTCAACCTCCCGCTGACACCCTCCGCTCTCTGTAAGCCATTAAAACACAGAGCAGCGCCACTCCCACCGAGTCCGACAGATGGTGAGCAGCAAACCCCGGCCGGGACAGGAGTATCCCCTTCGCTCTTTTCGCCACTCCCCACTCCCCCCACGAACTTTCTCCAAATCTTTTTCATATTTGTCCGAATTCAGGACACCCAGCAGCCTGTCCAGTTCAGAGAGGGTTCTCCCGGCAGAGAAGATGGCAAAGAAGATACGTGTGAGTCAACCCCTTTGCATAGCCGGCGTTAGCGCTAAGCTGTTTGGGACCTCGGTAAATACTTCTCCTCATTGGGACACTGCCCCCCAGCCCCATGATATGCTGCTATCAAATGCACCAATATTAGGATTATTATTTATTTTTTGTATTGCGATAGCATCTCAGAGCTCCAGTTATGGGCTGGGACCTCGCTGTGCTAGGGGCTGTGTGCTGCTTGCCGTAGATCTCCTGCAGGCTGTGGACAATCTGCTTGTCAGATCACTCAGTGATGCCACCAAGAAAGAAAACACGGCCAGTGTGTGTTACGGTGGGGAGGGCTGGACTTATGGTTTGTGCAGCATCAGCAGCATCTTCAGAAGTTTCCTCACCTTCCAGGAACGGTACTTACTATAGGTGAATGTTGTAACCTTTGAGATGAACACAGAGCTAGTGAAAGATATCACAGTGCCAACCCTGGAGACTAAAACCTTCTGCTTAGCCCCAGAATGGGCACAGCTCAGGAAGCACAAGGCCAGCATCCTCCACACCAGGGGTTCTCAACCTTTTTCTCTCTGAGCTCCCACCCTCCCCAAAAAATGCTATAAAAACTCCATGGCCCAGCTGTGCCACAACAACTATTTTTCTGCATATAAAAGCCAGGGCTGGTATTAGGGGGAAGCAAGCAGGGCACCTGCCCAGGGCCCCACACCACAGTGGACACCGCAAAGCTATGCTGCTCGAGCTTTGGCTTCAGCCCCAGAGGGTGGGGCTCAGGGCAGGATGGGCTTTCTGTCCTGAGCCCCAGTGAGTCTAATGCCAGCCCTGTTACCCAGACCCCCTGAAACCTGCTTGTGGCCCCCCAGAGGGCCTCGGACTCCAGGTTGAGAACTGCTGCTCCACACCACACCTTTCCCATGTGCCCCTGTCCTGTCCCAGAAGGAAGACCTCTGCCAGGGGAGGCGGGGGACAGACAGTCTTTGGCCTCTCTGCTTAGACTTCCAACAGGGTAGGACTTGGTCCTTTTCTCCAAGGCCGTCGCTGCAGATCAAGATCAGCTAAAGCTCCCGGATGAAGATGGTTGTTGACAGCTCAGCTCCCCAGGCCCAGTGGAACGCTCTGCACTAAGGGTAAAGCTTGTCTGTGCAGGAGACAGAGCTATCTCTGGGGCTGGGCCCAGGCTGTGGCATGGACTCCCCTGGGACTAAGTGGCAAGGTCATACGGGGAGGCTGGGTCAGACCAGGGGGGTTGAACCCAGGTTTCCAGTTCTCAGGGCCTGGACCACTGGTCCTCTCTCCCCTTGCATGTGGCTTTGCTATCTTCACAGACAGCTTTGGGAATGAGGCTTGTGACACTGGCAGGCCAGGAGCCAGCTCATACCAAGGTCCCCACGTGCCAACAGGACATTGATAGATACATAGCTGGAATCTCTCTGCCTTTGGCCCCTGACCTGCCTCGGGCCCTCCAGCCACCTGTGCGGGGAGCAATGGAGGCTCTCTCCTATGCTGGCATTTCGATTGCTCCAGGCAGGGAGCTCTGAGAGCTGCAGGGCCCCTGGAGCCATGGAAATCACTTCCCACCCTCAGCCTCCCCCACCTCTGGCCATTAGCCGCTGCCTAGCGTGACCCTGCCTGCGGAGACAATGCGCCGGCTGCTTGTCTCTGTCGCCATGGCTCCGGAGGGTGAAGGTTCCCTCGGCTGTCTCTGTCTCGCTGGGCTCCAGCCCGGACAGCAGGGCAAGCAGGACGCACGCTGAGCAGGAAGCGCCTGCTGCTCTCCTCTTCCAGCAAGTGTTTTTGTTGGTCAGTTTTCGCATCCTGAGCCTCGCTCTGGGTTTCCAGTTGCTGCTTAACCAGCATTCCAAAGAGACGTCTGCACTGACGGGCACGGCCGAAGGAAAACCGTGGCCCGTTTGCTGTCCCAGCACCTGAGAGCACCAGCGTGTGGGCGCAGGGAGCTGGAGGCAGGCCCTTGCCACCTCTTTGAACCCAGCTCAGAGAGGCAGCGTCTGGGCGTCATTCCCTGTTCCCCCCACCCAAGCGAGTCCAGGGGGCGCAGGCCAGTTCTCAGTGAGCCCGAGCTCACATCACAAAAGCCATTGGCAGTCGCTGCAGTGAGGCCAGGGGTGGAATGAGTCTCTCCCTGGGGACGATACATCCAGCTCAGAGCACAGGAGCTCTGCCCGGGGCCGCTGGGCATTCCCATGGCCTGGGATGTACTGAACCTGCCCCGTGAGCAGAAGAGTCAGCCCCAGAGAGCCGATTTCCACTGGCGGCATGGCTAGGGGGAGGGGCACAGCCAGGTGGCAGCCGTACCAGGAACAAGCAAAAGCAACACAAGAACCCAGAACAGTCCTGTCAAGAGACCCGGTTGCTTCTCAGGGTTATAATTCCAAGGGTAACTCACGACTGCAGTAAACGTTCCCTGAGCAGCTCTGCTGCTCGGGCTCCTGAGGACTCTTCGTTTGCTGGTATTTACTTGCTTTTCAAAGAGCTTCGCCATGTTTGTCAAACCCACCAGCTGGCAGGAGCTTAGAGATTGGGAGAGTGCAAAGGAATGGAGCATGAAACTCAGAGATCCGTAGAGCTTGTGGAAAGCTGCCCAGGTGTAAACCCAGCCCTGGGGGCACAGGTGGGCTCTGCGAGGGGTGGGGGGGCTGTGACACATGTCAATTGCAGTGTAGGCACAAGGCCAGCAGTGTTTGCGTCAGGCCTGCGCTGAGATGCTCCCTTGGCATGTTAGAGTTGGGCAGGCTTGCGGGAGGGGGCTGGAGCATTTTCTCTTACCAACCATGGAAAGAGAGAAGCTGTCACAAAATCTCCTTCCTGGGGAAGTTTCCCTGGCCAGCTGTCTGAACATCCCTAGGAGCTGCAGGTAAATCTTACCTCGCCCCAAGGGACCCAGCATTTCCCTGCTGTGCACTGGGGTCTTAGAAGAAGGGACTAATCATCTTTCTGGGAACAGGGAACATCGGATGGACTTTGCTTCTAGCAGCCTGTGCTCTGCATAGGGATTTACTGAACCTAGTCCCAGTGGGAGCTGTTAGATATTGGGACGGGGGAAGAAGTCCCAGCAAGTCTACTGTTGACCTCCAGACTTGGCACAGAGGGTGTGGGGCCAGGGGCGGCTCTACCTTTTTGGCCGCCCCAAGCAGTCATGCGCGGGAGGTGCCCCGGAGACGCGGGAGCAGCGGACCTCCCATGGGCATGACTGCGGAGGGTCCGCTGGTCGCGCGGCTCGGCTGGACCTCCCGCATCTTCGGACGGTTCGCAGGTCCGGCGGCTCCGCTTGAGCTGCCGCAGTCATGCCTGCGGGAGGTCCAGCCGAGCCGCGGGACGAGCGCCCCCTCCGCAGTCATGCCTGCGGCAGGTCCGCTCGTCCCGGGGCTCCGGTGGACCTCCCGCAGGCATGACTGCAGCAGGTCCGCCGGCCCAGCCTGCCGCCCCCCCGGGAAAGGGCCGCCCCACGCGCGTGCTTGCCGCGCTGGGGTCTAGAGCCGGCCCTGTGTGGGGCATAGATTCAAGTGATGCCAACAAATGAAGGTCCAGGCAACCCATGTACAGAATAGCTTCTGAATGACATGGACCAGGGCAGACATGCACATGCTCCATGATGACTAGCCTATACCCCTTCTAAGAGCCCTCTGTTAGGGCTTTGCATGGCTCTGATGGGCTATTGTCCTGAGGACACCAACTGACACGCTAGCCAGTCTCAAAATGTTGGCCTCAATTCTGGGAAGTGAGACAGGCCAGCCAGGAGCCCGAGTAGTCACAACTGCTGTCAGGGTGAGCGGCTGGCAGGCTGAGTTGAACCAGAAGGGAGTTGGCAGAGTAGATAGCGTGAGCCCTGCATATCTCAGGAGGCATCTGTACAGGCCCCCAAGAGAGGAGTAAATAAGGGACAAGAGAGAGAGAAATAGATCAGTGTGATGGCTGAGGCTGTTGGCTATGGCTTGGAAATATGTTCCCAGCACGGGCGAAATACCTGGTGTCCTGCCTGTTGCAGCTAAGGGAGTGTCTGAGACCCCAGTTAGTGACACAGTAACAAAGGAGAGCGTCTCCCTGGCTCCCAAACGACCCACTGCCTCACCCAGGCTCTTGTAGGCATGTTTGTTCTCCAAACGCAGCTCAGATCAGTGAAAACACAGTTCCACAACACACCCAGGGACAGCTTCCAGGGTTTCCCCATTTATTTCTCAGGTGCCTTTTGCCTCCCATCCCAGCAGGGGACCCAGGCAGTCCTAGCTTGCCAGGGGGGCTCCCTATTCCCAGGGAGCAGGTCCTGAACGCCCCATAGCCAGGTTCTCGGCCCTTTCCCAGACCGTCTGTCAGCCTGACTCACCCAAACACCTCCTCACTGGGTCTCTCTTTGTCCCGTTAGTGCCCCAGGTGCAGCCCCACCCCCTTCACTGGCAAAACTGGGAGCACCTGTTCTGGCACAGGGGAGCTGGACCAGGCACAGGGGCAGGCAGAGGGGTTCCCCCACCGCCCTTGGGAGGCTGTTCCATCCCTGACAGCCAGGGGTTCTCCCCTGATATTCAGTCCCCATTTCCCTTTTCTCTGTCCAGCCCAGGATCCCTCGTATAAGCCAAAGCGATTGCTGACTCTCTCCTGGCTGCTGACCCCTTCCGGTCTCTGTCAGCGGGGAGCCTGCCAGTCACGGCAAGGCTGCAGGTGCCCACATGGTTGTGTGCTGGTTTCAGAGGACTGACTCTCCCACACCTGCGTTTCCCATGAAAAGCTGGGCCTTAGGCTCCAGCTGTGCAAAGAGACACCCTGGCAGTGAGCAGACCCAGCGCTGGACGTCGTGCTCCCTGCCGTGTCAAAGGGGCTTCATCTGGCCCCCTTCCACCTCTCCCTGAAATCCTGCAGGGGATCTTGCCTTTGATCTGAGCCCTGGCTGTGCTGCCAGACTTGTTCAAATGAGCCCTGGCTGCACGGTGAGTGCAGCTGGCGTTCTGCTGGCGTGAGACCCTCCCTGCGGCTCTCCTGGGAGATCGGCTCTATCTAGAGGAGGGAGGGCAGGAAAGGCCTGTTGCTGTCACTGCCTAGTCTGGCTTCACCCCGTAAGCTGGGAGGTGCTCACTAGCACTGCACATCCTGCCCGGTCACTCCTCGGCACAGATCCTGTCTCTCACCAGCTCTCCTCAGGCCAGGCCCGCTGGATCAGAACTGAGCCTGGCCCGCTGGGACTGCAGCCTCCATGGGCCACCCCTGGGCCTGCTGTGTTGAAGGTGAGGGCAGATGCAGGCATTGAGCCCGAACTCTGGCCTCACTCCGATCTGGATCCAAACACCCCCTTGACGAGAGATTCGACCCCGAACTGCAGGGCCAGGCTTGGCAAGCGCCTCTCGGCTGCACCCTTGCTACCAAGAGGATGTGAGAGTTTGTTTTGGCCGCGGCACCCCCTCTGTTGAGGGAAAGCCAGGGCTGTGTTCTTCAGGCAGGATGTGGCTAATCTCCTGTACAGCCTTTGAAGCGCTAGACACTTCTCAGTGTCCCAGGGCTGACAAGCCCTTCCCTCCAGAGCCAGCACTCCCAGCCCTGGCCACACCGGCTGAGCTGTGTTGGGCCTGGAGAGAGGCTTTGGCACAATGTTCGCAAGCAGCCTCTCATCTTGGGTGCTTCCATTTCCGGGGTGCCCATAGTTAGACCCCGGGGCTGAGCTCCTCAGCCCTGCACTGGCCCCTTCACGCTGGGTAAAAGCTGCAGTGGCATAAAGGGCCCTAAAACGCCAGCTCTGTCCAGGGAGCTTTCCCCGGGATCGGGGCTGCAGAAGAAGGCAGCTGTAGGACGTCATTACAGGGACCCCTTGCAAGCCCTGGTATGGGGCCTGTGCTAGGAGTGAGAGGGGTGTGCTGGGGTGAGATTCCTGGCAATGATGTGGTCCAGAGGCATCTGGAGCAGCTCAGGGTCAGCTGGGCACAATGTTGGCTTAAAGCCATGGTAGCCTCCTGCAGCGCCTCTAATGCATTAGCATCAGCAGAGACGTCCTACTGCTCTGGAACCAGTACTGAGATTCTCAGCACTGGGAGAGCAGCCAGTGGCTTTCACGCCCTCTGCTTCCCAGGTGGTCTGTTTCTGTTTCCATGTCTCCAAGGGCTTTGTGTGGTATGTGAGGCTCAGGAGCTCTTTGCATGAGCTTTTCCCTTTGGAGCCCAAGAGTGGGAGTAGCAAAAAGAGAAGGGAGGTGTTATAACGAAACCATTGCATCAGCTCCTGCTGCTGCAGAGCGGAAACCAGGAATTCCCTTGCAAACTCAGTAACAGACCCTCGAACTCAGACTCCAAACCCCTAATCCGCAGAAGGGCTCTGGCTCCAATTTCACCCTGCTCCTGGCAGAGGCTCAGATTGCTTTGCTCTGTCGCTCATGACATGCCGGTCCTTTCTCCAGAGCCTGCCCTGGTGATAAGCACATAGCAGGCTGCAGCAATGGGATTCTGTGTCAGGAGAGACAACAGAGTCATTATAGCACTGAGCCCATGTGAGGAGCTTTTTCATCTTCAAAGCACACAGTGTTCACTAATCAGCCCTCATAAGATAGGCAGAAGTTATTACTAACTCCATGTTATAGATTGGGAAACTGAGGCACCCAGAGGGGAAAGTCACCTGCTCAAGTTTATACTGCAGGTCAGTGCTGGGGCTAAAACCCAGGGGTTCCTGACTCCCAGCCCTCTGCTCAGGCCACACCTCTCTGAACTGCAGCTCACTGCAAACGTAGGGGGTGATCAAGGCTTCTGAGGAGCAACTCTGCACCAGCCACGCCTCATCCTGACATCCCTTCGGCTGGGCTGCCCCGCCCGGGCAGAGAGGCACTGCAAGGGAACAGAGCTGAGGCTGGGAATTGGGATAGCATCCCTGGCAGAGCAGCGTTCAACACTAATGGCCCATCACTGGTTAAAGCAACCAGTTTTTAAATCCAAATAAGTTGTGAAGCAGCGTCCAGCCCCCTCCCTGCAGGGTCCCCACAGAGCTGCTGTTTCAATCCGTCAGCTCAGCGAACTGCAAATGTTCTGCCCTCGTTAGCACGGGGCAGCACAGAGGATTTCAGGCACACCGCTCCGTCACGGCAGCCAGACCGCAGCAGGCCTCTGCCGTCCCTGGAGCATCCTGCCGAGCTGAGCAAAGGGGATGGGCGCTGCGCATGTACCCCCAGGATCCAGCTCCGCTGCTCAGCACGGCGGGCCCTTGAGCCCTGCTTTTGTTCACGTAATAAGACTGGACAAGACGCCTGAGCCCACCTCAGATGTCAGTGCAGCCCTTCGTTTTGGCAGGTTTAAGCAGTAACTCAGCAGCTGCGCAGTCTTATCCCAGATGCTGCCAGTGGGTGCGCGAGGGGCCCCATCCCAGTCCCATCTCCCTCCTGAGCAGGCACACGCCCTAGCACCCAGCACACCGACTAGATCCAGAGTCTCTGCCCGATGGGGTCAAAGACCCTGTACGTCCCACTCGCTGCGTTCGGGCTGCCCGGCACCTTACCCATCGCTTCCCTAGAGCAGGAGCAATGCGACCACTTGGCTGGACTAAGACCCCAGCTCCACCACGCAGTGCCTGCTGCCTCCAGGCACCTCCACGCGCTGCACTGAGCGCTGGGGCGGGGCTGCACCTGACCCCGCTGCCTCAGTGGGTCCCTGGAAAAACTCCCTTAGGATTTAATAGAGAACGAGATCTCCACTATCACACCCTGGAGCCCTGGTACGTTTCTACAGGGCACTACTCAGTTCCTGTCCGTCAGGGGGAAAGCAGCCCCCTGTGACTGGTTGTGCGGTGGGGAGACTCGGGGAGTCACTAACCCTTGGATGAGCTGCCCTGGGATGCTGGGAAGCACTGCTCGCTGGGACCCGTGGATGGGATATTTGGGAGCGGGATGGGGCTGTGTAATTAGAACTGCACAGGGCTGGCAGCTGGTGGGTGGGCATCCTGCTCCTTGTCTCTTTGCTGTCAGGCTTGGCCCAAATCCTGGGGTCTCCTCTTGGTGCTAATTAGAATCAAGAGTCAAATATGATTCCTCAGTAATAAGAAAAGGAAACAATGAACCTTCTGCCCTTCTGCTTCTCCCAAGGGGAGGGAGGCCAGTCTCCCCAAGGAGCCTTTTCCAGAGCATGGACTAGAACAGCTGCAAACACACGTAGGGCCAAGGACCGGCTTCCTGGGAGCCGTGTGTCTGGCAGTTCCACCACGGATTGCTGTCCGAAAGGACCGCATCCAAGGAATCACGTTGCACCTCCAGCTTGAATTGCCCAGGCTCTCGGCACCACCATGTTCTGACACTATCTATAGCTCTCTCTGCCTCCCAGTGTCACTCGAATTGGGAGGCCATTCTTGTCTGTGTGCAGTGAGTTCTCTGGGTCACCGTCCAGTTCCATGGGGCAGGCTGTCCATGTCACAAACCCACACCCAGCTGCTCCTCATCTAGGAGGCAACAGATTGAATGGGCCATGGAGCTCAACCTGGGGTGAGGCTTGGCTTGCTGCCGCTTGCCCTGCTGCTGCCGGAGCTGTCCCCGTCTGTGGATGAACAGAGGATACATGCCAGGCCGGTCACTCCGGCACCTCTCACAGATGCCGAACGTCAGGTGACAAAAGTCTATTCCCGGCTCTGGACTTGGGTTCCTGGTGGAGTTGCCAGGGTGCTGTGGGCACGTCACATCTCTGATGATGTCACCGCAAGCACAGGCAGGTCGAGTACTCCAGTTCCCTCTCCATGCCCCTGACTTGCTCTTTATGTCTGAGGCATTTGATGGGGAGAAGCAGGCTCGCTGATTGGCCCTGCCAGCTGAGAGCGGGGCGGGGCGCTGCTAGGCCAATGGCTGGACTGGGAGTCCATGGCAGGGCTCCTGGCTCCTGCAGAAAGCCAGTGTTATCACCCCATTACTCTCCCCTGGGGCAGAGGTCTCTCGTCTGGCCACGGAGGGCTGCATTGTTTTGGGGGGGTCACAAGAGAGGTGCCCCTCCTCCCCAGGGGCTGCTGCAGAGCAGTGGGAGGTGCTCCCCCCAGCGGAGAGCCCATCTCTCCATGGCCCCCCAGTCCTCCAGCAGACTTTGCTGCCCAGAGCTGGAGAGGCATCACCTGGGGAAAGCCTGGTTTTTGTGAAGGAGCCGCTGCTCCTACGTGGAAGTGGCCCTTTGTGTCGGGTGGGAGGTGCTGGGCTGACAGCCCTGGGAAGGGCGACTTTCCTCTGACTGGCTCAGCAGCTCTGCTGCAACCCTGAGCTGGAGGGAGAGGGCTGATCCCCAGCCTTTCTGCCCTGGGGGCAGCGGTGCTAGCTGGGGGGTGCTTTTGTGACAGGGACCCGTCTCCCACTGGATTGAGAGCAAACACTCCGCACTGGCCACTGGACACTCGCCAGCCGGCCTGTGTGAAGCAGCTGTCTGCATTCCCCTCCTCACCCCGCCTGCCTCCTCACAGCTGGGAACTAGAGAGGTTTCCATTGTGCCCGGAAGCCAGCAAACCTGGCCCGCAGGGGGAGCGAATTTGAGCCCTGGGCCCCTTGCTGAGATGCCCTGCCCCACTCCCCATCTGCTCCCATCTAGAGACAGCTCAGGTGTCCCAGCTGATGGTAGCTGGCAGCTCAGAGCATGAGGGGAGAGGCCAGGAGGGTTCTCGCCTCCTCCCCAGTGAGGGCGAGGGATACCTGGCTTCTCTCCCTGTCTGGGGCAAGAGGCAGGACATGCTCCGGCGGGGGTAGTGGGGGCTGCCCAGCGAGCAGGGCTTGGTGAACTGAGGGCTGGCTCTGTTCGTTGCAGATTCACAGACCTTAGTGCTCTTTGCCTGTCAGTGCCAGCGTGGGGTGGGAGGTGGGGTCAGACTAGCCCTCAGAGGGCCCGGGGCACTGGAGAGCAGCAGCGGGAGCCAGGAAAGCTTCACAGCATGGAGCTGTCCCCCACCGGAGCTGATGCCACGGCCGAGGGCTGCTCCCTGAAAGCCTCCCCCATCCCGTAGTGGCCCCTTGTGCATCTGGCCACAGGAACAGCTCATGCACACAGCTTCTCTGCTCCCCTGGTGCTCCACTCAGCCAGCAAGAGCCCGGGGGTCGCCCCTGCCCCAGGCATCATGCAGCCTCCTGGTGATGGGGGACCTGGGTTGAGGGGAGCAAAGCAACCACAGGAAACACAAAGAGGAAGGGAAAATAGAAGGAAAAGAGGAACGGGAGGGAGGGGAGGTAACAGAGGGAGAAAGGGGAGATGGTAGCAACTGACCTGGCCAGGAGTGAGTGCCGGGGGCAGGCAGTCACCCTTCTCATGGTCCTGCGGGGTGTCTCGATGGCCCCGTGGACACACCAGCAGGGCAGGGGCTGGGCTGCTCTGACACAGCCAGTGGCCCCGGGCTGGGTGTGCTAAGACATGCATGAGAACACGCCACAGAAGGAGGCATGAAAAGAGCCTTTGGGCACCGCAGCCTCCGGTGGGAGAGGGGAGGGTGCAGACACCAGAGGAGCTTTGCGTAATTGCCAGAGAGCTGCAACCCTCACGCAGTGTCCCTTCCTAACTCCCCAGGGTTTAACGAGGGGACCAGGCCAGGCCGCCCAGCACTGCCCAGCAGGCGAGCAGGGGCCATAGGCAAGCTGAGAGTTAACTGCAGGGGAGCTCACCCCCTTCCAGCTGCTGTTCTGTTTCCCTCCAGGTTTTATGTTCCCGCTGCACAGATTCGTCAGGACTGTGGCATCTGCTGTCGGTCAGTCCTGCAGACAGCAGACCCGTGTCTCTGAATGCGGCGAGTGACCACACGGAGAGAGTAACACTGTGGCAGGAGTTTCCAGCTCCACATCTCTGGAGAAATCGAAACAAAAGGGAATGAGGAGGCAGAGGCAGCTCAGAGCTGGACCCCAGGGACTGCAAGTCGGATCAAGGTCCATGGGTGGGGCGCATCAGAGCTGCCTTTTAAAGGCATTTCCCTGGATCCAACTGGTGGGGTGTAATTCCCTGAAGAAGGGGGATCAGGGTGACTTTAGGTTGGGAAAAAGTCCTGAAGTGGTGGGGGGTCTTGGAAGCTCAGAGGACCCTACACAGTAACCCAACTGGGGAACAAAAGCCCCTTTGTTGTTGGTTGCTGGTGGTGTTTTGTCACTCAGGAGCCAAAATAACTGCTGCTGCTGAGCATTCAGTGGAGTCTTAGTATGCAAAAGAGAGGCAGCCAGTGAACAATGCCCCACACCCTAAAGCAACCCTCTGCTGCTGCCGCTCTTTACTGTGGTCTCAGCAGCCCTGCAGAATAACCTCAGATAAAATGCAAGCTGCAAACAGCCTTGCACCCTAACCCCTGTGCAAAGACATCTCCATCCCACCCCTGTGAGACCAGCACCCAGTTACTGTGACCAGCACCCAGTTACTGTGACCACCTCCTGCACACAACATGGAGAGGAGGCAACAAGATCCCCGCTTGGGCAGGCTCCCAAAAGAGCAGTGCTGGGCCCCCCTGAGCTGAGTTAAGGGGGCTGCTCAGGAACGGGAGGGAAAAATCCGACATTAGCAGGCCCATGGCCACAGACAGGGCAGGTCCTCTCACGGAGCAGTGACTTCCCCAGGTACACCAGTGGGCCAGACTGGTCCCCAGCGTATGAGGTCACTGGAGTAGTAGCAGGGGTGAATTTATCCCAGTTTGTGTGTCCTCCCTGCGTTACATTCTTAAGGGTAGGAACTCCCTTCTTGTTCAAATACGAGTCTCCCGCCTCCCGTGATCAGCGCTATGCACTGTTTGCCGCACGCAATGTCTATCAGGGCACAGGGCCTTGGTTAGTGTGTTGATGTCAAATGACATCTTGAAGGATCACTGTGTTCAAGTGAAAAGCATTTTGATGTGTGCGAGAGCATCCAGATGTGGGACTCGGGAGAGCGTAATGCTGAGTGTCAGAGCTTCAGGTTTCATAGGCTCAGTAACATTTACACCTGGAAGAGATGCTGTCTCCTCTTCACCTTGCCAGTGCAGGAATGTTCCCAATGGGACATTCTCCAGGGTCTGTCCATGGACTCCAGGATGAGTTTCTACCACTTGCAAATGTTCAAACATAAACAAGCCCTTGAATTTATCCTTGTAGATGAGCTTTGCTTGCCCAGGTTCCCAGGACACAACTCACTGGTACTCTGATTCCTTATGAGCAAACCAGCCCTGAACTGTGGGTGAGAGTACTGATGAAAACGTTACAGAAGAGCTGGTCTTGTTACTATCGCTACTATTGTGTAACTGATCTCACTGTCGGGAAGTGTCGCCTGTTTCAGCTCCCTGCTCCCGGTAGGGAGTGGAGGAGCGGTAGGAGCAGGTGATGGAAGAGAGGAAATGTAAAGACAGAAAGGAAAGGTGTGTCTGTTTGAAAGCCAGGAAGAATGAGGAATGAGAAGAGATGGCTAGTAAATGCATTCGCTGCACCACGAGATAGCCATCAGTAGCTGTCACTGGTTGTAGTTTCCCAGTAATGCAGTGAGTAATGCTGAGTTAGATCTGAAATAACCCCAAGAGGCAGGCACACAAAGCAGTTGTTTAGGCTATTTGCGGTTTTAATTGCACGGAGATTACATGGAAAAAGCAGAAGATGGAAATAGATCTGGGAAGGGTCAGAGTTTGCTTGTTATGGGATGTCTGGGACTGGAGTTTGGATCCAGCAGGTCTGCAGCTACCGTGCAGTGTTTTGCCTGCGGTTTGTGTTACACACAGTTTACGTATGAGGCTTGGTGGACATGATGCTGGATTAGCTCCCCCTAAATGGACCGGCAGTGCTGAGGCAATCCCAGGCAGTTCTCAGCCCAAATCTGCTAAAATAGCTCATCTGACTAAATAGCTCCTAATTAAGGGTTCTAGTCCCCTCTGGCTCTGTCCATGGAGCCCTGGTTGTGTTAATGGTAGCAATGCTTTCCCACAGGAGGCTATTCCACAGTCACACTTGGGAGTTATTGTCTTATAGCCCTGTGCAACTTTTCTTTAATTCATGTAATCCCACAACTGCCAGCTATGCTCCTTTCCTCGCCCCAAGTGGTTCCTTTCCCTCATTGGGCTTCCTGCTTGTCCAGAGAGTTTAGAGGCTAGATATTTAGAGATGAATAAACAATCTTTTCTGGAAGTTTTAAAAAGAAAAATGTGCCAGGCTTGGATCCATCCTCCAAAGCCCTGATGAGCCTGAGAGCAGAGAGAATCTTCTCCCTTTCCTTCTCAGTCCATCGTGTACGTGGGGAGGATGGGATTGTTCGGTTCCCAGTACATGCCCAAGTTCCCAGCTGCCCGGCTATGTCCCCAGAGATGCTGAATTGGAAGCTTGCTCTTAGCTTGTCTAGTAACAGGCTGTCTCAGAGATGGAAAATGATTTGATTTCAATTACACTCGCCTTTTATTTATTTTCTTTTCCTTTTCTCTCCCTCCTGGCCTGGAGCAGGGGTTTTCATTTCCTCCATTTATTCTGAAATGGGATGTAATCCCCAGACTTGCTGCTGGGCCGGGAACAAGGCTTGAGCTTTCCAACGGGTGCTAACATTTCTCATGGAGGACCTTGTGTGAGCGACTCCTCCCATTGCCTCCCACACCAGCGTGTAGGAGACGTGCACGCTGACATCTTACACTGTAGTAAGCCCCGTCAGACAAGTAAAGCGGCCCTTAACTGGGCAGCTGCATAAAGAAGGCTGAGATCCGCAGGCGACGTTGGTGCTCAGTTCTCAAATGCAGGACACACAGACTCTCCCGCTATCGTGGATCCGGCTATATCATGAGGCCACTAGCAAAGAGGTGGAGAATCTCTGGTTGTGTGATTCATGGGCACTTCAAGAAGATTTTATGTTTGATACCTAGAGATTGGTCAGTTGTCCCAGTTCCCTAACCTGAACACCCCTGGACTTCTGGCTCTCTGTCCCCTTTCTAGGAGCAATGATAAGGGTCAGCCTGGTAGAGACAGTGCAAAGCTCCAGCCAAGGAATTTTCTCATGACCTTTTGTGAATTCCCTACACAGTTTGCCCAGACCCTGCCCACACAAGCACAAACAAAGATTTTCCTTTTCATTTATACCCAGAGTTTACAGTTTTCAATGTTTTTTCCCACTCTGCTCCCCAGATCCCGTGACTTGTGAATCAACAGATCGGAGAGTAGAAGAATGGAATAATTATAAGCATGTCATGACTCTAACCTGCTGAAGGGAAATAAAACTCAACTGAAAACAAACTAGATGCTTCATTGGTTCTGCTTTCATCTCTAATTCCCCCATTGCTTGATGGTGATGTGGTACCATGAATTCAGGGCCTGTCGCAGTGGTTATGGCATTAATCCTGGCTGAGGGGTTTCCTGAGTTAAGGCTCAGGAAGGCTTTGAGTCCCTGGGTGGCTGGAATTCGTCACAGATCCTGCCTTGCTAAGAACTGAAGCATTCTCTGTGGATAATGACTGGAGCTCAGCTCCCTTTTTCCAGCATGTTCCATAATTTACATGTGACTGTTTGAAGCAAAAGGAAGTGACTTTCCAGTTTAGTCGTTAAAAATGTTCTCAGATTATCAAGCAACAAAAACAAAATCATCAGAGAAAAATTCTAGCTCCTGAGAAGTGCTGTGTGTGAAGCTTCCATAGCAGAACCCGATGCTGGGCATATCTCACCAGGTTCTGGTGCAAATCGCAAGACTGGGACCAGGCCATAAAGCTCAGCAGAGTTCTCAGGAGAAAGGCCAAGGACCAAGCAGCCCTGGGAGACTGAACTCCTCTCTTCCCCAGTTGCAAGACTGAGACACCCGGGTAGGGAGGGTGTGATGGGACCTGCCACCAGTGTCCTGTCCGGTCAGCCTGACACTGACTTTACACAGCAACCACAAGACAGGAAAGGACCAAGCGACTGTGACAGTCATTTCCTGTGCCACTGCCAAGGGCCACCTGTGCAGGGAGCTAGTATAGTTCCAAATCACTGGAGACCTGAGTGACTAGCAGCTCGCAGGTTATGTCTTACCTCCCCTCTAGGGCTCCCGGCACCCACGTTCCTGGCTTTCACACGTGCTTCATCTTTGGACTTTCTGGCAATTAGTTTTAAAGCTTTCCTGGCTCTATGAGGTAAAGACAAATCAGAGGAATGGCCCAAGTGGAGGCCTGGCCGATCTGCACTCATAAGGCGAGCTGCACAGACTCAGCCCAGATGACCACTGCCTGGGCACGTTTATTTGTTCACAGCTCAATGGTCCAAGGTTTCCGAGTGTGTTTGGAATTTAAATCCTGGCTCTTGGCCTCGCTCAGAAGTGGGAGTCTCCCTGGAGGTGACGAATATCCTGTCTAAAGCGTGGAAAAGCCAAACAACACCAATCCGAAAGCTCATGTGGGTGCCTCATTCCCAGGCATACCATCGTTTGCAAGGGGAAAGCTGAAAAACATTTCCAGGGAGTTTGTTGCCCTTAACATCATGGTGGTGGAGCTGCTCTATGGATGGGGAAGTCATGAAAAGAGAGCACATCAACGGCCGACCCACTGCAAGGCTTCTGGGCTGAGGGATGCTGGTCCTTAGACCAGAACCTGCCTCTGTGTGATAGCAGCCGCTGCTGGGAATAAATGCTGAACAACTACAGTACGTTTCTGTCCAGGGCGCAGAGCCAGGAAGTGAGAATGACCCTACCTAGCCTCGCTGTATAGGCTGGCTCATGCTGTGATGTCAGGCCTGGAAGTCCTGAGCCGAATTCTGTTGGTGTAAAAGGGTGAAACGCCACAGATGCGATTGGAGCTGTGGCTGTTTACACCCAGAGCTTTTGGAGATGGAGTTTGCTGCTCCCTTCAATCCGTCTGGACTGCGGGGGCTGAACTCAGATGCCTTTGCTGCTCTTCTTTGTGCAGCCTCCTCCTCACCTGCTTCCCCGGGACAAACGGTATTTCTCCAAGCAGCTCTCAGCCAGCGTTAATTGCTAGGTCTTTTCCAATGCAAGGATACCAGACGGGGAAATGTAAGTGGCAAATATTACTGAAGACCCTGGAAAATGGATGCAGCTTTGATTGACCAGGGCACTAAAGCTGGTCCCCTTTTAGCTGATTGCTCAAGGGGATATCAGGTCAAAGCCCAAAGCCCTGCCTAACACACTAACACCGGGATCAGAACCCTCCGAGGAGTCCCCAGGGACAGCTGGCTGGGCAAGTGAAACAACATGTTCTCACCTCTGAGGGACTTCTGAGCCAGAGCAGGCACATTGGCCCCAAGCCCACCTCCACCTGCTGTGCTGGTGCTGACTCAGACAAGGGTCTTGGGCCAGGCAAACCTTCCTTCCTCCTGCCCCCTGGTAGTCTAACAGGAAGCCAGTAATGAAATTCACTCAAAACAAAACTCCAGAAACTTCATACGCCGTAGCCAGAGCGTAACTGAAAGAGGCTGGCGACGTCTGACCCTTCAGCTCCAGCTGAGGAACCAGCCTGCCACCCTATCCAAGAGCTTCTGGGGACGGGACACTTGACCCAGCTGTTGCTCTGTGCTGCGCCCTGGAGACAGCCACACTTGCTGTCATTGTGGAAAAACCTGGGAGCCCCACAGCAAACTCCAGCCACAAGTCTGATATTAAGGGGAAGGCACATGCCTGTTCCTGGCAGATGCTCCCCCCATAGCTCGGATTGGATTGAAACCCCCTGGGCTTCACACACTCCACACCGGCATCTCACGGTCGGGGGTCTCTGCTCTGCCACCCATTTCTTTAGCTCCTTCACCCGCTGCACTTGTCCTAACTTAGCTTGCCAGCTCCTAGGGGCAGGGACTGTCCTTGTTCTGTGTCGGTACAGCACCTCGGGCAGTGGGTCCTGGGCGTTACTGAAATACAGATAATGTTCCTGCTTTGTGCCTTGCTCCACCCCAGCCTTGTTTCCAGCTTTCCATCCCTCCCTTGTCACTGGGAGCTGAGAGTCATTCTGGCCTCCTCCGAGTCCTTGAAACAGGTCGTGCCGCTGGAAGCCCCAGTGCCACTGGCACAGACACCAGTTGCATCACGCAGCAGAGTTACAGGGAAGCCGGGGAGAGAGCGGCAGGGCCCAGCTGGGCTCCTGGAGACAGGTTTATTTGCTCTTGGCAATGGTCACGGGGAAGCAGCGGCAGCAGCAGCAGCAGAATGTCGTAGGTGTTTTTTCTCTCTGTGTGAAGTGAGCAAGTGCAGGGGTTTGGGACGGAGCAGGGCTGGGGCGTGTTGGAGATTTCAGTCGGAGACAGACACCGAACATGTCTCTGGCTCAGGCTGGGGACGGCTGAAGGTGAGCAGTGCCCATGAGACAGGGGGCCCTGAAGAGGGCAGGTCCTGAGTCGGGGAGTGCCTGAAATGCTGCTAGAGTTCACGTTTTGTAGGGATCACCTGAGAAAATGTGATAGCCAGGAGAGCTGGAGAGGCGCTGACAGGTCCTCGCAGTCCAGACCCAGTTCTGGATTGTTCCCTAGAGTATGTTTTACCCAGTGTAATTGTAAATATCTTCTCGTCACGAGGCCTCTTTTATGGGGCTTGGGGGCTCTCAAACGCTGGATGTACTGAAGTGCCCATGTGGCTCTGTGTTGGGACAGAGCCGAGCGCAACGGGGTCCTGGCCCTGACTGGGGATCCCAAATGCTATTGCAATGCAAGAATCCATACGTGGCCCAGCGTTAGTGTGCATGTTGGGGTGACCCAGGCTGAGCTGTGGCTTTTCTCCCATCCCTTTCGGGATGTCACCCTTCTCTGTTAATCAGCTGGCAGCGTTTGATAGCCTGCGACCGGATTACCCACCAACACCTGTCTGAAGCAATCACCACGGAGCAGAAGGAAGGGTGGGAGTTGTATGAGATCAGTGCTGATGCTTCGGCTCCTGAAATTTTGAGCACATTAAATGGAAGCTCAGCTGAACCAGTGATGGGCCTGCTTGGGAGGCCAGCTAATTTACATGGCTACAGAACATTTACAGAAACTTGTACCAAGCCAGCCTCTGTGCGGTTCCTCCCCAATCGCTGGGAGAGTGCATTTCTGGGGGAGTAGGTCTCCTGCGTTGGGAAAGCCAAGGGAATGGCCCATGAATACAAACCATTCACTAGGAAAGGCCTGGTCCCCTTTCACATCTTTTCCATTGCATGGCCCTTACTCCCAGACAGTAACTGCTTTTATACCAATTGCTCTGTAGCCCTGGGGCTTTCTGCAGACAAGTGGCTTGTTGCTTTTGACTTCTGGGGAATGGGAACTCACTCCCAGTGAAATCAGGGACCCATTAGCCCCTGGCACTAGAACCCCCCCACCCCCCGTTTTCAGGGGCATATAATTGAGCCATTGAATAATAATCTGCAGGAACCCATCCTCTGAGCTGTCAGCATGTCATTGCGGAGCTCGGCTCCTCGTGTTACTTCCAGGGTGTGAAGTCATTTGTTGAAGGGATCCTGTCAAACAGCTCAGGGTCCAAAAAGATTTTACAGCAGCTAGCACTGAAACTGTGCCTGGATCATTTTAAAAGCATTTCCATAAACATTTCATAGAATCATAGAATCATAGAATTCAAGATCAGAAGGGACCATTATGATCATCTAGTCTGACCTCCTGCAAGATGCAGGCCACATAAGCTGATCCACTCACTCCTTAAGCAAGCGACCCCTGCCCCATGCTTCGGAGGAAGGCGAAAAACCTCCAGGGCCACTGCCAATCTACCCTGGAGGAAAATTCCTTCCCGACCCCAAATATGGCGGTCAGCTGAACCCCGAGCATGCGGGCAAGACTCTCCAGCCATACCCTCTGGAAAAAGGCTAACAATATCCTATCATTGACCCATTGTACTAATTACCAGTGTGGCACTTAATTGACCTATTGACTAAGCCCGTTATCCTATCATACCATCTCCTCCATAAACTTATCTAGCTTAATCTTAAAGTCATGGAGGTCCTTCGCCCCCACTGTTTCCTTTGGTAGGCTGTTCCAGAATTCCACTCCTCTGATGGTTAGAAACCTTCGTCTAATTTCAAGCCTAAATTTCCTGACTGACAATTTATATCCGTTTGTCCTCGTGTCCACATTAGCACTGAGCTGAAATAATTCCTCTCCTTCCCTGGTATTTATCCCTCTGATATATTTAAAGAGTGCAATCATATCTCCTCTTGTCCTTCTTTTGGTTAAGGAAAACAAACCGAGCTCCTCAAGTCTCCTTTCGTACGACAGGCTTTCCATTCCTCGGATCATTCTAGTGGCCCTTCTTTGTACCCGTTCCAGTTTGAATTCATCCTTCTTAAACATGGGAGACCAAAACTGCACACAATACTCCAAATGAGGTCTTACCAACGCCTTATATAACGGGACTAGCACCTCCTTATCCCTACTAGAAATACCTCGCCTAATGCATCCCAAGACCGCATTAGCTTTTTTAACGGCCACATCACATTGCCGACTCATAGTCATCCTACGATCAACCAGGACTCCTAGGTCCTTCTCCTCCTCCGTTACTTCCAACTGGTGCGTCCCCAGCTTATAACTAAAGTTCTTGTTAGTCATCCCTAAATGCATAACCTTACACTTCTCACTATTGAATTTCATCCTGTTACTAATACTCCAGTTTACAAGGTCATCCAAATCTCCCTGGAGGATATCCCGATCCTTTTCCGAATTGGCAATACCTCCCAACTTGGTGTCATCCACAAACTTTATCAGCCCACTCCTACTCTTGGTTCCCAGGTCAGCGATAAATAGATTGAATAAAATCGGACCCAAAACCTAACCTTGAGGAACTCCACTGGTAACCCCCCTCCAACCCGACAGATCCCCCTTCAATACGACCCTCTGCAGTCTCCCCTTTAACCAGCTCCTTATCCACCTCTGGATTTTCATTTCAATCCCCATCTTTTCCAATTTAACCAGTAATTCTTCATGCGGTACCGTATCAAACGCCTTACTGAAATCAAGATATATTAGATCCACCGCATTTCCCTTGTCTAAAAAATCTGTTACTTTCTCAAAGAAGGAGATCAGGTTGGTTTGACACGATCTACCTTTCGTAAAACCATGCTGTAATATGTCCCAGTTGCCATCGGCCTCATGCTCCGTAACCACTCTCTCCTTTAAAATTTTTTCCATGACTTTGCATACTACAGATGTTAAACTAACAGGCCTGTAGTTATCCGGGTCACTTTTTTTCCCCTTCTTGAATATAGGAACTATATTAGCTAATCTCCAGTCAAACGGTACAACCCCCGAGTTTAGAGATTTATTAAAAATCATCGCTAACGGGGCTTGCAATTTCACTCGCCAATTCCCTTAATATTCTAGGATGAAGATTATCCGGGCCCCCCGATTTACTTCCGTTTAGCTGTTCGAGTTTGGCTTCTACCTCAGATACTGTAATGTCTACCCCCATATCTTCATTCCCATCAGTCCCTCTATCACTATTCCTTAGCCCTTCATTAGCCTCATTAAAGACCGAGGCAAAATATTCGTTCAGATATTGTGCCATTCCAAGATAATCCCTAATCTCCACTCCATTTAAAGTTTTAAGCGGTCCCACTTCTTCCTTCTTGGTTTTCTTCCTATTTATATGGCTTGGTTTTCTTCCTATTTATTTGCTATTGGTTTTAATCCCCTTCGCTAGGTCCATCTCCACCCGGCTCTTTGCCTTTCTCACTGCTTCCCTACACCCTCTGACCTCAATAAGGTAGGTTTCTTTGCTGATCCCTCCCATTTTCCACTCCTTGTACGCTTTCTGTTTTTTCTTAATCACCCCTCTGAGACGCTTGCTCATCCAGCTTGGTCTAAAACTGCTACCTACGAACCGTTTTCCCTTTCTCGGGATACAGGCCTCTGACAGCTCCTGCAACTTCAACCTGAAGTAACCCCAGGCATCATCTGCCTTTAGATCCCTAAATATGTTAGTCCAATCCACTTCCCTAACTAGTCGCCTTAATTTAGTAAAGTTAGCCCTTTTGAAATTGTATACCTTAGTCTCAGATGCAATTTTGATTATCCTCCCATTTATTTTGAAACGAATTAGCTCATGATCACTCGAGCCAAGGTTGTCCCCTACAACTATTTCCTCAACAAGGTCTTCGTTACTCACCAAAATCAGATCTAAAATGGCATTTGTAAGCTTTCATTTAATCATTCACCCTGCAGTGTGGGAAGCCCAGGCCAAAGAGCCTGTGCTGGTGCGTGAGAGTCAAAGCAGCAAAGGGACTGCAAACTGATGGGTCTCCTTTCACTGCTCCAGGTGAGCAAATGGAGTAAAGCACAGCCCTCCTGGGGAGACCTTCTGCAGTGTCCGGGGGTTGTTAGGGACTCTGCAGGAAGGTGCTTTATCAATTTCTGAATTTGGAACGCTGGCAGTGCCTCTGGAAGGCTGTGCACCTGGCAGGGCTTAGCAGTAATTGTTCTAACAACAGACTTTGGAATGAACGTTTGCATACTGGAGCTCCAGCACTTGGGCCACTCAGCGGAAAGGGAAAGGAAACTATTATTGCAGGAAAGACTTTTACTGGAGAATTAGGGACACAAGTTAAGAGCCACAAAGCTCTGGGGTAGGCTAGGGGCCTGCCTTGACTGCAGCTTCCCCTGGCACTGGGCTGCCTTGCCTGCATTTCTCTTTGTGTATAGACTTTGTATAGGGAGCACTTAAACTGTTTTCATTTTCCTTGTCCTTGTGACTCCTGGGTAGAGCTGGTTAAAATGTGACATTTGTTTTTTGCAGGAATGTTTCAGGGGGGTTTTAAAAGAAATTTCCCACTACATTTCTTTAGTTTTAGGATGAAAAACTAAAAACAAAATAAAAAAGTTTTTGGTTTCTGAAATCTGGTTGGTTTTCAGAAAGAATTTGGTTTTCAAGAACCATACACTAAAAGGTTTTACCAAAACCCTTTTACCCAAAGCAAACATTTTCACCGAAATTTTCTTTTTTTCAATTTTTGTTTCCAGTTTAATTTTCTGCAGAAAGGTTGTGTTTGGGTCAAAGAGCCTTTTTCCCCTCAAAAAAGTGTCGGTGAAGAGATTTCAGTCAGCTCCAGGCCTGTCCGAACTCCGGATAAACAGGCTGTGACACAGGATGCTCAGAGCTCCTTTGCTGCTTCCCCCCATGCAGCTATTCCCAGGAGCAGCACATGGGAGAGCAGCTTCACGCATTGCCCAGGCTGTTTTGCCTTAGGCAGGAGCAGCCCCCAGTGCTACTAGGCCCAGTAGGAGCTGAAGAAAAGGCCTGTGTTTGATAGGTGCCCCATGGAAACCTGGGGCATTCCTCACTACTCAGAAGCTGCTTTTGGCTGAGGCTGAGGCTTCCTATTGATAAGGAGATGTGTGAGGTGGGGCTAGGCCACAACCTCCTCCCTCACAGCCCACCTATGCCCGCCCCCACCTGCCGAGGAGGGATACAAGGAGGCAGGTCTGCACTGTCTGCTGGGTGGCGGACGAGCTCTCCCTTCAATGGAAAGCAAGTTTCCTGAAGGCTTGAATGGTTGGGGAGTTCAGTGAGTTTGTTCAGTGTCACTTGCCACGTAGAAAAACGCCCCCACGACAGAGTCTCATAAATACCTGCCAGAGAGGCTCTGCCCACATGGCTCAGGGCTTGGCTCCGCAGTGGAATCCAGCTCTTCTAGGCCTGGCTAGGCTGGTTTTCATATTGAACACAACCCTCTTCTCCCCAGTGACCAAACAGCTGCTTCCATGGTGGCAGAGACACCCCCCCAGCTCCGGTCACCATCCCGCACCCCCCTTTCCCTGCACCAGTGGGACCGACTGGGGATTTGCTGGTGAGCTCAAGCAGTCGCTCCAACCTGCATCTCCAGTGACTCTGCACTTTTGCTTCAGCAGCAACCCCAGCCCCTGTGGGTCTCTGGGACGGCTGCTGCGCCCCTCCTTGCCGCTTGATTCGATTCCCCTCCGTCCGGTGGCCAGGGAAGGGCCCGGGGTCTGATGGAGCCGAGAGCCTGGGAACTGCTGACACAGCGGTAGCTTAGGGCTGGGAGGCGCAGAAATGGATGGAGGGGGATGACCTGGACAGAGGTGATATGTGTACAGGCGGCTGTGCTGGAAAGCAGGCTAATTACTGACGCTGAAGGAGACGGCATCAGCCACAGCCCAGACTGTCGGAAGTTCACAATGGGAGCGCTGAGGAGGCTGGTCTGATAGACCAGGGGGCGCGTGGGGGCTGTAGCTCCGGAAATCACAATTTCTGGAATCACCTAAAGACCACACCAAAAATACTGCCCTTCTCCATCCCTTCCCGCTCTGCCCCACAGTGCTGGAACCTTCCATGAGTTAATCTCCCCACCACCCCAGAATGTCGATCAGGGTTTTTATTCCTAGATGAGGAAGCTGAGGCACGGAGCGGGCAAGCACTTTAACCAGCATCACCCTGAGTGAGCGCCAGCGCCGCGACTAGGAACCTGGGCCTGTCTGCTAGAGCCCTGGTGTGGAGCTGTGTTGGAGATAAGCCCTTGCGTGTCCCAATCCCCTCTGTTCTGCCCATGTCAGCAGAGCAGGGGCTCTCACACAATGTCTCGCATTCCCCAGTTGTGACCTCAGGAACCGGCACAAACAGGCTTTTTGGATGTTTCTGGCTTTGAACGTTGACTCTGCTGTTCCGACTCCGAAGGGTGTCAGCCCTCCGGGGCTTGCCCAGTGCTCAGGCTGCAGACGCTGGGAACGCATTAGTAATTTAATATGTCCGTGAGATTGATTTGCTTCCAAGTGAATATACTCTGAGCAAACACAGGCTGGCTAAAGAGCTGGAGCCTGCGGAGCGGTGCGTGGGGGAAGTTTGGAGAACTTTAAGCATCACGCGCCCGGAGAGCCAGAACTCTGAGCTCTGAGTGATGGCTCTTTGGCGTGGCAAGCTGAAGCCATCTGCCTTCAGCCAGGGGTCTCCAGGCCCCTTGGGATTTGCGAATCCCCCAGACACTACTGGGATTCAGTCTTTACAAGCCATGTATCTGCCTGCCTCCCGAGCAATGGGGCAGCAGGCCCTGGGAGTTCTGCTGCACCACATTCCTCAGCCCCAGGTGACAGAACCTCTGACTCAGGGCAGCTGTGAACCTGTGCAGTGCGATGCAGCGAGGGGCGGGGGGCAGAGGCGCAGAGGTTGCCCAGGTGTATGTAATTGTTCACCCTGGTGACATTCCAGGGCAACCCAGAGGGGCATGGGCCTGCCCCAAATCTCAGCAGCTTCCGAGAAGGTCCCAGCAGGTCTTGTAACACATTTTAGAGTTTGTATTTGGAACAATCCCCTCCCTGGGATCCACCTCACTCCACCCAGGAGATACTGGGGCCGTTGGTGGTGCGTGGGCAGAGGTGGCAGGAGAATAATGCCTCCAAGAAGCGAGAACATTGGGGCTGCTTGTTTCACCTTTCACTGCGGGTGCGAGTGGAGGGGAAGGGGCAGAGGCCTCTCAGGAGCTGGGCACACTGGCTAAGCCAGCTGGCGCAAACACCCTGCCGGCTCAGTGCTGCAGCTGTCTGCCCTGCCCCCAGGCTGAGTGGTGCCGCACCCCTCCGTGGGAAGACAGCGCTGTCCCAGGCCAGTCCCAACTGTGCTGCTCGCTCCTGGAGCTCAGGCACGGGCAGTGGGCTGAGCATGGCACAGGGCAATAAGGAGAGATGGCGCCTGGCCTCACATAGCACCCAGTCCGAGGTGAGAAGCCCAGCCATGCACACCCGGCCCAACACCCGGTTCACAGTGGAGTCCTGTCCACTGGGACATCTCCATTGAGCCTAACCTACCCAAGTGCGAAGGGGAAGCCGGGTGTACAGGGACAAGGGACAGGGAGCGTGGCAAGGAGTGACCTTCATTCACAGCTGTGTCTGTGGGCTCACAGGAGAGAGATGCCCCATGCTCTCCCAGGAGCCGGCGGGGAGATGGGATTCCCAGACAGGGATTGGTGTGTGCGTGAGGCGCGGTGAGGGTGTTGCTGCCAATGGCTCTTGTTTTGAACGGTGCCATTCCCCCCGAGGGTGCTGTGTGCCAGGCCAGGCAATGGCCGGACCAGCTCTTCTGCACCACTCTGCATTTCCTCCCCTCACCAGCCTGGCCCAGCTAGTCCCGCCGGAGGCCAGAGCGGCCCGTCTGCTGTGTGTTTTGCTGAGCGGGCTGCACAGGACCCCACCATGGCAGGGCCTGGGGAGCTCAGCCGGGGCCTTACTTCATTTCCGATGTTTTCTTTCCGAGGGAGAACTGAAGAATGTTCCTAACCCTAATGCTATGCCTGGATTCATCCCAGCAAGGCAGCACACAGCAAAACGCCAGCCCCTGCTGAAGAACAACAAAGCCCTGGAATTAGAGATGTGCTTGGGAGTTTGTTTTAGTGCAAAAAAATAAAAGTCAGAAATATGTATTGTTTAGACAGGGATTTGTTGGGGATAGTTAGATAAAATCCTGGCACAGACCCAGCCTGGAGAGAAACAAAGCAGCCCCCTTTCTTCTCCTGAAGGACCTGTGATAGGAGTCAAAGCATTTGGGTAGACGGGACTCCTCCTGCATCTAGGCACCCGGCTGACCTACCATGCTAACGGGAGACAGCGTGAGTGAAATGCGTTCAGAGTACAGCTGAATGTGTGTGTCCTCAAGGACTTGCAATGCCAGTGGGCTGCAGAGTGATGGCTCAGAGGATTTCCAAGACAATCTATGGCCAGGAGTCAGCACCAGAGCTGGGGCAGGGCTCACTCACCAGCTTCCACTAGCCACTGACCTTTTGCAGAGATGTGGCTACCCAGGCCAATTGACTCAGGGTCCTGGGGCTCGTGCTGCAGGGCTAACAACAGTGTAGGCGTTCGGGCTCAGAGTCCATCCCTCCGCACCGGGCCCCAGAGCCTGGGCTCCAGCAGGAGTGTCTACACTGCTAGTTTTAACCCCACAAGCCTGAGTCAGGTGACTGGGCTTGGCGACTCACTGCCGCGGGGGTGTTTTGCTGTGTGGGCGCACCCAGACCACTCACTACAATTTTGCCTTCAAAAGCAGAGAGAGGAAAGCGGATGGAGACAGTGTCAATGATCTGTTTCTTGTGCCCATCACAATAGTGTCGAAGCATCAGTGATCAGACCAGGATGCCTGAGTATTCTTCCTGCACTGGGCCTTGTGGGGGCAAGTCTCCCACTATCCTCATCTGACCTGTCTCCCAGGGCTGCCCTGAGGGGTGACTAGCGAATGCCTGCGAAGGGTCTGAACCGCTGAGACGGAAGGTGCCGTAAGGCACTGTGATGGTACAATGCACAATGCTTTAGCACCTGTCCTGCCGAGCCTCACACGCAGCTTGCTAGGGAGTCGCTTCCAGGTTAAAGGGAAGAGAGGCTTTCAGGCAAGGTTTAGAAAGGGAAAATCTCAGCATTTTTCAGTAGTGTCACCAGCTGCCATCTCCCCATTAAGCTGACCGTGTTTCTGCGTTAAGTCTGGTGTGGATGTGGAACGACTCCAACAGGAAATGATATTTCAAACCATGCGTAAAGTCAGCTCTGCCTAGCTGGCCTTAGCGAGGTGCTCTCTGTCATGGGGATATATGCTTAGTTAAGCCTTCAGCCGCCCGGTGGTGATGAGCACTTGAATGTGGACATCAAACATATTTGCAAACCGTATCGTTGGTGGTGTAGGGCTGATCTGCCGAGTGGTCTGCAGAGCAGCAGGGACCAGGCTGAGCTGTATTGTGCAGCCTGGGTGTACAGCTCTGGCCAGGGACCGCGGCGGGGTACCCCGAAAGCAGCACAAGACACATGAGAGAGCAATGAAAGCAGTGCCCCCCCTTCTATTTTACACTGGTTGCCAATCCTCCAGCACGCAGGGTCTGGTATGTACACGGACACCAACCTAGAGGTCAGGGCCTCTATCTGCTGAGGCACAGGCCTCTAGCACTTGAGCTACAAGAGAACTTGCCTTGGAGATGTCATGTGTCACTGGCCTCCCGCCCACCCAATGGTAAAGACCCTGGCATGCTGTCCGGCAGAGGGCAGGAGCGGGGGTAGCACAGGGCCACCCAGGCACCAGGCTGACATATGGATCCAGAGCAGGGGGGATAAGGGCGTCTGTCTTTCAGTGAGCGCTGGCTATTGTGCTGAAAAGCAAATTGCTGGAGAAAGACGTGAAGCGCCTTGTGGACATCCTGTCGTGCTGGAGAATACCGGCCACTTCCTCCCCAAAGGACCAGGCTTGGGCGTCTGCCCACGTGGCAGTGTTGGTGCCATTTTAGTCACGTTTCTAGCACTCAGGGTCACCTGCTGTGGGGAGCTCGGTCAAAGGGGCTGGAACTAGCAGTGCTGGGGGAGCTGCAGCATCCCCTGGCTTGATGTGGTTTCCATCACACGCAGGGGTTTCAGTTTGGTTCAATGGCGCTAAGCGCTCCCACTATACACACTGTTCCAGCCCCCCTGCTCGGTACTAAGCCAGCTCTTCCTCACCCGGCCAGTCCTGCCCAGCAGTTTGCGCTGATTGAGCGGCTCCTTCCCTTGGCTTATTAGTGTTCCCCTTGTTTCACACATGCTTGTAATTCTGCTTCAGCTGCCTTCTGAGCTGAAGCAGGTTGCTAATGCATGTACACACACACACACACATGCACATATGCACATATGCACACATACATGTAGGAGAGGGTCAGCCAGGACTCTGGTCTCTTTTCTTTTTCCAGATTAAAGAGAGATTAGATTTCCCCAGAAACAAAGTTTTGGATCCCAGCTGTTCCTTGTCATGTTGCAAATCAGATCTGGAAATGGCAAAACTCTTTTTTCAGGAACACTGACAGAGGCAGCATGAATCCTGGCTCCACAGAACCTCTGGCACTGGAGAGGCCATCTGCCTTACGCATTTTCCTGTACATGGTGCATTTAGGAGATGTCAGGCCAGAACTGCAGACCGTTTTTCAGCCTTTCCAAATCTCCAGCTGCTGACTGAGCCTTGACTGAATGTATCAGGCAGGCCGAGAGCAGGAGGCTGCTTACAGTCTGAGTGGGCATTCCACTTGAAAGGGCTCCAGTTGGCAACTGGCGACTAGAGACCCAAGGGACAGGTTTGTTCGGCTTGGTGGGGCCCCCAAATGAGGCCAGCAGAGTCCAGTTGATGGAGTTACCGGAATCTGCTGTAGACAGGGACGAAGCTGCTGCCTACACAGCAGTCCCTGGCAATCAGCAGCAAGGCCACACATGTTCAGTGCTCACCTTCGTGCATGCAGAGCATTGCCCGGCTCCGTGTTTACTGGGCCAGCCCCTCAGTCGCACCCTGGGGGAACAGGGCTCTTTACAAACACTACCGGAGCTGGCAGCCCGCCCATGCTGCAGCGAGCTGCTGCCTTGTCTCTCAGCAGGCACGTGGGAGTTGCATTCCCCAGAGTACAGACCCTCTCTGATGGGGCGACACCACATCTGATGGGTCTCTTCTCATTTAGAGGGTTTGATTGTGCAGTGCACAAAAGAGATTCCCCCAGGCACCGCGTGCTCTCCCACAAAACCTTGCCTGTCTTCAGGCAAAACAACAGCGGTTTGCTGTGCACAGCTGCCCCAGAGCGTTACCGCCATGGACTGGTTACACAACCCCGCTCTGTCTCTGAGTCTTGCCCTCTCTCTTCACTTCTCCTGCTAGTCGCACTGATGCGCTGAGGTTTCTTTCAGAAGATGATCTGATGATGCAATGAGGTCATGCGTGGCAACGTGTCCTCTCAGTTTATGAGCCCACGGCTTGGAGACAAGTGCTCTGCACTAAGCTGCAGGCAGGCCTGGCTCTCAGTGGGTTGTAACTAGAACGGGGCTAAGGTTTGGATCCAAAGCTCCCCAGCGTTCAGGGGTGCTTGGAGCCAGGCAATGGACAAACGCTGCACCTCCCGCCAGGCATGTGCTGGCCACAGTGTCCAAATGCTCAGAGGGCAAACTAGCTTCAGAGCCCAAGAGAGACTCTGTTGGTGTAATTACCCTTTCCCTGGGCAGGGCAGTGTTTGACCTGCAGGGTGCCATGAGCAGGGAATGGCTTGTCCTGCCTCAAGGAGACGTCAGCCCCTCTCTGGAACAGCCCTGTGGCGGGGAGCCCCAGCCCAGCTCATGAAGATCTTTTTGCAGGACTCGTTTGCGCTGTCTTTTGAGCGCATCACAGAGCAGTTATTGCCATGTCTCCCCACGCCCCTCCTTCCCGTACAATGGCTTTATCCGTCCTCCCGCACCAAACACCAACCAGGACAGAAATACCCAGGGAAATACCCTCCTCCAGCCCTGCGGCAGGGACAGGCTGAGAGCTGCCCAGACAGTATCTCACCCTGTATCCTGGCTGCACAGCCATTTGCTTCCCTGGCAAGCCCGTGTCATTGCCTCATGCTCAGCCTGACCAAAGCATTTGAGCGTCTGAGCTGTCCGAACCTGGCCGGAATGGAAAGTGGACGTGACAGGACCTTTGCACTCACCAGGCCAAACACATGTGGCTACAAAGACCCGCTCCTGCGAGGTGCCGAGTGCCTCCTTTGCCACAAGGATGCCAGTGGGAGAGGAGGGTGTTCCACACCTCAGCACCTGACAGGACGAGGTCAGAGGGGAGGAAATGAGGGTGTTGCTGTCTGCCAGAGGCCCGGTAGCCTCCTGGCCTTACCCTTGGTGCTGAAATGGCTCCAGGCTGGCACTGTGGTGGTCTCTGCCAAGGGTGGGGTCACTAGCCTGGAATCCCTGCGACAGGCTGGGCGCAGGAAGGAAATGCCAGGGGGAGAGGAGCTGGACTGGCTGAGCTCTCACAGAGGCATCAGGGAAGGGAGCCCTCTGCACCTTGCCGGTCCTGCGGAGAGGGCCGGGAGCACGGGGGAAATTGTGAAGAGCCAGGGACTGTGAGGGTGCTGGTGGCAGGAACTCAAACAAATGGCCCAATGGACACATGATCAGCAGAGTCTGAGCTGTTTCTGGGGGGAGAAGAGGCAGGCACGGCGCACGCCCTCCTAACTTCCACTTCCAGCCATTGGATCGTGTTTGACCTTTCACTGCTAAACGGAGGGGCCCAGTATTAAATGTCTGTACTTCTAGACTGTGATCATGTCACCCCCTTTGTTACACTAAATAGACTGAGCTCCTTGAGTCTATCCCTGTAAGCAGGTTTTCTCGTCCTTTAATCGCTCTCATGGCTCTTCTGGGAACCCGCTCCAATTTATCCCTGTCCTGCTTGCAGTGTGGTGCCAGCACTGGACAAGGATTCCAGCAGAGGTTGCACCAGTGCCAAATACACAGTAAAAGAACCTCTCGACGCCTACTCGAGATTCCCGTTGAGGCATCTGAGGATCACATTAGCCCTTCTGGCCGTTGTGCTGCACCGGGAGTGCGTGATCAGCAGTTCACCCACCACGGCCTCCCCGGTCTTTCTAGAGTCACTGCATCCCAGGACAGTGGCACCATCCTGTACGTATGGCCAGAATTCTTTGCTCCTGGACATGTACATTTACATTTAACCATATTAAAAAGCGTGTTGTTTGCTTGCCCCAAGCTTAGCAAGGGATCCTGATCGCTCTGCGCCAGTACCCTCTCTTCTGCAGTATTTACCACTCCCCCAAGTAGTGTGTCATTTGCAAACTTTGTCAGCAATGATTTTACGTTTCCTTCCGGGTCATTGATAAACATGTTAGTGTGAAGACAAGACTGGCTCCCCACTGGAAACAGACCCACTCAGTGACAATTCCCCATTTACAGCTACCTTTTGAGACCTATCAGCCAGCCGCTTTTACCCCATTCAATGTGTGCCAGGGGCATTTGAGATCATGCTTGTTTTTTAATCAAAATGTCGTGTTGTACCAAGTCAGGTACTTTCCACCAGTCAAAGCACATTATGTCACCACTAGTAGCATTAGCACCCAAACACGCAGCTGCAGCAAAAACGGGTGTCAAGGGCTCCAGCTTGCTGTAGGGCTCTGGGGAGGGCTTGGGGGCTCTGGTGAAGTGCAGGGGTGGCAGGCCCCTCCCACTGCAGCGTGAGAACGGGCACACGCTGGAGAAGCCAGGGCCGGGGCCAGTGCAGGGGGTTGTGCTCCATGCTCACGGCTGAGGGAATATATTTTTTAGAATGATTTTACAGTTCAGTCAGCAGAGGGAGGCAGCCCAGGCTGGGGCAGGGCTGCCCTGGGCCCGGAGAGGATTGTTTAAGCTCCCCGTGTTCCTTGGGGGGAGGTCCCAGGGGCGGGTGGGAATATGTCCTTGGAATCCAGTTCTCATGTGTTCACACCACGAGACTTTACTGTGCGTCTCCGACCAGCACCCTTGCCCTGGGCTCAAGCATTGGGCTGTTGATAATCCAGCCTGCAGCACATGGATGGCTCTGTAGTCCCTCTGTTCTTCCATTGACAGAAGCGCCTGCATTTGCAGCCACCTACTACAGACAGGCTGGGAGCAGGCCCCTCTCTGTCGGAAAACATGGCAAGGAGCTTGCGGCTCCCCTGCAGCTGGAGCGTTCCCGGATTTATTTAGAGTCATTTCCCATTAACCATGGTGACTGGGCTGTGGCTGCACGGTGACGCCATCCCCACCAAATGGGCAACGAACCAGGAATATTGTGTGGACCACACAGAAACGCCCTGTAAAGACCTTGTGTCCTAGTGGCAGCAGGATCTGGAGATTCACCCCCAGGGCTGATGGCCCAGGCTGGGAATGAGCACAAGGTGTATTAGCTAATTAGAAGCCCAAAGACAGGTGTGTTTGGCTGCTGTGTTAAGCTATGGGCACTGCCCGGGGGGGCAGGGTTGTAGACATGGGAGTGCACAGCTCTCCAGGGGCAGAATGTAGCTGGGCCCCTGGGGCACAGGGCTCCCCAGCGGATCAGAGTCTGGGCTCAGAGAACCCAAGCCGCTGCAGGGAGCTCTTATGAACCCTTGTTCAGCTGCAGAGCTTGTCTTTGCAAAGCCGGGCCAGCACTGACCAGGACATGCCAGTAGTCGGGTGGGTCCCCAGACCAGTGCTCCCGGGTGAAATGACAGACAGAAATTGGTTTTTTTATCCTGTTATTTTTTTAATATTGTTCACTTCTAAGAATGACTGGAAATCAAGCCAAGCACTCCCTGGTTCTAGCCCTCCCTCAGCGGCTGGGAGCCCGTGAATGCAGCAAACACTGTCTGGCCAACGTACACGGCTTGCCATTTGCAGCCTTGTTCCTTTGCCAGGCGTCATTAATCTAAGTGGAGTTAACAGCCAGCACTGGGGAGCCTTCGTTTGCCAGGTGAGTGTAGCTGCCCTGAGTGCACATCAGTGGTAAGCTACGGAGCTGCAGAAAGCAGAGACAGCTTGAGCACATCTTCTAAACTAGCAGTAGGTGGTTGCTGCTTATGCCAGGATGAAGTAACCCAAATAAACCCCTCTTGCCAGAGCGCGCTCAAACCCCTGCCCTTGGGGCAGCCGAGTAAGGCTGATCTGCAGTACAGCAGCACCCGCAAGTGGCATATTAGGGCACTTGTACGCCTGGGCCGCTATGACATTAAAGGAAATGCATTTTGACGACGGTGCTAATGCGCTTGCTGTGGGACTCCAGGGGCAGCCTGGGCTGGAAGAGGTGCAAGGGGGCACTGGAAGGGGAGCCGCCCACCCTGGAATGGTGGAGGTCACTTGCCTCTGTGATCGCAGCCCTCAGCTCTGAGCTGCCTCCCCATGCAACCAGCACCCCTGACCCCCCACTTCCTCCTCACGGCCTTCCCCGGCACTGCTCTCTTCCCAGCCTCCACCTTTCCGCTTTCCTGGGACATCCGGGGAAAGCTTGCGGCTGACAAGAGCTGCCGGAGACTCTGCTGCTGACTGACTCCAGCAGTGGGATGAGGCGACCTGGCAGCACCTCCCCCACCCAGATGTCCTGGGGACGACCAGTGATGGGGGAAGGCTCGGGCAAAACCCTCGGAGATTGTCTGAGTGCCTGGCGCTGCTCCCACTCCCCTCAGCTGGAGTATCAGGCACAGGCTGTGAACTCAGACCTGTGCCAGGGAGAGCAGAGCGATACAAACCACACTCTGCTCTTTGCAATGGCCAGCAAAGAAAAACAGCCTGTGTTCCATGCTGGGAAGCACCGTGACCCTTCCCCTCGGGAAAGGCATTTCTGTGCAAACCTCTGTGTTAGTACCAGGCCAACCCCAGGCAAGATCAAAGCCATCTGTGCCAGAGGCCAGGACTGTTTTAGGGGGTGGGAGTCAGTGCCAATGTCTGCCCTTCTTGCCTCTGCCAGCTTTGGCTTTACAACCTTCCCACGAGCTAGAACTAAAATGTAGCACCTGACGCAGAAGTCGAAAGTCTGTCTGGACCCTGCTGGTGAGCCTAGGCCTGGGCAATAGCTGACGGACCTGGGGCTCGGGCTGCGCTGGCCTCCTGGCTTATGGCACAGAGTGGGCCAGCCACTCGTGCCTGCACATGGCTGCCGCACACAGTAGCAATGTCTGCTGAGTGCAGTTTGCGGTGGGGGAGGGCACATCAGTACCAAGCTCATCCCATGGACACCCAGCCACGGGGGATCACACGGGTGGCCCAAAGCGCACACCGCTTGCCGGGGCCATGGGGAACTGGATGGGCATGTGGGGCTGCTCCCTCCGTCTTGCTGAGTTGTGTTACGAGGCAGCTACACAGACGCAAAATATTCTCTCGACCACTGTCCCCGGGGAGTGCGCGGTGGTGCTGCTGCTGCGGAGGGGCACTCGGTGTGGGCTCCGGCAGAGGGGGCAGGGAGCACAGTGCTGTATGCAAGACCCTGAAAGGCCAGGTTGGCAAAGCCAGCTCTTACCCAACGTCCGCAAAGGCTCTGCCCTGGGCCCGTGACAGCTAGGTCTGAGGATGGAATGCTTCTAGGAAATGTAATTGGTTGGGGGTGCTGCCAGTCTGCTCGCTGGGTGACGTGCTGGACAGCTGGTTTGGGCTAGTCTCTAGCTTTGAGAGATTCTTCTGCTCCAGTAGCCGAATTCATCTAATTATCTGCTGTGTCTTTCATTCCCCTTTGGGTTCTCTACTGCAGGCAGCCATGTCACCAGGGGCTGACCACCAGCTGTTGCTGGGCTCTGGAGTGGACCATATATCTAGCCATTCTCAGACAGGATTGAGAGAAGGTAACCACGACTTAGACCCTGTAAGGGGAAGGGAAACAGTGGGACCCCAGGGGATGTCCTGCTACAAAGAATGCTGATGTTGCAAATTTTATGCACATGAAATACCTTGAATGTGGCAGGCTCTGGGCAGAGTGGGCACCATGCAGGCTCCATGGCAAGTGCTCTGGGCATGGGGCAGGATGCCCATGTCACCAAGCCACTCTGAGACACGGCGCCTGCATTTCTGCTTGGAGGGCTGCAGCAGGTGCTGCTCACCCTGTGAATGTAACAAAGCAACTGGCAGCAGAAAGGGGAATACCGGAAAAGGATCCTAACTCCTGCTAGCAACCCAAGATGTTCAACCCTCTGGGGTTACAGCTGCAGTGCAGAGCCAGAGCAAACCCCTCCCCCCGCTGGGCACTCAGAGATAGCTCAGTCCCTTCCAGATTTACATGCAATGAGAGCTCTGCTCACCCCACACTGGCTGGGGGAGTGGACAGATGTGGAGAAGGGAGCAACAACGCTCCAAAATCTGGCAATCGGCACCACAAGCTACAGCTTCGTACAGGAATACACGGGGTCACTATTTACAGGAGCCAATGCAGAGTATAGATCAGCGGCCGGATGGCTGATCATTTAAATAAGACCTTGCCTTATGTGGACCAGCCTGGAAATGCACTGGCACCCAGTTGCCAGCAAAGTTCCCAGCCCCTGGTGACACCTTCCCCCAGCTACCACCTGGCTCTGGAGGATCCAGGGAGAATGGCTAAGGCTGATTGTAGGAGGGGAATGAGATTTGGCTGGTTGGAGAGCTCTTTGGATCCAGTGCTGGGGCAGCACCGAGGTCTTCTCCTGCAAGGCACTGATCCTGGCCAAGGCCTGGCTGCACCAGGCCAGTTTGCCTGTTTTCCGGCAACGACTGACTCGCAAAGGCTGTCAAAGGTCCGTGGCAGTGGGTGGGTGAGTGTGTGGATTTGTTTGCAGCCCAAGTACAGAAGAGGTGTGAGGCACACGGAGGCGCCTTGCCCCTGGACACACAGCTAGAAGTGCTCGATGGGGTAGGACCAACATATGCCGAGACACACGGCCCGCTGCTCAGACCACAAAGTGCAGCCTGTAGGTCACTTGGTGGCCGTTGTCCCAGGCATAGAGGACCTTCTCCTTGGGGTTGTAGTCGATCTGCGTGGTGAAGGAGTACTCGTTGAGGAAGGGCAGCTTGAGGTTGGCCTCAGTGTCCGTGTGGGTGTCGTAGGCATAGGAGATCTGCCCATCCTTCTGGTTGTACACATCCACGGCATACAGGATGCCACAGACGATGAAGCAGTTCCCATAGGAATTGCGCTTGAGGCTCGTCTTCCAGGTGGTTTCCTTCTTCACGGAGAGGTCGCTGGGGTCCAGCTTGCTCAGGACGATCACCTCCAGCTGGGAGTAGTCATAGTCCACTGAGGGGTAAATGACCCACAGTCCGCTCTCGTCCACTGCGAAGTCGATGTCCGAGTGGCCCCTCCACTTCCAGGGTGTGGTGTCCTCGTACATCACGTCATGAAGCAGGGCCCAGGCAGCCACGAAGCGCTGCTTCAGGTCGTACTTGATGATGTTCTTGGTGAAGGCGCGGTTGTAGTAAAACGCCCCCTGGTAGACCACGTGGCCGGTCCCGATCCAGTTGTAAGGGAGCTTGTACAGGTTGCTCCAACGACCTGTGGTGAAAGCGAAAGCTCTTTAAGGCACAAAGACTAGGCACCTGAGCCAGGAATGGCTCTTACCTCCCACTGGCCACATTCCCTCCCCCACATCCCACTGGCCTCTTCTGCACACTCATTTTCTGCACTGCCAGCTGACTGCTCCTGCCAGACAGGCCTGAGGTGCCAACCTGCACCCACCTGTCTACATGCATCTGTGTGCCCCAGCCCTGCCTGGGCTGGGCCGGCAGGCAGAAATGGAAGCGGGGACTGAGGATGTGACTAGCTGCTGCTGCTCAGCAGAGGGTGACTAGAAAAGGATTCTAGGGAGAGCAAACTGCTTTTACCGAGGCAGTTCCAGACCCGGCCAGAGCACTCTATAAACCAAAGCCCACAAACCTGCTGGCAAAGTTCCAGCACAAGTTCCCGCCTGCCTAACAGGCATTAACCCTGGGAAGAGAATAAACCAGCTTCTGTTCAAGCCGGAAGAATCTCGTGTTTAGGGTTGTGAGCTGTGCAGCATTGATAAGGGCGGTAAGTCCTGCTACAGGCAGACTCACCACGTGCTGCCTGGTGCTAAGGAGAGACCTTCTGGGCAGGTGGGCCAGGTGGCTCTGCTCTGACCCAGGATGGTGATTCCCATGGTCCTCATGGGAGAGATTCCCTCTGGCTACTGACTCTAGCCCTGGGCAGGCTCGGAAAGAGTCTGGGTCTGTTGGTGTTTCTCATCCTGGGCCACATCCGTGCTGGAGGAACACGGACAGTCTGGAGGCTGGGCTCAGAGAAGCCCCAGGATAGGTGGGGGAGGGAAGGCTGGGACTTTCTGAGGGGTCACAAGGTGAGCTAAAAAGCGACACCCGTGAGTCTCTTTCTGCGTTGATCTGGGCTGATGAAAGCCCCGGGTTCAGTTTGGGGCAGGTGCGGGGCCTGAGTCCCATTGGTACGGCTCCTACCACAGCCCTGCAATGGGACGGGAGCTGCTTCTCGTGTTCAGCCCTGGGAAATCAGCCCCGTTTCTCTACATATCTGCAGCATCCAGGCCTCATTCCTGGGACGTTCTCCCCAAGACCCCCCAGCCAAGTGAACTCGTATAACCCGACATCCAGGTGCCAGGACCTGCCTGATTCCCCAGGCGCTGCTCCAGTCTCCCAGGCCCTGTCCAAGCCCCAGAACTTTTGAAAGCACCAGTCTCTCTTTTATCGTTTCAACATGCAGACCATGTGTATGGCTCCCGGCAGCTCTGCCCTCCTGTGCCGCTAACAGCGCAGTCGTGCCAGTCACCCTGATCAGCTTCCCTAGGCTGGTTTCATCTGCTGTATGGGAAAAGCGTTTCGGTGTCTGCCTTGGCACGCAAACGCAGCTCTGGGGACGCGGGGTCTGTCGAGTGGCAGCAATCCAGACGCCATCCGTGGGAAGAGGAATCCGATACACTGGGCACAGTTAACGTTTCCAGATGTGCTCTCTGCTCCGCGAGTCTTACTGCTGAGCCCTACCACGGGCCAGGTGCAGTTTGGGAACCGCCCGGGGAAGTGAGGACAGCTCCCCTCCCCCAGCCCACCCCTGCCCCTCCCGAGCAGGGGGCGAGGGAAGCATGTCGGCCATTCTCCCATGAGTGACTAGAGGTGCTACATGAATTCGCTGCAGCTCAGCCTTCCCCTCTTTGTGTGCGCTCCCTGCAGCTGCCCTCGCACTGGGGCTTTCAGGGGACCCCACATGCAGAGTCACCAGCGCAAGGACCCGTGGGAAGCATATTTTACATTCTCACGCCATTAGCAGTTATACTCATCCAATCAGGAGACAGAAACAGCACCGAGCGTCTAGCGGCTGGGGCTAGCCCCAGCCCTGCTGGATGACCGTGTGCAAGTCCCTCCCCGTCTCTGCAGCTCTGCCTGCCCTCACTCCCGTCTTGCCCACCGAGGCTGTGAGCTCTTTGGGGCAGGGTCGGCCTCTCACTCCGGGGCGTGCAGCACCTAGCGCAGCAGGGACCTGAACTTGGCTGGGGCTCTGGGTGCTACCAGAATAAAACGGGCGTGAGAGCCAGGCTCTAAGAACCAAGCAGCACAGTGTCACGATCCCCCACCCCCAAAAAACAAACCAACCTCCAACGTGCTGAGGAATCGGGGAGGCGAGGCTAACTGGGTACGTCATTCCCTGCGGCTCTGGGGCTGTGTGGGGGAGCCCCCGCCCGGCAGGCGTCCCCAGAGCACCTCACCTTGCTTAAAGTTGTCGAGGCTCCTGAACTCCACCAGGTTGTTGCCATAGTAGTAATTGGTGACGTAGATCCTGTCGTCTCTGGCCGCGGGGTCCTTCATCCACGCCCCCTCGTTACGCCCGTAGCTGTGGTGCTTCACGGGGGGCTCCACAGACTCGATGGTGCCCTCACACTGCACTTCTTTCACTGCCGAGCCAACAAGAGCAGCTAACTGCCATGCCCTGCTCCGCCAGTCAGGCCCACCCTCAAGGAGACCTTTCCCTGCCCTTGGAGAGCCTCCCCCCCCTTGGAGAGCCTCCCCCCTTTATCCTTCCAGCCGCCTTGTTTCAATGGGCCAGACAGAGGTTCAAAACATCTGCTTCTAGGAGCCTCCCCGCGCCCCCAAGTCCAGCGATGCTGCCTTCTCCTCACCGTGTGACTGGATTTCCTGCCGCCCGCCCGCCCCAGGGACTGAGCCCCTCTAGCCACAGGACAGGTACAGCACGGACGGCTTCCCTGCCCACCCCCTACCTTCCCAGGGCCCCTCAGCCCTGCCTCGGAGGGACCACAGCTCCAGCAGTGTCACCAGGGCCCACTCAGCTACGTGCCAGTAGCGCCATGTCCACAGAGCAAGTCTCCCAGCTGCAGTCTGGGGCTGGCCCCACTTGCCCACCCGAGGGACTTGTGAGGTGCCCCCAACCCACCTTGGTTAGTGGCTTCCAGCCCCTCGGTGCCTTCAGCATTGTCCCCCATGGAGAGGACAGTGACCGGTGGGCTCCGGGTAGTGGTGCTGGGGCTCCGGGTGGTGCTGGGGGGCTGGGCGGTGGTGGTCTCTGCCTGCTCGCCAACTCTCCCCTGGGCCTCTGCAGCAGCATAGGACTCGGGGTTCCTCTCCTCCGGTCGGTCCATCCGGGGGCTCCCCTTCCCGGGGCTTTCTGAGGAAAGAAGCAGAGCCCTTACTGCCGCTCCCTTCCTCAGCTTGGCGCTGTCGGGCAGGGAGTGCCAGGAGGGTGGCCCGGGAGCTGTGCTGAGGAACAGGCCAGGGCTGTGGGGAGTCTGTCTCCCCCCTCCTCCACCCCACCCCCAGTCCCTACTCTCTCCTGCGCTGAGCATCTGACTCCCTCCCTTGCCCACCCCATCCTGCCCCCTCCGAGGCAGCCCATGTCCCACCCCGCTGGGGAGCTGACCGTGAAGGGGAGGAGATGCCGAGAGTCCCGCCTCTCCCCTACTCCCCCACTGTCTTGCTTCCACAGCACACTGGGGGGCAGGGAGGGCAGAGGCAAGGCAGGAGGGCAGGGGAACCAGGATGCAGGGCCTGGGATCCCCAGGTTGGATTTCTGCAGCATTTAACTACATGCACCCTCCTTTCTACCTTCTTCACTAAACTAAACCAGCTGCCCCAGACCTAGGAAAACACTGTGGGGCTCAGAGAAGGGCTGGGCCCACAGGGCCCCAAACCTGCCCGGGAGCTGTGTAAAAAAGGGGGCTGCTTCCTTCTGAAATCCCTCACTCACTCCACTGAGTGTGCAAACAGCTCCACTGAGTGTGCAAACACGGTGTTTGAGGGGAGCAGGGAGTGCAGCGCGGGGACAGGATCAGTGTCCAGGGAACGGATTTACCCTGAGGCTGGAGGCCAGGAAACTTCCCAGTGGCTGAGTGTGGGATTTGCTTTTCAACCTTTTATGCCACTAAATGTAGGGTTGCTCCCCACAGCTTTCCTGATGCACTTTGGTCTTGTCCTGCAGCCCCCCATCTAACCCAGCCCTGGGCTCCTCGCCCTCACCCCCTCACCCACCCATCCACAGCTCTGCTGGTGCCCAGACCTGCAGCCCCTGTTGTCCCATCCCTGGGTCCCCTCTGAGAAGAGCCCGTGCCTGTCTCGGTCGCTGAGGTGGTTTTGTGATGTGCCCAAATGCTGGAACTCACTTTCTCCTGTGCCCTGAGACCAGGCCTTGAAGCCAAATCCCAAGAGGTAAATGCTGAGTGCCTGGCCCCCTGCACTTCCCTGCCCCACAGGAGAGAGCGGGGGGCACACGGGGCGGGGTGCTCACAGGAGTGGGGGACCAGGCAGATGGCTCTGAGGGGGAGTACTATGGCAGACTGGGGGGGAAGGGTCTGAGGCTCCCCGAGGATGGGTTGCCAGGGCCTCCCAGGTACACCCTCTGGCTCCCTGGCCAGCACAGTCCTGTCCTCTCAGCCACATGCCACGCTGGGCCTGCTGAGGTGCTTGTGCCCACTCCAAGGGGCCTGGGCACTTACCTCGGTTGCTGACCAGGCCCTCGGCCTCCTCCTGCTTGGCAGCCTTATAGTAGGTGATGCCCCGGATCACTGTCTGCTGGTGGACAGAGGGCTTGGGCTTGGGGGTGGGCTGCGATGCGCCCAGTCTGACCCTCAGAACCTCCTTCTTGGGCTTCTCCGTTTTCGGCTGCTTCTCCTTGGGGGCTCTCACAGCTGCCTTGTCCCCCAGGCTCTTGCGGGCGCTGGGATACTTGCTCGCCTCCTTGCCTTTGCCCCTGGCCGTGTCCTAGGAGACAGAGCCAGGCTCAGAGGCACCTCTGTGGGCAGCAGTGGTGCCGTGTCCGGCCAGGCTCTTGCACCGAACGGGGCCGATGGCCTGGGATCACAAAGCACCTGCTGCAAAGAGAGGGGCTCCAGGCAGCGCAGGCGGCAGGAGTCCCGCTCTGAGGGGGCTCAGATACCATGGTGATGGGCACGGGATGAACTCTGAACAGAACAGAGGCTACCTGCAAGATGGCAGCGGCCAGGGCAGCGAAGACGGGACGGAAGGGAGACCAGAGTATGCAACAGGCCCACTGCATGTTGGGCTTGGCCCATGTCCAGGCCTGGGGGGCCCTGACTGACTCTATCAATGGGCCAAAGGGAGTTAATCATTTAGCACAGGTGCTGCCGCCCCGGCAGTGCCACAACGCAGCAATGCAGCACCTCCTCTGGGCCCTCACTCTGCCCAGTGCGGCCCCCTCAGCTCTGCGGCCAGCGCCAAAGGGACCAGGCTGGCACCTGCGAGCGAGCGTGCGCGTGGTGACGGGGGCAGGGAGTTACCTGGGCCTTGCTCTCGGGGACGGCAGCAGCATCCTTCTGCAGCAGCTGGTAGCCCAGGTTGGAGATCTCTTTCTTGATGCTGACCATGATGTCGGAGTAGTTCTCATAGCGCTTCATCTGGTTGGCCAGGTGCACGACGCTCTCCTTCATGAAGTCATTCTCCCTGCTCAGGTTGGTCTTGATGGTCTGAGCAAGAGGCGGGAAGAGAACAGGGCGTGAGTAGCTGAGCCTGATGGGGCTTCCATCATCCTTTGGTTCAGGCAAAAGGTTTCACGTTTCTCTATAAACCAAGGGCATGAAGGAAGGAGGAAACCTATCCCACTTCCAGGGGATGACAACACTGTCTACTGGCTGGGGCAGGTGGGGCTGGGAACTAGGACTCCTGGGTTCTATTCCCAGCTCTGGGAGGGGGCTGGGAACAGGCTGGACAGGGAAGTACTGTCCTGCTCAAGTCCCAGCGCCCAGGGCCCAATGTAAACAGCCTCTCAGCTGGGAGAGGGAGCCAGCGCTGCTAACCTGCTCAGGCGATGCCTGGCGGTGACTGGGAAGCATCACTTCTGCAGGCAGCTGAAGGATCTCTAGGTAGGCGATTCCTTTCTCTTACTCCCTGCTCATAGTCACTCCCACCCGACACCCATAATAGCCCCCAGTCTGTGTAATTGACCAGGCAGAGCACAACCCCCACCCGGGTCGTTACCCTGGTGCCTATCCCTTCCCCTGCCCTTGGCTGTGTTTGCGTCAGTTTCACTGTGAGCTCTAGGGCAGGACCCACATTTCCCCCTGTGTTGGTGCAGTGCCCGTCTCCCTCCCCGCCATGGGCCATGGTAGTGGGGGGAGGTAAGGAACTGGCCTGAGGGGCAGCACAGCCAGGGTCCCCGATTCTCCAGGTGACAGAGCCACAACGGCAGGTTACAACCTCCGCTGCCCCAGCCCTGCCTGCCGGCCCTCAGCCACTGGGAGCGCTCACAGCCCGGCTGTCACAGCGCAGCAAGGCCCATCACTGCCCAGGTGCGGGGAGCTTAGAGCAGCTGACGCACAAGCCACCAGAACCAGCGCTGGGCGGTGAGCTGCCCTCGCTCAGTCTGGCGGGTGAGCAAGGGCCGACTCCCATGAACTCCTTAGCTGCCCTGGGAAAGGATACGCTCTCACAGTCACTGCACGGGCCAACACACCCGTGCTGGGCAGGGGCCAGTCTTGCAGGATCAGATTCATCCCCATGTGCAGACTGTCAATACGATCCTCTCAGCCCACCCCCTGGCCAAAGCCCGGATGCCTGCACAACTGAAGTGTGAGGCGCCTGTAGCCAGCAGCTCAATGAAACAGTGAAACTTGGCTGTCTCACATCTGCCCTGGCAACGGTGAGGAGAGGCCAGGAGAGGGTTAACTCTTCCAGTGGTTCTAATGGCCTCAGTGGAGGTTTCCATCCCCAGCCAGAGGACACGGAGGAAGGACGTTATCAGCACTCGTTTCCTGCTAGCAGTCTCTGCATCCCATGGCAGAGTGGTGGCTGGGCAGCAGTAGCAGGTGCTGGCTTTTGTGTTTGCTCATCTGGCTGCACTGCTTTGGGATGGCTCTGAAACTGCAGTGTGCGGGGTCTGCTCTTACCTCCTCTAGAGTATTCATCTGGGAGACTACTTTGTTGATGTATGAATGGACCTTCATCAAATCCATGCTGTACAGCGTTCCCTCCAGCAGGTCAACCATGGACTGCAGCTGTGAAGGAAAAACCTTGAAGCTGAATTCCAAGAGCAGCAGGTGACAGTGGGGGCTGCAGTAAACAGGGACCCCAGAAGGAAGGAAAATTCAACGTGGCTTCCTGCAGATCAAAATCACACAAGTGGGCAGAGCAACCCGAATGATATAATGCAACAGGACTCAGTGTTGGGAGCACCACGGGACTGCTACGGTCCCAGCACACGATGCCATAGATGCAAAATAGGTAGGCAGCAGCGTTGTGGGGCTGAGATGCAGTGTAGGATGCGAACCTGGTGCAGGAACCCACAGAGAGAGAATGATGCCCAGCTACCATATCCTCTGGGATTTCTCACTACCAATAATCCCAACCCTGATTTTAATTTCATGCCACTTTTCTGTCTCTCCCTGTGCCCCCACGCTGCCCACATACACACTCTCCAGGGAAAGGGCCCCACCCCCGAGTGTTACGGACCGAGGCAGACTTAAGGAAGGGGAAACGTGGGCTGAGGAATGATAGAGGGAGGGGACACCACAGGCACTAACTCCGATGAGTCTATAGTACTTCGGCCAGCTGGGAGCTGGGATCAGTCGTGTGCCTTGCAGTGCAGTTGCCTAGGAGCTGGAAGCATGAAAGGTGAAATGTATCCTTGGGTGGGGATGAGCCCAGGCCTGGAAACTGCCCGAGGTGACTCAGACCCTCACCGAGTGACCCTACGGCCTGGACCCTCTTTGGCCTTGGTCTGTCAGACCTTGCCCATGGGGCGCGGGGCAGCCCATGCTCCTCCCTGGCCACCACCCCTTCGACGTGGAGCCCGGCGGGCCGAGCTGGCAGCCTGCACAGCTGCGTGGAGGGAGTGAGCAGGGCACACACTGCCTATTGTTAGCTGGTGACATTTAGCCACCAGAAGCTCTCGACCCTGCGCCGTCTCTCACGCACAAAGGCCAACAGAGCCGCAGCCTCCCGGGAAGCCTGCAGGCCCCAGCACAGATCTGCTCTTGTCAGGGAGTCAGCGCTGCTGGGAGAACCTGCTGTCTGGTCTCTGGGCAGCAGGGATTCCTGCACCGTGGAGTCACGGCCAGCTGTCGGCTCTCCCTCCCTCACCCCAGACCTCACTGATGCCACATGGCCCAGCCCTTCCCGCCTGACGTGCCCCAGCGGGGCTGGGCCATGAAGGGCCCTTTGTGCCGTCTGCGGATGCGATCAGCCCATGATGGCTCTGGCTGGGACCGGGAGTCAGTCTCTTTTCTTTCCAGCCCCCAGGTTTCTGCCCTCCTAAGTAATGGCCTTTTCTCACCATGGCACTGCATGAGCCTCTAGAGCAGGAGCGCTGGAACCAGCCTCTGGTGCTGGGGTACGAAGGGTTAAACACGCATGGGGCAAGGGAGGGGGTTGCAGCTCATGCGTCCATGCACCCAGGGCCGACCGTAGCGTTCAGGGACCAGGTCAGCGTGTGGGAGCGAGCCGTGGGGCGGAGGCAGAGGCTGAGGCTGGTGTGCAAGACCTGCCTGAGCCCAGGTACCTTGAAGAGCTCCGGCGCCTGCTTCTTCAGCTTCTCCATCTTCCACTCGTTCTCGCAGGGGTTGAGCGAGGAGGGCGGGGCCGTGCAGGAGCACTTGCAGTCGGCCCCCGAGCTCACTGTCTCCACCGTGTAGAAATCCTCCACCCGCATGCTGCCATCCTTGATGCGGCTGCAGGCATCCTTGCTGAGAGGCCGCAGGATGCACTTGCAGCGGCAGTCGGAGCCCTCGGACGTCATCCGCACTTGGTCCATGTCGCCAAACACCTGGGCAAGGGCACGAGGCGGCGTGTAAGGACAGGTGGGACTTGGCCTGTCCTGGGTCACACCTTAGGCGCTGGGGTGCATGGGGGACACTGCGGGAGGGGTCAGGAAGGAATTCCTGCCGGTGTCCCAACACCTTTGGGGTTCACCTTCCACCAGAGCCACCCCGCAGCCAGGTGCCCTGCATATCCCTCGTGTCCCCGGGCTGGGGCTCCCCCAGGAAAGTCTCTGCTCTCTGGTGCACCAACGTGGAGTCCTAAAGACCCCACCTACAAGCATGAATGAAGGGCCAAAGCCCCTACTAGAAGAGTTGCCATAACCAACCCCTTGGCCATCGCCAAGGACGGACCCTGGCTCCTCTAGAGCCCAAGTACGAGATCTACAGCCTGAGCTAACGGGCTAGCCACCCCTGGTCCATTCCGGGGCCCGTGTTACCCCGGGGTAGAGAATCTCCTTCCCCAGCTGGCTTCTCTGGGAGGTGGGTTTCACTGGAATGCCCATTCTGTCGCAGCCCGTTCCCGGGGTGCAGGGAGCCGGTTCGTTACTCTCGCCTGCTCAGCTCAGCCCATTTCCTTGTATTTGTTAAACGCTGATGGGTTGGGGGGGCAGAGGAGCACAAGGGAGCTTGCACCTCTCCTTCCCCTTCTGACACCCTCCAGGGCCTTTCTCCTCCTCCAACAGATGCCAGGGTGGCTGGCTGGCTGGGAGTGGGGCCCTCCTCCTCTGAGTGATATCAGGGCACCTGCTGGGCGTGAGGAACAGGGATTTTCAAAATGGCCTAACTCCCAATCTGGGCACCTAAGTCCCTTAGGCTCCATCAGAACCCCCAGCCTTGGCCCTGAATGTTCAGGAGCAGGACCTAGGGAGGTGGCCGGCGCCTGGTCAGCCAGCGACAGCCGCCTTGTGCAGGGCGGAGAGGACTTGTCCCTAGGCAGCTGCTCAGAGCTAAGGAGCATTATTCACTATTGCTGCTCAGCTCTGCGCAAGACACAAATACCAAGTCCCTGCCTGGAGGCTCCAGCCTAGGAGACTGGCAAATAAGCCGCTGGGAGGCTCTGAGCAAGGAGTCAATGGTTAATTCCCCTCCCCCATCTCCTCTGCTGGGGGTGTTTCAAAGGCCCCAAAGCAGTGCCTGGGAGGACTGCTGGGCGAGTTCAGAAAGCAGGAAGAGGAGATGGGAGTGTAAGGCCAGAAGGGACCCCAGCTGATCGTCTAATCTGCCCTCCTGCCCAGCACAGGTCACCGGTGCCCCTCAGCTCCCGGCCGCCATTGGCAGCAGCTTGTTTTTATTTATGAGGGACTAAGGACAGCAGCAATTCCTTGTGTTTATAAAGCATCCCCTGCAAAAGCACTCGGGCTGCTGTCCAGCAATCCTAAACCAATGGCTCATGAAGTAACCCACACGCAGCGGAAGCAGCTCATTTATGCTTCTCAGAAAAGCCACCGAGAGGCTCATCCGGCCAGAAGAGCCGGTCTGAATGGGTTTCTTTTCCAACCACTCTCTATGGGTCTCCAAAAAGCCAGTTCATTCTGGTCCCTGGCTGCCCATCCGCCGGGTGCTGGGCACGGCACATCTGGTACATTTTGGGGGCTCGAGCTGCTGTTCTGGAGAAAGGGAAAAAACGTTTGTGCTCTAGGGCACGAAGGTCTCGTCATCTCCCAGGAAGGAGCCCTGTGTGTGAAATGCCCCCTGTGCACCAGGCCAGCGGGAATGGGGGGCTCAGACTGGCACCCCGAGCTCCTCCCAGTGCTGTACCTATTGGTATATAAACGTACGTCCCCTTCTGAATCAGAGGCCAGTGCCCTCTCCCCAGAGCCTGCCTGTGTCTCAGCCACGGCTGAGCCGCGCTGCATTGCGGGAACTCCTGCCTTTGACAGCTCGTCCTTATCCTACAGCCACAGCCGGTGGGTGGCCCTTGGCTGCACGTAGGGCTCTGAAGGCCTTGCTTTGGCCAACTCTGCTTCACTAGCTGTGGCAAGGATGTTCCCCTCTTGTTCCCAGGCCAGCAGATGTTGCTTCTCGCAGCGTAATCCTGGGCACGTGTGCGGCTGTCACAGAGACGATTCCCACACACCGTGATCTAAAGCAAGGACCTTTAATCTCCTCTGATGCCCTGGATCTCACAAGATGTGGCCCTCTCTCTGCTTAGCCTGGCTGACAACATGGCACATCATCTCTGACCCGGACAGGGAAATCCACCTGCCCCAGCGTCCCAGCTCCACGGGTCTCAGCAGTTAAAACCACACAGCACCACCCCTTGCAGCTGTGTGTGCAATTTGTGGTTAGCGTTTATTTGACCTACTTCTGTGAAGCTTTTTCTAGCCTACTCTAAGAGTTAGCTAACTGGGCAGCATGTGCAGAAAGCGCCTGCATTGCCAGATACAAGGATACTGAACTTCCATTTCTGTAGCACTTTTCATATGGAATGATTCCAAAGCCTTGACAAATTTAAACCAATACCAACTATACACAGGAAACTTTATTTGCCACTAAAATGCAACCACCACTGGGATAGAAATCAGCTCCTGTCTGAGAGCGAACAGCTTCATGCTACCGTTTAAGGCAGGAAGTCGAAGATCATACTGCTTCCAGCCAAGGTCCTGACTGATTCTGTTCAGTGAAGATCTCAGAGACTTTTTGGCCAGATTCTCTCTGATTTCCCCCGCTATTTCAATTGGAAACAATATTCATCACCACTTCCTGTCCTAACCTATAGTGTAGGGCTGTGCGCCGCTGAACAGCTGCTATGTTTCAACCCAGAGGTGGCTGCATTTCAGTGTTGGGCAAAATGATTCCAGTATGCATCTCTGCCATTCTATATGATTTGTAAAGCACTCGGGAGGTTTGAGGGTTAGCAGGTGTTTTAGAGACATTAGGGGATATTACTGCCTTTGGAGAGATCCAGCTCTGACACTCATTACTCCCAGTTCCCTGTCTGTAATTTGCTTTAGGAAATGGACATTCAGTATTCGCCACCTGTTAATTATTAGCACTAAACTGTGTGTCCTCCACATTCCTCACCCCCTTGCCACTTGCATGGGAATGGAGACTCCAAAGGCTTCCAATGTGGCACCTCTCTGAGGAGCATGCGGGGTCCACAGACCTCTGTTTTCTGTCAGATCCCTCTCCCCTTCCTTGGTTCCAGTCTTGCCTCCCGGGCTGAAAACCTGAGCTGGTGCCAGTAATTGGGAGTGATGTGTGCGCGCACACCAATCACACAGGGCTTGGGGCCTACTCAGCCACATTCAAGCTTCTTCCAATTACTGGCCTGGAAAAGCTACTCAAATGATCTGTAGGAGGTGGAACAAGCTGCTGCTCTCACTGGCTAGCTGATGAGGTGTGACACTGGCAGAGGCGGTTTAGCTTTAAAGCATTCAGTGCAACAGGACCATGTTTAAAGTCTGGTTCTGCTCAAGCCAGTGATCCAGAAAAAATGGCATGTCAGTGCCCCACATTTATCCCCCATCAGTGGCCTCTCAGCTTCAGACAGGTATTCCCAGCTGCCGGCTCAGCCCGAGTGGTGGAGCCTCGACTGACCTAACCCCTCTGCTGAACACCGTGGGCCCAGCCGTAAGGGCTCAGGAGGCAGCAGGGAGCTGGCATACCCGAGGCACAACAGAATCCAAGTGCCTTTTCCACGGCTAGGCCTGTAGGGCCAGCAGGAACAAAAACTACTAGCCATATTTTCAAAAGAGCTCAGCACCCAGTCGATCCCACGAGGGGTCCTGGAGAATGCCTCCACCTCCAAAGGGAGAACAATGGGAGTTGCTGGGAGCTGAGCGCTTTTGCACTGGAGAAAAGTCAGACCTGGCATATTGAAATCAATGGAGCTGCACTAGTCCCTACCCATTCATACAGGGGCTCATTTTTCAGTGGGAACCCCGCTGCAGGGCAGTGGCATTTCAGGCTCCAGCACTGCAGGGAGTAGGCATGATTGCTAAAGGCCCGTTTTCAGACTGCTGTGTAACTCTCAAAGCCAGCTAAGCAGCAGGCCAGGCCCAGCAAAGGGCACTGCACCTTTGAAAGGACTTGCTAGTCTCAGGAGATGCCAGGGTCCCAGGCCTGGTCAGCAGAACTGGCTTCCTAGTTTAGGCGAGGCAGACTGAAAGCTTAAGGGCTGTCCCAGGCCTACAGTGTCTGCTGATGCCTGAGGAAGAGTGGGTTCCTTCACAGGGTATTGCACAGAAGCCACTGGGAGCAGAAGAGGGTATGGAGGCTGCTGCTGCACATTGCGTTCATTCCTGTGGCACAAGGCTGCCCTGCAGACAGCTATTTATAGAGAATACTGTTCAGTGGCAAGAGATACCAGAGCAAAGGCTGCTAGAGAAAAGTCGCGGACCAGCGCAGGGGCAGGAGGGAGTTGGAATCTTTCTGCGTTCCTCAATATCATCTCAATTCACACACAGCTCTGGGTTGGCACCAAGGTAATTTTCACAACTGTGAATGAGTAAATCCCAGCCAAGGACAGAGACCAGCCTCTTCACATTGTGTTCTCATGGCCTGGAGGAGGATCTCCCCAGCCGTAGACAGGTTCTCAGCTGGGGTAAATTGGTGCAGCTCTTTGGAAGTCGATGGAGCTGGGCCCACTGTGGCAACAGAGGATCTGGCCATAGGTTTGAGGGGAGAGGAGTTAAGGGGGTATAAAAGTTTCCATGCCCTCAACCTTCATTATTTTTCTTTATTGCAATTATGGCCTAGTTACAAAAGGGTGTGTGACAGACAATTTCCCCAAGGGGTGTGTGTGTGTTTTGTGTGTGTGTGGGGGGGGGGATTAGAATTCCTTTCCTTGTCAGTTTTGAAGCTGCTGTGGGAATGCAGCACAAGGGCCGCTCCTCTGAATAAGGGATCTGGGTCCATTACAACTGCTCTTCTTGCAAACCGTCCACGCACAGCCAGAGAGTGTTTTCCTCATATCCTTGTTAGGTTTCCCCAAGCCACTAACCACACCTCGTGCTACATAAAACTTGACATTTTTCATGAGTTATGTATGTAACAAGCTGCTTGACTCATGCTGAAATCAACAAAATCATGGAGCAGCCGGAGTGAGGTCCATCCCTTTCAGATAATAAAGAAGCGAGGCTCAGTAATTGGTAGGTTTCCTTACTGACCTTTGAAGAGCTCACTGGAACTCCCACCTCCTAATCCCCAAGTGACCTGCATTTCCCAGGAACCAGGCCTCACATGGCCTTTAAACAGTGCTGCATTTCCTGACACTTCCCCACCCCACTGAAGCTAACAGGCCAGACCTAAAAGGTGCAAGTCTCCGGGAGTGCTGAGCTATGATGCTGACATTATTCCATGCAGCGAGCTTCACTGCTGATGTGCTTCAGTGGAGTAGCACTGCCAGGGGATTGGAAACAGATGTGCACATCTTCTATCCAGAGTCATGGGAAAACCCAGGCCTGTCCAGATACTGGAACTGCCTGGTGGGCAGCAGAAACAGCAGTGACTGAGCTGCCGTATGGGAATACCCAGAGAAGTGCCAAGAGACCACAAGGAAGGCAGAAATACCAGTGTGGGACAAGCAAGTCACCAACAGGGTCATTCAGAGTGACCCTGTCTAAGCCACTCCAGACTTAGTAACCCGTAGGTCTATCCCGCACTTTCGGTGAAGAATCATGTGGAATGGGGGGACAGTGGGAAAAAGCCTCAGGCAAATAACTCATAAGCAAAGCCCAGCTCCGACTGGACGGCATTCGTGACCCTTTTGTATTTGCTTCCCACAAACAGAGGGGCTGTCAGGCACCGCGGCACAAAGGCTGAGGCTAAGGTCAACTGCTCGGATATTCACGAAAGCTGCCCAGAGCCAGCACAAGGTCTAGGTACCACCTACGTCCCACTACATCCCAAAGTGCCTAGGCCTCGTCCCAGCTGTGATCTGTCCCCCGACCCAGCGCTGAATTCCACTCAAATTCTGAGCTGCAGATTTGACTGTGACATTAGACCACTGACAATCGAGCTGCACTGGTTAGCTGCACCAAGTCCAACATCCAAGCTCAAACTTCAAACACTGCCCCCAAGCCACTGGGGGAGGGGGGGGTGCAAGTCCCCAAACCATTAGGAGAATTTTCCTATCAGTTCACCAACAAAGGAGGTGAATATTTTGCTCATCTCTGTCCTCCCAGCTCCTGAGCAAGGCCAGTGTCAGAGCTGGGCTTGGGCTTGGGCTCAGCATTTCCTGGCTGGGAACAACAAACCCAGGACAGAGTTCCAAGGCTGCAGCCAGCTGCGCTTCCTCTGGGACAGATGTCTCCATACCATGTCCTTTGCCTGAGAGGTCATTCTCATTGGGCCAGATTCAGCCATGGATCTCAGTGGTATTATGGCAGCTTGCAGTGGGGCTAGATAGAGCCCTTCATAGAATATCCGGGTTGGAAGGGACCTCAGGAGGTCATCTAGTCCAACCCCCTGCTCAAAGCAGGACCAATCCCCAGACAGATTTTTATCCCAGTTCCCTAAGTGGCCCCCTCAAGGATTGAACTCACAACCCTGGGTTTAGCAGGCCAATGCTCAAACCACTGAGCTATCCCTCTCCCCCCCTTTGCCTTCATCTTTTACATGAAGCAGCCTGTCAAGTGCAAGATGAAATTCAATAAAGAAAAGTATAAAAGCACTTCGCTTTGGAAGGAAAGTCAAATGTACAAGATGGGGAATAACTGGCTAGGCGGCAGTACTGCGGAAAGAGTCTGGGGCTTAGAGTGGATCCCAAACTGAATACGAGTCAGCAATGTGATGTGGTTGTGAAAAAGGCGAACATCATTCTAGGGTGCATTAACAGGAATGTGGTATGTGAGACTCGGGCGGTAACTGTCCTGCTCTGCTTGGCACTGGTGAGGTCTCAGCTGGGGCACCGTGTCCAAGCCTGGGTACTGCACTTTAAGAAAGATGTGGACAAACTGGAGATAGTCCAGAGGAGAGCAACAAAAATGATCAAAGGATGAGAAAACCTGACCCATGAGGAAAGGTTAAAAAACTGGACATGTTTAGTCTTGAGAAAAAAAAACCTGAAAGGGGACCTGAAAACAGTCTTCAAATATGTTAAGGGCTGCAATAAAGAGGACAGTGATCAGTTGTTCTCCATGTGCACTGAAGTTAGAACAAAAAGCAATGGGCTTAATCTGCAGCAAGGGAGATTAGGTGATATTAGGAAAAACTCTCTAACTCTAGGGGGAGTTCAGCTCTGGCACAGCTTCCAAGGGAGGTTGTGGAATCCCTGTCACTGGAGGTTTTTAAGACCAGTCTGGACAAACACCTGTCAGGGATGGACTAGGTTTACTTGGTCCTGCCTCAGCACAGGTGGCTGGACTAGATGACTTCTCAAGGCCCCTTCCAGACGGACATTTCTCTGACTGTGAGGACTCTGTCCTGGCTCACTCTGGCTCATCCTAGAGCAGTGGTCCCCAACCATTTCCGGGTGGTGGGCGCCAGACGACGAGCCACCGAGGACCGTGGCAGGCGGATAAGCATCCGCCGAAATGCCACCGAAAAGCGACGTCATCAAGAGGCATCGCCGCCGAAATAGTGTCATCAAGAGGTGTCGCCGCCAAAATGCCGCCGAAAATCAGCAGCGTTTTGGCGGTGGCACCTCTTGGTGATGCTGCTTTTTGGTGGCATTTCGGCAGATGCTTGTCTGCCGGCCAGTACACGGGTGCACATAGATGCCCCAGCGGGCGCCACTGCACCCGCGGGCACCGTATTGGGGACATCTCTGGCTTGGTTAACCTTAGTGGAGAATCTCTCTCAGCTGATAGGCTCTAAGTTCTGCTCCTGCTCCCGCCAGGGGTGAGCAAGACTCGTACGCATGTCCCCTCCTTGGCCAAAGCATCCGAGTGCCCCGGCATGGAGCGCTAGCTGTCCCCAGCACAGCCCACATGTGGAGTACAGGTGGCACCAGCAGGAGCATGCTGAGCTGCAGCAGACAGGAGAGAGAGGTGCCAGCTTCTAACTGGGTGCCAGCATGTGAACTTGCTCTGGATCTGAGGAGCTGTGGCCGCCCAGAGCAGCAGATCTACAACAAGCATCAGCATTATCAGTGCTGAGCAGAGATGGACCTGAACTTCCGGGGAATTTGGGTTTGGATCCAAATGTCACAGCTGGCCCCTGAGTCCATGACCCTTTCTAGCAGAGAGATTAAGCAGTGCAGCATAGTAAGTGCGGAGCCACTTCCTGCCAAGTCTCGCAAACTAACTTAAAGTCTTGTCCTCAGAAGAGAGATAAACCCCTCAGTAAACAGCTGGAATCTGCATGGAGCCCAGTTGGAACCATTTGTCACCCACTCTGATCCTCATCCGCTGGACAAAGCTTGCTGAAGTGGTGCCATAGCAACGGCCCTTCTGAACAGCACTGCTCAGCAGAAAGGAAATGCACCGACCTTTTATCTCAGTCGGTGGCACGCCGATCCCAAACCCGCCCTGCCCAGGAGCAGGCCAGTCTCCTAGCAGCTGTTGGGATTTTCATGCCCTTGCCATGCCACTGAATGTTCCTGCGGAGGATCTTTAAGAACGACGTCAGAGTGTTTCAGGGAGGAGGGTAAATATTCCTCAGCTTTTAAAATGTATTTTATTTTTACAAAAGATCAGGTGGACAATTGATGGCATATGTAGTGTGTGTGTGTGTAGGTTAATGCTGGTGTTTGAGTGAGGCCCTGTGTGTGTCTGTGCAGGCCTCAATCAGCAAGTACTTTTGTGTGTAGCTGGCAGTGTGTGCAGAACTGTGTGTAGCTGGCAGTGTGTTGGAGTGTGGATGTGTGTGCTCTGCAGGGAGGCTGATGCAGCTGTGCATGTGCTAACATTATTTAAAGCCAGGGCTTCATGGAAAGGGGCTGAGCTGAGCTTGTCTGCACAGACCCAGCAGCCGGGGCCTTTCAGATTGACAGTGTCTAGTGCACTGGGCTGCACTGCAGGGCACTCACCAGTGAGATGGGAGCCAAGCGTGGAAAGGCAGAAATGCATCTGCTTGAAAATCTTACAAAGAGACTGAAGCCAAAGCAGTGCACCGAAGAGCAGACAAGGGGCGGATCATGCAGAAGAGTCTGAGACCTGGGAAGGCAGGGATGGTGCCCAGGCTGGGGGAGTCATACCAGGGGTGGCTCCAGGCACCAGCACGCCAAGCTGCGGGAGGCGCTCTGCCGGTCGCCGCGAGGGCGGCAGGCAGGCTGCCTTCGGTGGCATGCCTGTGGAGGGTCCGCTGGTCCCGTGGCTTCGGCGGACCTCCTGCAGGCTGCCGCCGAATTCGTGGGACCGGGGACCTCCCACAGTCAAGCCGCCGAAGGCAGCCTGCCTGCCGTGCTTGGGGCAGCAAAATACCTAGAGCCGCCCCTGAGTAATACTCTTTTTAAAACGTGGACATGAGAAGTGGACACAATATTCCAGGACTGGTCTCACCAATGCTGTAAACGGGTAAATCCCCTGGGATGAGGAGGGGAGGGGACCTTGGGCTGGGAGACAGAGATAAGGAGCTATGGGTGGCAGCGAGGGAGACTGGGACTGGGACGAGGATCTGAGGCTGTTTGAGTTTGAAACCTTTTAACATCGTTTTTTGTATGTAAAATATAACAACTTTATAAACACGCACATGGTGACCAATACAGCTACCCGCTGGGCCCAATCCATCCCCAGAGTAACTGCACAGAAGCCAACGGAGTTAATCTGATGACAAATCTAGCCATACTCCTCCTTCTTTGGTAGCTGGCCAGGGCTTTCTGGCCCCCTCTCCTCTGCTCCCTGCCATTGACAGCCATCCAGTTACCTCTTCTACTGAATTAAAAGAGCCAACCCACCCTTGTTTGGCTAGTGCACTGAGCGCCCAGTCCTGCACCCCCGCTCGGCTGAGCACCCCAACAGCAGTGCTGTGGCAGTGGGATGATGGCTGGTGCATGCCCCTACGGGCAGCGGAGCAAAGCCGCAGTGTTCCACTGCTGCCCTTGAAATGAATGTACATTGTGCCCAGCGTCCATGTGCGGCTTGTTCTCCTCTTGTCACTGGGCACCGGGTGTCATAAGGTGACTGAAGTGATGTCTCCCTCACTGGGCAGCACCCAAGGGCAAACAATGGCTGGATAACAGAGTGCCTGGGTGCTGAGCAATGACACCTGCCAGCACCTTCTCATCAGCGTCTTCAGTCAGCTATGCCCACATGAGACACCGGGATCGGGGCTGGAGCAGGTTGCCTGCCCCAGCCATTGTTCTATTTCCGGGGGACAGCTCAGCGTGGTTTGCCGCCGTTTCACACACAAGCCCTGGGGGCATCACATCCGCCAGACAGCGACAAGGGGCTGCTTCCCTCTAATCTCCCATTATGTGAAACTGCTGTAGGGTGTGACTCCAAGCACTCTGTTTGCTTGCTGATTTAAACTGCTGAGGCAGTAAAGCCAGGACATAGTGCTGGGGACGACACTGCAACAACAGGGTCACCATGAAGGCGGCTCCATTGTCCCTCATTACAAGTGACTAAAACCTACAGACATTGTGTATCCAGCTTCCACCAGTGCCACGAGCCCTTAATACCGGAGAGAACATTTACAGGAAGACTCACACTGGGTCAGGGAGAGCATCGGTGACCAAACGAGAGCTTTGTTAGGGGGCTTTGCTCAGAAAGCCGCCTGACCTGAATCTTACATAGCCCAGACGGCAGTGCTGGCTCTTTGACCAGGGAGCTGTAACCACGAGGGTATGGCTCCTTAGGGGAGCAAAACCACAACTCACCCAGCGGGAGTTATTCTCCTCTAATGCCTGGCTGAGAAAACAGCGAAAGCCAGTACATCCTGCTGCTCTCACCGGTGTCGAGCAAAGGGAGGGTGGATCACACTGGTAATAAGAACTGAGCTCACCCGGGGGACAGGAATTTTAAGGGATGAATATAAGGTAGTAAGAGCCCGTTCCAAGACACTGATTATCACCGAGAGGCCTCAGCCAAGCTCAGGTGCCATTGTGTATGGCTCTGTACACACACCAGGGCCCTGCTCTGAAGAGCTTACAGTCTACAAAGGGTGGGGGGAAAAGGTGCATTATTATCCCCGTGCTACTGATGGGAAACTGAGGCACAGAGCAATTAAATGACTTGCCCAGGGTCTCACAGGGAGTCTGTGTCAGATCTGGGAACCGACCTGGGGTCTCAAGTCCCAGTATAGGCCCTTAACCCCAAGACCCCCCTTCCTTCCATCAGACCCTCTCTCCCTTGTGAACATCTGCAGACCACACGGGCAGGAGATAGGTGTTTGGAAGTTCTCCAGATTTCTGGGCCCACTCGTAGCAGGTGATGTGGTGCTGACAGAGGCAGATCCATGAACAATATACAAACCTCAGACTCACTGGAACTATTTCAGCCTATCTCCAGGCAGGACTCATTAGAACAGCCAGAGCAGGGCTCAGATCCTAAGTAGGTAGAGGCCTTATTGCGATGACTCACATGTAAAGCCCTTCCCTATTTCCATGCCAATCTCACCATGTTTACACTATCACTGAGATCACCATGGCCAAGAAATTGTAACCCCGGGATTACTTTCCCCTGCGTGGTTGGGCTTCCAGTGCAGCACAGAAAACGTCTGCAAGATTCCCACAATCTCTAGTAAACAATCTGCAGTGCCAGGAGCTTTCATTCATTAAACAGAGGCAAAATGTTTCCTGTGTTTTGCATTTCAAACAAGCTTCCCCCTTTTCATCTGGAAACCCCAGAAAAGAGGAGAGTGGGGGACATGTCACTAGACAGAATGAAACCAACGGGGAGAGCTGTACATTTTAACAAGCTCTAATAAGCCCCTTGCCAGGAGTGTAGCAGGAGGAGACAACGGCAGGGGGGAGAGACGGGAGAACGCAGCTGGTCAATGGGATTCTTTTACACAAACACAACTTCTCAAGGTTCCAATATTTTCCTTGTGCGTGGCCCTCTGCCCTCCCCATGGCAATGGGGCCTGTTTATACAAACAGCCATGACGATTCATAATCCCGCAGAGGGCCGTTTCGTCCTTCCTGGCACAAACAGCCAGCGCTCCTTCCACTCTCTCAGAGGTTATTTATTTTTGCTTTAATCAACGTTGTCCATCATCTCACATGGGGGCTTGACTGACGTGGATCAGTTTGCGTGTGCGATTCAGCCGGAGGCCAGCTTCCCTCCCAGCTCTACACATTCAGTGCCGACTGGGTACGCTGGGAGCTCCAGGTTTTCCTGCTTAGAGCCCATATTTCCAATGACGAACAGAGCTGAAATTAACGAAGTGCAACAAAAATACCCCTGGAACATCTGAATCGGATCCCGCCCCTTGTCGGGGTGGATGTGGTGTCTCAATTAACACCTCCAGGGAGGAATGACTCCAGCTTCCTGTACTAAAGCCACCCACTCTCAGTGGAGGAATCGAGCAGCAGCTGGGCTGGGCTGCCCTTGTTTGCTACTAGAGCTCCTTGGCAGCTTTGTCCTTCGAGGGTGAAATTCGCCCCCGGACGGAGAGCCGGACCAGCCATCGCACTTTAGTGGGCCCTAAGTGGGGCACAGGCCTTCTGCTGCCCCCCCTGCCCAGGGATGAGTTTAGTGAGCTGTTAGTTGCATTACAAGAGCACCAGAGGACCCAGCTGAGATCAGGGCCCCATCGTGCTAGGGATGGCCCTGCCCAACAGAGCATTGCCAGCAGATGTCTGTAGTGTGCAGCTGGCCACAGCCATCACCCCTAGTGCTTTTAAACCTGTATTTGAGCAAATCACTCCCTGGATCGGGGCCCCCAGGCTCTCTCCGGCTGAGACACACAAGGGCCACTTGCCAGGAGCCCAAGGGCTGCACCAAATTTGCAGCAGCCCTTCCTACCATACCTTAGCACAGGCAATGGACAACACTGTTCAGCTCACATCAAGATGGAGTCTGGCACATTGGGCCCTGTAGCTTCTGCTGGCCGTACCTCTGGCAAAGAGAAGGGGGACTGCAAGCGGTGCCAAAGACCCTCGTAGGCTGCCTCTGGCTGCGCTTTGCCCCCTCTACCTTTGCTGTGTAAACGGCGTCTGGGTAGGGAACCGGGGCATTCTGCTTTCCTTTACATAGAAACCAAGGCTTTGCCTTTTAAACAGCTTCCTTCAACCGGAACCATGTGTTCTATTTATACAACAAGGCCTCCCTATAAACAAGGAAGCCTTAAAAAAAACATCTCTCTGAAGTTTATTCCACAAAGGTCACTCAGCTGCAGTGCATTGCACCCACCCGAGAATCCATCTCTGAGCACAGCCCCCTCCTGGTCACGTCGCCCGCTCAGAGGTGTCTGGAAGGCTGCAGCAGGCACTTGCAGAGGGGCTGAGCTCAGCTGATATCACTATAAACCCGACCCCTGTGTTCAGATGGTTGTATTAAAGGCCCCCCTCTCCCTGATAACATGCAGATAGGTCATTAAACCATAAGGGCCCTGACATAAGCAGATGCCATTTCTGCTGAAGCTAGCGGGAGCCGAACCCAACTGCACAAATGATAAATTTGGCCCAACTTTTTTCAACAACGACTGTCTGCGGAGTAAGCAGTGCCGCTGTTGGGCCCAAACCATTCCTTCTGGGAGCCAGCCGCAGACGGCTTATTTCCTATGCAACCAGCACATACGACTGAAAAGAACTGAGCCAGACAGCAAGTCTGGGGAGCCACAGACATGTGGAGTAGGATACTCTCACACGCCATTTACTCCAAATGACTTGGGCGGTTAATGGGAAAGACTAAGGTGTCCTGCACTAGTGCAGGTGTTTTTTTAGCCAGCTGTCATCCCTGGTGGCAAGGGAATCCCAGGCTGGATTTTTGTGCCCAAGAACAGAAAAAAACCAGTACTCAGATTCAGAGTGAAACAGAAGGAGGGAGAGAGTGTGCTCTGGGCTGGGTTCCCTTGATGGGAAGGTGGAGCACTTGCAAAGTCAAGCTGTTCAAATTGACAGTGAAGAAAGAGAAGCAACTCGGCTGTCCCCTGCATATTGCTCACTTGGCTGCTTGTATTATTTGCTGAGGAAAAGTCAGCAGACAATGCAGCAGTGTTGAGAGAAACCCTTCTGCAATGCCTCTCACTGCACAGCCACAGAGAATGGGCAGTCGGAAAGGTCTCCTGGGTGTGCAAGGGGTCTGTAGACAGGACAGCATCCAACTAATTTTAGTGAGAAGAAATTCTCATCCTTTTTGATCCCTGCACTTCACTATCGCCCCATTCCCACACCCCCATTGAGATACATCTTTGTGGCTTGCTTATTCCTGAATGGAGATGCTCCCACAGTAACAGTGGTATCACATGAGACATGGGTAAGAGCCTGGGTAAGAACAATGCTGTGTCCTGTGTCCTCTAGACATGAGAATTTGGGGGCTTTCTGGCAGATTTTTGTTACATGCTATGTACATTCTCCCATCCTGTGTAAGTGTAAGAGTCATGCAGCTGGAAGTGGAGCCAACTAATCAGTGCTCCCTCTTTACTTTGTGTCTCTCATTGTTCCAGATACCTACAACGTTGCCTTCTTCAGCAGGAGACCAGATGCCCCTCACTCTGGAGAAGTTACAGGTGGGGAACGCCACTGTAGTTAGGGTTCTCCCCTTTCTACTGCAGGACTCTAGTGACTTAGCCAAGTGGTGTTTAGGGTCTGCAGTCTTTTAGCATCAGTCCTCAGCATGAACAACTAAGAGACACCATTATTTTGAGAGGCACCCTTAGTAATGAAATCTCCCCCAGCTTCTTTTATTCCACAGGCAGGGGACTGCCTGAAAGGGACAAACACTTGTGTCGACACTTCTGCAGCACAAAGACAAGCGGCTGTACTCCCATCCCGTGCAGCTGTCGGCTGCTGGAAGGATGTTCTCATCATGTGGTGGAAACCATGTAATTCTCCTCTTCCACTTCCACCTCCTACCCAGCATTCATATGCAGGCTTAGCACAAACCATTCAACACCATGTCGTCATGCCCACCAGGGTCTATGAGAGAGACTACGTGCAACAGAGGCAGGCTCAATGACACCAGAAGCGGCAGCAGCACCACCTTAATCTGCATGGTGTCCTCAGGTGCAGAGCACCTGGAAAGCTCAGGCCTTTTCTCACCAGTCCATGAGGGCAAGACCCTCCAGACTCACTCCATCTGCCTACCTTGGAGAAGAATCCCTCTTTTGTGTTGGGCATAAGGAAGCCAAACGTGACAGAGCAAGAGAATCTGCTACGTACAGCCAACTTCGAGTGCCTGGATTCCTTAAAGAGGAATCTGGAAAACTTCTCTGTTTATACACCTGCCATCTTTTGACTTATGCCTCAGAGGATGAGGTATGCAGGAGGCAGCTTGGACAACTAAATTTATTCCCGAAGCCTGGACTAAATCCTGGCTTTCTGTGAAATGTCTGTAAGTGACACATCTGGTTACCAGCTGACTAGCCAGCAAAATACTGCACAAGCTGAAACACCTGAGTGCAAGACAGGCAAAGTAGTGTGTGCACTGCTATACAACCCACTGCAAAGCCTATCACAGGCTAACGTGCTCCTTGCACGAGCGGGCCAGGCTGTTTCTCTTGAGATGCTGTGGGCTCTTGGGCAAGGACAATATTTAAATCCTAACCCATCTCCCATGTGGGTGGCCAATGACTGACTCCTATTAAAATCACATGAGAAGAATATTCTCATGGCTGCAGTTTTCAGCTTAATTAACTTCATATGAAAAGCAACTGAAGTCCTTAATAAACAGCAGAATGGGATTTTCAAAGGCACCTTTGGCAGTTAGGTGCACACTTCAGCAGGGTGTGGGTGGACTCTTTTGAAAATCTCATCCAAAGTCCCTATTCCCCCTTAAACAACCCCCGCAAGCCCATGTTAGCAATGTTCCAGTCACTTCAGAAAGAACAGATGCCAGTACTAGCTGTGCTTTAGCTTGATGACATTAATTGTTCTGGGGCCTTTAGCTTTTGTAATTCTCCTCAGCCGAGCCGGCATTCAGTCATTCCTGTAATGACTCTGCTGCTTTGCACAGCTTCTGGTGGCGTAATTGCTACAGCCCAGTCCTGGGCAGTGGATTGGAGCAGTGTCACTGTACAACAGCAGCTCCTGAAGAGTGACAGGCAGTGGGAAATCCAGAGAACAGTGTGCCTGGTATTCGCACACAGACCTTTCCCATCCCCAGGGCTCTCCCCTCCCCCAAGAGGGAGTGTCTCAGGATGCAGGCCATTCTATTTTGACATTACAAGGGTCTAATAACAGAGCTTACAACTGCAGACCCCAACTACTAAGGCAGGGCTTCTCAAGCTTCGTGGCACCGTGACCCCCTTCTGACAACAAAAATTACTACACGATCCCAGGAGTGGGGACTGAAGCCTGAGTCCACCCTGGGGAAGAGGAGGACAAAGCCTGACCCCACCACTGGGGGGGCTCAAAGCTGAAGCCCAAGGGGGCCTGTAACCTGAGCCATGCTGCACAGGGCTGAAGCCCTAAGCTTGGGCTTCAGCCCAGGGCGGTGGGGCTCAGGCTCTGGCCCCAGCAAGTCTAAACCAGGCCTGGCGACCCCATTAAAACAGGGTCGTGACCCACTTTGGGGTCCCGACCCATAGTTTGAGAACCGCTGTACTAAGGGATCCTGGTACTTTCCAACCCAACAAACGTCCCCCATTAAACGACCAGCATGTCAGTCTTTTTTACATCTTTGCACGTGCAAACTGAGTAGCCCCTATCTCCAATTAGCCAAATACACACTTGAAAACAAGCAGCCGCTATTCTGATTCTTACTCTGTTTGGAATTTGGTCTCACACCAAACATTCAACTCCACAGTCTGTCCTCTGTGGATGTCAGGATGCTCAAACACTTGCTCACACTCCTTTCATTCAAGCTTGTGCTGGTGGCAGTAAGATTAAACGTTTGCTAGGGCGAAATCACTGCAACAAAGAGTTCACCTCACAATTCTGCACAACCAGCAGCCGGCATGTTTTGATAGTGGGATTATTTTCTTGTAGTTCAATTCCAGGCACAGTTTGTTTAAGCAGCTTCCAACATTTTTCCCCCCATTCCCCAGGGAAAACTTTGTGTGAGCAGGGGGTGTTGTTTCACAATCAAAGAAAGCTCATTCCTCACTGCCTGGGCTTGCTGTGTAGGGGACTTGTGAGCGCTTCACACAGTCACAGGGTTTCGCTTAAACTAAAGCAGAATGACTAGCCTCCACAATGTTATTTTTTCAGAGGAAGATGGGGGTTCTACAGGCCAAGGGCAGGGATCAGGGATGGATGCACTGTATTTCTCCGTGAAAGGCCTTGTGTGGGGCTCCCACTTCCAAGGACAGCTGAACAGCTCCAGAACTTATATTTGCAAATCCAGAACTAGTGGCCACTCGTGAGCCACAAGAGGTCCCAAGATGTGAATCAAGGTTTTCCTTCCCCACAAGGAGCTGAGCCTACCAGTTTTCCTTTGCAGCACAATTAAGGTCATCAAGCTAAAGTACAGCCAAGATTTGCTTTTGTTCTTTTTGAAGTGAGTGGAACATCCTCACTCAGGATTCCCCACATGCATTTAGGAGCCAACAGACCACGTGTGCGCAACTGGCTGCCTGTCCTGAGCTTACTCTGGACTCTCTTGCACTGGGCAGCCAGAAACCTGCACCCTGCACTCCCTGAGTGGAGGGTTAGTGACTCCAGAGCACCCCTTAAGTGTCTTGTGTCTGAACATCTCTCCAGCACCACAGCTGCTCTCTGAGCCCCGGGGCAGCAGGAGCTGCCGTGCAGATATAAAGGGAGAAGGTCTGCTGGGCTGGTGTGGGTCTCAGCACAAACCCAGGACAGAACGAATACAGAATGCCTCAAAGCGCAGCTCGGGACAGCCAAGCGAGCCTGATGCAATGCCATTCAGACGAAAGAGCATCGAACGAATCCTACCAACGGCAGAATCTGATTCCCAGTGATAGGGCACAGGAGCAAGTCATGTTTCATGTGAACATGCTCATGTGGGTGCCCAAGTTGGGATGAAAAGCAGTGGAATTGCCCTGATTCTGCTGCTTGGGAGAAGGCCGCATAGGGGCATTTTATGCCAGGGCACAGGCTTTCCTGCAGCTCTTTCTGGGGCAGTGCAGGGAATGGGGAGAGTGGGAACGCTGGGGCTACAAAGTATGTGGTGCCATTAACCCAAACCGCAGCACGACAGCAAACCACGGCCGCTCTCGTTTGGCTCTCAGCTGTCTTGGCAAGGCAACTAATAAATCCCAATGGAATTCACTGGTCCCAAATCTGCACTTTGGTGACTCAGTCCGAATAGACTGAGAACTGAAAAGTGAAAATGGCCTGGCTCTCAGCCATGAAGGGGGTCTGCGGGGTGAAGCTGGCCCTGAGGACCATGATAACATCACAGCTTGTTCATTAGGGTCTCAGCTCATCTGGTTTAAGCAGGGAAGCACAAAATACCCAGCCCGGAGGGATGAGAAGTAAAGTCAGCGCTGGGATGGGACAGCAAGAAGAGCCTTTCTGGCATCTTTGTGTGAATGATAATGAACATTTGTCTGTACAGCACAGACACCCTGTGTTTATTCAGGGGTTCCTGGCCTGGCTTCCCCTCTTGTTCTGTGTTTGCACTGGCCTGTCCGTTCCCACGCCACCCGGCAGGGCTATTCCGCACCGCATCCGTCCCCAAACCCACTAGCCCCAAGGAGCAGCGCCACCCTCGCGGGACCCACTTCTCAGGCGCACCAGGCAGCTGCCCACTTGCCAGGGCCCGCGGGCCAGCCCCGGGCGCCTCCGCCTGGGAGAACCAGGCCCCGCGAGGCGCGGTTGGCCCGATCCCCAAATGCACCTTCGCTGCAGCCCGGACACGCCTGTGGGTCCCTCCCTCGCCGGGGCCGCGGGCGCAGCGAGCGCCGTGTGGACACGCCGGGGCCCTGCCCGCTGCTCTGCCCCGCCAGCGGCGAGCGGGACGTCGGAGCTTTGCCACCGCCAGGCACCTCCCGGCTCCGGCTCCGGCTCCGCCCGCCCGGGGCACCGGCCGCACCTGCCCGCCCGCCCGCGGCGCCCGCTTACCTGGGCGGCGGCCTGCGCGGCGGCGGCGAGCAGCGAGAGGCGCAGCACGGCCAGGCCGAGCGCCCCCATGGCCGCGGGGAGGTGCGGGGCCGGCCCGGCCGCAGAGCCCGTCGCTCACGGCCGCCTCGTGGGCTCTGCGCCGCCCGGCCCCTTCCAGGCGGCTCCACCGGGGGCAGCGGGAGGCGGAGCCACGAGTGACAGCCCAGGGTCCGCCGCCCCCGCAGGGCTCCTGGCCCAGGGCCCGGCCCGGCCCCGCCCCGCCCGCCGCTCCGCAGAGCTCGGGGACCGGGCCCTGCCCGGTGCCCCCGCGCGCGGCGCCCTCGGCAGCCTCTGCCCCCTGTGTCCTCTGCACCCTGTGTCCTTTGTACCCATGTCCCCTGCGCCCCCTGCGCCCTGTGCCCCCTGTGTCCTCTGCCCCTGCGCCCTCTGCCCCCTGTGTCCTCTGCACCCTGTGCCCCCTGTGTCTTTTGTACCCATGTCCCCTGCGCCCCCTGCGCCCTGTGCCCCCTGTGTCCTCTGCACCCTGCACCCTGTGCCCCTTGTGTCCTCTGCGCCCTGTGCCCTGTGTCCTTTGTACCCATGTCCCCTGCGCCCCCTGCGCCCTGTGCCCCGTGTCCTCTGCACCCATGTCCCCAGTGTCCCCTGCACCCTGTGCCCCTTGTGTCCTGTGCCCCATGTCCTCTGCACCCAATTCCCAGTGTCCCCTGCCCCCTGTGCCCCCTGTGTCTCTTCACCCATGTCCCCAGTGTCCCCTGTGCCCCGTGTCTCCTGCGCCCTGTGCCCCGTGTCCCCTGTGTCCTCTGCACCCATGTCCCCAGTGTCCCCTGTGCCCCGTGTCTCCTGCGCCCTGTGCCCCGTGTCCCCTGTGTCCTCTGCACCCATGTCCCCTGCGCCCCCTGCGCCCTGTGCCCCTTGTGTCCTCTGCCCCCTGTGCCCCCTGTGTCCTTTGTACCCATGTCCCCAGTGTCCCCTCTGCCCCCTGTGTCCTCTGCACCCATGTCCCCAGTGTCCCCAGTGTCCCCTGCCCCCTGTGCCCCGTGTCCTTTGTACCCATGTCCCCAGTGTCCCCTGTGCCCTGCGCCCTGTGTCCTCTGCACCCATGTCCCCTGCACCCCCTGCACCCTGTGCCCTTGTGTCCTCTGCACCCTGTGCCCCCTGTGTCCTCTGCACCCATGTCCCCAGTGTCCCCTGTGCCCTGTGTCCCCTGCACCCTGTGCCCCCTGTGTCCTGTGTCCTTTGTACCCATGTCCCCTGTGCCCCGTGTCCCCTGTGCCCCTTGTGTCCCCTGCACCCATGTCTCCAGTGTCCCCTGTGCCCTGTGTCCTCTGCACCCATGTCCCCAGTGTCCCCTGTGCCCCGTGTCCTCTACACCCAGTGCACAGGGTCCGTCCAAGCACTCCAGGAACGGGCAGCTCTGGGCTCTGTACCAGAGGTGCAGACACACACACAGGGAGCCAGTCCCTATGGCTGATTGAAGGGGGGTGTCACCTCACCACAGGACAGTACAGGATCGCCCCCAGGCCCAGGGGCTATACCCGGGCTGAACTCCTTCCTGCTGCTTCTCTCGACCGAGAAGCCCCCAAGCTGAGAACCTCTGTGTGCAGTGGCCCGAATGGAGGCCCAGTCTGCCCAGAGCTCTGCTGGAGGGTAGGGTAGGGGGTCTCTGCATGGGAGGTTATGCTGGGGAATCCCCACAGTCAAGCAAGTTTCGAGAGAGCCTCCCTATGGAGCAGGGCATTCAACCAGCAAAGCTGCTTCCAAAGGCATCTCCCAAGTGGCAATGCCCAGTGGTCTGTGCCCTGCTGCTACCTCCATGGGGCCAATGCTGGTGTCACTTTTGATTCCAGGAATAAGAGCTAAGGCAGTGGGTGGTTCTACGCCTGCTACATTGGCTGCCTGTGTGTCTGTCGGACTAGGTGAACAGGCTTTTGACCACCCAAGCCAGAGGGATAATTCGTGAGGGGGCAGGCTCGTAATAGGATGGCTTCCCAACCTTGACTGCGATTTTCCTGCCCCAAACTCTGATGTCATTAAAATGCTATTGGCTCCCTATGGAGCGTACTAGGCCTGCAGGAAGGAGCCTTTCTCCTGGGGAGCTTGTAAAGTCTGCAGGAGCAAGAACCTCTGGGTGGAAATGTTCTTGCTAGGAAAGTTTTCTGCATTGAACCTTTCCTGTATAGCTCCAATAGAAATGTTGTGCCCCAGGGACGGTCCTAGTGGGAAGGGCTTTGGGTTTGAGCTTGGTACCCCAGGTAAGCCCTATACATGAGCCACACCCCATTGCTGGCGTGATTGTTAGTGTGTATATTAGGGTTAGAGGCTAACCAGGTCTTTTGCCAACAGGGGATGTGGCCGGAGATGCAGAGGATAAGTCTCAATTTTTCATCAGTTAGGGAAAGCTGTTCTGTTGACTCTCCCTTGGTCCTCTGCATGTCCCTGTCCCCATTCCTGGTGCCAAGCAGGGAGAGGGATGCATTGCTGTGGTGTTCCCATCGACCCTAATAGACATGTTGCATTTCAAGCCAGATGTTATTACTAACAGGGGAGTCTCACATGCAGTGAAGAAAATGACATTTGTAGCAACTGTATGTAGAAAGCCACACAGAACATCAGCTAGGAAGTGGAAGACCAACCTGAGCATGGGAGAGAGGCAGTAGGGCACCAGTCTTATAAGAAGAATCTCTGGCAGTGGTCACTGATGTAAATATAATTTCACTTCTATGGAGCAAGGATTAAGAGGAACCATCCGTAACTAGCTAGATGCTAACGGAGCCAGAGGTGGCTGGGATGAACTCATCAGGCCAGAGCAACTTGATTACAGAATTATGAAATCAGCTGTTCATGGGACTGTAGTGGATATTATCTCCCAGGTATAAAAAGGCAGTGGTACAATTTTGTCTGAGAACTGCATGTAGTGGTTCGGCAGTGATCCAGCTGAGCGCTGTCACATGGAAGGAAAACTGACTCAAGGACGAGAAACAAAGGGTGACTGAGGTCCAACCTCGCATCTGGACCCATGGTTTCAGTGCAGCTTTTGTAGATTCTTGCCATAGGCTGAGTGTATGTCACAGCCATATAGCTATGGGCTTTTTCACACCAGCAGGCCTATTTCTGAACAAGGCTCTGCCAGGAATTGTCACAAATGTGGCTTTTTGCAACTTCAGGTATTTTTTAAAATAGTTTATGTCCCTGATTCAGTCAGGTACTTAACGCAGGTGCCTAACTTCAACCCTGACTACACATATGCTCCAAATGAATAGCGTCGCTGAAGTCGACGTACATAGATCTACTTACCACGGTGTCTTCTCTGCAGTAAGTCGACAGCTGACACTCTCCCGTTGACTGCGCTTGCGCTCCTCATTCTGGTGGAGTACCAGAGTCAATGGGAGAGCGCTAGACTAGATGTGATAAATGGACCACCACTGGATTGATCACTGCCCGCTGATCTGGGGGGTAGTGTAGACAAGCCCGAGACACCTGTTTAAGTACTATGCTGAACTGGGGCCTTAAACTATCAATTGACTGGTACTGGATGATTTTAGGCAATTTATTTTTTTTCATGACAGACAACTTAGTATTTATTGCAATATATTGTGCCATGCTTCTTTGTTTAGCTAATATTGGGACTTTTGCATTTTTGCCATGACTTTGAATTTTTTCTCACTGCGGACAACCAGCCTTGGTAGTGCTAAACAGCAATGTGTAGAAGAAGAAGAATAGACTGATAATACTTTGCCTGTATCTACCACTTCATCCACAGGGTGCTGTAATGATTGGCAATAGGTCTAGTTTTATTAACATCCTCATTAATGACATGGTAGAGGGGGCAAATGGTACTTTAATTAAATTATAGTCAACATTGCTCATGACAAGTAACTTGTGGTTTTAGGTAAAATCAGGAAATGAATATTCTAAAAGATTTAGACTGCCATCTAGTGACTCCTTCACTTATTTATACTTCGCCTTGTAATTTTTTGGTCTGACCAACAATTTTTGATATTTTTTGGAGAGTAGGGGTTAGAAAACTGACCATTTTTCAAAACTGGAATTTTTTTGCGGGGGAGGCAAATTAAAAATGTTCTGGTTTTCAATGAAACCCCCAAATGAAAAATATTTTAATCCCCCCCCATCCTATCTCCCTTCTTCCAGGGCAAAATAGAAAATGAAAAAAGGGAAGAAGGGGAAATTGGAAAAACAAAAAGCCATTTTTGAAACTGCAGATTTTCAATACACATTTTGAATGAGTGACAAAGCACTCCTTTTTTAAACCTGCAGATTTAAACAAGAAATCCCATTTATTTTGCAAAACCTCCCATTTTTTGACCATCTACAGTAACTTTGCTTATAAGTTTTTCCTGTTCCAGAATGGTATGTGGGTTTAACTAAGAAACCACTGATTCTGCCTTTTCAAATGTGTAATTGGGAGGTTGGAGATATGATGGTAAAAATCAGGTTGAAATTAAAATGAGGCTTCCTTTTGCATTTTGCTGCACCTTCTTCTAGTCTGACCTCCAGAGAAGACATTGATGTTTTATTATGAACCAAACATTTTAACCAAGTGCAGCCAATCCATCTGCTTCCTAGAATGGGAAGGGACACATTTGTCACACATGCTTCACTTGGCAATTAGAAGTATACATTTTACTATTAAAAATGTGTGTGGCTAAAATGTAAACGAGAGAAGTCACTGATTTTTTAAATCTCTAAATGCCATTTGAGACCTTCACATGCAATACTAACACAAAGTTGTTTGATTTTATTGTATTTTAAGTGGCTTGCTTTGGGAAGTAGCTATTTTGGAAACATTAACTAAAATCACCAGTGGGCCCTGTTCTAATTTAACAATTTATTGTCTGGGTTCTTGGAGGCTGGCTGCAGCTGTCCCTGTTCATTTCAGCTTGAAGTACATTTTAGCCAAGAAAATACCATCAGAGAATGAGTTCTCCATGTATTGGTTGTAAAAGCAAAAACAGAATTTCCACCAGATTTCATAGCACAATAGAACATAAAGTGCTGAGTGCAAGAAAGGACCCCCTCCTGCTTTTTACAATCAAGTGCATTTGGGAAGGATTTTTTTTCTTACATTATTTTGCAGAAAAATAAAACTCATGTCACACTTCAGGGCTTCCCAGGGACCCTTCCCCTTCTTCCCTGCTGAAGGATTTATCTCTTCGTAGCATTGCTTTGCGACTTTTAAAAACAGGTGTAGTGTTCCACACCAGAAATGGATGCATTTCAGTAGTGGGTGAAGTGATTCCTGCCTTATGTAGTGTGTGAAATCCTTTGGGATGAAAAGTGCTTTACAAATGTAAGATTTGTTTATGTATTTATTTAGGAGACCTCTTCAAGGAATGGGATGAGCAATCCCCTTCTCAGAGAAGCAAAGGACACCTGATCAGCAATGGGGGCACCTGGTAATTTAATACCCAGTGGAGATAACATCCAGGCGATGTTGTGAAGGCCACAAGTATAACTGGGCTCAAAAAGGAATTAGGTAAGTTCATGGAGAATAGGTCCATCAATGGCGATTAGGAGCTGGGACTCGCTGACAGGGGATGGATCACTAGAAATTGCCCTGTTCTGCTCACTCCCTCTGAAATGTCTGGCGCTGGCCACTTTCAGAAGTCAAGAGCTGTCGTACTGGGTCAGGATCCTATGGTCTCTAGTGGAAGAACTGCAAGTGACAGTGGACTCTGGAGGATCTTGTGCCTAAGGAAGGGAGCGCTTCAGCTCTTTATTTGCTTCTCTAGTCCTACCAGCGTTTACAGTGTTTTGGGTCTGACAATACCAAATCGGTTCTGTTCCAGTTGGGAGTGTGCCATCTAGTGGCTTTTGTGCAGAACAGTCAAAGAACAGACAAATCAAATGGCAGAACTGCATACATAAGGAATAAAAAGATACTAAGGTCATCTAGCTAATCCCCTTCAACCACTGTAGGATTGTTCCCTACTGTATGTTATCCAGTCCAGTATTTAATCACTGAGCAGTGGGGCATCCACCACTCCCTTTGGAAAACCACTCCACAGCCTAGTAAATCTTGCTGTTAAGAAATTGGTCCTGGTATTTAATGGACAGTGTTCTGTAGTTATTTGCTACTCCAGCCCCACCTTATTCACTGTTTGCAAAGTTATGAATATTTGTTCCTTTTAATATTTCCTATCAGTCACTCCCTCGCCCCTTTAATAATTTGTTCTCCTTCTTCTGAATTCTGTCAAGTTGCTGGTATTAAAGTGCCCATCAGTGAATAACTTATTTATCTTCAGCCTCACTCAGGGCCGTCCCTAGACCACGCGAGGAGTGTCTTTGGTGCCCTCCCATTTGTTAAATGTTTGAATACCTTCATTTTTATTGCATTTGTAGCCCATTTCACAACTTTGATGCACAACTTGCATGCATGATTTATCCCTGTCATATAAGACTATAAATTTTCCTGCTAGGAACTGTAAATCCGTATTTATTCATGTCATATATAAGCAAATAAAAAACTGTTTCCTCTAAGCTTATAGATGCTTTTTAATTTTAAGAATAACTGAAATGTACTAACATCAAGAAATTGACCAGTATTAATAGTGCTTCTTATACTGAGCTCCTGAAGGCTTCTTTGGGGGCATCTTTTATTTTCTATGAGGGAAAACAAACAGTATTAGGGAGAGCAAAATCTTTGTTCCGCAGTCTTGGAAAGTCATCAAACATTATGTGTTAATCATAGCAAAAGAAGTAACAGTATTTCTTTTATATTGTTTGGGGTTTGATAGATATCTATGGCATCTCATTAAATATGTCCTTTATTAGTCGCTACTTACACTCTTCAAGTCTTAAAACACAAGTACACTTTCACAATTGCACAATAAAACAAAGTTCACACTATTGCAGCTGGGCTCTCACTTCACTTGCATTTGTTTTTATATCTCACTGGCTGACTGGCGATGCCTCGCCCCATATTTACCCACAAGGACATGGCGGACAACATTCTAGGGAAGGTTCAAGGAAAAGGTAGTTCTCAGAAAGTCTGGAAAGTTCCACGAGATTCTACAAAGATCCAGAACATTCTAGGAGGTTAGTGAAAAATCCATCCACCTACAGAATACCTAAAACATTTTACTTCAAACATTCTATTTTCTCTTTTGTTGCTGACAACAAAACAATGCCCTGAGCCCAGTGCCCCCCCAAGCTGGGTACGCCAGGTGGTCAGCTGGGTCTCCTGTCCCTAAATCTAGCCCTGGCCTCACTAATGCCTTGTAGAAATAGACTCTGACTTCCCTGGTATGTGCTGTGATGCAAATGACTTTTCTAGCCACCATAAGGCCTTGCAAGTCTTTTACTGTTAGGCCCCCATCCTGCAAGTACTTAAGCACATTCTTAATTTTAGGAATGTGAGTAATCCCATTTAAACCAAAATTTTAACTTATGTGTAATATTTGTACGATGTTTTCCAAGTATTTCCCTCCGCTATTGGATGTCTGGTTTGGGGTGGTTTGTCCCTGAGTGTATTAGTGTCATTCCTCAATTTATTTCCTGCCCATATTTCTGACTTTGCCTTTTTATAGTTCTCTGTCTCACCACGGTTCAGAACCCTTCATGCTTATTATCCTAAGCAAATTGAGCTACCATGCTATTTACCCTCCTCTCCTATATCATTAAGGAAGATTTTAATTAAGATTAAATTTAACATAAATCTATGTGGTGGTATCACATTGTACACATATCCCATCTGCATACATTGCTATTCATCATTACCCTTTTCTTCTGGGTTTTTGTACTACTTAATTTTGTACTATGGTGATAGGTGTTATGTAACAATTTAAAATATATTGTGAGATGTATGTTGTTTCAGCTAATTTTGAGTCCATGTGACAGTCTTCTCTCTCTTTTACCATCACCCCCTCCTCCCCCCGCAAAAAAAACTGCCATGCATTCTTTCGTCTGACTGTGATTTCTCACGTTTAGACATGTATCAAGACAGCAATCTATACCCATCAGCACACACTCCCTAATGGATCACTCTACACATACAGTTAGTTACTAGCGGAAGTTGCCAGTAGGAATAGTAGAGGGGTTTCTGATTCCTCAATGAAAGCGTCAGCAAAGAGGTAATAGAGCAGATTAATCTGAGTGTATCCTTGAGCTGCCGGGCTGAGAACATGTGAACTGCAATGTAAAACATGCCAGGAAGGTTGACAATAAATGCACTGAGGCAGCTAGTGGACAAACGTAGAGAAAAAAGGAAAGAATAGTCACATGGTGTTCACTGATATGGAAAAAGCCCTGATGGAGTTCCAAGAGAAGTCATCTGGCGGTTTACAGGGGAGAAAATGGTACCGTAGATTTGTGTGTGGCTTGCTCAAGGTGCAATGTCAACAGTCAGAACTTCTAGTGGTGAAACACAAACTGTCAGTAGAGGTGGGAGTGCATCAGAGATCACTACTGAGCCCTTTCTTGTTTATCTTTATCTTGGATACCCTCCTAAGGAAGATACAGAAGGAGGCACCTTGGGTCTGCTGTTTGCATATGCTACCATTCCATGCACTGGGGAGAAAGATAGTCTAGAAGAAGATCTTGATAAGGGGAGAGATGTGCTGAAGGGACATGGGTTCAAAATGAGCAGAGGAAAAGCAATGTTTGTGGAATGCAATTTCAATAATGGGAACTCTGAAGACTTAGCCTTGAATCTAGCTGGGCAGACGGTACCAACAATACAAAGTGTCAAATTTCTGAGTTCCAGAGTCCAGGAAAAGGTGGAAATGGAGAACAAAATTAGAGCTAGGATAAATACCTGGCTGAAATGGCGAGAGATAGGTGGTGCAGTATGTGACAGGAAGATTACCAGGAAAAGCCTATAAAATAGTGATCTATCTAGTTTTAATGTGTGGCACTGTATGTTGGGCAACAAAGAAGAAACATGAACAAATGATCTATTTCACAGAAATGAGAATGTGGAGATGGATGAGTGGTATAAGCAAGAAAGAACACATAAGGGATACGTACAAGAGAGATATGCTCAAAGTAACACCCATAAGAAAGAAAATGAGGGAGTGCAGGCTCAGATGGTTTGGTCTTATAAAATGCAGTCCCGACAACTGCGCCAGTCAGAGAGTTCAACAGATTAAGAGTGAAGGAAAAAGAGAGAGAGAGAGCCAAGAAGAAGTGGGGGGATGTCATAAAGGAAGACATTAGCATGTGGTGTAAAGGAGGACATGGCATTGAACAGAGAAGTCCTTTGGAGGGAGAGGACTCAGAGGGGACCCCACTCCACGGGATTAACACAAAGCCAAAGAAGAATGTATTTAGTTAATTCACAAAATTCCCTCTGGCAACTCTCAGGACGACGATGGGAGAGAGACCCTGGCCTCTCACTTCTTGTGCCTGCCTCCCACCAAAACTAACACAGTATCATAGAATTGTAGGACTGGAAAGGATCTTGAAAGGTCTCTAGTTCAGTCCCCTGCACGCCTGGCAAGACTGAGCATTGCCAAGACCATCCCTGACAGGTGTTTGTCTAACATGCTCTTAAAAATCTCCAACGATTCCACAACCTCCCTAAGCAATTTATTCCAGTGCTTAACCACTTTGAGAGTTAGGAAGTTTTTCCTCATGTCCAACCCAAACTGCCCTTGCTGCAATTTAAGCCCATTGCTTCTTGTCCGACCCTCCGAGGTTAAAGAGCACAACTTTTCTCCCTCCTCCTTGTAACAACTTTTTATGTATGGGCCAAGACTGGATAATGCAGCAATAAAACACTCTGTAGACGTGCTAAATGCCCAGTGAAGGTGACTCTGGGCATCAGCCCCATTGCACAGTCACCAGCTGGTTGTGCATATTCATAAACTCTATTGCATATTCATGATCTATTAGCTGTGCCTATGGGCACGTGGGTCCCCAGGTTCTGCCCTTGAGGAGGGGCATCCTGGAACAATCCATTGCGTTACAAGCGTGGGGGGGTCCCTGAGGCTCACAACCACAAAAGAGGCTTTTTGGTGTCCCCCATAGGGTGGCCCTACCGCCCTTTGGGATACAGCGTTCCCCTTATGCCCAGTCATGGCCCGTGCTTGGCTGGCGCATAAGCAGGTTTGGGGGGCAGTGGGGTCTTCTCTTCCCCCTCACCCCAGATCCCAGGTGGTGCCTCCCCGCCACGCCTGGGGACTACATTTCCCGGCATGCCCGGGGGCAGCGTGGCTGTGCGTGCTGGGGGCGGGGCTCCGCCGCCGGGCTCCCAGTCAGCGCTGCCTGCGGCTGCCGGGCTGGCTGACAGGAGCGCCCCGGAGGGAGCGATGGGGGAGCGCGGCCGCCGGGGCCCCTGAGACCCCGGCCTCCGCCATGGAGCTGGAGCAGCCCGGGGAGCACCCGGAGCCGCGCGGCGCCGCCGCCGCCGGGGGCAAGGGGTCGCCCCGCAACGGTAGGTGTCGCCGAGACCCCCCTGCCGGGGTCCCGGGGCCGCCGCTCCGCGGGGCCCGGCGCGGGGGGTGGGGCGGGCGGGCTGCGAGCGGAGCCCCCCACCCCGGCGGGACGGGCGCCAGGCGGGTCCCGCGGGGCGAGCTCGGGCCGGGACCCGCGCGGGGGCGGGGGGGGTCATGACTCCGCGGCCTTTGTTGGGGGGGCGGGGGTTGAACTTCTGAACTTCGGGGGGGGGCGGCCCGCCCGGGCTGTGTCCGCCCGGCGCGGCTCTGCCGCGGGGCGCTGGGGCAGGGCAGGGCGGAGCAGCCCCCCCCCCCGCCTCTGCCTGGGAAGCTGTAGCGGGGGCGAAGCGCGGGGCTGGGGGGCTGAAGGGCTTGGGGGGCTCCCCAGCTCCCGGGACTTTGTTTCCCAGGTATTCAGGGGAGCGGGGGCCCGGCGCCGCCCGCAGAGCCTGGCTTCTGATGTCAGTTCCACTCGCTTCCTTTGCCTTTGTACCCGTCGTTCAGCGCTGGGTTTTAAAGAACACCAATAATGGTGATTTTTGACTCCTAACCACATTCCCAGTTCTCTTTGAATGCTTCCTTCTGCTACTTCCTCCCCTGGCCAGAACCAGCTTGAGATGTCAGTGATCAATCTCGTGTGTAAATAGTATTTGAATATTTTATAACTGTAGAGTTCAGTGGTGTTCCCTCTTGTTAAACCGTGAATCAATAAACCCTATACAAATGCAACCTTATATTGTTATGTGAAACTTGACAAAGAAACCTGTAGTAACAAATGCAAAAATCATGGGCTCTTTTTGCACGTGTGCTCAATTCTTGCACGGTAAAATTCCTTGTGGCTTATTTTGCAACAAGTTTCCTTTTATACAGAAGTCTATTATCACTGTCAGGTTGTAATACAACTCAAACTGGAGTTTAACAAGAGATACTAATCTTCGTGACCTTTTAAAAGATAATAACTTGGTTAGGTAACTCAAATCAGTAAAGTTCATGGAACATTGTAAGTGCTTGAGGTAAAGAGAATGTGACTTGTAGAAATGTGGGTGAAGTTTACTGACTTTCTTCTCTGATGAAGAAGAATGTCTAGATATTAATTCCCTCCAAAAATAAAGCAGTTGGTTTTATGCAGCTGTTTCTAAACCATACTGAAGGGGTAGGAGTATACTGTATATTTGCTAAAAATGCAAAAGAGGAAACAATTTTATAAACCCTGAAATGTTTCACAATTTCACTTTAGGCAAAGCTCTCTGGTTTTTATCCCTCTTAAAGGGAAAAAATAGTGTTGTGTTTTTTTGGTGTATGTTCTGTTCTACTTTACCTCTATATAAGCTGTAGCTGGTCTGGTTCAAATTTTTCTCCTTTGACATTTCTGAATTTCTAGGCTGCACGGAATTGTTCTTTGATCATGTTGGATGCTTTTTCTTCCTGGCTGTGCTGTTCATCTTTTGATTTTTCAAAGGCACAGTTTTGGACATTGTTCAATTTCCAATGTTCATTTTTTTGAGGAAAGACTTGTTAGAAAATATTCTAACTACTTCAACTTGAAATTGGTTCAGTTTAAAAAAAATAGCTAAAAGTAGCAGGTACCAAACCTGCATGTGAATTCCCCAACCAATTTTTGTGGTTTGCAATCAATTTTTTTTGTTAAGAAAGTATATCTTCCTAGTGTCTGTGAAGGACTCACACAAATAAGAGAAACTGACTATACAGAGGAAACAGTTGATACTAACCAGACACACACTGCAGTAAAATGCATAAAGAAAATAATTTAAAAAAGAAACCATTTTCTCTGATTTTTGTAATAGTAATGTAGGTGTTATTTGTAACAGTAAATTTTTAAAACAATTCAGTGGAATTTTAAATAGAGTACCCCTTCTTAAAGCTGCTAAAAACAAATCTTCCTCTTAAGGAAATACTGGATTGTGTCAAATATATATTACACCTTTAATACTTTGCCACTTCTCTAAATTAGACTTAACTTTATTATTCTGTTTTGGGAAATGTGCTACTGATGATGCACACATACAGCAATAGACAACAGTATTCAAAAATGTTTTTCCCGTGAACAAATTTTTGCCCTTAAGCAATGCACATTTTGAATAACCTTGTTTATTACAGACTACTAAAATAGTTTAATTGTTTTATTTAAGGATCAGAATTGCTTATTTAAGTGTAGTAGTCTTCTTAACTGCAGCCACAGCTAGTGAGCTTACCATATTAGAAGTGTTTTGAATGGATGATATAACAATCTATTTACTTTTTTTCTTTTAATAAAATGTGAAATGCTGGCATAGTATTGAAACATTGCTTAACCTTCAGTATTTCTAAATCCTACAGCAGGAGTGGGAGGAGGAGGCGATTATTGACTTGTCACTTTGTAAACTGAAAAAATCAAACAATATTGAAAATATTGAGAATCTGAATATTTTATTTCCTAATAAAGATTGATATCATTAGCTTGATTAATTCCTTGAGGTACAATATTTTGATTGTTTTAATTGCATTTTCTATAAAAATGGAATCAAGAAATTTACAGTTTCCAATTTCATACTGGGTGAAATACTAAGAATATTTTAAATAGGATTGCATTATTGGTGGCTTTGGCATGTTTAGAGAAATAAGCTCTTTATGTAGTTTGTTACTGTGGTAACCTATAAAAACTTGCATCATTTAATTAACATTTTTCATGAGTAAAGCCTTGTTAGCATATGGATGTGCAGTTGTATAACTTCAGTTAAGCAATTAAAGTTACAACTCTTTAAAGAGTATTTTGCATATTTCAAAACTTAAGACAAATGGTGATTTTTTTTCTTTACCCATTTAGAGAACATGTTCTTGCCATTGTAAAACTGAGTAGAGAAACATAGGTAAAATTCATTTATCTTCACAACTTGTTTAAATGCCAGAACATGAACTATATAAGAGAACTTAACAATCATACAGGGCTTTGACCAAGTACCTTTATGATTACAATTGATTTTAGAAAATTGGTTTAGGGCTTTATATTGTGGCATGCATTCCTTCTGAACTAATGGAAAAAAGGCTGTTGAAAATTCACTTCTAAAAACCATTTTTAAAAAGTGATTTCAACTAGCATTGTTTGTCATCACAGGGGCAATATATAATATAATTAAAACAGTTTGTGAAAACCATTATGCCCTGCCTGTATTAATGATAAAATCTGCTAGCTGAAATTGATTTTAAAACTGTTTTTAAATGATTTCTGAACGTTATCTGTTGTAGGGTGAATAAGATCTCTAAAGACCTTTACTTCTTGATTATAGTTCTAAAACAGATGTATTTATATATTAGAAAAGTGTCAAATTTTTAATAAAACAAAGGAATTTGTTGACAAACTTCTTATTTGAATGAAGCTTAGCATGGGAAGAAAGGAGACTAGTGAATGTGTGTGTGCAGGATTTTCAATGACTATTTATTTTTTAGTTCTATAGCTTTCCTGGAAACTTCATTACATATACACCAACACATTTTTTCTGCAACTTCTCAGCTATTGACTATTTTTCATCTGAGAGAAAGCATTCAATAAACAAAGACAAATTTGTTGAGGTGTAGTAAGATCTTAATTTACTTACTCTATAACTTTTCTTTGAAGTTTTAAAAAAATGAAGCTGGTGAGTTGTACAGTGGCAATGCTATCTTCAATGTCTCTGAATAAACAAAAGTTACTATGTTTTAAACAGATCAGATTTGCTTGTTGAATGTGGGTGGTTCTCTTTTTGAGAAAGCAGACCCAATAACAGAACATTGGCGTGAAAGCTGGGAATGGTATGAGAAATATGTAAGCTATTACTAGTCATTAGACAATATTTAACTCATATAATTTGATTTGAGGATATAAAAATGGACAGTATTTTCCCTGAGCAATTAAGTTAAACTTCCTGATTTTTAAAATACTGTAATCAAGAAAATGATTATTAGGTGTCTTCTATGAATGAATATAACAATAAATTAAGGTAGCAGTGTACATTCAGCAGAGGTACAATGTCAGCAATAGCTGACATTGTAACTGTATAATTTGAAAAACCTTGTATTGCTGATATCCTATGAAGTGCTCCAAAGTTGCAAGGTGATGAGAAAATGAGGGAAATCTTTCAGTTATGCTTTCTTAATGATAGGGAAGTAACTTCATCTTCAAAATGCATTTATGGATTGTCTTAAAATGACATTTTGTGGATGCACAATGTAAACTTCTGAATTGTTATTAAATGCCTTAACCATGTGAGTGTTTGTTGTCATGATGTAAACCAGAAACTCATTTATAACAGCATTCACCAAGAATGAGAACAGAGTTTATCCTGTTGATAAACTGATTATTTAAATAAAGCCTTTAGCAGTGTAATCTGGTAATTCTAATTAACAGGCATTTACATAAAAGACTGGCTCAGGGTTTCATCAGATGGTTGCTGGTGAGCCAAAGTGCATTCTTTCCCTCCAGCTGTATTAAACTAGCCTTTTGATCCTTCTTTTGAGCCTGTAAGCTATAGTGGTTATCACTTTGGAAAGTTAATTGAGGAGAGAAATTAGTTTTGGGGGAGGAACCCTGTCAGGTTGGTCTTCAATCTTAATATTTTCAGTTATTCAAATGAAAGAATTTCAGAGGTTTTTAATGAAGAAATGACTGCCAGTGATGCCTTTTAAAAGAAAAATGTGCTGCTGACTGGTTAGGTAGAATCAAGAGCTTTAATTTACCCCACTCTATAAATAACTCTCATCCCTTGCCTGATCTGAAAAATATATTGTTGATCATAGAATTGTCTTGGAAATAAGCTTAAATTTCAGAATCTCCAAAAAGTTAGGCTGGGATTTGAAAAGGTGGAATGCCCTAGTTCTGTTGAAATTCAGTGCAAGTTGAACACCTAACTCCCTTAGCCACCTTTGAAAATCTCAACTATTTATTTCTATAGAAATGGTGAACTGATAGTTGCTTAAATGATACATTTCTAGTTAATGCTTTGTATCCATATTCATTTTGTAGGGAGATGGGCACCTTAGGTTGACTATTTAGACCCTTTCCTCCTTAAGCATGCTGAAAAACAGACCAATTTTCTTATGTCAGACTGAGGATGAGTTGCTATGGTGCACTTTTCTTGGTAAGTTTATCTTGTAGAGTGTACATGGAGTATTTTTTAAAATATCTTGTAAATATATCTTGGAATTGCCCAGCCCTTGGGACCTAATCACAACAAATTCTCCTGTTATATTGAATCACAGAAGCTGTTCAAGGAGAAACCGCAGATGGCAGTAGTAGTATATATTTGTCCTAGAGTCTGAGATTGTATTCAGGTTAGTGTGAGGCATTCCTTATGCACTGTTGATTGATCAGCTGGCAGGTGTAATATTGCCAAAATTGAAAAAATGCTCAGCATCGGGGTGGTTTTTTAAAATTGTGGACATTTTTGCTAAGTTCCATTGAGTTTGCATTTAGTGTTTCAAGTGACAGTGTTTCCTGAGTTCACAAGAATTACAGTAAAGTTGTGATATTTGTGTTCTTTAAAACTGCCATTCCTGGAGCTAAGTGACTATATGAGGCTCTAAACTTTCTTTTAAAAAAAAAATTGTAACCTTCATGGTGCAGTGAAAAGTTGAATATATGACTGGAGTTCCCCTAAAATGCTCAGGAACCCCAACTTTATTATTTTCTAAAAGTCTCTTGTTTAAGCCAATCTTGTGATTGAGGGTAGAGGCTCATGGGTTTTTTTTTGTTTTTTTTTTTAAATTTGGGATTGGCAGTGCTTAGTAACAGGCTTACTAATTTTGTTGTACAAAATTGCTTCTTCACATTTGAATTAGTTAGTTGGCTGACTTGAATAATATTGCAGAAAGTTAAAAGTAGTTAAAAGCATTCAGTGCATAGCCTTATTCTGTGAAATGTATGAGTTAGGGAAAGCTTCCAAATAGGGACACTTTTTTTTTTTGGGTCCATGGGTAGCTTCATTTGATGTAGTATGAAATGACTTCTAAAAAAAGTAATGCAGTGTCCTTGATTTAATTTATCTGTAAGAAATGTAGTGAGCTAATTCCAGTTTTTGTGCATTACTGATTTGCAACAGAATAGCATTTTGTTTGCTGACAATTATAAGGATAATTTTCATTTACAGGGCTAAGGATTTAGGTGCAAACTTGGGCTGAGAATAACCCTTAACGCCTGCTTTGGTTCCTGAATCCTTAATTTACTGATAGGGCTTGATCTTGCAAACTCACTTCTTATTATACCTTATTCAGCTGGTATTGCTGCAGACTGAATTGGGACTACTTGTATAACTAAATTTGCAGGATCTGTACACTGATGATCAAATAATTTGAAAGTAGGGCTGTCGATTAATCACAGTTAACTCAAAAATTAATTGTGGTTAAAAAAGATTGTGATTAATCACAGTTTTAATCGCACTGTTAAAGAATAGAATACCAGTTTAACTATATTCAATATTTTGGGCATTCTTCTACATTTTCATATATATTGTGTTCTGTGTTGTAATTGAAATCAAAGTATATATTTTTTATTAAAAATGTGCACTGTAAAAATGATAAACGAGTATTTTTCAATTCACCTCATACAAGTATTGTAGTGCAGTCTTTGTTGTGAAAGTGCAATTTACAAATTAGTTTTTTTTTGTTACATAACTGCACTCAAAAACAAAACAATGTAAAACTTCAGAGCCTACAAGTCCGCTCAGTCCTACCTCTTGGTCAGCCAATGGGAGAGGGATAGCTCAGTGGTTTGAGCATTGGCCTGCTAAACCCCCAGAGTTGTGAGTTCAATTCTTGAGGGGGCCGCTTAGGGATCTGGGGTAAAAATCAGTACTTGGTCCTGCTACTGAAGGCAGGGGGCTGGACTCGATGACCTTTCAGGATCTCTTCAACTTTTATGAGATAGGTATATCTCCAATCGCTAAGACAAACAAGTTTGTTTACATTTACAGGCCCTCTTATTTACAGTAAAAAGAACAGGAGTACTTGTGGCACCTTAAAGACTAACAAATTTATTTTAGCATGAGCTTTCGTGAGCTGCAGCTCACTTCTTCGGATGCATAGAATGGAACACACAGACGGGATATTTATACATACAGAGAACATGAAAAGGTGGAAGTGTCACCAGAAAGTGAGAACAGGCATTTTCATGGCATTTTTGTAGCTAGCATTGTAAGATATTTACGTGCCAGATATGCTAAACAATCGTATGCCCCTTCATGCTTCGGTCACCATTCCAGAGGACATGCTTCCATGCTGATGACACTCGTTTTAAAAAAAACAAAAAAAACCGTTGCTTAAATTTGTAACTGAATTCTTTGGGGGAAAATTGTATGTTGCTTGCTCTTTTTTTTTTTTTTTTTTTTTTACACCCGCATTCTGCCATATATTTTGTTATAGCAGTCTCGGATGATGACCCAACACATGTTCATTTTAAGAACACTTTCCCGGCAGATTTGACAAAACACAAAGATTGTGAGATTTCTAAAGATAGCTACAGCACTTGACCCAAGGTTTAAGAATCTGAAGTGCCTTCCAAAATCTGAGAAGGATGAGGTATGTAGGAGCATGCTTTCAGAAGTCTTAAGAGAGCAACACTCTGATGCAGAAACTACAGAACCCAAACCACCAAAAAAGATCAGCCTTCTGCTGGTGGCATCTAACCCGGATAATGAAAATGAGCATGCATCAGTCCGCACTGCTTTGGATTGTTGTTGAGCAGAACCCATCATCAGCATGGACGCATGTCCCCTGGAATGGTAGTTGAAGCATGGAGGGACATATGACTCTTTAGCGCATCTGGCACGTAAATATCTTGCAACGCTGGCTACAACAGTGCCATGAGAACACATGTTCTCACTTCCGGGTGACCTTGTGAACAAGAAGCAGGCAGCATTATCTCTTGCAAATGTAACCAAACTTATTTGTCTGAGTGATTGGCTGAACAAGAAGTAGGACTGAGTGGACTTGCATTTGTAAGTTCAACTTTCATGATAGAGATTGCACTACAGTACTTGTATTAGGTGAACTGAAAAATACTATTTTTGTTTTTTACAGTGCAAATACTTATAATCAAAATTAAATATAAACTGAACATTGTACACGTCGTATTTTGTGTTGTAATTGAAATCAATATATTTTAAAATGTAGAAAAGATCCTATGATTGTTTAACAGTGCGATTAATTGGGATTAATTTCTTAATCACTTGACATCCCTAATTGAAACACATGAATTTTGATTTTAAAACAAACCTTCTGTTACCAAAATGTAAACTTTATCTAATTCAGTCATTATGTGAACCCTTATTTTCCCCTTGAAATATTAAACCAACCCACAATCATTTGTGTCTCTCAGAAGTACAGTGGTGACTTCCAGAAATGTGGAAGTGCTAATGCCAGGGTCCAGGTTGATTTCAATTTGAGTAATACGATTGTCTCCCTGAATTGTTGCATCAGTTGGATAATATACTCTTCAGTAGTTATTTTAAGCAATTGTGTAGTATTGCTGTCAGATGTTCCAATGGCTTTTGTGTTGCACTCCAGAAGCCATTGTATTTTGGTGCTGTGTTGAGATTTTGTAAATCTGTAAAAAAATGTTAAAAAATTAATAGTTTTAGAATGTTTCCCTCTCTTAAGTTTACCTATATTTATCAATTTTAGCTTTTAATTATATTTGCTAAACCAGGCAGGTTGTACTAAAGGTAATTATTTCCTTTACTAGATTAATCGTGATTTACTGACTGACCGCTTAGCCATCCTGCCTCCCTTTCACAAGTTAAAATTGGAAGTGACTCTCAAGTGGTGTGAATAGCAATTCTCAGGCCTAAGATTGTTAGCAAAGATAAAGAGATGGGTCATCTAGCAGAAGCTGTACTCCAGCTACCCTCTGGACTCTTTTTGTCATGTCATCCACATACCAGAAGCAGTTTAGTCTTTGCAATAGAAAGGATAATTGCAGAGGTTTGGGATGGAGAAGTCTGACTTTTGAGTAACTAACTGTAAGATCCTTATTATCTATTCCTCATTTTTAACTGCATATTTTAGTGAGAACAGTTGAATCTGTTTTTTGTTGTTGCAGAGCTTTACTGAGAGAAAATTTAAATGTGCAACACTTCTTAATTAAATATTCCTCTGCTCCAGTGTTAAACTGTTCAGTTCCCTGCCACAGAAAACCTCATTATGTACTTCAAATGTGAGAATTCTCAGTTGTAACAACACCTGTTAACATAAAGGGTAGAGTTACAATTGGGGAAGAATGAGTCTTTGAAAATGAAGCAAACTTTCTATATTAAATATAAATTTTTTTATTCTAATTTTAGAAGAAAATGTTAGCTTTTTGTTTTATATTAGGTAGTGAATATTTTTCCATCCTGTCTTTCTCTCATAATTTAAAAGATTAGTATTTTTAATAACTCAATTATTTTAAAATATAACTTCTCACTATGATGGTAATTAGTTATAAAATCATATTTTTCAGTGAAATAAAGTAATATAAAACTCAACTTGCAGACTGCACTGAAAATGTTAGTTTACCACTTCTGAGAATATATTTTTGTAGTGAGAATAAGGTGTTAAATACAAGTCAATTACTCTGTTAAGAAGTTACAGATTATTCTACACAATAGTTGCTAGGTAGAAGTCATTCCACAGTAAAGTAGCTAACTGATCTAATGTCACATCATTGTTATTTAGATTAACAGTTACAAGATCATTCTAAAACTCTGGTGTGTGGTGAAAAGGCAACAGTGTCTTAACCAAAGTTTGCTTATAGAGTCCCTGGCATCATGATTAAGGCTGAGTTTCTTTTATAGATCATCAAAATAGTACCTTTTTGTGTGTGCTGTGTACGTACTTTCTGAGAATAGGCTAATTACCAAAAATCACCTGGATCTTTGATGTTCAGATTCTCTTAGGTATAAAGAGAAGAACCAAGTTTATTTTTGCTTGTTACCATTTTTTCTTTTCCTTTTTCTGGGGTAAGGGGAGGGCACTTTTTTCTTCTGTACATCATCACTAGGCCATAAAGCTTGAGTTTTTCCCTTACCACACCTGTCTCTGACAGGACAGATAATGCTGATAGAAATCCTTAGTACCCTAAGGCAGGGGTTCTTAACCTTTTTCTTTCCGAGGCATTCTACCTCCCCCCCCGACATGCTATTAAAAACTCCATGGTCCACCTGTGCCACAATATCTGGTTTTCTGCATATAAAAACCAGGGCCAGTGTTAGGGGGTAGAAAGCAGGGCAGTTGCCTGACCCCCGCCCCTCCCCCAGGCTATAGGGGCCCACAGGAGGTTGCATTGCTTAGGCTTTGGCTTCGGCTTTGGCTTCAGCCCTGGGTGGCAGGGCACAGAATCCTGGGCTTCAGCCCCAAGCAGTCAGGCTTCGGCTTTCTACCCTGGGCCCCAGCCAGGCCGGCTCCAGACCCCAGCGTGCCAAGCGTGCGCTTGGGGCGGCATTTTGCCGGGAGGGCGGCAGGCGGCTCCGGCGGACCTTCCGCAGTCATGCCTGCGGGAGGTCCACTGGAGCCGCGGGACCAGCGGACCTCCCACAGGCATGACTGCGGAGGGTTCGCTGGTCCCTCGGGTGGACCTCCCGCAGGCATGCCTGCGGATGCTCCACCGGAGCTGTGGGACCAGCGCACCCTCCGCAGGCACGTCTGCAAGAGGTCCCCCGGAGCCGCGGGACCGGCGATCGGCAGCGCGCCCCCTGCAGCATGCCGCCATGCTTGGGGCGGCCAAATTCCTAGAGCCACCCCTGGCACCAGCGAGTCTAATACTGGCCCTGCTGGGTGGACCCCCAGAAACATGCTCGCAGCCTCCCAGGGGGCCCTGGATTTTTGGTTGAGAATCACCTAAGGTGTAAATATAATAATGCTTTAGTCTTCTCTACACAGACAGCAACTAAGACCTAGAAACAGTGATGAACAATTCTTCCCTGTCTTGAGGATGAACTAGTTGACATAGGTATTAGACGGTTGAGACCTATGCTTGTGATTCTTTCTATATGTAATGCACTCATTTATTGAAAGACTAATCTTGCCTATTTTTCTAAAGTCAGTTTTTCTACCTTTTGGACAAGAAGTAGTTGAAACTTTCTTTGGATCCCTTGGAAGTTAGTATTATGTGATAGCAGCATAGTAGTTAGAGCTCTGATATTCATTTAAACAGGGACCTTTCCTTGAAAGAGTTTGGGGAGTGGGTGAGCTCATGTCTGTAGCAAATTCACAAAACTCTTTACAGGCCTATGCAGATGACACTGATTCTGTATGGAAACAAGGAAGTCATTGCACAGAGGCACAGTATAGTAACTCCTTTGCCCTCAGGAACGCAGTACTAATTCAGTGCTTATCAAATGGAACAAAGGGAATGTTACTTGGGAATCTACTTCATAATAAATGTTTAATGTGTAATTTAAATAGTCCTGTAAAATGTCAGTGGCCAACATCATGACAGTGTTTCATAGAGCTGGGGAAAAAAATCCAGGGCAGTAATCAGGAGACATCTATTTGGCAAAACTGGTATACTGTAATACTTAGGTGAACTATTGTGAAGTTAATAAAGAGCATCAGCATAAAGTCTCGTATTGTCTTTTAGCTTTTTATAAAGAGCGTGCATTTTTTCCTAAAATGAGATGTTTTGCAATTAAGTACAAATGTTAAATTGCAATCTGGGTTGAGATTATTGGACTTCATGGAATGATGCAGTTATAGTTTTGAGCACTGAATGTAATCTCAGCCCTGTATCTGTACACATGGAGATGGGACTGCTGCCTTAAGGATCTTTGTAATCACACTTTGTACCTCACTGTTGCTCGATGACTTATGAAGTTTTAAGTCCATTTTCATCTTTTTGTTTATCTGGTATCTACTGTATTAGTTTGTCACCAACTTTGGCTTGGTTTTAGGATTCTCTGCTCATTTTGATGTGTGCAGAGGCTTTATATGTTGAGCTCTCCATATCCTAAGGAGATGGATTACACATTGTGCATCTTAAAGGTTAAGTCAAAACTCTGCATGTATTACAGAAAAAACCTTCAGGTCTGTTTGCTGGCAAGTAAAAGGGACAACCCATCAGGAAGAGGGGCCCACATCTTGAAATATTCATCAATCATTTTCCTGGCACCAGGAAACAAATCAGTCTTTTAGTGGGTAGAACATGATCAATCATGTAATGTAGGAAATTACAATCATTTATCCTACCCAAAATGATGTCGTCATGCTGATAGTGAGTCAGAAAGGTAGCTGTCTTGGTGCTTATTGAGAACTAAAGACTTGCATATAGCTCTTGGTGTAAAGGATTTTTTAATGAATAAAATTATTTAGCATTCCATATATAAAACTTGCGTTAAGTTAAGAACTTTGACATCTTTAGAACAGGTTTTAGTCTGATCCGGAGTTTATTCTCCCTGTAGAACTCTGTTGCTGATATGTGATATATTTGCATTTTCCTGCAATATAAAATGTTTGGATTTTTTTGGTTTGTTTTTCTCCCGTGTGTGTGGTTTTTTTTAATTGCATCTAACTTTCAATATACATGTGCTTTTTTGTCATAAGAGAATGGAGAATTCTACTCCTGTTTCAACACCATGCAGTGGGGGTTCTTATGACTTAAGAATAATTTATATCTCAATGTATATTGGCAACAATAGGGCAGAACTGAACCCCAACACTTACATTCTAGCTATAAACAAGAGAATACAGTCTTAAAAAATCAAGATTGTTTTTAAAGTTTTGTATCTAGGATGCACAGTTATAACTAGTCAGTCACTGTCAATATGTGCAGTATGTTATATTGTGCAAGATTGCTACAAGCAGGTAAGAGGTTATTGGAAAAGAGTTCAGATAAAATGCTACAAGTTTTAATGAGTGAGTGGCTTATAATTTTGTTCTCGTACACAAATGTCTACAATAAAAACAGACAGGAATGTGACGCTGGTATTTACTACTAGAAATAACTGCCTAGTCAATTACTAGAATTCATTGGTTGGAGAAATGAGTTCCTGGGGTCTCTGCAGAGTGTGTTGTTCAGCGAGTTTTGTTTGCAAGGAAACTTTGAGGCTACTGGGCCTAATTCAGACATGTTTACGGAGTTACACCTGTTCATGCTGGGTCTGAATTTGGCCCAGTGAGTTTAAATGGTGGCAGAGAGAAGGGCTTCAGTTGACAGTTTGCTTTTAGAGATGAGGGGTTTCTTGGTGTTTAGGCCTATAGTAAGGATTCGGTGCTGTTCTCTGGTTGAAGGTGTATTTAGTTTGAATATTACGTACTACACTAAGTGAACAGTTTTGGCTACTCAGAATGTGTTGGTACCCTTTTTATTATAACTTGTTTTCCTTCCACTACATCACTCTTGAGTATTCTCTTAAAAAAAAAAAAAAGGGTGGGGGGTGAGGGGGGGGGAAAGAAATGTAGTAGCCACTCTGAAAGGACCTCTGCCCAGAATAGGGCACTAAATGGTCAGGAAAATGACAGATTTTTCATCTGGTAGGAGGCCTGGTGAGGAGAACGAAATGGTCTAAGCCTACATGTGTAGGTGCCTTTTGTTCCTCTTTTTCTTTTCCTCCCACTCCACCTCTCCACACTTGCAATAGTGGCCAGCAGAGCCTTCTCTCCAATTGGGAGAGCAGAACACATGGGCTGCTCTGAGGTTGGTCTTTCTCTCTCTGTGTAGTGTCAAGTAGTGGATGGTAAGGACAAGAGATTATTATTATTTATTGGTCTGGCAGCCTGGAGAACAGGAGACCTCAACTGACTTCATACTCAAGCTTCTCTCTTGGCAGATAGCATCAGCTGCTGCTACTGGGCTCGCAAAAAAACCCACTGTGCAGTCTTTGTGGAAAAGATGAGCATAGTTTTTTTTTTGGCAATTGAAGTAGGACATTGAATGCATTTGCTTAGCATACAATGTTCTGGGCTCACTTCTGTTCACTACCATAAAACACCCAAGGGCATAGTCATAGTCAGATATACTCAATGCACCTCTACCCCGATATAACTCGACCCGATATAACACAAATTTTGATACAATGCGGTAAAGCAGCCCTCCAGGCGGGCAGGGCTGTGCACTCCGGTGGATCAAAGCAAGTTCGATATAACGCAGTTTCACCTATAACACGGTAAGATTTTTTTGGCTCCTGAGGACAGCGTTCTATTGGCGTAGAGGTGTATTAGTTGGGGAGGAATGTGTTTTTTGTAATAAAGACATTAGAAGCTGTCACAGGGTATTTTCTCAACAGAGCTTTATTAAAGAGTCTTACATTAGCAATGCATAATTGTAAGAGGAAAGCTTAATTAAAAAATACAGAATGTTAATAGACTAAGCTGCAGAATTCTGGCAGATCTTCAGACTGTAGTCTAAGACAATGTTTTACACATGTAGATATCTAGTTAGTATTCTAAACTACAGTGTGTCTGCACATGTAATTGACAATATTTTAGTCAACTATGTAAAAAGGAATAAGTTAAGAGGTGCAACTCTTGTTTCCTATTAAAAATAACTGTCCTTGGCTGTTGACAGTGCAGATATTTAACATATTTAATAGTGAGCAAGCCAGCTGTGTTTTCTTTCAAAATACTGAGGGCAAAATCCCAAATCCTAGTTAGTAATTAAAAGCCTTAAAATGACCTTGAATCCAACCAAACTACAAAAGCTGTCTTGAAGTAAATTTATGGTTTTTGTTCATTGCAGAAGAGGTTAGGTAGAATTATGTACTACACTGTTTGCTAAAATATTAAGTGGTAGCCTTGGGTGAACACTGAAGATCAGAAATAATTAATAAGACATTCCATTAAAGCACAAAAGAGCAGCACAGAACGATTGCAAGCCATTTCTTTTAAAACGACTGGAAAAGTAGAATAGTTTGTGTGGAATTCAGAACCAAAGATTGTAAAATTGCTTGTTCCAGTCTTACCTGACTGGAAATAAGTTCCCTTTTAAAAACTTGCATTTAAAAATGAGAAATATTAAGTTTGCATTCAGGGAGGAACCAATCTGTTTTAATAGACTTTTTAAAATAGGGAGTAACTTGTGTTTTTTTTTTTTTTTACTAGAAAATAAAACTACCACGATAGTGATGAACATTTAAATAGTATTTGTATGTATGAAAACTGTACGGGCTTGTCTAAGCTTGAAATGCTATAGTGTCACAGTTGCATTGCTTCAGTATAGATACCACTTGTGTTGAAGGGAGGGGTTCTCCCATCACCTACCGGTAAGTAATTCACCTCCCCAAGAGGCAGTAGTTAGGTCTTCCGTTAACCTGGGACTGTCTTTGCTGAGGGTTAGGTTGGTTTAATTACACCACTCGGGTGTGGATTTTTCACACCCTTGAGTGACGTACATAAGTGGACTTAATTTTCTAGCATAGATAGTGTTCTTAGACCTGATCTGTTACTCTGAAAACAAACTGTCCCAGTTCTGTGGCTTTCTTCTATACTTTGGAATGTTTATTTGCAGAAGCTAATTTTCCCCGCGGCCCCCCCCAGTTTAAAATCACTTCTGTTTCATACTAAAGGAAGCAAATAGGTAAAGAGCATTACGTCTGTTAATGTTCATATTGGATCCCACACTTCATTGTTCAGGCTGAGCCTTGAACTATTATCTTACTGATGATTAGGAGTCTTCAAATTGTCTCTGTAAGAACTAGGCTTGTCTGTCAATAGAGGAGATAACCCTTGTCCCACAGCATCATAAAGATGATAAATTGCCGAAGGATGAGCTAGAAAGCACATAGTGTAATACATGTATATGTTAAATACATATATGGCTAGATTAGCTGTTAAGATGGATTTTCAGTATAGAGAATAAGAATATTTTTGGCATATGTGCACATACAGTTCTAACTGAGTAATGTGTCATGAGAATGCAATTATGAAATGATGGACAGGACTTAGACAATTGAACTTGAATTTCAAGATTAATATTTCATAGCTTAGAGGCAGTAAAAATCAAACCAAAATTACTCTTGTCATATCTGTGGTAACTGTGGAAATGAATATTTTTGAAAACAAAAATAGTTGGCAATAGTCTAGGGCAGTGTTTCCCAAAGGTGGGATGCCGCTTGTGTAGGGAAAGCCCCTGGTGGGCCGGGCCAGCGTTAAAATGGGGTAGAGGTGTATTTGGGATAATTTTGAGACAGTAAGGAGCAATATGTTAAACTCCTTTCTCTTCCATCAACCTAATGGCATGTTAACATGCCCAATTTAAAAAAAAACACTATTAGTTTTTACTCTTGATCTTTATTTTTGCAATTTGAGCATATAATCTGTCATTGCAAAGGCCACCAAGTAAGCAGCAGTCTGGTAAACTTTTTTGCTGTTTGCTGTACTGCAGGATGATATATTTAGGTTAAGTAACTTGAGTGTTTTATGTTTTTAAAGGTCCCAATTTTTAACGTTACTAGCTTTAAAATAGGGGAGACTCCATTTTTGATAGTGTTGTGAAGAGTCAAGCGTCTTAAACCTTGTCTATGCTATGAATTTACTTTGGTATAGCTACACCACTGAGAAACTTAGTTATAGTGACCCACCCCCAGTGTAAATTTTTCTGTTAACCTAGCTGCCATCTCTTGAGGAGGTGGATTACCTATGCTGATGGGGGGAAGCCCGCCAATGGGCAGAGATAGTGTCTACGCTGAAGTGGCACAACTGCAGCAGTGCAGCTGTGCCACTGCAGCATTTTAAGTGTAGACATACCCTAACTCTTGTAATCATGAGCTGTCCACTATGTTCAAAGACTGAATTATTTTCTCTGCCTGGTAAGCTATGCTTTGTGTCCTATGTGACTTTTGCCACAAGACATGCTTGCTAGTGAAGAGAAACTCAGTCCATTTCCTACTGCCATGTTTCAGCTAGTAGACTTGATGCCTACAACTGATTTCTAGTTGCAGAGAACAGCCTAACTGGTTAAGTCCATGCTAGCAAATGACAACAGGTTGTTAAATACAATACAACATGCCATGCAAAGGTGAGTTCGAAGGGATTTTTTTATGCTGGTTTTCCTGGTTTTGTTGTGGTGTGCATTGAAGAGGAACCTGCTGCCGATTGGATGGTAGTGTATTGGACTTAATTCCTTGTGGTCAGCTTGCGAAGTAGCAGCAGCTCTGAAGGATACTACTTGCTTGGTTCTTCTGTCTACAAAGCAAGTAATCAAGTTGGCTGAATAAATTGGCTCAGAAGAGAAAGCAGGAAGGTAGAGGAACTGTAAGTCTTTACTGTAGAGGCGTGCTCTGTGTGTGTGTGTGTGTGTGTGTGTGTGTGTGAAATGTAGAACTGGCCCTGGATGATTAGAGGGTGTAAAAATTAATGAAATCTAAAATATATGAATAAAGAGCTGAGGAGGATAATGGGGTTTTAACTGCATGAAATTGATGGTCTTACTTTGCTAAACAGTACTTTGCATTGGTGAAATGCTTCATAAACATTAAGGTTAAATTTTCAACCTTGGCCTCTAGGTTTGGGAGCCTAACTTGGGACACCATTGGCTTGGTGATTGGAAGTAGAGAGCACCCACAATTCTAGTTGACTAGGCACTGAGGGTGGGTGACACTGCTGAAACTCAAGCCCAAAATGTCTTGGATTACGCCTCCTAAAAATGGGGGCATCCATGGTAAAGCAGTCACTTCTGAAAACTTGGCTGAAATATACAGATGGAGGTCTCCACTTTTCTTTGTTTAAAAAAAAGAAAAGAAAAGAAAAGTGCTGAAACTGTCATTTATCTAGGGTATAAATCTGTGGGTCTGCTGGGAATAAAAATTGGGAGTCTTGACTCCCAATTTGTATCTCTACCACTATGCAAATATTTTAAAGCAATATGTTACAGAGATCGTCTCAGTCAGATAAAACATGGAGCAGAAAGATTAGTCTTGCCACTGAACACTAGGAAGTCATTGGGCCTGTAAATATTTTCCAGAAATTATTACTTCATCAGGTTACTAAATCATGGATCTTACTGCTTTGTTACTTAATAAAACGTGTAGTCTGAGGGTTAGAGCAATGGAAGCTGATATTTGATTTTTGTTCCTGGCTTTATCTAGGGGCGGCTCCAGACCCCAGCATGCCAAGCGCGTGCTTGGGGCGGCATGCTGCAGGGTGCGCTCTGCCGCTCCCAGAAGGGCGGCAGGTGGCTCCGGTGGACCTCCCGCAGGCATGCCTGCGGAGGGTTCGCTGGTCCCGTGGCTCCGGTGGAGCATCCGCAGGCACGTCTGCGGGAGGTCCACCGGAGCCGCGGGACCAGCGGACCCTCCGCAGGCATGTCCGCAGGACCGGCAACCAACAGAGCGCCCCCCGCGGCGTGCCGCCGTGCTTGGGGCGGCGAAATGGCTAGAGCCGCCCCTGGCTTTATCGTACTCCATGATCTTGACTAAACCACTTTAATCTCTGTGGCTCAATTTCCCCAACTGTAGAATGGTGGTGGTCTTCCCCACGAGAGGTGTTGAAGCTGAGTTTGTTTTTTCTAAGCTGACTTCACTCTAAGCATAAAGTTCAAGCTCTGCACCCCTATTTTCAGTGCGCTGAAGAGCTCTGCCGTCACTTCATCTTCCTGTTTCACTTCTTTCTACATATCTTCTATAATTGCTACTTTGGTTTTCTCCCACTTTACACCTTCTCTCATACACTACCTATACTGAGAACAGCTTTTTCCCATTTCCATGGATCAAGTTCCTTCTTTTGTTTCCTACAAATTACTTCCCCCTACTTCCTTTATGAAGTTCTAAATGTTTCTGAACTGTTTCGTGTATTCTGTTAGTGTAAACTCCTTTGGGTCGAAGACCCAGTGTTTTCTACATTTAATATTCTATATCAAGTGATTTCAGTCCTTGGATGTAAGGTTCTTTGTATGCAAAGTGTAATGCAATGCAGTGCATGGTGAACTTGTTACATGTACCTCCTTTTTGTAAATTTTTTTTGTTAAACAGTGCAAAAGACACTTAAGTGATTTGAATAGTATAGTATGCTTCTAAATCCCTCATCTCCATATTACCTGGAGATAATATTTGTGCAGTTGAATCTTCATGAGGATTAGCAGATGTTAGCAGTGTGGTGGCTACGTGGGGCAGCCCATGGTTAATGAATATTAGTGACTTGTTCCTTGTACCTAACATTCCCTGGTGTTCTCCTTTTACTCTTTAATAGTAATTGCCTCTTACTCCCTATGTCATTGTGGCATTTGTTTTGTATTTCCCCGAACCCAAGGGGTGGGTGGGGGTGTGTATGGATTTAGTGCATCAGCTTTCTTGTCTATGGCTTTTTTAGTGTTTTGACTTCTGGAACCAGTTTGTAGAATTTTAGGACGATGAATTTTTAGTTTTTTTCTGGTCTTGCGGAAGTTCCTCCATCTAAGATTTGAATTAATGTGTATTAGAGCTGAATATTAACTTGCCAGTCAACATGGTTTCTAATGTTTAAGATGGGTGGACTTAGATGTATCTATATTTTTTCTTCATTTTTATAAAAAAAGGCAATTCAAGGAAAAATGGGAATAAAAATTATTCAGAGATCAGGATTGTCTACAATAGATAAAAAACAAACCCATTTTTCATCCAAAACTAGTTAATTCTAAATATCTTGTCTACTCTTCCACAGAGTCAGAATATAGCCTGGGGTCTCAAAACAGCAAGACAGTACATTTTTGTCTGTTACTGTCATGTATCCATCAAGATTATCTCATAGTAATACCTTTCATTTCTATACAGTAAGAATCAGTATGAGGTAGTATTTGATTCAGACTGCCTTAATCTTTCTAGTTTCACTTTCTGTCCAAAAACTGAACCATGCCATCCCATTTCCTTTTTTTTTTAACTGGGACAATTTTTAACCTAATGTAATAGCCACTTTGAGTCGTTGTCACACAGAAGACCAGCATAATGTTGAAATTATACAGTTAATTTTTTTCTTGCAAATGGCCAATTTCAAAAACAATATATTATATTGTAACTCTCATTTCTTATTTTTTATCAGTAAACTCACTAGAAAAAGGCTTCCAGGTATGCTTATACACAAATGGCAGATTAACTTTTGTAGGCACTTTACAAAAATCACAACACTTCAAAGTTAAATGATACAAATCAGTGGTCAGGACAGGATGTAAATTAAACAGTGATGTAAAGACATAGTGAAGAAACATACTTTGTGCCTGAATCTTCTAATATGGAAGATGAGAAATGAAGATAGATACTTGTAAAAGAGATTCCCTTAAGATTAAAAATTATTTCATGGACTGCAAGGAAAGCCCTTTTTAAAAAGAGAGTTGAATTGAGACTGCCTTTTGTGCTAACGTCCTTTGGGAGAAGCCTTTGATTTAATGTTTTAGAAATGTAGGTGAGAAGAAACCCCCCCCCCCCCCCGATAAATACCTTTTGGCAAAACTGTTTTTCTTTCCTTCTCTGGCTTAGAATCTGTGCAAGCCACATGGAGTTGTTGTAAATTGCAAGGGAATAACTTGTTAGCCCTCCACTGCTGAGCCTTGGCAATAGAAATGTCAGTCTCTTTTAATGAAGAGCACTGTGAAGCTCGCAAGTTTGTACCTTTCACCTGCAGAAGTTGTCCCAATAAAATATATTACTTTACCCCCCCCCCCATAGTCTCTCTTAATCACTTTTTCTGAAGTGATTTTGTGTAGTTAAGGTTTGTTGTTCCAGTTTACGTTTTATGTTTATTGGTCAAAATCCCTTTTTAGCAATCTCATTGATTTGAGATTAGTTGGATGGTGAATTTTGAATGAACTAACATTCAGTCAAAAAACTGCATCAGAGATTCTTCTGAGAAGACAATTCATGGTAATATGATAACATATCAAACCCACAAGTAAAGCAAAACTGTCACGGATATCCCGAAGCTTGCTTTGTCACAAATTCATTGAGGCTACGTAGCAGTAATGCCATCAGACAGGAGCTCGTTCCTAAAATACTTACCTTCATGCAGCAAATTGTACATGTTGGTCTCTACTGCATTATACTGTAGAGGGGAAACTGTTGTATGCAGTCCTTAGTCTGAGTAGGTAAAAGATCAGCTTTCTGACTGCCCGGCTCTAGCCTAAGGAAGGAGAAGTCAATCTGTATCACAGTGGGGTGTTTCTTTTTAGAGTGCAAGAGCTATGTAACCACACTAAAGTGAGCAACATATGATGAGCCTGTATGGTGGGACAAGATGCATACTGTAGCACTGTGAAAAGGGTAAAGTAGTGAATTGGAGTTCTGTGGGGCCTTCAGAGTGGGTCAGACTTTGTCTAACATGCACATATTTTTGCTTCAAATTGGCTTTATAAAATTCTTATGTCTGTGTGCTGATTCTGTAGTGTTATCTACAAAAGTTTCACAAACAAAATTCATCTGCCAAAGTTATCACTCATTGAAAGAGAGACCGAAGGGGGGTGTGGTGGTGGGGGCCACACACAAAAATTGATTAAAACTATATGCCAGCTACACTTCACTTCCTGTTTTGTTTACTCTTGTGTGGTGATTGTGAAAGTGCAGACTCACAGGAAACATGATTTGGAAACCAAGTTAGTTGTCGAATAAACATAACTTACAGGCTACAGCTGCTAAAGGATGAGTGATATGTGAAAGCAGGAGACTTTGTTCGGGACACACTGGAAGAGGTACTAGTGAAAAACAAAGTGAAAGGAAAATTACATTAATGTTGATAGATCAGTGAAAGTATTAACTACTGGTTACTTATTTTAGGCAATTTTGATCTGAGTTGGAAAACTAAGGGCAAAGGCACCAGCATCTTTGCAGAGGGATGAGTTTTTGATTAATATTTGAATCAGTTTTTGAAGACATTGAGTTGTAAAATGAGTGGGGTTTTTTAAAGGCATGATTATTTGACTGTAAAGAACATTATTTTGAGAACATTACAGGAAGCTCTTTTGTCACAACTGAAGGCTAACTCAATCTAATGATGACATTAAATGTCATCAACCATTTCACTGCTGATCATTTTAGCAGAAGCCTCAGGCTAATATGCTTATCCACTGTTGGATGTAGCTATAAATAGATACCAACCAACATCGCTTCCATCTTGCTCAAATTGAGCCAACTGCTGTCCTTCCCTATCCAGCTCGTACATGCTTCTGCATTAGATGAGAAATGTCAGTGCTGGGTGTCAGTGTCATGCTGATAGGGCCTTACCTTCCTTAATCGACTCATGTTTAACAAAAGGTGACCAGAAATTGGAATGAAACCATTGATTCATTTCATGTACAGTGCTGAACAGCCATCGGTTGCTGCTGACCTGAGGCTGGGATGGAGGCAGCCTATTTTGAGAGAAATGGCTCCCATTTCCAATTCCTTGAAGCATTCAGTCCTTTGGCTAAAATCATGTTAAACTTGAATCAAATCTTGTTGAGAAGGAACTTCTTGCTGTTCCTGGTTTTACAAAAAGGGGTAGATGCAGTGTTTGTTTAATGTTACCAGTGGGATTTGAGTGCAGAATAACAGATGGAGGACCAGCAGTAATGGAAAGGGAAAGACCACCTGGTAAAAGGGTTCTAGGCCATGGAATAGAAAAGCCCTTTCATTCTGTTTATGTAGGTTACTTAGGCCTATCCACACAAACAGTTGTACCATTTTGACTAATGTTTTTAATACAAATATTGTTAAATGGAACAACTGTGTGTTGACTGTTATACTGGATTAGCTTGCCCTGGTAAACTTACAGACACAAAACAAATCCAATAAGACTCATGTTAATGAGAGTTCACGCACACAAATTATACCTGTTTAGTTACTCACTTTTGTTAACTGGTGCAACTTCTGTGTGTAAACAGGCTCTTAGATTGTCATCTCTCTGGGCAAGGGTAAGAACCATCTTTGTCACATGTATATACAGTGCCTAGTACAATGAGGCCCTGGTCCATACTTGAAGCCCCTATGTGCAACTGCAGTACACATAATGAAGTATTTTGAATGAGCCTGTCACTATACTTGGTATCTAATGAAAGCATAGTAGTGGAGGGAATATAAATTCTGTAATATACTGTGAGCCAGCCTCCTACCAAACGCACTGAGCCAAGTGACAACGGGAGGCTTGAACAGACAGTGGGGCAGAATATGCCCTTTGTGTTGCATTCAGCACTACTTGTGGAGACAAGTGAGTACGAGGAGGGCACAAAAGGATAATTGCTATTGTGTCATTATGTCAGTTCACATTTTGATGGTTCTTTGCTGCCAGAAGCACTCTATACATTTAAATTTTGTATTCTGCAAAATCTGAATTTGTCATGGGGTGCCAGGTTTAGCCCATAGGACATGAGTTGGATAGCACTTCAAAGTAAAAATTTAAAGGAAATAAAGATCACTTTCTATCTACAATAAGGAGATTTGTTTGTCTCAAAAGCAGTCGTATTTTTCAGGATTCTGTTAGTGTTGAGGATCCAGATCAGAGCAATATCTTGGATATGAAAGCAAGCAAATATGTTCTTTTAAAACAAAAGTTTGTATTTTCCTGCTAAACTAGCAGGCAGTCATAAGTTTAAAACAAAGCCTAGCCTTAATGGTACTGTAACATACTAAATGTACATCTCTAATGTTAGTATTGAGCAGTAGACACGCTATAATTGACTCAAAATAATAACAGCATGTAATATTATCCATATAATAAGTATAGAAACATTAAATATCTAGCAAGCACATCCTCACTTGACAGCTGTCCTTCAAAGTAGATGGTGCTAATGTACATTTTTTCCATGTCACTTTCTAAAAATTGTCAGTTACCCCTCATAATCTATAACTATTCCCAGATTAAAAACTACTATTCAATGTAGTTTAAGTTGAGTATAGATCAATAAATTAAGGATAAAAACATTGCATGGATGTTTTAGGTCTTAAAAACAAGCCTTACAAACACAGGAAATTCAGATTTAAGATTAAATTTAAGGACAAATGTAGTCAAAGTATGGAAACACAGTTAAGGGACCCCAACAACATTAAACTTCACTCTGTAGTGATGCCATGCAATAACATGTTCAACTGTGATTAGTGCATAAATGTTTAGCCCCATCTTAGATTAAAATAACTTTGAGCAGTCCGGTGGCACCTTAAAGACTAAAAGATTTATTTGGGCATAAGCTTTTGTGGGCAAAAAACCCACTTCTTCAGATGCATGGAGTGCAAATTACAGATACAGGCACAAATACATATTTTCATTCCTCCCACCCCAGTGGTATCACATGACTGCATCTTCACTAAGTGGGTTTTGGCTTCACCCTTATTGCGAGTAATAAGTGGTGGCTTGTTTGAAAGAGGGAATCCTGCATTTGTAGCATCAATCCTATTGAGAACAAGAGAAAATGGCAGTCATTTTGAAATGTCAGTTGCTTATGAAGAAAATCTAATTTATGAAGACTAGCAACCAGAGATGACCATTGATCCTTAAACAAAAAAGTCTCAACTTCAAATATAGCCAATGCATGGTATTTTGGTGAGTTTTATATATAATGAAAGTTTTACTTGTAAATTCCCAGAAAATTCATTTTGTACTCTAAGAGCTATAATTTTGGAGAGGGTACTCTGTAGTCTTCATACATAAAGTGGTTGAATCCTATCTTAGGGGCAAATTGCATTTTACCTCTAAGTATTGAACTGTAACCAGTGCTCCCATGAAAACTTGCTGTCTCACTTGTAAGCTTTAAATTAGACTGTTTCCTTACTAGCCACTTTCTTCCATGCATAGTTGCTATAGGATTGCTCCTAGGTTGCCCTGCTGAAACAAGGATCTAAGGAGTTCAGGATTTGTACTTAAGCTTTAACAACCTCCTGCCTTAATGTAGCAGTTTTCAGATGAGCTTTGTTTTAAGAAATCCAGCAAGGTTTCTTCTTCTTTGGTTCCCAGCACTTATTAAAATGCTCTAAATCATGTGTCCAATGTGCTGAATAGTGTTGATGCTGCATATACCTACAGCATTTCTGTTAAAATAATTGTAAGTGCATCATAAACCTTCCTGTGGCTCTTGATTAGATTATATTCTGAAAGTTAGATTGTCTTCCTGCTTGAGCAATTTCGGAAACAGATGTTATCTGGAGTATAAAGTCTGTTTTGATTTTTGTTTTTATTATCCTTGATTCATTTTTTAGTCACAGTAACAGATCAAATTAGTATTATATTCACTGTTAAGGGTCAATGGAAATATGTATTGATGCAACACCAAATATGGATGGTTATTTAAAGAGGAATATTCCCACTGACATTTTTCTATGTGAAAGGCTTACCAGCCTAATTTTAGATTTCATTTTATATTGCATTTACTGTTTTTGATGGTTCTTAAAAGTAGAGTACCTCCAACAATTAATTAGAATAAACAGCAAGGAAAAAATCTGGCAAGCTTTTGAACAGTGGCTCTCAAACTTTTTTTACTGGTGACCCCTTTTACATTGCAAGCCTCTGAGTGTGACACCCCACCCCTTATAAATTAAAAACACTTGTTAATATATTTAACACCATTATAAATGCTGAAGCAAAGCAGGGTTTGGGGTGGAGGTTGACAGCTCACAACCCTCTCGTAATAATCTCGTGACCCCCTGAGGGGTCCCGACCCCCAGTTTGAGAACCTCTGCTTTTGAATAACCTAAATGATTTGATTTAAAACTAATTGTGTACTCAATTATGAGATGTTACCATCCAGCATCGATAACTTTCTAAATGAAAATGTTTTTATCTTCTGGGACAGAGCCCAAGTGTGTGCATACATGCCAAAAGATGGCAAATTTTAAAACTCTCACTTGGGAGTTGGAGCTTTTTTCTATAGCTTTTTTATGGGATATACTGAATAGTAAAGAGCAACAGTTGCTCCTTGGAGTTTTAACTCTTCATAATAAATATTTAAAGTGAATAAGAATGTGAATGTTTTGCTACAAAGTTACTATACTGACATTTACTAGGTAGAACGTCTGACTAACAATGTTTTTATGTAGGTCATATCTTTCTACACAAAGGCATATAGATGGTATTTTGGACTATAGATGCTAAGAACTTTTCCATACTCAGTACTATGGAATAAGGCTTGAAAGGAATATATTAAACCTTTTGGTTTTGCAAAATAATTTTGATTTATCTGTTCTTAAAAGGCCACTCTTCTCTTCAAAAGGGTTGTAGTTGTCCTCTCCTTTATATAGAAATGTGGGCTTTGCAACGTACATATTAACCTGCTTTCCCACTCCCCATCATGGGATTGGTCAGAGGACAGTCTAGAACTTGATGGGCTGTTTCTCCACGCACTATATTTTGTTCTGTCTTGAGTAACTCCAATTCTAGATCCTGCCCTTAGATGATTTGAGGACTAAAATTACAGTAAATGAAGTGAAAGAAACAAGTTGTGCAATGTGAGCCTAGTGCTTTAATTGATGGACTTGAGGGCTAGATATGGCCGACTTGCTCTGCTAAAGAGAATTATGTTGGATACATATTTTGACTAGGTGGGGGAGTAGACTGACAGAATGGAAGGAGAGTTCCTTTGTGAAATGTTTACAAAGTAAAGTTCATATAAAAACTAAGCTATAACTTAAGTAAAATAGAATACAGGCTAATCCATCTGCATTTCATTTTGAATCAGTTATGACTGAAGTTCTCATAGCCAAGAGTCATTTAAATAAAGGCATGTATGTTTCAAAAGACTGTCTTGATTCTTGTCTCTTCATACTTTCTAATTTTTCCATTAAGGCTCATTCTTTGACATTGCCCACCTCTTTCATAGCACAATGTTAGTTTCTTCTTCGAGTGATTGCTCCTATGCATTCCAGTTAGGTGTGCGCGCCGCGCGTGCACGGCTCTTCGGAAGATTTTTACCCTAGCAACTCCGGCGGGCCGGCTGGGCGCCCCCTGGAGTGGCGCCGCTATAGCGCAGGATATATACCCCAGCCGGCCCGTCCGCTCCTCAGTTCCTTCTTTCCGCCCATGACGGCCGTTGGAACAGTGGAGCACAGCTCAGCTGACCTCCACTTCCCTAGCTACTCGTAGTTTTCTCTCGTTCTGTTTATAGTTGTAGTTAACTCTGTTTGTTTGTAGAATAGTATAGTGTATTTATTTTACAGGGGTTGGGGTTTATCCCCTTCCCCTCACCCAGGGCCGGGTCCGATGCCCGGTCCACAGGGTTTTCTAATGCTCGGCCGGCCACAAGCCGCTGCCGACAAGAGATCTTCTCCTAAGTGCCTCGAGGGATCTTACCTCACAGATAAGTGCTGCATTTGTGAGGCCCTTAATCCGTGAACAGAGGGGAGTGGGGCTTTCGTTTTAAACAGCTCCTGAGGGAGGCAGCTCTTGCTCCTCCGCTCTCGGCGCCGAGCGCTAGTTAGTTTTCACGGCGCGCTCCCTCGGCACCGGACCGCCGGTGCCGCCAAGGCCTCCTGGCACCACTGTCGCTGACTCCGACGTACCCTCGGCATGGACCTCTCTCCTGGAGGATGAAGAGTTACTCTGGCCAGGCAAGAGCCGTCGAGTCCGGTGCTGGAAAGCTCCCCGGTACGGACCGTGGTCGAGCTCGCTATGAAGCTGCATCCGGGGTGCCAGCTATGGTCGAGCTCACTATTCCCTCCACGCCGGAGACAGTGTCCACGGCGAGGGGGCTGATTGCAATGACAGCATCTACGCTGCCTCAACCCCCGGCACCGCCGGTGGGGGTTACATAGTCGATGGGCAAGCCTGCCTTGATCAGACCACCCTGCCTCGGCACCGCACAGCGGCACTGTTCAGGGTCGCAGTTCCGCAGATGTTCTCGGTCCCGTCACCGATCTAGGTCTCGACGCCGCTCACAGTCTCGGCACCGTTCTTCATGTTGGTACCAGTAGTACTCGCGGCACCGGTCAGCATCCCGTTCGCTGGTCCGGGACACTCAGCACCGATCCAGCTCCCGGCACTGCCCCAGACACCGGGACGCCCGTAGCCACTCCTGATCATCGAGCCTCGCACCCTCGGTCGACCGCCTGGCACAGCTTCGGTGGCAGGTCCCGTTCTCGGTACCGGTCTGTCTACCGGTACCGATCCCCGGTGCCGCATCGAGCGACGTCAGTTACAGACGGAGACTCTACCAAGAGCTTTCAGCTCCTCCAGGGCCATCCAGCCACGCATCAGTGTCGTCCCGTGTGGACACTTCATATGCGTAGCACTCTGTTTTCCGATGTGCCCTCCAGAATCTTCCAGGAGACCTATCAGTGGTCATTCTGGACGCCGTGGGTGTACTACCACGCCAGAGGCGTACCGATGATCCCATCTCTCTCCGAGCTCTGGGTGCCAGAGGTGACAATTAGTCGTCCCCGTCCAACCGGTACAGAGCAACCCCCGGTTCGGCACCGGGCTCCCAGATCCCACCGGATCAGGAGGTCGTCCAGGAGCTCGAGCCCACACAGGACCCGCTTGTCCCGGGCCTTTCTTCTTCCTCCTCCCCAGATGAGGCGAGGGCAGGAACATACCCCTCCGGTCCTCCTCTAATCGAAATGCGACCAGCCCCTAAATCCAAAGAGGCTGGGCGTGTGGTCTTAGTGGGCCATAAGATGTACCCGGAGGGGGCCCTGCAACTTCGTGTAGCGAACCAGCAAGCCCTGCTTATCCGCTACTGTGGGTGGCGGTGGGCAAATTTACAGAGTCGGTTCTTCGGAACTCCCGTCAAGAGTTCGATGCCCTCCTGCAGCAAAGGACGGAGCTGGAGAGAGCTTCCCTCCAGGCCTCGTTGGACGCAGCTGACTCCGCTGCCATGACTCTGGCCTCGGGTGTTGCCACGCGGCGCGTTTCAGGACTCCAGTTATTGAGCCTTCCCTCGCAGCTGCGGCACGCTATACAGATCTTGCCCTTCAGTGGCACAGGCCTGTTCTCTGACAACACTGGCCCTAGGCTGCAGAACCTAAAGGGCAGCAGGGTCTCTCTCTCTCTCTCTCGGCATGCACATGCCGGTAATTCAGCGCCGACGCTTCCGTCCCCAACCTCCGCTCTTACCCTGCGCCATGACAAGGTCAGGACATGGCCAGCGGGCGTGGCTTACACGGTCGTGGCCATCAATCCGCACCCCAAAGGAGCCAGAATTAGGGTCCTTCTGACCACCAATGGGGCAAAAGCCTACCCATCCTCGCCCCTCCTAAGGACCCCTCTCACGAGCGATTCCTCTGGCAAGAGGTGCGGAAGCTCCTCCTCATCGGAGCTATACAAGAGGTACCTAAGGGCGAAACCTATTCCCCTAAGCGAAGGGAGGTCTCAGACCTATCCTAGGCCTGCAGGAACTCAACAAGTCACGATGCAGATGAGTTCCGCATGGTACCCAGGGCGACCGTCATCCCATCCTGGGATCCCGGAGACTGGTACGCCGCCCTCGATATGAAGGGCGCGTGTTTTTCACGTTGCCATTTCTCTTCCACACAGAAGGTACCCTCGGTTTGGGGCCTACCATCGTTATTCCCAGTATACGGCCCTCCCGGTTGGCCTCTATACAGCCCAGGGGTATTCAAGGTGCATGGCTGTAATCGCCGCCTTTCTTCGCCACCGTCTGATACACGTTCTCCGTGTCTAGACGAGTAGCTCATTCGAAGAACCCCCGGGCCCAAAGTACCAGTCATGTGGGCATCGACACGAACCTTTTCCTGTGTCTAGGCCTGATGATCAATAGTAAAATCCACTCTGATTCCCATATAGGGAAGGGAATTCATTGGGGCTGTCCTGGACTCCAGACTCGCCAGAGCCTGCTTACTTCAGCCTTGGTTTCAGGCAAGGGTAACAATTGTACAAGGTCTACGGACCTTCCCGCCAACTTGGGCTCGCTCTTGCCTCGGTTTCCTGAGTCACATGGCTGTCTACACGTTTGCAACTAAACATACCAGGCTTTGCCTCTGTTCACTTCAATCGTGGCTCACCTGGGGGTGCCACCCGGGCAGAGATGGCATACTCATGGTTGTCTCGTTTCCCCCGAGCAGCCTAGGCTCCCTCGACCGGGAGTCGGCGTCCTCCCCGGTGTATCCGGGGATGCGGTTTCATTCACCCCTCGGGGTCCCTCATGACAGACAGCCCATCTCTCGGCTGGGTGTGCACCTGGTGTAGTTTCGCACTCACGGCCTTCGGTCAGCGCAAGAGCTGGCCTTACACATCAATGTCCGAGAGCTGAGAGCAGTCTGCCTTGTGTACCAGGCGATTCAGCTGGCGGATCGTCTCAGCAGATCCTTCCTGTCTCACAAGTGGTGGTTTCCTCCCGTCTTTATCTATTCCGTTTTCCAGAAGTGGGTCTTCCCCCGCATAGCCCTCCTCGCTTTCACGAGAACGGAAAGAGGGAGAGAAATTCTCCTCGTTCCAAGGCCTCTCCCCAGGCTCGGTCTTGGAGGATTTTCCTGAGGCCATGGATCAGCCATCTGCCGTACGCTGTCCACTGTCCCCGCTGGTTCACAAGGTCCTGCTCAAACTCCGCAGGGACAGAGCGCCCCTGATCAGGTTCGCTCCAGTGTAACCTGGGCAGCACTGGCACACCATGTTGCTACACCTGTCGGTAGCATCCCTCTTGGCACAGACCCCATGACGCGGAATCACGACAACCTTCACCACCCGGTCCTGTAATCCCTGCACCTCACAACAGGACTCCTGCGTGGCTAAACCGATCCGAGTTACGTTGTTCGGCCTCGGTTCTACGGGATTCTCCGGGGTGGTAGAAAATTCGTCCATTCGGTTAAAGTATCTGCCGAGTGGAAGCGTTTCTCATGCTGCTCCGAAACGCGCAATGTTTCTCCCGCCGAGGTCCCGCTCCATTCCATCTGGTTCCTCAGGGCTTGGAGCGTTTATACACTCCCCCCCCCCCAAGTGGGGCCCCGCCATAAACCTGGCTCTTCAATCTGGTTCTAACCAGTTTTGTGACTGCCCTATTCGAGCCAATGTCAACATGCTCATTGATATAACTGTCCTGCAAGGCAGTTTCCTGTAGTCTTTCCTGCGGCCACACGAGTCTCCGAGCTTCAGACTCTCACAATAGGCCCAAGGGATACTGTGTTCCTCAAGGACAAGGGCAGTTATTACCACGTCCGACCTGCCTCCCCAAGGAGGTGTCGGCCTTTTATATCCACCAGGATATCTTCCTTCCGGTCTTCTTTCCGAAGCCATTCTCTGTGCAAGGAGAGCAACGGTTGCCCTCCTTCGACATCTGCAGGGCGTCCGCAATCTATATCTAGCGGACTGAGCCCTCTCGTAACGCCCCCCAAAACCTTCATCGTACCGGCATACCGGACGAAGGGCATACCTGTCTCCTCCTAGAGGATTTCATCTTCAATGACGTTGTGCATCTGCACCTCTTCTGTTTCGGCCCATGTGCCATAGAGCCTCCTTGCTGCACATTCCGCCAGGGCTCACGCTTCTCAGCTGCCTTCCTGGCTCGCATTCCCTTTCTTGTACACCTACCTGGTCCTCGGTCCACACCTTTGCCTCATTGGTCCGGGAGTCCAGAGCTGTTGCAGCCTCTGGCTTAGCGGTTGCGTTCTGTAACATCTAACTCCGACCCCACCGCCTACGTAAGGCTTGGGAATCACCTAACTGGAATGCATAGGAGCAATCACTCGAAGAAGAAAAGACGGTTACTCACCGTAGTAACTGTTCTTTGAGATGTGTTGCTCCTATCCATTCCAGACCCGCCCTCCTTCCCCACTGTCGGAGTAGCCGGCAAGAAGGAACTGAGGAGCGGACGGGCCGGCTGGGGTATATATCCTGCGCTATAGCGGCGCCACTCCAGGGGGCGCCCAGCCGGCCCGCCAGAGTTGCTAGGGTAAAAATCTTCCGAAGAGCCGTGCACGCGCGGCGCGCACACCTAACTGGAATGCATAGGAGCAACACATCTCGAAGAACAACAGTTACTACGGTGAGTAACCGTCTTTTTTCCTTACTCAGGCTTATAAATGAGAGATCACAGCAGGATTAAGGTTATGTGGTGGGTTTTTTTGGTAAGTAAAGAAAGATGTCTTAGGTTTGGACACAATTTGTGGTCAGAGCAGTCCCTCAGAGGAGGGGTAGTTGGGCCTATGCTCAGATGACAAGCCTTGGAACTACATTGTTGGTGAAGCGGAACGCAGGCCATCTGTGAAATGTGACAGTGATGAAGAGTGAAGGAGTGAGTGGTTCAGTGGGAAGAAAGTCTTCTCATTTTGTTCTTGTAGAGTGATTAATCTGACTCCTTTTTAAGGAACAAATTAGGAGAGGAAATTGCATCTGAGTGTGTGATTCCATCCTTGAACTGTAAAGTAAAAGGCTCCAAAGCATTTGAGTTGGTTATCAGGAAGAAAAAATCAGAACAAATGTGGACTGTGGAATAACTCTCTCCCACTCCTCCTACAATGTTGAGTGCAGAGAATAAACACAAAGACAGGATTACCCATAGTTGTTCCATAGCATTTTACAAGATAAAGTAAACAAAATGATTGAAAGATAAACCACTGCTTGAAACTGACTAAACTCTCTTGGAATTATCCACCACTTTTGGGTTATAAAGCCAATTTTGGCCTTTCAGATACAACAAAAATGTATGAACTTGATCCAAAGTCCGTTGACTTCAATGGGAGTTTTTCCACTGACTGTAATTGGCTAAGCTAAGAGTGCTTCATTACTAATCAGAAGTACAGGTCTGTCGCATCTTACGCGCATTTAACATGCGCGATTTCAGCTTTACACGGTTGGCAAAAACAAAACAGAAAACCCCCCAAAAGAGGAAAAATAACAATTTTAATACTGTACCTGTAGTGTGGGCGATTCCACCCGCCATTCAACTCAATGTAATTTTGACTATACACGGTTTTCGCTTTATGTGCTAACTGCAGAACGGAACCCCCGTGTAAGATGAGACTCGCCTGTATAATATTTGAAAATGTATTCTGGGTATACGTAGCAATTAATGAATATGCCTATGCCCATTTACTTCAATTGCTGCCTGGTTCGAAGCCTGAAAGATGGAACTAAAAAGGTCAATTTTCAAATGCATGCTACAGCTTCATAAAGAGGAAATATCTTAATGGTAGTACTGAGTGATGAATTAATAAGGGTTTCTGCACCATATGTGGGCAGGAAGTGTGTGTGGGGGTGGGGGGAAGTCAAAGCAGCAGCAATACCAGTTCAAGATATTTCCATTAGTAAGGGATTAAAATAGATATAAAACTGATGGAAGGATTTGTTTTTAGAAATGACAGCATTAGTAGTTACTTTAAATTCTTGGCATAGGCACAATAAGATATATTTTTTTAAAATAGAACCTTAAATATTTGAGACCCAGTAAACACTGGGATCTCAATATTTGAAAGATTCCTTGAATTTAAAATCATGTCTGTGTTCCATAGCGGAGTATAAAATTCTATGAAGTTTGAGTGAGATTTCTTTTCCAGTTGTCAAAATCATCATTGCTCTGGGCTTAATGGGAGGGTTTGTTCTGTGTACCAAGGGAAAGGATTTTGCATTTCAGATTTTGGAGTCTAGTTCCTATTTTTTTTTTTAAATGGGAGGGAAGATAGTCTTGCGCTTATAGCACACGAGTGGGAACCAGAAGATGTGGGCTCTGTTTCAAGTTCTGTCAGACTGGCTGTGTGACCATAGATGAGTCTCCATGCCTAAGTTTACCCTGCTGTGGTGTTTGGGGCTTAATTCATTAATGTGATAGTGCTTTGAGATCACATAGTGAAAGTTTCTATATTCAGTAAATGCAAAATATTTCGTAGATGACCCTATATTTTACCCGTAGATCCTCACTTCTTTTTCAGGTGAGAAGCGATGCTGTCTGAGAAGTCTTCTCTAATGTACATTTGGGGTGTTGAACTACAGACTGGCTTCTATTTACCAGCAGAGGCAAATTTGCTGTGGATGACATTTACTTCTGATATGAATGTAATTATATAGCTTGTGATTTCCAGGATAAATAAAAGCTGAAACACAACTGATCTTTTTTTAAAAACAACAACAAAAAAAAAAAACAGAAAATGACTTTAAGCATGTTTGGTTGCTGCTCTAGTACTACTTGTCAGGTTTTTATAATCTTTAAAACGAAAGAACAAAAATCTCCCCTGGGATTATTTCATATGTATGATTAAGTTATTCTGTTTTTGACTTGAAAGCCTTTAGGGTGAAAGGTTAAAGATGTGGTATGTCTTTGTTGCCATACAATGCATTTCCTTAGCTTGAAACAAGGAGATGGGTACAGTGCTATAGGCATTAATGACTAACCAGGAAATTGGAAGGATTAGTGTGCCTACATTTATTTCTAATAACCCACTTAACCCAGAGAGCATCTTGCATTCAAAATGGATGCAGCTGAAGTATAAATTCATTTGATTAAAAAAAAATAGAATTACAGGGTTTTCAGTTCATACTTCAACATATGTTCTATATTGAGGCACTGCATGTAAAAACGAGGTGGCTACGTGAGGGTTAACCCATTGATACTTAGAGGGGAGCCCATTGATAAGGTCTGAGAACAGCAGGAGGAGAGAAACTGATCCCATTGTCTTGTTTCTCTGCTAATGAGTTTCCAAAGCTCTGGGCTCCTCTTCTACAGCAATCTGTCTATTTGAAGTAATAGTGAGTAGTGGCTCTTATCAATTACGGGTGAAGTTCTTTCCTTGTCTTTGAATGAAAATTTGTCACTAGATCTGAAAGAATCTTTCTAATTTCTCCTTGCTACAGAGTAGCTTGTGCTATTATTACACAGGTTAATAGTACTGTACCTGGTGCTGAGGGGTGTAACAGGCAATTGTCTAAGATAGTGGGCACTGAGTGTCAGGGAGACTATCAAAAGGGGCTTTTACTTGGAGAACAAATACTTTTATTTTTATTTATATAGATATTTTTAAATTCTGGGTAGGTCACATGACAGTTGCAGAATATAACTGCTCTGTTCTTCAGATGGGAGCAAGGGAATCTGTAATGCCCACCAGGTGCAAGCTATGCAGCTTGCAGTGTGTCAGGGTATGTTCAGGGAGTTAAGTAGTATTACTGAATCCCATTATAACTCATTAGGCCTGGTTACTTGAGAGTTCCTCCATTTTTGCTTAGTAGTTACAGTTGCTTGGCTCAGTCAGGGTATTTCTGCATTGCAGGTGGGAGCAAGCCTTGCAGCACAGGTAGACAGACGTGCACTAGCAGGGCTTGAGCTAGTGTGCTAAAAATAGCAGTGTTGATGTGACTTGGGTAGCAGCTTGGGCTCTCAAGCTCACTGACCCAACCCTCTGGGCCTGAGCTTTGGTGGCTAAACCTGACTCTGGGCCAGAGTCTCAACATCCACACTACTATTTTTAGCGAACTAGCTTGAGCCCTGCTAGAGTCTAACTGGGCAGGGGGTTGCTCCCATCTGCATAGTAGACTTACCCTTAGTTCTCTGATATCTCCATGTTCAGTAAGGGCTGAACTGGGGTCAAGACTCCTTCCATATAGAGACCTGGAGGTGCACCAGAGTTCTTTGTTTAGCGCATGTTGGAAGTCACTTTTATTTTAGCTAGATTACTTCTGACCGCTTTATCTAGGGGGAGGAGGGAGGATTTTTTTTGGTTTAGTTTACATCTTTTTTTTTTTTCTGATTCTTGGTACCAGTGGGAGATTGACCATTTGTGTTGATGGGTGGCTCTGCTGGATTAGTTTGAAATTGTCTGAGTATTTAGACTGGTTGGCTCTTCTCTAGATTTTTAATCAGAGGTAGTATAGTTTTGTGCTGCATGTAGATGCTTTGCAAACGAGCATCTTACAGACTTAATTGCTGGAAGCTTTGAATGTATCCCTGAATGAAAAGATACTTTTTTTTCCCCCTCTTACTGTATGCCCAGGTAGTATGCCAGTCTCAGTTGCCCACCATGAATAATACAAATAAATATTCCCTGCCTCTTGTTAAACTGCCTCCTTGTCTTTTTGAGGACACTGCCATTCTGTAATGCCTCTTGTTTCAAGCTATTAATAGGACTTAGTTTCTCAGGATGCTTGAGCCATCTCCTATCACACACAGTAAATAAAAAAACTTTTAGGCTTAATGACAATCCATTTTTATGTGGGCCTTTGTCCAAGAGTGTCCTCTGGTTCTGGCTATTCACAGACTTCCCTTTATAAGCATATGTTCTTGTTCACTGGTGTGTAACGGTTGAATGGTAGCTGCTGTTTGGCGTGTGCTGGGTCAGAAGTGCCCCAGATGTCACGGTGGAGTTGGGGGAGATGATTGGAGCATCAGTGCTGAACTCAATGAATAATGGTTAAATTTAATTTGCCAGGATATAAAGGTGCAGGAGCTCCCAAGGCAGACGTAAAGAATTATAGAATGCTCAGTGCAGAACTAATAGGGCCCCTTTTAACCTTTTTAGTTCATTGGATTCTGTGGATGTCTTTCGCAAGAAATAAGTGACAGTATGTTATGTAAGCATGTTCTTTCTGTAAGTGTTGATGGAAAAATGTATTGTAAATGTGGAGTTTATATTTTTCTTTAGTCATATGTTTCAGCTGATTACCCAGAGTAAGTGGATGTCTCTTGAAATGAATTGTACCCATGTCATACTATATCTGTGTACAAAAGGGGGTCTATTCTCACTGGTGCACTTAATCCTCTTTCACACTTGTGGGGGCTAGGCAAGTATCCAGAGCGCATAACCCTCCAGAACTGCCTTTCATCTGTTGTGATGTATCAGCCAAGCTATAATAAACAAGAATTGAACTTTTAGTCTTTTTAAACATGTTTTTAGAGAAACAAACAGCATTTCTATATGTTTTCAACCATCTTTCTGTCTTCCTTTATAGGTAATTCAGCTACAGTGAGATGAATTATGGAAAGATTTGTTTTAGCAACACTTGATGTTACAATCACTTCAGTATTATAAAATTTAAGCTTTAAAAAAACAACCCAAGCTTGAAAACTGAGTTAGAAAAAACATCTTTTTAAACTTGTCTGTATTTGATAAAGAAATCACTGAGGAAAAACATAGATCACTATGCTATTTTTTTAAATAATCACGGTTCCGAATAGAACTGCACTTATAACAGATTTTTCTCTATTTGGAGCAGCAGTGTGTGCTAAATTTACTATGAAATTCTTTCCCCAAGTTTTTAAAAGTGGCAGTTTAAAAAAATTATTTGGAAATTTAGATTAAATTAGTGTGGGGGAAAATGATTAACAGGTACAGCTGGAAAAATTACTTTAAAACATGATGCTTTTACTTCTGCTTTGAATGATTTCAAGTGTTTTGTCATCCAAAGACTGTTTTAGAATGGTGTCACCATATCTAAAACAAAAGCTAATGACAGAGATGGCATCCTACAAACATGAGATAATAGCAGAAGGCAGATGTGGATGGAATGAGCCACAAAGACAAAGTGCTTTTGGAATTGCACACGGCAGGAGCTAATACCATTTGTAAACATGGTGGAAAGTAGGCAGAGAGGTAGGTGGTGACAACAATTGGATTTCCCTTGATACTTCTCCTTGTCTATCACACAATCCCCATACCAGGGTGGCTGAACACTTAATGCAAGCTTCTCCCTTTAACAATAGAAGCCTGAAAGACTTGTGTTGGGAAGACCAACAATAAAGTAGGAAGGGTTCCAGTGTTATTGGAAAGCTGTAGAAGAGTGCGTATATGAGACTTGCCTCAGGGAGTCCATTTAACAGATAATGGTGTCACTGATTTGCAATAAACTAGTTAGGTGGCTGTGTTGATTCTGGGAACGTTTTAGCACCATTGAGATATTTTGGTTGCAGAATATTGAATTTTTATCCCAAATTAAGTGTTTTTCAGTGGAGCATGGCTTTTAGCACGATCTGACTGACTTGGTTGAAACTTTGTAAAGTACTAGAATTTTTGAAAAAGCAAACAATAGTAACATCTAAAGGCTACTATGAAAGAACTAGGTCTTGCTAGATGTTATAGTGGAGACTAAATTGTGTCCTATCTTATTGTAAGCTTTTCATTGTGGCATATGTGCCTTGTTATGTTTAAAGAATAAATAATTATCCAGGGAAATAAAGTAATGGTTTTGGATAGGAGATTAAAAGATGGATTATGGAAACTTGTATGAGAAATCCTTAGGACTTCCCACATGATTTAAACAAGACTTAGCAGCACTGCTCTTATTCTTTTTGACATGTTGCTTGAGGACACTAGCGTTTAAGTTTTAGAGCATGATGAGGTAGGAGGAGGCTAAAATGAGATCTACAAAAAATAGCCTGCATTACATTATTGAGTCATCTATGGAGAAAATTCACAGAAGAGAAAACATTTTTGTCATCATGTCGAGTTCTACTCTTCAGAACTCCCTCTTCTCTTCCCTCCTCCCCATTAATATGTTTATTGACTAAGAGTGGAGATAAACAATGACTTGAACTTGTAAATTATTCCCCATCTGCCTCTCAGCATGTGGCAATTTAATCAAAGAAGAAATTTCATGGGGAGAAGTATCTCACTCCTTATCTTTCTGGAAAACAATTGAGGAGAAGGGTTGCATAATCCCTGATGTGTACTCTTGTGGGACTACAGACATGCATGCTTTAGCAGGTCTGTGTTCAGATACATAACAGCAGTTCTAACAAGATGTGTAGTTCTGCTATGTACCAGACACACAATCTGAGCTTATTGTAACAGCACGTTGCCAGTGGCTGTCACTGGACTATGACTATGGGGACAGGTTAAATTGTCACGTACTCGAATCGGCAGAGGAAACCTTGTGGCCCCCTCAGTTATCTTGCAAATCTGCACAGATGCATTATATATGTAATATTCCCAATAAATAGTATTTCACTGTGTTTAATATGAAGTATGGCTGTCTAAATGTATAACTGATATGTAGCCTAAATATGGTGTAATATGTCCTCTAAGCATCACTATTTGATACTTGATGTGATTCAGCAGCTGGATCTTCATGTATAAAGTTGAGTTACAGTAGCATTGTCTATCTGGATTCTAGAAGGTGTAATGCTTCTGCAACTATTACTTATATCTGGTTTAATGTTGTACATGCATAATCGTTTAAACTGTTAAAAGCGGAGGTGGATTGCTCAACCTTTTCATGGTGGAAGTAAGAAGTTTTACAAGACAAAAACAAAACATTCAGTGCTGATACTTATTTTTTCCCTTTGTAGGATTTTGTCGAGAGTCTTCCACAGAACATGATCCACCCCCTAGTAAGTATTAGATGTAAATGTTCTTGTTCCCTTCCAGAAAAGGATTAGTGCAGGAGCAGTACTCTAGTAGGTATCAATGGGATGCAGATTATATTACAAGTCTTATACTTCATGAAATGTCTAACTCTCCTTTGGCAGTAGATGCCTTTTGATTATTTTGGGATCAGGAGAGGAAGGTCTTCCAGAGCTCCTTGCATGGCTAATGGCTTCCCTCCCTCTGGTTGATGTCTCCTACCACAGCTTATCAGTGCCATTCCATACAGTGTCTTTAGGGTGCTGCTGAATCAGTGGGGCATTTGGTCCCACAGAGGTGGAGTTGCTAGCTCCATTAATGCCCCTGAGGGCTGCATATGCTCTTTATTATGCTTGCTTGCTCTTGCTTTTATTATGCTTAGTCTTGCTCTCATGTCATAGAATCATAGAACTGTAGGACTGGAAGGGACCTCAAGGTCTTCTAGTCTAGTCCCCTGCCCTCAAGACAGGTGGGAATGCTGGGCTTGCTTGTGATCTGAACTACTCGTATGTTCTGCATGGCATGTCAGGGGTAGGCAACCTATGGCACACGTGCTGAAGGCGACACGTGAGATATTCAGTGCCTCTCACACTGCCCGGGTCCTGGCCACCAGCCCAGGGGGCTCTGCATTTTAATTTAATTTTAAATGAAGCTTCTTAAACATTTAAAAAACCTTATTTACTTTATATACAATAGTTTGGTTATATTATAGACTTATAGAAAGACACCTTCTAAAAATTTTAAAATATATGACTGGCACGCGAAACCTTAAATTAGAGTGAATAAATGAAGACTCGGCCCACCACTTCTGAAAGGCTGCCGACCCCTGCATCATGTTGTACTATTACTAGATTACCAAAGAGGCCTTAACTTGGATTTGCACACATTTCTTGAATAGCTAACTGTGGCTGATACCGTAATGTTGGCTTATGCGCTTTGTGAAAATCCTATTTAGTTCAGTGATAGAAGTAGGTGTTCTACAAACAAGAGTATTTTGTAATGGCTGCAAAGCTAATTGCTTTCCAAGATTTTATGGCATTTTCCCAAACCTTTTAAAGCCTGTGTTCCCAACATAGGGTGTTGAAACTACCCTCCCCTTCAATATAGTTAGAAGGGAGTGGCTGGAAGTTAAAGCCACACAAATTCAGAATAGAAACAAGGCACAATTTAACAGTGAGGTTGATTAACCATTGGAACAAACTACAAAGGGAAGCAGTGGTTTCTCCATTTCTTGATGTCTTCAGATCAAGACTGGGTGCCTTACAGGAAGATATGCTGTAGCCAAACACAAGTCATTGGGCTCAATACAAGGGTAACTGGGTGAAATTTAATAGCCTGTGACATATAGGAGGTAAGACCAGATCTAATGGTCCTTTTTTGCCTTAAATTCTATGAGTGTATGAAGAGACTGAATCCTACATCTATATTTCCTGGCATGTGACACTTCACTATATTTGAGTCCACATGTTCATGATCAATGGATACAAAAATCAAACTGTTAAACCATTTCCTCGTCATGAAATATTAAAGTAATTGACTTCTACAGGAAGTCATCTGGTAAGACTTGCTATTAAGATAACATAATAGTAGTAATCACTTAGTGGGCCATGAATACAAATATTTCTGAGAAATCTGGGTAACTGCTTTACATTTCTGTATATTACCTGCCATCTGCAACATCATTTAGTGACCTCTAAGGAAGAGGAGTAGTATCGCCTCCAATTTACAGATGAAGAAAATTAGTGGGTGTTTATGCTAAAATGATCAGCAGTGAAATATTTAACTGTTTAGGTTTGAATTATCCTAATAGCGTTTCAGAGACCTCACTTCATATAGTTGAATACCTAGGGCACATCTCAGAGTGACTATTTCACATTGTCTGTGGTGATAAATGACTGAATTTGCATTGATTACACTGAGGACACAGTTGAAAGTTCTTGTGGCAACCATAATGGCTAGTTGCTCAATTTTTTAAATAAAGCTTTGATTCTAGAAAACAAATGTAGCATATTCTGCAGAATCGTGGACTACACAAGTCCCTAATTAGAGAGCACTTAAATATAGTATTACTAATTTAACTCAGACCCATAGCAGCTCTGGTTTTGCTTTGCTATATCAAGTGATGACCAAGTCAAACACAGAGCATTTGCATGTGTGGGCCAAACTTTCAAAAGAGCTCACTTCCCAACTACTCCTACTTAGGTAGCAAAGTGCTAAGGACCCAAAATGTTCGCTTCAAAAAGTCTGGTCCATAGCTTCTGTATTAAGCTCCAGTGAAGCCAGTAGCCCTATAGCTTTTATCTCATTTGCAATCCATTGCAATACATAATTTCAAGAACAAAGTGTAGATAGGTACTTCTACACCCATTATGGGGTGTGTCAAACTGTTATGGATCTGTTTCTGTTCCATTATGTTAATAAATGGGAAGTAAGCCCGGCTCTGACATATCCCGTATTAGTGGAAGGTACTGCAAAAAGCTTATCATGTAGTGAAAAATAACCCACATTGTCTTTATATTCATCAGGCGAGACTAGATATCCCACCATGATGTAGAGTGTGTGTGTACACGCACGAATCAACTTCAGCTCTTGAGATATCCTTGGGCTGCTAGACTGTTGCATATTTCCACGTTAGCAGCGTGTATGGTTGGAATGTTTAAACATTTGTTTACATTCTATATTCCAGAAGGGTTGGCATCTTAACTGCCTTCCTGCTGCTGTCAATACTTAGGATTCCTGCATTGCTTCCTGGTGTGTGGGAGTCCCACAGATGCTTAATACAGATGTAGGTGTGAGATCCTTGTAAATTTTCAACATTCTGGATACCTGATTGAGAGGGGGACAGTGTAACTCGCATGCTGTTTTGCCTGCTGGTGTAGAAATACCCAACATCTGCTCAGAGCGCTGTGTCCTAACTCCCATAGCCGCTAGAGAGATGATGACCTTATGTAGCGTTACTAAGACACTCTCAGAGCTGAGATCTTCAAAGTCCAATGCTATGTCGCAGGTTCAGGCTAAGTTCATTTCTATGAGTAGCCTCCATATATCCCTTTGATTAGCATAAGCAGGGACAAGGGCAATCAAAGGTCAAGAGAAGTTCAAAATAGCATAACCTTTTCTTGTGTTACCAGTTGGCCCTAATCCTGCAATGCTCATCAAGCTTTTCTTCAACATGTTTACTATACAGCTGTAAAACTTCAAGAACAAGGCCTGGCCTAATACAAGGGAAGCTGGAAATCTAGCGGTTTAAGAATAGATGGTATTGCTACTTAAAACAGGAGAAATAATTGATTTATGTTATGGTACCCAATTAGGCTGTAAAGTGAGAAATGCTTAAAGCAACCCTGTGGCTTAAAGGCTGCTCTTTGCTGAACAGAAATCAGAGCAAATAGGAGGTACCGTAATAAAGGTCATCAGCTCCATGAGCTAAATTATTAATTCCTTTCATGCCACTTGGGCTTGTAAACAGTACATAATACAAGAAAACAATTGGCACTGTTCGCTTATTGGCCAGAGAAAAGGTCATAGGGTAAGTAGTTGGATTGGCAACAGCTGCTCTTCATAATCAAGGAGCTATTTTGTCCTTTTTGTCATCTTTTAGAGCAAACCTGTTTCCAAAACCTTAACTGTCTATAAATCCGTATCTTCTCCACCTCATCCCCTCTTAGCTAAGCCGTTCTTGGAAGTTAAACATGTTGCATGTAATGAATTACAGGAGTACAAAGAGGGTGAGGAGGAACCAGCAGTCTTGTATATTTAAGAGCTTTGTGTTGAAAATGGAGTTTTGTGTTTTTTTGTTAGCTTAGTATAAATGATACATGCTTAAAATCCAACACTCCTTGAGCAAGTGGAGTATAATTTGTGCTTGTATACAGGAGAGCATAATAAAACATTATTGAAATCGAAACTGTAAAGTGCATAATTTATTATGATTTAAAAGCAGTATCAGGAATTTATTTTGCTCTGAACATCACTATGCTAATTGTACAAGAATAGAAATTTTGCTCTAAATGTTAAACATTTTAATTTTTTATATGTTGTACAGAACCTGCAGATTTTCTGTGTATATAAGTTTGGCATGTAGTCCACTGATTTTTCACTAATTTTGTTGTACTACTATGTGTAAAGTATTTTCAGCAATAATGTGATTGCTGTACATCCTTAAACTTGTTAGATGGAACAAGAGTGCAAACAGTACCTTAGCCTCAGTGTTCAAGGAAATCTACTACGAACCATAATTATCGTTGTAATAAACTATTTAATGTTATATTTGAAGGTTGAGAGCAATATCATTGTGGCATTAAACTTAACCCGTAAAACTTGTTGACTTGAAAATCTAAAACAAAGATCCTTAAAGAAATGTATACCTCTCACTGCATTTGTCTTGTAAGAGAGGTAGTTTTAATTTAATCAAGTAAGCTGCATATTGTGGAATGAAACTCGATAAATTATTACAGATGTTTGCAGGTATAGCTTACTGCTTTAAGTGATTCAGTTATTCAGATGTCATTTCCCTTGTGTTGCTAACCACTTCTAACTGAGACTGTTCTCTGCCATCTGACTGACTCAGAAGGCAGCTGACCCCTCCTCCTGCAAACAGCAGCAGGTAACTTAGATGGCCATCTGTTGACCCATTACTTTAGCCTTTTTGAAAGCTAAAGGAGTTGTCCCCATGCCAATTTAAATATTAGTGTGCACTTACCCCTCCAACATCTTCAGCAAATTGTCACTTTTACACTTGTGCTTAGTTTTTCATGTTACAATTCAGCAGCATATGAAGATACACAAACTGTAACAGGAGATGGTCTTAGATGAAACTTCCCAGTCATCTAACATAAATCGATATATATTAAATTAGTTTATAGGTAACAAGAAGGTAATGGTATGGTTAGTGCACTTTCATAGGGCTAACACTTCTATCACTGAGAGGAGATGGGGACACACAAGGTAGTTTATATTAAACGTGTTTTTTTTCTATCTAGAAAACTTGGAAAAATATGCTACATAACGTGAGCATGTGATCATTGAGACTGAAAGTGCAGTATCACCAAGCAGTGCTCCAAAATATTGGTGTCAGAAATGCCAGCGAGAATAAACTCAGATAAAAATACTCAGCAGATCTGGGAAGTAAAATGTCTCTCCTGTCTCCCACTGGAATGTAGCAGGATGCCTTTGAGAACCCTAAGCTCCCACTAATAGTCTTCATCTCAACAGTTTTTGGTCCATGACTGCTGATTCATATAGGATGTTATCTCTGTTCTCATTCCATGTACTAAGACAAAGTAGGGGTATAAACAAAACATTCTTGATAAGTGAAGTTAGAGTAAAGTAGGGAATGAAGGGCATATAACTACAGTGCTCTGCCCACAGTGCACATCTGCTGTTTCCTACAAGAATGGTCTGTTGTAAATGCTTAAACATTCATTTGTAGCTGTAGTGTACCTCATTACTGTAGCATTTGGACACATTTCACATTACAAACAGATGTATAAACACCCACCAGGAGCAGCAATACTGTCTGTCTTCAATTGTTTATTAGTCCACCAGGGAATAAATTGGAAAAATAGGAAGATAAAATGCAGGAAAGATTTGGCCAAAGACAGACCCTTGTATTGTGCTATGAAGGTATGCTGCCAGGAGTGAGTTCTGTGGTTTAGGAATGTAGTGTTGTATATTGCTGCATTGTTTTTGGTCTAAAGGGTAGATGTAGGACATAATCTACTAGCAAGAAAACTGATTCTCCTGCTTGATGGACTTGGGAGATCATGGGGATGTGAGGAAGAGACAAATTCAAATAACGCTAGAAAAGCAGAGTCACAAACCTGTATATCCAGACCATAATGAAAAGGTAAAATATAGGAAGTATTACTGGGGCGGGGGGAAGAAATGATACAATGCCTGGGAATCCTGGACATGCTTTTCAAAAACAAATTCCTGTTGATAGTGATTTCTAAAGTGAGAATAGAAGGCGTTATCTGATCTATGATCACAACTGAACCTATTTCTTGTAGATGGGTCCTTCCTAGATGTCAACTTCTCCAAAGTTAGGGCTCCTGTCTGGAGTTAGACCCCTCTCGAACCTTGGATCCTCTTTTCCTCCCCCAACTGCATGATATTCTTCTATATCTGATACATGCTCCGGGCTTCCTTGTGCTGGAGGGAAACTACTTCTGGTGCAGCTGCTGATCAGATGTTGGGAGAGGGCCCCTGCATTATGCAGTGTTTTGAAGGGGATCTCTTTTCTGATAAGGATCCTTTTGAAGGGGCTCCAGACCCTGTTTGGATCTCATCTTCTTGACCCCTTCTGCCATTTCTAGGGCTGACCCATTTCAGAGGTTAATATGTAGAATTTAAAGCTGATGGAGCCTAGAGTTTAGGAATTCTTTGCAAACTGATGAAAACATAGTTTTCAGAGACAGTTACACATGCCTGTTATCTGACTAGAGAAATGAATGCTTTGAAACAATAGCACATGTTGGTATGGAAGATAGATATCTCTTAAAGGGATGGAGGATAAAATAAAATTGCTTAAATAAAAATCCTAACTTTAGTACTAGTGTCTCTTGATACCTTGAGATATTAATAAAATGACATGAATAAATACAGTAAAGGTAACTTTCTTTTTGCTATGTAATGTCTGAAGAATAAACTTTTAAAACTACATGATGGTGACAAATAGAAGCACAAATACACAGTATGTTTATCATGGGGAGAGTGGCATTGGCTGCTGTAGTACCTACAATTGCATAACTGTTTTCACCCAACCTGTTTCCAGAGGCTCATGACTTGCTGAAATTTTCCAGTCTTAGTCTCAGCCCAAAGACTGAGAGTGTGTGTTTTTTGAATAAACTTGGAGTAAAACTGGTTCAGTTGTCTAAGTTATTGGTAAAGAGAGTGAAATACTTTTCTCCATGTGGAAGAATTGTTGAGATTCCTTTGAATACTTCTAGCCCAGCACTTTCTACTGCAGAAAGTTAAACTTGCATTGAAGTAGCCACAATTGATTATTCTGACATTTGGTTTGCATATGATTAAGCTATGACCCTCTCACAGAAGGTGTACTAAGTCCTTTTTGATATTTTTAGTAAGCTCAAAGAGTACAGTTAAGACTGTGCATGCATGTGTGGCATATTGATGGTGTGAAATGGTTAGGGTGGGTTGCTACATTCTGTAAGGTTTAAGACTGCTCTGTACAACTCCTTAAGTTTTCAGAAGGGCAAACTTAACTTCTAAGGACCTCCTGAAATTCATGGGAGCAGGAGTTCCAGCAATTTTGTCATCTCAGATTTTTGGGCAAGTCTTGATACTTAGTGCTTTTATTCAGACCCCAGCTCCTGAAGTCATGTGATGCTCCCTTTTGAAATGAATGTGACTAAATTTCTAGATATTTAAATTGAAGCTTGAAAACATTAATCAGGCACAACTGAGCATTGCAGCCATGTCTGCTTGAGACTGCATTCTGGGGTTAGTAGGGTAAGTGCGGTCTCCCTTCCAGCTACATTTCAGTACTGTATGTGTATGTAAGGTTCAATTTTGAACCAGAAATGGTTGCAAACATTTTAAGGGTTAGTGACTTCCCTCCAAAGTCTCAACCTGGCATATAAAAATCCCATAAATACATTGGCTTAAAAATTATGATATTAAAAATGTCATGACTTTTGGGGTGTGACTCATGACTTCTGAAAATTTGGGATTGCAATGCACTTTCACAGGTGGTAAACTCTATAGCTGAGATTATGGAATTTAGCTGCTGCTTGTAAGTTAGCAACATTGTAAAGATACTCTTCGTATTCTTTTTAAATAAGAATCTAGAAAAATCTCATCTACATTTACACGAATGTTCAGATTGCATAAATAAGCACTCAAAAGTCTTGAAATACCAAAGTGAATGTTACAATATTTTGAACAATATTTTTATGCCCATGCATGCATATACAACATGGCAGCATACATGTGTGTAGTGTCTCTCTAATTTGGAGATTTATGTCAATTGTAGGGGCTTTTAGGGAGGAAAAAATTAATGCTGAAATTTGTTTTCTCAGATATAACAATTGAAATTAGCCTTTATATGCAACTATCTAACATGATGAAAAGGGGGGATGGACAGATGGACATATGAGTGTAAACATGCATTTATTTTAACTTTCAAAATTAAATATTGCAATTTCTATTTTAAATAAATGCAAGTGCCTAAACATTTTTTTTCTTATTAGCTACAGATGTCGAACAGATGAGTTTCTCATCTCCTGGGCTTCCTATGAACTCTGTGGGCAGTAAGTACCTTTCTTTCTCTTACCCCACATGACTAGGTTGCATTTCTTTTTCATTGACAACTTCCTTTGTTTTGAGATTGCCAGTGAATTGAAATAGTACTTCAGTATAGAAGTTTTTGAAGAGCAATGCAGTAAAAAAAAGTTCACTTAAGGAGCAGGGCATTCCACTTTCAGGAAGAATTCTTATTTTCTTCCCCTCACAAAAGTGCCCTAGACCTGGTCTATACTAAGTTTTGCCATCATAGCTATGTGCATGATATATGTTTAACTGATATAGCTATGCTGGGGGAAAAAACCTTTAGTGTAGACTCACTTGATCTGGTACAAGCACTTCTATACCAATATAACTGCATCCACCCTATAGAGTTTGCTGGATTAACTATATCAGCAAAACCCGTCCCATGTAGACACGGTCTTATATGCAGACATTCTCCTAGTCATACAGACCAGGATTTTCAAAAGAGATGAAGGGAGTTGGTGCCCAGGCTTAAGTTTGAATGGATTTAGGGCATTTTAACTCCCTTATGCTACTTTAAAAATAAGCCATTACTAGTGAAGTAACTGGATTCTGAAAGTCCTAAAGTTAAGATTTTCAGTCTCCATCTAGTGGTAATTAGTATATCTGAGGACTAAATGTAAGTAATCCACTAGGTGGCAATAAGTCCTTATCAGAGACAGGAGTTTATAGGTGTAAATTCTAAATATCTAATTCTAAACAGAGGCAGCAATTCAGTGCAGATTTCTCCTGCTTTAAGACAATGTATTTAATTTGTTGGAAACTCCCTGGGGCATTCTCAAAATAGGTAAACAATTAACTGGCAGTTTATTTAGAAGATAATGGTCAAATAAGTTTCAGGGGCAACCACACAAACTCAAGAGGTTCAAAGTCCAGAGATGCTCTATCTCCTTGACCTCATTGTGCTGGGGGATTGCACCTGTTTGCACCTGAGAAATCATTTAAATCTTTGAAGAAGCTTTCACACAGCAATGTAGTTTGTGGAGAGTCAAGGGAGAGAATTATTTCAGGAGTGGGTGGGTCAGCTTTTGTGGCCTGCATCTTGCGGGAGGTCAGACTAGATGATCATAATGGTCCCTTCTGATCTTAAGTTCTATGATTCTATGAGAGTATTATAGCTATAATTATTTTTCGTGGCTTGAGCATTTAAAATATGCTACTACGGCCTGACTTTCAAAAGCATATGTGAAATTTCTTGCTTAATTAGTCTATATAATGAGTGATTGCATGGACAAATCAGACTTTTGTGTGCAATTTGGTGAGGCCTGTATCTTGATTGTTTGCAAATACAAACTGCCAGTTTTACAGGTGTAGTTGTTGGAACTGCATGTGCAAACTAGGCGCACAAACTGAATGTGCATATTTTTGAAAATCAGCTATGATGATTTAAAAAAATAGTGTAATGTTTAATCTTTATTGCCCAGCGTTACTTGGATTTATGGGTGTCACATCTCCGTAAGGCACAAAGTGTATTAAGATAAATGTAATTTTGTGTAATATCCTAGCATCTGGATATATTTGCTGAATGCTCATGGTAAGGCTGCTTAATAGCAAGAACTGAACTATGGTTTTCACATTTGTTTTTTGCATCGTGGTATTATGGGCGATGTGCTTGTCAACACTTGAGCCATCTGTTTTTCTTAGTTGATCAAATGGGGAAGGCTTCCTACTTTGCTGCTTCTTTACCAAATCCATTCAGGACTTTCAGAATTATATGAATGCAGAAGAAGATAAAACTCAGAGTTCCCAGATACTTGTTTATGCATCCAAAACTTTTACTTAAGGTCTGCAGAGCACCCATTTTATCCTTGGCTTTTTGTAGCTTATTGTGCCAGTGAATTGGGCTATCCTTTTGCTGTGACTCTCCTGGGTTATTAGGCTTCAGATTTTTGTTTAACTCAGTGTCCCTGACTAAATTAGTTTTACTAATGCATCTTTGCAGTTGAGGTGAACATGCTTTGTGTTGTGTTGGGACTGCACCTCTTCTCTACTCCCACTGAGGTAGAGCAGAACCGTCACTGTACACTGACTGTAATTGCCTTATGGAAAGCACTAGTGTGTGTGCTGCCTTCATTTCATTGTAGGTCAACATCACTTACAATGTCCTTGAAAATGTCTAAAGGAGACAGCCATATTTTGAATGAAGATCCTCCAAATTTTCTATAGAAAGAAAGCTGTTTTAAATTGCACAAGGGCAAAAACTGTATCTAAACCCAGGAATCTTGTCATTTGTTTTGCACTTCTTGAATTTTTAATTATGTGAAAACATGCCTACTCCCCAGCTGAGACCTTGCAAGCTGCTTTTTTGTAAAATCATGCTGAAATATTTATACCATGTTATAAATCTTCGAAAATAGGGTGTTTCACTGGAGCTGTACTGAGGTGGTGGTGCTAAAATGGAGGTGGTTACATTAAGCGAGCAGGGCCTTTCAGTGTGTGAGGCTTGGGGAAAGATCCTTTAAAACGCCAATTCTGCAGAGTTCTGTCTGTGGTTATCTTTACACCTGAGCAGTCCCACTGAGTTCAATGAGGATATTAATGTGTGGAAAATTAATCACATGCATAAGTCTTTGCAGGGTCAGAGCTAAAGATTCAAAATACTGTTACAAGCATTTGAAAAGAATTTGTGTGAACAATCCAGCAGTACTGTTGAGTTTCCTGTCCCCTTGGGACGTATTTTGCTTTAGAGAATTCCAGCCAAAGGGAAGTACAGCATGTGCCTTTAAAAAGAGCAGCGCCTTCCATTTTGCTGCCTGAGAAACAGGCTCTTTCAAGGGTCTTAAACCTTTAAAAGAAAATAATGTGTAGTTTCTTGTGGGTGTGGTAGAGGAGTGTGTTTTGACTCGTGTTTGAGATATGAAGGGACAAAATGGTCAGAATTCTTCTGTGGGGTGTGGAGGTGATTGTGAAAATCTGTTCATCTGTGTTTGGACAAATGATTTTATTAGATTGCAGGACCTTCAGGATCAGGCAATTTAACAGATTGCAGATAAGACAAGTCCCATATCCTTTACTTGTGTTACCAGGTGACTAGATTTCATTAGTAAACAAGCTATCCTTGAATAAAATTATGGAAAAGTGAGCACAGCAGGAACTTCAGTCCATTTCAGGATGATCATTCATGTTGTAGTAAATAAAATGGTAATATGAACAACTACAAAGTATTATGCACTATTTTCACTGGCTAGTTGGTAAAGCCTTTGGCCATGTGGCACTTTCCCAGTAAAGCCAGGCTTGGAGTGGCCACACCTGTGAGCACCTAACCATAGTCTATCACAAGCAGCTGCAAGAAGGGTTGAGGCCTGCTGCTCAGATCAACCAGAAAACAAAACCAAAAAAGGATTTTGTATGAATAGTTGGCTGATTGGATTCTAAGAGTAACTGGGCTGTTACTTTTCCTGGAGACATCCCTTCTGATAAGGTAGCTGGCTTCAGCTTTCTGGGCAGGTTTCTCTGCTTGGAGCACCTCACAAACAACCAGAGGAGTAGAGAAGCAGGCAGAAGGGTGCATAAATGCCTGGGCTATCTGGGGTTAGCTGTGCCCCTCAGTTGTATTGCTTGCTTCTGAGCCACCAGCTCTGGAGGAACACAAGGGAGAGTGTTTCATACAGTAGGGGGTAAGGGCCTTTTGGTTCATTATTTCTGAATGCTTTCCCACTCCCCCTTAAGTGACTGTCTTGTTGACTGACTGTGGTCATGTGGTTGCATATGTAACATTGCCTTGCTCATTATGGTATTCAGTGGAACAACATGTATGCTCCACATGAAGGCTTCCCTTATCTTTCCCTTGAGCAGGGGCTTAGGAAACATCAATAAAGTTCAAGAAGCTCACTTAGAGATAATTTCAAGAGTGAGCCTTTAAAATATTGCTTATTTCTATAGCATAGCAGCTTGTGTGTTTCCCTTCAGATCTCTCTTCAGTGATATCTTAGGACATGGAAGCCACTCTCCTTCTGTCTTATGCAGAAGGAGGGAACCCTGTAAGGGCAGGGTACACACCATGCTGAAGGCCTGAGATTTGACAACCTTTATTAGCACTGAGCCACTACCCCTTGGAATTACAGCCCATGCAGGGAACAATTTCATTCAAGTGTACTAGAAGAACAGATCTCCAACACAGTATCAGCTGATCACAGTCCGAGTGCAATCAGTTATGTCCTAAGAGCTAACTTCAGCCCTGATAAGCCAAGATGTACCTGTGAAAGTGTTGCAAGATATCAGTGGCCTTAATGCAAGAAAAGATACCAGATCCTCAACCATGCAACTGTCCTCAGTAGACTCAGCGTATTTGATGTTAGCATCAGCCAGAATGACCATGGTTGATGGTGTCACTGCAGGCATGTAATGAAGTGCCCAGATCTGGTTCAATCCTGTGAATTCACAAATCTCTGGGGCAGCGCCATGGGTGGTGCCGGGTGGGGTCAGGGCATGCACACTTTCACCCCTTGATGGAGAGCTTGAGAGCACAGTGTGCCCAGGTATTTTTGTCCATTCTGGAGACAGGGCTGAAGCACACATTTAAATGTGTGCATTTAAATGTAATGAACAACTGAAGGAAGGCCAGATCTGTTCGGTTGACTTTTCTCACAGTCAAACCACTTCATGCTCAGGATCCGGTACTGACTGCACATATGGAATGCCTCTAGCCACTCCAAGTCTGACTGTAAGAGGTTATAGGTTTCTGGTCTATATAGCAATACAAGTACTGTAGTATGCAGGTTTGATAGACCCTGAACTTTGTCTCAGCACAAACATGTTTTCTGAATCCATTAGCAAGCCTTGGACTTCACATTGGAGGTGGCAAGCCCTGTTTGTCAAATGTCCAGTTTGCTGCAACTGTTTAACTCTGCATCATCAACACTCTCCATGGTACATGGACCCCCCCCCCCCACATCCTGCACTGGTGATTCTGGTGACCCAGCTCCAAGGGTTCTAGAGCTTGGTCTTCTGCTATGAGATGTTCAACCCCATGGTATAGGCAATGTCTTGGAGGGTGGGCCTTAAACTCTGTGAAACCATACTACGGGTGTTTAATAGTCTCTCTTCCTGGACGAAGGAACGAAGGGGAGGGAGAATCTTCTGTATTCTCAAGCATTAAAAATAAGTAATAAGCTTTGTAGCAGGTGGTTAAGCAGGCAAAGGATAGTAGAGTGTACATCCCAAGTGCTGAACTCGAATTAATGTGCAAATTAGATACAGTTAACTCTGGCCTTAACAGAGACTGGGAATGGTTGGGTCATTACACTAACTGAATCTATTTCCCTATGTTAAGTTCTCCTTACACCTTCTATGGGCCATCTTAATTATCACTTCAGAAAGTTTTTTTTCCTACTGCTGATAGCTCATCTCAATTGACTAGACTTTTCCTGTTATGCATACTTCCACCTTTTCATGTTCTCTGTATGTATAAATATCTCCTGTCTGTGTGTTCCATTCTATGCATCCGAAGAAGTGAGCTGTAGCTCACGAAAGCTCATGCTAAAATAAATGTTAGTCTTTAAGGTGCACAAGTACTCCTGTTCTTTTTAGGCTCTGTCTTGTTAATCTGTTAGGCCCTACTCCAGGAGGGAGGTATATTTTCAGCAAAAGTCTTTTTACAAATGGAGATTAATAGGCTGTAGCTACAGCCTGTTCTCCCATGGCCAAAATAATCACTTTTTCTTCTGTTCATAATGTTCTTCAGGACAATTAAATAAAAAGTAAATGTCAGAAATGAGCTAGAATGTCCCTGCCTTGTCCAGAGATCCTGGTTGTCTTGTATCCAATTCAGGAGGCAACCACTGCTAAGTTAGACCCAGCCCACAAGAAGGATCTGTTCTCAGGGGTCAAATTCCACATGCAAACCCTGTAGCTAGATTAATTACTCTGGATATTTAAGAGGTATGAATTTAAATCGGATATTCAGCTGTTTGTATCATCTTCATTCCTGAGAAAGTATTCTATAAACAGCGCATCTTCAAGGGCCTGGTCCGTAAATGAGGCATAGTGCTAAGTATTGGTATGGATGAACCTAATCAAGACAAGGGAACATGTCTTGTTTGGAGTTGTTCTAATAAAGTCTTAGTATGGGCCAAACCCTCAGATGCTCTAAAATCAAAGTGGTAGACGTTTCTAGCTCACTAGAGATGGCGGGATTGTCGTCTTAACCAGACATACAATGTCCTAGAGTGTCCTTGTTTTGCAACACTACACCAATGAGATCTCCCTCTTGGGACCTAAATCTTGTATTAAATACCCTGTCTAAAGCATCCTTTTGATTTCTTGTAAAAAATAGACTTAGATTTTTTTATCTTTAAATGTTGTCATCCTGGTTTCAATATCTTTGGCAAAGAGTGTTTTCGGGGGGTAAGGTCTTACTGTGGAACAGCAGTCCCACACCTCTCATGATAGCAAAGTTGTGTTAGGATTTAACACAGCCTTGATTCCTCAAACAAACCTAAGTACAAGAAATGTCGTCTTCTATACTTTTCTGCCCACATGCAAAAGACCATTTTAAACAAAAATCCCAATCAGTGGAACAAAAACAAACAAACGCCTGCCCCCCCGGCATAACCTTGCTGTCAAAAAAGCTCTAAAAATCAACCTTTAATGCTAAGTACCCAAGTCAGAAAAATCTCTAGCTCTGTTGGCCTGCAACATCTATCATAAATAAACGAGGGGGGGGGGGCGCAAGCTGCCAAGTGGCACACTTCAGAAGCATTCAGAGGTAGAAACTGCATTCCCCTTGACTGTTTGTGCTCGTTCATTCAGAGCCAGGAACCCTCCTGGCCTGAATGATCATTTAAAAAACAGATGTGTAGGGTGGCCAAATGGTCAAGTTGACATAACTTCCTTAAGTTTTAAAAATTAAGGGTATAGGCCTGATCAGTCCCTGCTGTTGGAGGGAGGGCTCTGCATCCTATGTTTACCCAGTAAATTGATACATGTTTTTAAAAAGTCTAGCCCATTCGTCCTTTGTTTCTTGGCCTGGTGACATGCTGCAGTTCGACATCCCATTGTGATGGATCTGTTAAATAGGAAATATTCAGTTAAATTTCCCCTTCTTCTGGCAGGAAGTCTGCAGATCCAACATACCTGGCACAAAGATTATAGTTCTGACAGTTTAAGCCTTCCTCAATCTACTGTACAGGCACTAATGTATGTATATAAATAAAATATCTTTCATTGGGATGAAATTTGAATTTCCTCTGCAGTTGGAAGTGATTATGAGTTTGCTCATTACCAGTCCGACAGCTCTGTTAGGTGACAATTGGGGGAGTATCTTGCTGTGAAGAGCCCTTACCTGCTGGAGTTCAGTGCTTTCACCAGCAGTTCCACGGAGTCTCCTGGGGATGCAGAAAGTGTCACTGCAACTCAGTTTGTGGGAGGGAAAATACATTTTTGGGGAGTGGTGCTACAAAATATTTGTGACAAGCAGCCACCTGTATTCTTGTCTGGAACCCTAATATAGATTTTGTAGGGCTTTTATAAATGGCTTTAATTGACTATTAAAAATCAAAACTTAGATTTTCTCATCACTGCCTCTCCTGGAAAAAAACAAACCTGTTGTATTCACTTGTTATGAAGAAGAGTCCTGCCTGGCAGTGTCTGCTTCTTGTTGAGTCTGTCTGGCATTCTTTTTTTGGTGCAGTAGATGAAAACCTCTCAACACTTTTTTAGATGTGAGGTTCGTAGGTAACATTTCAAAGCTAGTTGTGATGTGTGGGGAAAAATATTCTAGTATGGTATTTAGCACTAAAGTTAATCAATTACCCATTCTTACGCTTCACTTTTCTATCAATAATATGCTTTACACAGGTGTAATTTCTCTTCAAAAACACCTTTCTTAATGCACAGCGGCATACATATAGTACAAGATGTACAATACTTTAATGCTGCATGTCAGTGAGAAATTCAGACCTATACAGAACTGTATGAGCAACAGTTTATTTTGGCCATATCCCATACTTTGTGTTTCATATGTATGTTGTGGGGTATTCCCCTCATAATTCTCTTGAAGCAACATGTTGCTTGAAGATAGCTGATTGGGAGAACTGCTTCAGTTCAGACTACTTGTGAAAAGAATCCTGAGAGAAGTGTCTGCCTTTGTGTGCAGGCTGAAGTCTGGAATCTGCCATGTTGGGGGCTAAAAGATTCTTTTTACACTGCATCAAAAAGTATGAAAGGAGCCTCTTGCTTGCAGTGTTGCATGAGAATTGGTGTCTGAAGGGTTTTAAACAAAATAGTTCATACTTTCAATGAACATACCTATGTTCAGTTATGAGGCCTACTCTCTGCAAGGGTTACAATGGCTCCTTTCATCAAAAAATTGGAGTTGTTTATAAACATTAAACCTTACAACCTCCTGGGCAGCTAGTTGGTAAATTTTCATGCAGAGAGACAGAGCTTAAGTAACTTACCTTGATGTTCCCCCAAGAGCCAGTGGCAGAACCAGGAGTCCTGATTCATCCTGTGCTGTTACCACTAGACACAGCTTTAAAAATACAGTAATCCAGAATGTAGCCCCTATTGAACAGAAAATATGAGCCATCTTTTCTTGGCACAAAACACTTGCATGAATTTGCAGTCTCTTAGATATCTGGTCCGCAGTTTGCATTCATTGATCAGTGAGTTGATACAAACTAAAACCCACCGACAGCAATGAATGTTGATTGCAGCCATTAGATGCTTAAGCTGTGCAGTAGTATTTCTTCAGATACAGTCCAGTCTGTAGTTCTGTGGAGTAATTAATAAAACATCAACACTGTCCCAACTTGTATTTAGCTTAGACACTCTGGTTACCATCCCAAGACCTGAAGAGGAGCTCTGTGAAGCTTGAAAGCTTGTCCCTTCCACCAAAAGAAATTGGTCCAGTAAAAGATATTGTTTCACTTACCTTGTGTGTCTTCTGTCTTCCAGGACACACACATTATTCCAATAAGGGTCTTATTACCTTGGTACAGTGTGTAAAGTACATGTAGATGGAGAAAATAGAAGAACAGTTGACTGACTAGTTCTAAAGTCTATACAAAATGGGGTAATTTTAAAATTGTTTTGCACAACCATTTTATTTTTGCGCCACAGATCTTTCAGGCATCTACCTACCTGCATTGTCTTTGAATTGTCCTAAGGCTTGATACTTAGATAAATTCTCATGGTTGCTCTGTTGCATTTAAGAACATAGGGTGGGACTTTCAAATACACCTGAATAATTCAGGTGCCTAAATTCCATTGACTTTAAATGAGATGTGTGCTCATAAGGAATTTAAAGATTTTTTTTGTTTGTTTTGAAAATCCCGCCCGTTGTCTCTTCACTTTTTGGCTACTAAAAAATCATAGGTGATCACAGCTGCATTTATATATGCCAACTACCTTCTATAAGTTCTCAGTTTACCCTTTCAGTCTAGCCATTTCAGAAGGCCAGATTCTGGCCAGCTAAAGATTTTTAGGCTTGTTCTGTACTAGAAATGCATGCTAGTATAACTATTCTGCAAATTGTCCTGATGTAGATGCGCCTTAACCTGTCAAAAGTGCTTCTGTTGGTTATTCCAGTTCCCCGTAGCTATAATGGCAAAAGCACTTCTTTTGCTGATATAACTGTCTACACTAGGGCTTTTGCAAATGCAGAAATATAAAAAATCACACCCCATCTGACACTAGTACAACTGGCAAAAGCTTTGTGTGTAGATCTGGCCTTAATTGACAGCTATAGGTCAGTTGACCACTTTTTTGAACAAAAGAAAGGGGAATGGCTAATATGCTTTTGGAAAAGGGTCTGGCAATGCTGCTTAACTTACTCATGAAGGTATTGTGATGCACACTTGGGAAAGGCAGATAATGCTTTTCATGAAAAATTTGCTCTTCTGTCTTCTGTATCAGAAGTTTGGAGTAAAACGCATTTTCTGAGACTTCATACTTAAGACAGATCCATTTTCTTTACATCTTTATCATGATAGCCTAAAACTCCTTTGGTGCCAAGAATAAGTGGTTTTTTTTTTTGGTAAGGATGCTGCATATTAATTGACCACTTACTGAGAAGAAATTTTATACAAATTTAGAATATTCAGAAGCAAAGACAAACATCCTCCAGAATTCGCTCCATAATTCCTAGCCTTTTTCAGTTTTAAAACTGAGTTTTGCTTTAAAAGGAGGGAAGGGCAGTAAAAGATGTAGTTTAATTTTTGTTGGATCTTCAGTTGCAAAGTTCTGTAAGGCACAGCCTGCAATGCCAGACACAGGGCATTCATTTTAAGATTGTTTGGTACAACAATCTAACTTTTAACCTAAGTAATCTCTTTATTGGCTTCCATAATCCTTGCAAAAATAACCCTCTCCCTCCCACCCACCCTCTGTCTCTTCTTTTAAAGCATTTTGTGGGTACAGTGGTATATATGATGTTCTAAGCAGGGTGGACAGGGTGCCCTGTGTCTGGTTGTTTGCTGAGGTGATTTTACATTTAACTATCCCATGAAAGGAGCTGAACTTTCTTCCCCAAACAGTTGTCTTGTGACAGTGTAAGATGGAGGGACAGCTGGGTTTAGTAATATGGAATTCAGTATTCTTGGTTAATACTCCTGGTGAGCAGTTGGTGAGGATTAGGGGAAGCAGGTTCACAAGAACAAATTAAATGACATTCCAAAGCTTTTCCAGCAAAGCTCAAATTGCCAGCCCAAATGGGAAGTAGTTTTCCATTCTGAACTAGTTTGCATCACATTTCTTTTAGCACAACATTCTCAAATTTCGTTTCCAAATTTTACTGTTCATTTGTGGACATGTTATTGCTTCTGTATCAGCTGTGTGCAAAACTTTCCATTACTTTCACTCAGACTTTCTTTTGTTGAAATCCCACTTAATGTGTTTAAAAACCAAAACAAAAATGTAACAGTTTAATGTTTAAAACCGAAGACATCCTTTTAAAAAATACATAGATACTTATAAGGAGGGGCGGGGGTTTAGGAATCTCAACTAGTCTTTGTTCACAATGTAAAATGTTACATCATGACCTGTTAATAGCAACCAAATGTAATATATATAAAGTTCAAGTTTTCCATTTAGCAATGTGTCTGTGATAAACCTCAAGGTACAGTCAACGGTCGATGGTTTTTTCTAATTCTCAAACTCACCGACAGCGTTGAATGTTCACTGAAGCTATCTGAAGGCTGCTACGTGCATACATACGCCCTACATAGTTTCCATGCATCTGTTTTCCCTGGGCCAGCAGTGGAAACACTGCTGAGGGATCCGCATTCTTTATTGCAAGGTCTTGAATAGCAGTATTTTAATTATTAAATGGAACTGTGTAGCTGAGGGCTAATGAATCGCAGGCATGTAAGACTGCAGTTCTTTATACAAAGATGACTTGGACTACTGCTTAGAATTGTTCTGAATGTTCCAATTGGTAACTGTACAGTAAACAAATGCCCTTTCTTATCCAATTAAGAAGTCTAAATATTTAAATAGGGAAGTACTTAATGTATTTTAGGCTTCATTTTAAAGTTTAAGTAATTTTAAATCTATAAACCAAACTCAGGATGGAAAAAACCAAAACAGCTTTTCTTTATTTTCATTGAAAGGGTACACACACCTGCCTCAGGTCTTTGGAGAACTTTTTGTTCTGTTGCTTTTAAAACACATTTGATCTTTAGTGGCTGTGGAGGACTGAATTGAGAGCTCTTCAGAACATATCAATCTCAATTTGTTTGTCTACATGCTCTACTACAAATAACATGAAATGGGGGAGGGAAGGGAGAGACTGACCACTGCTTCCGCAGTTGCTTAATAATGGTGAGAATCAGAACTTTACCCTGAAATAGTTCCTATTGGCTCCAGTTAAAAGGACACTGTCAACTAGAATTTCTTAAATTCTTTAAAAATGTGTAAAGGCTTTTCTGCTCCGCTGTTGATGTTTAGAAATGTCTTTTGGGCACATGTGAAATCAACACCACAAAACATGCCTAGCCCAACTCTCCCTCCTTTTGTGTGTTTGCCTTTGCCTGGTACCGCTTGGGTTTCAGTTTTGTTGCTTCTGTTACTGATTGATAAACCTTCTTGCAGGACCTGAGGAAGTGGGCAGGTAAACTTCAAGAGCTCCACATGAGCATTGTAGCCATGCTAGCACGAGAGAGGAAAAGCAACTATCCATCCATGAAACAGAGATTGACTTATACACAGGGTGGGATTTCCAAAAGTGCACCATGTTGGACTTTGACTTCAATGAAAGCAAGAATTAATGGATGTGTTGCCATTCACTCCAGTGGGAGCAGAGTTAGGCCAATACTGAAAGCTTTTGGAAACCCCACCCAAAGTAAACAACCTGAAAAGAAGAAAAAAACAAGTTGTGGGTATTGCTGATTTAAAAAAAACAACAACTTTCAGAAGGAAGTGTGATTTTCCCCCCACCCACCCACAGCTCCATCCCCAAGTTATTGGTATCCCTTCAAATTTTAGGTTGAACATGTGAAAACTTCTGCCTAGAAAGTTCATGATTTAGATTAAATTAATTACATACTTTTGTATTCAGCTTTTAGCTGCAAAAGGATTTGTTTAAATTCTCCCTAAATTGCCATATTCTTCCATCTGCCTAATTATCCTAACTCTTTCAAACTATGCAAACCATCTGGAAGTGATCTCTGCCAGTTGCTTAAATTGTTGTATGCGGTGTTGTAGCTGTGCTAGTCCCAGGATATGAGAGACACAGGGCTTTGAAAGAAATCTGTTGCTTTACCTGCACTCACTGTGGTGTGACTACAGTGTGTGTGTGTGTGTATACACCCATGCGTGCACACATCAATAGTCAAATAAGGATGTTATGAATTTAAAACTTGTGCTTTTATTTTTAGTGGAGCACATTTACTGTAGCCCCAATGACTGTTTTTAAAAACAATCTGAATTTCCAGTGCACGTAGGCATAATTTGGAAAGTTAGACTGACTTGATGAGTATTTTGGCTAACAAGATATTTTAAGCCTTTTCATTTTCCTCTGTACATGGTGATTGAGTAAGATCTGCCTTTTGAAACTAATGAGGGCCTTGTTTCCAGAGTACGGTTTGGAGTATTCTAGAATTATACATTGTAAGTTTCTGCATTTTGCAAGCAACACTTACACCAAACTTCAACTGAGATACAGAAACAGTCTGCAAATCTGACACTGTTAACAATTCCCATTGTTTAGGGCACATTTGTAGCCATTGTCTGGAATGGGGATCTGGTGGAAAAAGCAAACAATTTGGACTAATAGCAACCAACACAAGAAATTAGAAGTGTCCATGAAGCTGGTGCTACAGAACCAAGTAGGTGGAACCCTTAACCATTAGCTGTATATCATAGGTGCTGTGGGCAGCATAAACTAGGGGAGCAAAGCTCAAATAAAGAAGCACAAGATAGAATTTCAACCTTTAATGTTCAATTTTGGATTGGTTAAACTATATTGTTTAACTCTTCTCCTTTGTCCCGTCTCCTGTATGCCAGCTCTTCTAGCTGACGTCATCTGCTTCTGGTCACTGTCACATCTCCCCACCTCTCTTCCTGCAAGTTTGATGGTCTGAATTTCAATGGTATTTACCAGGGGTCGGCAACCTTTCAGAAGTGGTGTGCCGAATCTTCATTTATTCACTCTAATTTAAGGTTTCGCGTGCCAGTAATACATTTTAACATTTTTAGAAGGTCTCTTTCTATAAGTCTATAATATATAACTAAACTATTGTATGTAAAGTAAATAAGGTTTTTAAAATGTTTAAGAAGCTTCATTTAAAATTAAATTAAAATGCAGAGCCCCCCCGACCGGTGGCCAGAACCTAGGCAGTGTGAGTGCCACTGAAAATCAGCTCGTGTGCCGCCTTCGGCACCCGTGCCATAGGTTGCCTACCCCTGGTATTTACTGTACATTTTAACAACCTACATTTTGTTCCTTTGCTCTGGACACTACACTAGCTCCATTTCTCTCAGGATAAAGTCCAAAGTCCTCTGTGAGCTGGGCTTAAGTTTTGACCAATATAGTTGGAGATCAAAACCCATCACAAAAACTATACTCATTAGAAACAATGGGATTATCAGTGACAAAGATAAGATTCACAAAGGATAAGCAGTAATCTTTGCAACTATCCTGTGGTTGTGGATCTTAATTTTGAACAAAATATAAAATCCATCTTTTCCCCAGACCCCCACACATTTAGAAAAAGCAGAAACAACCAAAATCCTATTAACCTTCAGGGGTGGAGTGGGATGGGGAGGAGAACGTAAAGCTGCTGTGCTACTTTATCTAATCTCTAGGGGGTACTTGTATGCTACTGAGATGAGCATGTTATAAACATCTAGATAGAATTCCTTTATCCTGTGTTGTCTTTGACACCCTTTTCCTCTTCCTGTTCTGACAGTGGTTCCCAAACTCTTTAGTACTCTTAACTCCATATCACTTCACACCATTGCCTTAGCAGACATCTGTCCTTTTTTTCCATCCATTTTCTTTTTTTTGGTCTCTTCTTTCTTGTCTCTTGTTCTCTCTCTCCTCCTCCTCCCCCCTTGCTTTATTCCATTCATGGCTTGCCTTCCTTGTATTCCTTTCCTGCAGTTGGGGACTTCTTCATGGCTTTGTGGTACTGTTATCTGTGCTCTCTTTACTGAGCTAATTACCTGGGGATAGTAAAGAGAAGCTTGGACTGGACAACTGCTGCCTGAGTCTATGTGAGCATCTTTGGCCATCTGCATTAGTAGCCAGGAGAATGGAGGAAAAATAAAGGTTAGATTATCAAGGGGGTTGTAGTGGAGGACTGGGTCCAGGGTTGTATAACTTTATCTGGTCCATGACTTCATAGATTAGTGACACCCTCTAAGGTTAGGAGATATTGTCTGCATTGAACTCTGAGGATGCATAGTGCACTTGCTTCGTTTGTATCCTGTTACAGAATCTCTCATATTTAATGCGTTAAAGCCAACCAATGTTGGCAATCTGCTGGCTCAGTTGATATTTAACTGGCTACTAAATACAAGTAGTAAGGCCACACAAAAACGTAAACACCTATCTCCATATATCCATTCTGTATAAACTGCTCTCTATCTCAGAACAGATTTGTGTGGTTCAACCAATCAACAAATGACTTGCCTTCTTTCACAGCTGCATCCATCAGCAAAATGATTTAAACATACTCTATATCAGACACTGGCTAATAAAAATAGCCACCACAATAAAACAGTGTTATCGCCAGCTTTGGAAATTGTTTTCCTCTGACAGCAGGTTATCCTGTGACTGTACCTGCATACAGTGTAAGATGCTAAGCTATCCCTGATTGCAGAAGCTTACATTGCAAGGTGTTGCATCTATTTATAGACACTAGCTATCAGTCAGCAACTCTCTGCTATTAGTTATTGATTCCGAATGGTCATTGCAGGTGAAAATCTTTTACAAAATTCTAATGAATTTACTGTATTGGCAGACATGCAATAAATCTGACTGCCAAGGCAACTTGCTTTTTTTGGCTATGTGCCTAGCAAACACAGGCTATTGATGCCAGCTAATTTTTATTTATATAAAATTCCGGTTTAGGGAGGCATTTAGTTACCAGTTAGAAATAAAAGTAAGCTTACCAAAAAGGTATTGTAGGAAAAAGCGTGGGTCAAGGAAATAGCTTATTTTCATGTGGGATTTTAAATGCATCTTCCATGCATCTTAAGTGAATTTATCTAAAGTTGAGAGAGCTAGAAATTGCAATTCATTTGGATATAAAAATGTAGTTAGTGACAATCTTCAAACTTAACCATTTGCTATCTGGGAACTCTGTTTTTAAGAAATAAAACTTTTTTGGGTAGGGGGAGGGGATACACTGATTTTTAAAGGTTCTCTTCACATTGAAATGTTTTGCAGGCTGTACTAAAAATAACATTTGAAATAATCATATTTGTAACTTCTAGGAACACTGAGCAGCTCATTTCCCTCATCACTTGCACAATGGCTTTCAGGAGTCCAAGGATTGTCTTTGGAGTTCATTTGTGAATCCAAGTGAAATACAGTATATATTTTTGTATCTCCTGGAAGCAAATGGACTTAGGCCACCAATGCAGGTGGTGATTTTTATATTAATCTCAGCTCTTCAACAGGAAAGGGTTTTTGGACTAATCTGTTTATACCTTTAAATTACTATTTAATGTGTTCTAATCTGTGCATATGATCTTTACAGTAAGCAACTATAGAGGAACACAGCTTTTAAGGTTCTATTGTATTAAGCTTCCATTTTTAAATAAAAATTGATTCATGGAAAGTCATGTATTCTCTGGGACTACTGATTTTTCTAAAGTGTGTAAATTTAGATTTGTGTTAAATTTAATTACAATGTATTAAGATCGATAAATTTCATCTTTGCTTTATAGGATTAGCATTGGCCAGTGTGTATTGTAGCACTGTGACACAGTTATGGTTCAGAAGACGTGCATTTTAAGTCATTTTTTTCAGGCAATGAGTGGAAAAATTGCCCCTTTAGACAGAAGTGTATTTTGCTCATTCTTAACCTGAAGATGAATATTTTTGTGGTGTTTGATTCAACAATAGCCAAACAGAATTGTCATAGCAGTAAAAAAACACATTTTTTGTTTCGTTTCCCAATCTGTTTAAAAAAAAAAACTTTAAAATTCTTCAGGATTTTTTTAAAGGTTGAGTAACAAATTTGCTTTTCATGCCTCTGATGTGTTTGAAGAAATTAAGTGTAAAAAATGAACATTGCAAGAAAGTACATGCTATACTTCGTTTCCCACTAATCTTCTGTAATGCATAGAGGTTCCATATACAATTTGTGTGGACATTGATAAACTTTGGCAAATACTATACTATACTTACTTGAAAGAAGTGTCTCAGATATGAGGCAAATAGGTAAAAATAAATTAAATAAATATACACACACACACACACACACACACACACACACACACACACACACACACTAGGTGCTACAAGTATGCTAAAAGTAACATAGGCATGTTAGACATTTATTGGCACTAAATGAATTTGTCTTGTAAAGCTAAATCCAATGACAGGATCACACCTATTGTGTGAGGCACATTCACTTGCTACATGGAATTGTTTTGCTCTAACTGTTAAAATGACTGAAATTTTTTATACCGATTTAAGAAATACATATCAGATATACACCCTTTCTTAGAGATCAAGAGGAAGATGTCAGTAGCTGTTGGATTTGTGAATGCTTCTTACAGTGCAGTAAGATTTCAGGAGATTTCTCTGCAGTTGAGAAAGGTGTACAGCATAAGAGTATTTTCAAAATCTGAAAGCTTAGTTTACACTTGAAACAATTATTGTCAAAGCTATACTTCCCTAGTGATTTACACTGATGTGCCAAATCTTAGAGAAAGTGCCGCTTTTTAAATATTATGTTCCTTCACCACCTGAAGCTGGCCCAATGATTGTAACAGACCTTGTCCTCCACACGTGCCTTGCCATTTCTGGCTGCTTCAAAAAACTACAGTGTCTTGAATAATTTTTCCTTCCTCGTTCTCGTCCCACTCCTTCCCATTTAAATTACTCTGATAAAAAACTAAGGCATTTATTTACTACTAAGTATGAAGCTACCTGTGCAAACTTGCTGGATAGCCAAAGCACATTGCTATTCATCAGGATGCTTAGTAAAAGACTGACAGTGCCAGAGCCTACTAATTACACTTCTGCTTTAGTGATACCGGCATAATTCCATGACAGTGTAAGATATGTTTGAGAAAAGGCTCTGCTTACTTAAGTGCCAAAAAGTTTGTCAAAACACTTAACTTCCAAACAGCTTTCTTTAAAGTACATTGGACTAAAACTTCATGCTAACCAGATTGTTTGTTTGCTGGAAGAATGCTATAGGACAGCAGTTGACTAGGGACCTACTAATCTTACTAGTTAAGATGTAAGGTCAGAAGTACAAGGATTTCTCTGGAAAGTGTGTATGTGCGTGGGGGGGGGAGCAGAGGTTGGGGATTTTTTTTTTGGACATGCATTAATAGCCTGGCCTTAGCCTCTTTCTGTGAAGTAATAACTATGCCCATTTATCACATTTATGCTGGGATCCCAAAATGTAGACAAACCATTAAGACTCACTACTACCCTGCTGTTCAGATAAGCGTAAACTTTTTAATTTGGTCAGTCTCTCTCTCTCTCTCTCTCTCTCTCTCTCTCTCTCTCTCTCTCTCTCTCTCTCCTTTTATTTATTGTGTGTGTGTGTGTGTGTGTATATATGTATACACACACACAATTTGTAAATATTCCAAAAAACACAGTAGGCACAAAGTTTGTGATTTGCCGCAAGGTCAGCCAATGAATCAATGTCAAAAGAAAACACAAATTTCCTGATTCCCTGTTCTGAGCTTTAAACACAGTCATTATGTTTAGCCTTTAGGTGAGGTGGGGAGAGTCTTTCTTGTATGGCAAAGAAAGACTATCGTATATACTCAATCACAAGCTGATTCGTTTATAAGATGACCCCCCACCCCCCCCAATGGATAAGTAAAAATGGAAAAATTTTATAACCCATTCATAAGCCGACCCTATAATTCAGGGGTCAGCAAACTTTGGCTCCTGGGCCATCAGGATAAGCTGCTGGGGGCCCGAGATGGTTTGTTTACCTCAAGTGTCTGCAGGCACGGAGGTAAACCTAAGTAAATAAGTGTCCCGTTGCGCCAGCTGCTTACCCTGATGGGCCGGGACAGTAACTGGTGGAGAAATTTTTTGGGGGAGAGAAGCTGGGAGTCAGGGGAGTGTAACCCCTGTGACCACTCCCCACATGACCCCACCCCTAACCCGGACCCCCCACACTGTCCCCATCCCTTCCCACCTTATCTGGGGAGGATGTCTCTCTGGCCTGGATGGAGCTGCTCCAGGAGGCTGGGTAGCGTGGCCACAGTCGGCTCCAGCGGGTCAGCCCAGGTGGCGCGGCCACAGCATGTTCCAGCGGGCTGGGCCAGGTGGCATGGCTGCAGTGTGTTCCGGTGCCCTGGCGGCACGGCCAAGCGGCACGGCTGCAGCCTGCCAGCCCCGGAACTGCAGCTGCTTCGGAGGTTGGAGGGAGAGCAGTGTGGCCAGAAGCAGAGAGACTCTGGCCCCGTCTCTTCCCTTCTGACTCTGCTGGCTGTGCTGCCTCTCCATGCTCCCTCTGTTGTGGGAGGGACTGTGTCCCACCTCTCCCTCTCTGTACCCGTTCATAAGCCGGCTTATGAATGAGTATATACAGTAATTTGTCTGAAATTCCAGGCCTCCTCTCAACTGCTGATCTCGTAAAACAAAGGAAATGGTGGGTCCACTTTCTGGGTGCTTTCCTTGGTTATGAAAATGAGACACTAACACACAGGTCCTCAAACATTTAAACACCTGTCTCCCAATAATTTCAATATTAGGCACCTAAATACCATTGAGCATCTGGGCCTCACTGATGGCACTGTTCCCTTGTGGAGTCTCTTATGCAAAGTGGCTATTTTAAGACTATATTGTACAGCAATGTGTTTTACAGATAGAAGACGGCATGGCAGTAATGCTGAAAAGTGTGGGTTGGATACGTGCTTGTGAAAATTGTCAGTCTGTGTATTTTGCCTGTGGTCTGTGGAGCAAAAACTCAACTTGCATCTGTCTGTGCAGAAAAAGGCTCGTTGAGTGTGTCTTTAATGGGGCAAGCAGCAAGTAATGTGACAGGAGTGGAGATTACATGAAGGGATTTTGAAGTGATTCAGAAACTGACAGGTGGTAGAAAGGAACATACTAACAAGGGCATAAGTAATCAGTTGGATTTTTCTTAAATGAGTATATGCGAGTTAGAAATGTATTCAAATTGACAGGCTTCATGCCTAATTCAGGAAACAGTTGTGCATTTTCCTTTGAATTTAAGACTAAAATGAATTCCCATTTCCTTTCCTCCTCCTTTTGTAAAGGCAGCCTGTATCTTCTTCTGCTTTGTGTTTGAGAGCTGTGTAATAATCCAAATGTGGAAATCAGCTCGTGTGCATCTCGTAAGAGCCAAGATTATCTGTTATAGAAAATGAATGTTTATCGTGTTTGAGACTCTGACATACAAATAACTTTAACTGCTAGTCTATAAAGGGGTCTTTTCTGTGCCAACTAAATTAACAAAATGTTTCCTATGCATTGCACATGCATGTACATGTAGTATCAATAAATAGTTCTGGTTTTGTATTTGGGAAAACAAGATGGTCATCTTATACGATGAATATTTTCCATGCCAAAAGTAACTCAGGAGGATATTAAACAGCAGCTACTAACGTTAAGATATGTCTGTATTGCAGTCTTGGTGTGCTTGCAGCTTGTGTAGATACACCTGAGCTAGCTTTATTTTAGCCCAGGTACTGGAGTCGTGGATCTATGGCAGTGTGCACTTCAGCATGGGCTATACAAACCCATCCAGAACTCAGGGTAATTACTCACGGGGCTAGCCTGCACTGACGCATGCACTGCTCTGAGAGCCACACTTACTTGTACGGATAAACTGCATCCAAGAGTTTTAAAAGAGCTGGTTGAGGAGCTTTTTGGACTATTGATGAGCTCTCTGGACTATTAATATTAATTTCTGATCAGTCTTGGAACACTGGGAAAGTTCCAGAGGGATCTAAGAAAGCCAATGTGTCAATATTTTAACAAGGTAAATTAGAGGACCTAGGGTAATCATAAGCCTGTCAGTCTGACATCAATCCAAGGCAACATAATGATCTGGGACTTTATTAATAAAGAATTACAGGAGGATAATTAATGCTAATCAACACGGGGTTCATGAAAAAACAGATTTGGTTAAAAATAAGTGATGTAATGAGCTTAGATTTCTGTAATGCGTTTGACTTGGAAATTCAAAACATCTTGATTAAGAAAATGTTTTTGTATCGTTCTAATGTCACACATTCAGTGGATTTAAACTGGCTAACTGATAGTTCTCAATGTAACTGTAAAGGGAGAATCATTGAGTGTGTTTCTACAGTGGTTGTTTCTTGGCTCCTTTGCAATTTAACATTTTTATCAATTACTTGGAAGAAAATTTTAAATTATTACTGATGAAGCTGGCTGACCCAAAGACTGGGAGAGCAGTAAATAATGAAGAGGACTGGTCACAGATTCAGAACAATCTGGATTACTTGGTAAGCTGGATGCAAGTAGACAGTGTTTCAAAGTGGCCAAACATAGTCATAAATCTAAGAATGAAGATCATACTTACAGGATGGGAAACTCTATCCTGGGAAGCAGTGATTCTGAAGTAGGCTTGGGGGGCAATGGTAGAGAAATTAACTGAACACAAGCTCCCAGAGGAATTTTGTCACCAAAAGGGCTAATCAGGTTCTTGCATATATAAATGGGAATATGGCGTGGGAGTCAAGAGGTTATTTTACCTCTGCATTTGCACTTGTGCAGCCACTATTAGAATACTGTGTTCTGTTCTAGTGTCAACACAAGTCCAGAAGGATGTTGAAAAATTTGTAAGGGTTCAGAGAGGAGCCACCAGAATGAGTGCAGTTTGGAAAACCTGCCTTATGTTGAAAGACTCAGTGAGCCCAATGTATTAACCTAACAAAGAGAAGATTAAAGGGTGGCTTGATCAGTCTGTACCATATGGGGAAAGATTGTCAGGTAGATTACAGTCCTCTATCAATAAAGGCATAAAATAATCCAATGACTGGAAGGTGAAGCTAAGCAAATGGGAATTATTCGCAGTGAGTGTAATTAACCACTGGAACAAGTTACTAAGGATTGTAGTGGATTTTCCAACACTAGAAATTTTAGAATCAAGATTGAATTTTTTTAAAGAGATGTTCTGATTCAAACAAATTAATTCAGGGATGTCCTATGTATGGCCTGTTAAGCAGGAAGTCAGACTAGATGATCACACTGGTCCCTTCTGGCTTTATAACCTATGAATCTGGATTCCATGCACCTCCTAAGACGAGAAATGCATTCACAAGAATGTGGCAATAATACACACATGAAACTGATACTGTACTTTTGTTATTTGACAAGAGAAAGGTAAATAGTCCTTCAACTGCTTTGCAATTGACTTCTGTATTTAAAAAAAACAAAACAAAAACCAATCCCCAAACCCTAAAATCACAAATGGATAGTGGAGCATATATGTGAAGGCTTCAGGATTACAAGCAAAATCTACTTAGAAATCAAATACCTAAGATCAGTTCTTCTAGTCACTTAGCTGCTAAGAGTCAAAAGTTCTTTTTCTTTCTTAATTGGTGACCTTGCTAAAGTGCTGTAAAGATCACAGCACTTCTGTCTTGCTGTTAATGTCATCCACTCGTGCTGGAGAAACAAACCTTGAACTTGGGTCTTGGCAGGTAAAATGTTTTGAGTCACCACTAACTAACTTAATATGTAAAGGTTTGTTCCAGTAGCATGAGGAAAATGTGAAGTTTATCTGAATACAGGGAGATGACGACCTAATCCAACACTAAAGCTATTCATATAGTTTGTCTATAGCAACAGTGCTTAGTTTTTGGAGCAATTGTACACTTGAACTATACTGATGTATATCCTATCAAGTGTCAAATTATTAGTGTTCCTTCTTGGGAATGATCCGAAGTGGACTTTCAATCTTCGATTTTCAGAGTTGTAATCCATTAAGCAAACTGTATACATCAAATGTGCCATAAAAATTGCTTTTTTCTCTACAAGACAATATTTTTCAAAAAAGCATACTTAACAAATCTTTCAAAGAACTTCTAGACTTGGCAGAATAGGCCTTTTTATCTCTTCATAGTATTAATTTAAGGTTAATAAATGGAATATGATACACTTTTTGTGCAAATTGGGAAGCGGAATGAGGAGCAGTCCTTATTTCCCCACTCCATGGAGTGAGACTGCTTTTTAAGGTGACCAGAAAACAAGAAAATCCCTAACCACGCCATATAGGCCACATGCCAACTCTGTACAGGGTTCCCACCAAAGTAATGATGTGAGAATTTATAAGAGTGCATAGTGCAGCTGCCAAGGTTCCACAGTGTTTAATTTCAGCACCATCTGTCTGCCAGAGCCTACGGTTTAACATTTTCCCTCCTTTAAGTACCATATTACAATTGCATATTTTTATGGGGTTGGGTTGGGGGTTAGGAGAAAAAAAGATTATTGTAAGAATAACATATTTAATTTAAATCTGAAATGAAAGGACTTGCCTTGTGCACACTTATAAGCTCGGTAATAGTTGATTTTTCCCCAGTGATGTGTATTAGCTGTTGAGGTAACTTCTGGGTCACGTGTTCTCAGATGAAAAAGGGGCAATTAAAGCTTCTATCAGTCAAATCTTATCCCTCAAAGTAAAACTGTATTGCTGTTGATTCGAGACTATAAATGCCACATTCAACATGTGACAGATTTCCTCTCCTTCCCCCCCTTAATGTCATGTGGGGAGGGGGGGAGGAGTTCTATTCATTCCCAGTAGTTTGGGTTCTTGTACCATTGCTCAATCAAGCTGTTCTGTGGAACATGGCTAGGAAGAAGCTGAAATCACAATATTCTAGTTGAGAAATAAACAATCCACAGAGGATCTAGTCAAGATGCTCGTGTGGTTTGAATCTCTGCATTATGACGAGGCTCTACGCGAAAGCAAGTGTCTCTTGTTGAACCCCTGTTCTTTCCAGCCATGTAAACCTTTATGGTTAACATTTTGCTCAACATGATGAACTAAGATCAGTCCCTTTCCAGCAGAAACATGAATATTTTCAAAAACAGAGCCTTGCCAAATGAATACAGACAACTGGGCATCAGCTGAAGGAAGCATTCGATAGTAATAAAGGACAGTTCTGTTGCGGCTGAATGTGGGCATGTGCAGGTCCAGTCATACACACAGGGCTTGTTCCTTCAGCTCTCTCTCATCTTTTGACATGAGATGACTCATTCATGTGAAAGATGCTTTTAATCCTAGATTTTATAGTTCTGAGAAGACCTGTAGACCCTTGACCCCTTGGTAACAATACAGTCGTATGATTAATAGTGCCTTAGCATGCTATGACATACCAAGGAACTATAAATGGCAAAATCCCCACCTAGAAAAGTGGTTTCAGGAGACATAGGGAGCCTTATCAGCGTGCAAGACTTTCCCATCAATAGGTCTCCAGGTTCTAATCTCTCTGCTCCAAAAACTGTTTTCTACAGGCTGGAGAAAACATAACTAGTGTTCCTATTCTAAATCTCTGCATTGTGCTCATTCTAAGTCTCTGCTGCAAGAGGAATCAATGTTATTAGTGCCATTGGTTGTACCTTTTTTTACCAAAAAAAAAAAAATCATTTTGGCAACTGAATCATAACAATTGAGGGAAGAAGATATATGAAGTCTACTTCTCACTTTAGCCTCTTTCCAGTTGCCCACCAATAAAAGTTTTAAGGCCTTCTAAAAGATTTAATGGATGCTCTTTTCTACATCAATATAAGTAAAACTAAACCTATGCTTAGGAGGAGGAGCACACTCCAGTCCAGTATTCTTACTACTCATGACATTTTAAATTTTTATGTTGGGAGCTGTGTATTCTATAGTGTGTCAAACAGGCTGATAGCGTGTGGGCAATAATTAAAGCAATGATCCATCCTTTCTATTTTTATTTATATATATATTTATTTAAGTAAGTGAACACAATACAAATCAGAAATTAACAATGGGATACCTGAGATAAATGCTTCCTAGGAGTGCAGTTCTTATGCCTATACGGCCATGCTGGAGTTCTTGTCTTGACTTCAACACAAACATCACCTGTGGCCTTATGTGAATTACTTATCTTTTTTTTGCTTCTATAAATGGAGAAACAGAAGTGGGGAGGTGATCATGCCTACCTGTCTCTGACTGTTGTGAAGACTAAATTATTTTCCTCCACCATAGTGTTTTGAAGTTTGATGTATGCGAAGCAACCTGGTTACTCTAGGAGGCCTCTGCTTGGAAATGGTAGTTTTCCACATTGTGGAGAACTGGCAGAAAAGAATGATCAGATTTAGACTATGGTGTCTCCCTGGAAAGGAAGGAAACTTCCCTCTATTCTCATGATCCAATCCAACACCTGGATCAACTAGAATCACTTTCTATCAGTCCCAAGATTTGAACGTAGGGCCTTTATAGGGGAGGAGAGGAAGAGATCTGAGCAGGTAGCCCCCCAATCTCTGGAATTCACTTCTTTGTTGTTCTTCAGGGTATATTTCAAACCCTATTTAGGCTTTTCCTAAATAAAATGCCTGCCTTAGGCTGCACTTTTTATGGAGTGGAGTTTGATTTGTTTTATTTGTTACTGTAAATATATGCCTAGAAACTCCATAAATTTAGAAAAATTATTTTCAAAGCAATCACATAAGAAATGCTAAATATTTATTTTGGTTATGTTTTGGTTCTGAAATACAATTCCAAACAAGTTATCCTAGCTAGAGAAGGAAGCTTAGATACCTTGTAACAAGAAAAATAGCCTTTTTTATAAAGGCATCTCAGCAGGGTTGGGTTTACAGGTGCGGTTTTAGTTTACTCACTGTTGCAGTACATTTGTTTCCTCATCTGAATACTCAAGGGTAACACTATTGGACTGGCAGATTATCACACACTAGCTGGGATTTGGGGTAGCCATGTTAGTCTGTATCCACAAAAACAAGGAGTCTGGTGGCACCTTAGAGACAGATTTATTTGGACATAAGCTTTCGTGGGTAAAAAACCTGCTTCTTCAGATGCATCAGATGTCTCTTGAAAATCCCAATCACTAGCACCAGAGAAGTAAACCTAAGAGTTCATCATACATTCCCTGTGAAGCCTCACCTGATCAGCTCTCATTGACTTGAGATCAGTTGTCCCGGCTGGATATGACTCAGATTAAATTTTCCTTCCTTGGTGACATAAGAATGTTCACAGAGGGACCACTTCAAGGATTTGCTCCTGATAGCATTGATAGTGACTCCTGTGATTCTTTGGCATATAAGGTTTATTCTCTGAAGATAATGGAACTTCAGTATTCTTGAACCACGCAATCTTGTAATCTTAATTTCATAGATTTCCAAATTTTAAAACCTTGGTTCTCCTGACTAGGAATACATCTAATCTTGGACTTGTAGATCACAGAGGGAGGATTCAAGCACACAAGGAGAATAACACATCAGGTGTATTGCCATCTAATAGAATTCTATTTCAGGATGTAGTTAAATACAATAAAGACCTGCCCTCAATAGATCATTCAAGCAAAGAATCAAACTACAGTTTAACCCCAACAAGCAGAAAGAAGGGGAAACCCTCTTTTCAGGCAGCTATCGAGACTTTTGCAATTTGGCATTGTCCAGCTGGAATTCCCAGGCTCAGCTGAATTATCTTGCTAGGACAGACTTCCCCGTCATTGACCGTGTCACTCTTGGCTGTATTCTGTCAAGTTTTCCTCTCTAGTAATGGGATGGGGGGGAACTAATACTCCTGGAATGGAGGAAGTGGGGTATTCACAATGGATACCTTTTGTTATAGTCTGTGATAGAGAGAAGGGGCTTCTCTGACTAGAAGAGGGGAAAGCACATTGGGAAACCACCTTGTCTTACATGACTGTCCTCTCTTCTTGGTAGCTTCACATTAGTGCCAACAGATGTGTAGTTGCAATGTGCAGTTTTCCATACACTTGCAAATATAATTACTTGCCCCATGAATGAGTCTCCTAGTGTGACAACTCTCTCCTCTGTATTTCACTGTATTCCTTCCTTGTTTCCACATAAGATTTATCTAGACCAGTTCTTGAATTCTCTGAAGTAACCTCATTTGGGGGACACTCACTGCTTATTTTCCCCTATTAACTTTATTTCTAATAATTTGCTTAACCTTTTTATTGTTAGGTATTTTCTTTGTTCTAGACACACTTTAACAATAAAAGCTTGTATTAGGAGTGGCATTTCACCTGAGTGACCAGCTCATCCTCTCTTCATGCAGTTAGTGTAGGAAGTGTCTGATTCTGGGACTTATCTGTGCTTATACCAGTCAGTTAATGTTTCCTAGGTCAGTTATATCTATTTTTAAGTGCTTTAAAAATCTTTCTAAACTATGGCTAATATAAATGATGCAGTCTATGCCCTCACTTCTGATATAAGATTTTTTTCTTAAAGAATGAATACAAAATTCAACAATCAGAATGGTTCTGCAAGAATGAGAGAGATATGGAGGGAACCTTCTAGTTTAATAGTCTCCTAGTCAGGGGCCATAGAGGAATAAATATTTTTAAAAAATCAGTTACACAAAGTCTGTGGGGAGAGTATTTCTGGATAGACCCTCTGATCTTCTCCCACCCAGCTGATTTACTCTAATGCTTCACTTAACACCTAGGTTGAAAATAAACTTGATTGTCAGTCAATGGGTGTAGTATTCATATCCTCAAGGCATGTACAGCACCCGGTTAATGGTTTTTAATCAAGAAACAGAATCTTAGTTAAGAGTTTTGTATAGTTCCCGATACCATGTGCTAGAAGCCTTGCAACCAGAAGTGCTTCAGCATGGATAACAGTAGCTTTAGAGAACTTTTTCTAGTACACATGATGGCCTATTCTATAGGCAGATTCCTCTACTGTTAAAATGGTGTTTGACTATTGTAAAATTTATCTGACGTCACTGCATTTTTCTTGTAAAAATGTCAGTAGAGCATGAAGTATTCTTGTGAAGATGAGAAAAACCAAGATGACTGTCGGTATTCATGCGCTGCTCCCAGTTACCTAATGGGGCATTCGTGTATATCGCTTCTCGGCTCTCTGAGCTAAGAGGTGAAGACATTATCTAAAAATCTACAGTCTCTGAACTGAAACTGCAATATCATGTTTAATTTTTAGAGAACTTTTTCATTACAAGATATATCTGCATGGAGCAGAACATGCATGGATTCTGAAATAAAAAGTAGGGGAAGGAAATTAAGTGCAAAATGCTCAAAAGAAAAAAAAATTGTCCTGTTTCCAATGGATAGAAAAACAAGTAAAGGATCAAGGTACAAAATCACTTGCGTGTTCTTTAAAGTTTTTGTAAGTTTATCACTTCTCTGAGACCGGGAACATTATTTCCAGTGAGAGAGAGAGAGGTAGGTGTAGGGGTGTGTGTGTGTGTGTGTGTGTGTGTGTGTGTGTGTAAAATAATGGTTACTTATTATAGCAGGTGACTGCTGCTAAATTCTACTATCCTAGTTATGTAACCAAAGTGGGGATGGGAGGCTGGGGGAGAAATTCTGGATAAGTTGGAAGCAACTTTGTAGTATTTAAAATGCTAGGGAAAACCTTAATTCTCTAGGAGCAGCTACTGGATGTACTATACTGATTGGACGGATTGTTTATAGATTCATGCCTTCATTTAGGGAAAACAGTCTGCTTGAGCCATATTTTAATTGAATGTGTTGTACTTGCATAAAAATGGGACACAGGAAGAAATGCAAAATCTCTATTGTATCTTCATATGAAGCCATCTAGAATTTTGTTTCAATGAACCATGCTAGATGTAGATTCTGGTATTCTGACTCTTGGTCACTAACAAATCATTGGTCATATAAACTACAGTATTTTTTCTCAATTTAGTATAGTATAGTCTCTCACAAAGTTACTAAAAGGTAAATGCATAACTGGTTGATAACTACTCTGAGAACAGTCTATCAATGGCTTGCTGTCAAACCGGGCAGGCATATCAAGTAGGGTTTCACCAGGGGTCAGTCCTGTGTCTGGTACTAGTCAATATTTTCATTAATGACTTGGATAATAGAGTAGAGAGTGTGCTTATAAAATTTGCAGCTAAAATCAACCTGGGAAGTATTGCAAGCATTTTGGGAGACAAGATTAGAATTCAAAATGACCTTGACAAGTTGAAGAATTGGTCTGAATTCAACAAGATGAAATTCAGTGAAGATAAGCGCAAAGTACTGCACTTAGAATGGAAAAGTCAAATGTATGACTACAAAATGAGGAATAACTGGGCAGGAGGTAGTAATGCTGAAAAGGATCTGGGCTCACAGTAGCAACAATGTGATTCAGCTGCAAAAAAGGCTAATATAATTCTGGGGTATAGTAACAGGAATGTTACATAATGTTGTATGTAAGACATGGGAGGTAACTGTCCCACTCTACTCAGCACTGGTGAGGTCTTAGCTGGAGTACTGTGTCCAATTTTAGGCACCAAATTTTAGGAAAGATATGGACAAATAGAAATTCCAGAGGAGAGCAACAAATGATGATAGGTTTAGACAGCCTGACCTATTAGGAAAAGTTAAAACCTGGACGTGTTTAGTCTTGTCCGTCCTTCGTGGTTCTCCCCGCCCCCCCCACTAGACAAGAGTCTTCAAAGAGTTGTTCTCCATGTCCACTGAAGATATTACAGGAAGTAATGGAGCTTAATCTGCCGCAAAGGAGGTTTAGGTTAGATATTAGAAAAAACGTTTTAAGTGTTACGATAGTTAAGCTCTGGAATAGGCTTCCACGGGTGGAATCTCCATCATTGGAGGTTTTTAAGAACAGGTTGGACTTGTTAGGGATGGTCTAGGTTTGCTTGGTCCTGCCTTAGCTCAGGGGGTTGGACTTGATGTCTTCTCGAGATCCCTTACATTTCCATGATTTTCAGCTATCAAGCTGTGATAAGATCCCTTTTGGGGAAAAGTTTAGTAGGAGGCCTTTATATAAAAGATGTGTTCTTTATAATAAACTTCTTGTATGCAAAGACTTTAGACCAGATGAGATCTTCTGAACAAAGGAATGGGGAAGAGGCTGTGGGAAAAATGTTCTCAGCCCTTCTGAGGCTTGTGCAGCCCCAACACAATTTCATCATCAGAACTGGTCTTAAGCACCGTTAACTACAACAGCCTCTGAGAGGCAGTTTTTACAGTCAAGAATGTCCAGAATGCAGTAGCACTTTGGCCATGTCCCCAGGGATGTCCACTACACTGAGGGTTGTCAAGGTGGCTGATGTAAAGGCTTTGTCAGCTCTTTGCTGTCTGCCACATTGTGCTGGATGTATTCCCTGCTGACTGGTTCTGTCGCTGGAGTAGCATAAAGGGGTGGCAGCATAAAAAAACTGGGGTCTGTTTAAAGAAACAGTCTGTAACAAGGCTGTAACAGGTGTTAGATAAGTATTTGCAATGATGGAAAACTTTGGTCCCAAGTTACAGCATTTCAGAGTATTCAAAATTATTTGAATACCCAGATATCTGGCTTCCCTATTAACAATAAATATATATTATGCGAAATTATAGAAGAAAAATAATTACTATTTTATTTAAAAAAATAGTATAATTGTGAAGTGAATCATTTAGGCTGTCTAAAGATTGAGATTGCAGGAAAATACCTTTAGTGAATTTCTTGTAGCGAATAGTCTTGCAGTCTAAAATACTTTTTTTGGTCTTCAAGTTTTTCACGATTCTTGCATAATTTATGCAGAATACATATTCTGAGTCAGAAGATCCTTTTTCATCATGCATAAGTGAACACTTTTTTTAATTTATGCACTCCAAGGTATCTGCAGTTCCAAACATACAGGGGGAAAAGAGGAGGGAAGAAAGCACATATATGACAGCTTTACCAGAGCTACGGTAGCAAAGACATCACTTGTAGGCCTTAGGTGTGCTGTTATGTGGTGTCCAATGTATAGACATTGGCAGGCAGATATTACTGTGGTGTTTCTGACTAAATACATTGAAAATGTGGTATTTCAATGGCAATTTTTTCCCACATGACTCAAGTGCCACTCAGCTACTGAACATGTGTATGTCTGTGACTATTTCTGTGCTGTTAAAATTTTTGTAAAGGAAAAACATCTTCAAAACATCTTGTTGCCATTAAACAAGATTTTGAGAAAATAAAGCAGTACAAATTACATCTGATGGCAATGTGAGCATCAATAGTTATTCTGTGAGAAGCAAGAGGTGTTCCCTTGTAAATATTTGATTTCCACTTGTAAACGTGTGCTTATGTAAATATTGGCTGCATACTGGTATGAAGCCCATGTAAGCAGAATGCTTTTCTTTGCTGAATTATACATTAAATTGCTGTAGGTGAGCATGGCATAGGTTAGCATGGCAAGAAAAGATACACACATGGTGAGTGTGTGTATATATGTATAAAGGCCTTGAGTCCAGCTATTTTATCCAAATACTTTTAGTTTTCTGTTTTGCTTTCCTTGTAATTATGAAATGTTGATGGACTAACAACTGCACAGAAAGGTTTGGAAAAGAAAGTAGTGTAAAATTCACATAATTTGAATGAATTTTAGAATTTTATAAGAATTGGGAATAGTTCATTAAACTTCAGATTACTGATCAGTCTTTATTTTTTTAAACCGTAACATACAGGGGATATTAATATGAGAATCCCTCTTTTGGCATTATTTTATTTCACAGCTGAGTGATTCGTTCTGAAAGTATTACACTCTTGCTTTTACGCACCTTCATATGGTCAGTATGTCAGGTCAGAACGATTTTAGATGCATTTTGAGCCCTGGTTATCCCACCACAATGTACTTTCTATAGTGATTGCAGATAGTAATGATTGTTATGCTGGGTTTTAAAATGTTTTAAATAGTAAAAGTGAGCATGTTGCTGCTGCTGATTCTGAATTGATTCAACACCTCTTCCTCCTCCATGGAGAGTTACTCAGTTGATTTTGTCTTTTATTGAAAAAGATTGGCTTTTTTAGAAAACCTTTCTACATATTTAGTTACCTATTTTTTCTGAAATACTTGTGGCATGGACTTTTGAGTATACAGATCTACATGGAATTGCCTGCTGTGAACTAAAATTCAGTAATCTTTCCAATTAAAAAGGAGAACCTTACTTCTCATTAAACTCTTCCAAATTCTTATGTGGCTCCAAAATGGCAGCCTACTAAACACAGGTGAATATGCTTCTTTATCTGTATCAAGATGCGAGGGTTTTTTTTTTTTTTTGCTCTATGCAAGTCAAACAAGGCCATGTGTCTTCATTTGTAATAAAACTGAAACCTAATGGCACAGGACTGATGGCCAGTGTCCCTTTCAGCAGATCTGTACTGTTCTCTGATCAAGCTCTCCTTTCAGCATGTCTGCCAGGATATTTGGCGGTTCCTGCAAAATGATGCACATGTAAGACTGGAAGCTAGACTTTCTCTTAAATTTCTAACAACCATTTTGTTTGCTAAGTACAGTTGCAAATATAATGCATCCATTCATTGGATTCACCAGAAGAAATGTATTAAACAGGGCAAATAAAGCAGCTGTTAAGCTATTATGTATTTCAGGGTGTATTGCTCTTGGCATATGGAGCTAATGTTTTACGTTATAATGCATAAATCTTTGGAAGCTAAAGTTATTTTAAAATTAAATGGATGATGAGCACAAGACTGTCTACCTGGACCTGCTTTGTATGTTTTTAAGAAGTAAGTGTGGTCTTTAAATAACCAAACCAAGCCATGTTTTCTTAATAGAATGGAAAAGGTTTGCTAAGGGAAACTGAACTGAGTACAGTATTTTCAATAAAACAAATAGAACAGATTCTACAGAAATCTAGGTCACGGTAACAGATGACCTATACATGGTCCTAATTTTTGATGCAACTGTCTAATCTGCTCTCAGAGTACTAGCCAGACATCATTCCTAATTGACCTTGATATTCAGTGAACAGAAAAAAGCTAAAGCCACATGATAGTTGACTCTTCACCAGAAAAAAGAATCCATGGAAAACTCTATCAGATTCTATAACTAGAATTTAGATTTCTCTGGGCTACATCTTGCCTACAAATCTATTAACATGCTGCCATATTAAAGATCTGTATTTCAGACTCCTTTCAAAGAACCATAAATCTGAAACTCTGGGTTAAATCGAAAATAGCTTGTTAAAAACTCACCTGCTGTAATTATCCATTATTATACATACATACATACATGCACACTGTAATTGCGTCATGAGGTATTGATATGACAGACTCTAAACAGAAGTGCCTTCCATGAAAAAGTAGGATTTTTTTGTGAAGTTAGGCACGATTTCAGTTCAGCCTGGCTGACCAGAGACCGAATGCTTCTGCAGAGCCAGAAGCGTAGGGTATGTCTACTATGTACACAAGCCCAGTCAGTGACTCATGTTTGAGCCCAACCTCCCCCTTCCATCCAGACACACAAATCAGTCTGACTTGGGTTAGCAAGCTATTCGGGACTCAGGTCCTAGGACCCTGTGGGGAGTGGGTCAGAGCCTGAACCCTGCTGTGACTCAGGTCAAGCCACAGATCTGAGTCAGAAGGTCTACACAGTGCAGTATGGAGATGTTAGCATGGCTGTTTGATGCAGGTCCAGCAATTGTAAACACAGATTTACAATGTAGTGTGGATGCTCAAGCATGGGCTTGGAAACACTGACTATGTCTACGTTGCATTTTAAAACCCATAGCAGCAGGTTTGAGCCTGGGTCTACAGACTCAGGCTCATGGGACTCATGCTACAGTGCTAAAAACAGCAGTTATGTAGGAGTTATGGTTCAGGCTGGAGCTCAGGCTCTCAAACCCACTCCCATCCCCAAGCCGAAGACCCAAAGAGCTCTGTGTAAACTCAAAAGCTTGTCTCTCTCATCGACAGAAGTTGGTCCAATAAAAGATTACCTCACCCAGCTTGTCTCTCTGAAGTTCTCCTATCAGTGAAATCTGACATTAGGTAGTAAGTTGTTAGTGAAAGTACTGGATAATTGCTGAATGTTTTGAAAACTAGATATCTATTTCATATCAAAGTGAGTGTGGCTTGTCTTCAGTGAAGCCAGAAGAAATTAAATAATGTGGGAAAACAATGTGGCAAGATACCTATTCTGAGGAATCTTAGATTTGTTGGTTCTGACTTACAGTATCAAGAATTGGTGGGGGGAGAAAAGGAAAACTTCAAATTGTAATCCATTGTTTTTAGCTGACACATGGTACCTCACTGACTCTGCCTTAATGTCTTTACAAAATGAACAAGCTAGTCATTTTTGATCATCATGGTTAACTGAGTTGTCATCAAAGGACATAGCTGATGTCCTACAGTTCATAATAACTAGTCATGATGTGGAGGAGCCTATCATAAGCAGACTCTAATAGCAAATAAGGAGGCATGTTAGCGCAGTCTATGCGGCTCCATGCCCATTCTTCTAATCACACCACCTACTGAACATTGTTATCCTTAATCATGTTTTGGCATCTCATCTCAAAGACCATGTGGAGTTTTTGTGTAAAATTGTGGTTAATCATAGATCTGAATGTGGTGTTGCAAAACCAAATTGTATACAATTTTAACACACCCAGTTTTCTTAATAGCAGGTCACCTTCACTGCCAACTCATTAAGGTTTTGTAACTAATTGTATTTCTATTCTCAGAACAAGTTTAGCACAATACTAAGCATATAATTTATATTTTTGGGTGTGCAGATGGTACAGTTAACTGTTTCCCAAAGGAAAGGTATAGGGCATCTTCCTCTTAACACTAAGACATAACACTTCCAGTTGACTTGAAACTTGCACTTCTTTTTAGTCATTCATGATTATTGAACATAAATGTATTACATTTATCTGTTGTATTTGTTTAAGGTCTAGGACAACTGATGATAGTAAGCCCATTTCAAGCCAGCACATTAGACTGGAAGAATAGCCAAAACTTGTTTCAGAGCTTTCTATCAGATCCATACCTCAGTACTGCATCATAGGGCAGAACAATGCCATTAAGTTCTTTTAGTAGAACAATAGCTGATTGCTATTTTGGAAACTGTTCTTAGTGTTTGAAACACTTGAATTATATAATAGACAATATTCTTAATGTGTGTTTTGAAGGTTTATACATCAATTGATTGCTGCTGAGATAAATAAGTCTTAAGTAAAAGTCACTTTATTTTTTTAAATGATCAAAATGTATTACTGTATCAAACACAAAGCCATCAAACAGGATTCTGTCTTTCAGAGAAACAGATCTCGCCCTTTTGATACTATGCAGGTGCTTCATTTTCAAAGTCTAATAACTGCTGATACGTTTCTTGTTTTGTTTTGTGGCTCTGGATGCCTTTATATACTTTATCCTAGAACAGACATTATTTGACTTAATTTTAAAAAGTCAGAGTTGAAAAAAACTACTGTCTAGAAGAAATTTCTATTTTTTTTTAAAAAGCTGCCTTAGGCATGCTTTCCCCATGTGCATAGTACATAGGATTGTTTTCAGCTCCAGAATGAGTACACAGATATGTTCACAGAAGGCAGAATCTTGCCTGGAAAGTCCTTTTATGGCTTTAGTCTATAAGGAAGGAGAACTCCCTTTTGTTAGCCTGCAAGAGTCTGTGTTCTAGTCAATCATTTTCTTAACTGGTATTCCAGTTTATTGAAATATGAATTAATGGCACAGGCAGAGAAAGTAAAAATGTACTTTACAGAATACACTTTTTTTTTTTAAAGTAGTGGTTGAATTTAAAGCCAGTCTCTTAGAAGTAATAAAAATTGGTACCAACCACAGATGATAGAGGCTGTTGCTGTCTAAGAATCTCGTTACATCTATTTTGATTGACTGATCCTTCAGGGATAGGATAGCGGGGAGAAAACCATTCAATTATTTTGTCTTGTTTCAAAATTAAGTCTCTAACAGTGCCACATATGGCTGAATTTTTTTATATCCTTTTGGTTTTGTGCTTTAAAAAATAACTTTCTATATGAACCTCAGCAAAAATAAATAAATCAGTCAAAACAGTTTGGCTGTAATCTAACCTAATTCATATAGCCTTAAGTTCACTGATAAGTAATGCACACAATCCATTGTGCCACATTATTAATACGACTTCTTTAAAAATCTCTTCTTTTTGTAGGATTCAACTTCTGTGTACATGAAAAGTATTTATGTTCATATATCTGATGCATTAAAATAGATGTAATTGACATGATCTAGCCCTTACATTTAGGAATGTGTTGCTTTAAAACCTACCAATACCATTTTAAAGATTAGTGATTTACTTTCTATATTGAGATAATTGTGTGATATTTTTTGTCATCCATTCTTGTTTGTCTTCAGACTGTGCAGTGGAGCTCTGGAAATAAGTACAATGTTCACTTGGCATGTAGGTGCCATGCATGCCCACACAAATATCCAGGAGATTGTTGTTGAAAAGCGGTAAAATGGGCTTAGTGTGCCCAATTTTAAATTTGTTCCCTGATCACATTGGTGGTCAGATTGATAAATGTGGGAGACTCTAGTTTTGTATGTTAAAAATAGTAATACTCCATGTCTTTAGTACAATTGTTGACTACAGCATAAGTTTCACAACCACAGCATACTATAGTTCATGAGTGTTTTAAATAGCTGTTCTCTTGACCTGGATATATGTTAACAGCTTTCCATGCTGTATTTGAAGTGATAGGCTTTTCTACATGTGTTCATGTGTGTGAACAACTTTATCTGTGCTGTGCCAGCATGCCAGTTAATATACGCTTTTTGACTTTTTTATATTCAAGTTGAGGATGAATTCCATCTAATGTCAAGTGGCTGAAACAGTTATAGTGACTTTTTCAGAGGGGTTAGAACAGAAAGTCATAAACACTTTCTTTTCCACTCCAGACCTTCCAACCTTCCTTTGTCATAGAGGTAAAGATTGGAATTGCTTCTGGTGCTCAGCTGATGTGACAGTAGCTGGGAGCAGGCTCTTAATATAATTTCTGCTGGTGGGCTTGCTGGTCTTTATACTCAGTTCATTGAAGTTGTTCACCCTTCCTTTGAGGAGCTACTTCTAAAGGGTTTGGGTGTAGGGGACAGTGGGACCTGATGAACCTTTTCCCAAGTCTAAGGCTTGGCTTTTGGATTGTTTATTTCGGTAATCACCAGGCTGAAATAACTCAAATGTTCCTTTAAATAATTGACACGAATTTATTACACTTACCTTCTCTAACTTTGTGAAAGCTTCTTAACTGCCTAGCCACTTCAGCTACTGATTAAATCAGATCTGTTGTAACAAGAACTTTCTAAGAAAACTGTTCATACTAGAGACCAGCGAGACCAGTGGAGAATTCATGATAGTATAAATGCTTTTTTAGTTTGTGTCTTTTAAAATCTCTCTAACCTCTTTTGGGGTTAATTAAAATCCTCAACTATCTTGCTTTTCCAGTTGCTCTCCATTTCTGTCCACTGGGAAGTTTTCATAGTTGGAAAGTGACCATGTGGACTGTGACTATAAAGCTTTTTATGATATTCTAGTGGTTAAAAATGGCAGCAGTAGCTCTTAAACATGACATAGTTATGTTGCTTTTTTGTAACAGCAGACCTGCCAATAGTGCATCAAAAGCAGTAATTTCCTGTTCACTGAAGCCCCCTATCTCTCTGCTGCTTTAAGCTTTGTGTCCTATAGCTTGTGCCTGTGTGCTAACAAATCTCTATTGTCCAGTGGGTCGAATAGTGGCTGGAACTAAAGAATTGCTGTCTGGTTTCTATTCAAATCCAGGTAGTCAGATATATGAATGGACTTTCTCGAACAGCCATGTGAATAACCTCTGCTCGGCATGAAGGCTACAAACCAGGCTATGAAAGCTTAACTAACACACAGGTTCACAGCTGCAATCTTTAGATGCAGAGGGTGGAAATGTTTTTAAGTACGCTTTTAGTACTCCTCTTGCCATTTGAAACAGGTTGATCGTTTTTAATATATAGCTTTAGATTTCTGGCCAGAAGAAGGGGATGAAATGGTATATTTCTTAAATTGGTTAAAACAATACTAGTTAAATAAACAAAAACAAACAAACCCTGATTTCAGTCTTTAAGAGACTGATATGAAAATGTTGAGAAAACAGTGTTTCTTGAGTTCACAGTACAAATTAAATCTACAAAGATACTTAATTGAGAATTTTCTAATGCAAGTAATCAATTAAAAAGAGTCATACTTAAAAATGGCAGTCACTTTGCACAACAAGTATACTAAAAATAAGCTAAAGACCATTTCAGCAAACATTTCATGATCTAGTGAAAACTGCAAGCAGCGCTTCACTTACTGTAAGATGAACACATCAATAGTCATGTATACAGTGGTTTCTACGAGTATTGCAAAAAACAATAAAAGTAACTCAATGAATCTGGGCAGTTTAACCAAAACAACCCCCCCGTACAAACAAATGAATGGTTATATGAGCATAGTCAAGCAGTGACGGAAATCTTGTAGGTTCCTCTCTTGCATTTTTGCCACTTGTTCCGAAAAATATTTCCGAAATAAAATTAATAACAACTGTTGCTAAGGTTATTGAACACTATTATCTTTTCTGCAAGCAAAAGGGAAAGTCTGGAGTGTTAGCACCCATCCGAGTGACTGCGCTGTGTATGCCCCTGTTGTATCACAGGTAGTATGAAAGAGGGCTCTTTTATGTTTCTTTTTGTCTTAAACTCAGACAGCTTTGTAAGCAGTAGTGTGGGGATTACGAGAGTTAGACAAAAGCAGGCGCGACTGGAAAGGGGGGGAAGGCTTGGGGCATTTCCTGTCACTCAACACATTCCATCTCACTAAAATTCTCCACACCCTTTCCCCCTTGTTTTTCTAATTGCTGTTGTTTAAAATTCATTTTGCTCTGGCAGAGAGTTGGTTTTTAGTGTTGCATTCCTTCAGATTGCACAAAGCACAGCTGGGGAAAATGGCTGGCATTTTGAGAAGCAAGTCACGATTGCACGCATGAGCACCTCACACATCCATTTTTTTTCTGCACAGCAGCTGGCTGACCTGTCTCGTCCACTGCTGGCCTATTGAGCGACCTGGACTGTCTGGTTTTGGCTCATGCCTTTGTCCATGTCTGGCTCAGTTCCTCTCTGTCTATATTTGCCTCTACTAACCCTCCAGGCTACAGAAGTGTTTGGTTACATAAAACTAAAGATTTAACCAGAATAAAAACTTCCAACTTTATAGAATTCTTTAAGTTTCTTCTTTTTTGAATTTCCCCCTTGCTATTTTTTTTAAAGCAGACACTGTCAGGGAAACCTTTGTGTGTTCATCGTGCACTCACTGGTTTCATAACTATCTCCAGCTGTGTTATATTATGAGATGTATATAAAAAGCTTCTGTTCCGAGAACAAAGGAACACGTGCAGAAATGAGACTGGAAAAAATTCACTGACTATTTCAATACACAATCTATTCACAAGTTCTCCGCAATATCTCTAACAGGTATAATCTAAAAGAATATTTAAACAATTAAAAATCTTACCTAGTGAAAGAAACAGAGTAGTCCCAAACTGTTAGGTTAAAGACTTTTTGTAGTTGGATCTTTGTCCAAAAAAAGTTGTAGCTGGTGCAGGCATGAGAGCAACTTCTCTATAGCTCAAAATACATTTTAAGTGTAGAAATAGCACTCCCAGCCAGCATGATATTCTGTTCTGAGAAAGAAATGTAGCCATGAGTTTGTCACTAAATATGAGAGGCACAAAAGCAGGCTAGACGAGGTATTGAACTGCTCCAGATTTCCTTGCAGCCCTGTCTGCTCTACTTGAATTGAACTATATATGACCCAGATGATGGACAGAAGCAAATTTAGTCATGTGCAGGGCTGGGACACAGCCTATTTGCTGATCCCTGGCAGTGCAGGGGTTTGTCTCCTGATTGGGCTGTACCCTGATCATTGAAATGTGAAGCCCCTACCATTCAAAGGCTGTAATTCAGGAATGGCTGTTTGGGTGTCTAGTTGCCTTCACTTATAGTGAAGTGCTTTAAAGTTGTCTGTTTTATTTGGTATATTCTCTCGTATCTGAGACCAAACACCTGTCTTCCTCCCACACTATATGTAGAGTTCTATTGCAATGACATTAACTAGTAGCCTTGTAGGAATACTGAACTGTTTGTCTTCTAGGCATTTGTCAAAGATGCTCCTTGGAAACCAAATGAATTAAAGTAACAGTTCTCACAGGAATATATTTTATATTTTCATCATGGGGTAAAAGTGTGAGTAAAATTTCCTGAAATGAATATTTCCTCTTGGCATGAGAAAACATATTGCATTTTAACATGTTGTTGGTTCAGTGAAAATGAATCTGATAATTATCTGACAGCAACTTCATTTATGCTCAGCATTTTTTTTAAGTCTCGAAACCTCTGTCTCTTCTCCCCCCCCCTTTTGTGGGACTGTCACCCTTATTTTGGTCTCAAGTCACGTAGAGCAATGTCACAAGGGTGCCTTGGAAAGCTTAGTCCCCAGTGAGCTGTGATAGCCTTTAATCATGCAAGACAGTCAGGGTTTGCTCTCATCATCTTGTCTAAACTAGTGGACCCAGGATTTATTTCAAGTCTTTCTCGGCCACTGGGAAACTAGGTCATGATACGGCAGTGTCGGTTGTGAAATTTTTGTTTAGTGTATTAAAGGAGCTTCATTTATTTATCAGAGGGGTAGCGGTGTTAGTCTGGATCTGGATCTTGCGTCTGAAGAAGTGGGTATTCACCCTCGAAAGCTTATGCTCCAATACCTCTGTTAGTTTATAAGGGGCCACAGGACTCCTTGTTGCTTCATTTATTTAATAAGTCAATTTCATATTTGTATTTAATATCGTAACAGAGTTCCAACACATAAATAAATCTTTCTCCAGACTGCTGAAAAATGAAGTATTGTGTCCATTTTTTGTTGGCATAATCCCATTCTATTGTTTCATAAAATGTTTCTTGTAAGGATATTTAGTATCCAGGCAACTTTCCATTTTCTCCCTTAAGAGTCCCTGTTAGAAATGCCACCTGTATCAGAATACGAGAAGGGCAGGTGAATGCTTTCTTTCTTACAAATCAGAGATAAAGTGCTCTTAAGCATGGTTTCAAATGAGCCCACCCAATGGATCGGTAAATTCCAGTAATAAATTATTCCCAATCCATGTCCCTTCAGATTAATAAAACTGAAAGCTGCTGCCACCTCAATTTTCCCCAAACTCTATCTTGTGTGTAATCTGAATGTTTGCTGGGATAGGAGAATTGCAGATCCTGTTCTATTCTGTGTGCAGTGTATCACTGCAGAATGATGACTTCCCAAACCAGATTTGAATTTTTCCAGTGTGAATGCAAGACTCAGGGGCTAGCAGGGAGGGAAGAATGTTACTCAGTGAATTGTTCCCCTTTTTCCATTCTTTAGTCTGGTAAAGAGGTGAGGAACGTGAACATGAGTGGGACACGGGGCATGCAAATATTGCAGCCTGACCGCTGCTTCTTCCCCCATCCCCACAATTAGGTCAGTCTCCCTTGGGCACAAATGCCATGCCTTCAAGACCTTTAAGTCAGAGAAATCATTCCTTCTCCAAAAAGCAACTGAGTGGTACTCAATCTGTTGATCTGAAGGAAGCAAGCAGATGTTTACATAGCTCCAGGTGGAGGACAGTGGGGAAACCAGTCATGTTTAACCTCTTTTTCTAGTCTACTAGCCATTTTCATTTGGATAGTATTTTACTGAAGTGGTTTGAAAACCTCACCTACAGTAGCAACAATGACACTAGCAGGAGCACTGATTTTCAAGTGGCTGTACCAGTTATGTAAAAGGGTTTATCCTGGTTCCTCCAGGTCTTGTCTTCAATCCCACCTTCCCGTGGATTTTCTGGTAAAAGAGGTGACCCGCTGAGCAACTCATGTCACTTGTATTCCATATTTCAAGCTGGAGAGTGAATCAGGTTTCAAAATTGATGGTTGGATGATACTGGCTCCCCATTCTCCAGTTCCTGTTATTGAATAGAAATAACTTAGGAACTGCACTCACATACCAGCTCCTCACATCTAAAGCCAATAGGTCCTCATGAAAAATGTGCACTGGCTTTTTATGAACCTGTACTCTGTTTAAAATTCAACCCCTTAAAGTTCCTGGTCTTGCTGCTTAGAACTAGTGCTTCCTTTTCTATCCTGTGCAGTGATATTTTTGGAAAGCTGTATGAATTGACATTGGTGCCAAGAATCATACAACAATTTGTTTGTATACCTATTCATCTGTGGATCTCAAAGCACATTATGAATATTACTTTACCTCCAGGTAACTCAGTTTACTTCTCTCTAAACTAGGATAAATCTGGTCTCTCTGGCGGCTGAGAGTTTTAAGTGACTTTCCTAAGGCCACACAGAAAGTTAATGGAACAGATGAATCCTTGGTCCCAGTCTTGTGCTCTGATCAATAAATGAAGAACAAGTCTGTGCTCTTCCTGTTTTAATATCTAGATCAGGTGCCTTCAGTGATATGTCTGTGGGATCTAGTTGCGAAAAACTGAGTTGCTTTTGGGAGGCTGTATTGTCTTCAGACTGTGGGTGAAACCCATTTCTCCCTCTGAGCAATGTGCACAGTTCTTAATATAGATTGCAATTGGATGAGGACTAGCTTGTTGTGACTTGATCTAAGAAAGACTGAAAGGTTGCTTATCTGGAGGAAACAACTGAAATGGCAGCATTTTTATTTGCACTCTTGACTGAGTGGGAATACCTTTTTGTTACTGTGGGTCACAACTTGGGTGCTTGTTGGATTCCCTGTTGCATCTGTTCTTAATCATTTTATATTACAAGGTCTGTAATGTCTCTTAGTGGTGTACCTGCTGGGGTATTGAAGTCTTTTCAATTTCAAGCTTGGATTATTCCAGTGCACTGTACCTGGTGCTGCACCTAACGAACATTTGGAACTTGAAACTGTTACGGTGTTGCTGTTTGCTTTGTTAAGCAGAGTTTCATTTCTGCCCTGGGGTCTGCACTATCTGCTAATTGATGTCAACATGGAGGCTCACGTGTAGTGGTTTTTTAAATAAAACCATATGTGATTTGGGTCCTTCTCTCTCATCATGTGATTCTGCTGTCATTGTCAGCAGAGAAAATGGACTTAGCCGTCTGGTTTAAATGATGGGGATGATGGCAGTGAGGAGGCCCTTTATTCTGGACCCCATTCTTTCTCTTCTGCAGACCATTCTTTATTTTTAGTTTAGGAGAACTACTGCAAAGCTTATTTTCCTAGGCTTTTCTGGGGAATGGAGTTCATTTTAGTGAGTGGGGATGTCCTTATCACTTTGATCTGATGAATGTGAGTAGAATTATTCTGCCCTTACTGCACTGGATATTCATTTTTATATATACAAATGAATAACCACTAAACATTCACCAGAAGCAGGGGGATCTGAACTATTCATTAACCTTTGTTCATATAGTGATCCATACCCATATCAAATAGTTACACAGCTGTTGTTGATGTGGATGAAAGAGGGTCCCATTCATTTTCACAGGAGTAAAGGAGGTGGCACTCACTTTTGCATCGCCCCTAGTCACCCAGTGTCCTAGGATGTTCAGATTTTGCTCACAGTAAGCACACTGGTAATGCCTTCTCCCCACTCTGAATAAAAGTTCTGCCCCATCTCCCATTGCGTATAATCTGTGATTCAGTTGCAAAAAAATCACGTTCTAAACAAAGCTAGACAATATGTAGATATAGAAAGCTACTCTGATGCAGCTTGTGAGGGATTCATTCTGGTCCTGGAACTTGCTGATATGCTGTACACATGAGACATGTTGATTAGGTAATGTGTTTGGCTGCTGTCAGTCACGCTCCTTGGTCAGTGTCGTCATATCTGTGTTCAAAGAACTATTCTGGTTTTGTAAAGGAAAAATTAAACCAAAATTGTCTGGGGGCTGTCTAGCCCTCTGTAGGAACAATTTCTCAATGGCTTGTGGGTCTTAATTTCTGCAAAATCCTACAGTTGGCCTTATAGAGCCGCTGTACTTTCCACACCCTGTATATACTTTCCAAGTAATAAGTTTCTTAATGAAAAGTACCCTGCGCCAGTTTCATTAGTGCTTTGTTTTTGTGACTTGCATCGAAAATGTGGATATAGGATCAATTTTATTGAAAAACCTAGTGTTGAGGAAAAGTTGCTGCTACTCACTATGTAAATTCTATAGACTTCTAGTGCTGAATGTTGGACCAGAATTCAGCTGCTACATTTTGGCATCTCTGTAATTTTGTACATCAGAAAGTCCATGTTAGCTAACAATTAGTGCTTCCTGCCTCAAACAATTTTTGGTCTGTTAAACAGAATAATCTCAAAGACATTTTAATCTTTTGGAACACACAGTCCTCTGGGGACTTCACAACTGAAATAAATTTCAGATTTGCAAAAAGAAAAAAACCCCTGCCTGCTGGATAACTAGAATAGGAGCCAGAAAAGACACTTTTTCCCCCCACCCTCACCCAATTCTGTTCTCTCCCGCTTGGTGATTTCCGTCATACTTACACTACCCCCATGGCCATAACATCAGAGCATCTACAGTTTTAAAAGACACATTTAAAAGTAAATTATTGCTCTAGATTAGTAATAAAAGCCAGATTAAATGGGGGAACACTTCACTGTTCTCTGATGTGAGCTAAATTTAGGCTATGATGAAATGGTCACAGACAGTGAGTTCCATAGGCAAGGTCCCCTCAGTTGAGAATCTTGTGGTTCTGGAAATTTCAGTTGTGGGAATCTCTATCTTGGGCCCTAGAGGATCTTGACACAAGTGATGGGGTATGCGAGGAGGGGGAGGGAGTGAGTGAGTTTTTTTTCCCTCAGATAGCCAGGTCCTTAACCTTTCAGCCATGGTTATAGATCCTAAACTTTGTACTGCATTCAGAAGCAATCCCATTCCCCTTACCCTCCTGCACAGGCTATAGAAAAAGATTACCCCAGACCAAAAAGACAGCTAAATGATTGGTGTGGCCTAGGTGGGTTACCCAGAGGGAAGGCCTCCTATCTTCTCAAGACTGAAAACACTATCACTGCTTCCAGTACTGATGAGCTGTAGAAGACATAAAGGGGTGGAGAATATTTCAGTAAGTTTGGTGCAGATCATGTGTAAGTAGCAGAGATGGGCACAGGCGACTGATTTACATCTGAATCACCAAAGCTCAGCAAGTAGAGGAGTGGGATTTAGATAAGATACTTATTTGCCTGCTTCTTGTGAAGTCCTTGCTTAGTGTAACATTTAGCTCCAGAGATGCAAAGAGATCTTGCTGACAGTGTTAATCAGAACAGGACATACTCACGTCAACATAGGAAGCACCTTCATTCTTGTACATACATTATTTTACCGGCTGCTTGGCTGACAAACTTCTGCTGCCCCCTGGTGATTCTTGAATGTCAGCAGAAAAAGGGCAAGACAGTCTCTGGTATTCAAGCAGCTTGGTATTTGCATTACTGATGGGTGAAATGTGCATGAGAAACTCTACAGTATCTAGGATTTGGGTGAATATAAAAGGGGCCTCATACTTGGGACACAGCATCATACGTAGTATTGACAATAGTGACATAAAAGGGTGCTGTACTGCCTGTCCAGGTATCGTTCAGGCCACTTGAAACTCTTTACAAAGAATAAACTGCAGTGTTCAGGCCAACATTCCTTCATCTAAAATGTTTTCTGATATCTGAGGCTGTCCCCTGCATGAATATAGAATGGAAGCTCTTCTCTCTTCAGACTGTGATGCTGGTATTTGGCCATTCTGATCCCTGACCTGTGTTTCTGAAGAGCGAGGATTAGGACCTGTAAAGGAGGCAATGCAGTGTAATGGCTAGTGCACTGAACTGGAAATCAGGAGATCTAGATTCCCAGCTCTGCCATTGACTTGCTGTGTGACCTTTGATTAGTCACATAGTGTCTGTTTCCTTTCCCACTCTGTCAACATACTCTGGAGCTGTCTCCTATTTGTGTGTACAGTGCCAAGCATATTGGGGTTCTGCTGGGGACCTCTAGGCACTGTCTCAATATCAATAACAATGAAAAGAAAGCTAGTCAAGGAAGGAGTTATTCTGGAGCAAACAGGAGTAACTGCTATTTAATAGACTGCCCTGACACCACTGCCTGCTAGAAAGTGTGTCAAAGAAAACATTAAGGTAAATCTATCCAAGAACACACGTGTACTAGGCCACATCCACAATCTTAAGTGAGCTTCCCAAATGTATTTAGTACAAGTCTTCAGAAGACACATTGCTTAAGCAATTGATTTGTTAGTCCCTTATACTTATTTACATAGTGGTTTCCAATTTTAAAATGCTGTGTGAACATTAATCTGTACCATACTGTGAGGAAGGTAAATGAGTTCCATTTGACAGAGATGTGATGAAATAGTCAGAAGTTCATTGACTTGGTCAGTGGGATGCTAAAGGCCATGCTGTAAGTGACAGAATGAGATTAAATTCTGGAGTTCTTGGTGCTCAGTCCAGTGAACTGTTTCCTCACTTTTGTGACCTAATTTAAAGAGTTAACTTTCTAACGTATCCCAAAGCAATACAGAGGAGCTAATTCATTTCTCTTCACGTAGGCCACCAGAAACTGAGTGAGTTAGAAATTGGATGATATACCCCTAACCCAAAAATCCTAGCACCTTTAAAAGCGAGAATAATAAATGCAATACTCTCCCCAGCAACCTGCATGCATAACTGCCCTCTTGGCTAATGGCAGCCGCACATGTGTATTTGGGAGAAAATGGAACCACGAGTGTTTTTAAGTTAATCTTTCATTGGAAAGTATTTGACTCCAGAATTTTTGAGTAAACTGTACAGTTTGCATGTAGTGATGAGTAACACACATTGGTGGATCATGCTTGCTTCTTTCTGAGCATGTTTTACAGTCTTCTGTGAACCCTCAGTCTTTGCAAGTGGAATTACCGTGGCCTCCTTCCTGAGTTTTCCAAGTTTTCTTAAATACAGAAGTAGTGATAATACTTAACATTTATATAGTGTTTTATATGTTCAAAACACTGCATGGGCATTAATGGTGGGTTAGGTTTTCCTGTCTGTAACAGGTTAAAAAACACTAAGTCAAAGTGAAGTAACTTGCCCAAGGCCACACAGCATATCAGCAGAAAAGCCAGAATTGGAAGTCAGGACCTCCTGATGCAAGCCCAGTACTCATTCCTCTAGACTATCCTGCCTTTTATTAGTAGCAATGAATTGGCTTCCTTTCCACAGTTCAGCTGTGGAAGCCTCTTGTCCATGTTTCTGTAGTCAGGAAAACATTTCTGCCCCAAAGGGAGGAAAACTGCAGTTTAGCACTCTGCTGGTTTCACATTGATTGTCTTTGTTTCAGTGGCTGTCTGTCATCTTGTGTAGTCATTGGGTGGATAAAGAATCATAATGCTTCAAGAGTGAAGCACAGTCTTAAAGGGCATAAAACCTGGGCTCTGAAGTACACATTTTAACATTGCTTATAGTGTTAAACATTACCAAATTAAATTTTAATTTTGGTAAACTGTTTTCCATCTCTGCTATTGGTCTCCTTATTACAGAACGAAAAGCGGGCAGACACTTTGTACATATTTTTGCTCTGTCCTGGTTATTTCTAAGTGATTGGAATTGCAGAGACTATAATACATTCATTTTAAAGAGCTGCTGACTCTTTGCTTGCAGGCAACATTCTAAAACCTTCCATTTAGAGACCGTTCTCATGATATCTTAGTGCTTTTTTCCTTTATTTTTTTTACTACTAAGGAAATTTGCATGAAAATAGAATAATTGTTTCTGAAGAGTTCCATCTGCTCCTGCTGATTATTCTTCAGCTGTGGTCATAATCCTCTGTTTGTGAAATTTCCCACTGAAGAGATTTTCAGGCTTTTTTTATAGTTTCAGTACAAAATTTCAGAAAGTGGAAAAGTAGATGGTTTCACCAAAACTATTACTTTAGGCAACATCAGAACTACCCCACAAATCCAATCGTCATTGTCCCTCTACAGGAACTGAATGAATAGCAAATAGACAGTAACTGTGTGCACTAGATTTAAAGTGGGAAGGCACAGGTTCATCCTCATGAAATGCCTGTAGCTACAGATCTGATTGATAAAGGAATAATCATTTATGGACAAATTGAATAGAACTCTTTACATAGGCACCAGATAGAAGATTAAATGTTGATTGGGTGCATTATAAATGCCCAAGGTAGATGGGGGGAGAGAGAGCGAAGCAAAATTACTTAAATGAGCCTTAACCAGAAATAAACTCCCAGATTTCTCTCAGTAGTTACTAAGGATTCATTGCATTCATCATTTAGTAGCTTTCAAAGCACTCTAACTAAATCATGAGTGTTCCCTACAAATGACAGTAAGAAAATAAGTCCTGCAATTCCTTATTCTTGGGATTTGAGAATCTCACATATTCATTCTGCATATATTGTGTGGGGGGCTCAATATGTTACACTGCTACTTCCAGATGAAGCAGAAGGAAATGGAAAACCCTGTGTGCTGTGAAGTTATATTTGTATTTCTGCATAGTGACAGAGGTCCTAGTAGGACAATGCAAAAGTGGGTCACAGAACTAAGCACTGCTTCCTGAGCAGCCAAGCCAGTGCAAATGTAACTTAAAGGGAAACATCACTGAAAACGTGATGAGAATGGAAGGTCACAAGGACCTACATATGGATGATAAGCCTTCTTTTTCAAATATAATTCTAGGGGAATTAAAGATGCCAATTTACATCCTACTTTAAGGGATTGCTCTCTGCATCGTGTGAGGAATTTATTAATAAACTACATGTGCAGATCAGGTTGAGTCTCTAACACAATTCTTATTTTAAAAAATAAAATAAAATAAAATTTCCCCCCGACCTCAGTGTCTTTTTCTTTATTAGTTTTAATTGCAGTAAAAATATATTAAAGTGCATGTGCTCAGGAATCAGGGTCTTTAGCACTTCCATGTCATTTCTTGCCCAAGGATTTATGGTTTTGTTCCTCTCCATCATGGGCTGCATTCTCCCCATATTTCCATCTCTGTTTCTGAGCTGTACCTGGCACCCTCACCATTCCGTCTCCCTCATGAACCATATTGAATTGTTTTTGAAAATTACATGATGCCTCAGATGAAAGTAACATTATCCCCTTTGACTGGATTGTAAGTAAGAAAATGACTTAAGGCCTTTTTAAATACTCTTTTAAGGTTTGCTTTCAGTTTGGGCTCCCTCTGTATAGTGCTTGAAGAAAGGTCTTTGCTGTATATCTGAGGTCTCCTGGATGGCAGGTATGCTGATGCTTCTATGCATAAAGAAGTGAGCTAAGCATTGTTTTACAAGTAGCTGAACCACTTCTCCAGTTGTCCTCAGAATTGGATTTGAGAACTGGCATAAACTTGTTTCATCTGTTTGAATTGCACATTGTACGTGATTTGAAAGTAAGGTGTTATGGTGGCTGTTTGCATGTAATGTCCTCAGATTTATTTATTTTTTTTTAAAAACAAACAACAATTTCAGTCTCATTATCTGGGGCGTGCTTTTTGTATGAGCAAAGCCACGATAAGGCATCACATAGGTATAAATTCAGCACTCTGCAGTTTAGTTACAAAGGAGACAAAAAATTACATGCAGCTTTCTGATTTAATTTTCTGTGACATATTGAGTCTATGTTTTAGCCTACAGAACTCCACAGCTGTGCCCTAATTCTTTTTCTTGTGATCTCAACATCACTGCCTTTTAAGGCATCGCTATTCTTGGATCTCAGCAGGACACCATGTTAGACTGTCACTGTATACTCCATGGCATTGCCATTGTGAAAAGCAGCAGCTCATTGGTCTTTGAAATAATATATGCAAGAAAAAGTTCCTAGCTATTTAGTAAGTAGGTAACAATGCTATATATACAAAGTACTCTGAGCTATGTTGAATCTGGTGGTACATATTAAAGTGTAGGGGAAGGGAAAGGGCTCTTTCCTGTTGGAGCAGAAGGAAAGCTTTACGTCTATGATAGTGATGTGTAATATGTATAGACAAGATTTATACCTGAGGTGACAGTTCAGGCATAAGGATATGTCCTCCTTTTAGTCAGATAGTTAAGGTCACTGCTCCCAAGGCTCTTTATAATTTTTCATAAAGTGACATGTACACTCATGTTGCCGGCCCAAAAGGCCTGAGGCAGCAAACAGTGATTCGTTGCCCGGAGTGCCTCGCTCCAATTAGACACACCAGGGTGGAGAAGCAAAAAAAGTTTATTTGAGATCTCAAAGCGCAGGATGCTTGGAGGAACACACCTCAGATCAAGCACACCCCAGACAAACAGCTCTCTGTCTTTATACATGATCTTAGCTAAGCATGTCTATTACCCCCAATGCCCAGCTTCTCCCTCCGCCCCCCTCTTCTCCCTCCTTTTCAGTTCCCATACAGCAAATACATTATGAAGCAGCAATTACTCTAAACAGGTTAGATCATTCTTGGCAAAAAACATATTATCTCGTTAGTAACTTTTCTTGACCGGTCATTCTGTTTCACTCCCTTTAGCCAGGTGCAAGCAGGCTGTATAATTGCCTCCTGGTACTGATAACTAGTTGCCACACATTCCATTCTTTCCATCTAGCCTGTGGGGTTAATTAAAGTTTAAACATGGAAGCGGTTTAGACAAGCAGAGGCCTAATACAGGGAGCCTTCATTGGCACTGTCATTTTCCACCCCTCTGTCAACACTGGGTCATGCCTGGTGCCACCAACAATTCCCTCCTTTGAGAATACTCAACAAACCTTTGGCTGAGTGTTCTCATATACTGTGGACAAAACGTAATTGAGTTCTATGGAGCTGGGGCTGTCAATGAGAGGGTACATAGGGACCTTCGGGACACGGGGGGTACAAAGTTTACGGAGGAGCAGTTTAAAACAAGCAAGCAGGAGGAGGGTGACCAGGCATAGTATCACACCTGTGAGGAGGAGACGCACAAGGCCACTTCCCAGTCCTCCTAGGTTGGGCAACCAACTCCAAAGGGAATCAAAAATTGTGGGTTCCCTTTCCTGGGCCTTCCACTCCTTGAAAGCCTGTTCGGCTGACAGGATGTGTTTCCATAGCAAAGAGTAACATTGTGGCAAACCCTAGGCCTGGATCCATACTGGGCAAGTGATCCTAAGGCCTAACAATTACAATTCCCCAAATACCCACAAAATTACTACTACTAACAACAAGCAGATTAAAAACAAAAGGGACCAGGCCCACAGGTTAGGCTGGCCCTGTGAAAATAAACACAGCCAACGCTCAGAGTGTTCACGGGGAGTGCGCTGTAACTGTTCAAAGGGGTTACAGGGCATTTCCAGCAGGCCTTACTGTCGCCTGAATAACAGCTTAAGTCCCAGATCGTCGTTGGCGGTCTTCTCCGCAGGTTGGACGGTCCACCGTTCAGGAGCTGGCACTGCTTTCAGACGGGAGTAGTGGATCCAGTTCTTGTATTCCTCGACCTTTGCTGCTGTGTGGGTGATCAGCAGGACGGTGTGAGGTCCCTTCCACTTCTCTTGGAGAGGCTCGTCCTTCCAGGTACGAACGAGAACGGAGTCACCAGGCTGCAGGGAGTGGACAGGGGCATCCAGCGGGAGAGGCTGCAAATCTTTGGTATACCTGTGGAGAGAACAGAGAACAGCAGACAGAGAGCACATGTACTGAGATAAGAAACCGCAGCCTACCTCCCACTCCCCTAACAGAACCGGTGTACCATTCATAGGCCATGCCCTCCCAAACATAATCTCGAAGGGACTAAGCCCTAACCTGCCCTTTGGGAGAGCACGAACTCGGAGCAAAACAAGGGGTAAGGCATCAGGCCACCGAAGAGAAGCCTCTTGGCAGACCTTTGAGAGATGCCGCTTGAGTGTCTGATTAGTACGTTCCACTACTCCACTGGCCTGTGGTCGCCATGGAGTGTGGAGCTTCCAGGTGATTTGTAGAACATCCGAAATCCCCTGAATGACTTGCGATGTGAAGTGTGTTCCATTGTCAGATTCCATCCACTGGGGGAGTCCAAAGCGAGGAATGATCTCCTTGACAAACTTGAGAGCCACAGTTCTGGCAGTGTTGTTTCGGCATGGGAAGGCTTCAGGCCATCCGCTGAATCGATCCACCATGACAAGGAGGTACCTGAACCCTTGGGTCCGGGGGAATTCAGTGAAGTCTACTTGCCACACCAATCCTGGCCCTGGGGTAGGTTCCAGAGTGGCTGGTGGCACTGACACTCCTGGTCGAGGGTTGTTCTTTTGACAGACTAAACACTCAGCCTGTACCTGGGAAGCCAGGGGTCTTAATCCAGAGGTTAGAAAATACTTATTCATAAGCTGGGTGAGAGCCTCCCTTCCAGCGTGAGTGGTCTGATGTAGTTTTTGTAGTACTGGCCGTATTAGGCTTTTAGGTAGGAGGATTTTTCCTTCTGTGGAGTGGAGCCATCCCTCCTTTTCCTGGAGCCCAAGGGAGTTGGCCAGATTCCTTTCTTCACGAGAGTACCGAGGGGCTGGGAGCTCACCCACTGATGGGATGAGGGCATGCACATGGGCCTCCTCAGCTTCCAATGGTTCCAGGGTGGCAGCCCGCTTGGCTTCCCTGTCGGCCCTGGCGTTGCCCTTGGCTACGTCCTGGTCTTCTCGTTGATGAGCCTTGCAGTGCACCACTGCTACCTCTGAGGGGAGCTGCACCGCTTCCAGAAGCCGGAGAATCTGTGTCCCATGCTTGACCGGGGACCCCTGAGCTGTAAGCATTCCCCTTTGTTTCCACAGACCAGCGTGAGCATGCAATACCCCAAAAGCATATTTTGAGTCAGTAAAAATATTAACCCGTTTGTCTTTTGCCAGTTCAAGTGCACGGGTTAATGCTGCAAGTTCAGCAAGCTGGGCAGATGTTCCAGCAGGTAAACTCTCTGCTTCCACTGTATCGTAGAGGGTCACAACAGCATAGCCCGCCCTCCTTTGCCCATCTATGACAGCACTGCTCCCATCAGTATACCACTCACAGTCTGCATTTGAGAGCGGTTGATCTTTTAAATCTGGACGGCTGGAGTACTGGGCATCTATGATTTCTAAACAGTCATGTTCCTGCTCCTCTGTTTCTGGTAACATAGTGGCTGGGTTGAGGGAGGGGCAGGTCTGCAGGGTAACTTCAGGATTTTCTAGGAGTTTAGCCTGGTACCGAGCTACCCGAGCCTGCGTGAGCCAGAGACCACCCTTAGTGTCCAGCAGGGCTTGAACCATATGAGGGGTATACACCTGCACAGTCCCCCCCAAAGTCAGTTTCTCTGCTTCACCAAGCACTAGGGCAGTTGCCGCGACAGCTCGCAGGCAAGCTGGCCACCCCTTGGCAACTTGATCCAGTTGTTTAGAGAAATATGCCACAGGACGTTTCCAAGTGCCTAATAATTGAGTAAGCACTCCCAGGGCTACTCCTTTTCTTTCATGCACATACAGTTGAAACGGCTTAAAGATGTCTGGGAGACCGAGTGCTGGAGCTTCCATTAGCTTTCTCTTTAACACTTTAAATGCCTTGTCAGCTTCTGAGGACCAGTGAAAGGGATCGTGATCCATTCCCTTAACACATTCATACAAGGGCTTAGCCCACAGTCCGAACTCTGGGATCCATATTCTGCAAAAGCCTGCCATGCCCAGAAAAGCCCTGAGCTGTTTACGATTGCTTGGGATAGGAATTTGACAGATGGCTTCCTTCCTCTCGTTTGAAAGCTGTCTCTCCCCCTGTCTTATGTGAAATCCTAAGTACTGTACTTCTGAGAGGGCAATTTGAGCCTTGCTCTGAGCTACCCGGTATCCTCTGAGTCCAACAAAGTTCAGGAGGCTCACAGTGGCGTGGAGGCAAGGGGTTAATCCCACCGCCCCAATTAACAGGTCGTCCACATACTGCAGGAGGAGAATCCCGTCCGGAGTATTCCACTCCTCCAGGTCTTTGGCCAGAGCCTGGCCGAAAAGCGGAGGGGAGTTCTTAAATCCTTGGGCTAACACAGTCCAGCAAAACTGCCTTTTAACCCTTCGGTCGTCTTCCCACTCGAAGGAGAAAATCTCCTGAGATTGTGTGTCGACCGGAATTGTGAAGAAAGCATCTTTCAGGTCTAGGACTGAAAAGTGGGTGTACTGCCCTCCTATAGATGCCAACAGTGTATATGGGTTTGGAACAAGGGGGTGCAGAGTCTTAACCCGTTCATTAACTGCCCTCAGGTCCTGGACCAGCCGATAGGTGCCATTGGGCTTTCGAACAGGCAGGATGGGGGTGTTCCAGGCTGACTGACATTCTCGCAGTACCCCGTACTTCAGAAACTGATTTATAGTTTCCTGCAGCCCTTCTCTGGCCTCCCTCTTGATCGGATACTGCTTGATCCGCACCGGACTTTTTCCTGGCAGGAGCTGAACTTTAATGGGGGTGTGATGTACTGCCTTTCCTGGGACCCCCGATGCCCATACTAGAGGAAAAACCTGGTCCTCCCACTGGCTCCACTCTGGGGCTTGCATGGCTGAGGGCTCAACTGCAAGAGTCATTATCCAGGCATTCTCTGGGGGCAAGGTGAGGGTGATTTCATCTTGGGTGAAGTGCAGGGTGGCACCTAAGCGACAAAGCAGATCCCGTCCCAGTAGAGGCGTTGGGCAGTCGGGGAGGTAAACCAGCTTGTGGGAGAGAGTTCTGTCTCCCAAAGCACATTCTGCTGGGGCATACACTGGACATTTGATTCCTTTTCCTGTAGCGCCGACCACAGTGAGGGAATCTGCCACAGGCAGCTGGAGGGGTTGATTTACAGCGGTTCGAGCTGCTCCAGAGTCTACTAAAAAGTCTATTTCAGAATTTCCCACCCGCATTTTTACTCGGGGTTCCGGGGGCAGGATAGTCCGTCTCCCCTGACACCCCTAGTCTTGATTCTCTGCTGCCATCATAGGGGTATCTTCCCTCTCGGGGCACTCATTTTTCCAGTGTCCCTCCTTTCGGCATATGGCACACTGATTGCGTCCCAAACGCCTTTCCTGTGAGCCAGGGCGCCCACGTCCACGACCTCTCATCCCCCGGCCCCTTCCACCTCCTTCCTGAAACTTCCTCTTGTCACTGGCCTGTACTGCTGCAACCATCATCTTCACTTGCCTTTTTTCTTCTCTTCCTCCCTAAGGCTGTAACCTGATTCCTCTTCACTTCAGACAACAGGGTCCTCATAAGGATATTACAGTCATCCCAGTCAGGCTTGTGACTGGCAAAACATCCCTCAAAAACCGAAATAAACTTGCTGGGATTCGTGGAGAATTCCCCTGCCTGTGCCTTAAAGGCTGCTAAGTCCACTGGGTTAAAAGGCACATGTGAGTAAACTAGCATAGTAGTGGCCTGGCGCCCCTCTGCTCCCGGGCGAGCCACCACAGTCTCAGTAATCAACGGATAAAGTCCCACTGAAGGAGCAATCTCTGAAACCTGAGGCACCTGGTCTTTATACGGTGGGGGTGTAGGAGCCGAAGGGGACACCGACTCTGCCATTACAACCGGGGAGGGGTTCGGGGAACTAACAACAGTGACTGCCGAGCCTGTCGGAGTCAGATTACACTCTTGCAACAGATCTGACCTATCTCTCAACAACATAAACAACTGTGCATACATAAATTCATTCCACTTATTCATTCGCTGACAAAACAAAGCTAATTGAAGGATCGTGTTGTAATTAAGTGATCCCTCCGGTGGCCACCTTTCCTGGCCCTCTAGCTGATACTGAGGCCAGTTTACTGTACAGAATCTTTTCAGTTTACTTTTAGTCAATGGATCTTTTTCAAACACTTTCCAATTCATCAGAATGCATTCTAAGGGTGTACACCGTACCCTGCCTGTACTCTGTCCCTGCCCCATACCTATGGGAAGACACTGGGCGTCCCCAGGTCTTAACAGGCAAACAAAAGGTTAACAGCACTGGACTGTTCCTACCTTGTCCACGAGACCGGTTCCCCACCGTCGCCCGTAGCTGCTTCTCCACTATCTGAGCGCGTTGCACCGTAGTGCCCTCCGGGGTCGACCACACCGCGTCTCCGCCGAGGCCCCCGATGAAGTCACCGGTGCGCGCTAGGCATCGGTCGTCGCCGCAATCCGTCGACCTCCAGGAGGGGTCCGGGCAAGGCTAAATTTAGCCTCAAGCCCACCCAGGGACGCCAAAACTGTTGCCGGCCCAAAAGGCCTGAGGCAGCAAACAGTGATTCGTTGCCCGGAGTGCCTCGCTCCAATTAGACACACCAGGGTGGAGAAGCAAAAAAAGTTTATTTGAGATCTCAAAGCGCAGGATGCTTGGAGGAACACACCTCAGATCAAGCACACCCCAGACAAACAGCTCTCTGTCTTTATACATGATCTTAGCTAAGCATGTCTATTACCCCCAATGCCCAGCTTCTCCCTCCGCCCCCCTCTTCTCCCTCCTTTTCAGTTCCCATACAGCAAATACATTATGAAGCAGCAATTACTCTAAACAGGTTAGATCATTCTTGGCAAAAAACATATTATCTCGTTAGTAACTTTTCTTGACCGGTCATTCTGTTTCACTCCCTTTAGCCAGGTGCAAGCAGGCTGTATAATTGCCTCCTGGTACTGATAACTAGTTGCCACACATTCCATTCTTTCCATCTAGCCTGTGGGGTTAATTAAAGTTTAAACATGGAAGCGGTTTAGACAAGCAGAGGCCTAATACAGGGAGCCTTCATTGGCACTGTCATTTTCCACCCCTCTGTCAACACTGGGTCATGCCTGGTGCCACCAACACTCACAATACTATATAAATAATCTGACTTTTGCTGTAACACAATGCTGTATATGTAGATGCATTTTAATTCTGGTGCTACCTTTATCTAGTGGCTCCATTGCAATGTAGAATTGTTTGAGGTTAGATTTATTCATTTGAGTGTAGGGCAAGCATAATTTACTGAAGCTGGAGTAGAACTGGAAGTGTTGCTAATGGCCAACATTCTATCGTGGCATTTTTCCCCTTCTCACACCCCTATTTAGCAGAGCTGAGTGGATCTAAAGTTTTAGAAAATCTCTGCATAATACAATATTCATTGGGGAAAAATGTTGCTGTTTGTTTATGCAGTGTTCTGGTGATTTTACAGCATGCAGATTACAATAAATCGAGTCCAAATGAAGTTATGGAGAAATCTACTTTCTGCTGACAAGGCATGCTGTCTCATATATGGATCTTATTTGTTTTGTTTTCAAGATGTGTAATATTAAACTATTAGTGCAAGACTGCAAGATTCTGACTGACATAATTCAAGTTTATTAATTTAAAAAGTTAGCAACCTTGAAAATCTGGGAACATATGTAGTTGGCATTTCACAAATTAACTTCTGAAGGATCCCTCAGGCTAAGCCATAGCATACTGGACTGTGAGTGCACTGAAGGTTGCCCATGGAAAGGGACTTCTGTACATTTCTGTACTGAAGCTGGGACAGTACAAACCATGTTTCACCCTGTGTAAGGTTTATCAGTGTTGTGCAGCTGTGCCTCAGATACCAAGACCCCCTCAGCCTCCAGAGAAAAACAGGCAGAGCTGTTTATTCCAGACAACAAGCTGCCATTTGCACATACCCAGCAAAACTAGAACTAATCACACAAGAATTGTAGCAGCATGTCTGTTTTAATGGATTTCATGAATTTTTAATGTAGCTATTGATTTGGCAGTGTGGACAAAAGGAAGTGCAATCATTCTTATAGGAAGCAACTTAGGACAAGTTTAATGGTTAGGACGGGGGATCAAAAGTCAGAATTCCTGGATTCTCAGTATAGCTCTACCACTGATTCTTCTTGTAGTCTTGGGTCTGCCTACCCTTCTGCCCTAGGGAATGATACTTGCCTGTCTCTCACTGGTTATTTGAATATTTTGGCTGGGTATTACAATAGCTGGACATCTGTGATTAAACAGTTTCCCATCTTGGAACTTCAAAATCAACTCTCATCTTCTCTTGAGCTGCTTCAGACCAACATGCATGTCTTTGCTTTAGCCAAAGTATTTTGTTAGGGCACTTGCAAAGACACAATCCCACAGTTTGGAGGGAACACCAGGATAATGGTTCTTTTGCCCCTTACCTGTTTTCCTCCCCTTGCCAGAGGGCATGTTGACACTGCATCTGGCAGTGTGCCTCAGCCTGGGTAGACACTCACATGAGTTCTGCTTGAGCTAGCCTGCCAAGACGAGTAGTGTGGCCATAGCAGTCGGACAGCAGCTCCAGCTAGCTGCCCAGATCCAAGCCAGGTCTGAGTTCGGGTGGCTAGTCTGGGCTGCTGCCTGTGCCATGACTTCCACACTGTTTTTCGTGTGCTAGCTGGAGCGAAGCTAGCACAAGTCTGTCTACCTTGGTTGGGTGGTATGCTCCTAATTGCAGCATAGATATACCCATCGTGTCTGAACACCTCCCATTTCAGTTACAATGGCAAAGCAAGGCCTCTGGTAACTGAAGTTTCTTAATATTTGCCCCTTTTGCCACCCCTCCCCCTCACTTTCCTTAACTATTGAAAATAAGACAAATAAAAAACAATATTGCACATCTGCCAGCCCTTTTTTGTAAAGGAAACCCTGATTTACCATGTAGACAGCTTCCTGGTGAGACTCTGCCTCATTAGAGCCTTGACAGAGATTTGCATTGCAGTTCTAACTGTCAGTGATGTACAGAAGCAGAAAAGAGGAGTCTTCAAAAAAGTACAAGCCATTCGGAAATGTATTAAATATTGTTAATAGGCTGGCTTTGTATTAGTGAAAGAGACTAAATGGATCCTACCTTGTCTATCTTTAGGTTGAATACACCTTTACCTTCATATAACACTGTCCTCGGGAGCCAAAAACTCTTACTGCGTTATAGGTGAAACCGTGTTATATCGAACTTTGATCCTCTGGAGTGCGCAGCCCTGCCCCCTCCCCCCCCGAGCACTGCTTTACCATGTTATATCCAAATTTGTGTTATATTGGGTTGCGTTATATCAGAGTAGAGGTGTATTTGGAATCTCTGCCAAGTTACTTGTGCATCCCTCCAGTTGCCTTACACTTTCACCCTGAAAGTGTGCCTGGTATCTTCCCCATCATTTTATTTGGGATATCTGAGATGATGTGCTGTATATTTATTTGTTTTTCTTTTATTTATCTAGGATTATACAAAGTGTAATCAAAATTCACCCAATCCAGTGCTTGGGGCACCTTGACATAGCCACCACAGAAATAACTGGAGTGAATTGAACCCATGCACAATTCCTGGATTCCCACAAACAGCCTTACACAACATGCCTGCTGATAAGCTGTGGCTTTTGAGTCTCTGGCTGGCTGGGTAGGAAGGGAAAGTCTCTTGGAAAGGTTTCTCCTCCTGCCGATTGTGCTGCTGTCTCTTGGGAGCATGCTGGGGCCATGGAGTTAAGATGGTTCCTTGTCTCAGGTGTGAGCGTGTGACATCTTACAGGTGTTAAAAAAAAATGTAGATAAGTGTTACCTCTCGGGAGCTTTTGTAAGTAACCCCCAACCCCCCATTTTTAAAGGCTAATTCTGTGGATCTTTTTACCCAAACTGTTTTGCCCTGACATTGAGTTTGTATGGGAGAGATTAGGGTTAATTTGGTTCATTTATCCATGAAATAACTCTCTGAAATGCTGATGCCCATAGGTCTATCTTGCACAAATATTGGTCATTTTCCTGAGTTGTTCAGGCCAGAGAGATTTAAAATTAGAATATGAAAAGATGCATAATAAGAAAATTGGTCTAAATAGCACATAGCACATCATACAGCCAGCATTATCTTGTGGCTAGGGCACTAGATTCTGTTTCCAGCTTCCAGAATCCAGCAGATTCTGACCTGCTGTGTGACCCTGGGCAAGTCACTTCACATCTCTGGGCCTTTGATTCTTCCCACCCTTTCTCGGTCTTGTCTCTTCGAATGTAAGCTCTTTGAAGCAGGGGTTCTCTTACTATGCAGTGTAAGAAGTTCTGGAAATACCTTGACGTTCGCTTACTATATGAAATTTGCAGAGGAAAAGTTAGGACAAATTTTTTCTTGCATAAAGCACCTCACCCCAACTGGGGCAGTTGAGCATTGCATACAGGTCAACAATTTGAAGGTGAATTGTTAATTAAAAAGAGGTGTGGCATTTGGGTGCCTATCAAACCTTTACGGTTTCCTCACTGCTAGCTATGGACAGACTGTACGCCTTTTGAGAAGGCAGCTTAATTTCTCTCATCAGTGCTGTTCTGTAGGATAATAGTTGCAGTTTATGCTAATCACTGCTATTCTTTGAAACACACCTGCCTTAATGTCCATGTGTTGCCCCTTGTCCACTATTTATACTGTAGCTATTTATGCATTTTCAGGCAGGGATTTAGTTTTGTATATATTTTTTTGACTTGCATGCTTTAACTACTCTAAGGTTTGCGTAGTGTTATGGTACTCTCTAAATCACAACAGAAGGCCCATAAGTAGCTTGCAATGTCATAAAACTTATCTTTATCTTTTTTGAACTTGCTTTGTTACAGAGCAGCAGACCTTAGTCTTATAAAAATGGTTAGCTTTCTATTGTCATAAGTCAAATTACTTCAATCTTGGAGTTAATCATTTACGCTGAAGTATATGATCTGGGAACATGGTCCAAAACTCTTGATAACTTAAATTGCTGACAATTTTTTAGTGTTTCTTCTAGCATGTGTTTAATATATATCACCATCATTGTAATTGTGTAATCTTTAAAATGAGAGGTCATCTCACATCATTGAGAAACAAGTTATTGTCCAGTAGGCCTGCATTTGTGCTTTTAAAGGGTAAATTAAAAGGTTATGGAATGGCTATTTGATTCTAAAGGGATTATAATGCAGTAAGTTATAGGGAATTAATGAGTAACATGGTGGGCAACCTTGTTGGGTGGACAGCTGGTTTCATTAATGATGCTTACCTTGATTATGAAGCTTGAAGAGTGATTAGTTTATTTGTATTCAGGGAACTTAAGTTAACTAGTAATTGGAGCCAATGAAAAGCAAGTGTCCGGACTTCATGACTTGAGGCATATGTCTTGTTTGCTAGCATTTTTATCTCTGAGGTTCAGCACACAAGATCAAGAATTTGGATCATCGTGTAAAATCTTGAGTCCATTGGCTATGAAGAAATTACTGCCACAGAAGCACCTCATTCAAAATCTCTGAACATATGTGCATTGTGAAGACTTTCATAGCTTCCAGGAATTTTATCACTGGAATATGTTTGTTGGAGATTCTACTTTTTTTTTCTAGGGGAGTTACTGTTTTGAGGGGCCGAGGATTTTGGCACCATATTACTGTGTTTGCTAACTGGAAAGCCCTGCATGTTATCAGATGTAAAAGAAAGCGGCTGTAATTAGCTGTAATAGTAATAAATGGCATGCTATGTTGACCCTATTTTTCTAGGCCGTAGGGACTCTACGTACTAGCACCACTTCCAATGCCCACTTCAGAGTGTATTGAAGAACACTTGCCCTTTCCTTCCTAGCCATTGGTGAAAGTGACTGCTCTCTCTTCTTCCCCTCCCTCCCCTTCACTTGACTAAACCAGGCCAGGATTAGGATTCTCTTGTGATCCTTTGAAGTCCTATATTGCTGATTTATGATGACATGCAGCTGTAAAACCTTGGGCTGTATTCCACTCAGATTTCACCATAAACTGGGCAGTGTCCGGATGGCTCAGGAGGGGAGACTTTGAAGGAACATTCTGGTGCAGCTAAAAGTGGTGCTGGTGATTCAGTAGGTGCCACTCTTCACTCTGGCTCAGCTCTGAATCAGTGCCCCAGCATGGTTTTAGGAGACGCTATGCTGCTGCTTGGTGCCATCTTTTGGGTTGAAAACGACAACCAGTGTTCTGATTCTTCGTGGTCGTTAACATTTCTTAGCCCTTTTTGTAAGAATAAGAGTGGCAAGCCCGATGTCCGGGCTAAAATTCCAGATTGTAACAAATTACCTTTGCCTTAATCATAGCTAACTGGAAATGCAGACATGGGATTCTTTTTCAGCTTCTATGCTAAATTGTGGAGCAGTATTGCTGTGCACTATGGAATGGTCTTGGTCCATCCCCAGAAGGAGGCTGCTTTTTCAGTGGTGGATGGCGTGACCCCTGTGTATCTTTTTACCAAACAAGGGTGTTATGAGGCTTAATATGCGTGTTTAAACTATTTAAAATCAACAGATGAAAGACACTATTGATAAGTGTATTGAAATAAGGAGGAATTTGTTACATTCTGACTTCTACTTGCTAAAGGATTGGTGCATATTCACATTTGCAACTCAATAGTTACACTATAAAATCAGAATGCTAATGACTTCAGATGAGCTGTCCATGTCTTCGCTCATATTTTCAGTGTGACATTACTGAGTCCTGCATCTGTCGCCTAGGCCCATGGCAGGGAAAGCAGTGCTAAAATATTTGAAAATATGCAAATACTCATATTACATTGTTTGGACTCATTAATTGAAAATTATTAAATCAAAATGTCTGTAGGAATATTTAAATAGAGCTGCCTTGAGAGAGACATGAACATCTGAAGTCCTTTGTTCTGTAAATGTTTTGAGTTTCACATTTCACATTAGGTATGTTGACTTCCCAATATTCAGGCTGACATTGGGCTAATGGAATTACCATCTGTTGCCAGAGGTGGAGATTGACTTCACATAAGCCTACATTAGCAACCAAGGTAGCAGTGGTATAAGTGGAATAATGTGGAGAATCAGAGCAGAAGTGAAGTTGGCACTAGCCATAGCTTAAACAAACAGGTGTGGAAGGATCATAATAGTCAGAGGTGAAGATCTATTGGATTAGAGTTCCTCCCACTTCAAAGGCATGAGTTGAGTCCCTTGCTAAATGATGCATTTTATATTATATGGATGTTCATATGTTCCTATCTAAGAAGAAAGTAGTTTAAGCTATTAAGACAGGGTAGCGATAGGAAAAGTGATTGTCTCCACAAGAATTAACTTATTGGTGAAACTTACATTATTGCCTCTCCATTATCAGTCATGGATGTGTTATCCTTTTCATTCTAATCACATGTGCTAATTTGATACATGCAATATGTATGGAAAAATGAATATCTACGATGTGCGCATTCTTTGCAGCACTTACTGAAAGTCTAAGTTGCATGACATTTTACATGCACATGGATTTTGGTGCGAGCTAACATGCATTTTGAATTTATCCTTTATATTTGATTAACTTTTTAAACCCACTGTGTAAGCTTCTTGGGGCAGGGATTCTCTCTGATTTGTTTTCTGTGAAGTGTAAATGGATCCTATAAAACCAACACTTGTCATTGTGAATTTAGTGGCACTAGATACAATTTTACATTATATACTTTGCTAGTGCATCTGTGCCCAGTGCCAAACTTTCATTTTTAACCATGATTTACTAGAACTGAATTTGCTTTGCTGTGGATTGTAAACGCTTAAACCCCATTCTCTCCCTATATGGTGCTTATATCAACAATTTGCATATCATAGAATATCAGGGTTGGAAGAGACGTCAGGAGGTCATCTAGTCCAACCCCCTGCTCAAAGCAGGACCAATCCCCAGACAGATTTTTGCCCCAGATCCCTAAATGGCCTCCTCAAGGATTGAATTTACAACCCTGGGTTTAGTAGGCCAATGCTCAAACCACTAAGCTATAGTGTAAATTGCTATCAGCCCAGAAATGCAAAGCCATTTTACTGCTCACTGTTAATGTTAATAGGCAGCCAGTAAGTACTGCAGAGCAGGGATCTGGGCTGAGATAGAGCAGAGGGAGAACATGAACAGTTATCGACTGTGACTCAGTCTGGATAAAACACTGCTTGTTGACAGGAGAAAGCACTTAGAGGAATGGGTAGAGGTGATTTCTGCACCATCGATTGATAGTGCATACCTGCCTTTTGTCAAAATTATTTAGGGCCTTGGAGTCCTATTGGATCTGGTGCTGCTCCTGAATTCTCAGCGGTGCTAGGCTAAAGTGTCTATCACCAGCAATAGTCTGTACATCCCTCTGGAATATGGATGTAGCAAACCTCATCACCAACCTTCTTCCTGTAGGTTAGACCACCTGAATTTTGCCCATAAAGGCAGCTAGTACAGAGCAGAGCTACCTGTCTGATCATATTACACATTTGAATCTTTGCCTTGTCTTCCTGTTCACTTCCATATGCAATTCAAGGTGCTGATTAGTTTAAAACCTTTAATGGTATAGAATCTAACTATTTGAGGGGCTGCCTCACTCTGTGATCTGCTCCTTTTTGAAGTTAATAGGAAGACTCCCATTAGCTTCAGCAGAATAAAATCTGAGTATCACTGCCGGAGGTTCTTGTTTCATGGAGTTCAGCACTCCAAGACTGGTTGCAAGAGTTTCACAGATGAGGACTACTGACTCTAGAATTTATTACACTTGGTGATCTGTCAGACCTGGCTCCAGTGAGACTCGGGTAGCAATGTAAGTCATTTATCTGGTTCAGCTTGAAATGCACTGATCTGATCTGGAAGGCCACAGCTCTCCTGCATGAAATGCTCAAGACCCACCTCTGCTATGATGCCTATAAGAAATCAGCTTATTAATGATGGCTAGGTTAAGTAGCATTTGCAGGATAACTGTAATTTTAAAAAAAGTGTATAAAAATTGTATATTCCCCCCATATTTGAAATCTCAAATTGTAAGCTCCTTAGGGGCGCTGATTATCTCAACCATGGGTTTGTGCAGCATCTAACATGAAAGCATCCTGATGAAGGCCTGTGGGCATGACTGAAATACAAATGTTATAACAATTTTTATTTAACTACTTCTGGGGATGAATCATAAAGCTTTTTAATGTTAAAAACAGTAAGTGCAGAACATTACAGTAGTGGGGAGTTCAGGAAGGCAGGATGTAATATATAAAATATGCTTTGGAGGACTTTCTGATAGAGCACAAATTCTGAACTGCTTTATGCGGACCCTGCATTCACATTGCTTCTAAAACAGCTGTGATTGTTTTGCAAGGAAATTTACAGGCCAAGAGGATCCAACTCACGGTGACAAGCCCTGTAAACACCAAGCCATTTGGTTTTATTTACTGCCAGCACTGAACTTCAGAACAGGACCAATGACCAATCTTATGGAGATTGCAAAAGATTAGTGTGTAGATGTACTTTTAGCCTTGAGGATTATTTTACCCTTAAATAACTTTTTACCCCAACTGTAATTAACACACTGTTTTCCCTATAAAAATTATTAAATGCGTCAATTCTGTTAATTGCAGATGACATTCTGTCTACAGAATCAGCATTGGAACAATGCTTTGACAATGGAAGTGCTGTCATTTCAATGAGGTATAAAATTTGAGGTCTGACTACCTTATGGATATCAAAGAGCAGTACTCTTTGTAAGAGTTGGTGCTAATCCTGGTTTCCTCAGCAAATTCTGGTGTGGAAATTGTCATCCCAGATCCTCTAAAAGTTCAGGTTTATAATGAAAAGTCAATAAAAATATTTGCCCTCATTCTGTAATTTTTATATAGAGGATAAGCAATAAATCATTTTATAGTCCAAATAGTGATTTCAGCGAAGGATAAATTTCTGAATTTAGCGAAGTAGTGTACTTATAGTTACTGATCTCGTGGAGTAAATCCACCCTCTTCCCCTGCCCCACCATCACAGTATCGTCTGGTACGTAAAACCCCAGCTGTCCATTCTGCTACACTCAGCATCTTACTGTCAGTTCAGCTGCATTTTCAACTATTGAGCTACAAACAGGGATTCAAGCGCTTTTGGAAAGTGCACTTTAAAAGTAGACCAGTTGCAGATGGGTTTGTTGTCCTCTTGCTGCCTGCCCAAAGGTACATCCTGGCTTCAGATATCGTAGTGAGTCTGAGTCTATCATGTCTGGTCGAGTGGAGTAGCAGGACTGTTGTGATGGCAAAAGCTTGGCGGGGGGAAGGTGTAAAAATCAATACTGCGATTTCCCCCCACACACACACCCTTTTTGGGTAAGGATCCCTATAGTTTAGAACCCCGTGAAATTTCAGATTTAAATATCTGAAATAATGAAATTTACAATTTTTAAAATCCTACTACTGTGAAATTGATCAAAATTGGCCATGAATTTCATAGGGCCCTATTGATGGTATAAGTTCATTAAGATTTTCCTGAGACAGAAGAAATTAGAAGCATCCAAAAGAAACTCTTGGAAGGCTGTGAACTAAAGTCAGTTATGTTAAATTTAGGGTCACTTGTGGTGTATTTTAATGTACTTTGTTTTTGTCCCCCTCAGTTTTATAGTGCTTTAATTGAAAAGTAAAGTAAAATATGGAACCCGTCTTTTCAAAGAGAGGCGCAAAGGGTGTGCTCTTAGAATTGTGCATGTACCTGTTGAAACTATAAAACCTATATTTCTGTGCACAGATGGGGTAACTGTCCCTGAAAATGGGTCGGTTTAAGAATGCAAATAGAATAGCTGTAAATCTTACTATTGTGTCTTCCAATAATGTGAGGGCCCCTGTTGTTGTTGGTCTCAAGCACTTGAGTAATTCTGTACCAAAAACCAACCAAACAAAACTACCTGGAGGAAATACAGAAGCTGCCCCAAAGCAAAAAAAGGTCAGGAAATTCTCAGGTTCAGGCTGTCTTCACATCTTGAACTCAACTCTCCCCTTTTTGAGTACGCACTGAAATAGTCTTCAGTTACGTGATCATATGTTATGTCCCACAAGATCCCTTGCCTCATTCAGTGCACAAGTTAGGTAGTCTTCAGCAAATAAGACAGCTGCTTCATATTTTATATTTATTGTGGGGATGGATGGTACACATTGAATGAGGCCTGGGGTCTGTGATATCCCAGCCTTGTTCACCTCAATTATTATTACTCCTGGGGAAATTCTGCACTCCTGCATGTGCACATAATTGAGCCATGCATATTTTTATTTTTTGCACAGAAAGCTTCTGTTGAAATGTTGCTGCAGTTCTGCCTTTTGCTCATCAGAGGGTGCTGTGCTGATAGAACACAGCAGCCACTCCCAGCCTGCTAGGGAAGAGAAAGAGTCTGCCTTCTCTGCAGCACCTGTCAGGCCAGTTCAGGAGACTGTCTATGCAGAGACACGGCATGGGGTGCTTGCGGGGGCTCAGACAGGGCTAGTGCAGGAGGACAGACTGGATCAAGGGCAGAATGGGAGTGGAGGCACAGGGCCACTAGGGGAAGGGAGGTGCAGGGCCACATGGTGATGGGGGAAGGAGTGCAGAGCTACATAGGGACAGAAGGTGGCTGAATGCGGGCACAGAGACATGGGGATGGTGGCTGAGGGGGGCACAAACACATGGGGATGGGGGAGTGCAGGGACATGTAGGGATGGGGTGGTTGAGTGGGGGCACAGACACATAGAGATGGAGGGTAGAGGGACGTGGACAGGGGGGTGCAAGGACACATGGGGATGGGGTAGACATGCCTGACTGAATGGGAGAGGCTAGGGGTCAGCCAGGGTCTGCATGGGGGAAGCTCCCCAACAATCCCTCCTTCCCCACCCCCAAAAAACAAACAAACAAAAAAACCCTTGTTCCATACTTTTCCCACCCATACCTAACAACCCTCCAAGTTCATGCCCTGGCTTCTTCCCAGCAATTTACTTCCCTCTCCCTCAGCTCCTCTGTTACCCTGACTTCCTCAAGCCTTTGCACTGCTTCTGAGGGGTGCAGGAAATATGGTTCTGTATTGTAGTTTAAATGAATTATTCAGTTCTGTATTAATATGCCTTGTAAGGAATCTATTTGTCAAAAAACATTTCCTGAATCTTTTTTGTTGTCTGTATTGTTACAGCCATACTTTCTTACAGGTATTTTGAAATAAACGACCAAAAATAATTGAAACTGGTGTGATTATATTGCATTATTTTGACAAATAAAATGTGCAGAATTTTAAAATATTGCGTGCAGATTTTTAATTTTTTTGGCACAGAATTCCCCCAGGAGTATTAAGTCTTTTCCAATCACTATCCAATTTACTTGCTTAATGAGGCAAGGGCCCTGTTAACCTATGATTTTTTCAACATGTAGATTGTATTATAATGCATACAAACAAGAAAGCAGAATTAAAATTGCTTGGGTGATGTCTTTTCCATACTCGTGAGTTCTCATAATGTTTTTATGTAGTTCTTTTATATGTAATTTACTGACTTAAAGGAAAAAAACAAATTATCACGTGTAACTATTTGCTAGACAGCAGTAATATGCTGTGTATAATACTACGTGCATCTGAGTTAGAACCCAGTCTCTTCCCATATGCACAGCCATGGATTATATTTTAGATGCCCTTGCATATTAAATGAAACTGCACTCACTTTTCATGTGCATGTATGGACAAATCCAAGAGAATCCCTATTGAATGGAAACGTCCATTCTATGTGTATATGCATGCAGGTGCAATGCCTGTAGAACAAACTAATGATATGCTAGTATCATAGAACACATAAGCCCCCTCAGTTTTCAGTTAAAACTGATTTTTGCCGGAAAATTCACAGGTTTTACAAAAAGTATTCAGTCTTTGATTTTTGACGTACTTTTGTATCATTCAGATGTGTGTTTAAAAAAAAGACTTCTTAGGAAAATGCAATACATCTCATGCAATCTATTACAATAATACATTGCATATACAAAGCTGAATGTTGAAATAAGACTAGGTATTAGTCTAGAAGATGCACACAATAAACAAAGGCACGTATACATGCTCTGAACTGTGTGCACATCTGAATGTACTGATGAATCTCAAGCCCACCACGTATACATTTCAAGCTGCTAGCAGATAACAGATTTGATACTCTAAAATGGGAAGAAAACAAAAATTTGTATCGGAATATATTACAGAATACAAGGAAGTATTCGAAAGCTTTAAAAAAAAAACAGGTGCAAATGGTGTGGCCTAATAACTGTAAATATTATAGGCTAATAGTTCTAAGCATACAACAGTAAACTGTTTATTCAAATGAAGTTTTATTTGGAGATTTGAGATATATTTTCTTAAACTCAGAGGTGGCATTATGTGTTGAGTTCTGTTTTAGTTCTACAGCAAACCTCATTGAATGGAATTCAAAGCATTAATCTACAGAATACTTCCCCCGCTGTCTTTCAGTCCACCAAAATAAACATATTTATCCAGAAAAATTAATTGTTTTGCACTGATTTTCATCTGTTGTGGTAATAAACATAAATTTCCGTGAAGAATTAAATAAAAGAAACTGAAAACGAAGGGCCCTGCATATAAGGTTCAATTAAAAGGTCATACATTGTGGAACAAAAAAGTTGGTCATGTTTATAAGTTTCCTGAGCACATTTATAAGTGTGCTAAGTGTCATAACGCCTCACTGATTTAGGAGCCTAAATTTCATTTGGAAAATGGATCTAGGCATTTGAGTCTAAATCCCATCACTTGTTGATAGGATTAAGACTCAAGTGCCTGGGTCCTTTTGAAAATGGGGTTTAGGCTCCTAAATCAGCAAGGCAGTGTGCCTAGAAATGCCTGAATACTTTATAAATTTGGGCCTTAGACTCCCTGTGCCTCCGTTTTCCATCTATAAAATTGGGATAATAGCACTTCTGTACCTCACAGTGGTGGTGAGAGGATCAATATGTTAAAAGATGGAGCTGTTGGGTGTTATGATAATGGGAGTTGTATAATGTTAAATAAAAGCTTGAGCCCTTCTTCCCATTAGGAGATCCTGTTTTGAGGTCTTTACATGTCTCCAAACTTGAACCATTTGGGCTGAAATCCTTTCTCTCTCCCTCCCCCTCCACACCCCAACCCCCTGCACTAGCCCGGAGCACCTTCCTGCACCCCAAGCTCCTCATCCCCAGCCCCACCCCAAGCTCGCACCCCCAGCTAGAGCCATCATCCCCCCTGTACTCCAGCTCCTGCCCTAGCCTAGAGCCCTCTCCCACATCCTGAACCCCTCAGTCCCTCCTGCACCCCCAGCCAGAGCCCACACCCCCTCTGCACCCCAATCTCCTGTCCCAGCCCCGATCCATTTCCCATTCTCCAAACTCCTCGATCCCAGCCTGGAGCCCCCTCCTGCACCCCAAATCCCTCCCGCCTGGGACGGGGGGGAAGGAGTGAGCGGGGATGGGGTCTCGGTGAAGGGGCAGGGCATGGATAGGGCCTTGGGGTGGAGCAGGGGTGTTTGGTTTTTCTGAGTAGAAAGGTGGCAACCCTAACACATGCTGGCTCCCTCTCTGGGCTCCTCATCCGAGTCTTCCCCAGATTCTCCTTGTCCAGCCAGTCACAGTTGTGGCTGCGTTGTCCCACCTCATCGTAGGCTCCTTGTCCCAGTCTGTTACCACCATCCTCCCCTTCCTCTAGGTCCAGCTTTTGTTGCCTCTGCACTAGAATCAGGTAGCTTCCTCCATACTGCCTGAGCACCCGCATAGGAAACATTGATAGCACAGGAAAGACCTTTTCCCTGCTTTTGTTCTTGGTGCCCCGCAGCTGAACGCAGCAATGATGGGGAAGGTCCTGTTCAGGCTCTGCAGCCCTGGGCTGGTACATGCTCAGTACAGACTGAATCTTCTAAAAATGTAGCTGCCAGACTCTAACAAGTCTCAACTGAGCAGGTACATACCAAGATTTTTCAGAAACTCGTAACTTGGTCAAATTTTGGGTGGATTTTCATGACCACCTATCTGCAGCAAGGACTTGAAATTTGATGAAGCACAGATGTACTAGAGCTTCTTAATGAAATGTCTAAGACTTTTTAATATGGGCAAAGCAGTGTTTTTCCATAATCTCATACTTGGAAACAACTGAACTGCTGAAGTTTTCCAAAAAGTCAGTCTAGGGCACAAACCTGGCATGAAAACTTCAGACCAAATGGTTAAAACATGGTGATGATATAAGCAACTGAAAACAAGATCTTAACATGGGAAGTGTCGAGCAGCATTAAATACAGGTGACCCTGCTAGTTCCATCTATACTGACCAACTAAGTCTTTTACAGGCAGGAACAGCTCTGGGAACTCTGTGGGAGACTTCACTTTCTCTGCATGTATGAACTAAGTGTATGCTTGGTCTCAGTTCATTTCACCAATGGACAGATGTGTCCACACCTCAAAAGTTTTGTTTTAATTGGTGCCCTGGTTAACAGTCTGAAGGCTTAAGGCACTGAGATTGAACAGCTCCTGCATCCCCTTGGTGTCTGCGGGGTGGGTGAAGCCTTAGGGTACGTCCATACTTACGGCCAGGTCGACGGGTAGCGTTCGACTTCTCGGAGTTCGAACTATCGCGTCTAATCTAGACGCGATAGTTCGAACTCTGAACGCGCTCCCGTCGACTCCGGAACTCCACCACCGCAAACGGCGGTGGCGGAGTCGACGGGGGAGCCGTGGACTTCGATCCCACGGCGTCTGGACAGGTAAGAAGTTCGACTTCAGCTACTCTATTCGCGTAGCTGAAGTCGCGTACCTTAGTTCGACTCCCCCACCCTAGTGTAGACCAGGCCTTAGAGAAAGAGAGAAGAATTACTCTCGCGAAGGAAGAGTTCCTAAGTCTTAACCCTTTCTTGGGTAATGCAAAGTGTGTTAATATGGCTAGTGACAAAAAACATTGCAATCCCAATCCAGAGAGCTTGATTACTATTTAAATAGCATCAAGTAATTGACTGCACAGATTCAGTAAGGGGTCTTTTCACTGCCTGAAGTTGTATGTGGAGAGTGTATTTGGCCACTTGAGATTGTACCAAGAGCATGCCATTTTGAAGTTGGGTTGCCTGAATTGGGAGTAGGATGGATGCATTGTAATCTAACACCCATCTTTATCAGTGCTGAATCTTGGTGATAGCTCTTTGGATTTGGCCACATTGACCATGGAATTGTTAAAAATTGCCATTTTTAAACATAGTTGCATAAAACCTTTTTATATCCTGGTGTGGCCTGGCCCTCCTGACTCTGTTAATCGCATGCAGACCAAATGGGATTTATACACCATTTTTGCTGCAACCATGCTTAAATATTAGCTGTAAATACAGTTCCTCAGTCAGTGGGGACCAGGCCTGTGCCTGAGTATGCAGATTGGCATGCTGAGGAAAAGTGATGGATCAGTGTCTCTCAAATTGTTAGCTAAGCAGGCTATCTTTAATTACGAAGATATTGTGGCTAATTTAACCCCCCTTTTTGGATCTGTCTTGCTATTCTGCTAGAAGAATGTAGTAATATTTTTAAACCATTAACAAATGCAAAAATAATGGCATCATACCAGTTAGGTAATTATACCAGTGATATTTTAAATAACATGCTGTCACGCTTTCTGTTCTGGGATAGTTCTCCTGTCATAATTCAACCAATTCTGTTTGGCATGCTTTGATGTAGTTAAAAATAGAATTTCAGTGACCTAATAATAAACAATTCTTGTTTCATTTACTTGTTTCATTCTGTTTTCTTCCATTTTTGATCAATGGATACATGCAGTAATGGAAAGACCTGAAGTGGATTAATTTTGTTCTCCTTAGAAGTGTGTGTGTCTGAAGAATGGAAGACTAAATGGTATTTTAACATTTTTGTTTAAGTCCAACTTCAAAATAACCAAAGCAAGAGGATTCTGAGCTGGGGGGATCCACTTTTTAAGTCTTCTCACTTAACCCCCATGGCACCTGTGCTGCAACCCATAAGGGGTCTTATGCTGCTTTGCAAAATGGAATAACTAATCTAAATTTTCTTTAACAAACACCCCAAGACCAAACAGCAGATACAATCCATATACCGATTCGGTGCCAGCAAAAAATTCTTTTTTTTACTTCGTTTTCCTGTAAAAATGCATTTTTCCTCCCCCCCCCCAATTGATTGGTATTTCTCCAAGAGCCAGCAAGCTGATATTAAGAAGAAATTATCAAGCAATGCACACAAAAGAATCCAGTTTCCCTTTAGCTACCCAGCTTTGGATAATAAGTTTACAGATTGGGAATGTAACCCTGAATCTCTGTTTGGTCTTGAGAGAGCCCACATTGACAGTGAATTATAACCACTATGAATGTGTGGTAGCTTTCCCTTCTAGGTAATATCCCATTAACATAGAAATAAATATTTGATCTCCAAAATGCTAGTGAACTTCTGCATCGATGGCATCATAAACAACATAGATATCAGGATTTAAAGATTGACTTAAATGTCTCTAATATATACAGAGGTCAGTAAAGGCAACATAACAGAAAAAGAGGCTATGTCAAAAAGTAATTAGAGCAGGACAAATGGATTGTGCAGGCACGTCAAAGGCTGTTATTTCTGTAGGCAATGAGTAGGAAAGGTGTTAATGTAATGTGACAGATCTGGAGCAAAAATGAGGGTGCAGAGAAAACAAATAGGAGCTGACCAATGGCATGATTTTAATTATGAGGTTTGATTTAATATAATTTGATTACTCCTGAAAAATGTTTGTGTAGTTTCTTTGAAAAAATGAATTGTCTTAAAGAATGTATATTTATGATTTCAGTTTCTTCATCAAAAGGGAAATGTCCCTATTTCAGTGGTGATCTTGCTGTGTATTTATATGAATTTGAACAATTTTCCCTGTACAATTCCCCAAAAGAAACTAGGATAAATGTGTTTCACTAAAATTGTTCTGGTAAAATTACCTCTTTTATTTCCACTAAGGTATATGTTAATTTGGGGCTTCATGCTGTCTGACCAGGGAGACAGCTGGATAGGGAGAGATGCTGTTGCCACCATTTTCAGATGCAGACTTCGGGAAAACTGAGAAAATGCTTTATTTGGCTGAAGGGAGTGACTAGTGCCAAATTTGATGGAAGGGGAGCAGAAGAATTATTGTTTAAGTCCTAGATTCTTGCTGTATCCAAAGTGTGCACAGGATATCTTGGAAGAGGAGAGGAGAGGAAGGTGCAAAAGTGACTTAAGCCACCTTCCCACTCTCCCAATCCTGGGACAAATGTGCTCAGTTCCAGTCCCTTGGCATAAATTAAAGTAACATGAAAAATTCCAGGATTTATCAGCAATACTTGTTTCTAAATGCAAATTTTCATTGTTTCTATTTCTTTGTTCTTCAGTTCCAAAGATTTCTGTGGGAAAACAGGATCTTTATTACGCCTACTCTCCAGCTGCGTTCCTTTACCTTCTCTGGTATTGTCATCTTCTGTGACATCACACAGTTTACGGCAAGTAGTTGTGGTGTCACAAGCAGAGATTTATAACTTCACATGAAGAAGAAGCTGTATAGTTTTTAGGATAGCGAGTGCTGTAGGACAGAGATGGGGTGGAGGAGAGCATCTCTCAGATCTAAAGCTATAAAACCAGATGGGTCACACCTTTATATTCAAGATCTCTTGCTTCTCTTTTAACAGTCATGTTCACAAACAGGGTTGGCAGAGACTCCTCAGATTCGCTTGTCCAATATCCTTCCTCCATCCTTGGTTCTTCCACGGCTGTAATCTCACTAGACGTCTGTCTAAACTATTTCAGAATGTCTCTCTTGATGGAGATATTACCACACTAGGCAGTTTGGCTGATAGCTCACTTTCTTCCTGTCTAATCTCACTTTCTCCATTATTAATTATGCTCTTCATTTCTAAAGAAACCTTTTCTCCATGGACCTCAGAGCATGTTACCAATTAAGCTCCACAACAATCTGAGAAGTAGAATTATTCATAGTTTACAGGAAGATAAACTGAAGCATGAGGAGGTGGTCACTTGCCGGTGCTCAAACTGAAGTGTACGGCAGAACTGAGATTAGAACCCAGGTGTCCTGACTCATTCCTCTGCTCTAATCATAGAGCAAACTGTGTTGCTTCTCTGATAGCTCTTGCTCTAACCAAGCATATATTAGGGAGCAGTGGAAAAATCTCCATTCATATCAGCGTATGCAGAATAATTATCATGGTCCAGTCCCATTCTTGTGAAAATAAAGCATGTACCAACAAATAGCATTTCCATAGGGATAACCCCCAAAGTGTACAGAGTTGAATTTGGATTCGTTAGGGCTACATCCACAAAACTGACCTTTGTGTATTTTATACATTCCTAGTGTTTACACACATTCTCTGCACCTACAGGCAGCTGGTAGAGAGAGAGGGCAAGAGCATGCCCTCCTCGGGGGTGGGGGGTGGAGGCACATGGGAAGGAAGTCTCCCTCCCACAGGAAATATCCTCTCAAGAAATCTTGCCCATATGTATCTCTGCATTCACTGAGTGAGCTGATGTGTTGGTGAGGGAGATTTGCCTCTATGCAGAATGATCATCAGGTAGGTCTCCAGCTCCAAGAATTGCTGAAGATCCATGAATAAATCCTATGTATCTTTAAGTTGCCATAGAATGTCTTATGGTCTGGACCATAAAGTAACCTTGTTAGAGTACTTCACCATATAGATTAATAGATTCCAAGGCCGGAAGGGACCGCTGTGATCGTGTAGTCTGACCTCCTGTGTGACACAGGCCAGAGAATTTATACAAAATAATTTGTGCAGCACATCTTTTGCAGAGAGAGAGATTCCACTGAGTGCATACACATCAACCAATTCTTTTGGTCAGCAGTGTCCATTGGGGTCACACTGGTGCATTCAGTAGCCTCCTTCCTCCATAAAGGGTGGGAGCACCCCTTTGCCTCTCAGTTCCTCTTCACCACCCACAAATCGGAACTTGCAGTGTCTGCTTTTTTTGCTTAGACATTTTGCACTTTGTGCACTTCGCAGCCTTTCTTTTAATGAATAAATAGTTCTTAAATAAGTGCTTAGATAGGATTAGGTTGGTGTCAGGTTTTGTTATCCCTTTTTGAGGGAAGTTGTTTTTATTTGCCTAGGAGGCACACTCAGTACCGGGTTTACCAATACAGCTGAACATAAATTTCCAGGTTTCAAGACCTGTCCTTTATGCAAGGCTGTAGTGCTTTTAAATAGTGGGCATGCAAGGTGCTTATTGTGTCTGGAAGAAGGGCACATCACTGACAGGTCTGCCATATGGAAATCATTCTCTAAAAGAGCTCAGGGAACATTGGAAACGCCACTAAAAATGTTTCAATTGGCGGGACCAGTGTATCCCTCTTCTTATTCTGGGTTGCCTGGGGCAGAAACTTCTGAGCCCTCTTCATCAAGAAGTGCTTCTGCTGTTCCCAGACTTATACCTCAGATGTCTCAGTGGTGAAAAACTCTTCATCTGGTAGAACTGCAGGTGAAAGAGGGGGAGGGGGAAGAGCACAGAGCTCACAGGGAGAAAAAGAGGTCTCCTTTAGGTCCTTCAACTTCAAAGGCTCATAAATCCTCCTAAGCCTCAGACTAAGGATGGCTTGAGATCCAAAAAGGGTTTTTCTAGCACCCATTCAGCTATTGGAGCCCATGCCCTTGATTCTCCTCTGGTTCTCCAGAGATCACCGGGTACCCATGCCTCAGTGCTGAAGCTCCTGGGACTGATTTGTCTGGTACTGGCTACCCCGATACTGATGCCAGTAGCTCAAGTAACACCAGGTCTGTTGTACTCAGTATGGAAAACTTACCTGGCCTTACCAAAGACCCCTCGGTCTTCTCAGACTCCCCCTGTCAGCGTTGAAGTTATTTGCACTCATACTGATGGCGGTCCCAACTCTGGTACCTAGTACATCCTCAGTAACAGCTAAAACTCATTTGCTCCATGTCCCACACATACCAACTGGTACTTCCTCTCCTCTAAAGGAGGACTTTTCATTCTTGGTCTCTTAGGGTAGTAGAGAGGCTTCACCAGCTTGGTCAATGGGTTGATGTACTCAGGCCCACCTACCTCAGCATGGATTTCAGGGCTGACTCTTACGATCAGAGGCATAGGAGCTTAGATAGGGATGCCAACCCCCTGGCACGCTCCTGCTTTATACTTTTGCACTGCTTACTCATTATTACTTTTAAATAAAAGTCCCTCCATTTCAGGTTTGCAGCACACTGGCCAGAGGCAGAGAAGTTTTCCAACTTCTGCCAGGAATATGACTGTTATGTGGCTAGGCTACTTGGCTCTTTAGGGTTATCAGCCTGGCATCTTTCACTGCAATGAAATGTACTTAAAAATAACATCAGCTACATATATGGAAATTGTAAGCATCAGGGAACTTTTCCTGGGCTAGTCATTGGAACAGAGGACTGGAAGTCAGAAGATCTTGTTTCTATTACTGGCTGTGCCACAGACTGAGTGAAAATACCTTTTGAGTCTGTCCGTCTGTTCAACATGGATAAGAATTGTTTCTTACCCTTGGCATTGCTGAGGTTTAATTCATTATTTGTATTTTGTATTCATCCTCTGACCGCAAATAAGTGTGAACTATTATTTCTGACTGGAGGTGTTAACGCTATCCCTTGCTGTCTGATATTTCATTGTTTTCATCACTTTTTAAGTTAATTACGATTAAGACTGCATCCTGCAGGATATACACCTGCCTCCAGTGTTTTGCTTCCTTACATTAGGCATCCCTGTGGTCCCATGGGGTAGCAACCTTATTCACTCTCATCCATTCTTCCTGTGTGGTTTGTTGGTGGTGGTCCCTGTCAGTCTGTAGTATGCTGCCCTCTACTGTTTAATCATCAGAATCTGAATGGTGAAAGCTTAGTATGTTCAGGATCCAGTGAAACCTAATAACTTACCCAAGCTTAGCACAGAAATGATTCAAGATGTTCTGATAGGAAGTATAAAATATTGCATGTACCAGATTCAGAATGAGTTTAAATCTTAATTACCGAAGAAATTCATTATCTTATAGTAATACATCTCGCATTTCAATGAGCCCTGTAAGAGAAATAGCTGTTCCTCCTCCTGCTCCTGTATATACATTTGTTCATCATATGCAATGTTTCCTGGCTAGCAGGTTGTTTTTATTTCAGAGGTCTCTTCCTCTTGACTCTGGGAAGGCCCAGTGTCATAGATCAGGCCAGGTTAGGGTGCTCCTCACAGTAGGTCTCACCTTTTTAATTAAATGTAAATTTTGAAGACTACAAGCCTCAGTCACGTACTTTTTTTTCAATAAAACGTGCACATTTATCTCATCCTAGTGATAGATGCATGAGCTATATGGGAGGGACTGCTGCTCTGTTCCAGTGAATTTCCCTTTGAGGTCATATTTCTTCAGCTCATACCTTCTGTTCTATCCTTGCATGCAGGTCGAGCCCTTAGAGAGGGCTCAATTCCCAGTTAGCTCACAAATGGGCAGTTGTGACATGTACAATGCACTGCCCGTGCCCACATTCAGACACCCAGTGCGCTGGATCAGTTACTATACTGCTGCCCAGCAAAGAAGCTGGGATTTAATCACTGCGGCTGCCTGGATTTTGGGTGAGGAAAGGACTGATAGGCAGATTTTAAGACTCTGTTTTCAGGCAGTTTATATTTGGAGCCTGTTCACCTTATCATTGTCTCACTCAATTAATTGCATCTCTCTTTTAAATGTAAACTCTGGGGGATGATGCCAAGCTGCAGAGAACAAAACTTACTGTGGCAGAACTTTAACAATATTGACTGGCTATCTGTTAAGAAATGCACAAAACAACCTGGTTCCATGTGCTCCATTTAAAATTCATGAACTAGCCACAAACTCTAATTGTATCCTACAATGGAATATTCTCTCAGTACTCTCATGATATACTTGGTATTGCAACTCTCTGCTCATTTACAGCTAAATATAAACACTGTACTGGCTCGCTTAGTGTCCGTGAGCCATGTTTGCATCTCTCATTCATGTAGTGGTAGTGTGCTCACTGATTATGGGATTACTGTGGCCCTAGGGAGTGGAATCATCATGAGGCACATACAGCAGAACTTGCGCTACAAATGTTCTGTTTGTAAACACCCCAGTATTTCAGGAGAAAAATAGACCAATCTAAATACACTTCTGTTCTCTAGAAAAACATGGTCTGCTCCATAGCCTGAGAACAAGTGCAAAGTGGACTAAATAACATTGTCAACCACCCAAAAATACTTGGAAACTTTAATTCTAATTAATCCTCACATCCTGAGAAGAGGATCCTGAGCACAGGGAAGAGGTTATCTGACTAAAGCCACACAGTGAGTGGAAGATTTGGAAGTTCCTAGGTCTTGCTCCACTGGAGACAGCTGCCTCTAAAGGAAACCTGGGCCTTAGACTGAGCTGTGGCATCAGCCTTATGGCAAACTCTGCTCTTTTTTGTTCCTAGGTACTGTATCCCTCTGGTTTTTCCCTTTTTCTCCTTGGACCCACAAAAAGGTGATATCTCTGCCCAGCCCCCACTTCCCAGTAGCAGGTTAAAGATTCAGAGTAGAAACTTGTCTCTCTCTCAGTTCTGCTTCCTCCTTGCCTATTGGTAGTGAAGCTGAGCTAGCTGGTCTGTTTTTTAAGTAGTTTGGACGTGTGTTAATTACACTGTTGATTTCTGCAGAAAGTGTTTATTAAATGTGCTGCTCCTTCGTGCGCCGAGGGGCCTACTCCCCTCCTTCAGTCCAACTCCTGGCTGGGTATTCTCACTCCACAAGCTGTCTTGATTCCCGCTGCCCCGAGGAGCTGAGAGACCAGGACTAGCAAACTAATCCAGAGCAGGGAGCTGGCTGCTCTGTTGGTCTGTTACTGTGGTTGTCATTTAAGCTCTGAAATGAGTTTTTTATTTTGCTCTCCGCTACTGACTCTTTTCCTGTAATAAGGGTTGTAGTCTGTGAAAGCTCTGACTGTAACCAGCTGGATTAATGGTTACTCCATATAAGCTTTTATATCTGTTTCAGATCTGTTGCTAGGAAGATGTATAAAACCTCAATTTTCTTCTACAGGATTTCCCTCTGAGTGGTTTGTGAAAATATCTGCAGAACATAATTGGGAGGGAAAACAATGAAGTAAATGTTTTGGTCATGAGCTTGCACCAGTGAAATCAGTGAACTTTTGCTGGGATTGGGTCCCATTTATTGGTGTTTCCTGGGATGAAACTACTGTCCCACTGCCTAAGTAGTTTTCCTTGTTGTTGTTCCAGATGGCTCTAATTGCTGTTTCCTTCCCTGCCCCCACAAGCGATGTGCTTTTTCATAACAAGTGTCACTTCAGTGGGCATCTATCCCATCTCTCTTTGTATCTCAAGCAGCTGATGAGTGGGTGACTGGACATCCCTGTTTGGTGCCATTACAGGATTTGCCTTTTTACTTGTTGATGGTCTCATCTCTCAGTGCAGCAGCCTTTGTCTCTCTTGGTTTGACTTTTGACTGAAGTTTGCAGGAAAGGGGCAGCTCTTGAAGATGCTGTAATTGCTGCTGTGCTATAGATGCTAACCTAAATGCTTGTTTTACTTACACAGCTGGCTCTTTGGGAGAAATTCTCAAGGGCTACATTAATAATAGACAGATCAACAGTAAAAATACCAGCAACAGCAGCAAGCCAAGTATAATTACTATGGTTGTGCTCAGATAAGTTAGTTACACAATAGACCCCAAAGTAACTCTTCCAGTTTTCTGTTTAGCAATTTAAAAAAATGGAAATTAACAAAATTCCCCTAGCAGCATCAAATGCAAAAGATGTTTTTTACTGGCTAACTCTTCTGCACTATTACATGTTTCGCGTGTTTTGACCAAAAATGGCTGCATTTCAGTTGTGGATAAAGTGATTTCTGTGTGTTTCTATATCCGTTTATACTTGTCATATGCTCCTTCAGGATGGAATATTCTGTAGCAAAGCATTATTAGTGCATGGTTAATTCCATAAGAATTTGCTCATTTAGCTACTCCAGTTGGGCCATGCTATGAAAACTAAATGCTTAAATTCATGTCTGAGGAATGTACAATTCAAATTCAGTCTTGGCTGCTTAGCATCTTAGCTTAGCTGGAAAAATGGAGCACTCTGCATGCATGTGCAAGCACAGAACATATGCTTTTTTAAAATCAGAGATGAGGATCTGGCTCAAAGACTTCAGAATGTCTTTTAGAATAACTTGAACCTACCCTGCCAGTTTTCTATTACTTCCTCTAATTACCAAGCATAGAGAGACAGAATACTAAACTTCAGAAATAAATCTCTAAAAACGTTGGTTTAGACTAAAGTCATGACGTTAAATAAAGCCCTTTTTATTAAGATTAGGAAAAGAACCGGATCGTCTGTTGATAGCAATGTAATCCTTGCAAATCTCTTTTCTTGTACTTACTCACTGAGGCAGTAAAACCATATACATCTCACTCCTAAAATTCCATTTGTTTTCTTCCTTTCCTTGAAAGGTAACCTGTCCAAACAGCACTTAACCTCACCTCTGCGTTTCTTCCTTCCTATGGAGATAGCTTCCTCTGTGTGTCCCTGATCAAACCAGGGGCACTGAAATACTTATCAGACCCCGCTAAATTGATTAAGAAGGAAGAGTCTTAATTTCATGTACATCAGATGGGTGTTTTTGCCAAGTTAATTAACTTAATTAATTCTCAATGCATTAAATAGTGAAAAGAGCAGATTAGTTACCAAGCTGGTGTTTAGTTAACATTCTTTATAGATCTTTCCAAGTTTTTGTAAACCAGTTTTTCAAATGTAAACAAAGGAATATGTCCATAAAGAATAGGGGAGAAGGGAGTTGTATATGGAAAATGGACACAATGTATATTTCATTGGAACTGAACTGTTTTCCAATGCATCAAATGAAAGCTGTAACCTCCCCAGTAATGTAGATGCGACCCTGTCAGGATCGGTGTCACTGAAACATGTTATCTGTGGATTTACGAACTCTTGTCTGACAGAATTGCAAATATTTTAGTATAATAAAGCACTCGTGCAAGTTGTAGATTAGGTTATAACTCCTCACTCTAACTCTACCGGAAATACCAGATGGATGGATACCGGACAGGATCCTTTTAAAAGGAATTGGCATATGATGCGCTCACCAGGTTAGCATACTTTTTAGATTTGAAAACAACTTGCTCTCCTTCAGGCCAACAAAAGCTGCTATAGTCTGATCCAAACGAGAGCAGTTTGTAATGCTCCACTTGCATGTCACTACGATCATATCCAGACAAGAATGGCTAGGGTTGTGGATCGGAGGCTGGAATGAATTATGGCCTTTGCCTTGAAGAGTACATGCCCCACACTTGCTTTTTTGTAATGTATGTTAATAGCTTACTACTCTTCTCCATATTTTTCTGTCATTCTACAATTTAGCAATCTGTTGCATTACTTTTTGGTTACAGAAGTTGCTCTTTATATTGGTTTTAATTGATTTTTGAGGTTTTTACTACACATTTTAGAGAATTAATTGGCAGGCTGTAACCCTCCATTTTTCAAACTCAGACCTTTCCATACAAATTTTCAATACCCTGGCAGGTAAGACTCAGTTGAAATAACACCAGGAAGCAATGCCTAAATTCTGCTTTGTCACCTACCAGGCCTAAAACACCAATGGTAGTCACACAGGTAAATAAATCCCTGCCCCATTGTACATTTGTCTTTACATAATTATCAGACTTTTAGGACAAATTTTTCCTTTGACTGTGTAGCATTCAGTAGCTGTTGCATTCTGTTTGTGTTTGGAAGGTGCCATGGACGTTTCCGAACCTCTGATTCTTGCCTTTATGTATCCATTGTTAGTGGACATATCTGCATTGGTAAAGAGATATAAAAGCAAAGAACCTGACATTTCTTTATATATAGTTTCATAGCTGTAAACAAAAGTATTTCAGTGTTTGGTTTGGCCCTGGCCATAGTTCCCCTGTTTTTTAAAAAGAAAGTTGAAGTGTGTGGAACAAATTCACATTTTAAGTTGCTTTAAACATTCAAATGTCCTCAGTGTTGTAATCCACAACCTCAACTCCATTCATTCCACAAAGGTGTTTGTGCCTCAGACAGAGGCTGCATAACAGTGTCGCATTGTTATGAAAATGAGCAAAGCTTCATTAGCACTGTGAAGGATTATGAAATGATTGGGGTTGGAGGAATTAGAGACCTGTTCAGTGGAGCTACCATGCTCCTAAAATAGGGGAGCTGTTTTGTTTTTAAGTGACGTTTTGACTATTAGGGTGTACTGGAGACTGAGACTTAAAAAAATCAACTGAGAAAGTTTAAAAACTGGTTATTGCACATGGCCTTTCTTACCCATTTTAATAGGTATAACTATTTCATAGTTGCTTGAATGTGGATTATTTAACATTAACCATTTTAAATACACTTTTACATAAGAGACAGGGACAGGTCTCAAAAAGCTGTTAGACAGTTCTCAAGAAGAGTGTGTAACTCTGAAATTACACATATAGGTGTTCGTGTTTAGCGCTCTCTGTATAGAATCAGTTTGCATTCAGTTCAGTGTTTTCTTTTTCATCTTGATTAATTTTTTTTACACAATCCAAGCCACTACAGACTTCATTCAAATAATACTGGATGTTGAAAACCTACCAACACCAGGGAAATTAAACTCCACATAAAACTTTTCCTGTCTTATTGAATGTACCAGTGAATTTTTTTGTGCTACAGTTAGTCATAATGTATCTTAATCGGACTTTAAATTCTATTTCTGAGTTGAGAAGAGTGTGTTGGTGACAGTCAAACTGCACAGCCATGTGAACAGCCCTTGAAATTAACACGCTTCTGGCCCCAAAAGACCGATAATGGGTAAACACACTAACAATAGTCAGATGTACTATAAGTACTATGTCTCTGAAGTTTCGTTCTTCATAATACCTTGCATTTTGGTACGTGAGCCGTGTTTAGAAGGATTTGGAAAGCTCAAAACCCTCCATATTCCATAAGTAGCCCACTGTATGATAACAGCATGCTCGCTGCACCCTACCAGTGTTTCCTTGTACTAATTCGATGCAGAATGAAGTACTCACATCAAATGAAAAAAAATACTGATCTAAAAACAATGAGGTTCCAACTCTTGGATATAGCGAGGCAGCTTCCTGGCTCTGGCTGACCTATAGGCCAGGCTGAATTAGTAGGTTATACTTGTAGACATGAGAAGCCTCAGTAGCCAAAAACATTAAAATTGACCATTTTGATAGCTCGGGTTGTTCACTTGAGCAGAGTCCGGTGAGGTAGTGAAATGCCCCATAACCCTCCCCCTATCTCTGAAAAGAATGGATTGGGCTGTTGGATATGCAGCATGCCTGTAGGTGCAGCACACTCCAGGTGTCTTCACTGGGAGGGAGAGATATACTTAGTCCTGCCTCAGTGCAGGGGACTGGACTAGATGACCTATTGAGGTCCCTTCGCGTCCTATGTTTCTATAATTCTATGATATGAAAATCTACATGTTCTCCAGGGCTCTGCTTCCCTGTCTTCCATCAAACTAAGTGCTGTCAGCCTTTTCCAGAGCAGGCAGGCAGGCAGATGGCTTGAGCTGGGATTATACTGATAGTCTGTGTGGTCTAGTTTTCAATGTTGCTAACACGTGTGATATTAATGAGTGTCAGGATTTGGGGCCCGTTTTGAGGGAATTGGGACTCTCAGTAGAAAACACTGGCAGGTTAGGAATTTTGCCTGAGTTGTCTGCAGCTCCCTCTTTGGCCACTAGACTGTTGTAGCCACCTGCAGCACCAGTGACCCAATAGCAGCTGCCAGGCCATATGTGCTAAGAGGTAGAGACCCGGAACAGGTATGATGCAGCAGAGGCAGATGCCCAGAGCTCAACAATAACTGCCTCACTACAGCACGGGAAAGGGGAATTAACGGAGGTAGGAGTCCAGGGGAAGCTCTGTGCTTTGCAGGCTGGAGACTAGAAGTCTGCTTGGGCCTGATTTTAAAGCTTGACCCAAACTCCACTACAGCACAGGAAGTCTGACCCTGACCAGAGCCTGAGAGTACCGTGGTTTTCATACCTGACCTGACCCCAATATTTATTCTGGTTGGATTGCAAAGGTCTCTAGTGGGTTGGGGGGCCAACTTGGCAACCAGCTTTATGCTGTGGCATGTCCCCCAGGCCTGCAGAAGGTCGCTGGGGAAGGCTGGGCCAGGACTCCAAATCATTGCATTGGCCATGCTGCCCTCTCTCTCTCTCTCTGCACCGACTGGACAGGAAGTAGCTGTGACAGCCTGCGCAGGCCAGCCTCCGATCCCTGCCCTGGGATAGGCTGGCCAGTGCCATTTGGTTTACCTGCCTGGTCATTACTGAGGCACACCCTGGGCCTCCTGCCCACTACCTGCCCTGGGATAAGCCTGGCTGCTCTGCTGTCCCCTCCTCCCCTACCCCTGCCATGGGACCATCTTGCTAATCCCCTGCAAACAGTTGCGGTTGAAGGGGGGCGTGGCGGTGGGTCCCACTGATGACTTGGGATATGAACCACATGGCAACGGCCAGCCCAACCAAGGCCTGAAATGGGGGCCCAGCTTGCTCCGTGCTCCGCTCCAGACCAGGCAGCTGCTTCCTGGCCACTCAATGGGGAAAGGGTACGGTTATTATAATGTGGATGTTAAGAGCCCTTGTCCGACGCACAGCAGCACCTGCAGGCCCAGGAAAGACACCACAGCATAAAACCAGCTGCCAAGTTGTCCTTCCTCAGAATTAGACCCTTGACTCCAACCTGTGCCCAAGAATGTAGAGTTCTTTTTATACTTGACCAGAGCCCCCTACTTGTAGTCAGGTCAGCTGAAGTTTAAAGGCTCTGCTGGGGACAGGAGCAGGTGCTGGAGTGGGGTTGGGGCAGTAGAGGCTCCAGAGCTTTCTAGGGCACTGAGTGAGCTGGAGAAGACTCTGGGCATGTGATGGTGGAAAAGGGGAGTAGGTGCTGAGGTCTGCATTGGTGCATGTGCGCATTGTGTATTTGTTTAAAGGTGAATTCTAAACATTTGTAACTGTTGTACATGCAACTGAGAATAAGTGAAGGTGTTACAAAACTAGGAGAGAGTTTTGGCCCAAGGGACACATCTGGGTATGGAAATTGTATGGCGGGCCATGAATGCTCCCGAAATAGGGGTTTGGGGTGCAGGAGGGAGTGAGGGCTCTGGCTGGGGGTGCAGGCTCTGGGGTGGGGCCAGAAATGAGGCATTCAGGGTGTGGGAGGGGGCTCTGGGCTGGGGCGGAGGGGGGGACAAGAGCTCCAGCTAGGGGTATGGGCTCTGGGGGTAGGGCTGGGGATGAGAGCTTGGGGGCGCAGAAGGGTGCTCCGGGTTGGGACCAAGGGGTTCAGAAGGAGGAAGGGGGGATCAGGGCTGGGGCAGGGGGTTGGGGCACGGGAGGGGATCGGGGTGTAGGCTCCAGGCGGTGCTTACCTCAAGCAGCTCCTGGAAGCAGAGGCGCGTCCCCCATCCGCCTCGTATGCAGAGCGGCTTGACGCGCTGCCCCGTCTTCAGGCACTGCTCCTGCAGATCCCGTTGGTCATTGTTCCTGGACAATGGGAGCTGCAGGGGCAGCATGCGGAGCCCCCTGGCTGCCCCTATGCATAGGAACCGGAGGGGGGGACATGCCACTGCTTCCGTGAGCCACGCAGAGCCACTGCACGTGCTGAGCGGGGCAAGCCCCCAGCTGGAGCACCGGAGCGGGGCAAACTGACGGGAGCTCGAGGGCTGGACTGAAACGTCTGAAGGGCGGGATGTGGCCCCTGGGCCATAGTGTGCCCACCCCTGAGATCCTTAAATATTCCTAAAATTGCCCCAAAAATCTTTTTTATGGTCATGGGGTAGGTGCTTACTCATCATTTTGGAGTTCTTCTCAGCTCCAAATTAAAGAGGCAGGAGCCTTGAATCTTTACCAGTTAAAAATATAAAGAGCTTTAAACAATCTGAATAAAAATAACTTCCCCTCAATTAATCGGTTTTATTTGAATGGTCATAAACCTGCTAGTTCTCCAGTCATCCTTAGAGTTTTCTTCCAAGAAAAATGGGTAGGTAAGAAACATCTATATTCTGTATTGTAAAAACCAAATAGGAAAAACCCTTCAAAACACACCATCACCCATCTTTCAGCCTACTTCATGATGTGCAAAGAAATGAAAAAGGTACAAATGCATTCATTTTTTGCAGGCTATCTTCTAATGCTCTGCACAACTGTCTCCACTTTCGTTTCCTCCTACAACTCTCAGGACCTGTGATCTGCCCAATCATCTCTTCTAACTTGTCCATACGGTGTCTTCTTCCACTACAGACTTAGGCCAGAAGGAAAATGCTGGGTCATCAGTATGAGGACAATCCTTGCAGACAGTATTGCCAATAGCCTGACTTACCCAGCACAGCTGCTTTTCCCTTCATCATTTGGTGGTAGTGTAAAGTTTTAATGACATAATATTGAGGATGGGGGGTACGTTTTCCCTTCCTGGTACACTCCTACTAGTCAGTTGCTACGCTCATGCCAAAGTCCGCCTGTATTTGCAGTGTGTCCTGTTGGTAAGGTGAGGGAGAAGCATGGTGAAAGTGGGGTGGGGTGGCTGCCTGAAGAAATCTTGGGTGGCTTTTTCTACCTATTGTCTTGTTGGAGGCCTTGCCAGCCTTCCCTAAATACCGGTAGTCATAGAACTCTGTTTTCCCCTGCCCTTCCCTTGCCTGCAGGTTATAGCTGTGCTGTCAAGACAATAAATCAATTGCTTGCAGATAGGATTGTACCCGGGCCAGTTTTGAACCAGCACATCTGGCTTTTGCTGTTATGAGCTGGTGTTGCTTTAAAATGTAAGCCATTGGTTATAGTATTGGGATTTTTGATTTGCATTGGATTTGTGTGACAATTTAGGAACCAGCCAGAACCTTTGCCCATTCACTAGCCCTGTTCTAATGGAACAAAACTCCCCTTCCTGTCTTCTCCTGCCCACTGTCCATCTACATTCCAGCCTCACGTTTTACAGAACAATTAGAGTCCTGCAATTTTTACGTGTTCTGAGGGTTCGATGTTGCCCAATGTGAGAGACATGCTGTTAGCAAACTGAGATCTGTGCATGCACAGAGGAAGTGGGTTGTGAGTACTTTGGAAGCCTTTATTGGCTGCCTCTTGGGCTAGTTACCCTTCCCTAGTCTTAGCTTGGCAGTTAGGGAGGTAGTTAAACTTGCTAAACTACCTTGGGAGGAATAGATGAGTAAGTGCAGAGTTCCACTTTTCCTGATCAAAGAAATATAGAAATTAGAGAGAAGAGAAAAAGACCCCACGGTCCCCCATTTCTCTGTTGCGGGACTGTTCACTCCAGGGCTATGTCCGGTGTGGTTCTAAATCTATTCCAGCTATGGTGTTTCCATGACTTCCTTTGGGAGACTGTATTCCATTAGTTAGGTTCATTGCAGAGCTTTGCGGTGTGGGGAATGTGTTTTTAAAGTCTTGGGATTGCTTTCCTGTCTGTCATTGACCTCTTGTCTTGCATGTTTCTATCACCACCTAACCATATTACCCTTTGTGCATTGTTTGTTGCTTACTCATCATCCAAACTGCTTGTTTTTTGGATGCTTCCTGATTTGGATAGCATGAATTCAGAGGTTTATAGTAGGGGCCCTCACCTATATGGCTGTGAAGTCTGGTCAAACTCAGAAATATATGTTTTGTAGGAATGTTTTACATTTCAATTTTTTTCATTCTGATTCAGAACAGAAACAAACGTTTTGTACATTTCTCATAAAACAGAATTTCCAAAATTTTGATTTAGAAATTTCAGTTTTTGAAATTCTCAAATTTTAGTTTTTAAAAAGTTTAAAATAAAATATTTCAATTACATTGTCACTAGAAGTCATGCATAATATACATGACTTCTACTGCAATGCTAAGAAATAATGTGAAAATAGTAAAAATAAAATAAAAATGAAAAAATATTTCTGAAACTACATTTCTGAATTGTGAAATGAAGATTTAGAATTCTTCCAAACAAAATTTTGGATTTTTCCCAGTGTTCATTTAAAAATCATTTTCATGGTGGATTTCTTATTGAAACACTCATTTAAAAAATGTTTTGATTTGGCATTTTTAGTCTGTTTCAAGGAACAAATTCTGTTCAGCATTACTCATTAGCAAAATAATTAAGGGCCAGTTTAATCCCACTTCCAGGTGTGATTGCAACAGCTTCCCTAATACTGGAGACACATGTATAAACTTCTTACACAACCTGGTCTATTGCTGCTTTTTACATAATGTCTTTTTTCTTTTCATATTCCTACTGAAATGCTGCTGTGACATATTCAAAGTTCCCACTCAGAATGTGCTTCTGAACAGAAGAAAGAAAAGCACACACCTTTTTTTCTTGGGGTTCAGTTTCCATATGCCATTACCTGCTGTTCTTTTCCTTTCTGCAGAGTCCCAAAACCTATTTATTTTTTCATGTTACTCTAGGTACAAAGCATTGAATCAGCTGTTGTGTGGTCACTGGTAAACGAATAGACTTTTATGCTAAAATGCCAAAGTCCTTTATGTTAAATCCAAGTCCCAGCTTCTTAAATAACCAATTTTCTGTTTTCAGGCTAATTTAAATTTTCAGTAGTACAAGATCTGATTGTGACAGTAGAGAAACTGTTTTGTAACGTACTCTTGAAAATGATTAACTGCTATAAATATAGAACATTCTTATTGGCACTGGATGGTTTCAGTGTTTATGAAATGGAGAAGCGGTAACTCTGGGCAGGTTTTGTGCAGCTCGGCCAATGGCTCTTCTAAGGCACTTCAGCTGAAAATACCATTTTAATTTGGTTACGTACATTGATTAAAAAACTTTGACTTGATTGTGATCGATTTAATCAATACGACTACATCAAAGAGACGTTACTTTGATTCAAAGAGTGAGAGTTCTGAAATAATTACAAGGGAATGAGATCAGTGACCTTCAGGCTACTTTCCTTCGCACAGTATCAGTGGTGAACGTCCCTGGCAAGGCAGGAACTGGAAGTCTTGTGAGCTCTAGTTACTAACAACTTCCTATTAAATATGAAATTGGGGGTTTTCCTGCTTCTCTCGGCTGCTCTTCAATCTTAATGTTAGCAAGCAGAATGGAAGAAGGGGCTGAGTCCATGTGTTTTAGCAGAGAGTGCTGTGTAGAACTGATACATTCTACAGAATGTAGATAGAGCCTTTGTCCATATGACTCAGTTTCTTACATAGGCTTGGGGCTGCAAATAACAGAGGGACATCACTGTGGAAAGTTCGCAACTATGGTCAAAAGAATCAAACAGAATATTAGTATGCATATGGAATGGGATGGTGAAAAATACAGAAAACTGTCATTGTATAAATCCTTGTTTGCACTCATCTGGAATACTGTGGTCAGTCCTGGCCACACCACCTCAAAAAGGCTATGGCAGAATTTAGAGAAGTTCAGAGACAGGCAACAAGAATGATTAGGCACCTGGAAAAACTTACATGAAGAGATTGAAAAGACTGGGAGTTTTTACTTCGGAAAAGAGACAAATAAGAGGGTGACATGATAAAATGTATATAAAATAATTAATGGTGCAGAGAAGGAAAGCAGAAAATTCAAAAGCGGTGAAAGGAAATGCATTTCCACACAATGCAAAATTAGGCTGTGGAACTCATAGCCTCAAAACCATCCTGTGACAAAGCCAAGAGTTCCGCAAGATTTAAAGAGTTGGACTTTTCTATGAATTAAAATACCTAGCGTCACAATAGTTCATGCTAGAATAGTTTGGAAAGGATCTAAAACATCATGCTGTAGGGTTTAAACCTATTTTTATCTATGAGGAATTAGGATGCAACTCTCATGAGGGGCAGGTGATCCTATATCTGCCTATTGCAGGGCTTCTTGCACCTTCCTTTGAAACATCTGGTACCTCTACAGTGGGAGACAGAAGGCTGGACTAGATGGACACCACATATCTGTTCCAGTCTGGGAATTCCTTGTTCTTTTTTTTATAAGTATATAAAGTGCACTGTGTTGTGTGCGGCTTTCCCTGCCCCAGGGCCGGCTTTAGGCCTATTCCACCAATTCCCCCGAATCGGGCCCCGTGCCTAAGAGGGCCCCGCGCCCAGTGAGAATCCCTTCCCTGGCTAGAGGCGCCTTTTTAATTTTTACTCACCTGGCGGCGCTCCGGGTCTTCAGCGGCACTTCAGCAGCGGGTCCTTCGCTTACTCTGGGTCTTCAGCGACACTTTGGCAGCGGGTCCTTCAGTGCCGCTGAAGACCTGGAGCGAGTGAAGGACCCACCGCCGAAGGCCACCAAAGACTCAGAGCACCACCCGGTGAGTACAAGCCACACGTGTTTTTTACATGTGTTTTTTTTTTTTTAAGTCATCCCTGCCAGGGCCCGTCGAAACTGTTGGAATTGGGCCCCGCACTTCCTAAAGCCGGCCCTGCCCTGCCCCCTGTGTTCTATACAACTTTGGGAAGTTTCTGTATTCTACCACCAAATCATCTGTGCTCCTGAGTTTTGGAGGAGATGATTTGTGGGTTAAGCATTAAGTTTAGAATAGTCAGACTCTGGAATCACAGGCTTAAATCCTGGCATGATCTATTCATGCCTCTTAAACTTCCGAGGTGGGTAACGAGCATTCCACAAAGTTTCCTGTGTTGTGGTTCCTTCAGAAGAGACCGTAAACCACCAGAGGGGTGTGTTCCTTGGGCACGTCCGTATTCACCCTAGGGTCCTTAACCAAAACTTTCCTCTCCCAATTTTGTACAGCATGCTGTTCGCTGGTTAACTACTTTGCTCCACCTCAGAGGTAGCTGCATTTCAATACTGTAAACACAAAGGTGTCTTTTAAAGGTAGCAGGTACAGATTAGGAATAACATTTGTTAATACTAGTATGGCAAGTATATTAAAAATGATAAAATAAAAAGTAAAAAACCAAGATCATCATTATATAATCTCTTATTTCAAGTTAAGGAAAGTTTTCCCAAGTGTTACCAGTCTGTTTTTCCTGCTGGTAATGAATACATAAAAAAGAGAATTTCCTAAGCATTCCAGTCATTCTCAGTGCAGGAAAAGGTCATTTAGAGCTGTCCTTAAGCTTTGAAACCCTGAAGGTTCTTTCATTGCGGTCTCAAAGGTGCATCCTGACAGCTCACAAAATAATCCACATTTCATAGAGACTTCACAAAGAATAATACATGAGGAAAACAGCTTTTGTGAATGGATATTAAGTTCTGATAACTTGCCTGGCTCTGAATGAAAGGAGCGGATAGATAACTTTTCAAGTTCTTTTGCTTTTACTTTTTTGCACTTCTATATTTTTCCCCATTGTAATAACATTTACAAAACCTTAATTCAGATTCCAGTTTATTGATGAATTCACTGTGCACTAATTGGGTGTTTTGGGAAGAAGTTACCTGTGGCTATATTGCAGCCTTTCCTTCCATGCTTGGTTTTCTGTCTGAGCTGCAGAGCCCCATCCTGTAAAATGATCTGGAGCTCCTGGCCCCATTGGTCAGGGAAAGTCACCAGTGATGGGGCTTAGCAAATATTTGCCATCCAATCACATGGCCACCTTGTGATAAATCACTGTCCCACCCTTTAATGAGGGTCCTGCTGGTGTGGAATGTTTCAGGAGGTGCCTTGTTTTGGCTTATCCAGAAAAAAGGCTAGGCTCTTGGGAGGGAGAAGGGGCTCTCTAACCTGAAGGTGATCTGAATCGGACCCTCCAGCTCCTGACGTGTTGTTGGGGTTTCAGAAGCTGTTTCATCTTGAATGCATTTTTATTTCAAGTTCTTGTTAACTGAATGTTGAAAGGCTCTTATCTGTGACATCACAGCTCATTAGCATAAAGATCCTGCCTGGCTTTCTCCAGTGCAATGTCAGGGAGATGGGCTGCTCTCTGTTGCATTGTTGACATGGCTCCCTAATCTGGAAGGCAGTGAGTGGCATGATGCTTTTCTAAAAGCTGCCGGGCTTCGGGGTGGGGTGGGGGAGCGAAGGAAGCAAGATTCATACTTTATGGAAGGTAATGTATGACGCTAAGATTGTGTTTTTCAGTGGATTGACATTTCTAACAAAAATATTTTAATAACTGACTTTTGTACATTGTCTTTTGTTTGGAGTAGTTTTGTGGAGGCCTGATTATTTTATCCTGGGTCTGTTGAGCTTTTAAGGACTGAGTTCAGAGGGTCTTTTTAGGTAATAATTAAATAGCCTTCAGGCCAGCAACAACATATTTTTTTCATTTTTCTCTTGGAAAGGCTTGCTATTGCCATTATCACAAATACAGATATAATGAATTCAGGAGAGTTTCTTTTCTTGATAACTGCAACTCCTGTGAGGCTTTTAGGCCTGGATCAGTCAGGTTTTATGTAATAAAATAGAATGCTTCTGTAAAGATGAGAAATGCTTTGGAATTATCACATCACTTAATCATGGCTTTTTAATTAGATATAATCAGTTCACATATTACATCTCCACGATGTTGGGGCGAAGGGATGTTTTGAGCTAATGTCACCCTACTAGTTTTCAGAGATGTGTGAGGCAGCATTGTTAACTGAAGAAAATAAGGCTATCAGTTCCACTTAGATAACCTTTGGTAATAAACGGAGTCCATGCAAGTTGTGACCTTAGGGCTTGAACTTTCTAATCACATGACCAGCTTGTAAACTGACCTGTGAGGATGACTGTTGTATCCAAAGCTTAGAGAGAAATTGGCAATAAGGATCGTGAGGTTTCACCATCAGGCTGGTGACTGTTTTGTAATATATTTCTTCATGGCTGCTACAGAACTCCTCAGCAAACTTGGAGAAGTATGAAATGGATACATGGGAAGGTAAAGGAGTTGGTTCATAACTTTGGGAGCACTATCTCAGAGTTAGGGAAATATTATGAAGGTTTATAGCAAACAGTAGCCTCAAGGGGAGGAGAGTTAGCAAGAGCAGGCAACTGCTTTTTGTGTGCAGTTTGAAGACTGCCACTAAGGTTTGTTGCAGAGAGTTGTTTTCATTATTTAAAAAAACCCACACTTTTAAAAAGTGTAGATTTAATGCTTTTTATGTTTTACACACAAATCTTAAATGCTTAATTGAATTGCAGATTATTTTTTTTAAATTGTATTCTATTTGTTCTGTGACTTAATTTGTTTATATTTTAAATTCCCTAATCCATTTGACCATCTGGAAAAGCTTTATGTAGTATTGTTAATTATTGATAGTATCAGGGTTATGTGCACTCTTGATAAGTTTCATCTCTCCTGGGACTAATACTAGTTTACAGATATTTTACAGCTTTTTCTATGCTTAAAACCACTGGCAGTGTCTCCACTGATTAGTCTCTTTTAAATAGATTTTAGTCTTACTTTAAAAAAAAGGTACTTTGTATTAGAATAGTGTATTTGTTTTTTAAAATCATTGTGACTGAAGTTCCTCTGGGTTTTTAATCTTTTCACCTTTTAATTCTTTATCACACTAGCAAATTACACCTTTAGGTAACAGACTGCACCCATGAGAAATGTTTCCCATGGGCCTTTGCCAGTTTTTTGTTTCACTGTTTCAGAATTTCTAAACCTAAAGAAATGTTGTCTGTCAAATTTTAGTCCAAAACATAACCTTCTACTGAATTGCCACTGAGTGCTCTTGAAAAAAGTTTAAAGACTTTATCAGGACAGAGAAATTGCTTAGTTAGTAAATCTGATGAAAGGAGTAAACAGTGTAAAACATCTACTAATGGAAAATATGTTACTTTGAATCTTGTGGGTATTATAACATCTGCAAAATACAGCTCCACCATCAAAAGGTGAAGCACATGTCTCTGTCATTTTGGCAAATTTCACAAGAATTCTAGGGGCTAGCATTTGTTCGAATCTCTTTGTAAAACATTTGGCTCTGATCAGTGTTCTAATTGTATTTATATAAAATTAAATGTTAAACATGTCTTTTAACTTAAGATAAATGTGCTATGAGTCACTGAAGATCCTGTAGAACTCTTATGGATGACGTTTTGGAGCAGTGTACTCATTCCTGCTCTGAATGTTCTTTTTGCTTTGCAGGTGAATTGTGTATAGTTTGTTTAGAATTTGCACTGTTTACCAATAATGTTTGGTGCATATATTTACTTGATATATTGAGTGGTCTGATCAAATGAAACTGCAGGATAAATGGTTTCCTCACTTGTGTGTGCAACAGCTGTGTGAGAGGGTAAGGCAGCTAATGAGAGCCAGCACTCAAGAAATTGCCTTTTATAGATTAGTTTTTGATCTGCTGATGGTGAACAATCCTTGGGCTTTGGAAGAGAAAGTTGTTGTGTTTTTATATCAAATACACTATCTGCACTTTATTAAAAAAAAAAAAAAAAGAAGCCAGCAGAGATTCCTTTGTCCTCTTTATTTTTTGATACCATACGATCAGAGGATATAATCTTTCCTCTGAAGAAACAAAAGCAATATGATATGGCATCATTTTTGGTTTGATTGGTTTCTAATAACTGGAGAAAATTAACAAAATTGCAGTGGCAAAGAAATGGTATTTTCCTTTTATGTTTTTCTTTAAATATTCTAACCGATGCCTCTGAAATTAAGACTAAATTCTGTATTTTTGTAAGACTAACACTTTTTACAGTAAAGTATTAGATTGTAAATGGTCTTTTTTAAGACTTTAGGGGCCCTGCCCATTTAAATTAACCTCTATCACAGCTGGGCATACAAATGTTTTTGTTTTAGTTCACAGAGGGTTAATTCTATTCAGGCTTTCACTATGGCAGGCCTGATCCATAGAGCAACACAATCTGGTCTTTCAGCCCTGTCAGTCGCTAGGCAGGAAGTCTTATTTCTTAAGCTATCCTTCAGAATGGGGGGTTGGGAATCTCCAGCATCTGTAAAGATCAATAACAGGGTATGAGAGACAGACCTTGGTCCATTGTGCACCCTTTTAAGATAGATGCATTCTTCACATACTGAGCCTTTCTTGGGAAGAGCAAAAAATTTATTTAAGAAAAAAGCCATGTGTTAATTGATTTTCAATTTAAATATAGCCCTCTTAAGCAAATTTATTTATTTTGGGGTGTAATTAAAGCTTTGTAATCTTATTTGAACAATGCAACAATTTAGAGTTATGGGAAGGGAATTATTCTAATCCTAGAAATTTTGAGTTTACCAGGAATTCCTTTTTCTTGATACTAATGTTTTGACTATAAAATGTAATTGTTTTGAGCCCAAATAAGGCATTTGTGAAGACAAGCAAAAGAAGAAGAAAAAAAATCTTTCCTTGATGACTTGTTGGTGTTTGAGACATCGCTGATGGTGTGAAGGGAGCAAGATTTTGTTAAGATTTAGGTAACACATGTGTGAGATCTCTCCCCCAAACAGCTGTTATTGGCTCTTGAAATTTAAACATGGCTAAACAAATACTTGAGGGTGCGCTATTTTGAGATTAGTTTAAACCAGAAGTAGAGAAAATATGTAGTTAAAAATGTGCTAAATCTGTTTATAAATTGTGATTTTAAGGTGCGTCATGTCTGTAATCTTTATAGATACAAGCCTCCATAATTAGAAAATTGCATTCACAGTAAATTGTACTGTATAAACAAGATGTCTTGAAACTGGTTACTTTGTATATTTTCCCTCTTTCATTCCAGTAAAATGCTTCATTGGATCGCTTTCTGGTTTGGGTACTTAGGGAGGAGGGTCAGTTCTTTCCCTTGCTCTCAGAGATCAGGTTTTTGTGCCTGCCATACTGTGAAGCACTAATTGTCACTGATATAAGGTAATTGTGTAGACTCTAGTTTTTATTTCCAAGCTAAATCCTTTGTAGTGGCTGGGGAGAGGTTTTTGTAACCAAACTACAAAACCAAAAGTAAATATCTAAAGAATACTCTTTAGAGAAAACTAAAAAATTAGATACTTTTGAACAGCAAATAAGAAAACTATGCTTGGACAATAACAGCATCCAGATTTTTCTCCTGGAATGCTATGGTACTGACATGCTGGGAAAACAAAAACAAGCCATACATATTCTTTGTAGCCCATATGAAACTTTTATTCATGTGAATAATACAGGTCACAGGTAATAATAAAACAAGGTGCACTTGCTTATTGATGAACATGTGACTTACTAAAAAATACCACATTTTGTATCTTGTTCACATTTATGATTTCCTTATACACATACATCTGAGTTACTTTTTATGCTTATATACATGTATCAGCATTTTCTTTGGCCATTCTAAGATTAGCTTCAATAAAAAATCATCCACAGTGCTGTCTGATCTTACTAGGAAAAACAACTATTAAGAAATGTAATAAGAATATCTTAGAAGATACTGATTCCATTGGTTCTGCAGTTTGCATTATAAAAAGCTAAGCAAGTTGAGGTTCCTTCTGCTTTCTCACACTGTCTTATATGACACCTATGTAAAACATATAATATTGTTGTAGAATTTTTATTGTATTAAAATTTGGTATGAAACCTACCATGACCTTTGAAAACAATGAGTCCTTTAATGTGGTTTAGGGGGAGGGTTTAGTGAGGGAGTAGCCATAAAAATCTTCAGGGTTCAAGATGAGGTTGAGATTTTTGTGAGTGCTTTTGTTGTAGCAGCAACTGTTTGACTTAGCGGCTGCTACAATAGCCTGGGAGAACAAAGCTAGAGCATCCCATATGAGTTCTTTAAGCATAAGACACTTCAAGAAAATTGAACAGAAAAATGCTTCTTAATTTCTCCCTCCCCCCAGATACAAATGTAAAACTACGATTGATGCTTGTTTTTAATCAACACTATATCTCACACAGCTCTGTAAAACTGAAAGACTCTTAATGTGTGTAAGCAGTAACAAAATCAAGAGAAGAGCCTTGTATTTCCTCTGAAAGTTATGATAACCTTTTATGTGTTCTGAAATTATCTGTTCAAATTTCAAGGTTGAGGGACAGTATGGAGCAGTCCCAGTGTTTTTCATAATTGAAAAGCATGGGTAAATTTAAAGGTCATTGCTAATTCTACCATGGTCATTCTGATGTTCACTTATATAAGAATCTTGCATTAATTAGGGTGAAAAATAGCAAAGGTCAGGAATCAGCAAACCCATGGGCCTCAGTGGATTGTCTAGAGGCCAGTCAGATTTCCGGCAGGATTTTTAAAACCATCAAAATATTGCTAGTGTTTGGAGGTTTTTAATTGGCTTTTAAACTATCAATTTGGTTTCAGAGTAATAGTTTAGTGTAAACAGTTTGTGTCACTTGGGCCTTCCTAAGTTCCTGCAGACTGGATTACTTGGGGAGCCATTGCATGCACTGTGCACATAGTGGATTTTATTCTGGAAATGTAACCAATTACTTAACATTTAAAGCAATCAGGCATGTGCATACTGAGGTTATTGTGGCAACGGGGTCATTCACACTACCTCACTGCTATCCATTTCCACCCTAGAAGGGTTATTCTTAGGGAAGGATCCTGATTCTTGGTTGCTTTAATCATCCCCACTTCCTTCACTCACTAGGTGACAGCTCCATTCTTTCAATGGCAGCAACAAAAAAGATGAGACTGGAAATGAGCCCTCATTTAAATCTTTAGTCATTTGTTTGTAGCCTGTGTGATGAGAGAGCCTAATGAGAGGCCTAGTCTACTGTAATCTTTTATGAAAATGCTACAAATTGTGGCACCATATATTGGTGTTCTAGTTTGCCGGAGTGGTGTTAGTTTGTGGCTCCTGCTTCTCACAATGTGCACTAACCAGTAGTTTTATAGATCCTTGATTGTGTCCTCAGCCTGCCTCTGTAGCAGCACTGCATGCCTAGTGGCATTCTCACTATGGAAAGGTCTCCAGAATGTAGCTATTCATTGTAACCATGGGATCTCTCCATCAGCTAAGGATTTATGGTGGTGGTGATGGGGGTGGGGTGGAGTTAGGCAAAGGTTGAGCTAAACCCCACAGATAGAGGACCCTTTTCTATCCAATGTTAATCCCCTTCCCTGTTTATCAGATAACTAAAGTAGAGATTATGCAATTCATGACTACAAAGTCATGTTTAGTAGCTTCTCTTTAGCAAGATGCTCAACTAGATTAGAAGTGTTGTCTGTGATCTGCACCAGCATTCCTTCAGCCGTCATCTTTAAGAACATGTCTAAAGTTGTCTGTCTTGTAAAAATGGGAATGTCTTGTTGGGGTGATAATGAGACCCATGAGCGCTGCTGCAGTTAGAGGTGTCAGTGGTTCCATTATCCATCCCTTTATTTTTAGAGATTGGTAACAATTGCAGTAAAATCACAGCAATAGAGACATGCATAGAGTGCAGCAGTGACTTTTTTTTAAATAGTGCGAAAGAAATCAAAGGTTACTTACCGTAAGTTTTAGGACTGTGAACAGAGTACCAGAAATAAGTTCAGTTCGCTTAGGTCTTCCAGTGTAACTGAAAACTGATTTTACTTCCCATCCTAATATTTTTCATTATGTGATCTAGTTTCTCTTGGTATTGACAAAAGTTGCTGTGATTTCAATCTGTTAGCTAGTCCTGTTAAGCTCATGTCCTCTCTCCACCTCCAAATTTTTCTGTTTGCAGGCACAGCAAATAACTTTCACAAGGATTCTGTGGTGCATATTATGGGATGGGATACAAGACACTGCTCTTGTTTTACATGGACTCACAGAATCTACTTCAGCAACTCTTGGGGAGATCTAGAGTTTGCTTTGTGTCAAATCAAAGAGTCTGAGCCTATGTACTGAACTCCAGGATTGATCTCTTAGCCTTTTATAAGGTCCTCTGACAACTCCTGAGGCCTAAGTTGGTCACATTCACCACAACCCCCCTCCCCAAAATCAGTGTGTGCATATACGTCATTTGACTTCAGTGTGCCCATAAGCAGCATTAAGAGACTGACCAAACATAAGTACCTTAAATCAAGAAGGGCTGAAGCTCCATCCTTGTCCCATGCCATTAGCTTCTGGGACTGCGTCTCGTGGGATATTATGAAATTTGGTGAGAATCTCATGTCATGGTATCCCTAGTGTTTTGCTGGATCACATTAGTGTAGTTGCAACCAGGGCCGACGAGAGGGGCGGGGAAGCTGGTACAAATTACCAGGGCCTGGTGGTCCGGAAGGGGACCCGGCTTCCCAGGCTTCGTTGGCCCTGTTTAGCTGGTCCGCCCATGCTGGGGGGGCCCCCAAATTTTTTTTCACCGGGGCCCAAACCCGCTCTCAGCGGCCCTAACCCGCTCTCAGCGGCCCTGGTTGCCACTGGAATTGTGTACATCGTGTCATCTCTTTCCATCTGGGATACAATTATTACCATTGATCCCATCTGTTTGGTGGTATTAACAAGCAAAGTATTGTTTTACCTATGTATTTAGGTAGTTATCAGGATTGGACAGGAGTCCATTGTGACACTTGCCTCCAGCTGTTCCAAAAATCTGCCAGTTCGAACACCATCATGCCACAGAAGACACCTACCGGCATCCAAATGAGAACAACAGGACTCCGGTTGTCTTGTTGCTGCTTGTTTGATACACGTCATCTTCAGCAATCCATACCACCTGAGGCCAGATCCTGCAAGGTCTTGGTCATTCCTTCTGGTGAGAGGAAGGGGGACCAGGAAAGAAGACCTCTACACCACACTGATTCAGGTGTGAGTTTTGAGCCATAAAAGTGGCTGAAAAGCAGCTTAGTGTAAACTAGAGCAGTCCTCAAAATGTCTTGACATGGTGCAGGGCAGGGCCGGCTTTAGGACGTGCGGGGCCCTATTTGAAAGAGCTGCTGCTGAAATGCCACCAAAGACAGCGGCAGCGATTGAGCCGCTGCCAAAGAGAGCGGCGGCAGTTCGGTGGCAGCTCAATTGGTTGCCTTTGTTTCTGGCAGCACTTCGGCAGAGGGTGCGGGGCCCGATTCCTGGGAATCGCCCTAAAGCCAGCCCTGGTGCAGGGGAGTGGTCCTGCACAGAGCAGCAGCAGGATCAGAGGACTGCAAAGGTGTTTTTTTTTAAGCAGCTGTGCACACTAACCCTGACCTATGCTCTGTGCAGTTAACCTGCACCCCAGCATCTGGCCCCTAGTGTTTCAGAAAACACTGGAATGTCCATATCCAGTAACCCATCATCATAATTGCTGCTGTTGTGTAGCTTACAGAATGAAATGAACTTTTTGAAAGAATGGTAAAAACAAAAAAGCCTTCTGCCTATACACTCCCTGTTCCAAGCATATTCTATTTGGAAATCAGGGTGACGTATTCTGAGTTGTTTAATTATGCTGTCATCGTTCAGTTTTTAAAAATGCAAATTACTGTCCAGGTAGCATTTTAAAAAAGCTAATCAAACAAGCAGCTTTTAAGTTGAACCTTAAGTTATGACAGTGATACCATAGCCCTGTTTGTTCAGAATAAAAAGAATCAAATTCCAAGGCTGAGGGGCATGGTTTGCACATCCCGTTGACAAGATGTAGTCTGCATATGTGGAACAGATAAAAGCCATTTGGATACCAGAAGACAAGAGTGAGCTGGTATGGTCTGGTTTAATCTGTGAGTAAATTTTACTGACTGAGAGAAACCCTGAAAATGAGGTTTTAATGGAAAAACTGGGTAAATTACAAAAATCCACCAAAGCAGAACATGATGTTGTCAGACACTTAATACAAGCAGCTCAGGTGGGCCTTGTTCTAATATAGCCAGAGATTACCAAGTCCCTATGTTACAAATCATATCCTAGTAGATGTGGTCAATTTTGCTGTTTACTGCAAATAAAAACCAACAACTTCCTTTTAAATTTCTTATGGTAGCTGCCTGTTTCCTTGATGGAAAATATAGATTTATCTTAGTTTTCCAGAAGTGGGATTTGTTCCTTTTTTATTATAGCTGTGCAATATATTTTTACTTACTTCATGATGAAGTAATGCAGTGATTCTCAAGTGCGGCCACCAGGGGCTTTTCTTTTGGCCACAGCCTCCTGGGCGGTGAATGGGAGAAGGGGGGAAAGCAGTGGCTCCTCCCCCAGGGCCACCAGAAGGGATTGGGCCCTGCCCTCCTCTGGAGCCACACACATCAGAGAAGCAGGGAGCCAGTGAGTTCCCCACTTTCCTGGGTGCGGTGTGGCTCTGGCTTCAGGCTTAGGGTGACCAGATGTCCTGCTTTTATTGGGACAGTCCCGATTTTTGAAGCTTTTTCTTACAGAGGCATCTATTACCCCCCACCCCCGTCCCGATTTGTCACACTTGCTATCTATCTAGTCACCCTATTCGGGCTTCAGCCCTGGAATGGCAGGCAGCAGGCTCCAGTTGTGGGGCTTTTGGCTCCGGCCCTGGACCCTGGCTATGGATGCTGGCCCTTGGCTCACCCCCACCCCCTGTATCATCCCTGGCCCCCACTGCCTCCCCAGCCCCCCCAATCATTCCCTGTGGCCCCCCCCCACCTGCCTCCCCATTCAGGGCTTAATTTGTCTCCTGGCATGCCAGGGCTGAGTAGGTCTGCTGTGAAAATTGATATTTATATGTTTTAATATCACTTTTCACAGCCTCCCAGCTAATAAGTCTGCTGTGAAAAGTGATATTAACAACATACAAATATTGCTTTTTGCGACAGCAGACTTACTACCTAGCAAGTTTGCTTTTTTTAAAAAAGCAACCAAAAAGCAAAAGAAACAACAAAAGACAAGAATGTGCAAAGCATCTTATTTGTGTTTCTATTCGGTTTAGGTCCAGTAAAGAATAAAAACAACTGTACATTATTTTTATCATTGAGTCTGCCAAAAACAAAAACAAAAAAAAACCCTCTATGTAAATAAATTACAATGATTTGGAGATGTATATGTGCATATTTATCTGTTTTTTCCTAAAACGAATATTTTAGGAGAAATTGTCAGAGCGGCCACCAGCAAGAGTTGGTGGCTGCACTCTGAGGCCAGCAAAAAAAAATTGTTTGAGAACCCCTGAATAATGGCTGTCCGAGCTCCAGTGCCTGCCTCTGTTTTTTGGCAGGTTTAGTTATGTGTTCTTTATAAAAATTGAACTACTCCAAATAAAAAAAATCTGCTAAAGAAACAGAGCCTCTTTTTAAAGCAATGTCTTAGACTATTTCATTCTTATCTATAGTTTGATAGCATTCCAAAGTTCTGTTTTGTGCCTCTCCTCTCTTACTAGTGAGCTCTTAGAGCACTGCCATACTCTCCCTGGCCTTAGCTTCCAGCCACATGAAGCACTTTCTCACAATTCTGTTGCATCTTATGAAAAGCTGTTGGTTTAGGAATGGTCAAGCAACTGAATTAGCGTATTCTCCTCTTTCAGTGTGTTCTCTGACTTGGACAGCGTTGCCTGTTTGTAATCTTGCTAAAATTGCATCACTCTGTGCTAAAAACTTTCAAAACCCTCTGTATTCTAAGAGCAAGAGTGGTGAAAAATAGGTAGGTAGGTGGTCTGATGAGGTACTGCCTTACAGTATAATACTGTGGTCTTGGTGACCAGGGTTCAGTACTGATCTGTTGCCTTGTGCCTGGGGCCAGAAGAAGATGGGGATGTGGAGTCAGGATCCCAGGGAGAAGGGTGGTTGGTGCACTTCCTCTGACTGCCTTAGGCAGGGCTTGAAAAACTTGTTCAGTAACAGCTCCTCCAAGGACCAAAACCATTAGCGCAGAAGAAAAATCCCTGTGACTACCATGCCCCCAAAACCACCTCTTTGTAATTTAAAGGAATGAAAGTTTCCATGTGGCTCATTGACAGTATTACAGATAAATAAAGTACAGTTCCACATTTACAAAGTCATCTCCCATTTGTTGCGTCTTCTCTGCCCTTCCTGCCTTTGCTGTGCTTTCTTTCTTAGCATGCATCGTGCTGGATTGTTTTGAGTGCATGCCGTTCCCTCCTTTCCTTCTCCTGCTCTCTTCATCCCTTTACAGCCTTTCTTCCCCGCTCTTTTGTTCTCTGCCTCTTTCCCTATATTTTTTCTCTCCTTTATTCTCCCTTCTCTGCTCCACCTTTCATCCTTCTCCCACTTTTAGTTTATCCCCCACTCACTTTCTGCCATCCATCCTCATCCACTGTCTTACCCCACCAGCACATGCGCTCACATTCACCCACTTGCCGGGTCATGCTGGCTCCCCCTACCTTATGGCTCCAGCTGCTCTGGTCCCATCTTGAAGGCAGCAATGGCTCCTGGGCACCTCTAGTCCTGCTGAAATACGGTCATGCTACCCAGGCCACTTTGCTTCTGCTCCCCCCCCGACACAACAGCCCTAACGTTACTCCATTTCCAGGCTTGCTGTCTCCTCTCAGAGGAAGGGGGCAGTAGCCTCAGCAGCTCTGCTCCCTGGCTTCACCTTCCAACTTGACCGGGGGAGAGGGGAAGGTGGCACCGAGGTCATTCTATTTCCCCTTCCCCTCCTGAGAAAAACAGTACAACACCTTGACTGCCCTAGGATCCTGGTTCCCATTGCTGTTAACTATCTCCTTAAACTGTAAGCTCTTTGGGGCAGGCACTGCCTCTGTGTTCTGTTTTTGTACAGCACCTAGCCCAGTGGGCTCCTAGTTCAGGACTAGGGCTCGTAGGTGCTACTACAATATAAATATACTGCTCAATAGCTTAACCTGATTTTAAATCAATGTGTATATAGTACATTAAAAGAATGTTAAGGTTGCAAAGTCATGCACTGAAGTTGGGAAATGCCAGAAATAAGGTTGCTCCTGCAATCTTGATTAGCACCTTTGTGCATATGTGATAGGATCTTCCCCACTGTTACCTAGGTAATATGTGGCAGAGCCAGGAATGGAACTCTGGGCCTAGGTCCCAGTCCAGTGTTTTTAAAGAGAAGAGAATGTCCTTCTGCACCTGAGTTCCTCTGCCTCACTCACTGTCTTCCTCCTAGAACAAGTAATTTGATCACCTTAATAAAGACTATATCATAAATAGGCTTGGCAGAATTGGGCTTTATTTTTTATAATTTCAATGGATAATATTGATTTTTATTTATTTAAATTTTCATACTTGTGAAGAATTAAGGGAGGGTGTCAAATAATAACTATTTAATAACAGTAGATGTTGAGATTCAAAAAGTTAAAGCAGAAATTGGATATTTTGACGTGATGTTGACAAAGTAAATATCCTTAAATCAAACTCTTAAATTCTGAAGCAATATTTTTCTTACCTTGCCCACGTACAGGTCTGTCGCATCTTAGGCGGAGGTTCTGTTCCGCAGTTATCGCGTAAAGCGAAAACCGCGTATAGTCAAAACCCCAAGCCCTTTAAATCCCGCCCACAGCTCCAGCGGCAGGGCCGGTGGGGGGGAGGGCATTTAAAGGGCTGGTGGAGCACTTTAAATACCCCCCCCCCCGGTCCCGGCGCCAGAGCTGCAGGTGGGATTTAAAGGGCTCCTCTCCCTGCCCGGCCGCAGGAGCTGCGGGCAGGATTTAAAGGGCTCCGCGGGGAGCCTGGTGGAGCCCTTTAAATGCCGCCCCGGCCCAGCTGCCAAAGCTGCAGGCAGGATTTAAAGGACTCCGCCAGGCTTCCCACCGCGGTGGGGAGCCCGGAGGAGCCCTTTAAATCCCACCCGCAGCTTTGACAGCCGGGCTGGAGCTGGCATTTAAAGGGCCTGAAGCTCCACGGTGGCTGAAGCCTCGGGCCCTTTAGTTCGCCCCAGGGGCTACCAGCCACCTCTGCAGCTAGGAGCCCCCAGGTGATTTAAAGGCCCTGGAACTCCCAGCCACAGCTGGTGCCCCAGGACCTTTAAATCTTGAGAGGCCCCGCCTCTTCTACTTGAGGCTACGTCCCTCCCGGACTCCAGGCCTTTCAGCGTAAAGCTGAAATCGCGCATGTTAAATGCACGTAAGTTGCACGAGACCTGTATAAATTTCAGTTATTGTCAATGGAAATATTTTTCTTTGGTCTGTGTGTGTATAGTGAAATCGATGTTTACCAATATCTAGCAACAAAAATCTAATCCTTCCAAGCCAGACTATAGTGCGTACGCACAGGGGGGCTAAGGATGTAAAGAGAACCGGTTAACTGGTAAGCTTTAGTCTTACTGGTTAACCCACCGTAACTATTAACTCCCAGCTCTGGGGACGGCCAGAGTAGGTGGCCCCATCCCTGCGCCAGCCGGCATGACCCAAGCTCCTCTCGCTTTAATCAGTTAACCGATTAAATGATATAATTTAATAGTTTAAACGGTTAACTTTTAAAATGATATTTACATCCCCAAAGGGGGCTAAATTAAGGCTGCATGAACAACCTTTGTTGTGCCACTTCCTAACCTGAATGCTTGATTGGCACTCAGCCCAGCCACTTCCCCTACACCAAGGGGCCTAACTGTAGCTGCTGCTAATGCTTGGGCTTGTCTTCTCTATCTAGAGCAGGGGTTCTCCACCTTTTTCTTTCTGAGGCCCCCCCCGAACATGCTGTAAAAACTCCACAGCCCCCCGTGCCACAATAACTGGTTTTCTGCATATAAAAGCCAGGGCCAGTGTTACGGGGCAGGAAGCAGGGCAATTGCTTGGGGCCACAGGGCCCCGAGCTTCAGACCCATATGGCGGGGCTTCGGCTTTCTGCCTTGGGCTCCAGTGAGTCTAATGCTGGCCCTCCTTGGCAGAGCCCCTGAAACCTGCTCAAGGCCCCCCGGGGGACCTGGACCCCTGGTTGAGAACTGCTGATCTAGAGTTCTAGTTCCATGCCTCGGAGCAGGCTCAGTGCCTTTGTCGTGTCCGAGAACTCCACCGAGCGAGACAGGAGCCTGCTTAATTAGGGCTAAAACCCACAAAAGTTTATTCCCATATAAATTTGGTAGTCTCTAAGGTGCCCCAAGGACTCCTCGTTTTTGCTGATAGAGACTAACACGGCTACCACCCTGAAACCTGCTTAGTTAGGATGACCATACATCCCGTTTTGGCCCGGACAGTCCCTTTTTTAGGCCCTGTCCTGGCCATTCTGACTTCTTCGGCAAAACTATGCATTTGTGCCGTTTGCTCTTGACAGCTGATCATCAGTTGGCAAGAGCAAACTGGAAAAATGCAGAGTTTTGCCAGAAGAGTGGGATGTGATCTCGTGGGCGGGGGGAGCAGCTGCGCTGGAGGGAAAGCTAGGGAGAGCAGTTTGGGCCGGCCAGCCCCAGGCACGAGAGGGTGACAGGGAGGCTAGAATCCGCCCTGCGTGTGGTGGGGGAGGCCTAAGAGGAGGAGGACTCTGGGAGGATGGCAAGGGGTCTCAGACTGGCCCAGCATGCTGGAGGGAGAGGGGGCACCTCGCGCCAGCCCTGGGCAGGAAGGCTGGGGCTGACCCTGTGTGCAGGTGAGAGAGTGGGGCCTCAGGTGGCCCCACGTACAGGTGGGCAGAGGGGGGCTCTGGCTGGCCCCGCACTGGCAGGGGTGGGGAGACCTCGGGCCGGCACAAGCGGGAAGCAGTGAGGACTTGGGCTGGCCCCGCACAGGAGCGCAGGGGGTCTTGGGCTGACCCATTTGGTGTCCCGTTTTCCATTTGGGAAAATATGGTCATGCTAGTTAATGGAATGTTCACAGGCATTGGCAGAGTGTCTCTAACAAAATCTACTGAGCATCCGCAAATAGCTTTCAGAGGCTTATATCTTGGTCAAAATTGGGTGGATTTTCATGGGGAGAACAAAAGACATTTCTCTGACTCAAGGACTATCCTCCTAACAAATTTAAAGTTCCTCTTTCAAACCCGGGGGAGATAGAGCTCTTCAAAGAAACTGTCGGAAAAACTATAGCTCTGGCAAAACAACCTATTTTTCACTAGCATTGTACTCAGAAACAGCTGAGCCATTTTGGTTGAAATAAAAAGAAAATCGGCTTAAGGCAGAGGAAATTTCAGTCCGAACAGTTAGTTTGGTTAAATGAATAAGCAGCTGAGAACTGGTTTATAATAGAGTTTCAGGCAATCTTAACGGTCGGCATCAGTACTGTCTCTGCTAATAGTTTATAGGCATTGGTCTAACCTTTTCAGTGTGGCAGACTCCTATTTGTCCACTAATGCCCAAGCCATCAGCCCCCTCTCAGCTGTCTCACCAGTTGGAGTTGAGGGCCGTAGGCCCTCCCAAAATACTCCCAATTTCCAGGTATTCTCCAGGTGGAAATTACTCCGAATACCATGTGCTGGATCTCAATCCCACTGTACACATTAACTATTAGTTATTCTATTAGTAACACTTCAAAAGGTGTCAAGGGGTGACTAGATTACAGTCTGTAAGTGTCTACAGGGGGAACAAATGTATAATAATGGGCTTTTCAATGTAGCAGAGAAAGGTATAACACAATCCACTGTCTGGAATCTGAAGCTAGACAAATCAGACAGGAAATAAGTCATAAATATTTAACAGTGAAAGTAATTAACCATTGTAACAATTTACCCAGGGCAATGGTGGATTCTCCGTCACTGACCATTTTGAAATCAAGATTGAATGTTTTTCTAAAACATATATCATGGGAATTATTTGGGGGATGTTCTCTGGCCTGTGTTATACTGGAGGTCAGACTAGATGATCACAATGGTCCCTTCTGGCCTTGGAATCTGTGATGGAATAAAAGCCAAATCAAACAAGCAGCTTTTAACTTAATCCTTCAAATATGACCCTGATATTGTAGCGCTGTATGTTCTGAATAAAAAGAATCAAAATTCCACAGCTGAGGAGCATGGGATATAGTCAGTACATGTGGAACACACACAGTCCATTTGAAGATGGAAGGAGAAGAGTGAGCAAATGCCAGTGAAATGAGAGAGGATGGAATCTTGCAAAGATCAAACTCAAACTAACCTGAGCCAGTTGCACTCACAAGTGTGTGCTGAAAAGCCCCAGCTGCTGAATTCTGTGCCTACTGGCGATGCTGAATTACAACAGCTGGAAGCTGGATTAATGAGGGATTTACAGGAGCCAAATTGGGATAGATGGCAACTGATTCCCCCCTTCCCCGGTAGCATACTCAGGACTGGCTGTGACAAATACGGCTTCAGCAGTTATGGGGTTAGACTGTGGGAGCAGCTATGTTTAATACTCATTTACCACACTTTTCTCCCATGATTTCAGCAAAGGGGCCATCAAACAGTCTCAGTCGGACACCCAGAAATGTAAGTAGTTCAAAAAACAGGACAAACATCCATCTTACATTTGTTTTTCCATTCACTTATTAAAATTAAGTAGGGGGTTTATGGGCAAAGATCTTCTTGTAATATGTAAACACTTCAAGAAAAGCAGAAAGACTTTGGAACTGAGAGAATTTATTTTAACAAAGCAGCAGCAAGAGAACGAATAGACACTGCTGGGACTTTTTGTAAAAAAAAACAAAATGAAATGTCTGTCTGGCCTCTGTTCCTTAGTGATCAACATTTGGCTCAGGAAGTACTGGCAGTATCCACCTTATGAGGATCAAAAATATAATGGGCAATTGCTTTGGATGCTGATAGAATCTCTGTATAAGTGAGCTTAGATGCCTGGTCTCCTGTGCATAGTGTTAAGCTGATTATCAAGAAGAAATTGAAGGAACTAAACCTAGGCCGAGTTACAGTATGTTCCTGGTGGGAAACATTTTAAAATGCACCTAGTCATGATAGGACATTCCTGATTCAGAAAATGTGTGTGTGTGTGTGTGTGTGTGTGTCTTGTTACTTTTCATTCTTGGAGCTGCTCTTCCTGAACTGGAAGTGTGGTCACGAAACATACTTGTTTGCTGTTATGTACAATGAAATGGCAAATCATATTTCTTTATTCACTGTAAACACTATTTAGAAAACAAATTTCACTTGCACCTGTTTCCAATTCCAGTTGAGCCACCCCCATTTGAGTCATTAATTTCAGGGTCTTAGCAACACAATCGAAGAGATGGTGACTTTTTATGTGAAGAGGCTCCTACTTACAGGAGACTTATATTTCTCTAATTCAGTTAAAAAGATTCATAGAATCATAGAATCTCAGGGTTGGAAGGGACCTCAGGAGGTCATCTAGTCCAACCCCCTGCTCAAAGCAGGACCAAACCCAACTAAATCATCCCAGCCAGGGCTTTGTCAAGCCTGACCTTAAAAACCTCTAAGGAAGGAGATTCCACTACCTCCCTAGGTAACCCATTCCAGTTCTTCACCACCCTACTAGTGAAAAAGTTTTTCCTAATATCCAACCTAAACCTCCCCCTCTGCAACTTGAGACTATTACTCCTTGTTCTGTCATCTTCTACCACTGAGAACAGTCTAGATCCATCCTCTTTGGAACCCCCTTTCAGGTAGTTGAAAGCAGCTATCAAATCCCCCCTCATTCTTCTCTTCTGCAGACTAAACAATCCCAGTTCCCTCAGCCTCTCCTCATAAGTCATGTGCTCCAACCCCCTAATCATTTTTGTTGCCCTCCGCTGGACTCTCTCCAATTTATCCACATCCTTCTTGTAGTGTGGGGCCCAAAACTGGACACAGTACTCCAAATGAGGCCTCACCAGTGCTGAGTAGAGGGGAATGATCACATCCCTCGATCTGCTGGCAATGCCCCTACTTATACAACCCAAAATGCCATTAGCCTTCTTGGCAACAAGGGCACACTGTTGACTCATATTCAGCTTTTCGTCCACCGTAACCCCTAGGTCCTTTTCTGCAGAACTGCTGCCCAGCCATTCGGTCCCTAGTCTGTAGCAGTGCATGGGATTCTTCCGTCCTAAGTGCAGGACTCTGCACTTGTCCTTGTTGAACCTCATCATATTTCTTTTGGCCCAATCCTCTAATTTGTCTAGGTCCCTCTGTATCCTATCCCTACCCTCCAGCGTATCAACCACTCCTCCCAGTTTAGCGTCATCTGCAAACTTGCTAAGGGTGCAGTCCACACCAAACCGGCCCCAGCACCGACCCTTGGGGCACTCCACTTGATACCGGCTGCCAACTAGACATGGAACCATTGATCACTATTCTCTGAATATTTTACACTTGCTCAGACTGAAGGTTGATGTGATTAAATTATAATTTGAAAATGGTAACAGTTTAAACATACTCAGTTCAATGCTGTACTTCCTCTCTGAACATACTTGAATAACATCTATTTTTTAAATTCAGTTTGTGTATAACAAAAAATTGTAATGATTAAAAATACGTTGTGTACATGATTTGCATGGGATGACAAGAGTTAAAGCATATTTGGCCCTGGTAGGGCCCTTCTGTAGAAAAAGGCTTTACATATAAGTTGATAGAATTATTTTAAGTACAACCGACTTCTAATGTGAAGCAAGATTTAGGTCTAACTGTGTAGATACAAGATAATGAGAATACATCTAGGTTAACAGTCAGTTGCTTTAGCCATCATTTACTTTATTTTCCTTTCAGTTTGACATCTCTGTCTATGAAAATTACTACATGCCCACTGCGATCCTTCCTGAGCCATGCATCAGCCCTATTCTGTCTCAGTGGGAACATTACCGTCTTAAGATACCAAATTTAATATGACAGCTCCTATTGCTGGGAGTAGTACAATTTACATTTTTTCATCCAAAAGCCTCTCATTAAGATTTGTAAAGGGAATTGGCTGGATTTTTTTCTTTGTGTCTTAACCTTATCATTTGTATTATAATGTTGATTTGGATTCTTGTGTGTCAGTTGCACAGCAAAGCTTTTGCTGATACTCCTGGGGTAAAACAGAGAGACACCCCATCTTTCTGGTGTCTCATACCTGCCTGAACAAAACACAAGCTATAACCATTCGTGTTTATATAGCAGAGATCAATGTGTATCTGTTAGCCAAATTCTCTCTGCTTTCGCTCTCGGATCATGTCTGTTGACTTAGAGCAAAGCTTTCCATGTGAAAGTCCAATTTGGCTTCTGCCAGCCACCTCCAACTCATTCACACGGATTTATTTCCGCCTTATGGAAACCTGAACTCCGAAGCAAGTCTGTCGTGCTTGCCAAGCTACCCACTTCACCCCAGGCATGGTTCTGCATACGCCGGTTGCCCTGTGCACAGTAGTGCTGCTGTTTGCACTCAGTCTGTGCTGTATCGCTTTTCCCCTCCGCCCCGAGTCGAGTGCTATCCTCTCCTCTCACACTAATGTTGAACTAAGGAGGTAGTGCTGCGGCCCTGGCAGTGCTACTAGCACAGTACCTCAGAGAGGAAGAGCAATCTGTAGGAGGAGTAAGACACAGCGTAGTATTTAAATTGATGTGCTAATGCTCCCCAGTGTCGTGCCTCCAGTCTGCATGAGAATCTGGAATCCTCTGAAATCCATCATTGTCAGAATTAATCTCTTATAAACTTGTATTTTCTTCCAAGCTTTGGACAGGTATTGGCATTTTTCTAATATGTGACACATATTTACTGTTAATATCCGATATTGAGCAGAATGTTTAAATGAAAACTAAGATAAAATTGGAAATAAAATATGGATCTTGGAGGTAATACAATATCCATAGACCACATTAGTAAGGAAATGTGTCACTCAAGCCTTTGATCTCAACTCCATTCTTTATTAACTACAGTTAAAAGAAACACATGAAACGGGATCACGGGAAGCCATGAAGTCTCTCATTTTGACACTGAAGTATGGTGATGTAAATTCTGCTGTAATGTTGCATGTGGAATAAAGAAAAATTACATTTTTGTGACATGATTAGGGTATTATAATGAAGGACAGTTATTGCAATGTAAAATAATCACTTTCCAGAATCCAAACTGCAATTTATTTGACAAGCCCTTGTGTAAGTGGGGGAATTGTCCCGCTATTGTATAAGCCAGGAAAGCTTCCCACACTACCCTGGTGGAATTGGTTAGCAAAAGGATCGGAGTCCTCGCTCCCACTCCCTTTACCCAGAGGCCTGCCTGACCTTGAGGACTCCCCTCCCACTCTCCTGTGTGGCAGTGTCCTTGTAATCTTGACAAGGCTGGGCCCAGGATTCCTGGGGGGCTCGACACCTAATCTTGTTGTGGTTACTTAGGACAGGGCAGGCTGCCCGGGCGGGGGGGGGGAAGTGGGGCAATTTGCCCCAGGCCCTGGGCCCTGCAGGGCCCCCCATGAGAATATAGTATTCTATAGTATTGCAACTTTGTTTTATGGAAGGGGCCCCTGAAATTGCTTTGCCCCAGGCCCTCTGAATCCTCTGGGCGGCCCTGGGACAGGGGCTAGGATGTCCCCACTCCAGGGTACTCTCTCCACTCTAGACGCTTCCCTGATCCACTGATCATTGCATATAGTTCAAAGGCAATACAATTTATTAAACAGCAATCAGTTAAAAAAATAAGGAAAAAAGGGTAAGGTTAAAGGAAACCAGTAATCCCACTCTGTGCGCATGGGGAAACCAAAACCAGACCTGTCTGGAGCATAGGGAAGCTCGCAGTCTGTTCCTCACGTGTACTGCAGGCAGGACCGTCCCTAGGGTGGTGCGGGGCCCAAGACCTATCAGCCTGGGGGTGCTCCCCTTGGCTGCGCCCAGGCCCTCCCTCACTCTACCCCTCCCCGCACAGCCCCACACCGCCCTGCCTCTTCCCTTCCCAGTTCCACCCACTCCCCCAGCACTTCCTGACCCCGCGTAACAGCTGATCCACAGCAGGTGGGAGGTGCTGGGAGGGAGGGGGAGGGGCGGGGGAGTGGGAGGTGCTGGGAGGGGGGGCTGCTCCTTGCCCCCCCGCCCACCTACATGCCATTCATCTCCCTACCCCACTTGCCCTCCTGCCTCACCTCCCCACCCGCAGGGCCCCCCAAAGCATGGGGCCTGGGGCAGTTGCCCCAATTCACTGTATCCAAGGGACGGCTCTGTCTGCAGGGATGCTGCAGGTCAAACACTTGCTCTGGCAGTGGCCACACACCCTCAGGCTCTAGGTGGCAGGGCCCTTCTCCCCAGCATCAGCTCATCCGTTGGGTTTATGATTAAGGCCCTACCAAATTCATGGCCATGAAAACCGCATCACGGACTGAAATCTGGTCTCCCCCCGTGAAATCTGGTCTTGTGTGCGTTTCCTTATACAATACAGATTTCATGGGGGAAGACCAGCATTTCTCAATTTGGGGGTCCTGACCCAAAAGGGAGTTGCAGGGGGGTCAAAAGGTTATTTTAGGAGGGTTGCGGTATTGCCATCCTGACTTCTGCACTGACTTCAGAGTTGGGTGGCTGAAGAGCCGTGGCTGTTGGCCGGGTGCCCAGCTCTGAAGGTAGCATCCGCCAGCAGCAGTGCAGAAGTAAAGGTGGCAATATCATACCATGCCGCTCTTACTTCTGTGCTTCTTCCTTCAATGGTGGCAGCCAGAGAGTGACGGGCCCAGCTCTGCAGGCAGCAGTGCAGAAGTAAGGGTGGCAGTGGCAATACCATGCCACCCTTATTTCTGTGCTGCTGCCGGCGGCAGCTGTGCTCAGAGCTGGACTCCTGACCAGCAGCCGCCGCTCTCTAGCTGCCCAGCTCTGAAGGCAGAGCCACTGCCAGCAGCAGCACAGAAGTAAGGGTAGCAGTACCACAACCCCCCCTACAATAACCTTGCAACCCCCCCAACTCCTTTTTGGGTCAGGACCTCTACAATTACAGCACCGAAATTTCAGATTTAAATAGCTGACATCATGAAATTTAGAATTTTAAAATTCCTATGACCATGAAATAGATCAAAATGGTCTGTGAATTTGGTAGGGCCCTAGTTCTGATCCCTCTCCAGGTCTGGCCTGCAAGACTTCTTGGCTTCTCCTGGCACTGGGCCCTCAGCCAGGGTCCCCCTTGTGCTTCCCAGCTGCTCACTGCATCTGGCTCTGGACTGCTCCAGCTCAGCTCCCTAGACTGCTCCTCTGGTTCTCGCTGGCTCTGCTCTCTCCTTAGCTCAGCCCTTCTGGCCAGGCAGTTCCAGCTCACCTGGAGGACGGGACCCCATGCTCCAGACTCCCTTATTGACCTGTCTGCCTTGTTGGCCTGTCCCCATTGGCCCTGGGGATGGTTAGACTCAGGGTCTTGATATCTTATTGGCCCTTCCCCTTTCTTTTGGTACTGGGAGAGGGCCAACCAAAAAACACCCTGAGTTTCAGTAAGCTGCCAACAGTCCCCTTATGTTTGTATAATTTTTTTGTTAAATTAACTTACTGGGTGAATGGAGCACTTCTGTGGGGTTTCTTTTTAAGGCATCTTAGACTTTGCTTTATATTACTTCCTCCTTCTCACCACCAGATCATATTAGAATTATTGCTCTTGATCTCCTCTGAAATCTAAAATTTAAATTAAAATGAAATGCTTTATTTGTTTATTATGGTTGCAAATGGGATTCCTGGAAAGTCTAGATTTAACATATTACTGAAGATTTCAGGCCTGGGAGTGGAAGGAGAAGCCCCAGTATTAGCTGGTAATGAATCACTTCTCGTAATCTGTTATTCTGTTGCCCCTTGGAAACTGAAACTGATGAGAGGCCTAGCTGTTGGATTATTGTGGTCTGGGTGAGGATAATATTAGTGCAGTTAAGAAACCTTCGTTACTTATTTCAACTCCTTTCTTTGCGTTACTTGGGAAGGAGGCCAGCATCTCTCTGCTATGGTATTATCATGGTGCTGGAATCTGGTGATGTAAATGTGATGCAATCTCGCTTGGCCACTTTTTAGGTCATTTATTTATTAGTGGGTAGCAGATGGCAGGGTTAGGGGAAATAGCCAAGTGTCTGTAAGTGTACATGGAAGGGGGAGTGAAAAAGAGCAGGTACTGTGTCTCTCTGCCCTTTTTCTCTCTTGTAGTGTGGTTTTGTTTGTTTGGTTTTTTATTTTTATTTTTTTCATGGAGCAGGTTTGGCACTCCTGTCTCAGATCCTTGTGTGATGCTGAAGTCTGCAGTGGAAGACTGTCAGTTCCTTACAGGAGACACCATGTTTTATATCTCTAATCTAGCCACACCTTCCTTAGGGGCAGTAATGTTACAGAATAATGCTGTGGCTACCCAAGGACAATCTGCTGCTTGGATTTCAAACCATTAGATGCTCATCCTTTCTTGTTAAAGGTCTTCAGTGTCAACACACTTATGCTAAAATCTTCTTGAATATTTAATTTGAAATTAGGCCATTTCTGAGATTGATCTGGGATGTCTTTCCCATGCATACTTCAGCCATATTCTGTAGCTTCTCACTGGTGCTAAGGGTTGCCTTCGTGCTGTCAGGAGTATGCTGTGTGTCTGTATGCCAGGAGCTTCACAAGGCTCTGCTTTGTGGGTGTACAGTGATATAATTTTCATTGTTGTAGGCATGGGGTGCGAGGGTGGAGGCACGCATATCTCACTGAATAAGGAAGGTTTCAGATCATTTATTTTTTCAGGCATGCCATTTTCTGACTACAAAGTGTTGTTTTTCTTCCAGATGACCGGGTTGATCAGCGAACCTGCCTTATCTGTGGAGACAGAGCTACAGGTCTGCACTATGGTATCATCTCCTGTGAAGGCTGCAAAGGGTTTTTCAAAAGGAGCATTTGCAACAAGCGGGTTTACAGATGCAGTCGAGACAAGAACTGTGTCATGTCACGCAAACAGCGAAACAGATGCCAGTATTGCAGGCTGCTCAAGTGCCTCCAGATGGGGATGAATAGGAAAGGTAAAGAGAATTAAGCTTCTTTAATTGTTTAGTGTGCACACACAGGGCAGAACATTGCAGCCAGTTCATCTGTGGACAGAAGCCACCCCTTTCTGTGAGAGGGTAGAAAGATTTCTTCTTTTGTTTGAGTTTTCGATACCTTCAAAACATAAATTTTGGTTTTCTTTAAACAGTCAGTTAAAAACTAACAAGAATATCTCTGTGCTCCCATAGGGGACTGGATGTCTCCTTCACTCATTATTTTGGTTTGGTGCAAAAGACAGTATTGGTTCAGTTTACTAACAGTGTTTGCTGTGCTCTGGGAATCTGTGCTGGATATGGACAGTACTTGTCAAACTATTCAACTGACCTGCCTTGACACTGATGTATCACTTTGTCATTGCTAGTGACACTACACACTGGTGTCTGATTGAGGAGGCACTTTCATTTTAACTCCCAGTTTTCAGGAGTTTATCATGTTCCCCAAATTACTTTTCTGGGGTGAAAGTTTTCAAACCTTCTCATTTTCGAGGTACATTTTTGAGAGAATATTATCTTATTTGACCACTCAAAGGGTGAGAAACTTGTGATTGCCTATTAACAGAAAAGGCAAATATCAGCATGCTTTTGTGTTATACAGGTAGAGAGGGTTAATCCAGCTCAGGTACCGAATTTCCTCCCTACTTAAATGTAGAGCCCTGCACAGGATCCGCACCCAATCTGCATCCTCCAGGGTCAACCTGCGATCCGACACGCAATCTGCTAGCTGTCTTTTACCTGTATCCGCAGCAGCAAGCCATCTCACAAGGGCTGGGGGTGGGGAGAAGGAGCGAGGAAGAGGCAGCGCAAGGGCGGGGACTGGGGGTAAGGGGCAGAATCTCAAGGCGAAGGGGTGGGGGGGCAGAGGGAAGGGGTGTCGCATCACATGCTGCTCCCGGGGGCTCACGAGCGATGGCACACAGCAGCAGCACTGTGTGTTGCATCACAGTGGGGCGGAGGGGTGGGGAGCCGGATCCCTGCCCGCTCCAATACCCATGGCCAGGGACGGGCCCTGCTGCCCAAGAGCCGGCAGGCCGGACCCAGTGCTGCTGAGCCATGTTATGGTGGGGACTCTGGCGCTGCCCCAGGGGCCCGAGCTGCTGGACAGGAAGCGGCGCAGCGAGTGGGTGCCACTGGCTGCTGGCCCTGAGTGTGCTGTGCCCCCCCGGCTGCCGAAGCCGGGCACTGCAGGCCAGGCGCCACCGGTGAGTAGAGCCCTGTGCGTTTGTATCGGCATCTGATCTACTATCCACAAAAATGGGCTGTGGATATCTGCGGATTTGCAGGGCTCTGCTTTAAATGTCTTTTGTGTTTTCTGTGGGAATACAGTACTCATCTCCTGCCTTCAGCTTTAGGGAAGAGAGGCTAGTGTAGACAAGGCCTGTGTGTGCTGGCTCCAAAACAGTTCTGTCAAAACACTGTGGAGTTGCAATGGGTGGGGGGAAATTGAGAGCTGACACCATTTTAAAAATGGGAATTAAAATTGTTCACCGTGATCAGCTCAATGAGGGTAACAGTGCAGCACTCTCCTTGCATGTTGTCTTTCACTTTTGAAATACATGCCAGCTCGTTTATGCCATGCTAAGGAAACCAGTGTTTGTGCCTCCATTACTAGAATTAGAAAAGTGACTTTTGCTAAGATTGATTTTTAAAACGTAACCAAACATGGCGTTCTAGCAAGGACAAATGTTTTTAGAAAGGGCAGGGGAAGGGATTTTTACTATAGTTACCATTTGTTGGATTACTCCTCCTTGAAACAGCTTTAAATAGCCATTTAAAAAATCCCTAGAGACTACAGAAAGGCCTTGAAAGTTAGGGACAGTAAAAGATTTCACGGACATCAGGAGTGCCTGACTTTTTAATCACAGGCCACAGTTAGACCTTTCCTTAATCATCCCCTAAGAATTTGCCGTTTTACACTTAAAACTTTCTTCATGAGGTGGCTCTCTTGTATCGTAATAGTTCCTGAATAGTCTGCCTCTTTTCTGCCAGGTACAGCTTCACCAGGAAGGGTGATGCAGAGTAGGAGCTCTGCACTTTCAATTTGGGGAGTTCTGTAATATAATCTCCTCCTGTAGATAAAGTGTGGAATACACTGATCAGTTTGAAAATCTGTCACATTATCTTCTAATTTAATCTGATGTGCTTGCCCCTCTAGTGCCGAGGGAAAAATCCATTTGTTTTAGCTCGTGTGGTAGCTCACTGCATTTGTATCATAGAGCTGTTAAAATAATTGTGGAATGGTCACAGAATTTACAGTCCAAAAACTGACAGTCAGTGGAGGGAGAGGAGTTATGGGCAACAGTTTTATAATGGAATATTCACTTTAGACATTGTCTAAAGTAAACTAAAGTAAATCTTGGTTATACTTCCTTTCAGCTGAACACTGACAGAAGCAACTGTTCTAAAATGCCATGCAACATCAGATAATATGGTTGGCATTTTGCTCATGGGTTGACTGGTGTGTGGTTAACTGGGCCATGCAGGGTTTTTGTAATCTAGGGCACATATGATGCTCGCTTTTAATTTAAATAGAAAAGTGCTCTTGTAAAGAAGTTTTTTGATGTGGTTAATTAGCCCATCAAATCCCTGTTTTAACTTGAAAAGGATTGTTTTTACTCTTCCCTGGAATAAAGAACTGATTTTTCAAAACTAACCTTCTTAGTATGCATTTGTGTTCAGTGACACATCAACATCTTGACCATTTAAATCTTGGGAATGTGGCCTCCTAAATTTTAAAAGCAAATTTTTTTTAATTTTTTTTTTTTTAGTTTAGCAACAACAAACAGGAAATTGAGTAGAACTGGGTGAAGCTGTAATATAGTGATTGTTCAGGCTCGCTCCTTTGATATGCATAGCGGGTATTAGGCCTCAGAAGTCAAGTGAGTAGTCATTGTGGGAAAGGCTGCTTCCTGGATTCAGAAGCAGAAATGTCATTTCTTTTAAACCCAGCTATCAGTTCTCCTAAGACTGTTATCACTAATGTGAAAGCCACTCACCAAATTCATTCTTAGATGTTCTTACAGAACATGTTATACAGTCACTAAACCCAGAGCTCCACAAATACTGTTTTATAGTGAAACCCCTATTACAGTAAATGGTGTTTGAGATGAGATGAAAAAAAGATGCCCTGACCATTTGTGCTCATAAAAGATCCCAGGGCATTTTGCTCAGTAGGAACAAGGGTTAGTCCTGGCTAAATTTAAACTTGGAGAATGTTATGTTCTGAATGATCAAAACTCCACAGGGTTGGAGAAATGGTCAGTTCACTCTCCTGGTTGGTGTGCTTTGCCTCCTACCTTCTCATAGATGTTACAGTGCTGAGTCTATCAGTGAGAGGCCCTTGCCACACCAGAAATGCACTACCTTCCCCTAGCAGTTGTCAAAGACATCATCAAAACTATACAGGAATCTGTTCTTTAAATACCGACCCTCAAAAGTTTAAACCTCCATTGCTCCTTGAGCGGCTGATGGGGGATTACTGTGAAGTGATGCAGGCCTCATTCCTTTTAGCTCCCACTTCATTCCAAGTCTCTGCCCTGCAATGGGCAATGGAATCCCAGTTTTCAGTGGGCTCTGGTAAACTGCAGGAATCCTTTAATCTGCCTTTGTACATAGGGAGACACCCAAGGTGTGACTGGGCTGTTGAGTGTCCCATGTTATCCACTGGAGGTTACAAAGACTGGGAGCATTTGCCTATGTTATAAGTTAGCTAATGTAAACTTATCATTTATGTTCCAAGGATTCTATATTTGAAACTATTTTTATTACAAGAATTCATGTGTGTTTTTTCTGGTTCAGAAAGCATCTAAAAACAATCTTTACAAAGTATGACCTGTAGTAAAGGTCTTCAGAGAGAGTTAGAATTCGAAGCACTTTGATCATGGCCCATGTGGCTTTCTGTGTTATTGCATGTACTTATTCCATTCTCTTGATTTTTTTTTCCTTTCTCCAGTTTAATTGTTGGATCCCCCGGCCTTATAACTGTCATCCTTGTAATAGGCCCTTCTATTTAGATACTTTTCCCACTCATTAGATTATGGGCAGAGTTGTTAGTTACACAGACAGAAGGTTTTCCAGTTGTGGCATTATGTGGGCGTAGTTGCCTTCATTTGTGATCTGCACAAAGGTACTGATCGATATCCTTCAGGGTTTTATTCTAAATGGTAAGTCTCAATATTTGAAGGCTTTAGCTGCTGTTCATTCGGAAGGCAACAGCGACATCTCGTGGCCACTGCTCTGGCATACCACATTGAAATACAGACTAGTTTTCCTTTCTTTCCTTCCTTCTCCTGGGAAACTCCATTAATTAATCTACTTGAAGAGCAAAGTCAAATAGTCAGGGCTTTTTCTGCAAATGAAAACCAGATGTTCTCTTAGAATGGTAAAAAGAGGGTAACTGGTAACAACATTATTTATAGCTGTTTACGACACTCCAGGCTGGATGGTTTTTCAGTTGTGTGTTTAAAAAAATAAATTTAATTAAACTTGGGGGGAGGGTATTTCAAACAAGACCTGTGTAACTTATCAAATCACCATGTTCAAAGATAATTGTGGCTCAGCTGTGTTGTTATATGGCTGTTGGATGGACAGGAAAGTTGCTCATCTTTTTACCCCGGTAGATACCAAGGTTAAAGCATAATTCCGTAGTGGCCAGAAAAGAAGTTATAGCATGATTGGACCACAAATATACTTCACAACCATGTTTAAATGTATATTTTTGTAGGGTCGGCAGGCCTCTTGGCATTCACTTGATCATTGCCTGTTAGGTTCACTCCCTCTGAGACACCTCGCATTGGCCAATGTTGGCAGACAGAATACCAGGCTGGATGGACCTTTGGTCTGACCCAGTATGGCCGTTCTTATGTGTTCAGCTTACAACTTGCCGTTTCTCTCCTGAAGAGCCTTTGACAGTGCCTCGTAACCAAGACAGGTAGTGCGGGAATGCTTGGAGAGCAGCCTGTTCTTCACCATGCATTTTTTAGCTTGTAAGTCATGAAAGAAATGTTACACAGGTTAACAGAAAGGTCCCCAACATGTGAACCATCACCAAACATCACTTCTACAGGCATAGGCTAGTTACTCCTTGTGAAGTGCTACCAGTTCTGTAACAACAATCTCTATTAAAAATCCCACTTAAAGCATACTAAATAAATGATGTTTCCAACCATGATTAAAAAAAACCCCTTGAGGCAGGCAAAGCACCTTGTAATTACTATTGCGTAAGGAAAGGGGGAGTCCAAAATAGGGGTGCCAAACAGCAAAAAGGACTGCTGCTTCCAGATGTGCAGCATCTCTCTGAATAAAGTAGTAATGGTAAGTACAAAGTATCACAAGGGCTTGATTTAGCAGCTCTTCTAAGTTAAAATGTCTCTTGTTTAAACCAAGAACAAATGCAAAGGTTTGAAAATGAATGAAATATATTTAGATCATGTAAATCTGGCAGTCAGGTTCTGCACCAGCTGAAATTTATGCAGCACTGTCAGACAGAGCAGCCACCAAAGTTCCATAATTATCTAGCTGTGAGCTGACACAAGCATGGATAACTATTTCAAGATCTGAGGCTGAAATGGCTGTGGCCAAGGAATAGTCCTGTAATCGTAGAGATGACTTAACGTTTGAATTTTAGTGTTTCTCAAAAACTGTAAAAGAAGGCTGAACGAGACCACAGAGTGCATTCCAGGTGCAGCAAACAAAATTTGAATGAAGAACTCAGTTTAAGATTTTCTCTGCTTAAAGTACAACAGACTCCTGTGCATCCTCTCCGAAAATGGTGACTGCACAGTGTTGGCCTGGCAGAAGAAAATATATACAGTGGTATTTTACCCAGCCTCAAAGTGCTGAAAAAAAATCACCAGTGTCCTAAAGGAATACCAAGTAGTGTGGTGCTTGCATCAGCTAGAGCCCTGATCTGGATTACACCTTTGCTATGAAAACCAGATAAGCAAACAAAATGAAGAGAAGATCCAGCTTAGGGTAAGCATTACAGTTCAGTGCTGCAGGTAGACAGAGTAGGCTCAAGAGTACAGGAGGTTGTAGCGGGTGTTTGCTCATTTGGAGACTGTAGTTGTTCTTCTGGTTCCACATGCCTATTTTGAAGGATGGCTGGCAGCTTGTCAAACCAGTTCAGCTGGGAAGTGGGCAGTGCTGGAGTGACACAGCATGCTGTAAAACACAGACCCATGTGTGTGATGCTAGCTCCCAGGCATCCTTCAGGCATTCTGTATTTCATTAACTCAGCCTGGTTTTATGGGGCTGTGGATGGAATCTTCTCTCTCCTGAGCCTAATGAAGAATGCTGCGGCTGCCTCCTTATCTGAATGCCAATCCACAGACTGCCAGACCAGAGGTGATGCCATTTTCTCTGTACAGCTTTGGCTGTGGTAGCTTCTCCCTTGCCTTGTGGTTCAGGCTGCAGGTTGGCCTCTCAAGCCTTGGGAGTCAGGTTGGCTTGACAGCTCAAGCTGAGCCTCAACTTCCACACTATTGTTCTTAGCTCTCTAGCTCAAGCCTCACAAGTGAGAATCTCTCGGCCCTGGCTGCGGGGCCCGCTCTGAGCTGCAGAGTAAACATACCTTGAAGGCATAGCATCTACGAAGTGCTCTGAAGAATGAAAATGTTGGAGAACCTCTGAAACAGTGACTCACCACTGGGAGTCACTAGGCTTCACTGGGATTATTCGTACTGGGGCTGAAGTTTTGTCCTTTTATTTTATTTTTTTACTCCTGCCCCCTTAGGGCTTGGCTACACTTGAGAGTTGCAGCGCTGGTGGAGGCTTTCCAGTGCTGCAACTTAGTAACTGTCCACACCTGCAAGGCACATCCAGCGCTGCAACTCCCTGGCTGCAGTGCTGGCTGTACACCTGGTCTGCTTGGGGTGTAACGAGTGCAGCGCTGGTGATGCAGCGCTGCTCGTCAGGTGTGGCCACACACCAGCGCTGTTATTGGCCTCCAGGGTATTAGGAGATATCCCAGAATGCTTTTAACTGAATTACTCTTTGTTTTGTTATGCAGCCTCTCTTTGTTTTGTTGTGAACTCAGGGGCTCTGGGGCTCAGGGAGCTGCTTATCTAAAAAACAAACTCAGCTCCTGTTTGCTGTGATCAATCTGTAAATGAGATAACCTCTGTGAATGAGGCAGGCAGGGGGATGAGTGTTTGCTTGACTAGAGAAACAGCTGCTTATCTGGTCTGCAGGCTGTTTGCAGTTAAGAGTAAGGAGTCGGGAAAATTTTCTGATTTTGCAAGGCAGGGAGCTGATACACAGTGTCGGCTCCAAAAATCCACACTCTCTCTCTCCCCCGCTCCCTGTCACACTCCACCCCACCCCCCTCTTTTGAAAAGCATGTTGCTGCCACTTGAACGCTGGGATAGCTGCCCATAATGCATCACTCCCAACAGCGCTGCAAATGTGGCCACACTGCAGCGCTGGTAGCTGTGAGTGTGGCCACACACCAGCGCTTTCCCTACACAGCTGTACGACCAGCGCTGTAACTCCCAGCGCTGCAACTCTCAAGTGTAGCCAAGCCCTTAGTGTGCACTGCTGCATGAATCATTCATCAGCCCCTGCAGAGGGAGAGTGAGGGTACCCCACAGCAGCAAGAGGCTGCTTCGTAGCTGGGATGAGTTGTCTTCCACATCCAGCTGTGTCTACGGTGGGTGGTCAGGAAAGGGATTGTGATCTATGTGACGATTCTCAGGATATTCAAGACTAAGGGTCATCTTGTTTACCCCCCTCCCTCCAGCCTGAGGGAGTCTTGCTTATGCTTAACTGGCTGTCAGGTCCTTGACTGAGCCACCTGTTAGTCACTCAAGCACACTCCTCTGGGCTATGCCAGTTCTTACTTTGCCTTACAATATGTGCACCCCAGTCCTTGAGTCCCTTTGAAGCATTTCCCTGTAATAGTCAGCGACTTATCCACTGAACACTCACAGAAATTCCAGATTTTCTGCCCCAAAGAACAGTGTACACCATAGGTGTAGTTTGACTTCTGTATTTGGGGGGGCAGCACCAATCAGGCCAACAGGGCTGCTCATGTGTAGGTAAATTTCATGCCTGCCTGAAGCTTGCAGTTTGGGGGACAACGCCTCTCCCACCTCCCCAAACTACGCCCATGGTGTACGCACCAGCTTGTATGAGTTGACTCAGGATAAGCACCTTGATCTCAGCACTGAGATAGGTTTTATAGTGAAAACAAGAATGTTTATTATCAAAAAGTCAAGATTCAAGTGATAGTAAGTATGAATAGTGGAAACAAATATGGTTACATGTAAAACACAATCATGGCATGCTTTCTAGAGACTAAAGTTAGCTAACAGTCTAACCTCCTAGCTAAAAAGGTTTATCTCACCCCCAAAGTGCCCTGCAGGGTTTCAATCAAGACTGACAGATTTCATTTTCAAGAATGTAAACACACTGTCCATTTGCTTCCTACATGCAGGATATGGGGATGCCCCTTTTTGTCTTCTACTTGTATTCCCCAGTGTTCACTGTCTGTCCTCAGAGACAGGATAACCACCTGTGGCTTTTCCCTGTGCCCTGTTTCCCTGTTGATTTCACATCTCTCCACTGACTTTGTATGTAAATGAGCGCTAGCTTGCGGTGCTTAATTTGCATGCTAACAGAGACACAGGTGAATAAACACCTCTTGTCTGTTTTTCGCCTCTGCTGGAGACTCAGACCGTTGTATGGGCTCTAGGAGCCTCTTTTCTGTCTAGATATGTAACACCATCCTATGTCAGTACGTACAGCATGTCCCAGGCTTTCCCTAAAGACTTCACGTGACATTCGGTGGTAAACCAGAATGTACCTACCAGAATTAGGGCATTCCTGGAACCTACTTGCCAGCATTAAGGGGTTATTGGATCACAATTTCACAAACTTTAAGAGGGGTTTCATCTGGAAGAATAAGCAGCAGGAGCAGTTGAAATCCTTGGGCACAATGGTCTTTTTCCCATGCAGGATTTCCCTGGTAATAGAAGAAAGAGGGGTTGTGGGAGAACAGAGAAAATGCCAAATAGAGGTGGAACTAGCTCTAAATTGAATACAATTGAGACTTTCTATAAATGGTCTGTGAGCCTTTAAGAAATGCAGCCTCACTATTTTAGAAGCCTTTCAAAGGGCTTCCTCCTTTTGGAACAAAACTGCTTAACTAGTCAGCCAGCCAGGATTTCAAGTCACTGCTTCACATACAGGCAACTTGTATGTAAAGTGTATCCTTTCCATGCTCTGTGGTGTCTCGAGGAGACCTTACTCTGTGCAATAGCAGGGATGGAAGTGTCTTGTCTTTTGCTCTGTCTGCAGCCCCACCACTAGAGGGAATCAGTTACCACTCTGACAGGACCCTGGTTTAATCCAGAGAGGTGTTTGCTATTGGTTTTGTGCACAGCACGTAGGCGTATACATCCAAGTACTAATGAAGGGGGTACACACCCTGCTGTGGAGAACATTGCCACTTCAGCCAGTTCTCATTAGTGGTGCAGTGGGGTGCTTGTGCTTTCCCTTTATCATCTCTTGAGTTTTCAGGCAATTGGTGATGATATGGTACTTTGCATTTCTACGGCACCTTTTACTCGAGGCTCTGCAATGGCTAGATAAATATTACTTACATCTCTGATTGCCCCTGTCAATCAAGTAAGTATTTTTGTGGTTCCCATTGCAAGTGGGAATCTCAGTGCATCCTACACAGCCTCTTCTTCCCCCTGGGAGAAATATACATAAGTTGCCGTATTTAACAGAATAAAACTCAGGTTCAGTGTCTCTGTAGACAACAGGCAATTTCCTGCAGGCCAGGTGTTCTCTGTGTAATAGAATGTGAAAGAATAGTGGTGTTCCTAACCAGCGTTTTGCTCTTTCCTTTCAGCAATCAGAGAAGATGGCATGCCAGGAGGCAGGAACAAAAGCATTGGACCTGTTCAGGTAAGCGTGTTTTCACTTTCCCTAATGCAGTGCTCTTCAGCTTCTGCTCTTTTATTAGCCTTTAATCACGTGACACCAGAGCACATTTATACACAGACACCATCATGCTACTTCTGAAAATGGGGAAGGTGAGCCAGTCATTAAGTCTTCGAAGGGGGGAAAACGTCGCTATCCTGCAGGGAGGCTGCATGTGCTCAGAGCTTCCCCTGACATCATTTCTGCTGCTGCATGAGGTAGTCATGAACAATGCACCCCAGGAAGGGGTGGAGTTGGGTGGCTATGTAGGTGTTTAGGACTGCCTTGAATGTGCTGGATATTTCTCTTTCGGATCTGTGTTGGCTTCTGCACTGCAGAACCCAGGGAGGTTACTTAGCATCTCGAGGCTCTATGCCATGGAAGCAACAAGGCCCAAGATTTAGGCCTGAATTAATTTGGTGACAATCTTCCAGCCAGCCCTGTGTCATTAAGGATGCATTCCATTTAGGCAGCAGATTTGTAAATAAAGCCCTGATCTTGCCTGGCCTCAGAGAGACAAGACATGGCCCCAGTGGGTTACAGGTTATCACCCGGCTGTCATTTTATTCATGTAATTTCTAAACTGCTTCATCAGACTATAGGAAACCTTCTGTCCTTCGTAAGTCAGGACAAACACTTCAATCCCTGCAAAGCTCCCAGTAAATCTTGCAGTGTCCGTACCACAATTTCTTAAGTTGTTGCAAGTGGGGCACCCAATAAATGTCTTCCTGATTGATGAGGCAGCATGTCTGGAGATGTCTTATAAAATGCTAGGTAATTTGGCACAATAGCTTCTGCTGAACAAGTGAGAAATGATAGCTTTTCTTGCTGCAGGCTGGAAAATGGCAATCTTAAAAATACTATTTATTTTAATAAAACAGATAAAGAAAGAGCCTTACATAACATTGTCCATGGCTGTGCATCTATGAAAATCTCTATTCACTCCAGCACAAAACTGGAGTGGACAGGAGGGAAAGGAAATATGGGTTGTATACCAAAAAAAGGAGAGAGAAATATCTGAATAATACTGATCCCTGCCCAGCTGCTGCTTCTGCTGCATCTGGAACATTAATTCCAAATTTCACTGCCTGCGACAATCACCTCTCTGATTTAACTGCATGTGTCTGTAGCGAAATGCTGTGGGCTGTAAGGGAGCAAAATGGTCCAGATCTAGTAATTGCTCTGCAGGTGCTAGTCCGATGTGCATTTCACTGTGTGTATGCAGTGGGTATGCCTGAAGCTGGAGAATTTTGAAAGCAGTGTCCATTGTTCCGCACATGCACCCTGGCTCACCTGGCGCCTCCGACTGAGGAGATAAAGGGTAGGGCAGGTTGACTGCCTATCCGGTTCCTTCTCACCACTGCCTGATCTGGGTTGGATCTCCTGTTTCTGATGTTTCAGCTTTTTTCTTGAGCTGTGAAAGTATATTTAGATATCCCTAAATAGTTTTAGTATTCGAGAGTTTTGAAGTTTTTATCTGTCAGTTTGTGTTTCATAGTTAGCCAGTCTCTCTGACCTGGGGAGCCACCACCCCTTCCCCAGACTTTCTTTGGCTACTGGACTGTTCCCAGGGCTATGGGCTTCAAAATTTGTGCTTCCTGCCTGTGATCCTCCTAAGTCAGTGACAGCAACCAGTGCTGCTTGTACTGCCTTGTGGAAGCCAACATTGCAGCAAGGTGCAGTATCTGCTGTTTGTTCTCCAGCCATACCCTGAAAGGGTGGAACTTCCCCTTAGGAAGCACCTAATGGAAAGGCCCATGAGGCCACTATCAGACTGTGGCTGGGGGATCCATCCTGCTCCCCGTATATTGGCCTGACTCAGCAAGCAGCATGCCTACTTCCATGAGGTCTAAATCAGTAGCAAAGGAGTCTACCCCTACAGATCCCTCAGTGGGGTCTTGTTGGGAGAGGAGGGCGCATTCTCATAAGCAGGAGGCTACGTCTTCCTCCAAATCCACTTCAAAGAAGTCGTATGTGGCCCTCCCTAAACTGAGCACTAACTCAGCCCAAGAGAACTTAGTACATACTAAGTCTGAGGGATGATAAGGGAGCCCACAAGTCTAGGGCTTCATTGACACCACATCATGATCGGGGTACCAGTATCTTCCGAGCACAAGCCCTGAGTTTCCCCAGGCACCATTGAAGACCGATAGCCGAGAGCATTGGTTACACACAGTTCCATCTGACTTCAATGGCTTTGGCACGCTGTCTCGACTGTGGGTCTGGTGGTTCAGGCAAACAGGACTCTTCTCGCTCTGGTAAGAGATGAGACCTTTGCTGCTTCTGACGATATCTTCGCTCTCCCAGACCCTGAATCTCCCACTCCTTTGGTTCCCTCTCTTGAGAGAGAGGCTATGACTCCACCAGGGGAGCTGGCTTTTTGAAAGAGTTTGTCTCCCTGTCCATCTTTGGGCTGTAATTTCCTTCCAGTGGCAACCGTGTTGGAACTAAAATAATTTTTTCCTCATGGGGAGATGAATCATTATGTCGTCCTCCCCCAAAACACCTTCCTGGAACAGCTTGGGACCAACCTCTGCCTCATCATGCCATTGGTGCCTTAGGGACGACCACAACACCCATTTGACCCATCCTTTTGGCTACCCTGGGGGCCATGGGACCAGTACCATCTCAGAGTCACTCTGGTTTGCTGGAGAGTCACCCCTTCCCTCCCCTTTGAGGGACATCTAAAGCTGCCCCCAGATTCTACTGAGGAATAGAAGTACACACTGGATCCAGCAGCTCTACAAGATCAGACGAGATTGCTATCTTCATTGCCAAATGAGGTAGTGACTTCAATGTCTCCAGCCGCCTCCAATGGCTCTAAGCATTTCCAGGAACTCCTTTGTAAAATTGCTGGGGAGCTGCAGATTCCTCTTGAGGAGGTTCAGGAGCCTCAACACAAGCTCCTGAACATCCTTCAGTCCTCCGGCCCCAGTAGAATAATGCTCCTCGTTAATAAAACTATCCTGGAGCCAGCTAGGGGGATCTGGCAAACCGCAGCTACCTGCACCTCCATGCCCAAGAAGGCAGAGACATGGACTCTGGCTCAGCCAAGGTGATGGAATTTCTGTTCTTTCAGTCTCCTCCTAATTTTTGGTGGTCCAAATGGCTGTTGAGAGTTCTAGGCAGTAACACCCTTAATCTACCCTGATTGATAAACAGGGCAAAGCATCTCAGCTTATTGGGAAAGGGAAAGTATTTTCTTCTTCTAGCCTCCAGTTCAGAATAGCCAGCTACCAAGCATTATTGGCTAAGTATGACTTCCTGAACTATTCAAAATTCACAGACTCTATTGACAATCTCCCCCAGCAGGACAGAGCTCATTTCCAGGCTCTCATAGAGGAAAGCAAAATGATTGCCAGGACCGCTCTTCAATCAGCAGTAGCCTCTGCACCAGACAGGTCAATCATTATCAATGATAATTGATACACGTGGACAACCATACAGAACAAAGCATCTGGACATCTCGAGAGTCCGGATGCACATCAATGTTCTAGAGCTACAAGCAGTTCGAAGGGCTTGCGAAACCTTTCTCCCATTTGTTCAAGGTCACCATGGGCTCAGTGTCAGACAACATCACAACCGGCTTTTACATCAACAAACAAGGAGCCAGCTCCACCTGCTCCTTCCCCCCTGCCATGTGCAGAAGTGGTCAGTCTGTGGAACTGATGCATTGGCAATCAGATTACCCTGTCAGTGTCTATCTCCCAGGAAACCAGAATGTGCTAGTGGACTCTCTCAGCGACACTTTGCAGTTGATCACAAGTGGGAGCTTTGTGACTCTGTGGTAAACAATATTTTTGCTCTACAGGGGATCCTACCAGGGACCTGTTCCTCCCCAACAAACTAGAAAGTGCAACATATACTGTTCTAGAGGAGCCCTGGGTTGCCACTCACAGGGCAACACTACTCCTTCCCTAGTCAGATGATCTGAACTATGCCTTGAGTTTTGCCAAGGTTTGGCAGGAAAGGGCATGAGTTAATCTCATTGCCCTCAACTGACTCAGATGGTTTTGGTTCCGACCCATGTCATTTTGGGCACCGATCACATTCCTACACATCCTAATCTCCTGACTCAGGGGCATGGCAATATCAGGCCTATTTCTCCAGAAGCCACAGATATTCCATTCATTCTGGACTATATTTTTTTCCTTGGAGACAGCAGGTTTGCCTGTCAATTCATTATGGGTCTGCTTGGCAGCAATCGGTGCATACCATCTGCCTTCACAGGGCTACTTGATCTTTGCACACCCTCTAGGCCTTTCCAGAATCTGCTAGTCAATCAGAACCTTTCTGCCTATTTAAGAAAAAAAGGCCTACTGCTCAATGGGCTTGAACCTTGTTCTCTAAACTAGGCCTCCTTTTGAACTATTAGCTTCTTGCTCCATGTCTGTCCTATTCATGAAGGTTGCATTCCTCGTAGCTATCACCTCAGCTAGGAGGGTTGATGAGCTTGGGGTATTGATGGCAGGTCCTCCTTATTCTGTATTTCATAGGAACAGAGTTTCATTACACCTACACCCTAAATTCATTCCCAGAGTAGTCTCTGCATTTCACCTGAACCAGAGTATCTACTTACCTGTGTTCTTCTCAAAATCTCACGCATCCTCAGAAGGCAGCATTCCCTTCACATTCAGCAAGCCTTAGCTTTTTACCTGCAGAGCAGGGAAACAATCAAGAAATCCCATAGCAGAAAGGATCAGGGGTCAGGCTATATCCTCTCAGAGAATCTCAAAATGGATCTCTGGCTGTATTTTGCTCTATCAGCTGTTTAATCTTCCCCTCATGGGGTAAGAGCACAAGCAACATCTATGGTGTCACTTCAAGAGGTGCCTCTATTTAATATTTGGAAAGCAGCTACATGGAGCTCAGTCCACACATTTGCTTGACACTGTCTCTTGGTGCAGAACTCCTTCGCTGATTGCATCTTTTGGAACAGCAGTCCTTCATTTGGCTCTGCCCTCTGTGACCTAGCAATCTCCTCCCATTTGAGTACTGCTTGTCAGTCGCCCGCAATGGAAAGCACATAGGGACCAGCGCTTGAAGAAAAGAGTTACTTACCTTATAGTAACTGGAGCTTCTTCAAGATGTGTGGTCCCTATCTCTATTCCACTATCCGCCCTCCTTCCCTCTGCTTCAGATCTTCTCTGATTTGTGGTGGAGAAGAAAAAGGTGGTTGGTCTGGAGAGGTGGTCGGTCTGCCCTGTACTTTATCTCCCTTGTCAGAGACGTGAGGTGAGCCGGGGCCCACGTGTGAACCAATGGACGCTGCTTTCTAAATTCTCCAGTTCCTGGCACGTGGAGCACATGCATACTCTGTGGAATACAGATAGGGACCACACATCTCAAAGAACTCCAGTTACTGTAAGGTCAGTAACTTTCTCTTTCTGCCTCTCATTCTGGCCTCATTTATGCCATCTTCCTCCCCTAAGTAGAACCATGTTGACTTCACTTGGCTTGTACTGTTATGACTCTGGGCAGTCAGATAATTCTGTAATCCTTATTTAAAAACAAATCTCTCATTAGTAAAAAGTAGAAAAACAATAAGAAAAGCATGGAAGTGTATTTGAATGTTCCTCCCATATAAAAGACCCCTCTCAAACAATTCTAGGTTTTAGTAATTTTTCCATGCTAAAGTAGCAGTACATATAGCTCCAGTGGTATGTGCAACTCAGTCTTGCTTAGTTATGTACTTGGCTGGAATAAGTTTATCACTAAATGTAATAATTTTTACCCAAAAGATATCAGAGGAGGAGATTGAAAGAATTATGTCTGGACAAGAATTTGAGGGGGAGGCAAACATCTCTTGGAGTAACAATGGAGACAGTGACCATAGTTCTCCCGGGAATGGAGTTTCTGAGAGCAACCAGCCATCACCTGTTTCTACTCCGTCTTCAAGGTGGGAGTTTCCATTGAAAGAATTTCAGATGAACGTAACTCTGCCTGTATTTCCCTGAGGGCTACATTTTGGGCCAAAAGTGAAAATAAGCATTTTGTAAGTGTAACGCAACACATCTTGCAAATGCTGACCTCTTTGTGAACACGTTTTAGCAAGAGACATATACACTGTGTTAGATCAATCCAGTGTGATCTGAGAGTAAAATTGTCATGAAAGAATGGCAAAGGAATGTTGGGTTAAAGGTCTTAATATTTAAAGCAGATATCTTAATCTGTTTTAATACCATTTCAGATTATGAAAATCTGAATATTTTACACATAATTTACCTTTCACAATTAATGTTGTCTGTTCACGTTCTTCCATTTCATTTTGTTTGTATGTTGAAAATGAGCTAGTCAGCATATTTGATTTTCTAATTACTTTTTAGTTTGTGTTACTCTCAGGTTTGCATCCTTTAACGCAATGTTTCAGTACTTGGGTTGCAAACACTGGAAAGAATGTTTAAATGTCAAACCAATGCACTCCCTCCCCCACAACGCGCGCACACACTTCCATTGTCAGTTGTTTTAAAAATGTAAATGAAAATATTTTTATTCATAGGTTTTGTAAACCTCTTTATTCACAAACCTAAATTCTGGGCCTTTCAGTAAGTAGAGATGGAAATGCTTAGCACAAACCTTGGCTATGTGGTTTAGTCTAAGAATGCTTTCTAAGCAGCAGAGTTTCTAGAAAGTCACAGTAAATGGAACTAGCATGGAGGTCAGACTGGACATGATGCAAGTAGGAAGCAGCTGGTCTGCATGCTCTTGATTGCTTTCACCACAGAATTTAACCAGAAGGGATTTTTCATCCCTTTTCTTTTCTATGAAGCATTCTTATTTCCATCTGTCCCTGAGCTGGATGAAAGATTGTAATGAATTAGATGGAGTTTGTCCAGTCTATTAAATAGATCTTCCCTTTTCAGTAGGTCTGTGGAGCTGAATGGATTCACTGCACTCAGGGATCAATATATTGGGACTCCAGTGTCCACGCACTATCAGTACCTACCGCACCTTTTTAACTACTCTGCTCACTCGGCTCTGATGCCTCCACAGACCCGAAGCCTAGATCCCCAGTCACATAGTCTTATCAATCAGCTAGTGTCAGCTGAGGACCTGGAACCACTTGGCACTCCAATGCTTATTGAAGATGGGTAAGTGCACATGGTTTGGTGGAGTGAGGCTGTCCTGAGCCACTCCTTTGCAATGCCGATACTGTCTCTGCACATGCACAGCATATGGAACATGTAAATTAGTGTTATTGGGGGAATACTTTTTGAGTATTTCAATTCAAAATAACATTGTATTTACAGATCTCTTCATTTTGCATGTGTATAGGTAATTAAATAAACTATGCCGGATTCTGAAGCCAGTAGCCAAAGAGTGTCACCCAAGGGCTAGAGCTGAGACTGTGATGCTAATGTCTGAAGGCTGAGAGGATCTATTTCACAAGTGAAATCACTTCTCTGTTTTTTGCATAATATTTTGCACATCTGCGGAGTACAACGTCAGCTCTCTTTGTAACTGGGAAGCAGCAGCAGCTTGTTAATGTGTCTGGTATCTAGGTCTGCAGGAGGCTTCCTGAGAGCAGAGCTGCTGGTAGAATGCGAAGATTGCTAGTTAGATTCAGTCAGCGTCTTCAGGGATGGCATTCGTCTCTGGGGAGAAACACAGGTGCCAGGCATAGTACCTTTCATCACCTGCTGTCTGCGGGCGCAGGAGCAGAGAAGCCAGCAGTCAGTCTCTGTTCTCACCACTGGGTGACACTGTGGTCACCAGGAATCAAGACACACACATTTTATCTTGTTATCCTGGTGCCTTGTATTCCAATGTTTTTAATCCATTTTTATGTTTTCCTATTAACTGTGCCTGCAGGTATAAAGTGACTCAGGCAGAGCTGTTTGCGTTGCTGTGTCGTTTGGCAGATGAGTTGCTTTTCAGGCAGATTGCTTGGATTAAGAAGCTGCCATTCTTCTGTGAACTCTCAATCAAGGACTATACTTGCCTGCTAAGTTCCACATGGCAGGAGCTGATTCTGCTGTCCTCACTAACCGTTTACAGTAAACAGATCTTTGGTGACCTTGCTGATGTAACCTCCAAGTACTCTCCCTCTGACGATGAGCTGCACAGGTGAGGTGGTGGGTTAAATCTGGGGCTGTAGCAGTATCTAGTAATGGGTGTGTGTGTGTGTGTGTGCGTGTTCCTGGCTCTGCCACTGACTCACTGTTTATCCATGGACAAGTCTCTCAGCTGGCATCTCACTTTCCCTCTTGGTATGAAGGGATTATAGTCCCCACCCTTATAAAAGATTTCAGAGTGATTTACATGTGCGTGTAGGGATCATTGCTCAAGAGAAGATAAAAAAAATTTTGGTGGGGAGCATGTGGACAAAGTGTGGGGAGGTATCTTCCCTTTCTACTCATCTCAAAATCCCTGTGTGGGGTTGGTTGTGTGGAACACCCTCTGGATCTTCTCAGTCAGCTGCCAAAGGGTTGCCTAGGGAGTGATGCCTGCCACTCCCCAGGAGTAGGGTGCATTCCCTTTGTTCTGCCTGCAGCCCTAGCCCCTATGCTGTCCTTAGCCCCCTCCATCCCATTAAAGCCATTTAGATATTTGAAACCTTCTAAAGTCTGTTTGGGGAGGTGGGCGATTACTCAAAACTGTGATAGAAATAGACTCCCCCCGGAAAACCTTGTGCACAGGTTGGCCTCCTCTCAGTGTGCTCCATTCAGACTGGCTTGCTGAGGGATGTCATTTCAGCTCTGATCTCAAGGGTGACAGGCATAAATGGGAGCTTGAAGTCGAAAGTCTGTTACATTGCAACAGTTAAATCCCACAAAGCCTTAGTTGGTGGGAAGAATTATGAATGGAGATAGAGATCTTGTGTTAAAGGGCCCTTTTGAGATTCATAGCATAGGCTTGGTTTTCAGAGGTGCTGAGCTCCCGCAGTTCTAATTGATTTCAACTGGAGAGATGGAGACCCAGCACTTCTGAAAAGCAGACCCTAGATATGTGAAATGTGCCTTATGTGCATTCCTAGCACACATGATGCTCTTTGGATCTTATAACCTACCAGCACCACTTATGCTGTTTGTTTACACTTCATTTCACTTTGGGACTGTGAAACTAAACTAGTCCATTTCACTTTCAGTTTTGAGTGCCAAAAGTACCTCACATTAGGCACCCGAAATCACAAGTCAGGAGTGGGTGGATCGGCTTATGTGGCCTGCATCTTGCAGGAGGTCAGACTAGATGATCATAATGGTCCCTTCTGATCTTGAATTCTATGATTCTAAGTCACTAGACTAGAGGTTTGTCATAGTTTTCCCTCAAAACTCAAAATTTCAATCAGCTTTGCTATCACTTTTGAAAATCATGGCCCATGCTCTTGCCACATGGTTATGTTTGGATTTCCCTGTATGCAGGGATATGCTCAAAAATCTCTTAATTAAAAAAAATACAATTCTATTTAAATGAGGATTTATACCTCTCGCAAGCCTCCTATTTTTATTTGTATAAAACATAAATGTAGGGTTTAAACTTGTCTCCCTTTAAGATGACTCATCTGGAGCTAGTCTACACAGAGTTTCTGTGCTAATTTACTTACCTCAGTGCTCAAACTGTGTACACGAGGCCTTAAATAATTCTCAATTGAAATATCCTTTTGAAACCCGAGAGAGGAAAAAGGGCAGGTCCTGTGAGATTTATCAGAGTGAGAGATCCCATGACTTCAGTTTACTTTTGTCACTCAAATGGCTAGTTTCATTTTCTTCACATCCGTCTGAGCGTATATAGTTCACAGAAGTTTGTCCCCGACTGTTCTGGTGGAATATGGCAGATTTCTTAAGCATTCTTCTGAAACTCTCTAAGATGCTTCAGTGCATTATTTCAAATAGATTGCTTTTTATTAATTGTTTCCTCAGGGTTGATATTAAGACACAATGAAATTAAAGAGCAGTGAACTTTAAACAAAAGTTTGGGGTAAAATGATCCATTTTTAGATGTTTTAACCCAATCAACCAACAAAAGCTTGCTCCTGTGGCCTTGCCGAACACACTGTAGCACGTGCAGAACCTGTGCTGTGAGGGTGAGGAAGAGGGGCACAAATTAGGAGTAATCCCTGTACGTAGCACAAAAAAGAATATATGGCCCAAGACTGAGCAGCTGTACCCTCTAGTTCTAGGTTCATCAGTGTCATTCCTTTTAACTACTGAAGATCTCCCTTGGACAATGCAGAGTTTTCCCAGCATTCTGAAGAAAAGCAGAGAGTGATAACCTAGTGTCAAGGCCAGTTTTCCCATAGAAATTCTTCCTTTCTTCACCCTAGGATTGAGAGGAGAGCCCCTTTATGTGAGGAATTACTCAGGTTCAAAGAAATACGATATAAATATTGTAAATAACCACAAGATACAAAAGCTTGTTCGCAAAGCTTCCCAGTTAGAAGCAGAATGAAGAACTTGATCACACAGCTAGTGACCTTGTTTCCACAATATTACGTTATTAATTGCTATTTCATTGTTTTTGATTACATAAATTCAATGATGTTGCAACTTAGCTGACACTGCGGAGGAAACAGTGCTATCTGATGCTCCCAGTGATGACCTGCCTTAATTCATCAGCTTGGTCAGTTTTCTTTCTTCTGTAGTCCGAAGTCCCAGACGGACTCTTGTTTGGATAGCAGAGAGACTGACAGCCTTGTGACAGAACATTTGCAGGATTTACTTAACTGGCTGCCCAGCCTCCCTGTTAATATTTGACCTCCTCTGGCTCTGCCCTTGCTGGAGCTGGTCGTTGTGCCATGGTAATTATAGGATGGTAAATCTCGAGTGTCATTTTATAAATAATCAGTGATCTAATAGAGACATTCACAGTGCAATGAGTGCAGCTTCAATGAGGAGTCTCTCTGCGAGAGCCAAGCACTTACTCCTGTGCGCAGGTTTGCTTATGCTCAAGCTCTCCCTCTCAAGGCCCCAAAAGTTGACATGTGTATAAAATATGAGGCAGACCCGAAATGAAAGAGAGATAATAAAGGAGTCGTCTTAACCCTTCCAACACTGGCAATTTCTAGGCTGCCAGCCTCAGGGATGCTTTAGAGAAGATCTGTGTATTTATCCAGGGGTTAAAATAATAGATGTGTTTTGACAGTGGAATGGTTCCTTTTAATCTCAGTTACTGATTCAGCATTTAAAGTATCACTAATTGATGTTAGCAAAAAAGTGGAAATGTAGCTTTACCAGGCCATTTGGGAGGAAGGAAGAATGTTGTGTGTGATGCACAGCTGGGTGCCCATTCAGTCATGCAGTCCTCTTATTTCAGAGCATTTTATTTATAGCCTAAATATCCATGTATAACAGGGCAGTAGTAATACTAAGCTGCTGTATTAGAGTGAAAGTCTTAGCAGCACTCTCCCATGTGCAGGATCCTGCAAGTGCACTCCCGTCATCCTATCTTCTGTGGGAGCCAAGTGTCCCTGGCTGGCTCCTCCCTGACTTTTTAACAACTGGTGAGCAAAAAAGATCTAAGCTTATTAAAGAAGTTCTCCCCGCCCCCCAAACCACACCTTGCCTTTTCATTTTTTATGTTTCATATTAAATCAAACGTATGGTGTTTCTTCCTCTAATCAACCTCTGCCTGGACTCTGGGATTTCACAAGTTTGATAGAAAGCTGGATTGCTGCATCAGCCACTGGCCAGCTCAGCGCTGCCCTAATGAGCATGTACTGCTCCAAGTTAATGTTGGCTTTGTAATGGTCATTTCTATCAGCCAGCTTTCTTTCTGTGGTACAAACAGTGTTTATTGCATCTCCAGTAAGTAACTCCAGAGGCCATCTCTTCTGAAGCAGTCACTGATGTCTTTGTTTTTAAGACCACTCTTCGTTGAAGCATAGATCTGCATGGTCCCCTCATATAAACGCGTGTAACCCCAGTGAGTTCACTGGTATTACCTGGGTGTAACAGAGGGTTTTGTTTGGCTCTCTCTTCATGGTAGAGCAGCTCACCGTAATGATTCTCCAATATTAAGGAATGGCTGTTGCAGTCTGAGATTCAGGTTGTCTGTTACCCAACTTAAAACTATGCTGACCTAAGATACCCTGGGACTTAGAAGGTTGTAGTTTATTTCTGTTCCTGGTCAGAACCCTGACTGCCAGTATATAAGTAGATGAAAAATGAATAAATATGATCAACTTTTTCATGTTTTAATTCTGATTTAAACTGCTGGCAAAATGGTCTGTTTGTTTTCTAGATCTAATGTTTAAATCTCTGGGGTCTAGTAAAAATGCAAATAAAATGCATGGCAGCTTGAACATTTTATTGTTACTCCTGATAATACATAGCCAGGAATTAAACTGGTGTAAAAGCTGTGAGGCAGACAGTGTGTGGAGGAGTCAGTGCTCCAGAAGGAATAGGGCTGTGCAAAACAGAATAGCTTTGTTTGAAAAAGGGAGGAATGCATGCACAGAAAACCAAGACAGTTCTACTGCAAGCATGAGAGAAGAGCTCTCCTGGATTTATGGAAGTGATGAGTGGTTGGTAAAAATGTGCATTCTCAAAAAACAATTTAGACCCAGCAGAGGATTGTGAGTGGTCTCTGTGCTCATTAACTTCTTGAGCTTTGCAATCTTGCACCTGCAGGATTTTTAATGTCAAGTTGAGAGCAAGAAAATTGTGCAGCTTTAGATTAGCCGACAAGGCTTTCATCACTTACAATATTACTTCCCTGAAGAACTGACCTAAAGTTCAAACAGCTTGTTTTCTCTTCTCTGAGGCCAAACTCCACCATGCATTTTACAAATAACTTTGAAGTAAACAAATACACATGCCAAAATAAGATGATATTCAGTAAAAGGGATTTTATTTTTGTTCTGTTTTTGTTCAGAGATGGCTTTCTGGCTATGCTCTGATTGCGTACTGTATAATGCCAGAACACACAGCTGAAGCTTTCCTGAACACTTCTGTCTCACTGCTGAAGATTTATGCAATGCCCTATTTCTTCAAAACTAGCCTTTAGTGCTTTAAACCACGTGTAGCAGGGATGGCTACTGGCCATTTGCACAAACAGAACACTGAAATATGCACTCTGTACCTTCAGAGTCTCATGAATGTCACTTATGCCATCTTTTTGTCTACTGTCCTATGATCCAGTGACCTGCAAGCAGGGGTCCTCTCAGACTCCTCCTTCATAAATCTAGGATTCCCTACAGAACTAGGACTCTTCACTACAGAGTTTCCATTGAGCTCATTCCCAAAGCTCTTAAGAGACTGCAGTCACTGGACTGTGGTGAGCCCTTCCCAACCTACTATTACACGTCCCGCCCCATTAGCGAGTTCTTTGGGCAAGTGTCCTAGCTCAGAGAGAGATCTGCAGCTTGTTGGAAGCAAGCTACCCGTACTGTGTGTGTTTTCTTGGAAAGAGTTCAGCTTCTCCTCCTGACTCTAAAGTTGCTTGGACGTTCTGTCTCTCGTGCATCAAACTCCCACGTTTGCATGTAATCTCCTGCTCACCTGCTAGGTTAGAGCTCACATCTGAAGCTTTGCTCATCAGCACATATCCATGTGCCCTCCATGTGCAGTTTCATTCTGACATGGTGGGGTACTGCCATGCTGATGGAAATGGGGGAGGAAACCTGTGCCCAAATGGGACAAACAGATGACTTTTATATCACCTGTACTCGTGACATGACCACATTGTGTGACTGGTGAAAATCTCAGGTGAGATGTTCTAACACCCTATTCCTCTAGCTCAAGCTGGGGAGGGCTAAAAGAGGGCTGGAGCTGAGAGAGAGAACTGGGGAAGTGCTGGGAAGCTGAGTGGAGGAGGATGGCGTAATTTTTTTTTCTTCGGTACCTTAAGAACAAGTGGCTGTGTTGAAACAGGCAGAGTGCTGTGTAATTTGATAAATGAGTGCCCTGGATACAGAGTGAAGGCCTAGGGTGTCCAGGACCAACCATCAGGTCCTTAGTACATACTGAACCTGGCCGGGCAAGCCCGATTTTGCCAAGTCTGTTCCAAGATGAGCAGAGATTGACTAGCTTATTGACTAGGACAGGAGGGACTGTCTCTTCATTCCAAATTTCTAGACTGATTTCTAAATAAGAGCTTCTAAGAAAGATCAGCTGAAAGGAACAACTACAACTTTTGAGGTTTTCCTGTCCTTGTTTTCAAACCTTCCTTTGCCCCGCAGCCTGCATTTTATGATGGACACCCTGTAATAGTGAGTAACTATAATGTAGCTGGAAGTCGTATAGATTTCGCCAAACTTCCTAGATGGACCTGCACAGCTGATGGGTCATAAAATACAGTGTAACTATTACTGAGTGTATAGTAATAATAATAATACTTTGCACAACCTTAGAGCTTTCTGTGTAAGGATCATCCCATTTCACAAACTAGTGAATTAAGCCTCCCAACAAGCCTGTGAGGTGAGGAAAAACATCTTCATTTAAATATGGGGAAATTGAAAGAGAGGATTAGTAACTTGTCCAGGGCCATGCAAGAAGTCATTGGCAGAGCCAGGAACTTCTAATACTTGTTTCTCCCAGTCATAGCAGCCTAATACCATGACCATGCAGCACTTGTCCACAAGCAGCTATGCCAATATACACCCACATGCACCCGCAAAATCCCCATTTTACTTAAAGGTCTGATGCAACTGGCAAATATGATGTTCTGAATCACCTTGTTATCAGTTTTGCTTCTCGTGAATAGTGCCAACAGACCTGAAGCATCTGGGGCTCTGAATTATAATGCAAGGCATTAAGGTCTTTTAAATGCCATAGAGTGTTAGTAAGTCACTAAGCTCCCTACTGTTTAATTGCAAAGGGCCTCTCCTCTTTGAGTACCCTGTTGTGTGCATCTGTCTCCCTTTCCTTCAGATTCAGTGAAGAGGGAATGGAGGTGATGGAACGGCTGATCTACCTCTACCGCAAATTTAACCAATTGAAGGTCAGCAATGAGGAGTATGCATGTATGAAAGCCATTAACTTCCTAAATCAAGGTGAGTGGCGGAAGAAGGGGATTAGTCCCACGGGAGTAAATGGCTAGTCAATCAGCTAGTCAATCTTTGCTTCCTTTGGATGATGGGGGGAGAGAGAAGGGGTCCTAAATCCAAACTGAAATAGACGCCTGAGCATTAAAAGGTTTTTGCTTTTGCCATTGTGCAGTTAAAGCCATATGCAGTGTGTGCTATTTCAGACACCTAAATGAAGCAATTGTAGAGGAAGTGAAAGGATTCACTTTGCTTAATCAATTTTTAATGCCTTTAATCGTAGACACCAAGGACAGTATGTGCGTCACTTTAAATACGTACCTACTTTACCAGCAGCAAAATAAGAACAGAGCAGAGTGACTGATGAAATCTTTCTAGATAAGGCCTGAATGACTGATTGCCTACCAGCTGTTGTGGCAAACTTCTCACCATGCACAAGTGCATGTCATCTGAAAATACTGCTGCTCATAGTGGAAGGGTCTAGGCCAGTGACACTCAGACCTCAGTGGTTCAGGAGCCAAATTAACAATCAGCATTACCCGAAAGAGCCACAGTCGTGTGAATTCGCTCTGTGTGTGTAATTTAATTTTATTTTCCCAGCAAAATGACTGACCAAGTATCATTTTATCAATTACAATTGGCTAATAACATAGTAAAAGCATCCTGGTTGGTTAATAACTTAGATGGGGTAATAATTAAATCACAGTGTTTTACTATCATGTGCTGCAAAGAGCCGCAGGAGTTGCATTAAGGAGCCACTTGGGGCTTGTGAGCCTCAGTCTGGGTATCACTGCTCTAGGCATTTTCTGACAGGCGCAATCAAGACAACCAATTTGCATCACTTTTTTCCAGTTTAAGCTGTTAACTTTGTAAACCTTTGTGCGCTAAATGTTGGATAACCTCCCTGGCGTTGTGTCCTGGATTCTTCATCAGTGTGTTTCCCTTCACCTAATACCTTTATCTGACATTTTTTAAGAGAGTGTGAACATGCATTTTGTCCTTTTAATATGGTGCCTAATGCAGTAATATTTTCAGGTAATGAATGGTGCCTAATACGGGACTGACTCCATTTGTGGTCACACACAGCATTTTAGAGCGGTCAGTCACTTGTGTTATGAGACTCCTAACACTTCAAAATTCATGAAGTCAGCACAGAAATAACATGCAAATGGATTCTGCAATGGTAGTCCAGGGTGGGAAGTTACTGGTCTTTTCTCTGAGACTCTACCATGCTGACAGGATTTGAAAAGTTCAATTTCTTCAGTAACACTTGTGTATGGATCACTCCAGTCTGACACCATGGTGTGATTCCCATGTCGGTACTCATGTGTGCATGATGTTATTGCACTTCTGTGAAGCATGTTACCACAGTTATGTGTATTGCTTGTACAGAAATGAAAAAAGCTATTGAATGGCACTAGTTTCAAAAAGCAGTTCAGTAAATAAGTACCGCTGGGAGTTCTGTGTACCACAAGGAAATGTTCTGCTTTGCAAGGATATGCTGGAATCTCCCTCCTCCCACTGGTTATACCAAGTGTTTTGTGCTGACACTTCAGTGTGCGCCCGCCACAGATTCCGGTTAGCTTCCCTGGACAGTTTCCTGCCACTGGATGATGGACGACTTTAGCTGTCTCCATTGTTTTCCAAAATGTATTTTCATTAACTTCCTGTCTTCTTTTATTTTGAGTTGGAGTTTGCAATTTTTTTTATGTGGAATACCTGAAAATTATTTTTAAAGGTCAGCTTTTGGACAGCAAATAAATGCTCCTTCCCTTGTATAGTATTTCTGAAGAACAATACTGAGCCTCAGAAGAGTTGCATATTTTGCCTATTCTTAATTTATTGGATCCCCTCCCATGGCATCAAGTAGTATATAAATGTCATTGATCATGCTGAAATACATTCAAAGGGACTTTCTCAAATAATTTTGCTAGCAATGAAATATCTACTTTTTCTTTGTGTACATTGCTTGACACTTGGAAAAGCTAAATTTTAAAATAAAAGCTTGGCAAGTTTATAAAGCTCAAGTGGTGTAATTCCTAAACAGAAGACACCCTGAATTACTGATCTGAACACTTCCCATAGAGCTGAGATGATGTAACTAGAATCAACATGCTTCTTTCTATGGAAAATGTTATGTTGCACCCCGTGTTAGGCTTGAAAGCCTTGACATATAGCTACTTATAAAAAGAAAGTAGAGATTTAAGGTTGCTAGAGCTGTTATCTTCTGAAAGGTTCATGATCTCTGAGCATGAGCAACTTAAGACATTATATGTTCTCATCCGTGTCCCTTATGAAAGGAAGATCTTGTACCCTCACATCTAATCTGAAGTGTATATATGTAGGAGATAGTCATTACAGTATGTCCTGGAGGAGAGGGTGAAATTTTAATCCTGTGGTGACTATAAACTTGAAGTCTCTGCTCAGTAGCATTGTATAATTTAGATAGATGTTGTTAGACTGAGTTCTATAAATGGATTTGTCCTTCCATTTTACAGTTGCTGACTCGAATAGTGATGAGGGAAAAATATGAATCTGGTTTTGTTCTAGAGTTACAGCTATTCCCAGTCACTTAGTTTTTATGTTTTCACTCAGACATTAGAGGCCTGACTAATACATCCCAACTGGAGCAGTTGAATAAACGGTATTGGTACGTGTGCCAGGATTTTACAGAATACAAGTACCCACATCAGCCAAACCGTTTTCCGGATTTAATGATGTGTTTGCCAGAGATACGATACATTGCAGGTAACTTTTTGATCTCTTCTCCCAGCTGGCCCCTGTGTGAATCATTAAATCTCCTTTAAAGGAGACTTTCTTCTTTTTATAATTAAACTCCTATCTACTTGGCTGGACAGCGGTGCCAGCGTGAGACCTTTTCTATTTGAGCTTTTCTCTACCAGGATAAACCCCCCGTATCTTACCCAGTGTAATAAAGCTGGGTCTGTGTGGGACCTTTTCTATTTGAGCCTTGGAAGCCTGGCATCTGGTAAGAAGGCATATTCTTTTTTTCACAAATAACGAGCTCTCCTTAGTATCTTGATCAAAACCTCCTTAGGGTCTTAATTTCAGACCCAACTCTGAAATGTCTTCTCTGCTGCAGAAATAACCCTGATCTGTAGATGGTATTGGCCTCACAGGGAGGAGCTTGCACCGAGTCTAGAGATGGCACTTGCATACCATGGTGAAGATCACAATATAGAAGCCTAGATAGGCTTGAACAGAGTCCCCAGATCTGAACTTCCCTGGAATATGGGTTACTGAAATCTGCATGTGAATTTTCCATTTCAATGCATCATTAATTGGCTCAAGAGAAATTATTCCAGGATCTTCGTGAGAACATTTGTAGCTAAATGTTAAGATAATGGACACAGGTTATTTGGGATTGGGAAGAAATGTTCTTCCCTAGGGCATGTTGATTTGGATTTGTGTGTTTCACCTTCCTCTGTCATACCAAGCAGAATTGTCCACTGGGACCGGGTGGACACATCCCACACAATCTATTCACTGTGATTGACAGGGGAGGTTGACAGAGGTGGGACATAGTCTTTCCCATCTTCTATAAATATGCCCCCATTATGGGGAAATCATTTTCATCTGACTTCGCCAACGCACTTAGCTTCTATTCCACTATATAACACATCCTGTTGTTTCCAAAAGAATATCAAATATCGAATGTAGGAATTGGGTGATTTACTGTTTCTCTAAAGGTTCAAGGTGAAACCATCTCCAATGTCACCAGCTTGTTGGAGATGAGCATTTCTGAAATCTGGCTCAGGAATGGCAGCTAATTCTGATTCTTTCTTAACAGGAAAAATGGTGAATGTTCCTCTGGAGCAGCTGCCCCTCCTTTTTAAAGCCGTTCTGCATTCCTGCAAGACAAGCGTGAGCAAAGAGTGAGCCTTCATTGCCCCGAACCCATGCCTTACTCTGGTGCTTCTGGTGGGGAACTGGCTCACGTGTGAAGAGAGAGGGGAGGAAAAACCATGATCAAGGCAGTAGGGAGCTGCTGAGACAGGGCACCAGGTAGCCCTGTCATTGTAGCAAGAATCTTTTTTTTTGTTTGTTTTTAAACTCTTTTCCTATATATTTATTTCACGACAGAGTTGAATGTATGATCTTCAACACAGTGCACATGGTTCTGTATGAATGCAGCAGATGCATTCTCTTGCAGTTTACAGAATGTGAAGATGTTTAATGTTACAGTGTTTGTTAGGGTTAGTTCTTTTGTATTTGGGGGACTGGGGGCCGATATGACTAAGACTACCTCAATGAGAAGATGCTGTTCACGTACTGATCATTCCATGATTCATATCCAGAGTGTTTGCCTAAAGAGCAAACTGCCTCTCTCCACTGGGAGAGCTGTTAGCATCCCAAATGCTGGAGTGCATTGGAGGAGTGTGGGCATTAGAGAAGTGCCGAGCTTCAAAAAAGATAAGTGGGTGAGAAGGTGTTACACCAAAACCAGAATTTGGGTCCCCCCAGAATAGCCAGCCTGTTTATTGTTATAACCAATCTGGTCTCATTAAGTGTGGGTCTCCAGGGTGGCTAAGGGAATACTTGGAGGACACACATACAGCCATGCATAAGTTATTGACACAAGAAGTGTTCCAAAACAAGGCACCTTTTATTGAACAGTTTCTTGACATAGTAACAATCTAAACACACATCCCTTATAACAAGTTAAAGAGCACCTCAAACCACATTGCCTTATAGCTTGAAACAATACTGAGTGGATGCTCCCTGCTTCAGATGGTCAGTCTGTCCCAGATAGCTGACAGCCATTTTGAGATGTCCATTAGTTTTTACACGTATAAATCCCTTTCACAGTCAACACACATGCATACATCTATATTAACCCCCCTCTCACACACACACATGCAAACACTATACTATGCTATGCTATAACTATACCTGTTCTTCTTCGAGTGATTGCTCCTATGCATTCCATGTAGGTGTGCGCGCCGCGCGTGCACGGCTCTCCGGAACATTTTTACCCTAGCAACTCCGGCGGGCCGGCTGGCGCCCCCTGGAGTGGCGCCGTCATGGCGCCCCTTATACACCTCAGCCGGCCCGTCCGCTCCTCAGTTCCTTCTTCCCGCCCGTGACGGCCAGTTGGAACAGTGGAGTGCTCCCTTACCTCCACAACCCTAGTGTTTCTCCATAGTTCTAGTGTAGATAGTTTTAGTAGTTAGTCTTGTTGTAGTATATATATATTTAGTGTTAATAGTGTTAATAGTTACGGAATTAGAGGGTTTGTCCCTCTTCTTCCGCCCCGGTGCGGGCTTATGCCCGGAGCACCGGGTTTCAAGCCCTGTGCGGCTTGCCAGCGGCCTATGCCGGTTAGCGACCCGCACGACTCTTGCCTCCGCTGCCTCGGAGAGTCGCATCGGCCAGATAAGTGCTCTATCTGCATAGCCTTTAAACCTCGTACGAGGAAAGAGAGAGACTCTAGGCTGAAGCACTTACTGATGGAGTCTGCGCTCCAACCTCCGGCGCCAGCTCCAGCGGCACCGAAAACCGCCTCGACAAGCAGCGCTCCGACTGCACCGAGCCGCTCCGGCACCGAGCCGGCACCAAAGACCCGGCACCGCTCCCTCTCCCCGGGGAGGAAGCACAAGGCGCCGAAGACGGCTGCCGCAAAACAGCAGCGAAAGCCGTCAGCCCAGCCGCCTCCGACGAAAACGGTGCAGGCTGAGGCAGTGCACGCTAAGTGCACCGCACCGTTGACTCCGGCGCCGCCTGGCCCGTCGAGTCCGGTTCCGCCCAGCTCCCCGGTGCCCACCGAGGAGGAGCTGAGGATCCCGTCGACGCCGGAGGCGTTCGCGACGGCAAGAGAGCTGATCGAGGCGACGGCCCCGTCATATCAGCCGCCGGCACCACTGGTGCGGACATTCAAGTCCCTCGGCAAGCCAGCGATGGTGCGCCCCTCATCTCCGGGCGACCGTGGCGACCGTGGCTCCAGAATCCGGTCTCGATCCCGGTCTATCTCCCGGCGAAGGTCACCGAGGCACCGCTCCCCATCCCGCCGTAAATCGCCATCGCGACGCCGCTCAGCGTCCCGGCACCGGTCGCAGTCCCGGCACCGCTCTCCATCGCGGGGCCGGTCGTACTCCCGGCGGCGCTCCAGGTCCCGGTCACGAAGTCACCGGCACCGCAGCAGGTCCGCGTCCAGGCACCGCGGACATCGAGACTCGCGCAGCCGTTCGAGGCGCCGCAGATCCCGCTCGAGGTCCGGTTCCCGGCACCGCCGGTCGAGCTCCCGACGTCGCCGGTCGAGCTCCCGCCGCCACCGCTCCCCTTCTTGGCACCGGAGATCCAGCTCCCGACGCCGTAGATCTGGCTCCCGGCACCGGAGATCCGGCTCCCGGCACCGTGCGCAGCACAGGTCCCGCTCGCCACTGGACCCCCGAGACGCCCGGCACCGACCCTCGGCACCGGAGGATCGTCTCACGCCGGCGCTGGACGCCCGCCCAGGCATCGCCACGGCTCCACCCTGGCCCTCCAGGGAACCCTCTGTAGCCTCACCCCAAGGCAGTGCGGTGGATTTCAGAGCCGGTTCCGTTCCCCCGGATCATGGACCCCAGTATTGGGGACATTGGGTGCCCTGGGCGCAATATGAACAGGGGCCTCCCCTGCCACCCAGGCAGCCGGGCTCGGCACCATCGGTACCGGTGGCCACCGTTAGTCGAGCCCCCCCGTCCCCACCGACGCAAGCCGCCGCCCACGACCCTTCTTTGGGCCAGGACTCGCTGCAGCCAGATCACCAGGTGGGCGAGCACCAACAGGAGGAGGTGCTCCCGGGCCACTCCTCGTCGTCCTCTCCAGATGAGGCGGTAGCGGGGGCCTCGCCATCGGGACCCCCGCCCATTGACCTCAGGGCACACCAGGACCTTCTCCGAAGGGTGGCAAAGGCCATTAACTTGCCCATAGAGGAGGTGCAAGAAGTCGAGGACCCGATTACGGACGTTGTGGGAGATGACGCCCCTGTCAGAGTGGCGCTCCCGTTCATTCGCACCATTCAGAAGAACAGTGCCACTATCTGGCAGTCGCCCTCCTCCGTTGCCCCCACGGCGCGAGGCGTCGAAAGGAAGTATTCCGTCCCGCCCCAGGGCTACGAATACTTGTACGTCCACCCCACCCCGGACTCGCTGGTGGTCCAATCGGTCAATGACCGCGAACGACACGGTCAACCTGCCGCTGCGCCGAAGGCGAAGGACGCCCGGCGCATGGACTTATTAGGGCGTAAAATCTATTCGGCGGGAGGCCTCCAACTCCGTATCGCCAACCAGATGGCCCTCTTATCCAGATACACTTTTAATATCTTGGGGTGCCTTGCGAAGTTCACGGAGCTAACCCCTCAGGAATCCCGCCCTGAATTCTCAGCGCTGCTGGAGGAGGGCAAGTTAGCCTCCAGAACACTGATCAAAGCGGCCGTAGACGCAGCAGACTCAGGGGCTCGAACGGTAGCATCCGGGGTGACGATGCGCCGCATTGCGTGGCTACAATCTTCCACCCTCCCACCTGAGGTCCAGTACACCCTCCAGGACCTCCCGTTTGACACGAAGGGGCTGTTTTCTGAGAAAACGGATGCCAGAATCCAGTCCCTAAAGGATGGGAGGGTTGCGATACGAACTCTGGGTATGCACACGCCGGCCACGCAGAGGCGTTCGTTCCGCCAACAGCCCTACCGTCCCTTCAACCAGGCCAGGTCTCGGCCGTTTAACAACCGCCGAACGGCCCCCTTCCGCCGTAGACCGTCAGGGGGGCGGCGCAACCAGGCGCAGAACTCGTCCAAGGCTCCGCAAGGCCAAAAGCCGGCCTTTTGACGGGACGCCGAGGACGGCCCATCACTCTCCCCCCAGGATCCACCCCTTTTGTTTTCCAATCGCCTTGCCCGCTTCCTTCCGGCGTGGTCTGCTATAACATCGGACAGCTGGGTCCTCAGCACCATCCAGCACGGCTACCGCCTACAGTTTCTTTCGCCCCCCCCCTCCCACCCACCTTCCCCGTCCCTCTTCAGGGACCCCTCTCACGAGCAAGTCCTCATACAGGAGGTGCAGGCTCTGTTGAGCGTGGGTGCTATCGAGGAGGTGCCTCCCTGCAGGCGGGGCAGGGGATTCTACTCCAGATATTTCCTCATCCCCAAGGCGAAAGGAGGTCTTCGTCCCATCTTGGACCTCCGGGAGCTGAACAGATACCTCTGCAAGCTCAAGTTTCGGATGGTAACCTTGGGGTCCATTATCCCTTCCTTGGATCCGGGAGACTGGTTTGCCGCCCTCGACATGAAAGACGCTTACTTTCATGTGGCGATTTACCCCCCCCACAGACGCTTCCTGCGCTTCATGGTCAACGCGACCCACTACCAGTTTGCGGTGTTACCCTTTGGCCTCTCCACTGCCCCGAGGGTGTTCACCAAGTGCATGGCGGTCGTGGCCGCAACTCTCCGTCGTCGCAGAATCCACGTATACCCCTATCTCGACGACTGGCTGATCCGTGGGCGATCTCAAGAACTGGTGACAGCCCAGGTGTCAGAGATACTGCACCTGTTCCGGTCTCTCGGCCTCCTCGTCAATGCCGAGAAGTCCCAATTACTGCCGACACAGCGATTGGAGTTCATAGGAGCAGTCCTCGACTCCACCCTCGCCAGGGCCTGCCTCCCTCGTTCTCGACACGAGACAATGGTCTCGCTCATTCGCAGCTTACAAGCCTTCCCTTCCACGACGGCCCGGTCCTGCCTTCGCCTGCTGGGCCACATGGCTGCGTGCACCTTTGTGACCGCGGACGCGAGGCTGAGGCTCCGTCCGTTCCAGATGTGGCTGACTTCGGTGTACCGGCCCCACCGCGACCCTCTAGATCTGGTGGTCACGGTCTCGGACCCCACTCTCCAGACGCTCACCTGGTGGCTGCATCAGGAGGTGGTCTGCGCCGGGGTTCCGTTTCGCCCCCCTCGCCCGTCGGTCACCCTGACCACAGACGCCTCGGCGCTTGGATGGGGGGCTCACATGGGAGACCTGCACACTCAGGGCCTCTGGTCGGCCCAGGAGCTCTCCCTGCACATCAACGTCAGGGAATTGAGAGCGATCCGCTTGGCTTGTCTCGCCTTTCTTGCACACCTCCGGGACCGCTGCGTCGCGGTATACACGGACAACACGGCAGCCATGTTCTATCTGAACAAACAGGGCGGGGCCCGATCCTCCCCGCTGTGCAAGGAGGCGATGCTCCTATGGGACCTGTGTGTAACCCACTCGATTCGCCTCGAAGCGTTCTTTCTACCAGGGGTGCAGAACACGCTGGCCGACCGTCTGAGCCGGTCTTTCGCTGCCCACGAGTGGTCCCTTCGCCCCGACGTAGCCCACACCATCTTCCAAAGGTGGGGATTTCCCCAAATAGACCTGTTTGCCTCCAGGACCAACAGGAAGTGCCACAGGTTCTGTTCGTACCAGGGTCGGGCTCCGGACTCCATCTCCGATGCGTTCCTCATGTCCTGGACGGGTCCCCTTCTATACGCCTTCCCGCCGTTCCCGCTAGTCCACCGAGTACTGCTCAAGCTACGGAGGGACAAGGCCCGCGTCATACTCGTCGCTCCGGCCTGGCCGAGGCAGCACTGGTATACCCTGCTCCTCGAGCTATCGATCCGGGATCCCATTCCCCTACCGTTATGGCCGGATCTCATCTCTCAGGACCTCGGCAGGCTTTGTCACCCGAACCTGCAGTCGCTGCATCTTACAGCCTGGTTCCTGAGTGGTTGACCGACGCGGAGAGGACCTGTTCTCCGGCGGTGCAGCAAGTTCTCCTTGAAAGCAGAAAACCGTCCACACGCTCTACCTACCTGGCAAAGTGGAAACGCTTTGCCCTTTGGTGCGATCAGCAAGGTCTTAACCCCTTCTCGACCCCTCTCCAGACGGTCCTTGACTACCTCTGGTACCTGAAAGGCCAAGGTCTCGCGATCTCGTCCCTGAGGGTACACCTGGCGGCGCTTTCGGCCTTCCGCCTGCTGTAGATGGTCGCTCCGTGTTTTCCAACCCCATGGTTGCCCGCTTCCTCAAGGGGTTGGACCGCCTCTACCCGCAAGTGCGGCCGCCGGCTCCTACGTGGGATCTGAACCTGGCTCTCACCCAGCTGATGCGCCCGCCCTTCGAGCCCATGGCCTCCTGCTCCCTCCTCCATCTCACCTGGAAGACGGCCTTCCTCGTGGCAATCACATCCGCCAGACGAGTATCCGAACTCCGCGCCCTGACGGCGGGTCCCCCATATACCGTCTTCCACGCGGACAAAGTGCAGCTTCGGCCACATCCGGCCTTCCTCCCAAAGGTGGTGTCGGCCTTTCATCTTAATCAGGAGATCTTCCTCCCGGTCTTCTTTCCAAAGCCGCACGCCTCACCTCGTGAGCAGCAGCTCCACACCCTCGACGTCCGTAGGGCCCTCGCCTTTTACATTGACCGAACTAAGTCCTTCCGGCGTTCCTCCCAGCTCTTTGTCGCAATTGCGGAGCGCATGAAAGGCGAGCCTGTTTCATCTCAACGGATTTCTTCCTGGGTGACATCCTGCATACGGGCGTGCTACGAACTTGCTCGCGTCCCCCCGTGCCGGCTCACCGCACACTCGACAAGGGCGCACGCCTCGTCAGCCGCCTTCCTGGCCCACGTTCCCATCCAGGACATCTGTCGAGCGGCCACCTGGTCTTCCGTCCACACCTTCGCTTCCCATTATGCGTTGGTGCAGCAGTCCCGAGACGACGCAGCCTTCGGCTCTGCGGTGCTACACTCCGCCACGTCTCATTCCGACCCCACCGCCTAGGTAAGGCTTGGGAATCACCTACATGGAATGCATAGGAGCAATCACTCGAAGAAGAAAAGACGGTTACTCACCTGTAGTAACTGGTGTTCTTCGAGATGTGTTGCTCCTATCCATTCCAGACCCGCCCTCCTTCCCCACTGTCGGAATAGCCGGCAAGAAGGAACTGAGGAGCGGACGGGCCGGCTGAGGTGTATAAGGGGCGCCATGACGGCGCCACTCCAGGGGGCGCCAGCCGGCCCGCCGGAGTTGCTAGGGTAAAAATGTTCCGGAGAGCCGTGCACGCGCGGCGCGCACACCTACATGGAATGGATAGGAGCAACACATCTCGAAGAACACCAGTTACTACAGGTGAGTAACCGTCTTTTACTCTGTCTGACAAACTTACGCAGCTGACGGCACAGTATCTTTTCCTGTTTTCTTTCTCTCTCCCACTCCTCTGCTGCATCCTTCTCTTCTCCCACTGCTTACTGCTGCTTCTCCTTCATCTCACCCTCACCTCTTTCATGCCTTCCTCTGCCTTCTCTGCTCAGCTGTCTTCTCAACCTCTCAACTGTCAACTGCTGCTGACTTTTATACCCTACTTTGCTAACGGTCACACGTCAGTCATTCCATTTGACTGTTAGTTACCTCAGTGTTATGATTTGTCATTTGTTGTTTACTACCTTCTTTTTCCTGCCAATTCCTAGTGCTACGTGACCTGCAGCTGTCAGCCAGTGGTGGAGTGACTCTTGCTTATTCAGAATAGAAGCCAGGAATCTAGGGATTTCAAAATGGAGTTTCTCTGGTATCACAGGGAGAAATATAGTTTAGCTAGTTGACCACAAAAAAGTCTTCATCGGTTTTCAAATGCAGCTCTCATGATGTAAATTGAGTCCCCCTGAAATTCTGTCACGAGAATTGCAGCATTCCAAGGCTTAGAAAGGCCCTCAGCCCATATTCCCCTTCCCTGGGCTATGTAGAATTTGTTCTCTCTCTCTCCAACTGATGCATGATTATTCCCTCACGACTCTCCTACCAAACTGGAATTGTGTCGTTGTAATTAATAACAGGCTTTGAATGGGGGAGGCAGAAATAAGCCAGGCAGACTGCAAATAATTTAATTATTGGCTAAATGCTCTCTCTTAGAATGCTTTTCCAGTTTGTGATTCTAAGAAGCCAGGGCAATATGTGTTCTCCATGGCTAGATCTGGCCTAGTTTTTAAATCACTCCAGTGAAGAGGATTTCCTACTACAGTAGTTACAAGTAATTCACATCAGCGAACACTTCAAACCTAGCAGCTTCTGTCCCTCCTGTGGATAAAATGAATGTGACTTCTGATAAGAGATTTCAGTATCCTCTGCTATTGGGTGTCTGTTGAACCTTGGAGAACATATGGGTATAAACCAAGTCCTGCATGTACCATTTTACTGCTTGGAGGGGAGTGTAGTAGGAAAACCTGGCTCTTAGTACAATTCATGTATATTACTTCTAAATCTCCCAGAATTTAGATGTTCCACCCATAACTTCAGTCACTTTCATTACACCAAAAATACTTGAATTGCTGCTGTTCAGCTGTTTAACATGTATTACTGTCCATTAAGCCTCAGTGTCCTCCATGGCTTCCTGTATCCACATGATTGCTAGCTGGGGAAGAGTTTCTTTCCCTGTTTCCATCATTCAAATATTTATGAAATCTCACTCATTCTAACAGGCAGCCATGTTGCCTTTGCTGAATTTTCTGCTGGGACCCTTAGTTGTGAATCTGTTGTTTTGAGTGGTTACATTAGGCTGATTGAGACACTTTTGAATGTTAAAGAACCTGCTATTTTTAAACTACCTTGAGTTCTTCAGGAAACAACTTCTCTTCCGGGGTGGGAGGAACTATCCTTGCCATCCTCTGTCCAGTCATGACACATTATAGTGTATGGCACAAATTAAATATGTGGTCAGGAGAAGCAGTCTTTCCTTCTGAACAAGCACCTGCTCTCTGCTGAAGTACTGTACCTGCTAGTGGGTAGAAATGAATTGAGTGAACAGCAGCAGCATATCATTCAGTCCAACCCCAAATGCTACCTACAGACTAGTGTAATAGCAGCCCAACAGCCATTGGAACTTGCTAGCTTGGCACATCTCTAGGTTAGTCAACAGTTACTCTGTACAGTGAGTGCAAATGGGTCCTGCCTGCAAGAGATGAAGACTACTCCATCCAAAACCATCTCAGCAGAGACAAGCTGTTGACTAACCATGTAGACCAAAGGCAGTGCTGCTGTCTTTAATTCTGCTTTGTGAATCTTCCCACTTGATTTTTTTTCCTTGCTTTAGGTAGTCCACTAGCTGCTGAGATACACTTTCCTAAAATAAGATGTTACGGGTAACAGCTGCTGGGATCAGCAGAAGTCCACTTTTATATCGCTTGACGAATCCAAAGTTAGTTTCATGAATCTCATTTGCTTTCTGTTTATAAAATGAGACAAGCACATATTTCTCAGGAAAGCCTTCTGCATACAGTATATACCTCAAGTATACATGGGAAGATTTTAGTGTATGTTTGTTTCTAAGTTAGGAAGTATTGCCAGCTTTAACTTTCATTTTCAAATAATTCCACATGATACTTGTATTACGGGTTATCTTCTGGCTTGCTTACACATTTCAGGAATAATTTAACTGCACAGAAGTAATCTTATTCCACAGTTATTAGATGAATAAGGGTTTGTTTTAATTAGAAGATCTCTATGCTAAAATTAGAAAACTGGTTTTTGCCAAATACCTGACAAAAACATCTATTTTGTACTCTGTCCAAAATGAATTGACTCCCCAGGAAAATGCTGCGCAAGCAAATGTTTAATAAACTTGATGGGGGTAAGGGGGGATGTGCTACTACTTGCAACTGTGTAGACCATTTTGATAAATGTTGATTGGCAGCAGTATCCGTTAACAAACCCCCTTGTATCGCAGTGAGCATAAAAACTGTGTTAAATTCACAAGCAAGAATGAGACTAACATACCGAACCAGAACCTAACTCGCTGGACAGTCATTAATGTCTTCTGCACCAAGTCCTCTAATGACTTGTGTTTTTTAAACAGGGTAAAGTGAATGTGTTGCATTGCAAACTCAGGTATTATGATGAGAAGATAGGAATGTAGCTAGAAATGTAGCGACATTAGGTCAGTCACTAGATGTACTTGTGAATTTGGTTTGAAGGACATCCTACAAAAGTTGGAATTGTTTGTCCAGATCTTCACATAACATTCGGTTTACAGGGAACCATATTTTATTTGTGTTAAATGCTAGTTGGGTGGGGATGTTCATTATCTTTGGTATCTGCTGTTGCTTATCTGGCCTTCTGTCACAGAAGACTCAATCAACAATAATAATTTTTGGTGGAATTTTCTGCCAAGACAAGTCAATATTTATCTCCGGTTTGAAAGATAACTCAATTGACCCCATCCTTTCCTTCATAGTATTTGTGCAAATGTAAATCTGAAGAGTTTTTAATCCAAACAGATTTTTGGATATTAATTTGAAGTGCATATGCTCACATATTCAGAGGGACTCAGTTCACAAATGAACACGTTTAAAATTGTAATCTGCTCCAGGGAATGGTGTTACTCTGTCAGCTCAAGTGGCAAGGCCACTGCTTTCAGTGCTGAAGGTACTGGACTGAAATGCCAATGACCTGGCACCACAGGCCATGATTAAAAGCCCACTGAAGTCAGTTGGAATCTTTCCATTGGCCCTCAGGGCTGTGAATAAGGCCATAGAAGCACAACTTGAGCTGAAAGAGTAAATTTTTACTTCATTAGCTTTAGCAGTAGTAGGCTTTTATCCTTTGTGGGGACCAGCAACTAGAAGGGGACATAACTCACAAGCCAAGTGTGTCATGCCAGCAAGAAGCTCAAAGCTAGTTATATCTATACATTGTTAGTTTCATAAACACCATGGACTTTAGGTTCTCCCCAAGGGGGAGGGGCCTATCAGGTTTACACTCAGCAGCACTAATACAAGGAGGCAAACTTACAACCAGAGATGACCCTATGGCTGCCGATAGTGGGGGGTGAGCGGGGGGTGGCGCAGAGTGAGGGCAGCAGCTTCAGCAGTGTTACTGAGCATGCTCAGTCCAAGCCAAGCAGCAAATCGGAGGGGGGAAGGGGGAAGCAGGTGACCCTCCATGACCCTCCCCCCGTGTTACCTCTGCTTACAGCCATGTAGAACACATTCCGTTCTCTGTCCGTTGGTGTGACACTAAACGTTCCTCGAGCACCACTGACATCTCCAACTGTCTGTGCCTCAGAGAGGCTCGTTTCTCCGGTTGGGGCATAGGCAGCAAAGCACAGCATTGTCCTGCTCTCATTTCCTGCTGCTTGTCGGGTTTGTGTATTGCATTGTCTGTGGGGAAGACACGAACCTTCCATGGGCCATTACAAAACACAGGACATTCAGGGAAGCTCCCCGTGCAACCCCAACAGTGCACACACTGTGTGAAGAGATGAAATGCCTCTTCCTAAGCTGTGCCCAACCGCCTGCATGTATGAAACACGAACCCCTAGTAGGTACCATGTGTTAGGAAGAAGCTGAAGTCTTTATTACAAATATTAATTTCACATGCACAGTTACCACCCTTTGAATGTTACTATCTTGGCTGCTTTAACCCTTTCCATCTCACTCCTAAAGCCTTTAGACAATGCTGTAGAGTAACGCCTGCTTTTCAGTGGTTAGTGTAGCTGTCCACTTTCCCATGTCTTCAGTTACTGAACTTTCTTATCCATTGTTGCATAGGCATAAAGACCAAAGAGCAGACCACACCTTTTGAAAACTTATCAATTAAAAGGTCTTTTCCAGATGCGGCTCTTGTGGGTTAAGTGCTCAGTGTTGCTGTGTATATATGGCAGTTTACAAGCTGAGTACTGAAGACCCTCATCATGGAAATGAAAATGGCCCTTCTGTGTCAGGTTAGTCTATAAGGTGCCACAGGATTCTTTGCTGCTTCTACAGAACCAGACTAACACGGCTCCCCCTCTGATACTGTGTCAGGTTTGTCAGTTCAGATATTTGTTGGCCACTCTTGAATCTGCAAAATTGGGCTGGACTCTGGCAAGATTCACTTCTTGCTTCCAGCCAGCTCAGTGCCCCAGGGAAGCCTCTTCCCAATGTTGTGGTGCTTTTGCTTCTTGTTGGAGCCCAGAAGTGCAAACACGGCTGCAAAATTGAGGTGTTGGATGTAACCCCTCAGAGAGACTCAGGTCAAGAAGTGGGCAAAGGGCTGGGGGGTTAACTCTGCCTGATCTGTTCCTGTGTCCCTACTGAATATGTGTGTGCCTGAGCACAGGGCGGGACTCTTATGCACAGGGCTGACCCAGAGAACCTGCTAAAGTAAATGAGAAGGTTCACAGGAAACGGGATTTTTCCTTCTCCTGAGTAGGTAGATTGGAGACTGCTTCAGGTCTTGCTTGTTGTCTGCCCTGTATGTCTCATACTCCATTATGTTGCTGCATTACAGGATCTGTGTGCTGGTATGAACAAACTCTTCAGACTTCTGCACAAAGCAGTGATGAAGTCATTTCTGCTTATTGGTTTTAAAAGTTCAGTCCTTCAAACCAATCTTTTTTTAAAAAACTTGAATTTCTTTTATCTTTAATACTTTTAAAAAGGAAAACAACAACAAAAATCCCTCCTGTGAATGTGCTATCACCGTTGGTGGTTCTTCCTTGGTTTTGATTTGAAGCTATGAAGCTCGGTGTCTGTGACGATGTTATTTCTGTATTTCTCAGGATAAGAAGCGGCAATCATCCCTGCCACATCAAAGGCAGGAGAAGGGGGGAACTTGGGGAAGTAGTTTAAGTATGAAGCTAATTTGTAAGTTTTAGATGATGTGTAAATCAAAGATGACAATACATAAGATGTCAGCGTCAAGCTGTGGCGTTTCTTTGGGTTCTCAATGCGTTGCTTGCGACGTGCACAGAAGCTCAGGGATATGTATTTAAATGTGACCCACTGAAACCCTAATCTTGATGTTGCAACAGTAGCTTCTTTCATGGCCTGTTTGGAAGCCCATTATGATCTGAGTAAGCGTCTCCACATCTGGATTTTAGGAAGAAAAATCTGGCTTTGTTTGTGGGGAGTTTTTACATCAGTGGCTTGTGCACAGTCAGGAACAACAAGTAACAGTTTCCTTCAGATCCACATTGCCTGTTCTGAGCTATTGCAAATCTGTATGAAGACACCTTGAGTTACATCAGGTCAGATGCTGTGACTGCGTGGATTATAATCATTAGCGATGTCAGTCTGTCAGGGCAAACTGGTGAGAGAATACTGATGTGTTGGCAGGAGAAAATGTCCAAGATGGTTGCAAACTGCAGAGGAAATCATGGGATGGCCTGGAGGTGGCCTGTAATACCATCCCGCTTCCTCCTCCCCCCATTAAGGCTTCACTAAACTTAACAAAAATAATAAAATATAGAAATGCCCTGCCCTCCCCCACCACAGAGTACCCAACAGTGCCCTCTGCCAATCTTGATGGGTATCTTTAATGTGACACCTAGGGCTGTTAAGCGATTAAAAAAATTAATTGCGAACACTGTTAATAATAGAGTAACATTTAAATATTTTTGGATGTTTTCTACATTTGAAAATATATTGATTTCATTTACAACACAGAATATAAAGTATACAGTGCTCACTTGATAATTTTTCATTACAAATATTTGCACTGTAAAAAAATTAAAAAATAGTATTTTTCAATTCACCTAAAACAAGTACTGTAGTGCAGTTTTTTATCATAAAAGATGAACTTAAAAATTTAGAATTATGTACCCAAAAAACTGCATTCAAAAATAAAACAATATAAAACTTTAGAGCCTACAAGTCCACTCAGTCCTACTTCTTGTTCAGCCAATCACTCAGACAAACAAGTGTGGTTACATTTGCAGGAGAACGCTGCCTGCTTCTTGTTTCCAATGTCACCTGACAGTGAGAACAGGCGTTCTCATGGCACTGTTGCAGCTGGCGTTGCAAGATATTTATATGCCAGATGTGCTAAAGATTCATGTTTCCCTTCCTGCTTCAACCACCATTCCAGGGGACATGCGTCCATGCTGGTGAAAGGTCTGCTCGATAACAGTCCAAAGCAGTGTGGACCGATGCATGTTCATTTTCATCATCTGAGTCAGATGCCACCAGCAGAAGGTTGATTTTCTTTTTTGGTGGTTCGGATTCTGTAGTTTCCACATCAGAATGTTGCTCTTAAGATTTCTGAAAGCATGCTCCACATCTTGCCCCTCTCAGATTTTGGAAGGCACTTCAGATTCTTAAACATTGGGTTGAGTGCTGTAGCTATCTTTAGAAATCTCACATTGGTACCTTCTCTGCGTTTTGTCAAGTCTTCTGTGAAAGTGTTCTTAAAATGAACTTGTGCTGGGTCATCATCCAAGACTATTATAACATGAAACATATGACAGAATGCAGGTAAAACAGAGCAGGAGATGTACAATTCTCCCCCAAGGAGTTCAGTCACAAATTTAATTAACACTTTTTTTTTTAATGAGCATCATCAGCATGGAAGCATGTCCTCTGGAATGGTGGCTGAAGCATGAAGGGCCATATGAATGTTTAGCTGGCTACAAAAGTGCCATGTGAATGCCTGTTCTCACCCTCCAGTGACATTGTAAATAAGAGGGCAGCAGTATCTCCCGTAAATGTAAACAAAACTTGTTTGTCTGAGCGGTTGGCTGAACAAGAAGTAGGACTGAGTGAACTTGTAGGCACTGAAGTTTTACATTGTTTTGTTTTTGAGTGCAGTTTTGTAACAAAAAAAAATCTACATTTGTAAATTGCACTTTCACAATAGAGATTGCACTACAGTACTTGTATGAGATGAATTGAAAAATACTATTTCGTTTGTCATTTTTACAGTGCAAATACTTGTAATCAAAAATAATGTGCACTTTGATTTCAGTTACAACACAGAATACAATATATATGAAAATGTAGAAAAATCCAAAATATGTAATAAATTTCAATTGGGTTTCTATTGTTTAACAGTGCGATTTAAAACTGCGATTAATCATGATTAATCTTTTTGAGTTAATCGCGTGAGTTAACCAATTAAGCAAGAGCCCTAGTGACAACATCACGTTCTGAGAAAACGCCCTGGGTGCTCAGAGAGCTCCTGGCACGCTGTGCTGGGTGAACAGAGGTCCCAGAACTGTAGTAACACTGGGCACTTCTACATTTCCCTCTTCAAAGCACTTTACAAACGGCTTGTGCTTTCTCCTTCAAACACATCATTCTAAACATGTAATAAATACAGTGCCAGGCTCCGTGATGGCACCCTGAGGACTCTGCTGTCACACGCTTTGTAAAGTGCGGCTTTCTCACTGCAGACCTCCTAGGGACTAGGTGCATTCCAAGTGCTGAGAATTGTACTGAGAGAATGTCCAAACCAGCCCTATTCCCTGATATAATCACCCCAGGTCATCTCAGGGCTTGTCAATATGGACGCGTCGTATAAATCTACAACACCATCCTGCTGTGCACTAATTAGCCGCCCCTGCTCACTGAAAGGTCCCTGGTGCACTTTTCCCTACTGATGGTTGAAACAGCAGTAGGTCAAAGTACACTAGGGAACTTTTAGTGCACAGCACCACGGTCTGTACACAAACCTTGTGCGCAGCAGGCTTGTGCACTGTGCAGTGAGGTCCATACAAATAAGCCGTCGGGCGGAATGACGTCAGCAGCCATCCCCAGTCAGCAGCCTGCTGTGTCAGTATCTGGAAGCTTGAGCTTGGACTGTCCATGCTCAGAGATGTTAGCCTACGATAGGTTTATTCTCTCACTTTGGGAGAAAAGTCTGACTGTGCACTGACCGCTAACAAGTGCCTGAAAGAAGCAACGTGGTTGGGTGGAGGAAACGCCACCAAAGGCAGAAATAAACCAATAAACCAAACCACATGCCGATCATCCTCAGCAAAGCCTTTTGTGATTGTTTTCTTTCATTTTATAAAATGTCTTGTAATAGTTGATAACATTATTGACTCAATTTCCATAACAAAACTACCTCTTGTGTGACATCCTGTTCATCATCTCAAAGGGATTGTGTGAAAAACAAAATACTGCTCCTCTTTCTGTTTACATGTTTCTGATGAAAAATGTGGAGTGTAAATGTCTTGGGTTTTGTTGCTGTTTCAATTTAGTTGTTGGGTTATTGGTCCTTTAACAGTTGCTGCTGCAGCATTTGAATGTTCGGGTGACATTTTGTGATTCTGTTGATCAGACCTGGAACTCCAAGCACCACCAAGGTGGAGACGCCTACCGGGCTGCTTAGGTTTTGCTGGAACTTCAGTGAGTTTCACTTAGGCCAAGGCCACTTTCAGGATTTCCCATGGTGTCAGCCAGCCATGTCACTGCACCAGTGCAAACCTCTAGCACACAGGCACAGTCCCCGCTAGCTGCACTGGTGCAAATCACCACGTGTCCTCAGACAGCAAGAGACCAAGAAAACCAAAGCTTTGCACTTTTCTCCAGAAGGTGCCCAGGCCTCTCCAGGTTGGTTGCTGTGCTTTGCAAGGGCTACCTGCAGCCCTTGCCCAACACCCCCCTCTGGTTTGGCTTAACACATCAAGCATGAGCCGGGTGATGCAAAATGCAGCTTTCACCAACTAAATTGAATTTCCTCTGACTATGTCACTGGCATCTCGAAAGCCCTAGAACAGAGCCGCACATGGGGCACTGAACAGATGCATGACATGTATGCGTTGGTAGCCAGGGATTTCCTCAGAGTCCTTGTGCACGTGTTCTGTGCTACAGACATTTACAGCTTATGAAGAAAATCAGTCCAGAAACCATCCCTGTTGCATTGGCCCTTTGTCTCGCCTGTTCCATGTGGCATATCTGCAGTCAATGTGCCTTCCCCTCACATTGAGATGGGCCCTGTCAACAGATGTGCTGCAGGGGATGTGTTTTCATTCAGTCAAGCACAGCAAAACAACTCATTTTTCCCATGATCCCTTGCATAAATCAGGGAAGCAGGATGTCACCTCAACATAACTAATAGTGAGCGTTTAGCTGTTGTGTTTAACATGCTCGGAGCTGGAGTCTAGACAGGTTAGCATGGCTGGTCCCTGCCTTCCTCCCCCATGGATCCCAGCTGCACCTCGGGGGCTGGTCACACTTCCCATCTCAGGAGCTTGCTCTTGTCACTACACTATGACCAAATGAATGTTTCTCCTGGTGTGCCGTGGGGCCCGCCCTTCACCCACTGGTGGGCCGACATGCAGGCCGCTCATGTCTCACCTGTCTCTGCTCTGCTTCTCTGCTCTGTGACTTGACTACCTGTGGAAATGTGACCAATAAGTGTTAAAGGCATGTTTAGCAAGTGTTAGCTGTTTGAACTAATAAATGTGAATTGTTCTGCACCGGTTGGGAGTCTGGTGTTTCCTTTTACTGACCTCCTCCATCCTGTTCTTTCTCATCACTTGCCTTTAAAGGGACTCGGTCATGGTAACAAGGTCAAATGCTGGACTTAGGCACATTTACTTCGCAAGTATGTGATGCTGAACCTCTGCCCTGCTTCTCCCCTTCCTACTTGTGATGAGGCCAGTAGCTGAAATGTTCACGGTGTTCATGGTTCAGGGCAACTGCCTCTGTATTCCCCTTCATGGACCACCAAGGCACCTGCTCCCAGTTCCTGGCTCCCCATCTGTCACCTCTCAGGCAGAGACCCACGTCCCTCTCTTTCCCAACCGAGGTTTTCCAGTCCACACACTTCCTTGCCTATACTTTGATACGCCTGCAAACCAGACTACCTAAGCAGGCCAGCGTCTGCACTTTGCTTTGTCTCCAGAAGCTATAGCAGCTTACCACACAGCTCTGTAAAAGCAAGGACATTTATTCTTAAAGTGAAAGCATTACAGAGAAAACATTAAAACCAATCAAAAAACCCAAACCCACTCTTATGCTAACGAGCTTCCTAGAGTTCACCCCAACTCCAGCATTGGGCTCTAGTACATGGCAGTTCTACAAAACCCACAACTGGGTTTTCCCCATGGTGACAAGTTCATAACTGTCCCAAATTCAGAACCAGAACAACCATGAATATTTCTTTCCTTTATATAGCTTGGGCCTTTGATCTTAACCTCATGTAACAGGTGATCGCAGACAATGGCCCACCTCTCAGGGTGTGGCTTCCAAAGGCTGGGTTTTTGCATAACCAGAGATGGAGAATTTGCATTCACTTCCCCCCTAGAGATTCCCCAGGAAAACCACACTTCACACGTTTTGTTCCAAAAGTCCATTCTTGCCTGGCTCATAGTTCAGTATAGTCCCTCATCTGTCACATTTCCCTCAAGAGGTTACATACAATCCCAGCCCACAGTAAGACATGACTCTTCATTTAATACAATGGATCCCAAAGATATTTCAATAAGGTCCCAAAGGATAATGCAGGAAATTGCCATCTCTGTGGCTCCTGGGTCTGGGAAAAGCAGTCGCTCCTCCTTGTTTCACCCCAAGTGACTCAGTGCCACACAGCGCACAGACAGCAGTGTCCCCTGCCCTGAGGTGCTTACAATATAAATAGCCCCACTGCACTGCCAGCCCCTGAGGAGGGGCCAGTCTGAGACTGAATTCTGTGTCTCTTGGAACAGGAGAGTGACAGTAGCTTTACTGCTGTGGGATTTGTGGAAGCCTTGGAGCGGGTGGGTGACTGGGATGGGGAGGAGCAGGTTACAGGCCTGGGGGAGCAGGAGAGGTGTGAATGGGAGAGGGCAAATACTAGTGGTGCCTCTGGGATTCTGCCGAGTAATGAATACAGAAGGCCGTATCGTCTTCACAAATGCACTTTCTCCTGCTGAGCCGGGGGTAGAAAGCAGGTTCAGAGAAAACAACTTTCCCTCTCAAATCGGATCTTCTGCATTGTAATTACTGCAGCTTGTTATGAATTCCTTTGTCTTCTCTGCACTAGCTCACCGATGACAGATTTGTGTGTTTTCATTGCGAGGGGTTCAGAACATGTAACAGTTTAAATAGGCAATCGTCCCTATTGTTGGGTACAATGAAAAGAGATTCTTAAAACCAGCAAGAGGAGATTCTTGCCTTAATAGCTGCTGCAAAGCAAGAAATGAAATCCCAACAAACACACACACCAAAAAACCTTGACCAATGTGCTTTGGCGAGAAACTGCAGAAATCAATTAAAGATCTTTCGTGTCACTGAGACAGACAAGTACTAAAAGACGAAGAGGCGTTTTTGTATGTTCGTTTCTATAAATATTGGAGTGCGTACGTTAGGGTCCATTCAGTGGTAAACAACTGCACTGTCACAATGGCATTGTGAACCACGTAACGGTAGCCGTGCTCCCCAAATGAGCAGCTGCTCCCCCCACACTCAGGTGCTGCTTTCTTCTCTTTTGTTGCCTATGAATCACCAGCTTGATAAAAATGGCAGTTGGTCCCTAGTTGTACTGAAGACTTTTGTTCTTAACACGTTTCATTTATAGGGAGATTGTCCCTTAAATGTGATATTTTTCATAATGCCCAGTCCACAGCACTGGAGAGTAGGTGAAAAGTGCCCCCCAAAGTCCCTGTCCCAAGAGCTTAATCTGGAGGCAGCTGCAGTTTTGGCAAAGAATAAATTGACTTGTATCACATGTTGTGTGGGGCAAGAGCTATAGTCCAGTGGCCTGAGCACATGGTTAGGGGGTGGGAGGCCTGGGTTCTAGCCCCTGCCTCCGACTGTGTTTTGGCCTTGGTGAGTCACTTCACTTTAGAAATGGAGAAACAGCCCAAGTAAGGTGGAGAGGAGGATTCACTGTGCTTTGAAAAAGTGATCCAGGATCTGCTGCTCTGAGTTGTGGGTATGATATTAGTTCGTTACTTTATCTCCGTTTGAACCCTACGTAGCAATCAGAGCTATTGGACTTGGATGGGAAATCTAGCTCTCAAAGGCAGCCTCAAAATTCTCTGCAGGTCTGTCTGGTGACCCAGCTGTTCAGGATTTTAAAATTCACCTCTTTCAGCGTGGGCTGCCATGTTCCTCTCTGCTGTTCCTCCTCTTGGCTTCATAGCTGCTGCAAAGTAGGAAAGGGAAGGCCCAAACAAACCAAGAAACCCTCAACAGGTGCTTTGGAGAGAAACGGAAGAGTTCGTCTCCTGGTAAGAAGAGGCACTGTTAGTTCATTCCAATCAGATCCCGGCTACGGGAGGGTCTTGGAGCCTGGGCTCCACCCCAAGTGGGAATGTCTACACTGCTATTTTTAGCCCTATTACGAGAGCCTGAGTCAGCTGAGCTGGGCGCTGAGACTCCTCGCTGCCATGGGGCTGTTTTGCAGTGTGGATGTACCCTTGGTGACTCCTGTCCCTGCTTTGGGATTCCCTGCACCCTTCATCCTGGGGCTGCCAGCTGTTTGTGTTCCCCGCTCGGGAATCCTGCCTGCTGCCATGGGTGAGCTTTGGAAGGGTGGAGGGAGAGGAGAGCATGTCGCAAAACTCAGTCTGAGCCAAAGGCTGTTCCTGGGCTTGCTCTACCCTGGGCCGGACTTCACAGCAAGCTGCAGTGGTAATTCCTACGCAGCCCTGGAGCCCTTGGTTTTCAGGAAGCCCTCTCGGCAGCAGCAATAAACACGCCAGAGTCTCAGGGTGGGAGAAGCTCAGCTTCACCCGCAGTCTCGTTCCGATCGTGCACCTGGCCCGATGGGTTGCTGGAATGAGCTTTTGCGTCTTGGCTCCCACTGGGTATCGTCCACAACCCCAATCCAGTATCCGCAAGTCTAGGGCTTGGCTCGACGTTGTCTTCTGAGATGATTGCGAATGCAGCAGGGTGGGGAAGGAAAGATCCAGTCCAGGGGAGTCAAATATTTTCAACTTCCTGATCTGGATGTTCCCGAGAGAGCTAATGGTGAGATTCCCTAGCAGCTGTTCTAACCTCCTCTGCCTCTAGATCTGGGGTAGAAGCACACAGCCCCCAGAATCGCCAGGGGCTCTGCCTCGTCCCTGGGATGTCGCAGGTGCACTCTGGGCTTCCTTCACTTCCATCGGAGCAGCCCGGTGTTTTGCAGCTGATGATTCAGCCTGGGATGCTCCCGTGCAGCGCGTTGGTGGTGTTAGCCCCTGTCAGACGGAACTGAGAGGTGATGGGACTTGCTAAAATCACAAAGTGAATCAGTCGCAGAGCCAGGACAAGGGCCTTTGAGTCCCGACTCCCTACCTTGTGCTTCAGCCACACCCCGCCTGCCTTCTGGTGGATCTCCCTGGCTTGTGGGGAGACGCTCTCCCTTCAGCAGACCCCCTTGTCCTCTGTCCCTGCCCTACCGCCCACTGGGATGTTATATGGGCTACTGCGCCAAGTCCTCCCCCTGGTTTGTCTGGTCTGGAGTTCCAGCGTCCCGGGTCAGCCCATGTGTCCAGCTCGCAGGCGCCACACCTGCTGCTGTGCCCTGGCTATGGCTCCCTCTCTAATGCCGGGATTGACTTTCTCTGCTGAGAACAGGAATTCAAGGGAGCCAGATGTGGCTGGTGGTGTCACAGAAACAGTTCCCTTGGCAACAGGAGCCACATGAAATGCTTTGCTGTAGCAACAGCCCCTCCTGTCTCCCCGTTTCCTGTTTCTCCTGGTCCCCAGCGTGTCCAGCTAGTTTCCCCCAGGCCGGGGGCTGGCCCCAAATCTGTGGGGGTCTCAGCAGAGCCCCTGGCACAGCCCCAACCTGCCCGTCTCATTGCTGAGCTCCAGTGCCAGGGCCCGGGCGTAGGCCTGGCCCGATGCTCTTGAAGCACTCGGCGGCTGGTGCCGTCACCCAGCTGCACGTGCAGTAGCTGAGTGCACGTGGGATGCAGCGTTCGCTGTTGTGGGCTGATCACGGGTGTGTTGGGAGCTACAGCCATAGCATTGCCCTGAGCCGCTGGGGAGAGCTGAGCCTGACGGGCAGGTGCCTCATGTCCATGTGGCCCCTTCTCTGGTGCAGGAAATTCTGCCAGAGTGGCTGGTCTGACCAAGGCTCCTTCAGAGCTCAGGGGAGGGGGGAGCATCCGTGTCTCTAGCCCCACCCACTAGGCAGAAGGGCTCCTGTCCCGCCTCCCTGTCGACCCCCCGGGTACTGCAGTGGAAAGGGGAAAATCCTGGCAAGCAAGAGCGTGATACTGGGAGCGGCAGCCAGGCCTGATTCGCCCGGCCCACCCCATCCTGGCAGAGACCCAGCACAGGGGTGATCGCCAAACACTGCAGGTCAGCAGCCACCTGCTGTTCGAGCCCAGGGCCTGGCACGTCTGCCGGGCACTGCTGGGGAGCTGCCCAGCACGTGGGGCATGTTCCCTATGCAGTGCGGGAAGGAGCCTCACAGCCTTGGGAAAGGGGACACGAGGAAAAACTCCCTGGCCTGAAGAGCCGGGCTGCTGGGAATTGCCCCCAATTCCTTCGGGCAGTGGCCTGGCCTGGCTGATGGACAGAGCTGGCCGGCTGCGATGGCCACGGGCCGCTCTCTGGGGCCCTCGTTCGCAGCAGGCTTGTGCTGAGATCACCCAGCACTTCGGGGGCCAGCTGCTCATGGCACAGCTGGGTGAAGTGGGCGTGGCCTCTGTGGAGAGGACCCCGAGCCTCGCCAGGGTCTGTGCTGCTCCACCCACGGCAGCCCGTGCTGTCCCTGCTGTCCTGGCCTCTTTGGTAACTGTTGCGGGGGAGCTGAGCCAGGATCTAGCTCTGGCAGGTACCTGGCCTTAGCCCGTAGTATCGGAGTGCCTCTCCGAGTTTACTGCCTTTCCCCTCACACAGCCCCGAGTCAGGGCAGGGCTGTTCTCCACATTGCACAGGTGGGAGCTGAGCCGCGGAGGGGCTAACTGACTTGCCAGGGTCACACAGGAGGTTTGTGGACAAGCAGGGGTTGTGCTCCAACCACTGAGGATCCTGCCTTCCTTGTGTGTGATGCCATTTCTCTGCAAGGCCCAGCCCATGCTGGCAATGGGAGACTCCCCTGGCACCAGCCTGCCTCAAGCGGAGATCTTTTCAGCTAAGCGGGGCCAGGCCAGACCTGCACTTGGCTGAGAGGCCTTTTAAGTGTGTCTTGTTTGATGGAGAAGGCCAGATTCCACCGGTAACCAGGGTCTGGTACAAAGTCCCTCTCCCAGTGCCAGCAGTGTGAGATTTGCACAACGGTTGAAGCCTTTCCAGAGTAGCTAACCTTTGCTCTCTTCCTTCGTCCGTTCAGCCCAGTCCTGCCGTGTTCAGCGTTGCTCGATGGGAGAACCTGCTCCCTTTCGGGGCCAGCCCTGTTTCTGTCCTTTGTGTTTCAGCCTTCCCCAGCCTCCTTTCTCTTTGCTGCCTTTGCAAGCCTCCTCTCTCCTTCCCTGCACGGCAGGAGCTCCCAGCGCTCAGCCCTTCCCGGACCCTTTGCGTGGACACCCAGTAAGATTAATAGGGGCCGGAGGAGCCCACCACTGCGGGTTGTGGGCTCAGGCTCTCTGCAGACTCAGGCAGATCCACTGCAAAACAGACCTCAAAGCTGAGACTCTGCAGAACATGAGCATCTCCAGGGGCCGGGTAAATACCCCAAGCGGGGCAGCTTCAGCCTGGAGGCTGGGGGTTTGAGCCCCCTGCCCTAGGAAGCCCAAAGTGCTGCGGGTTGGGATGACTCAGTGGCTGGCACGCTTGCTGCTTGGCCAGGGCTCCAGGGTGGAGCTAGAGGGGGTTGTGGGGATTACAGGCCAGATCGCACTTCCCCAGCAGGGTCTGTGCTCAGGAGTTTCCCCTAGTGGTCTGGGTGGCTCAGCTGGGCGGAATTCCCTCCCCCACTGGGAGCCTGCGGGAGGAGTGAAGCAATGGCAGGGGGCTGAGGGACCAGGAGATGCTGTAAGTCCTCAGGGAAGGGACATGGCAGACGTGAGCAGCTCATGCTAGCACAGGCCAGCTCAGAGAATGGGGCACCATGGTTCACGGCAGGCGGAGGAGGGAGTGACTGTCAGGGGGTGGGGGTCTTTACTAACCCAGAACGCTGCCTGAGATGGCCCCAGGCTGTTCGGGGACTGCGGGTAATTTGAAAGGCTGGGGAGCTCTGTGCTCAGGGCTGAGGGGTGGTGGGACTGGGGGTGGGGGCCGATGTATTTTTCTCTTCTTAGATGGACTGTAAGTTACTAGCTCCAGTGTGACAAGGGCTTCAAAGAAACCCCAGCCCTCCTCTCTGAGTTCAGGGTGTTCCTGGGGGGGGCACTGCACCAGCCTGGGCTTCCGCTCCAAGCACGGCCGCCTGGCTGGGTCTCCAGGCCCCAGAGCTACACGGCAGCTCCCCAGCACCCTGCATGGAACGCAGCCCAGGGCCTTTGGGGTTCCAGGCAGTTCAAATCTCTCCCTCTTTGCTTGCAACTGAAATGTTCATTTTCTTTCAGTCCAAACAGTGAAAGAACCTGCATCTTTGCTTGTGTCCTTAGCAGCCTCCTTTTTCCTGCTGTTTCTACTGTGTTAATTCTTCCAGGCTCTGCAGCATGTCTCCTCCTTCGAGACACAGCTCAGCTTGTTTGACATGCCCCTGTTGTGGATTTATTCCCGCCAGTGGGGTGCTGAAGGTCTGTGTTAGGGAGGGTCTGACGTTCAGGGTGTGGATAACGACACTTCATTCATCTAGAAGGGTGGATTTGTCCCTACCTTAAAATGAAGGTAGAGACTGTTCTGAGAGCCTGGCCGCTGGCTTGGGCTGGTGACGGCTGCGCTGTGTTAATACTGAGTCGACACAAAGGGCTATTTGAAAACCAGAATTGCAGCGGGGAAAAGTACCAGCACATTTTAATTTTCAGTTCAACCTCTCCTGACCACCGTGTTTTGATTAGAACTCTGCTGGCCTTTCATCTCGTCGCTCGGGCTGGTGACAGCGGCCATTGCATTGTGTGTGCGGTGCAATAGTTTATCCCCGAAGGCCAGCTGCTCTATGAATTCAGAGACGGCGCTGAACAAATCATGCTGTCACTAACGTCAGCCGTGTTAACCTGATCTTTGGTGGATCACCAGTGTCAACATTGCACAGAACATACATTATGAGGCCCAAGGACTCGGCGCTGTGGTTGTCAGGCTGTTCTATCATAGTCACACTCTTTGACCTTCATGGAGTAACTTCCAAGGATAGGCTGCCTGCCCCTCTCGGAGGGTGTGCACCAGCCCACCCCCGCCACTCCAGAGTGCCTGGCAGCGAAGCGAGGCTGGGCTCACCGAGTCCTGCCCCGCGGTGAAATGGCCTGTCCTGGGGACAAGTGTGTGTCTGAGGGAAGTCTGTGGCTGGTCAGCCCGTATCATTCATACATGGCTCAGCTGCGTGCAATTTACTCCCTGTGTGGAGCCTTCCAGCAGAGAGCAATGACTGGGTGGAGAGTTCTGCTCAGCTATTCGTGTGTGAAATCCTCGGGGAGCGGATTCTGAGCCTGGGGAGATGTTCTTCCCCGGTTTCCTGTGGGAGTGTTGCCCAGACATCGCTTTGGAAGTCCCTGAGTGGTCATTTTGATGTTTGACACCTAGACCACGTAATGGCTGGATGGGCCATGTCCAGGAGCCATTTCCTACCCTAGAGACTTGAATGTGCTCACACAGCCCATCGAGGGCTGCAGGGCACAGCCGGGTGTAGCACTGGTGCTCAGTGCAGTCGGATGTTTGTAACAGCCAGGAGCCTAGTGGCAGGCTGAGCTTGTGTGCCCCGTTCACCCTGGGTCTCCGCTGAGGTTCTCATACAGGTCACCATGGTGAGGCCCTAAGGAACTGGGCTGATTCTGCACAGGCCACCACACAGCCAGGTGGTTCACTCCCAACCCCGGCTTGGTGTGACCTGGTGACTCAGAGGCAAATGGCTCCTGATCCTCATGCCGTCCGGTTCCCTGAACTAATTGTCGTCTAGAACCTAGCGCAGTTGGATTAGTGGTGGGAGATGGAGCCTGCTCCTTTGTCACGTCCTTTGCGTTGTGTGTTGAAGTATGCTAGTCGCTCATGCAAACGGGTTCCCAGCCTTCTCCTTGGAGTGAATTGGTGGGAGATGAGCCTGCCGCCCCTTTGCCGTGTCAGCAGAACATCAGGCCTGTCACTAACCAGCTCCCTAGTCTCAGCAGTCAGTGAGCTGGGGCCTCTCCAGGAGGGCCGGTGGTGCTGGCAGGTCATTGCTGTTCAATGCGCGTTCCCGAGGAATTGTCAGCTCTCTGACAGCACAGCGACGATAAACCTCTCGTGAGAACCAAAGCCCTGCCTGACAGCTGGACTGTCCGGCACCATTCACACCGGAACCAAGCAGCCTTGGCTCTGAGCCTGCTCTGTTCAGCCAGGGATTCACAAGCACCCCCCAAACATGGATGAAGCTGTATGACTCCCAGGCGATGTGCCAGGGCTGCCACCCCTCCACTGCGAGAGAGCCAGGCACGCAGCGCATTGGGGCTAGCAGGAGGCCCCCAGCAAACTAGCGATCCGTTCCTGGCTCCTGGTGCCCATCTCTAACTAGATTACGCTCCCTCTCCTACTTCATCCTCCTTGCTGGGCCCGGGGCCGGGTGTGTCTCTGGGACAGGTGATGTTTTGCAGCAATTCAGGGCTTGGCCTGACTTGGTTTCCCAATCATTGTACCAAGAACATACCGCGCCCTCCCAGTCGCAGATGGGATCCATTGGCGGGACCCTCCAGCCATGCGGTACAAAGTGCTGGTCGCTGCCAAGACCCTCGCCTGGCGACGGTCCAGGGGAAGGCTGCTTAGAAGTGTTTCCGTGGCAGAGAAGAACAATGTTACTCACACTAGGCGCTACAATGGGATGCTGGTTCAATGACTTCTAGATTTACACCCAAACATGCTGGCGAATCCCTGTGGCGAGAAGGGAGATCTGGTGGTTCAGCAGAGCTGGCAGCAGTTAGCAGGAGTCTCTGGGGTGCCGGGTTAGAGGGTGGGACTCAAAGGCCATTGTGTGGATTCCCATTTGTAGCCCTGCTTCTAATGGAAACAAAGGTAAATCCAGCACAGTGCACCCTCAGGAGCCGCCCGGCTCACCGGCAACGTCCAGGCAGATCCCGGGTCCGCAGAGACTCGGAAGCAGCTGCAGCATCTCCAGCCTGTGGGGAGACGCCTGGCTCCTGCCTGGGCGAAGCTGCCCTGGGAACTGAGGGGTGCGTCTGACGGAAGTAGGACAGGGAGCCGCATCAGGGGCTGAGCAGGGCCCTTTGCTCAGGGAAGGCTTTTCTGGGGCTTCTAGGAAATAGTAGCCAGCAGACCCCCATGGCAGGGGAACCTACAAATGAGAGATGGCAAAAGCTCAGCATTGATGTGCCCAGACTTTACCCAGCACAGGGACCTGTTCAATGGCAGATGTTACTGGTTCTGCATTCAATACAGTAGGTTAAAGCCCCCTTTTTCTAGCACCATGTGGATGGCTACAGCTCCCAACATGCATTGCTTCTTTTATATGAAAAAACGCATCTTGTTCCAGAGGCTCAAGTGCATGCTGGGAACTGTAGTTCTCACCTGCTGCCCCTCCCGAGCGAGGGTGCAGGTGGCTGCCGGCTGTGTTGTGGAACTCCATGGGGTGTATTTGGCCAGAGGGGGCTAAAGCGTGACCCCTCTGAAGCCCATCCCCTCCCCAGCTGGCCAGTGCATTCTAACTCAAGAGCGTACAGGAGTAAACCTGAGCTAAAGACCAAACATCTACTTCCCAGCACCCACAGGAGCAGGGAACCTGGGCCGTCCCCTCCGTCCCTGGGCCGGTTTGTCCCAGGGGAATCGGCCTGACTTGCCCGGGTCAGGCTGCTGCTAGCATTTGTAAGGTCGGAAGGGTGCCGGGGGTGCTATTCTGCGCCTTGTGGACTCGATGGCTGGGATTCCCCAAGCAGCTGCAGGGCGACAGGAGCACACGTCTCATTGCATCTGGGCACCCACTGCCCTTCAGCTCCTTTAAAAATGCCAGCTCAGCACATCTAGCACATCCCTAGGGCGGGGTGGTCAGCACACGAGGGGCAGGTTCTGGCTAGTCGGATCCGTTCCCGGGCTGATCTCTCCGATCAGCGACTGGTGCCTGCGTAATGCCATGGGTCTGTAAAGGGGCACATTCGGCTGGGGCAGAGCTCTGTGCTTCCTGGCCCCCTCATTTCTAACGCCCCTTACCCGGTCTGTCTTTGTCACATTCAACAACCACATCCCGGGGTTCGGTTTCCAGGGCGTTAATGATTCCTAACAGGCTCTTCCTTCCAAAGCCTTCCAGCATCCTTGTGGCTCTTCCCTGCCCTCCCGGCATAGGGTCTGCTCCGTAGAGTCTCTGGTTCTACAGCAGGGATCTCGGAGGAGGGGAGAGAATACACATAACGGGGCCGGCGCTCTTCCCTCGCTCGTCACTTACTGGTGTCAGCGGTGTTCTGTGGCATCATTGCTCTGTCCCCCCGACACTGCCTTGGACAGTAGCTCCCCCCGCCTCTGAGGTTTGGCGGGTTGCTCTGGGGGTTTCTCTCAGAAGCTGCAGTCAGGGGTGTCCTAGGGTCAAAGGTGACCACCGGAAAGGTGCCTGTTCCCTCCTGCAGTGGGAGCTCAGAGCTGGTCCACGGCAGATTTATTTGGCAGGTGAGTTAGCTGAGATTCTGCGGCAATGGGGCCAGACTGATACTTGGAGAGAGACAAACTAAGGCAATGAGCAAACCCTAGAGATTCCAACCTGTTCCTGAGCAAGAGTCCCATCAGTGCACAACACGTTTGCTCCTGGTTTATACCAGGGCACGTGGGAGGCCGATCACAACTGCTGTCTCCTCGCCGTCCCGCAGAACGCGCACAGGGCTGGGAGCGTGAGCCGGGTGCCGCTCTGCCTTGAGCAGCGACGGAATCTTCACGGCAAGATCTTTATTGCGCCCACTGATGCAGGAGGCAGAAAAAATCTCTCTTGATCTTGCAGGCCCAGGGCACATCTGCAGCACAAGACATTAGAGACCGGTCTTCAGGCCGAGGGTCGGCTGAGCCGATCCCCATGGAGCCGCTTCTCGGCTTCAGGCCGATTGCGTCTGACGAAAGCAGCCAGCTGTGTGTGGCAAAGCTGGCAGCATGTGGGGGAAGTCTAGCTCTGACTCAAAGCCAGCATTGTGATGGCAAAGCATTGCAGTCACTGATGTGCTCAGCTCCCTCCTGGGCCGCTGTCCTTCCAGGCTGGCCCTTGGTTGCTGTTCGTTTGTAAGTTCCCTGGGGCAGGGACCATGGCGCCACCCCTGGCAGTGAGCAGTAATGCTGAACAGCGTGTCCCGTTACCCACAGGTAACCAGCTCGCGGGCGGAGGGGCCCTGCCTGTCCCTGGCGCACACGCCAGCGCTGCTCCTGCTCCTGTTTGCCGGGGAGCTGCGGGACTCTGTGCCATTCTGCCTGGGGCCTGCCTGCTGTGGCAGGTGTGTCACTGAACTGGAAGAGCCACTGCTCATGACTCCCGCTACCCCCCGACCAGAGTCTGAATTGCAACGCGCCATCCGCTCGCTGTGTATTGGGACCCAGCTAATCAGCTGTGAAAGAGGAACAGAATGCTGGAGAGAAACCTTTTCCTCCGCCAAGCTCATCACAAAGATTCCTATAAAGAGCTTTTATCCTTGAAGAAAATGAGGCACATAAGCAGGAGTAGTAAACAAAAGGCCGTCAGTCTGACCTAGGAGTGCTTCATGTTGTTGGCAACTGCCAAGAGGACACACAAAGTGAGGCTGCATCCAAGTCCCAATTATTCAGAACTATGTGACTGATATGTCCGAGCTCCTCCGGGGAGAAGACCACCAGCAGTTCTGAGCACGGTCCGAGCACCATCTGCAAGCGGGGAGATGCGGAGGGCCCTATCTGCAGCCCCAGAGCAGAAGGCTTGCGTGGCATCGGAAGAATGTGAGGAACAAGGTTATGTCATCTGGAGTGCTATCAGCGAAGTTATTGCAGCACATGTATTATCAGCAGAGGGCCCGGGAGTCAGGGACTTTGGGGGTCTGACAGTAGAGGCAGAGATAACTGGCAAACAGTAGTGTCGGCCACACCTGCTGCAGGCACGCTCCAGGAACGTGGCAGAGGCAAGAGGCCTGGCCCTGCTGGAGAATAACTAGTGGATGGAGATAAAGTCCAAGAAGGAGATATGCTTTGCTTAGCATCAAGGCTACACACCAGCAGGGAGACCATGTTCCAGCAGGCCCGTCGTGCCATTGACGGCTCAGAAACACCCAGCAGCATCCCCCAGCCTTCCATGGAGAGGTGGAGGTGTGTTCTCCCACCCAGGGTCCCCATCCCAGCAGGAGGGAAGCTGACAGGGCTGACCTTTTCCATTGGAAGCTCCACTGAGTGTTGGGATCAAAGGACAAAGTTACACCTGGTTTTGAGGCTGTTTGCAGCCGGGCCACAGGCTGTTCATAGCCAGAGGAGGAGTGAGGCCAGGACAGGCACTGCCAGAACCAAGGGCCAGGTGTTTGGGCACCTAAAGATGCGTATTGGGTGCCTGAGCCATGTGGGGAAGACGAGCTGTGTTTGGAGCCTGTATCTGCGGGTTCTCGGGTAGGAGGACAGAGGTGGTAGCTAGCTAAGGTGGTTCTCCGGCCCCTTCCAGCGTGGTGTGTGAGCACCTCAAGGTGGTTACTGTGTTATCCGCACACCTGCTGCGTGGCAGGGCAGGGCAGTTACTCTCATGGCCCAGACGGGGAGTGCAGGCAGAGAAGGACTAAGGGACCCTAACCCTGCCCCATCCTGCCTCTCTAGCACCCCCCTTCCCCCTGGCAAATGGGATGGAGCTCAGAGGACTGCCGCTGAGAGGAAACCAAGCAGCCTCCACCCCATCCCATCCCTTTCCATAGGGCTGTGGTGGAACTGAGGCCTGCTGCTGGCATGTTCAACCTGGTAATACGCTCAGCTCCCCTCTGGGTAGAGAGAGGTTGGTTAGCAGAGACTCTGCCCCCAACACCTCCCACTGTCAGTGCGTGGCCTCCTTGTTCCCCCTGCCCTGGGCTCCCCTACCCTCTGTCTCCTGCTAACCCTGCCCACGCAGGGTCAGTGTTAAAGGGACCTGGCCCATCCTTGCCTTTCCTGGGCTTCAGTCTGATAACTGCACACTCTCTGCCAGCCCGCGTGGGGACAGCAGGCTGCATTGCTGGAGATGACTTGTCCCCAAGGGTGCAGCAGCTCCTGGGAGCTCTCGGGTGGAGTTCTTTAGGGAGTCCTAATGGGGACGGTGCACCGGGGCTGCTGTAGCCTGCAGGGAGCTTGTGGCTACAAATGGCCAAGCGCTAGTAGCCAGCGGAGGCTCTGGGTCTGGCAGCCAGGCCAGAGAGGCGAGTGGCCCAGAGTTGGGGGAGGAGGTTGAACTCAGGCTGTGGAGGTGATGCTGTGGCTCAGGCTCTCTGTGGCTGTAAGGAGCTCCCAGGGGTCTGTGTTTGCCCTGGGAGTCATGAGCTGCATGGTCCCGACAGCCCAGGGGCAGGACCCTGGAGCTTTCGCCCTCTGTTCTGTGTGCCCAGCCCCGGGAGCGATTTGTTCCTGGGGTCAGGAGCCGTGTGCTGCTCTTAGTCCATGTCCCTAGCGCACAGGGATGCCCGTACAAGCCGCAAGTCTGTATTAGCCCCTCCTTGGTGAAGGGTCCTGGCACTCCCCTCTGTCAGGCCACCCCAGGCTGGGGCACTGGTTCTTCAACAGCTGCCCAGGCCAGAGGAGGGCGCCCCCTGCTGTCCCCAAGACCACTGTCAGCTCTGTCCGTCTAGCGCCGCTGGGGGCGACAGGCTGGGCCCTTTCGGCCGGTCTCCCAGCCCCACGCCAGCCCGACGTGGGAGACCTGCTGAGATGGCAGCCTGGCGGGGGGTGGCTGCAACGCCGTGAACTCAAAATGATCCCGGGGTACTTGCTAATTCTAGAAGCCAGGTCAAGTCCTTGGCAAGAGCCTGTTCCAAGGCAAATGCCCAAGGCCAGCGAGGACGTATTTACCCCTGAAAACACCTAGCTGCAAAAATAGCAAGTGAGCAGTGTGTGGTCGGGGCATCCCGGGGGAACAATGCCCGGCGGGAGGAAGTGGACACTCTGCGAAGAAGCCTTCCCTGCCTGTGTTTTGTGTTGAGCAGCTGAGTCGCTGTATACCCAGCCCGGCCAAGACCTTGAACCTGCCAAAGATTTATTTTCCATGACATTGGCATCGCATCGGAACATCTGGCATTGGGCTGATAATTGCTTGGGATCGAGGCGGAAGCTGCCTTTCCAGAGCCTGGCTCTTCTTCCAGAGCCGTGTTTTCATTAGCTTTCTCTTCGCTTCAGCTGCACAGCAAGGAAAAAACAACCAGGCCTGCAGAGCCAGGGGCTTGTCAGTGCAGCCTCTCTCAGCTTTCTGTTGCGCCCGGGGCTGGGGTCCCTATATCTAGGCAGGACTCCTCTTCCTGGCAGAGCTCCAGAGCGCACTCAGAGATGTGGGCCCTGCCCGCAGGAGCTAGCAGTCTACGATGCCAACCCCGGAGCCCTGGGCTGCAGGGCAGGGGCTGCAGTTGGCTGTTGGCTGAACCGTAGCCCCTTGTGGGGGGCCTTGTTGGCCCCAGTCCCAGTGGACTCGGAAAGCCAACGTCTCACAAAGCAGAATGCCGGGGAACCCCTCCCCCGACTCCATCTGCCTGCCCTAAGCTAGACAGAGCCTCAGCGGGGCCCCAGGGCTGGGCTGCAGAAGGGCTCGGTAGCTGGGCTCCCTGACCTGAGCCAGCTCTGGAAGGAGTCCAGGAATGGAGCAAGGCCGCTCTCGGCGGGGGGAGGGTAAGATCCAGGCAGTCCACAAGTATTCAGGACCTGGAGTATTAAGGGTCTTATCCCACAGGGCTGGAAGGTTCTGGCCTCTTGCCTCCCAGAGCAGGGCAGCTGAGAAAGGGCTGTTTTCTCTGTTTCCTAGACACGGGGGCTGCTTTCCCAGGCCTCTGCTTGGTGTTTACAGACACTAACTAATCCTCCATCCCTTTGTGAGGTGCCAGGATCCCACTGTCATGGTCTTTGTTTTGCAGCAGCCCTGACTCAGTTTCTCGACCTGTAAAATGGGGGTAATGATACTGACACCCCCCCCCGGGGGTAAAGAGCTTGGAGATCTTAAGAGGAAAAACACTGGCTAAGAGCTGAGCTTTTATCAATCCCTATTAAAGTTAGCCCTGGCCCAATCAGTGCCCAGCCGCCCTGGCTTCCAAGGCAGAGCACTCCTGGTTCCAGCCCTCTCCATGCAGTCCCTAACCGCACAGCTATCTTCCTCCCCTCCTCTGACCAGCCAAACCGCTGTCCACTCTCCCAGCTGCCCCTATCCATAGCACCAACCCCAAACATTTGCAATTCATGAGTCAACTGATCAATTAAAAAATCATGAGCTTTAAAAAAAATGTAGGTTTTCATTTGCTTTCTGGTTTTTCAGCTGTTGGGCACCTTCAGGTCATGTTTTCGAGCTTTTCTCCACTAACAGGAGGAATTAGAAACATTATACAAATGAAAACTAAGAGTCTGATACAATCACTTGACTCCAGGAGCTGGGGCTTTATCGTAAACCCCACAGTACTGTGAAACATGGGATAAGGTAACTGGCGGTGCTGGGCACTGGGCTCAGCTCTGTGCTGCATACACAACGGCCACTGCCAGTCTCCTCACCAGTGTACATACCCCTCCTCTCCGTGCTCTCGTTCTCACCATGTAAACAGCCGCTGCAGGCTTATTTCCCCTCCAGGCGAGCAAGCAGCTTCCTTTGCAACGGTGGGGAACATTAGTAGCAGGAGAAATCTTATTTTTAACTATGCTGAGACCAAATTGATATTTAACTGCTAACACGAGCAGTCATCCCCCCACTTAATTCCTCATAGGTATTAATTATGGCTAATCCTACCTCTGCGACGCTGGCTCCTCTGAAGCTCAAACCCTGACCCTTGGCCTGTCTTCCTAGCAGCAGTATGAAATCATCTCTCCTCTTGCTCATTTCTTCTGATATGGCTGATGGAGCCACCTGCAACTGTGGGGTTTTTAGAGAGGGCAGATCCAGCAGCCTTTTCTCGTGGCCTGAGGCTGAGACACACACCCAGGCTGGGGGGGTTAGAACTCAGGTAATAAGCATGTGGGACTAGAGCGACCTCCACTGGAGCTTTCTCTGGTGCCTGGTTCTGGTCAGCACAGCATGATCTGCCTCGTTCAATGCTCGGTGTGGCACTTCCGCTGGGCGTTTACACTTGGGTCTGTGTGTTGTGAACAACTCTCTAACTTGGACACTTTCCTGCAAAGGAAATGTTAAAACGCCTGGTCACATCCGAACCCCGGGTAACTTGGTGTCGCTGCGGAATGTGTCTGTCCTGGGCAATGCCTGGGCATTGTTAGCAAACCTTTGCTAGAGCGTATCCCACGGATGAGCAGCCACTGGCCTCTGCAGCCCTACTGAATTCAGTGGGGCTTTCTGTGTGGGTGACTGCTCCCAGGTGGAGGCTGCCTGAGTCTCTCCGACGTACTCGCTGGATGCGTCTCTCTCTCTCTCTCTCTCTAGCTATTTGTTCTCTTTGCCTCCTAGCCCCCAGCTCTGCACAGAGCGCACTGACTCGTCAGCGTAGGTGGGTAAAGATCTCCATCTCCGGGATTCTCTGCAGGACTGGGGCCAGTTCTCACTCTTGCGTCCGATGTGCCAAAGGGTTTGGTGTGTTTAGTCAGGCCCCCTGGGTGCAGGTCTGTTCAGGGTGACCGGCTGTCCTGAATTGCTAGGAACAGTCCCGCTATGCAGGGCTTTGTTTTGTATAGGTGCCTATTACCCCCCCACCCCCGGCCCAATATTTCACACTCGCGCTCTGGTCACTCTAGGCCTGTTACAAGGAGACTTTGTGATCCCACAACACACCTTTGTACATGTCCCTTAGGCCACTTACGGTAAGTTTTCCTGCAGTGTGCTTGTTTTTGGGTATGTCGGGTTTGGGGCAGATTACGGGGTCCTAAAGCAGGCTCCATGCTGAGCAAGGATTTTGATTTCCAGTCAGTAATACTCAGAAGGCACTTTAACATTTGTTCTTTATCAAATGGCCTTTTGCCGCCACAAACTTCCATGACTGGAGAGTGAAAATATCCCAGTCAGGTTCACTTTCTGGCTTTTATGCACAAGCACAATGCTGTAATGTTTGAACTGCAAACACAGCAAGGTTATATTTCAATCTAAATTTAAAAAACGTATTTCCATTAAAATATGCTTTAAATGAAATATTTTAACTGCTATATATGTTCTTTGCACTAGGTTTTAGCAACTGTGGGGCTCAGTATCTGAGTATTTCACATGGGTTAATCAGACACCAGGTGCTTGTGTTATAATAAAATATCCCTGGGTGCCTGGAGGAGGGACATAATGTGACAACGACTGTCTTAGCTCGCACCTGTGTCTGACTTAGAGGGAAGCTGCTCAGCTGAGGAGAGAGAGCCGAGGAGCAGTCTAGAACCTGGTTATGGTGCTGCTCCGAGTTCTGTCTCCCCTCGGGAACTTTGCGCATAATAATAAAAGGGGAAGCGTTTGTTTCTGGAAATCCAAGCAGCTGTCTGCCCTGGATTTCTCCAGTTCTCTACACAAACATGTCTATTAATAGCTTTCGGTGACCGCGGGGAAAAGCTGCCCATTTCAACCAGCTACAATCCGTGTGTGAATTGAAATGGAGCCAGAATGATGGGTTGGGAGTCTGAGTCCTCTCTCTGGGCACAGGGCAGCAGCACCGTCCGTGTCAGGGCGAGCTTTCCCCAGTGCCACCTCCCCAGCATGCCTCAGTGCTGGCGTGGCTGGATTGCCTCAGTCGGGAGGGGAACTACAGCACATCCACTTCTTGGCCTTTCTGCTGAGTTCAGTTACCTAAGAACCAGCCCCCATAAACAAGCCTGAGTCCCACCAACTCAGTGCACATAGGCCCCAGGGGATTTTCGGTGATGACTGCTGCAGTCTGACTTTGTGATGGGAAAAAGTCACCATGGCTTTTGTGCAGGAAATCATGCCTCACCGATCTATTAGAGTTCTTTGAGGGCGGTCAACAGCCATGAGGACAAGAGTGATCCAGTGGATTTAGTGAACTTGGACTTTCCGAAAACTTGTGACAAGGTCCCTCCCCAAACGCTCTTAAGCAAACAGCCATGGGATAGGAGGGAAGGATCAGGAACTAGTCAAAGGATGAGAAACAAAGGGAAGAAATTAAGGGTCAGTTTTCACAATGGAAAGAGGTAAATGATGTCTTGTAGGGGTCTGTACCGGGACCTGTGCTGTTCAGCAGATTTATAAATGAGCTGGAAAAAGGAGCAAACAGTGAGATGGCAAAGTTTGTAGATGATACTCAAGATAGTTAAGTCTGAAGCTCACTGCAACGTGTTATAAAAGGATCTCACTGAACTGTGAGTGAGGGCAATGAAGTGGCAGATGAAATTCACTGCTGATCAATGCAAAGTGATGCACACTGGAAAACATCATCCCAACTCTACATATAAAACGATGGGATCTAAATTAGCTGTTACTGCTCAAGAAAGATCTTGGAGTCATTGTGAATAGTTCTCTGAAAACATCTGCTCCGTGTGCAGTAACAGTCAGGGAAGTGAACAGAATGTTAGGAGCCACTAGGAAAGGGACAGATAATAAGACAGAAAATATCACAGTGCCACTGTATAAAGCCCTGGTACGCCCACACCTTGAATACTGCGGGCAGTTCTGGTCCCCCTATCTCAAAAAAGATATATTAGAATTGGAAAAAGTAGAGAAGGGCAACAATAGTGATTAAGGGTCTGGAACAGCTTCCATCCGCAGAGATTAAAAAGACTGGGACTGTTCATCTTAGAAAAGGGACAGCTAAGGGAGGACATGCTGGTGGTCCCTACAATCATGAAGGGTGCGGTGAAAGTGACTAGGGAAGTGTTATTTACCCCTTCACAAGAACCAGTGGGTCACCCAATGAAATTAACAGGCGGCAGCAGCTTTAAAACAAACAAAATGAAGTATTTCTTCACACAACACACAATCAACCTGTGGAACTCCTTGCCAGGGGATGTTGTGAAGGCCAAGACTATAACTGCGCTCAGCAAAGAAGTAGATCAGTTCATGCAGGACAGGTCCATCAAGGGCTACTAGCCAAAATGGTCAGGGACGGAGCCCCAAGCTCTGGGTGTCCCTACCCTGTTTGCCAGACGCTGGGACTGGAGGACAGAAGGTGGATCACTCAATTGTCCTGTTCTGTTCATTCCCTCTGGGCCACTGTCGGGAGATAGGATACGGGGCTAGATGGACCCACTGTGGCCGTTCTTCTGACCTCGGATGATGAGCTGTGAAGTGCTTCGTTAAGTCCCCCAATCCAGACTAGCTTGGACTGGTGACCTTAGTGGCAAAAGTCCCTGACTCCTAGTCCCAGGTTTCTAAGCCCAGTAACAGGGCTGCCCGATGGAGAGGAGGGAGTCTTTTCCCAGCGGCCCCTGAGTTGTGCTTGGCCTGTATGGGAAGGGTGGGTGCACAAGCCCCCAGTCTTTTATATCTCGGGGCAGGAGAGGGGACCAAAAAGCCCAACTCCCTGCTTGAGCGGGGCCGTAAATCCGCCTGGTTCCATTCCCCTCCCTTGTGTTTTAATGAGCTCCTTCTCCCCTCCCTGGCTAGTGCGTGTCCATCCCATCCCTCCCTCTGAACGGTTCTTCTCCCTCTTGCTTTATCTATGGCAAAGGTCCCACTTATCTCCACGCCGTCACTTTCTAACGCTAGTTTATGAACAGGGGTTTGTATCTTCATTATTTTTTAGCGCGATCACGTGGCCACAGAAGCCAATGAGGCAACTAGTTTGGAGTCGTTTTCCCGGAGCCTAGCCCCCAGCGGGGAGGAGATTGGCTGGGCATCCCGCACAAGACAGTGTGTGCGTCTGCACGTTTAAATACCCACGCAACAGAGAGGCGGCCTGTAAATCAGCCCCATCCCCGGCCGCTGGGACAGTCCAGCTGAACAATTCAAGCCGAGGCTCGGTGGTCTGGACTTTCACTGTGGAGGTGCTAACGAGAGCGCCGACTCGCCCAGCCTGCCAAGCAGAGAGCTGCCTTCGGAGTGAGTATTTCACAGCAGGAATAATCAAGGTCATTTCAATCATTGCACTTTTAAAATCCTCCAGTGCTGTCTTGGCTCCTGCCTGGGGGTGAAACAGGCTGAGCCGCCTCCTCTTGGGGCTGGCCAGGACTCTGCAGCTCCCGGCGCGCAATGCCGCACCAGCTCAGCCCTCTGCTTGGGCGTTGGTCCCTGTCTAACTCTGGGCGTTTGCTGTCTGGGCTGCGAGGGAGGCTCTGGTGGTGCCTTGGGAAGGGAGGCTTAAGCTGTGTGTCTTTCAGTTTCCAGTTAATGGAATAAAAGCTTCGGAATTGGTTGCTATTGTGAATTCCCACCAGCACCTGGCCCAGGCCCCGCAGTGTGGAGCTGGGATGGCTTGTGCCATTGTACAGCACCCACCTTGCTGCTTCCCATATGTGCTGGACCCTCCCGCCTCCAGGTGATTCACTTGTTTAAGGATTGGTGCTGCCTCAGTCCCAGAGAATTTGGGGTAATGGGCCCAGGAGAGCTGCTGGTCTCCACACCAGGCCCAAGCCACCTCCAGGGAATGCTGAGGCTTGACCCACTTCTTCACTTGAATACCCATTGTTTCCCAAACTTTCCTCACAACCAAAACAGCTCGGAGGGGCGCTGATGGCGCTCGATAAATACGTTAGGGGTAAACAGCAGGGAGCATGAACAGCTATTGAAGCTAAAGGACAGGGTTGGCACAAGAACAAATGCAGATAAACTGGCTGTGAATTCAGGCTGGAAATTAACAGGCGGTTTCTAACCCTCAGAGGGGTGAGGTTCTGCAACAGCCTCCGTGTGGGAGCTGGGGTGGGGGGGAACCACTGAATTGGTTTTGAGAGAGCTGGACACGGATGGGTGTGATTGGATGTTGGTAGGGGGGGAAATGTCCTTCCTGTTGCCTTCTCAGTGGTGTCATCTCTAGGGTGGAGGAGAGAGGAAGGTACAAACAGAGCCCGCAACAGCCTCCGAGGCTGGAGAACAAGGGGAAGAGGTTAAAGAGTTGAAACTCCTCCATTCTGAGAGCAACTGACCCAGGGGAGATCCCTCGGGCTGAGCCATCTGTGGGACTAGTACAGCCGGGCAGTGGCAGGGCCTGCTTGCCAGATGTGGTCTTCAAGAACTCGGTGCTTAAGGAGCACAACAGAGATCTGCTTTATTTTCTGACTGGGTCCAGCTGGTTGTGCATAACAAGCGCTTCCCAGCACCCTGCCCAGGCTCTCTGTCTGGGAAGCTCAGTCCTTAAAGTCACAGTCCCATTATCACACACGGCTCTGCTTTGCCAGCGTGCTTCAAGGGGTTACAGGCATGGGTGGGGGATCCTCCCCGGACTTCCCAGCTCAGACTGCCACCACTTAGCACCAGATGTGTATTTCCACTGTGGGTTTGAACCGAGGGCACCAGAGAACCATCAGCTGGTTCCAGCTTTTATTCCCCCGGCCAACTTAAGGCCAGAGCACTAGAGCGGAGGAGCCTCTGCCCCATTCCCGGTCAGCTGACTGCCTTGCATAATAGAAATCCTTCCCTTCAGCAGGAGACCGCCTGATTCCCCCGGCCCTCGGGCTCTTGGTTAGGGTGCAATATATGCAGGAGACAGCAACAGTCTTTGGCTCCCAGTTGCTTTCAGTCCTTGCCATTTTGGAGCATTTCCCCCACCAAACTTGAGGCTGCGATTGCCTCTTCTAGTCTAGTCTTTATGAGAACAATTCCTTGGTATGGCCCCACCCCCTGCCCTGCTCTTCAGCCACCCAACTACTTCCCTGAGATCCTTGGGAGGAACATGATAGTGAATGACGGGCTACTGAGCTCTTAAGGGGAGTTTTCCTTCCTCTAACAATAGCCAAAGCACTGCTGTTCTGCACTGAGGGCTGACTTGCAGCTATTATTAGAGACGAGGCTCTTTTAATGGTGTGTTTGAACGAAGTGATCCTATCCCGCTGGAGTCTATTTCCTGTTCGCCGCACATCCCACTGGGAGTGCAGCTTCCACCCCGATGGCGAAAGCTCAGGGAGCTGGAACCCTCTGCTTGGGCAGTGCCCCTCTCCCCCCGCGTGCGGAAGGCTGAGGCTGCTACCTTAGGAGGAGATCATCTGTCAGAGGGGCAGAGCCCCATGTGCGCTGGGCCTCAGCAGAACTTTGTGAGGCGCGACAGGAGTTTTGCTTGCAGGGGGCTGGCTAATGGCTTTTGTTCCCATGAGATTCACACCCCTGCAATTTCACTCTGGGCTCCAGAAACTCAGACCCAGTCCAGACCCCCCCTTCCGGAAGCTATGGGCAGGGAAGAGGCGCACCTGAGATGGAGCACAAGCCTCAGGCTTCAGAGGGGTCGCCGTGTTAGTCTGGATCTGTAAAAAGCAACAGAGTCCTGTGGCACCTTATAAACTAACAGACGTATTGGAGCATGAGCTGTGAGCTCTGCAAACCTTCCTGTGCTCTTGAGGCCAAAGCCAGCCCTTCTGCACATCCATGCAACTCCATTGGCTTCCACAGGCTGTGAGGCTCATGTTCCCATTGACTTGGATGGATCAGAATTGGGTCCTGGCAGGGTGACTGGGGAGTTCTGCCTTGTTTGGGGGTATCTGAATGCTGTCCACCGCTGGAGCTGTGTGTTGTGCTGCCGGGGTGTTTAGATCTGCTCCTCGACTTAGTTAGAATGAGTTTGTCAAGGCCAGGTATCAGCCCCTCTTACTGAAATGCTACCCAAAGGCAATTGCTTTTCCCAGGTGCTAGGCGGCAGGGCACTGCACTGCTCTTGAGGGGTGAATTTTTGGAGCAACGGTAGCAGAGCAATTGTTTTTGCAACGGGCCAGTATCTCTCCTGATTCACATGCTGTGCAACCTTGTTGCTATGGAGGGTTTCCTGAGGAGTGTAAGTCAGGGCTGGATTTGGCCCAGTGGCACTAGTTAATGCTCTGCACACTGAAGACGAAGTGTGTGTCACACTGGTCTGATATAGCTCAGACAGGGCCCACCCAGCGGATGTAACGCACCGAGCGACAGGTGGGAAGATAATCCCTGGGCTGCGCCAGTCGTGGGAGCAAGACGTTCACTGGGATTTTGGGAAAGGAATTGCAGTTTGCTCAGGCCCGTGCCATGTGTACAGACACTCGTATAACCCTGTGGTGTGCTTCCCTTGGAACATCAATGCTGGCCGCCGCAGACAGTGACATTATCATTAGGCTTCTTGTGCATATGTGAGGGGGGTGGGAATGTGGGTGGCTGGGTGAAAGTGAGTGAGGGGGCTGGAATAGTCTGTGTGCGTGTGAGGGTGTGGGATAGTGTGTGTGGGGATTGGGGGGGTGGGATAGTGTGTGAGTAGGGGGGGTGGGATAGTGGGGGCATGGGATAGTGTGTATGGGGTATTGGGGGGGGTGGGATAGTGTGTGTGGAGACCCTTCACAGATCTGCTGGGTAAAGCCTTGATTCCTGTTTTCTCAAATGGAACGTAACAGGTGAGTGTGGTGCGGGGTTCATACCTGCCTCCACGCAGCAAACTTCCATTAACAGAACAAAACCCACTTGATCAGTAGAAAATGTACAGTGCACATTAGTGTGTTCTGGAGTAAGCTGTGCTCTGATGTCGCTGCCATGCAATGTTTCATTAAGTGTCTCTAAACTAAGTGAAGCAATGAATTAAATCCCAGCATTGAGTAACTGCCATCAGCTAAGGGGGTCAGGTCACCGTCTGCATTAGTTACTGCAGGCAGGGCATGTGCAATGCTCCTATAGTTGTGTCTATTGTTATCGACATTAATTTTCCCTAGCGAAGGATTCAAATGTTCCACTATACACAGCATCCACCAGCACCTTCCAGCTGAGGATCTCAAAGCCCTGGACAGCCTGGAATTCCTTTCTGACGGATTAATCCCAGTTTCCTGGTAAAGTCGGGGCTGATATTCTCATCTCCATTTTACAGTTGGGTTAAATTGCCCACCTGAGGTCCCAGGGTGAGGTGGGTGGCGGAGGTAGACAAGAGCTCATGAGTCTGCACTGAGCGCTAGGCTGCACTTCTTCCTCAGTGGTGCTGGAGTTGTCAGCTGTGCGATTCAATTATCAGGTGGTGGATTTGAGTAATTAGAAATGGAGCGGTTCCTGGAGCATAAAACCAGCAGCCAAAGGCCCATCTCTAGCTAAGGAGGAGAAGCTTTCCTACCATCACATCACTATAGATCCTTAGAAGGATTTCTACAGCCCTTCAGAAGGAATGAGAAGCCAGTAACTATAATGAAAACAGGCCCAGCTGATTTTTAAGAGGCTGATGAATTCTGGTCATCTGTGGGCCCTCTACAGCTTCAGTGATTCAACTACAATTCATCCCACAGTCCTTGACTGTCCTGGATCTGTTAGGCCCTGGGCTTTGGATGACATCTGCTACCACTGGGGTGTGCAGGTTCATCTCACATCTGCTTTTCCTGTGTTTATGGTGCCTCGGAAGGAACCTATGCCTTGCTTGAAGGTAGCTGCAGGCAAACTGCACGAAGGCTTCTTTCCAGTAGCTGTTATCAGGGCTGAGGCTGGCACTGCCTGCTGGCTTCTGGAAGGAGGAGGGTGGCTAAATACAAACACCTGAAAACCAGCAGAGACAAAGTTGAGGAAATGACTGCCTGACCCTCCCCTCCCAACCCCCACCTTAGCTCTGCTCCCTTCCTCATGGCCCTAAGCTGAGCCTTCATCTCAGCCATCAACCCTGTGGGGCCTTCCCTCCCGTGTGGCCGACAGTGCAGGAAGTTCTTGGCTGTGTCATGCCCAGGGTAGAGGTGGTGTGTGGGTGGAGTTTAGCAAACCCCAGCTCAAACCCAACTTGTAGCCTATCTTCCCACTCTTCTCCTGTAGGCCCTGGCAAAGCCTGGGGGTGCCCTGTGCTGTGTGCCAGCCGTCTGCTCGGCCTCCCCAGGCGTGAGTGCAGGGGAGAGGCCTCAGGGCAGCGTGTGACCACCGGGGTGGCTGCTGAGCTTGGGTGGGCCCTGGCAATAGACAAGTGTTCGAAGAGGGGGAAGTGCTCTCCCCTTCCCCTGTCTCTGGGACATTCCAGGGGCATCTTCCCTAGGTGGCTGCCTCCTGGCAGTGCTCAGAGGACACCTCTTTCCCTTACTCTTTTATACCTTTTAGAGCGCAGAGCCACAGGGCCCAATGTAATAATTCCCGCTGCTCACGGGCTGCTCCAGCTAACTTTCAAACCCAGGTTCTGAGCTCATTATTTAAGGGGCTTCAACTGCTCGGTGGTCCTTTGATTTTTTTGGGGGGTGGGGGTGGGGGTATTGTTATTTAGAGCAGTGTTTCTCAAGGGTGGGTCTGTGGACCAGCCCTGGTCCCTGGGATCTCCCTGGCACAGTTCAGGGGGCAGCAAGCCCATCCCTGATCTGAAAAAGGTTTGAGAAACTGCTGCTGTAGAGAGAGGGTCAAATGTAGAATCAGCTCTCAGTGCCTTGGGGGGGCAGCACGGTCCCCTTGGCTAAATACTGGTGGGGGGGCTAGGCCCTGACCAGGGATATATTACCCCCCCTCCAGTACATAATAAAAAAGGAATGGAGGCCCCTGGAGCAGCAGTTGCTCAGTCTGCTTCTGCCTGGCGCCGGCTGTGACTGGTCCGGGGGCTGCAGAAAGGATCATCCTGACGCGGGCGGGGGTCTGTCCACGGTGCCGCTGGTTCGGAGTTAGCAAAGGCAGCGTCTGGTCCGCGTTAGCTGCGCACGGGGCGGAGGCGGGGGCGGCCAGACCCTGCAGGGCAGCTCCTGGAGCAGAGCCGGGCGCCGCGTCCGGGGGCTGTCGGGAGCCCCCCCGAGCCGGCCAGGAGCCGAGCCCCCCGCATCCCCAGGGCCTCGCGCCGCGGTTCAGGGCGCTCCGCACTGGGCTGGGTGCAGGGGGGTTTCCATGCGTGGTTCTGCCCCTGGGCTTTGCCCTGGTGAGGAGCCGAGACCGGCTCCCGGGCAGCTGGTCTCCTGCAGACACTCCCCACCCCAAGGGCCCCTAGGAGCCCTGCGCTCCCCCCCGCGAACGCTGCAGACCCGGGGCAGGGAAATCCCAGACCCCGCAGGGCCCGGGGCGCGAACCGGGCGGGGGGCTTCGTGCGCGGACCTGGGCCGCCAGGACCCGCCTGTTGCAGCCTCCTGCAGCGGGGAGAGTCAGTGACCCAGGGGGGCAGAGCCCGGCCGGCCCCTCCCCAGCAGCAGGGCAGCCCCGCGGCGCGGGGCGAGGCCCAGGCGGACTCGCGGGGAGAACGGGCCGGCCGCGAAGCCGCGCAACCTGCCCCTGCGCGCCAGGAGGCTTAGCGGGACCTTTGCGCCTGTTCCCCGCGCGCGGCTCCCCGGGCCCGGCCGGGGCGGGTGTTTGCTCGGAGCCCGCGGAGCCCCTGGAGCCGGGACCCACCTCCCTCGCGGGGGTCGCGCTGGGGCCGTTCCGATCCGAGCCGGGTTCGAGCCGGGGGGAGGCGCCAGTGATCCCCGCGGAGCTGGGACGGGCCGGGCCGGCTCCCTGCAGGGCACTGCCCGGGCACGCGGCCGTCCCAGCCCTGCGGCCACGCCGCGCTGTCCCCGCGGGGCGAGCCCTGGGGCGGCCCTGCCAGGCCGCTGCCGAGCGCACCCCGGGGTCCGGGTCCCCTGCGCCCCTTCCCGCCGCCCCGCCAGGCTCCCCGGAGAGCCGGCCAGGGCCTGGGCCCCCGCGCGGCCCGGCCCGCCTGCCCCATGGCTCGGTCCTGGCGGTGCCGTCGGCGCGGGGAGCTGAGCTCCCGCCTGCGCTCGGAGCCGCCGAGGTGGGGCCGGGCTCGGGCCCAGCGGCGGCTCCGGCGGTGACAAGCCCGGAGGTGCCCGCGGGTCTCCCCCGTCCAGGCCCCCGGAGCAGCGACGGGCACCGCCAGGACCTGCCCCGGCCCCGGCGGCCCCCCAGTGCGCCCGGCCAGCGGGACCCCGAGCCCCGCGCTGGGCCCGGGCCTGTCCCCGGGAGCTCCTCGGGGCAGGGCGCAGCCGGAGCCCGGAGCCCGGAGCCCTCGCTGCTCCCGGCCGGCTCCGTCCCGCTGCCCCAGCACCCCCGGGCAGGCGGGTCCAGCCCGCGCCCGGAGCGGGGGAGCCGAGGGTGGCACCAGAGTCTCCAGCCCTGCCCCCCAGGTCCCTTCCCCCGCCCCCGCCCTGCTGCCAGCCCCCCGCGGCTGCCGCCCCCCCAGCCCGGCTTGCCGCCCCTCGGGGGTGGTCACTCCCCGCACCAGCCTGGATGTGCAGCCTCAGGCGCTATAAAGGGTCCGCCCGCAGCACCCGCCACCTGCCTGTCACGCTCCGCAGCGCCCCGCGCTCCGCTCCGCGCCTCCCGCCGGGCCGGCCAGGGGCTCGTCCCGCGCTGACCCGCTCTCGCTCCCCGCAGGCGGCCCGGAGGCGATGGACTATACCTACGATGAGGACCTGGACGAGCTGTGTCCTGTCTGCGGGGACAAGGTCTCCGGGTACCACTACGGGCTGCTCACCTGTGAGAGCTGCAAGGTAGGAAACCGCCCGCGGGCCGGGCAGGGCGCGCTGGCAGCTCGCGAGAAGGGCCCAGGAGGGACCGGCCCGATCGCCCCTTCCAGCGGGCTTGGCTCCAGGCTCGCCGCGGGCCGCGGAGGCTCGCCCCGAAAGGGGCCCCTCGCCGCCGGCCCCAGCCAAAGGGGAGCGGGGGCAGGGCGGGCACCCCGGCCCCTCCAGGGGTTCGTTGGCAGGAGTTAGGAAGTGATCAGCAAGGCCGGGAAATCGTTGCGCTCTAATTCCCCGCGCGGCAGAGCTCGCGAGGTCCGTCGGGTTGGGGGTTTTTCACGCTCACAATGTGCCTGGCGAATAAATGATGCGGGGTGTTCACTTGCCCGGGAAAGCCCCGATTCCCCCCTGCCGGTGCCCAGCCTCCACTTTAGCCGGGAGCGTGGGACGGAACGAATCTAGTTTTCCATTAAATCTGGAGGTAATTCCTGGCCGAAGCGCTCGGTGGTTTGATAGCGCGGCGCTTTGCGCTTGGAAAGGCTGAAGCTGCACGTGAATTTCAGCGAAGGGGCTGCACCTTTCTTGGAGCCACTCCGCAAAGACAGGAGCAGGGGCAGCTGGACTTCTCCGAATACTGAACTTTTCAAACCTTTCCTAAGAAATGCGAAGCCCGCAGTCCAGCCCCTGAGTCGGGAAACACTCGCCGGGGTTTGCGTGTCACGTCGCGGGGATGTGACAACGCACAGAAATATAACGGGGAATTAAAGAACTAAAATAATTTTGTTCTTGGAGTAGAAGTGACCGGGGTGAGCTGATGCACCATTAGCGGCTGGGTCTGCAAACCCGCCCGGCCTGCGCGCGGGGAAGTGTTTCAATAATGACGCTTTGCTGTAAAGCGGCGGAGCTGCTGGCTCCTATTTCCCCGTTTTATTTAGCGTTTCTGTTACAAACCCTGATTAACCTGCCCCGGGAGTCGCGCAAAGCGCTGGCCCAAGGGGGGTTTATTCCACAAAATCCGCCCCGGGCTGGATCCCTGAAGCCCAAATTACTATGATTTGTGCATGCACAGACGACGTGTTTCTGCACATTTAATGTGTTAAAACGAAACTGTAGCCAGCCCGTGGGGTGAATCGTACCGAGCAGTAACTCGGGCACTTTTGGCCGGAGTGTAACTCCGGAGCGGGTAGAATCATTTCGCTCCGGATTTATGGCCCGCTTTCCCCAAGTCTTTTAAAAGTTCACTGAGTTTAAGCGGCGCAAGCGAGTTGCCGAGGCAGAGTGCTCGTTCTCTCTTTCATTTTCCGTTTGACTCTTCGGCTCATCAAACCAAAATCGATTTTTAGGGTCTTTAGATATTTTTAAATAGCTCTTTAGAAGAGATATTAGAAATGTTAATTTTATAGCAATCAAAATAAATTAAATCAAACGGTTCAGGGATTATTATTATTATTATTTTAGTTTAAAAATATTAACCCTATAATTAGCCGTCTCAGCGGTGCGGATTATTTTTATTTCGCAGTCAGATGGGTGCACCGTTGCTTGCACCACTAATCTGCACAACGAAATATACGGAGCCCCAGTAATGTTTGCTAGCAAATGGAACAGAATTGGGTGCTGTCCCGTGGCATTTCACTGGGCACCGTTCTGTGCTGGGCGCGCGTGCAAGATGCCACCGCGGGGCTGGCTGCATGGGGAGAGGCTGCATCTCTTGGGGTGCATCTAAGGAGATCAGAGCGCGCTGGATTTAGGGGGGATCCTGTCCAAATCCCCTCGCAATTCAGCTGCAGTGCGGGTGACCGGCGCTTTAGAAGTGCCAGAGACAGAGAGAAAATCGCGGAACCAAATACCAGGGTGACTGGAAAGCAAAGCGAAGCGAAGCCGAATCTTGCAGAATTTTGTTGTCACTGCGGGGGCTGATGGTGGGTGAGGGGCTCAGTGGGGAGGGGGGTGACCGCTGTTCGAGACCTCTCTGGAAGGAAAGCGGCTCCCCTGACCTCTGAACGGCTTTTCCTCCCTCCTTTATTTCCCATCAGCTGCTTGTATGTGTCCGGCCGAAGGTGTCATTAGGTGAAATGGGAGGATCTCCCAGGCAATGGCGAATATCTTTTGTAAATTGGAGGCCGGTTGCTACCTGTAGTTTCTGGTTTGGGGGGGGGGGAAAGGGGGGTCCTTCCCATAGCACCAAACCAGAGCACAGCAAGAGTCCCTCCACCTGCCTGGGGCTGGGGAGGAATTGCAGAAGCTGGAAAGATCCTAGTTTAAATGCCGCCTCCCCGAATAGCCAGCCCTTGGCTGTGTTGTATTTTCAGAGGGATAAATTGGAGTGGGGGGGCAGCTCTCAAATTGCTTTTGACTAATGTTCAACAGTCTCCTTGCTCTCAGCGGGGAGCATTGCACCCACGAGCCCTGGCAGACACAGCCTGGCCCTGCGTTTCCTTCTGCCTGAGCTCCGGTTCCCCTCTGGGGCAAGCCAACAGCACATGAGCGGCTGTGCCATGGGGCAGTCCCGAGAGGCAGAGGCCCTGGGGGTGTGCTGGACTGAGCAGGGTTCTGGCCTGGCCTGCTGGGATCCTGCTCTGTGGTCTGCTTCACATGGGTCTTTCTGGGGCCTTTCTAAGGGGCCCACTGAAGTATCCCAGTATCTTCATTGCTCTCTCTGCCCAGTGCGGCTGGTAATGCTGAGCTGCCTCTCACAGGTTTGGGGCGAATGTTTGTCCAGGTCTTTGAAGACATAAATCACGCTATAGACACAGATTTGTATTCAAAGAGCAGGCCCCTTTTTAACCTACGGTGTTAATGAAGATTGAGAGGCAGGCTGACGTTCCCCCGGCCAGATTCACCTTCTTCACAATTCCCCAAATTTGTTTAAAAAAGAAATCTACAAAAAGAAAGCAATGGCCTCACTGGCTTCCCCCCGGAGCCCTGGCATTTCTAAGCATTCAGCACTAGCTGCTGTAAATAGGTGTAACTCCATCGCCTTGAATACTATGCTCATTTATGCCAGCTGAGCATCAGGCCCATTGTATTTCAGCAGAGTCCTAAGCAGATGAAAAACATCAAATGTTTCCCGTGGTCTTGCAGTCAGATTCCTGGAGTTCAGATCATGTCTGACTGAGAAGAGACACCTTCTCAGGGCAAGGGAGTTCAGACGCTGGGGGAGAGAAGCCAGGCCTGCAGCCTTTGTCTTTTAAAAACTTGAACAAAAATACATGACTTCTGGCTCTGCAGCTCCTGTCTGTGACTGTTAGCTTTTCTGGCAATGTGAGGCCCCCGTGGCACTGCTCACTGCCGCTAACTCCAGATCAGAGAATTTGTTCTTGCGGCTTTTTAAGCAATTTCCCCCAACGAGAATATAGGGGCCAAGAAAATAAGAGCCACCAACTATGATTCACTGTTAGGCAACAGCAGAGCTCAGTCACCTAAGATGCTATTTTAATCGATGTGCAGCGTCCAACTCTTCCAAAGCCACTTCTTCCTCTGCCCCGAGGACAGTGGGTCTGCAAAGAATTTCTCCAGGCAAGGAACAAATCATCCATGTTAAACAGCAGCCTAGTGCAGGATCCCCCTTCCCCGGGATGCCTGCGTAGTCCTGGACAGACTGTAAATGCTGGCGTATTAATGCATTGCATTTCTGCCTTCTCTCGTTACCATCAGGGCTTTTTCAAGCGGACCGTGCAGAATAACAAGCACTACACCTGCACCGAAAGCCAGAACTGCAAAATCGACAAAACCCAGAGGAAGAGATGTCCCTACTGCCGCTTTCAGAAGTGCTTGACGGTGGGAATGAGACTAGAAGGTAAGAGCCCTGGTCTGCTGCCTCATGTCACTTAGCTCCGTGTGCTCCGGGGCAAGAAGGGAGGGGTCGACAGGTGTATGGATGTGGTGTAAATAGGTAGGGCCCTGAACTGGCCTGATCCTGTGACGTGTGGAGCACCGTCTTCTCCCATGTATATCACTGGGACTTCAGGGCACCCGGTACACAGGATCAGGCCCAAAGCCAGCTATGACAGCTGCTTATAGCAAAAGAAATTCTTTCTTCGGTGTGTTGGAATTGTAGTTTGTTCATTTCTTTTTATTTAAACGCGATTTGGGTTGGGTCAGTGGATCCGTATCTTCATGGGCAATACTTTAGGTTATAAGATTGTCTGGCACAGCTGTGCCTGGGAATTAAGCAATGACCTCAGAATTAAAAACAGCCCTTGGTTCTCACTGTAGTATCATCATTCCAAGTAAACTTTCCATTCAGGGCTAGATTGTTTTTTTTCGTCACCAGTCTCTAGGATACAGCACAGCCAACCCTGGCATTAAAAAAACATGAGTCAGGACCCTGAAAATCATGAGATTTAAAAAAAAAATGTGGGGTTCTTTTGATTTGCCTTCTGGTTTTTCAGAGTTTAGGGTTCACACTTTGAAGGTTTTCTTTGCAAGCTAGAGGGCTTGAAAATGTTCTGGGTTTTGGTTTTTTGGTTTATTTTAAATGAAAGCCAAGATTCCCCTATTTTTGCATAATTCCAGGAGGCGAGGCTTTAAGGAAAACACCGAGCATCGTGAGAATCAGGATAAAATGGCAGGATACAACAGTGAGAATATAATTTTTCTTTTGCCACATTCACTGTAACAAGAATTTCTCCTTATACAAGGGGACTCATAGTAGCACAGGGGATCTCTCACCAGATTGACATTGAGGTCATGCTATTGATGTCAGTCTTGATTTGTGCTGGTGTGGCTGATAGCAGAATCAGGCCATATTGTTCTTCTGTATTATGATGTGTTTTACGTGGCACTTACGCACTGATGTTGCAGAACTTCACAATGCACACAGGGCTCAGGGCCAGGAAAAACCATTACAAACACGGGATAACAAAAATGGGAAAAAAAGGACTAAATTTTACACCAAATCAAAAGATCTGGGCAGACAGTGCTGGGGCTGTCCAGGGTTGGGGGACTCCGTGCTCCATTCACATGGGAATTAAGAGCAAAGTGGGGGTTGAACATAAAGTACTGCTAATACCTGAATAAAAACTGAAATCATTTCCCAAGCAGGAAGGAGGCTGAACAGTTAAGAGCAGGACACGTTTAATGGCGAAGGCAGCCAGTGCAAACTCACCCATGGAGCTGGCATCAGCGCTGAGTGTCATTTCAAAAGCAGATCTGAGCCTTAGCCCTGGCTGTGACTGGAGTATTAGTTACAAACAGTTCCTGAGCCAACTGTCCGGCTTACCCAGAGGCAGGGCTTAATTTGTGCTAAGGCTTGCAAGGGCTGAGCTCTGGCACCTCTGGGCTTGGGAGGTCAGAGCTCTGGCACCTCTGGGCTTGCTGCATCAATTGTGAAAATAAAAAAATTGCTTGAGCCCTGGCACCTAATTGCTTGAGCCCTGGTACCTCTTTCATTACAAATTAAGCACTGCCCAGGGGCTTTGCTAAATCACAGGGTCTGACACTTTGTACCAGCTCTCTGTCTTGTAACTGAGAACCGGTACGGTCGCCTTCGCTGGCAGTCAGAACTCACACTCCGCTCCTGTGTGCAGTGAATGGGTGAGGGACACTGAAATCAGAGCCCCGTGTTCCCTGTTGGCACCCGCCTGACTTCGAGGCACTTCCCCTGCTTACAGCAGGGTTGAGTGTGGTCCTGTGTGTTTGTGGGGCTCAGAGGCAAAGCCAGGATACTTGCTGCCTGTCTGTTCAAAGCAGCCTTTTCCCCGCCCTCTGAGCTGCTTGATGAAACTCTGCAGTAGCTTATCCAACAGGGATCACCTAGAGGAAAAATGACATCCCAACTTGACTGTCTGTCTTTTGTGGTGAAAATTGGAGCTTACGTTTCCTTAGTTATTAGTATTTACTGGGCAGAAAATCTGAACTGACACTTCTAAAGAGATCCTTCAACTCAATAGGACAAAAGCAAGTCTGAAATTATTGATTTTGGGGACAAGTATGATGTTGACATAGGCCTCTCTTGATGCTCAAGAAAGGAAACGACTGAGAAGTCTGGACTGTGTGAACAACACAATCTCAGCATATCCCAGACAAATCAGAATGCTCACCTGAGTGCCCTGCAATAGAGCGACAAGAGAGTCTCTGAAGCTGCTCGGCATTAACAGAGTACAGTGTGTTTGTGCTGATCACAGCACCGCTTCAGATAATAAAAGGTTTCGCATGCAGGCTTTCCCTCTAGAGTGACAGCACAACACGGCCCATGCAAATTCACCCTGGTGAGCACGTTTCACAGAATTAAACGTGCAACAGAGGGGCAGAAACACTGAGTGGTGCAGGCCGGGGGCAAGAGGGATGCAAAGATCCAGTGGAAAGGCTCTTGCACCAATCGTGGTGCGATTATGTGAAGGGATGGCAAGGAGGCTAGTGTTAGGCCTGAGGTGGGAGAGGGGGCAGGGAGGGCCTGTGATATGGGCTGGAACAAATCCAGGGAGAGTTTTAAAAATAGGAAGAACAATTTCAAAGCAGATCCTGAAATGAATGGTAGGGGTGCGGGGCAGGGGGGAGGCGAGGAGCTTCAGTGAGAAGGTGGGCGGTAACCTTGATCTCTCAGGAATACTTCTCCGTCGAGTACAGAATTAATAACCAGATCCGGGTAGAGCTGGCTCTTTCTGCACTAACTCTGGAGAATAAAGGAGTAGCTGAGGCCGCACTGAAGATGTTTCTGTCTAGAATGGAGACGAGTGAACTCACTTTGCCTAATTCTGACCCTACTCCATGGGTTGGGAGGTTTACACGCTACTGCCCCACTTAATAGATACTGTGAGGAAAGGCACAGAAATGGGGAGAGAAATTAGAGTGAAAAAGAATATGACACATGACATAGGGCAGCTCCTTATAGCAACCTAGCTTTGATCCCTCGATCCTTCACTCACAGCAAAGAGTCTAAGCTAGAGCTGATTTCTTTAAGGTGCGTGTGTATGTGAAAGAGAGTGAGAGCAGGTGAGTGGGGTTGGAGTGTGTGTTAAACTACAGCCAAAAAGATTCATGAACTCAGACTGGGTTGGGAATCCAAGAAATAGTCTAAATAGCTGCAAAAATCTCAGACTCCATCATTTTTGTCTGTCCTTAGTTTGGAGGCATCTGTACTTCCTGTTTCATTTTGTTCCTGGAGACATTTGAATGAATACAGGATCTTTGCTTTTCTAACCAGTCCCTCTGCCCTGCCCTCGGTTTCCCACCTGAGATCAGAATATTGTGTTTGTGGCAGCACAAGAACCCAGCTGGGATGCAGCAAACAGCAAGGTGTTTATGATCCCAGGTGAGGCAGAAGTAGTAGGCACAGGGGAATGCATGAGAATCAAAGCACGTCTTCTCTCTTAGGGTGCTTGTTTTTAAAGAAAAAGGGTGTGTTCATTTCCCGCTTGTGAAAGATGCTACACTGAGTGCCCTGGGGCCTGCACGCCTCTAGTTATTCAACAGCACAGGTGCAGCCCAGGTAGGAGCTGTGCAAACTTCCTCTGCACACCCCTCTGTGTGTCGCAGGAATCGTTTCGAAGGGTGTCTTCACTAGCCATTCTCCAGCAGTGGTAGCAGTGACATAGCTACCGATGGAAGAGAGGGCTCCGGTGGGCATGAAAACCTACTCTGAGCAGGTAGAAGTGCTTGAACACACCCTTTGTCCTGGGGCTTTTATACTGTGTTAAGCGCTGGAAACGGGAACACACCGTTGTAGTGCAGACAAAGGAGACGTGTGGAAGGGGAGTTCAGTCTCTCTGGCTCATTCAGTGCTTTGCCTTCCTGTGGAGGCTGCCACCAAGGGTGCAGGTTAGTGCTGACCGTGTAGGTGGTTTTTATGTGCTCTCTGTGAGGCACTGGCCTAAAACTGTCCATATAATGTACTGCCCAGCCACTGGAGGGCAAAGCAGGTGGGCTCTCAAACAGTGACGGAGAGGTGAAGTGTTCTGTATTCCACAGACATTGTTGCCCTTAGCCAGGCAGCCCCCCAGAGAGGCTGTTTCCAGGCAAATACCCCTAGATAAGACGGAATGAGGGAGGAGAAACAGGCTTCTCTCTAGAGAGAGCGTTCTCCATGGAGTGCGAGTGCCCCTTCAAGGAAAGTCTCTGCAAACATCGCCTGCCTCCTGGCTGGCTTTCAGTCCCTACTGAATGGTCCCATGTTCCCAGCCAGTCTCTGAGAAACTTGGCCAGCGCTGTGGTTCTGTTGTGCAGTGAAGGTTGCTAGAGCGGGTTTCCGAGGCTGCAGTGAAAGGAAAGGTTAGTGCGATGCCTTTTGCAGAAATAACAGCTGAAGCACAAACACTTGAGCTCTCCACTCAGAGTGGGGTGGCAAAGCTAGTTGCTTTCCCCTGTTGTACACATTTTCCGTGGCTTCCCAAGCACGGGGGTCACCAGCCGCCCAGCCTTTCTCACGTCCGTCTGCGCAGATCTCCAACGTGGAGCTTTCAGCTATTTGAGGCTCTTCCAAGAGTGTTTTCTTAAGGCAAAAACACTCTTGGGAATGGCCACAGAGGAAAGTGAATGATCTTGTGAAGCAAAGAAGCACCTGTTTCCTAAAGCAGTGACACATTCTTGTGTTTCTTTTGGGGTCCAGAGAGGACATCTGTTTCTTTGAGAGGGGAGAGGTTCTAATGGGCCCGTTAGCGCGAGGAGCTTGTTGTAAGACTCCTTGGGCAGAGTTTTAAGATGTTTTTAATAATACACACACCGGGCCAGACCCACTGCTGGTGCAAATCGATATAGTCCAGTTGAAATCAATGGAGCTAGGCCGGTCTACACCAACTGCAGATCTGGCCAATATGTTTTGGAGCGCTCGCCTGACCATTTGTCTTGCGTGTAATGGTCGTGTTGGAAGGGACTGACAGGAAGGAGTGCACGACTGGATCCAATTCAACAAAATCTCACTGAGTCACTATGGCAACTCCCAGCCATTCAAAAATCACGAGTCAAGATCCAGCAAATTGTGAGGTTATGTTTAAAAATCTTGAGACTTTAAAAAACAATAACTTGGGGTTGTTTTTATTTGCCTCCTGACTTCACATTTTCAAGCATTTCTCTGCAAGAATGAGCACTGGAAACTTAATTAGTCCCCCCCCCTTTTTTTAACATGAAAGATGAGATTCTCACGTATTCACCTGACTCCAGGAGCTTGGGCTTTAAGAAAAGCACCAATATTGCAAGACTTGTGATAAAATAGTGAGACTTAGGCAACGCTGCTGAGATACAGTTTTCTGCAAATTGAAACTCTTTGATTTGATGGCTAGTGAGTGGCAATGCAGGGCGTGGCTGAAGATGGCCTTACTGCTGGGGGGCAGGTCTGCGACACTTATCTAGACCCTGGGAAAGAAGCAGCTCAGTCACGGAGGACAGGGCCTCAGGAACTGGGCGGGTTCTCAGCCTGATGCTCTTAGTGTTCCAGGGCCAGGGGGTTATGCTGCCTCACTAGGACAGCACCCCCTACTGGCTGCTCAGAGAGAGACTCTGCACCAGGACCCCTGTCTCCCAATGCAGCCATCCATCGCTCCCATGGTGGAACGGCTGCAGGACAAGATGCATTGTTTCACCACTATCTGGCCTTTTCCCCTCCTCCTCACCATCCCCTTCCCCACCCCCCCAAGTCTATCTGGACAGAGCCCTCAGGGTTATTTGCCATGATCTCTTGGGAAGATACGGCTCCCTCGGGCTCAGTTGAATGCCAAAGGCTGTTCTTTCTCTCTGCCCCACAGCTGTGCGTGCAGACCGGATGCGAGGAGGAAGAAATAAATTCGGCCCCATGTACAAGCGGGATCGTGCCTTAAAACAGCAGAAGAAAGCTCTGATACGCGCCAACGGCTTTAAGCTGGAGACTGTGCCTCAGATCGTGTCGCCAGTGCAAACTGACTACAACCTGTCCTCCACCATCCACGGCATCCACTCAGTGTCCAAGAGCCTGCCTCCCAACCCGGCCACTATGACGCCAGTCGACTATGACAGAAGTCCGTACGGGACGCCGTCCTTGGGAATGACTGTGCCTAGCCACGGGGCGCTGTCCAGCTACCATTACCCCTCCTTTCCCAACCGCACCATCAAGTCAGAGTACCCCGACCACTACACAAATTCCCACGAGTCCGTGGCCAGCTACATGTATCCAGATGCCTATCCCAACAGCGCCCCGCCCGACATCCCTGAGGTCATTCTCAAGCTGCTGCAGCTGGAGCCCGACGAGCCCCAGGTCAAGGCGCGGATACTGGCTTGTCTGCAACAGGAGCAGGGCAAAGGGCGGCATGAGAAACTCAGCACCTTTGGCCTCATGTGCAAGATGGCAGACCAGACCCTCTTCTCCATTGTGGAGTGGGCACGGAGCTGCATCTTCTTTAAGGAGCTGGAGGTAGGTGGTTTGCTTGGCTGGTCACTCCAGGGTGGGGCCTGCAGGTGTGTTCCAGAGGCAATGCTAGCGAATGGAATAGACAGTGGGGCTGAAATTTGCCCAGCAGAGAGGGCCCCTGCAGGCCCCTCACACCGCTGAAGCCCTTAGTAAGGGGCCAAACTAAAGGGTGTAACTTGTGCAGGGGGCCTGGTGTGACCCCACCCTGGGCTGGGAGGAATCCACCCTGCGGCATCTGGCTTCCACCAGTCTGTGCACAGAGCAGGATCCCGAGTCACTGGCCTGCAGCAGGTCCCCCCCACCCTTCCCACACACTCCCAGGGGCACAAGGATGCTCCGACCTGGAGCTGGGCACGGGGAAGGCAAGAGAGGGGAAGACAAAGCTGCCCCAATTCAGCTGTTGTCTGGGCAAGGAGCCTGCAGGCTCAGCACTAGGGCTCCTTAGAAGCCTCTGCCCAGGGCACAGGGTGGCTCAGAGCCCGGGCACTGGGAGACGGGAACTCCCAGCGCCCCAGTTCCCATCCCCCCCAGCCACCCCTGCTGGTGGCAGTGTGCTGGCCTGGCGGAAATGGGTGGAAAGGGTCTCGGCCCAGTCGCTAATGGAGAGCTGCCTGCACCCCAGGGACACTAACTGGTGCCCTCGCCCGCAGCCTTGGCCTCCAGATGGGGGGAATTTCCTGCCATAGTGGGGGTGGGGGAGGGGCACTGCTGCCCAGCGCTCCTGGGGGTCCTGCCCAGCCCCGTGCCTTGGCACCGCTCTTGCTTCCCAGGCCGGGGCAGCGCGGAAGCCAGCGGGAGCAGGGCGGAGCAGCGGGAGCACCCGGGAGGTGAGGAAACGCCCCGGCCTGTCTCCTGTGGGCTCAGGACTGGACTCCTCACCGCCAGGGCCAGCGCCTGGGGAAGCCCAAAGCGTGTGGGATTATCGTCTAGACAATCTCTCCTCAGCCTTTGGCAGGGAAAGCAGCGCTGTCAGCTGGGCACTGGCAGGGCCGCCAGGGCCAGGGGACTCCTCGGCCAGCAGCATCTCCGTGGAGCCCCAACGGGCCCTCTGGCCAGGCCCAGAAACCACGCCCGGCTGAGCTGCCTTCCTGCTTCCTGAGCCAGATGGCAGAGGGCAGCGGTTGAGCTGCCCGAGGAGGACGGGGCACATCGCCTGGGCTTTGCCCAGCTGCCCACACTGCTGTGCTTGCACAGACCAGAGTCCGGCGTGCGCCTGCCCAGCTGCCTCCTGGCAGTGCAATTTGCTGCCACCCGCCGCCAGCCGGGGGTGGGTACCTCCCGCCACAAGTCCCCAGCTGCTGCTGGCCCAGATGTGGTGTCTGCAGGCTCCGGATCAGTGACACTCACACTCAGTGGTTCCGGAGCCAAGTTAGCAACCAACATTACCCGAAAGAGCCACAGAGGAGCTGCAACCAGCCAGGCTGCTCCAGCTCTAGTTCTCTGAAGGGGGAAGAGGACTGGACCTTTGCTGACCCCCACAACCCTCCCACCCTGTGCTACCTTCCAACCCCCCTTCCATCCCACACACATTACAGAGTCTGGGAGAGAGTCTGGTCTTCATGCAAATTACTGCTTTTTTCTTTAAAATAGCTCCTCTGTCCCTTCCTCTGGGCCAAACATAAACCAAGCAGTTTTTGCACATCCCCTGGCATTGCTGCATGTGACCACAGATTTGTTTATGTAGGACCTACAAGAAGTATCACACTCAATTCCTTAAAAATTATTCAGTGCAGAAGGATTCCCCCCCTCCCCACAATGACTTGTTTGGAATACACGGGTGAGGGAAAGTGGGGGTGTCATCCTCAGAAAACTGTGCTGGATTTGGATCAAATTCATCCTGGGTATGAATCTGCTGAAGTCAGTAAGGTTACAACAGCTGGATCTGTCTGGGGAGCCACGCTGATTCCCCTGTTTCACAGGAATTGAGGGTCAGGGGGGACTAGTGATTTTTTAAATGTTATTAAATTTTTTACAGCAGCAGGAATTGAATAGGTTGTTTTCTGAAGCTTTCCCAAGGCAGCAGGTGTTACTCCCAGCCCAAGGGGGCAGGCCTGAGGCGAATCTGTGAGCTGGACCTGATTAAACTCTAACAAAGCTCTGGGCATATTCAGGGGTGGGATTCTGGGGTGCATGTTGGTTCAGGGGCATGGCCTGCAGACTCCTGCACTGGGAGTTTTCTAAAGACTGAATGGGGATTGTTTTGGGAGGAGTCACAAGACATTTGGACTCTACGCAAAGTGAGGCAGTCGGCTGAGTGAGGTGCTGTAATGGGCAGTGAAACTGGAGATCTGGCCTTAGCTCCAGTCAGCGCCTGTCACCAAATCTCTGCGGAGCTCCGGCGCTGGGCATTGACACTGAGCTGCAAATGAAAAGGAAAGGCAGCGATCTCCAGAGTAGCTCCCTCAACGGCGTCCCAATGCCACTGTGAGCTTACACGGCGCCCGAGCTGCCTTGCTGGGACAGCCATCCCCAGAGTGGCCGTGGCCCCGGTTCTGCTCCTCTCCAGACCATCTCAGAAGGTGGGGCCTTTCGCACTCCAGCCCCCTCCTTGGGCCTGCAGAGCATGGCGGTGTGCTTCACTGCTTAAAATAACCTCTCCCTGCCCAGAACAGTGCCAGGAAGTTGCATTGTGGAAGCATTTTTTGTTCGTTTCAATCATATCAGTGTTCTGCTTGGATTCTGGGAACGGGTGATTGTTGTTTTGCAGGAGATATTGTAAACAGTGGCTTCAGCTCGCTGCTGCCTTGCTGGGTAGCCTTGTAATTCTATTGTCCGCACGGGTACACCATTCAAACATGGCTTTGCTCCATGTGAATACAAATCCATCAGCCCCTCTTCCCCCCAGAGTGACATGTACTGTACAACAGCAATGCCAGGGCTTCACCTAGTCAGGACTGCCACCATTGTGCCGGCCTGGCAAACAAGGGTCACGTTGTGTAACAATGCAGATAGGGGATGCGGTCCCTGGAAACTGGACTCCACAGATCTCCGAGTCTCCTCCCACCCAAAGCCTAGTGCCAGTAACGCTAGGAGATGGGGATGGGTGGGCAGAGATTTAAACACAGATCCGTAGCTACCTGCTTTGGATAGGTTCGAGCGGGGCTGCGGTCCAGCAGTGCCATTGGTAAATGATTCAATCCTGTAGCCTGTAGTGCTTGGGAGAGCGCAGGCCCCGCCCAACCCCAAATGTTAGAGCATGGCAGGCCTCAGGCGGATTTTCTACCCTTTCAAACATGAGCTGTAGGAACTTGGAGACTCCTGTTTTCCTTTGGCTGCATTTCCTTCCTCTGCTAGAGGCTGAGCGTGTGGTACTGGCAGCAGAAGCTGCTGTCAGCCCTCATCGCTCACCGGTAAAACCATCTGCAATCTGATGCTGTGAGTCCCACGTGGTTGGTGCCGCCTCAACCTTATTTTGCTGATTTCAGGAATGCCGCAGGGCAGATTTCTTGTTTGCTGTGGCAGAGCTTTCACCACACTGCGGCCAGAGACTTCTTTGCCCACTGCGGCTTGGGATAATTTGATGGCAGCAATGGGTTTGTGTGGCTAAGGAAAGAACATTAGTGAATAGATTTAGCAGGCAGTTCTCCTGGGGCCATTTGCAGTCTACGGTTATGACTGCTATTGGACATAGGACCAGCAGGTGGAAGCAATCTATAGAGACCGCGTCACCCACTAAAGAAATGCAGCCACCTCTGGGGTGGACCATGGCAGCCCTTCAGCAATGCACATCAGCACTGTACAATTTAGGTAGGATGGGATGAATGTTGCTTCCTATGGAAGCTGCAAGGGTGAATATAAGAAAGTGGGGCTGTTTCTGGCCCCAACCCCTATGTGCTGCACTTCCTCCCAGCTTCCTCCCCCCAAACAGGTCAGCACGTACAAGGCATTCTGCAGGGAAAAGCCAGCCAGACCTCCCTGCTCTAGGAGTCCCCCCTGGGAGCCTGGGGAGCTGCCGGAAGTGGGCTGGATAGAAGGCAGCTCAGAGAGAACGGGCCGGGGGAGCTGGGGAATGGGATGGCTTGGGGATGGAGGGAGCCAAAGGGGCCAGGCTGGGGTGGGGGCGTGGCACTGCTGACGGTGCTCCTAAGGCAGCGGGGGTTTGGGAGCTGGGATGGCTTTGGTGTGTGTGGAGGCTGAGCGGCTGCATTGCCTGTGGCGGGGGCATTCTAGGCTGTTTCTAGGCTCCTGTGGCAGAGCACGTGGCAGAAACCCTGGCAAGGTGGGTGGCAAGCTAAAGAATCTGAGCCTCTGTTGCTAGCGCCAACCATCCCTGGTGCCCTGCCTGGCGTTGTAGATGCAGCCGGGCTCTTGCCCTCCTGCCAGGCTGAGGCCTGTTACCCGCAGTCACACGCGACTCGCGCTCTCTGGCCAAAGCCCTCCCCACGCAGAGGGTCAGGCCGATCTCCCGGCGCGGTGGCAGGAAGGGCTCGCTCGGGTGCCTGGCTTCCTGAGCTACTGTCCGGTGAGCTTTCCCAGCTGGCGGCAGTCTGGCCGGACTGGCCCAGCGCTCTCGGGAAAGGATGGCCGGCTCAGAGCAGCGAGTGGGAGCGCCTGCGTGTCTCTGACCCAAAGGAGGAAGGCGCTTCTGGGGCAAAGGGTCCCAGGGGCTGTCGCCAGGCTCAGGGAAGAGCTGCTATTTAACGAACCGTTGACTTCATTTTGTTTTTCACTAGTAGTTCAAAGGTAACTCCCACACTGAGCATGCCGCTGAGAAAGCAGGGGGTGAGGCCTAGCTGCCCCGGGCAGGGACACGTATGGGTTTGCTCATCGTCACCTCAAGGGGCCGGTTCTTCGTGAAACCATCACAGCCACGGGAACTCCCAGCACCAGCCGGGATGGAGCCCAGCTCCCTGAGCTCCAGGGGAATCTCTGCTAGCCGTTGAGTTGGTTTCTATGGTCCTCCCATTCACCTCTGCCTGCCCCGCCCCTCTGAGGTCTGGGAAGGAGGATGGGAGATGCCTGTCCCTACCGACCCAGCAGTATTAGTCTGTCATTAGCGGTACGGAGCACTAGCCATTGGCGGCCTGGGTTCCATTTCCTGCTCTGCGACAGACTCTCTGGGTGACCCTGGGCAAGTCACTTAGCCAGGAGTCACTTTTGTGTGAAGCCAGGTGCCTCTCACCTACTTTGTGAGGGACAACAGACAATCCCAAAGGTCCACTTAGCCCAGGATCCTGTCTTCCGACAGCGGCCAATGCCAGGTGCCCCCGAGGGAATGAACAGACCAGGGAATCATCAAGTGATCTGTCCCCAGCTTCTGGCAAACAGAGGCTAAGGACTCCATCCCTGCCTATCCTGGCTAATAGCCATTGATGATGAACTTATCTAGTTCTTTTTGAACCCAGTTACAGTCTTGGCCTTCACAACATCCTCTGGCAAGGAGTTCCACAGGTTGGCTGTGCGTTGTGTGCAGGGCAGCTGGTCCAGCTGCAGAACCCTTTGTGGGGCAGTTATGGGGCTGCTGTCTGGGGGAAGATGCAGACTGTGTCCTTTTTGCCTCTTGCCCAAGTGGGCATTGGTGCTACTATCCCAGGGCGCGCAGGGAGCAGTGCTTGGGCACGGGAGCAGGTTGCGGAGTGCAGCCTGAATGCACACTCTTTGTGGGCAGCCTGGGGCTGAGCTTCTGGGCTGGCTGACATTCTAGACTGGAGCCAGGCAAAGCCTCTTCGTCTGACCCAAACTCGGCTTGTTTGGCCTTGAGTTTCCAGGCAGGCTTGGGGTGGGATGGGCGAACACACCCAGAACTGGAGCTGGCACCTACCTCTCTGAGCTCTGCCCCCTCCTCCTCCAACACCTGCCTGGGGTGCAGGGGGGCAGGTTGTAGGGAACCCCGTGTTCTGCTGGACTGGAGAGCAGCCTGCCCCCTGCCTGCATGTGGGGCAGCTTGTAAACCCCCACGTGGCTGGTTCTCCGTTCACTCCCTTCCTGTAGCGTGAAGCAGGGGTAACTCCATGGCGGGCAGGGGCACTCTCCTGGGAAAGGAGGGTCAGGCCCAATTTGCTTTTGAGACTTGTCTCCTTGGTGCAGGCTCTTAGGACGCTGGGCATACTAATCGGGGGGAGGGGGCTTTGGGCCGCTAGGAGCCTGCGACGCGTTGGGAAGAGGGGTTTTTCTCTACAGGTGGTGACGGTTCAAGCTAATTATCTCTCCCCCCTCGCCCCCAGGAGCCTCAGCAGGTCCTGGCTCAGCACAGTGTGGCCGGGGGGGGGCTTGGAAACACTCCCCAGGCGCTGTAGTTGTGTTATTGTGAAGGCCGTGGGCGGGGGAGCTGGGCTAATGGCCTCTGGACATCAGTTCACATGCCACGTCCACCTGGAGGTGTGGGGCAGTCAGAATGAAAACAGATTTAACGTCCCAGATATATCGTTTCATTTAAGGGCTAGTAATTCTGTCAGTCTGCCACTGACAAATGAGGGCCGGCCTGCCAATCTGCTGGGGAGAGTGATGCTGCCGTGTTCATCTTGTGTCATCAGACAGAGAATTACGGACTACACTGGCCTTCGGATGCAAGACTAATAATGCCGCTCGACAAAGGGGGATTTGGGGGCCTGCTTGTTTATAGAGGGTCGGCGAGGGAGCCGCGCGGCGAGGGCGAGGGAGCCGGGGTGGAAGAGGTCAGAGCTGACACCCATAAATACAAACTTTAACTGAGGCTAGATGAGATGTGTCAAGATTCAAGAGAAGATTTGCAACAGCTACTCGTCAGAAGAAAAATATGGGCAGGGAGGTGAAATATATTTTGCTGGGTCACGAGGCTCAGGCAACTTTGTCCTTTCAGATGTAATTTTTTATATATCTCTGTATGTATAATGGATGTCCAGGCAGCAGGGCAAAGTGACCTTTAGCTTAAGGTGAGAGGCCTGGAAGGTTAAACAAATTGCGTTTGGTTCAGCAGAACCCCCAAGCCCTACCTGAAATGTGGTGTCGAGGGGAGCCTGGCTGCAGCCAGGAGCGGGGCAGACGCCCTGAGAACAGGGAGATGCAGCTCCCTGTGGAAGGTTTTGCTTTGACTCTAATCACAGCCTTGGCTGGTTCCTTAGTCTCTGGGCAGGCAGGCTGGTCCCACACTGCAGAGCCAGGGTCTAGGTCCAGATCGGACCTTCTCCAAGGCGCTGTGCCCGTTAGGAGAGGGAATGGGGTAAGTCTGTGCAGCCCCTAAGCTCGCTGTTGCACTGTGTTAGGGAAGGTGCCTCTGAGAACCAGCAGCACTGGCTCTGCAGCTCACTTGGCTCTGTCCTGCCTGAGGAGAGAACTCAGTTTGACTCTCTGTTTTTGCAGAAAGGGAAAAGGAACAAGGGAGTGATGGGGAAAGGGGAAGGGAGGAGAGAGGAGGAGGAGAGGAGACCATCTCTCTTTTGGCTGCTCTTCCACTTGCTGAGGTTTTATAAAACAATGTGGCCTGTTACAGAGACAGACTCAGGGCTCTGCTCCCCTCCCAGGTCCCTTGTGTTTGCCTGGGGCAGGCTGGGAGGTGAGCTTGCATTTTGTAGAGAGAGCAGAGATTCTGGGGGATCCACAGTGAAGCTGGACTCTCTGGGGACTCTGCTGAGGCTCGGCTGGGGCGGGTGATAGGGGACGCGTGGAGCTTGCATGGGCAGGTTCTTCAGCCAGGCACTGTTCTGGATTCAGAAGGATAATTTCCCCAGTCTAGTGCTTTCAGGGCCCTATGCTAATGCTGTCATTGAATAATCCCCTTGGGCCCTGGGGCTCGGCTGGGCCCAGATTCTGGAACGCTCCTGAGGGTCTGAGTCACAGGACAAGGGCAGGTCTTTGACACTCAGCACTAGCATGTTACTACATGGGCCCTCTCTGCATGTGCCGTGAGGCTGTGGGCTCCTGTGGGGGGCAGCACTAGATCTCTGGTGTCCCTGGGAAACACCGTTAGGAGAGGGAATGTTTCCTTGGGCTGGAGCCCACACCCACTCCATGTAACTCTTCTGACTTCCAGGGCTCTCCTGGGACAGGGGGCAGGGCTCTGTCCATTGACGCAGCAAGAAGGGAGTATCTGGTGCCATTGAATCCATTGCCCCAAACTGGACTCCCAGGGGTCACGGAGGGAGCACCCCAGGAGCTGGGCTCCATGTGGGGTGAAGGATTCTGAGCCCCCTCCTCCTGCTCTCCTCCAGAGTGGAACTGTGATGGTCGCCCTCTGGAGCCAGGGGAAGGGGGTAGTTATTTCCTCCCAGGATGGGTCACGGATCTTAATCGGCAGGGAGCAGCTGAAAATGCTGAGGGCGTCTCTGTTCCCAAGGGTGGAGGGCCGCCACGGGCCGCGCTCGCCGTGTCTGCCTTTTGGACGGGTTTCCTTTTTCATTCTTGTGAGCTATTCGTAGCCGGTTACTGCTTTGGCTTTAACACACATGGGTCATCTTGACCCCCATCTCCTGACTATCGGCCAAAGCATTTCTGGCTTATCGAAAATCTCCTTCTGCTCATGGATGCTCTAGCAACGGCTAGCGTCATACGCCCTGGGGTTCAATCCAATTCCTCGTGACGGTCGCTCTCTGGTCGCCAGCCAGCCTCTCTCCCCACGGCCCCGTCTCTCCCTCGAATGACCCGTGCTGGTAGGAGCAAAGAGAAATACCAAGGAGCCAGGCCATGTCGCTTTTTCCCAGTGGGGAGATGAAGGCTCTGCCTGCTGAGTTGTGTTATACATCGCAGTCACTAAAGCCTTGGAGCTGTGGGTACCATTCTCCTTTGGGGAGGGGAGGGGCCTTTGGAGCTGTGGGCACACAGTGTGGTTAGTGCACCTTTGAGACGTGGCCACGGTGTGGCGGAGCTCAGCAGGCTTGTCGGGTGGCAGCTGTTGCACATGGTGTTGGTGGGAGACTGGCCGCAAACCGGAGCAGGTTGGACTGGTCCTGTTCACTTTGCTAACTCGGCGCGTCGTCGTTCTGCTCCAGGTCAAGTTATTGCCGGTGATTTAAAAGGCACGTTTGACTGCTCGCATTAGGAAACAGCCATTCAACTAGATGTTTTAATGTAGGGTCCCTGTCCCTGTGGTGTCTGACCAGAGGGGGCGGGGGACAGGGACCCGCATCTGACCATTAACACCTTCAGCTAGTGCAGAGCTTGGATTGTCAGTTATTGGCAGAACAGGAACCCACTTTCTCACTTCTCGATTGGCAAGGTGACACTTCCTACTTGCACCCAATAATTGCCCCTTGTAATTGTTACCTCTGTCTCCACCTCCCCCGCAGATTCTGGGTGAGTGGCCAAATCTGGGAACCAGTTCTGGGCACGTCCACCCTGGTTTGACCCTCTGTACAAACAGAGACCTTTCTCGTAGGCTGCCTAGGCAGGGAGATGTAATACGGCCCAGAGGTGCTCACTGGAACAAAAACTGAGATTCGTGGCCAGAATTAATGTAACAAAGGCTGTGCATTAATCCGGGGTTTGTCCCACGAGTGCCACCACCCTCCTGAGAAATAATTACAGCTGGAGATATTTTATTTCAAAACCATTTTTTAAATAAAAACTGGCCTTTTTTCCTAAACAAAAATATGCAAAGACCAGTTTAGTTTTATGTTTTCCATTTTTTTGATGAAAAACAAACAAAAATTATATTCAAAAATATTTTTTCCAGTTTTTCATTTTTTTCTCCCTTTCTTCCTTTCCCCCCTCATTTTGCTTCTGGAAAAGAGGGGGAAAGGGATAGAGAGAGAAAGGGCAAATACATGAAAAACTATTTTTTTGCATAAAATTTGCAAAACCACCATCACCCTAAACAAACAAAGAACAACAACAAAGCTGATACAAACCCCCTTTTTTGACCAGCTCTAATCATAATGACACTTGGCCCTTCCATAGCACCACCCTCAATAGCTTCCCCAGCACAAACAAATTCTAACTCCCTGCCAAAGCAGAGTTTTATTATTTCTCAGGTGACACCGCCCCTGCCCCCATGCCCGGGGCAGAGCTGTGTTCAATGGAACAGATGTGAAGTGCGGGCACTGGCAGGGTGATGTGCCTACACTTCGCTGCGGGTATATTGATTAATGTGGACACTGCCCAGCCACTGCAGCTCCTGGCTTGTGTGTGTGGCTTGTCCTTCCCTGGGGGTTGCTGTCACTGAAAACGGACGGGGAAGCCAATAATAACTCTGTTCCATCTGGAGGTCCAAAAATCAAAGGCGTTTGCTTCTCTGTTCAGTCTGCAGTGGAAACTCATCCAGCCTGTAAATCGCAGCCCGCGCGTCACATCGGCATATCAAAGAAACTGGTGGCTTTGTGTATCCAGGGCCGGCTCCAGGGGCTTTGCGGCCCCACGCAGCCAAAGAAAAAAAAGAAAAAAAAAAGCCGCGATCGCGAGCGGGAGTGAGGGACCCTCCGCCGAATTGCCGCTGAATCCCTGAAAGTGCCGCCCCGCTCCTGAATTGCCGCCCCAAGCACCTGCTTGATGCTTGCTGCCTGGAGCCGGCCCTGTGTGTATCACAGCCACGTATGTGAAATTTCCTTCTAGCTGCCCAGAGCAAGTCCTGTCCTATCTAGTGTGCAGGTTACTGGGGAGAAGGTCCTGGGAACGTTCACAAGGGGAAATCAAGCTTTAAAACCAGATGTGTGGACTCTGGTGCTCCTGGCAGGTGCTGAGCTGACAGCGCTGGGGCCTGAAATCCTCAGCTTACCGCAGAGCAGGTTCAGCGTGGGCAGAGGAGTGCAAGCCCAGGCAGGGACCATTCCAAGGAGCAGGGTAGAGTTCATTTTCTAGGGACTGTTCATTCGTTGACCCCTCACCTGAGGCTGCCAACAAGGAGGCTAGTCCTGAGAGTGGATTCTGTGCTATTGGCATTTGCCAGGAGGATACAGGCTTAGTTCTGTCAGATGTGAATAGGAGTCACCTTCACCCCCCTGCTGCTGTCTTTCATCATCTCATGATGAAAACAGCAGAGGACCAAAATGGGTTCAGTGTGTTGGAATTACAATGCCTGGGTTCCATCCCGGGCTCTGCCCTTCTCTAGCTGTGTGACCATTTCTCCTTTCTGTGCCTCAATTTCCCCAGCTGTAAAATGGAAATAATAATTCTTACCTCACAGGCATGATGTAAACCTTTAATTGGCATGTTAGAATGTGCTGTGTCACCCACGGAAGTACTACAGAGATACAGAACAGGATTAGAACCATTCTTTGTTTATCTAGCACCAGCAGTATTTCTGCCCGCCATGCGGCTTTTCTAGCATGCAGGGAAAATTAAAGGCAGCCAACTTGTACAAAACTAATACAGTCACTCTTGCTTTATACCAAATACATGTGAAGATGTTGGATAGAACATTCAGGTGATAGAGCACTTGGCAAAAATACCACAGATTGCTCCTTAAATTCATCAGCTCTTAAGTGAGAGACAGTTGTCAGCCATTTAGGGCACACTTTTCAAAGAAGCCAGCTCCATGTGCAGTGATTTGATGCAGTGGGTCCGAATTCTCTCTATTACAATGAAGTTTCCCTATAAGGCCCTCCAGTGTTGCCACAGAAATGAAACTAACCATCTACATCCTTTGTTTGATGAAAGGGTCTGAAAATGCCCGAGTCCCTGGGGGAAGAAGTGAAAAATAACTCAGCAATCGGACTTTTAAAAATCATATTTCATCACAGAGAGGAACTTCCTGGCACCTTGCTCTGCACTGGGGCTTGGCAGGCCAAAGCGGACCTTCTGGTTTTAGAAGTTCTGGTCTTGGCCCTTTGGTGGGGGTTGCTGAAAGCTTCCCCGAGCGGGTACGTGAGAACTCTGGCAAAGCACCTACTGCTTCGGCAGCACCACAGCAATGCTGGGAGGAGCAAGCGTGGTCAGCACTCACCGCACAAGCTTTTTGTGCCAGCTGCAGAGCTTTTCATGGAGACCTTGAGCTCCAGTGAGAAATCTAAAGAGGTGTCACAGGTCAGCAGGATGCTGGTGCTGGCGACATTTTGTGGATCTGAACTGTAACGCTGGCAGAGGTCACTCTTAGATCCGCTGGCGGCTGTAATGTTGCAGTACATTCTCCAGCAGAACCTGCATGTTCTGTATGCAACAGCGCAGCCAGCACACCAGCCCCAGAGACCTGCCCACACCCCACTGCAGAGGTCTCAGCGCTTGCCCCTGAAGGAACTGCAGATGTTCCCTGCAGGAGAAGTACTGTGCTGGATGTATTCCTTGTGCAGCCACTTTTCTGGCTCCTGATTTACGGCTGGGCTGGGCCATGCTTTAACAGGATCCTGTTACCTTTTGCTTTAACCTCTGCAATGTGAAAAAAGTGAAAGAATCTGCAACTTGAGATCATTGCTCCTTGTTCTGTCATCTGCCACCACTGAGAACAGCCGAGCTTCATCCTCTTTGGAACCCCCCTTCAGGTAGTTGAAGGCTGCTATCAAATCCCCCCTCAGTCTTCTCTTCTGCAGACTAAACAATCCCAGTTCCCTCAGCCTCTCCTCATAAGTCATGTGCTCCAGCCCCCTAATCATTTTTGTTGCCCTCCACTGGACTCTTTCCAATTTTTCCACATCCTTGTAGTGTGGGGCCCAAAACTGGACACAGTATCCAGATGAGGCCTCACCAGTGCTGAGTAGAGGGGAATGATGACGTCCCTCGATCTGCTGGCAATGCCCCTACTTACACAGCCCAAAATGCCATTAAGCCTTCTTGGCAACAAGGGCACACTGCTGACTCCTATCCAGCTTCTCGTCCACTGTAACCCCTCGGTCCTTTTCTGCGGAACTGCTGCCCAGCCACTCAGTCCCTAGGAAAGAGAGACAAGAACCGTGAAAAGGGGGATGTTGCTGCTGAAGGCTTTGAAGACAGTGAGGCCTAGACTCAGCCTCGTCCTCTGCTAAATGTCACTCGGTTTGTGTAATGGAGCAGCTGCACCCCAGCCCCTCCCCCAACACATGCGCCTTTCCTGCCACCGTGAGTCCCAGGAGCTGCTGTCATGCCTCAATGGGGAAAACGTTCAGCCCGTCTGGGCTCCAGCATGCAGGGTGGAGCCCTCAAGGCTCCCTAAGGAATTTCTTCCTCAATGGCTGTGAACTTGATACTTCCCTGCAGGGAAAAGTTAATCGAAAAACCCAACACGAGCATGGTGGAGCCAGCAAGGCTTGTGCTAAAGCTCCTGGCTCGGACTCTGTGCTTTAGTCCCATTCCTTCCTCTCCATCAGTGTTTGGGCTGAGGTCCTTCCAGGGACAAAACACCCTGAGGTTTCAACAGGACATGGAAGGCTGAGCGAGGCCCCAGGATTTAGCTCTTAGTGGGTAAACTGCTTCTGGAGGGAATCTGAGCTGTCTGAGGTAACTCTCTGGCCCCCATCACCACAGTATCTGAGAGCCTCATGCTCTTTGCTGTGGGGCAGCTCAGTGTTGTTAGACAGAGGGGGAACCGAGGCCCCGGGAGATTAGCCCAGTGTCACACAGGGAGTCTTTGCAAAGTGGGGAATTGAAGGAGCACTGGAGCTTTCCTGAACCTTGTCCTCCGGCTCTGTAAGTTGCCCAGCATGCTTCTGGTGCTAGAGACATACTAATGGGGCAAGGCTGGGATTCAGCCATTTCGGAGTGCAGCTCTTCTGAGATCAGCCCTCCTTCATGGGAGAGCACAGGCAGGTCTTGTCTTGGGCAGGGATGGGGTTTGCAAAATCTGAACTCTCTCTCTGACCTATAGGCCTTCTCCCTTCAACAGCCAATTGTGGGTCAGCTAGTCCCTTTCTCTCCCTGCATCAAGCAGGACAGGATCACATGCTGTACACTCCACTCCATGGACTTGGCTCATGTTGCCTTGAATGCTCCCAGAAGCTTTGCCACGCGTCCACCTTCCTGCGGTCTGCCTCACTTGTGCACAGGGCCGGCTCCAGACCCCAGCGCGGCAAGCACGCGCGTGGGGCGGCACTTTCCCGGGGGGGCGGCAGGCTGGGCCGGCGGACCTGCCGCAGTCATGCCTGCGGGAGGTCCACCGGAGCCCCGGGACGACCGGACCTGCCGCAGGCATGACTGCGCGGGCATGACTGCGGACGGTTCGCTGGTCCCGCGGCTCGGCTGGACCTCCCGCAGGCATGACTGCGGCAGCTCAAGCGGAGCCGCCGGACCTGCGAACCGTCCGCAGCTGCGGGAGGTCCAGCCGAGCCGCGCGACCAGCGGGCCCTCCGCAGTCATGCCCGCGGGAGGTCCGCTGCTCCCGCGGCTCCGGGGCGCCTCCCGCACATGACTGCTTGGGGCGGCCAAAAAGGTAGAGCCGCCCCTGCTTGTGCATCTGCAGATATCCACGTTCTGGGCCTTCCTTGCACTCAGAGGGATTTAGAAAGATCAGCCCTAGCAAGGCAGGTGGGCAGACCTGGGACCAGGTAGGGCCAAGAGAAGGGAGGTGGAATTCACAGGGTGGGAGGCATGTTCAGGAGAGAGAAGCCTGGCAGAGCCAGAGCAGGATTAGGAGGAAAGGTGAAGAGCCAGGTTGGGCTGGCAATGAGGAAGATGGGAGGTGGAGTAGGACAAAGGAAAGCAAATGAGCTTTGGGGGCTTATCTCATGGTATCAGTGACAGGAGCTGCAACCCAGCCACTGCATATTGGATGCTGCACATCTCCCCTGACAAGCAGTAACATGTGTGGCTAAACCCCATGAAAATGCTGGGCATGACTTTCTGAAGCAGTACCTGGGGCAGGGGGCTGGCATGTCCACACAGCCTTAGATGTGTGCTGAAACTGTGAACCTGTGTCATTGAGCCATGTAGGAGCTTCACTGCCCAGATCTTTTCAGTGATTGTTAGATGGTCCATAATGGGGAAAACAGCACCAGTGTTTAGCGCCGTGAGGCTATGAGGTGTCTATAATGCAGCTTCCATCTTCATTTCATATTCATGCAGAAGAATGCATCTTCCTTGCTACATAATGCTAAGGAACATGCAGAATGCTGATCTAGGCACTTCATCAACAATTCTTGAGATTTGTATATGGGTTTAAAGGAAAACGATTAATTGTTAGACATGTTAGTTAAAGTCCCTTCAGATAACTCGTGAAGCTGAGTACTTTTCAAGGCTTTTAAATTTCATGTTCTCAGGAAGTATGAAGGACTGCTAGGGAATTTTTATTGTTCACTATATAAGCTTTACTAGCTTTGAAACCAGACTTTTAGCAGTGACAAGTTACTGCATTAGGTGACCGTGTTGCCTAGACTTTTAAACAATTTGTGCCTCTTAATAGCAACACCAGGTCTCTGGTAATTTGTTATGTTGTATGTGTTGAAATAGCTTCTGCCCTGTCTCCCAAGCCCTCTCTATTCCAAAGACCATTTATCACAGGTAAATGGATTTTTATGTAGAGCTCCGATCATGCCAAAAGAAAACCTTATTTAATCATAAAGGAATTTTCTTTTGGATGCTGCCGCTGGGGTGATCGCCAGGTCTTGGAATGTCCGTTACTGGGTTTTGTGAACAGGTTAGATGCTTTCTTTTAAAATGAAGAATGTGCTCTCCAAAGATAGCGTGTGTTAGGTCCTTGATAAAGTATTTGATTAAAAGCATTGACATTAAATAGGAAAACTCTTTGCTCAGCTTTTAGAAGAGTGTGTGTGTGCATGTCATCTCCACAAGAAATGATTGACGGACTCTGTTTTATGAATGGCCATCCATTAAGAGTTCTCTTGTTAGAAGCCATTGGTAATTCACAGGTTTTATGGAGCTGGTCTCTCTGTGGAGCTCTACCCTCTGTATCTGTAATGGAGACGTGCCAAAGCAAAGCCCCAACAACTGAGATTCACGAGGCTGATGGTCCAGAGTCAATGGGCATGTTTCAGTGGGCGGGGGAAAGCCAAGGGAAGGAGCCTTTACACACAGATGCTGGGAGTTCAGAGAGTTTGATTGTGATTTTTGTCCCGGCTGCCCTATCCCATTATAACCTGGTAGCGCATGACGTGGGTTGAATGCAGTTTGATCTTGCAGCGTAGAAGGGATTTAAACGTCTTTTAATCATGTTTGAACTGTGCTATTGCCTTGCAGAGTCCAAGGCTGTTGAGAGATGCCGGAACCCAGTTCAAGCACTTTTCAATCCCACTTACATGGTAAATCTGAATCAGGTTTTAATGGTGTGGTGTTTCCATAACCACACCAATGCGGACATGCCTCCTCGGGGGCATTCAGCCATGCTTGCAATGCTGCTAGTTCCATCCTCCCTCTGCCCTGCCCCCGAAGGAAGGGCAGGCCCCAGGTTACACTCTCTGCAGCACTAGAGTGCTCAAGGGCAGTGGGTCCCTCCCAGCACTAGCGCACGTGATGGGGCCGCCAGGTACCCACTGATTTTTCACAATGTATTTAGTAGGGATGGACAGCGTTTATCGACTGAATCCTGGAGTTTGGTAGCCCCACTTCCAAGCCCTCTGGGTCCACGTATAGTCACAACAAAGGTTGGCACAATCTGCTGTGCATTCCAGGGACACTAGCAGAGCTGGAATAAATGGCTGGCATCGCTGGGTGCCAGAGGGGGAGGATCCAGCTGCATTGGCAGGGCTGAGTGTGGAGGAAGTGCCAGGAAAGGCTTCCTGCACTTTGTCTGTCTGTACCCAGCACCGTCCGTCCGTCTCTCCTGAACTCTAATTTCACCCCAAGCATTTCACAACTAAACGCAGGTAATTCTCAACGACGCTGGGCACAGAAGCGATAACGCTCCTTCTTGTCTGACGTCTATTCCCTTTGCAATCTGCAGGCGCTGGTTTACTGCAGCCCTTTCAGCAGAATAACGATATTATCCAGTTCCATGACACTGCATTTGTCTTCCCTCTATTAAAAGCAGCAAACGCAATGGCACTGCAAGGCTCTTCTAATAGACCTGAATTCATTCTCGGTGGAGGTATTCCTCATACTCCTGATACACTTTCCTCCCTCTTATCTCACACCAGAGTGCTCAGGAGTGCTCGGTAGACCACAGCACCCAGTAATGTGTGGTTCTTTCCCTCCTGATGGATAAGACGAGGGTGGCTTCCCTATAGGGATTGAAAGCCACTCACAAAACCATTTAGAACCAGGACCCTTCATGCTCCAGATGGATCAGCCTTTAGAAAAAGGGAGGGGGAAACTCATTTTGGCTTGTTAGGTTTGGACCCACTGAAACCCCACAAGTTCTAGGTTCACTACAGAGCTTGGAACTCCTGTGGTTCACGCATCGTCTGCTAATTCTCCCATTCCTCCTTCCCTGACAACAGTGTATCGTCTCACAAGGCCAGATGTTCCCAAGAGCTCCGAGCCAGGTGGCCAGGGGTTCAGCACCTGCCGCTGGGGCTCAGATTTCAGAAGAGCTCAGGACTCATCTAGGCACCAAGACAAGGGTCCAGATTTTCAATAATGCTTTCAATGGCAGCTCCCACCGTGACACTTCTGGCTAGCTTTTCCAACGGGCTCAGCCCTCAACATGCACCCAGTGTGCTTGGCCCCTGGGAAAACGCCAGCCCTAGTGACTCACTCCCTCCCCAGAGAAGATGAGGCAGGGCTGACGACCCGGAGCAGGATTCAGGTGCCTCACTGCCAGGATCCAGCTCTGCTGTTTCGTTCTCTTTCCTCACTGCCCAGATCCTGGTGATTTGCTAACCCAGGCCCTGGCAGCGGGGCTGACGATGGAGCAAAATGTGGTAAGATGTCGGCAGAATTCCTTCCCCTCCTGCACATTAAAACAAAGCAACATTTCTGCCGTGTCCTTCACCCCGCTGAAAGCAGGGGCGACCAGGGAGAGAGACGCAGAATAGCAGTTAACCCTGCAGCCTCTGGTGGTTGCTATGGGCCTGGTTCTCCATTGCTTAGCACCTTGTGCAGCTCTCTGCACCTGTCCAAATGGCTGTCCGAGACTGGCCAGACCAGATGGAGAGTGTGTGAACTCCCTGCGCACAAGGTGCTGGCCAGCGCAGAATCAGGCCCTACGGCTGCAGCCCCAGGGGAGGAGAGTGTGTGGCCAGTAGGAGGCAGGGCAGATTGGCACCCGGGGGAAGCCCACTCCAGCAGTCTCACCTCACTTTGCAGCTGATTCCTGACTTCTCCCAGGAGCCAGCAGGGAGAGCTGGGATGGACCACACCTGGGCCTAGGGGCAGTGAGGAATTGGCTCTGCATGGGCAGCATGAGGAGCTGGGGCCAGCTGGAGCAAGGATGCAGCCCGTGTGAGGCTGGTGACTGCTGGGATGGGAGAGGGGCATGCCTGGAGCCTTGGCAGGGGGCTGGGCAGGTGGGGGGAGGGGGGGCAGGGAGGAGGGAGGAGGGCGTGGAGGGGAAGGGCTGGAGAAGAGTTGACTTGTGTCCAGTCCCTCGGGGAAGAGCGCCAGAGATGAAGGAGCTGGGGAACCCCCCTGCCCAAAGCTGCTTGTTTTGCAGCAGGGGCAGCACAGTGGCGGGTGAGTGTGACAGGCAGCGAGCTATGGCCAGCGCGGGGAGCGGGAGGGCCTGCTCCATGGCATGCCTTGGCCTCTGCTCTAGTGGCCAGATTTTCACAAGAGCTCAGCCCCCAGCACCTCCCACGGAGAACAGTGTGTAGGGGGGTAGGAGCGGGGGGGGGGGGGTTGTTCCTCTTTGTTCTCTACAGGAGCTGCTGGGTGCTGAGTGTGTCAGAAAGTCTCAGTTTTGCCAGCCTCGGTCATTCAATAATCCTGAGTCAGGCCCCCCAAAATCATGAGGTTGGCTTAAAATTGAGGAGACTTTTAAACAAGAAATGTGGGGGTCTTTTTATTTGCCTTCTGGTTTTTCGTCAGCAGAGCCCCCATTTCTAAGCTTTTCTCCCTGAGGGCTAGAACCTTCGACTTCTTTTTTAAATGAAAGCCGGATTCTCATTTCTCCCCTGGCTCTCGAAGATTCCCGAAAAACACCAAAGATCACAACTGACTGGATAAAAAGTGGCAAGAGTTGGCAACACTCATGGTGCCTCGATGGGAGCAGGATTTGTGAGAAAACCTAGCCCCAGATTTCCTAGAATTAAAGGGTGTCTGTGCAGCAATCTTATTTCCTGAGCACGTCACCAAAGTAACCTCACGTCATCACGTGAAAGAATTAACCCCCCCGCCCCAACTTTACTTTTTATTTCTGATGTTGTTTATTTTCTCTTTGCCTGGCCAGCAGTGTTTGGGCTTCAAATCCAGGGTGGAGCGGAGGGGGATACATTTACATGCAAACCAATAACTGTTCCCGTTGTTATTTATTTTTTAAATCATGAAAACATTTGTATTCGTTTTTGTAATTTTTTGAAAACAAAAGCTGTGTTTTGTGCCTGCTGCACTGGACACAGTTATCTGCATTTAAACCTGAAAAGGGGACTAGTTATTACAGTTATTCTGGTCCCTTAGAAGGATCCTTGTCTGTTGCATGTGGCTGGTTGGATACATTCCAGTCTAATGCCATATATATATTGGAAAAGACGTACGGTTCTACACATCTTAACGTGGAATCTGTTCTCAGTAGGTGGCGTCTGGTCGCTCGAGACCTGATTTCTGAAACCCGCATGGCTCTGTCCCACAAGAGCCCACTGAGCAAATGGGGGGTCTCTGGGCAGCGGGTGGAACTGGATCACAATTAGCAATCGGCCTAAATCGCAGAAGCCAGCTGCAGAGGTGTGGGCCCTTGGGAAGTGTGGGGAGCTGCAGCTCTGGGACCAGATGCTCAGTTACACCCATTTACACCAGCTAAGCATCTGGCCCTCGGGTTTAGCTCTCCTCTCTCCTCTGTTAAAGGAGTGAGTGAGGAGCCCCTCTCTGTTCAGCAGCTGTGAGCAGATGCTCCTGGCCCTGCTGATCTGCCCAGAGACAGCCTCGATACTGCTTCCTCTCTCTCTATACTGTGTAAAATCTTGAACAGGAACAGGGCAAACCAGTCCCAAAGGAGGCAGAGGTGCCCCCATGCCGAAGACGGGGTGCCTCACGGCATTGGCGCTACCTGGCTTTTATTGTGGAAGCTGGCTGCTGTGGTTTGCAGTTTGCCGATGTTGTGGCAGCAGCTGGGAAGAATGCCTGGAGCCAGGAAAAGAGGCTCCTGAGAGGCAGAGGTCACTTCGGTTTGCAAGTCGTGGAGCCGGAAATACGGTTTGCCTGCCCTGAAGGTGAGGGTTGCATTTCCTCCCTGAGCTCCGGGCCCTCCCAGGCCTGCCTGCAGAGGCCTGGAGTCAGTGAGTTAAAATATGCTTCAGGAGCTACACTCCCCAAAACGGGCCATCTCCACCCCACATTCCTGGGTGAGGGAAGGATGGACACTGTATTCTTTCATTTAAAAAGTAGCCAAAGCTCCCTCCCGGGAGACACAAAGCCTTTGTGTAAAACAACAACATTGCATTCTCCTGCTCCCGGCGGCTTTGGGCGAGGGGCTGCGTCCAAGAGTCATTTTGTTAAAGATTTGTGCACGGGCTGTGTGAGATTCTTGCCTTATGGAGGCAAACCAGTGCTGATAAGAGCGTGAATGAAACAAGCTTACTTGTCTCAAAGCCGGGGGCGGGGTTGAGGTCGCACAGCTTGGTGCTTGCTTCGCACAGTGGCTGGCTCCTTCCCTCTCTTGTACCATGTGGGTCTCTGTTTCCTGGGTGCAATGCAACTTTCCGTGTCCTCAGTACCTTTGCACCTTGTAGCGCCTTTCGTCTGAGGAGCTCCCAGGACTGTATTCTGAGGGTTCACTGAGCACTGCCAATGTGCTTGGTGCTGTACAGGCTCAGAGGAGCAGGCAGTCCCTGCAGACACGGTACAGAAGAGACACATCTCTGCAGACTGCAGGTAGAATCCAGCCGCTGTGCATTCTTATTGAGGCGGTGTGTCTGGGAGGGCTTATCAATAGTGCTAGAAATGGTAGTTAAGTCTTGCAGCCCCCTTGTGAGGGAGAGAAGGAAGAGCGGTATTATTACATACTATGTATGGTACAGGTGGGGAAACTGAGGCACATAGCACATCAGTGACTTGTCACCTTTCATGTGGTTTGTGAAGTTACTTGACCAGCGTTGGGAATAAAGCACAGGAGCCTTGGCTGGAGTGGAGTGAACTGTTTGCAGTTAACATTTCACTTACCAGATTTAACTCTTTCCTGTTGGGTGACTGCTCACAAGCAGATCGCAACTTCCACAAATGTACCTGCATGTTGGAAAATACCCCCTGGCTGGTTCAGATGAACATGCTTTAGGCAATGGGTGGGCTGGATGGCTGCGAAAAGTTCAATAGTCACTGCTTGAAATTGGAACTCTTTTGACAAGCTACATAAGTCACATACGTTTCTGTTCCCTGATTGGGTGAGCAAAAGGCAGAGGTGAATTCTAGTGATTACGCATTCTAAATTCGCTCGGTGCGAGTATCTTGCTGTGTCCCCACAGTCACTGCCAGCACTCACTGTGCACAGAGGGTGAAATTCACCCCTATGCTGACAGCTGACACAGCCTTGGCCCCCCTGAGCATTCAAAGAGGTTCTTGTGGGATTTAGGGGGCACGCAGGCCCAGAAGAACGAACACAAAATGGAGGCACTAGATGGACCCAGGGTCTAATCCAGTCTGTTTGTATGTGCCTGTGTAGTGATAACAGACATGTCTATAGTGACATGCCACAGGGCATGCTGGGATAGATTGAGAGAGCCCCCGCTGAAAATGACACGCCAGGGGCTTTGCTGTCTGCAACAAACTCCAGAGCTTGGGGGGGATTTCTGCCTCTCCCCTGACACTGTCAGACTCCATGCAGAGACACAAAAGGGTTTTTTATTAATTGGCACCGATTGTGTTCCATGGAAACACTGTTCAGGAGAGGCAGGAGTACCATGAAGCCATGAGGACCAAGCTGGCTAAATGCTGCTTCTCTCCACATACACACTCAGAAAACAAGGTACAAATCTCGCATCTGACCTGTTTTAACCCACCAGAATGGGGTGACGCTGGTCAAATGTTCTGTTTGATAATTGCTTAACAGAAATTATTCCCAGCAAAAATTTGACCTGCTCTCACAGAGCACTTCAGCTTCTCAAGTGTCCAACTAATCCAACTGTGCATAATGTAGTGAGGGCACTGAACAGCGAGTCCTGTGGGCAGAAGGCCTCTCGCCATGCTCTGCTGCATGAGCTGGAGTTGGGTTAGATTCAAGCGTGCAGCTAGCTGATGTATTTCTTTAAAGTGAGGCCGTGCCAAACTAACTCCTTATGGTAAGATGTTAATTGTCACTGTGGTGCCTACGGATCGCTGTGTCTCTTTCAGTGACAAGACCACTCTTGTTTCCCCAACTCTGCTGTACTGAACACCTGCCCTTTACTCTTTGCTGTTTGCACTCTGGGGCAGCTTCTAATTCCTTGGTCCTTTGGGGAAGAAGTAATTCAGCTGCCTGAACCAGAATCACCCAACTTGAAATGGCCCGAAGCCCTGACCGCTGGACCAGCCTGCCTTTCTGTGCTGGTGACATGCTGTATGACTTCTGATAACTGGCTTTCGCGTATCCTTCATATTGCTTTGCATTCCCTTCTTCCAGCTGGTAAACATAAAATGCTTTCTGGTCCACCATAGATTCATAGATTCAAGGGCTGGAAGGGACCTCGAGAGGTCATCGAGTCCAGTCCCCTGCCCTCATGGCAGGACCAAATATTAGACATCCCGGATAGACATTTATCTAACCTACTCTTAAATATCTCCAGAGATGGAGATTCCACAACCTCCCTAGGTAGTTTATTCCAGTGTTTAACCACCCTGACAGTTAGGAACTTTTTCCTAATGTCCAACCTAAACCTCCCTTGCTGCAGTTTAAGCCCATTGCTTCTTGTTCTAGCCTTAGAGGCTATGGTGAACAAGCTTTCTCCCTCCTCCTTATGACACCCTTTTAGATACCTGAAAACTGCTCTCATGTCCCCTCTCAGTCTTCTCTTTCCAAACTAAACAAACCCAATTCTTGCAGCCTCCTTCATAGGTCATGTTCTCTAGACCTTTAATCATTCTTGTTGCTCTTCTCTGGACCCTCTCCAATTTCCCCACCTCTTTCTTGAAATGCGGTGCCCAGAACTGGACACAATACTCCAGCTGAGGCCTGACCAGCGTAGAGTAGAGCGGAAGAATGACTTCTCGTGTCTTGCTCACAACACACCTGTTAATGCATCCCAGAATCACGTTTGCTTTTTTTGCAACAGCATCACACTGTTGACACCAGTTTGTTTTCCAGCTTGGCACTCCAGAACAGCCCACAAACAAACATGCAGACCCATATCTCTCCAGCGCACTGGCTGTAGGATGTGGACCATGACCCAACTTAGCTGGAAAACTCAAAGTCATATATAAATATATGTGTGTAGTGGTGGGTGAGTCAGCATAGCTGGAGCCAAGGTGTGCATTTGTATCTATAGATGTACATACACCTTGGCTCCAGCTATGCTGTTTCACCCAATGCTACTGCACTGGAGGGTGGGGGCGGGGGAATTCTCTGTTAATAGCATTGTGCATTTTGTATACAGTCCAATCAATACGGTATTTAAGGGAAATTGACCGACTGCTCTGCTTTGCTGGGGATCACTGCACGTGAGGAAAGCCCTATTGGGAGCTGCCTCTGCTGCTGAACTGCCTTATTCTGCTCCAACGTGCGCTCCTTGTGCATCATTGCGGGAGCATGGTGAGATGTGGGAAGCTCACTGAGGCCCTCACCAAATCTGACATTGATTCATACATGGGCTTTTGCAGCTGACAATGTGAATTCAGCCTGTCACCGATTGCAGGAGCCAGGAGAGCGTTTGATCACACTATTGTCACAATGCATTAATAGGCCATGGACCGGCATTGACAGGAAGGGCTTGAGAAATGAGCCGAGGGTGGGGATATGTCAGAGAGCAGAGGGAACTCTGCTGCCGGCTTCTCCTCAGAGACGCTGGACGGGGGTTGGTGGGGGGTGGGGGAAGAGTTCATTCATTTCAAAAGCATCCAAGACCTCATCTGTTGACAACTTTGCATCCAAGTCCAACCTTCCTTCTGCACTGTGTGTTGCCAGATCCCTAACCTGTGAGGAGATCTGAGAGGTTTTAATGGCTGTGTTTGCAACTGTGTTTCAGGTAGGTGATCAGATGAAACTGCTGCAGAACTGCTGGAGTGAGCTGCTGGTGTTTGACCATATCTACAGGCAGGTGCAGCACGCGAAGGAGCACAGCATGCTGCTTGTGACGGGCCAGGAGGTAATGTCCTCTCCTTTGATGGGAAAAGCTTTGCAGTGTTTCAGCAGACTGTACCTTTCCACTGCAATTCCTGCATTGCTAAGTGGTGCAACAGCATGAAAGGGTTGGGACAGCATAGCTAATAGTGAGCCTGCATTATTGCTGCAGATGGATTGATGGACACAAAGAGTGAAACCTCAGAGGGGAGCAGGCCTCGTGCCTCTGGCGATGCTTTGGGATACTAACCAGAGCCGGGTGATATGGGGACCAGTTCCCTCCCGATTTGTAACTCTGCTACTGCCCCTGTTCACGTCAGGATTTGCAAATCTGCCATATTTTTGCAAAGGAAAATCTTCCCCCCCTCACCATTTATTCCCAAATGGGATTGATGAAAAGTCACTTTTCTTTGCCATTTTTGTTTTCACCCAATTGAGATCAGAAATTCCACTGCTTCCTCGCTGGGTCAGAACCAGTGTTTTGAATCCAAAAGGAAAGCACGTGAAAGGCACCATGTGCCTGCTGGTTAATCTGTTGCTATTAAATGTGTTTCATTGCCCTAGTTGTGAGTCTGGTAGCATCTCTCTAGGATCAGAGGCGGCAAGATGTAAAGAGAAACAGTAACAGAGCCCTGCATTGTTCTTAGGTGTGTTATGGTAGGACCTAGAGGCGCCACCCCAGATCTGGGCCCCACTGCACTGGGGACTGCACAAACACATAGACAGAGTCAGTCCCTGCCCCAGAGATGGCATTTTTATCCTGGTTTTACAGAGAGGCTGAGGGCCTTGCCCAGGGTCATGCAGGGTGGAGCTGGGAATTGACCCTGATCCCCCTTCCTACAAGGCCAGGCTTCCTGAACGGGTGTGGAAATAAAACCCAAAACTCTGTCCTTGCAGGAGGAGAGTCATTCGCTGTCTGCTTCCCCATGAGGATGCCGGTTTCCCAAACATCCCCCTTGCCCAGTCCACTGTCCTTCCCTCTCTCCATCTCCCTCTCCGGGCACCGCCATGTAAATTACAATTCCCCAGCACCAAAACCCTCCACTAGCACAGGAGAAGATTCCCCCAAGCCTGTGTCTGATGTGTCTAGTGGCAGAGCCCCCTCTGTGGCCGGCCTGGCTGCTGCAGAAAGAATGTCTCTGGGAGCTCAGCGGGCCTGAGCCAGTCTTCACTGACTGGCTGGGATCACTTTCTTTGCAGCTGGTTGCTTTTTAAACTTCCTGGCCTTGATCACGTGGACTGGGCTGTGAAGGCAAATCCCCGTCAGACACCAGGGGTCAATATTCACTACTCCAGTGGTTACTGCCACACCCAGGTGCCCTGAAAAGTACCCTGAGTTTAGAGGCAGCCAGGGGGCGTCACTTTTGGGTGAGCCTTGAGCCAATTCAGGGCCATTGACACCCCCTTTAAATGCCCCCCCCCGCAATCTAACTCCCCTGGCCCATCAGCCCATGCAGCCACCCCCTCCAAATTTTAGTGAGTGGCATTGTGAAATGGTGCACTGGGTCGCACTCAGGTTTGGCCTGGCCAAAAAGTAATCGGGCTGTGTCCCCCCTGGCTCTGCAGCCTGTGGGCCAACTGGTTTTGTATGGCAGCCACTGGAAACGCAGCGGTTTTGCAGGGCTGTAGTGTGAAGTCAGGCCAGCCTGGGCAGTTTGGGTTGCTTAGCTTTAGCTTAGCGGTGGGGCTTGTTTGAACTTCAGACTCCAGGATGGGAACCCATGGGAACCAAAATCCATCTCCATAGTTTCAGACAATCTCAGCATTCCCAGCTACGTGGAGCCCAAACTGGGAAGAAAAAATGGGTGACTTTTGTCTTACTTCTTTCCCTCTGGCGAAGGTCCTCCCGTCCCGCCTCCTGCGTGAACTAAGGCTGACCCAAGCAGATGCCTGGTGTTTTGTTTTTGCTGGGTTCCGGAATTGTTTTTGCACAAGGGGAGAAATAATGATCTGTAGATAGACCCAAGCCATCCCCAGAGCACAGGCGGCCGGCATGTACTGCCTTCCAGCCAGGGAAGAATTCTTGGGTTTGGAGCAAAATGTTTCTCATAAGAAAAATCAACAGTCATGTCTGTATTTACAGAAACTGGGTGTGAGAACAGACCAGCTCTGTTTGAATAGTAGATTTTGCAGGGAACATGGGAACAAAGTCTCCCCAGAATTGCAGCCTGATCTTCCAGCTATTCCCAGGACAGCATTGCTGTTGTGCAGTGAGGGCTTCCTCTTTAAATACAAATTAAAACAAATAATAGCACAGAAGATTGCTATTTTCTCTTGTTTGTCTCCAAGTTACCCCTGTTTATTCTCTAAAGAGAGATCCACCCTGGCCAGAGGACCTGTGCAGCACTGTTTGGGATGCCGTGGGGCTTAAGTAGTCTCTTGGGTTTATACTGGCTACCCAGGGATGAATTTCATCCTGACTCCATAGTTCTGCTGCCTCTGTCCTGTAATGTTTTAGCCACAGGCCAGAATTGGCTGCTGCTCCCTGGCCTCCTGGGAATCAGGGGCATCCATCGCTTGTGCCAGGGGAGCTGGAACAACGTGTGTAATGGGGGTGCTGAGGGCCATTGACCCAAACTGTAACCCCTGGATATGATGAAAACCGCTTCAAGCCAGGGGGTGTGGCTAGTTCCAGTACCTGTGGCCGGTGCATGCAGCCAAGCTGCCTGTAGCTATGGTTGGGCTAGCTGAAAACCCTGCCAAGGAGTTTGTTCCCTTCCCTCCACTGCCATTTCCTTGTGCGAATCCAGCCAGAGAGAGGGAATAATTCTAAATCCCATCCAGCCAGTCTTATGGCCGTGGGGGACTCCATGAGACACCTGTCCTGCCAGTGTCACTTAGGGTGCAGTATTCACCCTTAGGGTGCAGAGGGCTAGTACAAGGCCTAGGCACCACTGAAGTTCTGCCTTGTGCCTCGGCATTATGCTGCGGGGTGAATCTCACCGGAGGAGTCTTTTCAAGTCCACCTCCAGACCCACTGCAGTGCTGGCTATTTGCCGTCCCTAGGACAGGGAGTGGGGGGGGGTTAAAATGAGCAGCTCCTGCCGTCTCCAAAGGCAGGGCATAGCTAAGAGACACTGTGGGGTCTAGACCCCGCTCGGTGCCTCGCAGAGGGGTACGCACCGCTCCCCAGGCCCTTGCAGTGTGTGATGCTCCCGGCCGCTGAGCCCGCCTGCCTCCTTTGCTTTCAGGTGGAGATGGTGACAATCGCAGCTCAAGCAGGGTCCAGCCTGAATAACCTGGTCCTGAGGGCACAAGAACTGGTCCTACACTTGCATTCGCTCCAGGTGGATCGACAAGAGTTTGTGTGTTTGAAGTTCCTGATACTCTTCAGTCTCGGTAAGTGCCGCAGAAGGGGCTGAGTTCTGCGGGGGAGACGCTGGACTGCAAAGCGCTCTCCCGCACAAAGCCAGAAAAGGGACAGGCGGAGCGGCTGCTCTCTCGTGTCGCCCCGGTTGGTGGGAGCATGGAGAGTGGTTATTAGTGACTGTTGTTATTTACTCGTGGTACAGTTGCACCGAAAGACCCCAGCCACGACCGAGGCCGCATTGTGCCAAGCACGCTGTGACGAGATAGTAACAGACATCCCCTGCCCCAAAGAGCCAAGGAGGAGGGGGGGAAAGGGAGTATGGTTCTCCCCATTTCACAGGGGGAGCGAGGCACAGTGAGGCTGCGTGACTAGTATCATGTAGCTTGTATCCAGACAGAATGTGACTTGTTTTTAAGCTGACTGCACCTCTTCACGGTGTGTCCTGTGGAAGCCTTTCCTCCTCCGGGTAACCCCTCCAGAGATAAGGGGTTTACACCACAGCCCCATTGGTGCCTCCTTGTTAAAAATCCTCCCCGAACACCTCTCTGCTGTCTGGCGGACAGCGATCTCTCACTGTGGTGAGAAGGAGGCCAGGCTGCAAAGCACCAGGTGCAAAGTAACAGTTCTCTGCAGTGTGAAGGGGTGGCAGAGATTCAGGGGAGCTACAGAGAGATGTGCACAGGAGCAAAGCAGTCAGTGGGATATGGGATCCAATCTTCCCCTGGCAGAGGATCTCAGCTTGGTGAAACACATCCTCCAGGGTATGGCTGCACAGCACTGGGAGCACGTGTCTCAGTGCAGGTAGACAGACATGGGCTAGCTCCCCTTGTTAAAAATCATAGCACAGTGGCACGGGCACCGGCAGACTACAAGCCCACTGATCCCCTGGGTGCATACCTGGGTGGCCAGCCCAAGCCACTGCCCGTGCCACCTCGCCCACACGAGTGTTCGGCATGCTAGCTCGCGCAGTGCTAGCGTGCCTGTCACCCTGCACTGGGAAGTGCCCTCCCAGCTGCTGTGGAGATGACGTGGTGGGCTAGAGGGTCCCTACGCTGCTCACGCGTAGAGGAGTGCTCAGGCACCCTGCGCCAGGAGAAACACGCAGACAGGGCCCACTGCTCCTGTCAGAGCGGCATAGCTAGAGATTGGAGCCTGGTTTCTAGAGACAGGAACCCCCTCCACTCCTACTGACATGTGTCCTGGGATTCAGAGCTGCTTTGGGGTGAGCTGCTCTGAGCAATTCCCTGGCTCCTGCTCGCTTCTGTGTGTTCAGTGCAAGGTGCTGTTCAGAAACGTTTAAGTCCTGCTGACTGGCTGAGACCAGCTCTCCCCTGTGTCACCACCACAAGGGCTAAGACCTGCCAGGGTCTCTGCTGGGAGTTCCTGGAACAGCAGGTGCTAGAGCCTTTTGCACAGAGGCACTTGGCCTGCGTGGCCTGCCAGAGCCAGGGCTGTGCTGCCGGTATAAAGTGTCACTCAGGGTGTTACCCGACCACCACTGTGGCAGGGCACGAGGCACTCAGAGGTGGATAAGTGTGAGGCAGCCGGAGGTGATGGGGATTGGGCACTGAAGACATGGAATGAATACATGAAGCAGAGTTTGCCACAAGGGACGGGTGGTGCCATGCTGGAAGTCAAGAGAAGAGCCTTTATTTGAGGTGATCCTTAATGGCAGCCAGAGGTTTGCAGTGGATGGGCCTTCCCTGCAGTGCCGTATGCCATGAGAGCTTCTGCTCATGGCTCCAGCTCTCTCTGCGCAAAGAGCCATGGCTCTCCTGATGGCACGGGCCCCTGACGGGAGGCATAGGACCAAAGGTTCCCTAGGGCAGTGCTTCTCCCTGCTCAGTATTGCAGGCGGCTCTGCAGCTGGTGGTTTTCTGGGGCAGTAAAGACCAGAGGGAGCAGCACAGCTGATAGGTCTCGGAGTGTCCCCCTGCCCCGAAGGTTTGCTAGATGTCTAAGAACCTGCCGGGCACAGCCTGGCTGTGGGCACGTCCCCCCTGCGTTCTCTGAGTCGCCGAGCCCAATTCAAAGCCTCTCTGATGGGGTGGAAACTAAAGGGAAGCTTTCACCAGACCTGGTCAGAGCCGCACACCAAAATCGCTGTAACCTGCCATTATCTGTAAGTCTGTGGGAGGGGAGAGGTGATTACAGTGTAGAGTCTAAAGGCAGCGCCAGAGACAAACATGCTGAAAATAAACCTGCTGAGCTGGCAACAGCCAAAGCGCTAAAAGTGAATTAGGCAAAAACCTTTGTAAAATAGCTCATAATTTTATCAAGAACAAGGAGGAACACAAATCAAATGGTGACTCCTCACCTTTGCCCCCAGTCTCTCTCGGGGGATGCAGCACCTCTGCCTGAGGCCCCGGGGCTGCTTGCAGCATCGCGAGTTCCCAGAGGCTCATCCCACTTTGGTTTTTCCCAGGGGCTAGTGCTGTAGCAGGGCATCACTCCCCGGGGGAGGAGTGGCCACGCACAGCCTGGGCTGAACAGCAGCTGGTTAGATAGCAGCAGCAGCAAGAAATTCCACAGGCTCGGGGGCTGTAATGTGAGCGTATTAGGGATCCGGGACAGTCTCTGGCCAGTGCTCTGCCCCTCTCAGCACCTGGCATCCCTCCTCATTATGTTGGGTATTTATTTGTGTTGCGGTAGTGTCTAGACACCACAGCCAGGGCTCAGGGCTCTATCATGCAAGGAACTGTATACAGGCATGTACTACAAAGATGGCCCTTGCAGTATAAAAGGACAGGCAGCAGGTGGATGCAGCATAGAGTGAAAGCAAGCACCCGGTTACAATCCGCTGGGTATGCGCTGTGTGACAAGCAGCAGTCCCCATGCACCAGCTGCTGAACTATTGCAGGCAGCGCAGCAGAGGTGAACTCTAAGGGAGAAAATTGAGTGAGGACAATGAGAGGCGGCTTTGCAGACTGAAGTTATTCACAGCTCTCCCTCCCGGTCGGGGACCTCATCCTGCAAACACTTAGGCACGAGAGTAACTTTACTCATGGACGCGATCCCATAGATTTCCGTAGGGCTATTCACAGGAGTAAAGAATATTCACAAGCAGAAATGTTTGCAAGATTGGGTCCATGTACAGCAAAGCTGCTGAGTGAATTACACTGGGCCATGCCACAGCTACAGTTAGTTATTTTTAATGTGGCATCTGGTACAAATACATTGCATGAGGTGAGCCCTCCAGAGAGCACTGGGGTGAAAAGGGGGTGCATTAGACAATCTGATTTCAATAGTGCCTGTCGAGGCTCAGAGCCCCATCATGGGAGGTGCTGTACAGACACGTAACAGAAAGCTTAGCAGTCTAGATGACCAGATAATATACTGACATCCCTCCACCTCCCTGGGCTTGCAGCTCAACAGAGAATTTTTTAAAGCAAGAATATTTTTATTTTCATGAGCTCATTTCCCAGAACGTCCTTTTCTCCCCCTGAGCCCCAGAAAACAGTGGTCCTGGCGAGAGGCAAGTGGTGGGTGAGATCCCACCTTGGTCAGCATGCAGGGGCCAGTGCAGGCTAGTTCCCAATCCAGCATAAAATGGGGCCTGTTTTGGGCAGTGAAAAACCGGCTGATAGGGCCTTTACAAAACAGCCGTGTTGACAGAGCCTCGCGCAGGGACTGGCCCTATCTAGCTGCATTTGCGTCAGAGGAATGCAGGGCAGGGAAGCGCAGATTTCTCATGATAGAGCCACCGTCTCGGAGTCTGTGGTCAGAGTAACTCAGGCTGATTCACATATTTCCGTCTCACCTAGACACAATATCCGCAGCAGGCACTGGCGGGGAGAGCTGGCCCTCCTGCCTGGCTCGGCACGTTTCTGGGGGCCTTGCCACAGCCTTTGCCAGCCCCTTTGGCTTGTACATTGGCCTCCCCTCCCCTCTCGAAAGCCCCACCCCTTGCCGCAGTTACCATAGCAACACGCAGCTACAGGAACGGATCCTGCTGCAGGTGCAGGCGTCTAATGCTCGCCTGGCTATCGTCCCGTCAGGCCGAGCACCCGTCAGGCCGAGCACCTCGCCTGGCTATCGTCCCGTCAGGCCGAGCACCCGTCAGGCCGAGCACCTCGCCTGGCTATCGTCCCGTCAGGCCGAGCACCTCGCCTGGCTATCGTCCCGTCAGGCCGAGCACCCGTCAGGCCGAGCACCTCGCCTGGCTATCGTCCCGTCAGGCTGAGCACCTCGCCTGGCTATCGTCCCGTCAGGCCGAGCACCTCGCCTGGCTATCGTCCCGTCAGGCTGAGCACCTCGCCTGGCTATCGTCCCGTCGCCGCCAGGCCGAGCGCCCGCCTGAGCTGCCTCGTCCCCCTGGCAGGGGCCAGCGGCGTTTCTCTCTCATGCGCCTTTTGGAAGTGGAGTTGGGGGTGGGTGGGCGGCTCTGGGGACTGACAGCCTCTGTTTAGCCACCAAACAGGTACAGCCTGGGCATCTGCTGGGCAAGCATCCTCCCAGTGCGCCTGGAGGCCCTGCCTGGGTGAAGTGCCATGGGCACTGCCAAGCTTCTGCGTAGCTCTGTCAGAGCCAGTGTCATCCCTGTGGGTTTGAGTTAGCTCATCAGCACCTTTCCCTCCTCCCCAGCCTTCCCCCCACTCCATCCATTCCTCAGCTCCGAGTAACCTTCCACTCTCCCCCGGCCTGCGGGAAGGCCGATACGGATCCTTACCCCCGGGTTATGGACGGGGGAAGTGACTTGCTCAGACTCACAGCTGGCTGCAGAGCTCGCAGAGCTCACCTCAGCCCAGTACCTCACGTTCCCTCTCGCCTTAGAAACACGGGTCTCGTTGTTGTTCATTGTACAGCCCCCAAAGGTGTGCCAGGGCCGGGGGGGTGGGGGTGAGGGGGAGGCGGTCAGTCTGAGGCACCTTCAAAGGATCCTGTTTTTCAGAGGGCAAGTGCTCAGCACTTCCTGAGAATCAGGCCCATTTAAGGTGCCTCAGATTGTCAGCCCAAGATTGCTCACTTTGGCAAACTGAGCCAATCTCTCCTGCCACTTCCCTGTGAGGCGTCACGGTGGGAGGGGAGAATAACAAGCTATGTGGTGTAGTAAAGTTGTGTGCCTTATATTACAAAGGCAATGGGCTCAAATGCTGTGAGGTTATTGCTCTTAGAAATGGGTCTCACCTTTGATTCCCTCACTGTCAAATGGATCACTAACTTCTCGGCACTTTGTGAGCTTTAATGAGCACAAATATTCTCCATTGAATGAAAATATTTACCGGTACATGCTTGTTGTTCCGGGAACAAATCAAGAGGTAGATACAGTCCAAGGGGTATATTCTGTGCACATTTAATGCATAGAACCAGCATTGCCAACGCTCCTGTTTTTATCACAAGTCTCACAATAGCTGGGATTTTCTTAAAACTCCAGCTCAGGGAGTCAAGTGATTGATTATGTGAGCATCAGAGTTGTGAGCCCTCAGAGTTGTGGAGAGGAGCTTGAAATCATGACCTGTGTGCACCTTAAAAGCTCTAAAGCCAGAAAGTAAATAAGAAGAACCCCACATTTATTATTTTTTTACATAATCATGATTTTGAAGCTAATCTCCTGACTTTGGGGTGGTCCAGTCATGATTTTTGCACACTTAGGATTGGCAATATTGGAACGTCTCATGGCAGAAGATGTGCATTGTACACCTTTAATTATCATGACACCGTTGCATGCTGCGTTGGTCTATTGTGGAGTTAGGCTCCCACCGCCAATGCTGTTTCCTAACTGTCTCTCAGGCCCTTTTGGAAATCACAGCCAGAGCCATGTTTTGCTGATGACCAAGAGTACGTGGTTATGCTCCTGGCACATTCAGGGCTTAATACCATAAGAATTTCTCCAGCTGTGAATTTAACACTAGCAAATTCCCATGTCTGCAAAATATCCAGTGTGCAGCTTTATGGCACACAATGACTGAGGTCTGATCCAGTTAGGGACTCTACCTGTGCTTATTTAAAAGATCTATTCACTTTTCCCATCAGCTAATTCTGCTCTGAGAGAGAAGTGTTAGAGTATGATCCACAGTATTTCACAAAACCCCGTTTCATCTGCATTCAGAGACCATAGGCTTAATTTTGCCTGTGCAATGCCACAGGTGGGGAGTTGGCATGGATGTAGCTGATGGCAAAATTTGCTCTAATAGCTTTGGCAGAAGAAAAGCAACTTTAGAGATCAGTGAGCAGAGTAAACGGTTACATTAGAATGATATAAGTAGGGCTAATTTGTACCACTCCTAAATTCTGGCCTGGTACATGGGGGTTTATGAACCCTAATAGCAATTAGGTATTAGATAGGATTATTTTTTAACAGATGTGCTCTAGGATATATCTCGATTAACTGGGCTGCTCAGCAGGCCACCCCTATTCAAACCTGGCTGATTTATACTGATTTCTGTATCTCCCATCTTTGTGTGACTGGGCTCTGCTTGGAAATGCTGGTGATCAGACACATATTCAGTCCCTGATCCTGCAGTGGGCTCCAGGAATGAGGTGGTTTCCCTGCCTTCAGGGTGGCTGTGTGTGATCGAGGCTTAGCCCAAAGTTGATGAGAAGGAGCCGCTCCCGGCACCCGAAAGCACGTCTATAATCTTCTATGTCAGTTGTTTCCTTTTGAAAAAGCTGTTTTAAAGTACAAGAAAATTAAATATGATAATCTGCTGTTTAAACAGTGATAAGGCTGTGACACAAACAGAGCCCAGATTGGACAATAAACGGGCTGGTGGCTTGAGATGGCAGAGCCGATCTAAGGAGGGATGGGAGTTTGGGGGAGACCCTAGCCCCTTTCCCCTCCCTCAGTGGGAGCAGATGTAGTGGTGGAGTATCCCGGGGTCCTGCTCTCCACACTGGCTGTGGCCATAATAGGAATCCTATAGTAGCATCCTCAGTCATTGTAGGAGGGCAACAGTCCCTTGCAGGGCTGGAGGCCATTACTAGAGAAGGCTGCAGTGTTTTATTAGGGTGAGGTGCTTTGCCAGCCCAAGCCAGTGTCAACAAACCAATCCATGTCAGGATCCTCAGAGGAAACATTCCCAGACTGGTGCCACTGCTCCTCGTTTGGGACATGGGAGGCACTGGAACAGCAGCCTCAGCTTGGCTGATTCCTTTCCTGCATGGGCATTTCTGTTGAGCTCCCATTGCCTTTCCTGTGGCTGAAACGTCAGTGGTGGCTCTGAAGGTGATAAGCCCCAGCTTCAAGGTGGCTGCGGTTTAAAATCCTGTCTCCAATGCATGCTTAGAGCAAACAGTAATGATGCCTTCCCAGAAGTGATGGGAACATACCTGTATTGCTGTGCATTGTGCTAAGTATATTACATTCTTCTTCTTCTTTCTTTCTCTGTGGCTTTCTAGGAAGGATGTGCAACAACATGCTGTCTTTTCCTATGTCTCATTTTGCCCCAAATCCAACTTTTTCTTTCCATAATGCAAAGTTCACTTGGAACAATAAGAACATAAAAATGGCCAGACTGGGTCAGACCAATGGTCCATCCAGCCCAGTAGCCTGTCTCTGACAGTGGCCAGTTCCAGGTGCCCCAGAGGGAATGAACAAAACAGGGCAATTATTAAGTGACCCATCTCTTGTTGTCCAGTCTTAGCTTCTGGCAGTCAGAGGTCTAGGAACACCAGAGCCTGGGGATGGGTTCCTGACCATCCTGGCTAATAGCCATAGATGGATCTATCCTCCAGGAACTTATCTAATTTTTTTTTGAACCTATAGTTTTGCCCTTCACAACATCCCTGGCAACAAGTTCCACAGGTTCACTGTACATTGTGTGAAGAAGTGTTTCCTTTTGTCTTTTTTTAAACCTGCTGCCTATTCATGTCATTGGGTGACCCCTAGTTCTTGTGTTATGGGAAGGGGTAAACAACACTTCCCTATTCACTTTCTCCACACCAGTCATGAGTTTATAGCCTTCTATCATATCCCCCTTAGTCATCTCTTTTCTGAAGTGAACAGTCCCACTCCTTTTAATCTCTTCTCATTCGGACGCTGTTCCATACCCTTAATAATTGTTGTTGTCCTTCTCTGCACCTTTTCCAATTCTAATATATCTCTTTTGAGATGGGGTGGTCAGAACTGCCCGCAGTATTCAAGGTGTGGGCGTACTGTGGATTTATACAGTGGCATTATGATATTTTCTTGTTTATTATCTGTCCCTTTCCTACTGATTCCCAGCATTCTGTTCGCTTTTTTGACTGCTGCTGCACATTGAGCCGATGTTTTCAGAGAACTGTGCACGATGACTCCAAGATCTCTTTCTTGAGTGGTAACAGCTAATTTAGACCCCATCATTTTGTGTGTATAATTTGCCCTTCGCAGGCTCAGCTGTAGCGAACAGGATTGCATATTACGTGTAGGATGTAATTGCCTTTAACAAGAGAATTTCCACATTTACCACTCTGCCACAGCACAATCAAAGCCAACGCCACAGACACAAGAGGCTGCCATTTGAGTTCTAAATAGATTTCTCTCCTGAGCAGGTAAAGAGGTTTAATTAAAATTAGGGCTTCTCAAAATAGCAATATTTATGAGGACAGCACAGGTTAGCTTTGTTCTACAGAAGGGCTTAATAGAGCCTTAATGGATTGACCTATCATTCGATTTCATGACTTATATTCATGAAGCAGCTCCTCTTGGGGAGGGGAGGAAGAGAGGCTTTTATAGCCCACATTCCCTTAAGCGTTTGCAATTTATCAGCAGCTTCTCCCAAACAAAAGGAGCCGTGAATAGGAAGAACACTTGAGGGCATAGAAATAATCCCAGGCATAGCTGTATGTGTGATGGGCTGCTTTGTCACAGGACAGAGTCTTTGCAACTGCTGCAGTGTCTCTAAATGAAGTGAGTCAATGTTATTTGGACAACATTCTTTATTCATTGCAGGAATGAAAAGATTATTCAAATATTCAATTAACCAGTGAATAGGGTCTTTCTGAGAACCAGGTGAGTTCATCAAGTAGAACTAGCTATTGTTGAGCCAACTCAGGGTATAGATTTGACATTTATCAATATAACTTCTTTTTTTTTAAATGACACTCACAATAACCTTATGCAGATAAAGAGATTTCATAACAACATGCTCTAATATAACAGAGACAGGCGCGTTAAGAACAAATGTGCCACAGGAGGGAAAAGGAAATTCTGATCTGATAAAGTGTGTGTTATACAGAATCTCAGATACTTTGTGACTATATGACACAGTACAAAGCAACAGTGAGATGGGAAGGGCCCATTAGATCATTGCCTTGTCCAGCCCTCTGCCAGTTCAGGATTGTTCCCTATGGCATATTCTTATGGGCTTTATTCATCTGACTTGAGCAGTGGGGCTTCCGCCACTTCCCTTGTAAGACTGCTCCACAGCTGGATAGGCCTACATGATAGATATTTACCGAAAAAGCTTGCAACTCCTTTCAGTTTAGGCCCCAGTTCAACAAAGCACTTAAACACCTGCTTACCTTGAAGCCTAATGGCACTTAAGCACATGCTTGGCGGCATTGATGAACTGGGGCCAAATTTCAGTTATATGCTGATTCCGATTTCCCTTTCCAGCCCATGTAGAGGTATTTATTAAAATTAAAAGATTCTGGAAGGGCAGTGGGCACTGTAGCCATTGCGAGGCAGAGCCGATTGTGTCACTGTGCTTTGCTAGGGCCCTTCAGCCAGTTTTCATTCCATGCAACTGCTCACATCAAAACCAGCTGAAAACATCTGTGCAGTAATAATGTGTGAGACTCTGTATCGAGTGCTTGCTACAGTCCAGCTACATTGTATCTGCTGCATTCCTTTCCATCATGGAGGGGCCAGTCCTGTAGACCCTCACTCAAATAGACATTTACACAAGTAGTACCATTGGTTTGCTAAGCCTGATTCTCCATCAGTTCCAGCGATGGTATCCAATTTTTGAGTTCATTCGCCAAAAGCCTTGGGGTGCTTATCCTACTGGCCTGCTGATCTGTATATATTTAACTTTTCCAAGTACTCTATGACCTGCCTCTTATCAACCCGTCTCCATTGTCTATTCCAGACTTTGTTTTATTTTGCTTGTTGGAGACAGATTCCAGGAAGAAGTTCAGTAGCTCATCCATCTCAGAACCACATACTTGTTGATTGTGTTTCTCTCCCCACATACCAAGAGACTTCCTTTGCCATCACTGCTTCTCATCTGAATAATATATTTTTAAAAGTCTTTAATCCATTTGGGTAGAACATTAACTCATTCTACTTTTCTGCGGCTCTAAAGCCAAATTCAGTCTTGGTGTAAAAAACGTCTGCAGTTAACAGAATTTTCATAGAATATCAGGGTTGGAAGGGACCTCAGGAGATCATCTAGTCCAACCCCCTGCTGGAATTTGTACCCTAATCTTTTCCCAGTAAATCACTGTGTATTCTTGCTCAGTCCTTTCCCTGGGCAATTTCCATTACAGATTCCTTTGTATTACAGACGTTTGAGGCAGTCTCTCATGAAGGCATTTCCAGGGAACTGCTGAGTCTTATTAGACTAAGATCTAATAGTGTCTATAATGGGTAGAAGGAAACCTCTGGGCCTGAACAATCCAAACTGCCATGCTTCAAATCTGTACCCAATTCTGACTCTTCACAATATTCAGCTTCGAGAAGTTTGAGCTGCTGTCTCTCATCTGAACTTGAACCTAAAGGGGCTGGTTGCGGAGCCCCCTCTCATGCACACAGACGTAAAAGATTTGCTATCAGACATCATGGTAATTGTTGCTGCAGCTCCACCAAGTACAGGCAATCCTGTTAACTCCATTAGCCCAAATGTTTTCAGTGAGGATGTCTATAGCAGGCTCTCATGTAAGTGGCCTCTGAGGTATGATCATTGTGTACTTCTGTAATGGCCTAATAACATGGAGTATGTATAGTGCCATTTTACCAAAGCCTTTGTTAAATCCACACATCACCCAGATTTCAACGTGTTAGATTTAAAAAATGAAATTAAGTAGCCGAACAAAAATGGAAAACTCAAGTCTTTTGTATTTTCAAGTGCCAGACTAGCATCCTGCTACCCATTGGGAAGAGTTGTAGTAAAACCCCTTAAAGGCAGACCTGGACTGGCCAGAAAGACTAAGGCCATGTCTACACTACCACTTGTGTTGGCAAAACTTATGTCGCTCAGGGGGTGTGGGAAAAAAAGGTGGTGGTGTGGCCAGCGCTGTCAGTGAGAGAGCTTCTCCCGCCAGCATAGCTACTGCTGCTCGTGGAGGTGGTTTTATGACGTCGACGGGAGAGCTCTCTCCCATCGGCATAGAGTGGCTACACGATCGATCTTACAGCAGTGCAGCTGCATCGGTACAGCCGTGCCATTGTAAGCTCACTAGTGCAGACATGGCCTTGGTGTAAGAGCGAGCGAACAAGAGAAATGAACTGCAAATATAGATTAGCTCAATGAAGCCAAACCCTCCCTTGGGATCTGACTAGAACACAATTAAGTGCTGACATTTGGATAACTCACCCTGATTTTTGTCAAATTGCCACTTAATATTGATTGGTGGCCAGGCTCTGGGTCTAGCTCACCTGAAAGGTGGTACCTCCATCAGAACACATCCCACTGGAGCACTGGGCTCAGCATAGTCCTGGAGGGAGAGGTGCCTCCTAGCAGTGAGCAGGATTGACCCTGCTTGGCTTATGAGGTGACAGTCCAAGATAGCATAGCTGCAGATCATGGAAGTGAGATGGGTCTCTGTGGCTGCTGGGAAATACCTGACTGAAGAGTGGCTTGATATGGAAAATAAGATTACCGTCAGGCATGAGCCCCATTAGGGCTTTCTTTGCAGAGGGACAGACTAAAGCCAGGGTGTGTGTTTGTGTTTTCTTCGCTCACAAACAGAAGAAAATGCTTTTAAGTGATTTTTTTATCATGATCTTTTATCAGGGCAGCATCCTGGTCTGATTGATTTAAACCCCACGGCAAGGTTTGTAGATTATAAGGATAAACTGTGGATGCTTATGTGGCTCAGTGTGCTAGGAGCTGTGTCTCTCAGTAGCTAGGTGGTGGCTCCGCACCAGAGAGCTTTCTGCCTTGCATTTCAGTAAGGCCAGTTCCAGGCAACAACAGTGTTACCGGAGAATTGTTTAGACACTTGCGAGGCATAAAGGCTCAGGGTTACTATGTTTGCTGAGCTCTGTTGCCACATTGAAAACCCCAGGTTTATCAGGGAATTAAGCCAGTCTTTTCATAGCCATTCAGAAATGGATGAGCTCTAAGGCCAAAGGCCTATAAGATTTTCTTTGACTGTCTGAGATGGAAGTGGCCACAGCAGCCATTAAAAATTCATCAGCTCTAGAATCTGCAGACTTCCTGAACTGGCAGCTGTTTAGCTGCCTGGATTCTGGCTGTATCCCGATGGCTCTGCAGTATTCTCCATGGTGCTGCTAATATGCATGAGGGATGAAAAGGTCCATAAGGTCCTCTAGTTCATCTGTCTTCTGCTCCTCTTTTTTATAACAAGGGGCAGATTTCCTGAGCAGGTTTTCCCCACCCCTTATATGGTATAAGAACAATTCCATGGATCTCAGAAACCCCCCACCCACACACACACACTGACCCCCCTGTTAAGCTGAATGTTTTCACCTCCAGTTGCTCTTCTTCCCAGTGCTTTGTATTCGGCTGGATAGTCCTGCTATGACTTGCCCATTTTCATGGTTTGGTGCCTTCATCCCCTTGCTGCAGATGCTCATTTCTCTCGGGGGCTGATTGATTAAGTGAACACTAAAACCCACCCCAAGGCTGGTCCTATGTGGCCTTGCTAGTTCCCTCCCTCCAGCCCAAAGCGCTTCCCTCTCACAAACAGCCTCTTTCCTCAAGATCCAAGCCGGTTCCTAATGCACTCTCACGAGTCAAGCAGAACAGGTGAAAAAGCATAACAAGTTTTTTTCACACTTTTTCTTAGAGAAAACTCTTTGATGAACATTTACTGCCCAGCATTCTTCCCAAGTGTGTGGCCAACATGCTTCACCACCTTACTAGGGCCTGTGGGATTGTCCACAAGAAATGCTCCCCAAAACTCCTTCTCCCCACCCTCACCCCCACCCCCTGGTACTGTCAGGATTTGATGGGAACTTGGCAATGGAGCAGGGCTTCATTTCTCACTTGCTGGGAGATCAGTGTTTGGAATTCTCTGTCTCAAAAGTGCTAGTAGATTCAATCAGCTTCAAGGATTGTTTGGCCAGCAATGGCCTCTCAGTAGAGTACTCACACACGTAAGAACTGGCTCGCATGCTCAGCATTAAATTCGTTGCTGAATGGGGCGGGGGTTGTCGAGTTTTCCGTCCTCCCTGTGGCATACTAGATGGATTTAATCTTTCTTTAGCGCACCCAGCAGGGATCAGAGGAGGGTGTGTCTCACAGTCAGTGCCCTACCATTGCAGTGGTGGTGATACAGGTGGAAGCAGAAGGGTGTAAGTGTGGCTGTTCTTTAGTCTTTCCTGTCTCCTCCCAGGATCCCGTTGCCCCTTAATGCTATGCTTTTCCATACGCAAAGAGCAGCCACCTTCTTCTAGACTTAATCGCTTTTACTGGTGAGTCAGAAAAACAACAATAGGAAAGTCCCTGCAGAAGAGCACAAGGTGTGGGCATCTCCACTGTAATGCATGCAGCCACCCTGGGAATGGAAGACCTGCTGTCTGGAGCAGCAGTGCAGAGTTCTTAGAGACCAATGTCTAGGTGCATTGTGGGTCCATAATGTGTGCTGATGGAAGTGTGACACAGGGCTGCGCTTTGTGCCATTTCACGAGACGCTGCCTTTTGTTTTCCTGTTGCAGATATGAAATATTTGGAAAACCACAGCCTGGCGAAGGATGCTCAGGAGAAAGCCAACGCAGCTCTGCTGGAGTACACCGTCTGCCACTACCCTCACTCCGCGGACAAGTTTCGTCAGCTCCTGCTGCGGCTGGCTGAGATCCGCTCCCTCAGCATGCAGGCCGAGGAGTACCTCTACCACAAGCACCTGAGCGGGGAGGTGCCTTGCAACAACCTGCTCATTGAAATGCTGCACGCCAAGCGGACTTGAGTGTGGCTCGTCCCGACAAGAGACTCGTAACAGAGCTTCTCAGAGACGTTCCCTGCTGGGCGCGTGCAGGAGAGGCAGAAGGAAGCTGGGGGGCTGGCCTAGCAGCACTGCTGTCCATCGCCGCCTCGCCCGGTGATTATATTTAACCAGTACTATTGGAAGGGTTCAGATGATTTATTTTAATATACAGTAACTATGGTTTAACAGCACTAAGACGCATATGTTCCAGTCTGGGTGGACTGCCCTTCCGGGAGCATAGCCTGGCCTACACTTGGCTTTCCCTTTCTACATAGCATCTCTTTGGCTTAACACAAATTCCGGGGTGTGGAGGATTAAACCTTAGAAATGGCTTTTCTCTTATTTATGTTCATTTTGACTCATTTTGACTCAGCAGCTGTCTGCCCTAACCCTGCCCCTTCACCTTCTGCCCACAAACATCTCAGGACCCCACTTGCAAAGGGTGGGAGAGAGAGGTAAAAAGGTACCTTGCTGGTTTTACCCCTCCGACAGGCCAGGGCTTCTCCAGATGATGCTCTGTGGTTGTCGCCACCTCCCTGGGGGTGAAACACTTTGTGGAGCTAGCAATGGGGCTGCAGGGATTGGCCAAGGAGACTGCCTTGTGGGATAGTTTGCAGAATGGAGATGCTAGAGACCCCTGGAATGGACATAGTACTGGGGAAAATGCAACCACCTACATGTTCCTGAATCCAGCCATTAGATCCAGGGAGGAGAAATGATCATATCACCATCCTGCTCCTGCCCTGTGACCCAGGGGAGCCTGGGGTTGTGTGCCCCAGAGCCCAGGAAAGCCATGAGAGTCCCCTTTTGGGTCAGGAGACAGTGCTTGAGATGGGATCACTGTGTCACCACAGCCAGAGCGTAGCTGCAGCAACAGGCCTGCTGACCAGCGCTGGGGGCCTTAGCAGAGTGTTGGTCACATTCTGACTGGGGAATCTCTTTGTCCTCTCAGGTCAATATTACAGCACAGCCCCATAGTGTCCAAGTGCTGAGTCAGCCAGTCATTCAGCCCTGCGTCTCCTAGCCTGTGTCCTGCAGCCCCTCTGGCCTGGAAGCTGCTGGCGGGCTGGCCAGGCCAGTGTGCCCCTAGGACGGGATTGTCCGGGCTGATGGACTCCTGCCGTTACATGACTCGGGAGGCTGTTACAGGAAGGAACTGGGAACTGGACAGTAGAGAGCCACCCCCTTCCCCACGAGCTGCCCTCATCTGGGGACCCCACTCCCCGTGGGGTAAAGCGCAGGTGCAGACTGCAGACTCCACCCTCAGTCCAAGCAGGGTGGAGAGCAGGGTTGTTGGGACAAATTCCTCCCTGGTGTAACTGCACCGGGCTGTCACTGAGCTGAACATGGCTGGTTGTATGTGCAGGGGTGGGTGGCAAAGGCTCCTTTTCTGACTAAGCAGCTTCCTGACTGGCTAAAGTGCTGTTTATTCACGTTTTGTGGCTGTGTAACAGGGAGGGCCAGCACTCACCCCGCCCCCATCCCCAGGCCAGCACAGCAGCGATTACAAGCTCTGCCTCATCCTGCTAATGAGTGTCCAGGAGGCTGCCTGCAGCAGGTGGGGAGCAGGGCACCAGGGAAGGGGTGTCATCCTGGAGTTTCAAACTGTGCTTTATGTCTGCAGTGCTCAGCCCTTAGCCGCAGGTAGGCCCCTGCACGCTGACCTGCTACGCCCAGGCATGCCAGTGACCATCCAGCGCAGTGCCAGTCACACCATGGAGTGGGGAGCAGAGGCTGGCCCTGACGCTGACGTTTCAGCACAGAAGCTCGTGACTCCATCGAGCTCTGGCCCCATCTCTTGGCTCAGCCTCTGTCTCCAGGAAGGTTTTCTCCCGCCTCCAGACCTGTCTCACTCTCTTTGGAAGGTTTCCAGCTGCAGTTTCCCTTGCTGTTCTGCATCACAACATTCCCTGTTCAGCAGTCAGGTGCTTTCTCACCCTGGGGCCAGACCCTCTTGTTTCTTAAGGCAGCTTTCCTAGCCAGCAGGACTGCAGTTAATGACTTACTGAACGATTCTGTGTCTAACAGGAAGGCGGGTGACCCCTGGCCCTCATCTCATAGCAGCTTGTTCCGCTAGCACCCCGGAATGTCCCCTTTCAGCCATTCATTGCTGGTAGTGCTACGACTGGCCCAGCAGCCGAGTGTTTTTGAAATCTAGGGAACAAAGCAATTGGGGAATGCAGTCGCCCAGTCGGAGAGTCAATCGAGAAGCACAGTCTCCTGAACCCATGTACTGGATTTCTCCATATAATGCCTGGGATGTGTGAGATGGCAGAATTAGCAGGAATGAACAGGGCTGAGATGCGTCACAGGAAATGGAGTAGGGGGAAAGATGTAACCATCAAAGGACTTTTTTTCTCACCATATCTCACCGCGACAGCTCACCAGCTGCTCTGTGGGTACTCTCGGGAATGCTTCCCATGGGATGGGTCTGGGGACCCTTTGGCTGTAGCCAAATACAGCAACTCATCTGAGCACTTTGTTAGCGGAGTCAGTCCTGTTTGACCATTTTCTCTGTTTGGTCTATTCTATTCAGGTTCTTTTACACTGTGCCCATCTGCACCATATTGTAGCCTTTCCACTGCGCCTCTCCTGGCTCACTCATGTTTTTATTTAGTGGACACTGAAGTCAAAGCTAAGCATGTGACCCTGCTGGAGGACTCTAGGACCAGGTGGCACAAAGACCCGGTCCAGGGGTTCTGCAGCTGGGTAATGAAATGGCAACAGCACTTCTGCACGTCGTGCTGTTCAAGTCATTGCAGGGTGTCTAGCCTCCAGAGAGAAGCTGAGCAGAAAGGGATGTCTTTCTGCTCGCTGGTTCTGCTGTGTGCGCAGCTGAATTAGAGGCCATAGTGCAAATGTTCCACAGGTACCTCGCATGCCGGCCATGTGCATAAAGGCTGCCCTGGGGTTCCTGAGCTGGTGAGTAGGGTTTCTACACCACGCCCCATTTGCCTGCTTCCTCTGGCTGGGAGTAATTAGACCCGCGCCATAACCTACAGCACAACGGTGAGACGGCTCAGCTCCACTGCTGGGTAAGATTCACCCTGGCCACCCAGCAGTGTGTTGCTTCAAGCCACGGTGTGAGCATCTGTCTGATGGCAGCATGTTCCCGTGTCAGTTAATAGAGCTTTCCCACCCGGGGAAGTGAGACCTGCTGACGCTACAAGCCAGCGAGCCCCTTTGACCTTGGGTGCAGCAACCTCCCCCCGTTAGTTAGCAGTGCAAGGTAAAACCAGAAGGTGCTTTATTCTTGCTGCCAGGTTGGTTACTTCAGCTCGACTGTCCTTTTCTATTCCCCGAGCACTGGCCCTTCCCCAGGCTCCAGCACAGGCCAGGCTTAAATGACACTGCTGTGTGCTCCCTGGCAACACAGGTCATATTATTGGCGAATACCGGCCCTTTGTAACAGGTGGGTTCCGATATATTTTCCATTCCAGGTGCTTGTTTCTTGTTTAGAGTGGACTTTTGTACCCAGAGAAATGTGGCTTCTGAAGTTTGGCGCTTTGCAGGCCTTGTGCGCTGCTGCTGCTGCGTACCTTCTTGGCAGACTTTTGTGACTATAAGCAGCTCATTTTCTGGAAGCTTATTAGATGCAGATGAGCATGTTTGTTTCTGCATTTCGACATGTTAATGCATTTTCCTTTCCATGTCTGTGGTTCAGTTTCACTTTGTACTTTGTGGATTTAAAGAGCTGGGGAATATGGTTTGGGCGTTAAAAGATGTTTTATTTTCAGAAAATGAGAAGTGTCCTTAAGTGTCTCTCTCCCCTCCTTCACCCTCTCCATTCCGTCTATGGCAGGAGATTGTTAGCAATGTTCTTGTCAGGATCAAACCACTGTAATAAATTTTGCAATTCACTTAAAAATACAGGTTCTGTGGGTTTTTTTTAAATGTATTTCTAACTCCTGTTTGCTGGGTTGCTGTTGCTGTCACATCTTGTTCCATTACTGCTTTCTGCAGCGGAGCAAAGAACTTTCTTGGGTTTCAACTCCATGCAAACTGAAGGGCAGTGAGCACGTTAAACAGTGCTCAACCCTGATGCTACCTGCCTGGGGTTCCTCTGCAGTGTACCTTAGCTGGAAAAATAAATTAGAGCTGAGGGTTGAATTGGGTCCAAGGAGCCACACAGGCCCTGGCTCTCAGTTTGCCTGAACCTTGGGGCTTCACTCAGCACTGGGATTATCCGGGTACCAGCTGAACGAATTAGGTAATAATGCCTCTATGGGCCTGATTCAGGAATGCAACTAAGCACATGCTTAAAGCCCTGCGTTGCTGAGTGGGGGGTGGGGCAAAGCCCATGCTTAACGTGCCTTGCTGAATCAGGCCCATAAAACACAGTGTAGTTCCCCTCTGTACCATAGTCTGCTGGGAAGGAGGTGGCCATTAGCTGGAAAGGCCTGCGTCGGTAACGCTCAGTGTAACCTCTGTGTAGGGCAAGTTTTTGGTTACTTTGCCAGGGGTCTGAAAAGCGGGGCCCATGGCTCAGCTGGCCTTTGAGACGGGATATTCGGCCCGCTCCAGCGCTGACTCGACGGCCTCGTTACAGCTCCATTCAGTGCGTGGCAATGTCTAGCGGTGATTAACTGTGTTACTGAGCAGAGACTAAATAGCTTCAGCAAACAACTGTCCAGCTGGGGGCTGGCGTAGCACATGAGCCCGCACGTAACAGCCACTGCGGGGGCTGGATGGGACCGAAGTGTCCCGTCTAGTTGGCTGTTGGACATGCAAACTGGGCCAGGTCCACAGGTGTCAGCCACAGCCTGGCGGCAGCTTTGCCTTGCCGGTAACGCTAGCGTGGGCTGAATGCCGGCCGAGCCTGTTGTTAACCCATGACACAGTAACATGCAGTAGTGACTCTTTATGAGGCTAAACAATGACAAACCACAGAGCCTGGTGTCTTTAAAATCAGCCTTTACTCAGCCCTAATACTCAGCAAAACTGATACCGAGCGCACGTGTGCTCTACGCCTAGCACATAGGAGCAGCAACCCTCTGCTGCAAAGCCCAGCGAGAGCGGGATAACACCCCCGCTGCCTCTGAGCAGTGCTACACTAGACAGCCATTACGGCCCTTTAGGGCAGGAATGAGGATAGTTCAGTAATTTAGCATGCAGGGCGATTAAAATTAGCTGGTTTAAAAATGACCCCCTCCACCCCCCCCAAACAAACAAAAAAAACCCCACCCCAGCTACAGTCTGTCTCAGCGTGCCTGTTTCCCAGGCACCCCGCGTCTAGCCCTTGCAGGGGGGTGATGGAAACACTACAGGTGCCTCGCCGTGCACCAGCCTCCTTTGCTGAAGGCAGTGGCGGGCAGCCATATGGTCCTTTACAATGCAGCACTTGGGCTGGTCTGGCTGTGCACACCCCTTGCACGGCCCAGTCTGCAGTTCATGGTGTTGGCCGCTCATGGATGCCAGCCATGCAAAGAGACAAAGCACGTGCAGGTTTGGGTGGTGGTTGTTCCTCTACAAGCCCCTGGCTTTTAGCCTGGCAGAGCAGGAAAAGACCCTGCTGGGCTCCAACAGCCTCCACACCTCTGAGCCCAGGCACGCGGGTGTCTTGGCAAACACAGGCACCTGCTCGCCACTAACCGGGGTGGGGAGGGGTGGTACTTAGGCCTGTGCCCCCACACACCTGGCAGCTTTCTGCTCAGGCTGGTGGCGGCTGGCAGGCGAGGTCTAGCCGCTGAGGCGCTAAGCACACTGTCATGTAGGAATGTTAGGAAGGGGAAGGCAGAGGTGGGGGGGGGCACATAAAGCCCCCTGCAATTAGAGCGAAATAGGGGCTGTCTCAGGGAGACCCCACAAGGCGTCAATGCTGCTGTTTGGTTGGGCCACGCATCGGTGAGCTAAGTGACGCCAGCCAAGTGGCAGCCTTCTAGCCATGGGCTGCCCTAGCAAACCAACCTGGGGACCGTCCAGCAATTCAGGCCTGCACTATTCCAGCCCATCGACTGCAGTACCCTTACTGCGTTCCTGACTCATGGGCTGGAGAAACAGTGCTGAGCTGGTGGGCTGGCGCGGCCCTGAGAGGTGTGGGCAATACAGTCCCTTCATAGCCGGTAAGGCCAGCGGGGCCCACGTTTGACCTTCTGCAAGGCACAGGCCAGAGACTCTCACAAAGCGATTCCTGCAGCAAGCCCAGAACGTCTGGTTGAGCAGCAGCGTCACTAATAAAAAGCCGGCTAATGCGAGACTAATGCACAAGCATTGCAGTTAAGGGGAGGGAAAGTTTTATTGTGTGTACAGAACACGAGGGGGCTCGTGCATTGCAAGGGCTACTTTGTGTGCTGCCTTTTAACGGGCCGCGCTCAGGCATGAGATGAGTGAGTGGTAGGGGGGGGGGCACTATCTTTTCCTTCTCTTTGCCTCCAGCCCAGTTAGTGCATGAAGGACAGAACCAACATTAAAGGACTGGGTCTTGCCCAGGCTAGTGAGCCAGAAACACCACTAGTCTAGCTAGCCACACCTAGCTCTGCCCTGCTGTTACACCCACCATTTCACCACGTGCCACGTCCCACTGACTGAGTCTCTCATGTTGAGCCTTCAGCCTCTCCAGAGCCCTGCATGGTATTTTCATGGAATGAATCACTTAAGCTTTTGCCCCTGTATGGAATCCTATGAGCTTTAGCTGTTTTATCAGGCAAGAGTTGGGGGGCAGGGGAAGCTGGCAGAGCCAGCAGCTGGCTGGGAAGTGGGGCAGTAGCACAGCGAGGTTGGCGTAGTCTTGTTTCAGTGCAAGGGGCTGGACTTGGTGACTTCTCAAGGCCTTTCCAGGTCTCTGATGACTCAGTGGGCATGCACCAAGTGAGGAAAGGGGCTGCAATCCCGCCTCTCCTTGGGGGACATGACCCAGCCGGCCGGGGGCTGGAGAGTAGCTCTGCTCACTAGCCTCACCGGACCAACAGGGTTCCAATCACAGTTGGGAAAACGCCTTTCTGGTGAGTGTTTTAGCTGAAGCTTTCCAAGTTTGTCCCTCCCCGTTTAATGGCAGACTAGCAGAGCAGCATGGTGCTACCGAACCAAGGCCCAGAGAGGAGTGGCTGCGGCCCATGGCAGAAGGGCTAACGCCAGGTGCAAGGGAAGCAGGTCACATGTGAATGGTCAGCGAGGAGCAGGTCAGGGGCTCCTCCTGCCTGGCAGGATACCCCAGGCCTGCCTTGGTTTTAGCTGCACGTGCCAGAAGTAAAAAACACAAGTTCAACGGTGTGGGACGCTGTGGCTCTCCAGGAGGAACTCAAGATGGCCGCTGCGCCCGGCTTCCATGGACCTGCCTTCAGTTTGGAGAGCCTGGGGGGAGGCGGGGCTGGGCGTCACCTGGAAAAGCTCCTCTCAGAACCCTAAATCCGAGGAGAGAGTGCGTTAGTCAGCGCGCAGACAGCCTCCGCATCCCACCGAGGACAGGCCTGGCTTGGCCCTTGCTAGAGACGGGGCTTGGGCTACTCACATACCGGGGGGGCACCAGCTGCTGCAACAGCAGGGGCATTTAGCCTTTATCTGGTGCACAAATGTGGCCCTGAAAACCCAAAGCTTCCAGATTTATGGATCCAGGAGCCTAGACTCACACTGCACAGCCAGTTCCCCTGGCTTGGTCAGTTGCTACTGCCCCAGCTCGCCCCAACATCCCCCTCCCCCAGCCACTGCCGCCCCCCTCACCGCCACCCCAGGTAGACGCCATGGCTAAGAAGGGGGGTTTCATAACAGCCTAGAGGTCACTAAAATTACAGTTTAGAGAAAACCAGTTGGGAGCTATTGTTAGTTACTTTTTTGCATAACAATGAAGTTAAAAAGCAACAATTTTTAACTGATCGAAAGGACTATTGAAAAAAACCACCACAGCAACTACCTCTTGGCAGTGAGTTCCACAGGTTATCACAGAGGCCATGTGTTCGGCGGGATTTGCGGCAAGCGCCGTACAGTTATAGGAATGCGAACTGCCACAATGACATTGGCGATGATGTCGCTGTGTGACGGCTATAAACCCGCCTGCCTTGGGCCAGACAGCAACCTCTGAATGCCAGTGGGTGGGACGACCTTTCTCCTGGCAAGTGAGTCCTTAGCTGGCCAGCATGGGCCATCTTACAGCCCAGTCTAAAGCAGCTGGTGCCAGGCACTGTGCGCAGCAGGCTACTGGGCTGGCTGAACCCTGCAGCAGTTCTGCTGGCCATATTAGCCAGTATTTAGTCCCACTGGTTGTTTTCCTGAGAATCAGTCAGATGTCCAGTCAGCTTTTGATACCTCAGATTAATAGATTATGATTTTTTAAGGCTATTTAATGATATTGTGATTTGTTAGCGCTGCTTAATATTGATCACAGAAGGAGTGGGTCATGGAGACAAGCAGACACTTGTTGCTATGTGTGGCTTAGCAACATACACAATGTATTCAAAGGGCATAATGAAATTATCACGGGGAAACAATGAAGCCATCACTTGACGAGATGGAGGATGTGGAGCTCTTGTTTGCCAAGACAAGACAGACACTACTTATTGTTTGCACAAATCTGTGAACTGCCTGGCCCACCCCTCCCTACGTAATGGGGGTGTAATGAATCGCTGTGGACTATTCAGTTTAATGTGTAGCTTTGTACAGCTGGGCAGGAGCTCATTACTGGGGAAAACGTGTGGCCTCTCAGCATGAACTGTGTCCTTAGCAGGGGAACAGCCTGTTGTGAGGTGTCGTAATATCAGGTGGAGGTGTGGGGGAGGGAGTGGGGCAGGCCGCGCGAACGTCTAGCGGGACTGGAGATTTGTAGCTGACAGCTGGGTCCCGCTCTAAATTAAGAGAATTTTAGCTCCTCACATGTTGTAATAATCTTGCTTTAAATATTTTTGTAAAAGTTGGCCATAATATTTCCATTTTAATGGTCTTAATCTTACCTGGTGCTATAGCTTTGCTTAGAAACTGTATCTGCTGCTAATAATTTTATAGAGCTAATTTAATTGATTTCCCTAGGCAGTCTGAGCAAAATAGGTGGCTAGTAAAAGATCATGGTTTTGAGTGGCTTTGAATATGATGCCAGTATAATCACAGAGAAGCCAGAAATAGGATGGAGGCTTGAGGGGAAGGTTGTCTTTGTGGTTAAAGTCCTGGCCCACTGCTTGGACGCACTGGTTACAGTCCCAGGCTCTGGTCTGATTTCCGGCACGAGTTTAGGCAAGGCAATCATTGTTTGGGGTCTCAGATCCCGCTCTGCAAAATAAGCTACCGGCACTGCCTTTCTCAGCACTCTTGTCACGTTAGCGTGAGCATTATGGGCAGACCCTGGCTCTCACTATGTGGCTCAGTGTGGGCCTGGAGGTGCTATCATCAGATGGCTAATAATCATTACAGCTGGTTGAAATGTTCAAACAAGCAAACTAACAGCCCCTTTTCGTCATGAACATATTCTGCACAGACGCAGTTTGGCAACATTTGCGATGAAACGTTATCATTTTAAAAGTAAGAAAATGCCAAAAAAAAATCTAAATAAATGTGGGGGCGAGACTAAACTGACCCAAAAATTCATTTTAAAATCTCTCTTATTTCAGCCATGGAAGACAAACACAAACATTCAAATACAAATTTCAAAAAATGAAACAAGTTATTTCAAATTTTTGTGTGTGATGTTTTGCTTTTTGTTGTTTTGACCATTGCTAAAGTCATTAGCCTCCTGGCTTGTCGTCAGTATAATTTATGATGAACTCTAGGTTTGGCTGGCACAGGAGTTGGAGCGAATCTGTTGCAGCGCCCCCTAGAGGCCAGGGCAGGATTGTTGCCCCTTGGACACTCACCAGCACCAGGCTAAGTCTAGGCTGAAATGTCATGGCTGCTGTCGCTGGAGCTGGCTTTACGCAACGCCTAATGAGTCGGCCTCAGGATAGCCTCTTGCCTCACTTGGCCTCGATTTGCTTCCGCTGACGTCAGCCAGCCCCCAGAAGTTACGTACAGCTGAACATCACTCTTCGCCGACCAGGCCATGTACCCAGGAGCTGTGCTGTGTCAGAGCGACCCTGGGGTCGGCCAGGCAGCACAGAGCTAGGGCATTATTGTATGTCTTGTGTGGCGGAAAGCACTTGACTTTGTGCCCAGTGCTTCATAGCACTGCAGCCGCACAAACAGGCCAGCTGCAGTGGGCTGCCTGTTGGGACGGATGTAGTTGCGGGGGCGTGGAAGAGGGCTTGTCAGGCTGGAAGCGGGACTCCTCATTCCCGCTCAGCCGGGAGAATTGCAAAGCTGAGTTGTGCAGGCACCTGGGGGATGCAACAGGAACTGCTCTTGGCACCGGAGAGGCTGCTACACAAATCTTAGCAGTGCACAGAAGGTGCTGGGCTGTGGATTTTAGGTGACAGCTTGGGACAGGCATGCGTATGTGTATGCACGTGCATTTCTACTAGCTTTAAAGGACTCCAGGGTTCTAATCCTATCTTTGCCGGGGGCTTTCTAGATAAATCACTTAACCTGCCTATAAAATACAACTAATTCCTCCCTTTCTGGTGGGTGTGACCCCACCCAGCCTCTGAAACACCTGCAGCACCTTGAGGAGCTTGTCCCAGGGTCGTTCTCCCTCACTCAAGCCTGGATAATGCACCCAGCATTGTGGGCTCTGGTGCCAGACAGTTGCATTGACCCAGATCATCTCTTACAGAGAAGAGATGAGAGCAGAGGCCCAGCTCCCCGATCAGCTCCAAGCATTGCAAGTTCCCTAGACTTGTCTCTGGTGCAGCTGCTCTGGGGTCCTTTTCTCAGGGGTTCCATGGCAGAGGTAACAGAGCGCCTCTGAAGCAGGTCAAGGGTCAGTGCATAGATGAGGGGACAGAGGCCCTGAGAGGCTTTGTGGGTTCCCCCAGGGGCAGAGTCAGGACTCGAACTCAGATGCCCAGGCTGCCGCCCGCCCGCCTAGCTGAGCAGCAGAAGGGGGCACCAGGCCGAGCAGCCATTCTGCTCTTGCTCCACCAGGTCCAGGTCTCTAAACTCCCTGGGAAAGCAGCAGTGACTCTAGCCAGGGCGGGCTGGCCACTGGTGCTGGGCATCGCACAAACCCTTAGCAGGGCAGGGCAGGGCATTCTCAGTGAGACTGGCTAGCAAACCTTGAGCCATTTATCGCTAGTGATGCTACCACGAGACGGGCTCAGTCCAGCCTGGGGCCTGCTGCTGCCTGGCGGGGACAGTGAACCCTCCTCTCCTCGTGAGGGCAGCAGGCGCTGAGGCTACTCAGAGCCAAGCCAGCCTGTGCCGTTAAAGCAGAGCGTGGAAATCAATGGAGTCTCATGAGGATGCTGTGCTGAGTGGTGCTCAGATACTGGGGGCTGGGGGCCAGACACGTACCTAGATAGACTGGGCAAAGCTGGCAAGCCCCCTGAGGAGCAGCGCAGGCAGCCTGCTGGTTTCCACGCTGCCAGCCAAATGGAGGCAGCAGGTGGTGGGAGCAGCGATGTGCACAGGCTGTAAAGGGCTAACTTCCTAAGAGAGACAGGCCCCCCCCTCCCGCCACTGGGCCCCGAGACATGGAGCAGCTCCCAAGTCTGCGGAGAACTCACTGCCTGGGCTCAAGCGCTGCAGCAGGACTCGTGGAGGGGAGGGAAAATCCGAAAAGGTGGCTAAGCGGCTTTTGTAGCAGCGGCGCACAATTCTCAGAGCGCGCGGTGCCCTGTGCACGTCAGACTGGCGCAGGTGGATGTGCAAAGCTTCCCAGCTGAAGAGGTGTTGCTAAGCAATTCAAGGGGCAATGCACCTTTTAAGGAGCTGTTTGGTTTCATGCACTCGCTCCTCTCTGGGTCAAGCAACGCCTCTTACAGTTACAGCCTGCAGGCCTGACAAGAGAGAGCTCCTGTTTGCACCATGGCAGTGGAGGCTGCAGCAGGGGCTCCCCGCAGAAGAAACACTGCACCTGCCTAGGGGTGAGTTTGACTGTTAATATGCAGGTTAGCCTGAAAGTGTGCGAGTGTGACAGAGAGACTGTGCGTGCACCTTTACACATCTGCTGCACGTGCTTCTGGGACCCCAACGCCTACATTTCCTTCCTCCAGGGGATTTAGTGAGCGGGTCCATAGAGTGCAAGATTCCCCCCTGCATACGCTGCCCCGGGAAGTGCAGCCGGTGGTGACCTCTGCACGGCGGTGCTGCACTGTACCAGAGAATCACTTGTCCTGGGCTCAGGCACTTACCCAGAACTGCACAGGGGCACCCAAGAAGGTTAAGGCAAATTAACAAATGTGAAGCCAATGCACATAAATGAAAGCACATTAAACCCCATCTGAATGTGCTAAGACAGGAGTAAAATTGCCTTAGTTCACTGGTATATTAGACAGTTTTTCTGGCATAGCTGTGTCAGGTAGGAGAGTGAAAAAATCACACCCCTCCAGTCAGCACAGCTGCCCCAGTGTCGTCTTGGCTGGCATGGCTCAGTCTGTTGGGCCCTCGCAAGCCCAGCAAAGCTCCCTTTTGCCACTTAAGCTGCATCTCCCTTAGGAGGTTTCCCTATATGGCTCAACTGATCCAGCTATATCGGAAAAACACTTTTCAGTGTAAACAAGGCTTACGGTCACTTTACTTGGGGTTTAACCGGATTTAACTTATGCACATGGACTTCACCCCTTTAGCTGATTCGTCTTCGTTCTCCTGAGTGTCGCCGAGCCGACATGGCCTCAGATTAACCAGAGCCGGGAGGAGAAGCATCAGGCTTAGATGGGGAAGGAGTCAGAGCTGCTACAACTGGCCCAAAGGAAAGTAGTCGAGCAGCAGGTGCCCTGGGCCTCGCTATCCTGCTAGATGCTGGTACACATGAAGGTTTATGTTTTACTACCTAGAACTAGTCGATGTGCACAGCGGTTTATTATTTCTGCCTTGCCAATCTGTCCAGAGATGTGGGAAAACTGTGATCTTTCTCGGTGACACCTTTTTTTAAATAAAAGATTCAATGTACCCTGCACAACTTCCTCCCCATGGAGAGAAACCATCAGCCAGAGACCAAGAGCTGCTAGAGTCCTGCTAATGCAAGATATGGCCCAGATCAACCCTTACAGCTATCACAGTGAATCTTACATAACCACATCCCAGGAAAGCTTCATCAGATTTAACAAAGTAAAAACAACATCCAATCATCCATCCATCCCAGGCATTTCTACAGTCCCAATCCCAGTAGGATCTGCGGTAGGTGCTCATATCCTGAATCTAGTCTAAGGAGTTCTCAGAAGAACCAAAGACACCACAAAAAAATTAAAACTGAGCTACTCCATGGTGCTGGACCATTTTAAATAGTGGGGGTGCTGAAAGCCAGTCCCCTGACCCCGTCCATCCGCTCCCCAAGAGCTGGGACCAAGGGGTAAGGGGGCCAAGGCTGAGGCCACAGCTGGGGGTGAGTGCAGGGTTGGTGGCCGGGACGCCTCGGCCACGTGCGGGGCCAGAAGTGGAGGTGCAGGGCCGGTGGCCAGGACCCCCGGGTGCAGGGCCTGAAGCGGAGGCACGGGGCTGGGACCCAGCATGCGGGGCTGGAAGTGAAGCCCCACATCAAACGTGGGGGTGCTAAGTTCCCGCGCCTCTGGAGTTAATGTGTGCAGATTGGCCTCGGTGAAGGCACTGGGCCTTTCATTAACACAATCTCTGCCGGTTTCCCCTTTTAATCTTCTTTAGGAGGAAAAAAAACAGCACTGCACAAAACAATCCCCACTAGACAATATCTTCCTGGAGGAACTGTCATCGGGGCCTTTGAGAACTGAATGTTTGACTGTGAGATAGACAGGGACACAAATTATCTTAGGAAACAAAGTACATTGTGCAGCAGCTTTTGTGTTCACGGAATATTTAAACCAGAAAGGAAATATTTATTGTACTCAGATACATTGTCTCCCTCCATGACAGAGGCAGCACAGAGCCCTCCTTTTGTCTAACTGCCGGCTTCAGAAGTCCTCAAACGCACCTGAACAGGCCGAGGTGTGCGCTAGGGGGGGAAATGCTGAGCCGGACAGGATGCCTTGGCCAAACTGCAAGCCCAGCAAGACAAGGAGCGGTCTCACCTCAGGTTCAGGTAAGCAATAGTCACGGGCTGGACTCTGGCCCAGCTCCATTGATTACCATTGAAGTTAGGAGCCTAAACATGTACCAGGCTCTGGGCTTCTGCCATCAGCGGTGAAGAAATGTCAGCGTTCCCTGCGTGCAGCTATGTCCTCGCATTCGGGGAGCGCTGCTTACCGGCCGGGCAGCGGCCCAGCTCTGGCACCAACTGATTGCGTTAGCTTGGGCAAGTCATTTACCCAGTGAGGGCAATTACCCACTGGAACAAATTACCAAGGGGCGTGGTAGAGTCTCCATCATGCCACCATTACGCCAGGATGGGATGTTTGTCTGAAAGTTCTGCTCTAGGGAGGATTTGGGGCGGTTCCCTGGCCTGTGTCACGCGGCAGGTCAGAGCAGATGATCACAGTGGCCCCTTCCGGCCTTGGAATCTATGAAAAGTCTTGGTCCATTTGCCCGGCTGTAAAATAGAGGGAACAGTCCTGACTTACCACCCTGGGGTGCCGTGAGCCTTAACTCCTGCAGGGGTGTAAAGTGCTTTAAGGTGCTTCTCCTAGAGGCAGCGCCAGGCACCCCAGCCAGGCAGCGTCACTAATTACTAATCATTAGTGATGATAAAGACACAGCGGCCATGCTTTGTGCTGCTTGGATTCTATGCCAGCCAAGCCAGTGCAACAGCCCCAGTTCTACGGGCAATTACAGTTCCCTGCTGCAGAACAGCCATTCAATCAGCAGCCTTGCGGGTGCACAGAACTAGACAGACAGTCTTTGGCTTCTTAGGAGACTTTGGCCTCCTGACCGTTTTAGGAAAGGCGCTATACTTTCCTACCCAGCCCTTTGCCATTTCCAGTTTACCATTCCTCTGGGGCTTGCGGAGAAGCCCCCAGGTCCTAAGAGTCCTCCCTTCCCAGCCCAACACTTCTGTTGTCTGCAATCTACTTCTCATCAGTTCTCCTCTCCTTGGCTGGCTGGATATTCGTCTCCGCAATAATACGGGGCACGTGCCAGCTGTTTGTCACCCGACGTCCTCCCAGGGCGTTACCAAGAGAGGTAAATGTCATCACCTGCACACTGACAGTGGGGCTGGGAAGAGAATGAGGCACATTCGGGTCACAGGGTGAATCACCTGCAGCATCTGGGCTAGAAGCCAAGTTTCCCGCTTTGACCACTGCACCTCACTTCTCCCTTCGGTTTGGGAGGTACCCCGAGCTTTACCCGCACATTAGAGCTGATCTGGATGGGCGTACAGTGCTTTGCCGCCATTTTTGCCCTTGCACAATCCTGCGTCTGGCTTTGGGAACTCAAAAACCACAGGTTCTCTACAGCTCGAGGCAGGAATTTTGCTCCTACCACGATCAGCCGGTGACAGATTTTCCTTTCACAAAGCTAACAAATGGCTCTGGCACCAATAGCCGGTGCACTCAGGAGGCAGAGAGGGATCTGCATTGCCTGGATGCACGTCCTAGGTCCCTGAACTCAGCCCAGCCAGCAAACCTGCTCTCTCTGCCAGCTGAGCACAATAGTGGGAGATTGGCGAAGATAATGGAGGAATCCAGTCAAAGTCTCTTGCCTTATTTCTGACTGGGAACCAATGGGAGCCAGCTTCTGGGCACAGCAGTGGGAATTTCTAAGCATGGCATCTGCCTTCAACAGCTGTCCAGCCAAGTGCTCCCCCGTACCAGGCAGAAACCTCGCCTCATTGCTCCCTTGGAGCTGTGACCTTGAGCAGATTCCTTTGGTTGTGCCCAGGAAACTCCTCAAACAGAGGTGAGTAGTGGGCTGACCTAGCCCGGGGGAGTTGGAATGTGCCTAGCTAGGGACAAAGGACAGGAGCAGAGCTCTCAGGTGAAACCCCTCCCTTGGCAGTGGGAGCACTGGCCTCTGGAGAGGGGAGAATTCACCCTGTGTCTATTGATGCTACTTACAGAGACCCCCACCCCACTATCTGAGCACTGTCCTCTTTACTGGATTTAATCCTCACAACAGGTGCCCACCCACCCCTCCCAGCAAAGTGATCAATGATCCCGCAGCACCTGGCACTGACACCCAGCGATGTGCATGGGCATGCACCCAGGTGGGGTGCTTTGATGGGAAGAGCCACACGCACTGGGTGCAGGGGCGGGGCGGGGCACTTTTAAATATCTGCCCAGTAGCATCGCAATGGATCTGGCCTATCCTGCACCGAAAGCTGCTCTAAGCATCTACAGGCGGTGGCAGCGCTCCTGCCAGAGGCTGTGGCACAAGGGGCTGGTGACTGGCATGGTGCAGCATAGGGAGGGGTAGCAGAGATGGCAAGAAAGGTGTGGATACAGGAGCTCAGAGCGTCTCAACATGGGGAGGGGCCTGGGCACACAGGGCCGTTCCTACCCATATGCAAAGTACGCGGCTGCGTAGGGCACCAGGGAATTTGGGGCACTGCATTGCCTGGTGCCCTGCGCAGCTGCGTGTTGCTCCAGCCCCTTCCCCATGGCCCCAGCCCTGCTCTGCCCCTGCCCCATCCCAGCCCCACCCTCACCCCGCTGAGGAGTGCAGCAGGGCCCAGCCTGCACTCACCGGCAGCGGGAAGTGCAATGACCCAGACCCAGCTGCGCCACCAGTGAGTGCTGGGGGTGATTCTGCCTGCTCCCCAAGCCAGCCCTGAAATGTGGCATTTAATTGCGGCTGGGCCATATGGTGCTTTGTGGACATAAAAACATAAAAGCGGCCATACTGGGTCAGTCCAGTATCTTGTCTCTGACAGTGGCCAGTGCCAGGTGCCCCAGAGGGAATGAACAGAACAGGGAATCATCAAGTGACCCATCCCCCATCACCCATTCCCAGCTTCTGGCAAACAGAGGCTAGGGACACCATCCCTGCCCATCCTGGCTAATAGCCATTGATGGACCTATCCTCCATGAACTTCTCTAGTTCTTTTTTGAACCCTGTTACGGTCTTGGCCTTCACAACATCCTCTGGCAAGGAGTTCCACAGGTTGACTGTGCGTTGTGTGAAGAAATACTTCCTTTTGTTTATTTTAAATCTGCTGCTTATTAATTTCATTTGGTGACCCCTAGTTCTTGTGTTAGGAGGAGGAGTAAATAACATTTTCTTATTTACTTTCTCTACACCAGTCATGATTTTACAGACCTCAATCATATCCCCCTAGTCATCTCTTTTCCAAGCTGAAAAGTCCCAGTCTTGTTAATTTCCCCTCATACGGAAGCCGTTCCATGCCCCTAATACTTTTTGTTGCCCTGTTCGGAACCTTTTCCAGTTCCAATATCCCTCCTCCCCCACCCCCCAGTATTTCAAGAAACACCTGAGCTGAGATTGTTTGAATGTTGCAATCTCGACAAAACACCATATTTTGAAATTAAAAACAGAACGAGGAGAACATTTCTGCCTGTGTGCATGGATCCCCCCTTTCTGCGACCAGCCCTCCTCAGTGCAGAAGCAGCAGTGCAATATGATTTTTAATACCCTCATCAAGACCTTATCCCAAGCACAAAGAGAAGCGGAAATGAGGGAGGGAGAAGTTACCTGAGGATTTGAACGCTGTCAGCTCTACAGCCTGAAAGAGGGGAGAACACTCGTTAATTGAGATTTGCTCAGGGAGGGAGTTTCCAAGCCCCAGGGAGCCGAGATCTGTTCATAGCCACATTCCCCAGGTCAGAGCAGGGCTTTTTTCCTGCCACCAATGCAGCCAAGAAGTGCTTTGCCGCATGCACTCTCCTTTCCCATCGCTCCCTGCAGCTCCGCTGTTTCACAGGTAGGGGAACTGCCCTGCCCCTCGTGTTCACGGAGCTTTGGTGAACTCACCCACCGGTGCCAGCTGGGCACTGTGCCCAGCACGTGTTCTTAGGGAGAGCCCCCCAGAAGTGGGCCTGTGGCATAAGAGCCCTGCCCTGGCAGCACGCTTTGCTGAAAGTGGGGCTCCCATCCTTGCCTGGGGCAATGCAGCAGAGGGGCACAGTGCTAGGACATACAGAACAATCCAACACAAGAGGGGACGGGACGGGACCGGCTAACCCAAGCCAGCTTTTCCATCTCTCACTGCACTGGATGGAGCATAGGGCCCCCCCGAGCCAGCCGTGGGACCTAGGCAGGCCCTAGTAAAGACCACCTGCACCATGAGGCACCCTGGGGCCACCTCCTCCACCCTCTCTTCCACAAAATATTTACTAATTTAAGGCCTAATCCTGGCAATGGCTTCCCAGCATCCCCAGCCCCATGCAGTCACAGATCAGGCAAGCTCCGGACAACCACAAGATTGACTTAAAAATCACAAGGCTTGTTTAAATGATAAACTTTAGACAAGCAAAGAATCCTGTGGCACCTTATAGACTAACAGACGTTTTGCAGCATGAGCTTTCGTGGGTGAATACCCACTTCTTCCACCCTTGCATCTGAAGAAGTGGGTATTCACCCACAAAAGCTCATGCTGCAAAACGTCTGTTAGTCTATAAGGTGCCACAGGATTCTTTGCTGCTTCTACAGAACCAGACTAACACGGCTACCCCTCTGAAACTTTAGACAGGAATGGCAGAGCTGCTTCTGTCCCCTAAGCGCTGTTGACAAGGGTGGGAAGGATTCACATTCAGATATCTTGATATAAAACAGCAAAGAATCCTGTGGCACCTTATAGACTAACCGACGTTTTGCAGCATGAGCTTTCGTGGGTGAATACCCACTTCTTCGGATAAGGTGCCACAGGATTCTTTGCTGCTTCTACAGAACCAGACTAACACGGCTACCCCTCTGATACTTGATATAAAACAGGAGGCCAACTTGATCTCTTTTGAAGAAAAACAGTATCGGCCTCAGCCTCTAGGTCAGGGTTCTTAAACTGGGGTTCGTGAAATGTTACAGGAGGTTCTCGGGAAAAAATTCCCTAATGGCGGACAGAGCTGTCCCTAGGAACCCCGGCACGGGGCCAGCAGCCTGGAGCCCTTGGACTTCCACGAGCTAAGCAGATCAAAGCAAGCAGATCTGTCACCCTGAGGAGATTTACACTTCAAGACTCCTTATAAGAAATGGAAAACGAGGTGGATACTTTTTGCTGTTTTTAAAATTATGATGAAGAAGAAATTTAAGCTTTGTTGTAACATGTGTTGTTTGCCTGGACTACTCAAGACCTGAATGTTTGTGCAGGAGGAACTCTTTGAGTTGGCTTCTTAAATACTTTCCTGCTGTTTCACATCTGATACTCCTTGATGAAACCTAGGAGCTTTGTCTTATAACAGGCTTATTCAAAGTGATACAAGCTACGAAAGTGAGATCTTGGAAGCGTGTTTTGTTTTCATAATGTAATAAAAATACTGTAATGATAAATAATAATGAATAATAAATAGTGTGTAAATAAGCATGTAATAAAAACAAATTTTATATTTCCAAGCTCACTGCTTTTATCATTTATACTCAGGTAAAGGAGAAAATCCCTGGAAATACTCATTGTTAGGAGGGGGTTTGCAAGACTTGACATTTCAGTGAAAGGGGTTCACAGGTTGTTCAAGTTTGGGAACCACTGCTCTAGGTTCTACTGTTCTTCATCTTAACATCATCAGTTTCACTTCCAGTGGGGACCTGTCCTGGCTGCCCTGCTCGGTGAACAGCGGTGACTGCTGTTCAGCTGCAGCGTTTGCACAGTCCACACAACAAGGGGCACAATGAGCCAGCACCACGAGGCTAGGGGGGGGTTAACGCATTGGGAGGTGCCAAATCCCCAAAACCTTTCACCAAAAAATGTGTCAAGTAAAACGTGGATGAAATGCAGTGACAAGCACTCTGATGTTTGCACCACTCTGATGGAGCACAGCATTTCATCATTTTAAGTGTTTTCAGACTTCTTGTAAAAAAATAGCTTCTTAATCAGAACGAGGCTACGTTCAACGATACCGTTCTGAATTCACAGCTCACGCCGTCACTTACATAAGGGATTCAGTCGGGGAGCTGAAACAATACAGTGACTTATGTAACTAACCTGCACCGCAGGCTCTAGCTAGTCAACTGCAAGCTGCATTGACACACACAGCACGAGCTGCAACAATGCACAAATCTTACATTCAAAACACGCTTACAACGAATATATCAGCTTCAAAATTCACGTTTCCTGAGCATTCACTTGTGGAGCTCAAACGTTCATGAAGAGAGAACATGAAAGAGTTGCAAAAAAGTCACTTGTGAAGACAAATGAATATTTAAACAAAAACTGGCTCAGCTGTGCTTCCTCCCACACTGGCTCCTTGGGTACCAGGGAATTTTGTATTTTGATTGTTGTTGAATTTGTATTGTTTAGAAAAGGAAAATAAAACATTTTAAATAAAAATATTTAAGTAACAAACAAAAAGCGAAGCTCTGAGTGACCCCAGTCTGGACTCATGCGAATTCTCCTTGCCCCTAGTCTACCAGCTAGGAAGTGCTGTGGCCTTGGCATTTAGGAAATCTACAGGCTCCTCTATTAATGCCCTGCGCATTAGAAAACTCAAGCCTCCTGGTTAATCTCTTTAGCCCACGTCTCATATTTTGTGCCAAGTAGCTTAGCAATGGTTCTAATTTCCAGAGCCAGCACCTGCCTGGGTCAGAAAAGCACCTATTGGAAAACCTGCCAGGTATTTAGCACCCGGAAGAATAGCAACATTAAACAAAAATAAACCATGAGAGATAATAAATACTGGTTTTACTAAGTTGCCTTGAAATAGAACAGAATGTTATCTGTGCGATAAAGAAGATAGCACTTCAAAAGCAATAAAGGAGAGAGAGAGAGAGAGGGAAATTTTGGTGTATATCTAGACCCTTTGGTAAATTCCTCACGTGAAAGTAGCATTATGTTTTTTTCTGAGGAAACTTCAGTTAACTTCTATGTCAAGTGCACAGAACGCTGCCTGATCATTTTAGTGGTGGGAATGGAAGTGGTGTCAGAGCAGTCACATTTAAATTATTCTCCACTTTACAGCACGCCTTGTTGAACTTGGCAGAAGATTAGTTGCTGCCTGGGGAATGAAATGGGCCAACTGAACAATACCCCATTTGCACAGAATGTAACTTGGGTGCTGAAACACACCACAAGCCCTTTTCGAACATGCTTCATTTTGGGGAGGCTCGTAGCCATGAGCTCATTTCTGTCTTGGCATTCTGATTGCTCAGTTCCATTCGTGCTTTTATGGATGCCCCTGTTATAAACAGGCCTGGGAGTTGATTCTCATCTGATACAGAATGGAGAAAAGAGACCACGAATGTTACCAACAAAACTAGGAATCAACGTGCAGCAGAGAGACTCCCCCACCGCTCATGTGTCAAACCAACCCCCATCTCACCCTCCCCTCTGCAGTCCAGGAGTTAGCACATATGGGTCTAACAGCATAGAGGCCCTTTATATCCAGGAGCTGGACATCCCCCAAATGCACAGATAGTTGATTCTCTTTCTACTATTTATCTTCCAAGGGCAGGAATAGACAGATGCCTCCTTACTCCTTTGCACGGGCGGCAGGTGCGCCGATTGCTTTCGAGCAAGCCCAGTACGACGGCAGTCGAGCTAGCACATCACCGTGAAGGATGGCGATGTCTGTAAAGGGGCTACATGGGCCCGTTTATGCCAAGGAGTGAGATTCCCCCCCTTCCCCAGTCTGAGTCCACAGCTCACCCTCGCCTGGGGAGCCCTCCTGGGGCTGTCTGAGAATCCTAGACATGAAGCCATCAGGCTGTTTGGTGCGACTCCCAGCAGACAGTGTAGGGCTGTTCCATTCTGTATGTCTGTAGGGCCTTTTGTCCAGCCTAGTTTGGGGTGCCCGGAACCACAGGGTTTCCACCCCTTTCCCTTGGCCAACTTCCTGTCAAGAAACTGTTCAGTCTAATAGGCTGGATTCTTATCATAATTTCACCCCATTATTTGTTTGTCACACCTGCTGCACCACCCTCCATAGGCCAGTGATTTGAAGCCTTCAGATACTTCATTACAGGGTCCTTTTACTGCGGTAAATTCCTTCAGCTTCCCAACCCAATCAAGGCTTAGGAGGAGGCACATACATACAGTGCACCCAACATGGCTCACAAAGTCCGCTACCACCACTAATGAACCTTCCCAACTCCCCCAGGAGGGAGGTGACTGATATGAACTCCATCTTACCAAAGTGGCAGCTGAGCCACAGACAAGTAAGTGATTCACCCAGGACAAGAAAAGACATCTGTGACAGAGCTGGGAACAGAACCCACGAGTCCTGAGGCCTAGCCCTTTGCTATATCCACTACACAACGCTCCCATCATTCTGCATGTGAAAGGTGGACAGTAACTCACGTACCGGTCTCTCTGGTGACATCATTGAGGAAATCCCCATAGGAATTTTAGCACCAAAGTTTCCTAAAGTGTGAAGTGAGACAATGAATGTGGATACGCCTGAAGAATGGAAATGTGCATTTCTTTCAAAGGGCTTTATCATTTATTCCCCCAAAGTGTCTCCCAAGGAAGTAAAGGGCCCAGCTGGGCTGTCTGGAGAATTGCAAGCTAGTTTTCAGAGCTGCCAATCCGTCTGAGCGTGTGAACTTCTCTCTCTCTAGTTTAACATCGATTTCCTGCCCCCTCCCCCATGTAAATCGATGGGAAAGTACCAACATGCCTCTCTGCCTAGCGGGAAGGCCATGCTGCTCAGGGCAATGCGGGGCAGGCGAGCATGGCAGAAGCTCTGGGCACCAACTTTCAGGAGCACCATGCGGCTGTGCCCCTCCCCCCCAGGTACTGGGGGTGGAGACACCGAAAACGTTTTCCGCCCTAGCTGGCAAAACGGCTCAGGGGACTCCTGGATTGAGGATTCCCCACATCCGCTCACCTCGAATGCACGGATGACCCATCTACGCTACAGGGACTGATCCCACTGAAATCAAGTGGCCTTCTACCGCTATCTTCTTTGGGAACCAGTCAGCCCCTCAGTGCTGTATTTATATTTTCATTAGAGTTTCTCTCTCACTCCAAGGAACACAAACCTAATAACATTCATATCCACTGTTATACTGGCAGGCCAGGTGCCAGCTCACGCTAAGGTGCCCCTGTCTGAAATGGACACTGATGGGTGCAGTTAGTATTGATAGACGAGGTATTAGAATGATAAGGAAGTGGTTAGTGTTTAGAGTCTGTTGAATGCTTGTGAGCTGCTCCCTGCATCAATCTCACTTCTAACATCTGTGCTCCGTATTGTAAGGTTCTGTGACTGTATGAATGGCCATGCAGGAGAGGGACGATAATCAGTGCAAAGAGCAGGAACTGGGATGCCCCTGCCCCACAAAGAGGAGACACATTGAGAGCAGACGGGCTCTGGGTGGATTTTACAAGTGGAAACTCCCTACATCAGGATCGAGAAAATGTCAACAAAAGGGCTAAAGAGTCTTAGGCCAGGTCTACAGTGGGAAAGCAGGTTGGTATAACGACGTTACTCAGGAGTGTAAAAATCCACACCCTTGAGCGACGCAGTTACACCAACCTAACCCCCAGTGTAGACAGTGCTGTGTTGATCAGAGAATTCTGTTAACCTAGCTACCGCTTCTCCAGGAGATGGGAGAACCCCTCCCGTCTTCACTGAAGCCCTACCGTGGCGCAGTGGTGCCATTGTAACTGTTTATATGTAGACACATCCTTGTTGTATATCTGTGAAGATGAGTCATGCAAGTGAACTCCTGAGTTTGCAGCTCAGAGAACATGGCAGGAGGAGGATTAAAAACCTCAAACAAAAGGAGTTAAGGATCTCTCTGCTCAGGGCTGCCCAGAGGATTCAGGGGGCCTGGGGGCCTCGGCAGCGGGGGGCCCCCGCTTCAGTGGTAATTTGGCGGCAGGGGGTCCTTCCACTCCGGGACCTGTCGCCAAAGTGCCCCAAAGACCCGTAGCGGGTGTCCCTGCCGCCAAATTACCGCCGAAGACCCAGCTCTTCGGCGGTGGGTCCTGGGGCACTTCGGCGGTGGGTCCCGGTGCAGAAGGACCCCTCGCTGCCGAATTACCGCCAAAGACCTGGAGCGGAAGAAGCTCTGGGGGCCCAGGCCCCGTGAGAGTTTTCCGGAGCCCCTGGAGCGAGTGAAGGACCCCGCTCCAGGGGCCCCAAAAAACTCTTGTGGGGGCCCCTGCGGGGCCCAGGGCAAATTGCCCCACTTGCCTCCCCCCAGGCCGTCCTGTCTCTGCTGCTTGGACTCTAGAGGGAGCAAGGTGTTTCTAGACATAAGCAAGAGATCCCCAGCTGTTTAGCCTGGGTTAGCCCTGAAGGTCAAATAGAGCTTGCTGATTATAGAAGCCTATATTACCTTCTATATGGGAGAGGGATAGCTCAGTGGTTTCAGCATTGGCCTGCTAAACCCAGCGTTGTGAGTTCAGTCCTTGAGGGGGCCACTTAGGGATCTGGGGCATAAATCTGTCTGGGGATTGGTCCTGCTTTGAGCAGGGGGTTGGACTAGATGACCTCCTGAGGTCCCTTCCAACCCTGATCTGCTATGATTCTGTGAAACCTAAGGCTGTAACTCATTCATGGTCTATATTCACTTGCTTTAACCTTAACTCTCCATTTTCCTTTTCCTATTTAATAAATCTTCATATAGTTCGCTATAGGATCACCTACAAGCATTGTCTTTGGTGCGGGCCCTAAAGCACTATTGACCTGGGGTAAGCGAATGGTCCTTTGGGATTGGGAGTAACCTGAATATTGCTGTTATCCTCGGTGTTTGGGGCCATCAATCACAGAGAGAGACTCATGTCACCTGGAGGGCAAGACAGACCAGAGTACCCGAGGGGACAGTCGGTGACTCCGTGTTAAGGCTGTTCAAGTGTCTGGGAGGTTTGCACGTGGTGCAGTTGGCTGGTGAAATCTAAGTCTAGACCTCCCGGCCCATTAGGGTGTACGCCCTGGTTTGGAACAGCCTGCCCTGACGTTGGCACTCATGCGCTACAGTCACCTTTGGGAACTTCATAACTGGGTCAAACTTTCCAACTCTGTGGTGTTTAAGAGGGTTCAAAACTATGCAAGGGATGAAACTGCATGAAAATTGAACCCCCCGGAAAGGTCAACCTACCTCCCCCCGTGCCAGCAGCACAGAATACAACCTAATACAAAGCTGAGGTCCCAGAAGGGGCTCTTTACCTTTGTTGGTAATGTTCTTCAGTGGGGGATCTTTCTGCACAGGGCTGGACACGGCGCTCTCGGGCGCAGAAGGACTCAGCTTCCCAGTCTCCCAGGAAGTTGTATTTCTTGGACTTGACAGATAATTGATCGGATGAGAACAGTTCTGCAATGACAGAAAAGCAGGATAAAACCCTCAGGAATCCACGACACATCTGCCTTTAAAGGATTTTGATACCGTGCATCATTTTAAAAATCTGCTCCAGCGGTTTTCTTAACTATCACCTCTTTGCCAATAAGGCCACTCTTCAGTCTGTGTGGATTCTCCAGGCAGATCTGCTGCAACTGCCCAAACTGCCGAACCAGTGGCACGTCTTCCTCCACCCTCCCCAGCGCCGTTCAGGAGGAAAATGACGTCCCCTGACTCCATGTTCCTGAATATGCCAGGTCCATTCAAAAGACATTCCCAGGGCCAAGTTTTGTCCGACAATGCATTCCCAGGACATCAGGGAGAGCCCAAATGTATTGCGGAGGGCAGACTTTGGCTACAAACCTGGATTTAAAGGGGAACTGTGGAATGTGATAACCCCGGGTTTTAAAAATCAAGGTCTCACATCAATCAGAACAAGGAGAGAGGCCTTTTGCCTGGCCTTGGAGTCAGTCACATCCTACAAACTGCCCTGTTTTGTGGATCAAAAATGGGTCCACACCCACCTCACTCACACACACAGCAATCCACAGCTGAGGCATGATGGGAAATGTCAACGTTTGGGCCTTTCTTTAGAGTTTAGTCTGAGGGTGTTTAGACTGAAATCCCCGGAGAGGCTGTGGAGGGCTGAGAAGAAGAAATCAGCATGCCCTATAAGATACATGGCTATCAGAGGGGGTTGATAATCCCAGCTGGTAGTGAGGGATGCCCACTGGATGTTATGCTGTAGATTTGGGGGAGGGGACACAAACTGGGTTTCCCAGAAATCCACCGTTCTAAAAAACATCCTCTGAAACCAGCTTGTGTTTAATGAAACCGGAGCAGCATCTCTGCCTTACACTTACTGTGAACGAGAGAGCTTTCTTCTTCTCCTTCATCCTCTGTATGGCGTTCCTCACCTGAAAGTTGAGCAGGGTTGTGAGACAGGGCCAGTGCTGTTCTGATAAAACAACAACATCCTCCGAACAAGTCAAGGGGGCAAAAGCAACAGCTGTCATGGGAGCCAAGGGCCAGGACAGAATATCAACCTTTGCATTTGCTAAGATTCTGGTTACCGGTTTCATTTCTAATATATGACTGTTCCGAATATGGATCAAAACCCAGTGAGAGCTTCCTCTTACCTCACTGTTATAGATTGCATAGACCAGGAAGATGTACAAGCCCTGAAAAGGAGAGAAAATACAAAATATTATGGACTGCAATAGACTGACAAAATATGTGACCATTTTGAAACAGGGGAAGTAAGTGGGTCTCTGTCTTTGATGGATGCTGGAGCTCTGCCCACACTGGGTCAGAGTCTGCTGCTTTGGGCCACAAAACTTTTGCAGAGCACCCCCACTATGTCTCCAGCAGCTGTCTGGCTTTGCCAACCTCCATCTGTGACTCAGGGCATTGGTAACTCTTACCATCACTGAGCGGCACAAAGCATGAAGCCCCCGTGATTAGCCTTTGCAGTCCGACTGCACTTCGGAGGAGGAAGGAGCAGCCACGCCCTTTGTCCCTGGAGTCTCCTTCTTCTAACACATCATCTTCAAGAAACGGACTCAATACGGAGCGATGCCCTATAGACACTGCTACTGTGTGCCCGGACGGTGCCTAGCATGGGGTAGCTCCTGTTCCTTGTGATGTCACCGGAACATACATGCTTCAGAACTCTCAGCACTCAGACCTGCTGGGGTTCACCTCCAAGCCGGCTGGATCCCCACCCCAAACCTCAAACTCTGCTTCTCAACGCTGGTGCCACTCACTGCTCTGATTTTGACACAGACAACCCCCGTCAGGTTGGTCCCTGGGATCTCATTCTTCTAACACGTCCCCTTCAAGAGGTGGAAGAGAACGATGGGAAAGGACTCACGATACGGAACGATGCCCTGTAGACACTGGCTGCTACTGTATATGGACAGCCCCTAGCACAAGGGGGCCCTGCACTTGGTGGGTCCCCTAGCACTAATAAACGTCATCCATGGCAATAGTCACAGCTCGGCTGACTTCATTCAAGAGAGTTTAAAATGAGAAAGATTCTCTTCATGCCTCCCCACCCCTTCCTTCCGCTACTATTGCAACATCCACACACACTCGGTTTTGCAGGGATATTGGCACAACCTCTGGCAGGCCGGCAAAGGTGCACCTAGCACCTTCCACGCCCAGCGGCTGCTCCGCTGCTCTGGGATGGAGCTGGGTGGAGCTGAAGAGCAATGGCAGCCGTCAACTCACTGACTCCATCAGGCCTCCCTGCCATTCCCAAGCCCAGGATTCCCCACTTCATTCAGTGGTGAATGGGAAAAATCCTTCCATGAGCTCCACCCCCCTCAAAAATGCAAACGCAGGGAGCTGAGCCCTGTGTGGGAACAGCTGAAATGCGGGAACTAAACAGTCCTTCCCGACAACTGAAGTAGCTCTGGGGAGCACCCAGACGGATGCAGCCATTGCGTGGGCAGAGCAGAGCAAGGCGACAGGGCCTTTTCCTTTTCAGTGTCATCGTCCGTTTGTGACAGACCACAGCAGCTGACTGGAGCTGAGTGATTGCCAGGTGCACTGATTCTAGTTCCCCATAAGCCAGGCCTGCTCGGGAGGCGGCTTGGCCAACAAGCGAGCGAGGAGCGCACAGCCGTGGCTAACACAGAGGCCTCTGAGTGGCTCCTGCGCTAAGGGTAAGAGGTGCTGGGTCCGATCCCCACTGAGCCATGTCAGTATTACAGCCCATGCTAGGGAGAGTCATGGGGAAATGGGAGGCAGATCCAAGCCCTCTAACCAAGGAGGGATTGTGAAACCCAAACCCACCACGCTTGTCCTCCCTCCCCACTCAGAGAGGGCTCGAGAGCGGAGGCCAGACCTCATGCTGTCAACTCCACACAAGCTCAGCCACCACCAGTGACTCCAAAATACAGAGCCTCAGTCCAAAACCTCATCCCCAGCCTGCTGCACAGCATAGAAACGAGCTGTAACAAGACACAGGCCTAGAAACAGCACCACGTAGGGTCAAAACTGGGCTAAGCACCAGGGACTAATTACAGCTTTACACGAAAGAGTTTGCCCTTAAAGGCAGTCCTATCTGGCCCACCAGATTTATGTTATATCTGCAGGGTGTTTGTTATCGCAGTTAGATAAATCAGCAGCAGTAAGAAAAGTAATTCATCTTGTCTTCAATGAGTCTTGCTCTTCATCTGAAAACTCTTGGCAAGTGGAGTGGTAGCAATACCCTGGCATGGTGCCATGACCTGTCCTTCAAACAGCAAAGTTGGTCACTCCTACAGACTAGATTTCTGGTGCGGCTGCCAAGACAGGTCTTCCTTGAAATAATCCTTTTGTATAGAACTGGGAGGAGAGATGGTGATGTCGGCTGGGAGGGAGCCCGGGAGAAAGAAGGCCCAGCTGCAGAGAGACTGAATGTGGCTAAAATATGGAAGAGAGTTAAACTGGCACAAAATAAATCACAAATCCAGCCCGAGATGCCACTTTGCAGATTCTCAAAGCACTTTGCAAACATAGCTGTCTTTTCATGATAGGTGTGTACAGCACCTAGCACACTGGGGCCCTGACTCCAGTCTACTCAGTAGTGAGACGACAATCACTAACGCCTCAAACTTCAATGGTGAGCGGGTCACAATGGTCCAGGGTAGGACAATGAGAGTTAGGAGAGCTGGACTCTATTCCCAGTTCTGCCACCGACCTGCTGTGGGACCTTGGCCTTCACCACTCCGGGCCTCAGTTTCTCATCCGTAAAAATGGGGATAGTGATGCTTACCCATCTTTGCAGAACATTTGGGGTGAAATCCTGGCTCCAACGAAGTCACTGGCAATGACTGTAACAGAGCCAAGATTTCACCCGAGAACTCTGCAGATGACTCGTGTCCTGGGGTGGGCTTTTTAAAAGCACTCTCCACTTGTCTAGCGAGGCTCCCATTGCCTCCCATTGAGCACTGGTGGAGCGAGCTGAGCACTTCTGAAAGGCCCCCTACAAGTGCTAAGCGTGATTATCCTTCCCAGGCAGCGAGGGGATAAGTGAGCTATTCCATCCAGGGCATTATTATGAGAACAAACACTCCCCACTGCAGAATGGGTGTTAATAATTGTCTGTTAAGCCTGGTAATGTGCCCAGCACTATCCAGGACACTACAGCCACAGAGCACACAATCTAATTCCAGAATCCCAAAGATCAATTGTTTAAAAAGTCAGGATCTTTAAAATGCGAAGTGTAAAAAATGCTAGATAGGACGGCCTACCAAGCAGAGTTCAGTGAAAGTAAATCTGTGAAGCGTGAAATTTAAGTGGATCCACACAGAAGCTGTGGGAAATGTGATGAAGAGTGACTCTCAGGCCCAGTACACCTCTTGGCTCGCCAGCCCGGCCAGGTGGCCAAAGTGGCAAAGCCAAAACCCAGAGAGTTTGGGTCTTGGCCCAGAGGAGCCAGCATCACCCCAGTTACCCAGCTGAGCGGGACCAGACCGCCCCATTCCTCCATCCACACATGCTGCTGAGACGCAGCCGGTGGAGCAGGAATGATCACTCCCAGCGTCTTTCCAAATGGGATTAGTTCGGTCACTAGGCCCTAACGTATTGCACGTCTTAGTCACACCCTGCACGGCCACCCCGGGGTCCCAGCAGGATTTCCAATGTTATTGAGGAAGCAGCTGCTCCATGGTGAGCGCACAGGACTGACAGTAGGGAGATCTGCGTTCTACTCCTCCGGCGGCCACGGCCTTAGGCAAGTCCCTTCGCTTTCTCTTGACGTCCCCGTCTGTAAAATGGGGCAGCACTTAAACTAAGTAGTTAGTCATCAGACATCGAAGGCGATTTTGTCCTTCTGTAGCAGCTGTCGCACGCGGATTTGGAGCACAGCTCGACACTCCCAGTGCCGCCAGCAGGAAGGTCCCTACTTTAGAGAGGTGGAGACTGACACACAGAGGGGTAAGTGACGTGCTCAGAGCACAGAGCAAGTGAGTCAGGAGTAGAACCCAGGAGTGCTGATGTCCCGTTTGCTGTCCCAGCCACCAGCCACCTCTCCCCTCCCCTCACTCAGCCATATGCCACGTGAGCTCACGCAAAACGAGCATCGCTGGGTGTGCATTATGGCAGGGAGCACACAACTGGTTTCAGAGACTCTCTCTTCCCATCTCCTCCCCCACACAGCAGAGAGAGGACTCGGGCATCAGCACATCACCCCAGGACCACAGCAAGTCCAGCTCAAACCCAGATTTCATAACGTATATGGTTGACCGTGATGGGAGCGGGAGCATGGCAAAGAAGTGAGTCTTGGGTGATAAATTCTGCAGGATGCCAGTTGGGTGGGGAGAAAAGCCGAGAAGATCGGGCTGTTCTGAAAGTGCCCCATGATTTTTAAGAGGCCAGAGACCCTGCACATCTTTGCCTAGACCCACTGTTAAAAAAGGACCCTCTGGGTCGGTGGAGGAGGCAGAGGAGGAGGCAGCCTGCTTGCTAGAGGGGTTTTTAGCTAGAGCTATACCAATAACGGGTTTTCAGTTTGGTAGCTGGACCAAAACATTTTTAAAAATTTCCCTCAGGTCGACCCAAACCAATTTTTTTTTTGGCAGAATGAAAAAGTTTGGGAAAAAAGTTCATTTCAGTCTGAAGCACACATTTAGTTTAGTTTTTAAGGGTTTTTAACCTTTTAAAATATTAAATAAAACTTAGTGAAATTCAAAATTAAACATCTTTCCAAAACTAAAAGGTGAAATATTTTGTTTTGGAAATGCCAAAATGAACCGTTCCCACATTTCAGCCTTTGTGTTTGGCTGTTTGACCAAACACTTTGCTGATGTTGATCCAAATTTGCAAATGGTTTCAGCCAGCCAATCTGAACCTGCATTTATCAGTTTAACAGTAAAACAGCCGCACGTGGCTCGCGAGCCACAGTTTGGCCACCCCTGTTATAGACTGTAATCAAGTCACCTTTTGACTTTCTCTTTGTTAAGCTAAATAAATGGTGCTCATGTTTCCTACTCCCTTAAACATGGTCATGGCTCTTCTCTGAACCCTCTCCAATTTATCACCATCCTTTTCCACCTAGTAATGGACTCACAGAATCCCATGCACTGCTACAGACTAGGGACCACTTGGCTGGGCAGCTGTTCCGCAGAAAAGGACCAAGGGGTTACAGTGGACGAGAAGCTGGATATGAGTCAACAGTGTGCCCTTGTTGCCAAGAAGGCCAATGGCATTTTGGGCTGTATAAGTAGGGGCATTGCCAGGAGATCGACAGACGTGATCATTCCCCTCTATTCGGCATTGGTGAGGCCTCATCTGGAGTACTGTGTCCAGTTTTGGGCCCCACACTACAAGAAGAATGTGGAAAAATTGAAAGAGGCCAGCGGGGGGCAACAAAAATGATTAGGGGGCTGGAGCACATGACTTATGAGGAGAGGCTGAGGGAACTGGGATTATTTAGTCTGTAGAAGAGAAGAATTACCTGCGTTGTGCAGGAGGTCAGACTAGATGATCATAATGGTCCCTTCTGACCTTAAAGTCTATGAGTAACGAGGGGGGATTTGCTAGCTGCTTTCAACTACCTAAAAGGGGGTTCCAAAGAGGATGGATCTAGACTGTTCTCAGTGGTAGCAGATGACAGAACAAGGAGCAATGGTCTCAAGTTGCTGTGGGGGAGGTTTAGGTTGAATACCCTAATCTTCTATGATTCTCTGATTGTTTGCTTGTGACCAGCTTAACAAGTGATCCAGACTGCTCTGTATCAGTGACCTGTCCTCTTCATTATTTTCCACTCCCCATTTTTTTAAGTCACCGGCTAACTTTATTGGTGATGAATTTACGTTTTCTTCCAGGGCCTTTATAAAAATGTTAAATAGCATAGGACCAAGAGCCGGTGGGACCCGACTAGAAACACACCCAATCAATGATGATTTACAATTACATTTTGAGAGCTATCAGTTAGCCAGTTTTTAATCCATTTAATGTGTGCCATGTCAATTTTATATCATTCTAGTTTTTTTAATCAAAATGTCAGCATGGTACCACGTCAAATGCCATACAGAAGTCTAAAAATATTTCATCAACACACTCACTGTTATCAATCAAACTTGTAATCTCATCAAAAAAAGATATCAAGTTAATTTGACAGGATCTATTTTCTATAAAGTCGTTAATGATATACCCTCCTTTAATTCTTTATTAATTGAGTCTCATATCAGCCACTCCATTACCTTGCCTGGGATCAATGTCAGACTGACAGGCCTGTAAATACCAGGTCATCCTGTTTATCCTTTTTAAAAATTAGTACAACATTAGCTTTCTTCCAGTCTTGTGGAACTTCCCCAGTGTTCCAAGACTTATTGAAAATCAGCATTAACAGTCCAGCGAGCTCCTCAGCCAGCTCTATTAAAACTCTTGGATCCAAGTAATCCAGATGTACTGATTTTAAAATGTCTAACTTCAGTCACAGCTGTTTAACATCCTCCTCAGATATTAGTGGAATGGAAACAGTGTTATTATATGATGTGACTACATCATTTGTTTTTTCCCCAAATGCAGAACAGAAATATTTATTGAACACTTCTGCCTTTTTTGCATTATTATTGATAATTCTCTCTCTTCCATCTAGTAATGGACTAATACCATTGTTAGGATTCTTTTTTTCCTAAGATACTTTAAAAATTCCTTATTGGCCTTAACTCTGCTGGCCATTTCTCCTTGTGTCCCTTTGCTTCCCTTATCAATTTTATATAATTCCTAGAGCTTCTGATTTATATTAAAAACGATCATCTGCCCTTTCTTCCATTCATTATATATTATGTTTCTATTTTTTATAGCTGCTTTTACTTCCCCTCTAATTTAGGTCTTTTTAAAATCCATACGGCCTTCTTCCTCAATTGTGGGGTATTGTGGCTTTTTGATGTTCTTAAACAAGTCCCAATTATTATTCATATTTTTCTGATTAAATTCTTCCTTGGAGCTGATTTAGCTCATAATTGTTTTTAGCTTTGTGAAATTGGCCTTTTTAAAGCACCAAGTATATCTATCACCGGTCTGGACTTTATTCTGTTTGCACATTATAAATGTGATCAAGTCATGATCACTTGTACCTAAGTGACTATTAATTTTTAGTTCTGTGATCAGTTCCTCTTCATCTGTCAAGATGAGGGCTAACATGGAACTCCCCTGTGTTGAATGTAACACTTTTTGAGTTAGGAAATTATCATCTCTACTATTTAGAGATTCCAAGGAGGTTTTAGTACTGGCAGCATGAGACAGTTGTTTGATATTCAGGGATGCCTCTGTGTGTGCACCACTACTAGTACATTTATAGACTGTCATAGTAAGAACATAGTGCTGTCCAGTCAAGCATCTCAAAGTGTTCCACATCAGTGAATTTAGCCTCAATACCCCCACCCACACTGAAGTATTATTGTTAGTAATCCTATTTTACAGATGGGGAAACTGAGGTATAGAAAGGTGAAGAGACTATTCAGCATCACAAAGGAGTCTGGGATCGTAATGTCAATGGAAGCCATGTCACATGACTCCCGGGCCTGGACCAACCACAGGACTATCCTTTCTATCTCCTAGGTCAATCAAACCAAAGACTGCTACTTGCTGTTATATAAAACACTCCCTCCTAAGGCAGCCACCTTTACCCACCGTTCTGGCATTTACCGTCTTTGACCATTTTTGAAACCATGAGTGAGCATGGAAGCCATTGTCGACGCCAGTCAGTCTTCTAAGTAACAAGCTAAGGGGCAGGAATTAGCAGTTAACACAGCATGGCAGCATGTAATACTGCTCTTCAATGGCTCGTTTTCTTCCTCCATTGACTGGTTAGGAGAATGATTAGTCAGTTTTGGCATTGACGTGCAGACTAACCTTGAAGACAGATCTGAATTTCCGCAGACAAACAGAACACAAGTCAACAACGACAAAAAGTTGTCTGCTACCACATTGCTACATGAATAAATAAATGCCCTTTAAACACAAGTCAAAGGTGATCTGCTGAAGAAATCTTTCTGAATAGGCCAAGCAGCAGAGAGATGGAAAAAGTGATGTTGTTATCTCTGCTTTCCCTTTACTCTGTGCCTTCCGGTCAGGATCCCAACTCCTCCTTCTAGGTAATCTTCTAATTAGAATGACCTTACTTCACAAAGGGGAGAAGGCAAATGAAGACAATATATTCATGAGCTAAACTCCCCTGGCCCCACTGTTTGACTGTACTGCAAGCAAGGGCACCTCTGCTGTGATTTACGACAAAGTGATTACAAAGATTGTTTTTTAAGAAGAAGACAAAGAAAGAACGAACGAAAGGGGGAAAAAAGTAGCAGCAGCTTGAATGGAGAGAAAAACCAGCGCTGAACTGATATGAATCTTTCCCCTTCAAACACCATTCAGCGCAGCACTCAGCTTCTCCTCAGCAGTGGAGTTGAAAGTGATTCATGATAGACGAACTCTCAAGAAATGTGTCATCCTGAGGATGGCATTTAAAAATGCAGGGATCATCCCCTTCATCCCTGAACTCCCTGCCACCACGTGAAAACTGCGACCTAAACGTGGCTCAGAACAATGGACTACAGCACAGTGGCTAGTGTGAAAAGAGGATCGGGGCTGGCAGACCAGTTGCCAGTGTCCATGGCTAGGCAGCCTTGTTTCTGGTGTAACCAGAGAAGCCCAAGGCTGAATGGACCATGGAAAGCAAAGTCCCCTGGCACCAGTGGAGGTGACCCCTTCCAGCCAGGGGTGAGGCCCATTAGCAGCACAGAATGAGGAAGCGGGTGCTGCAAGTCCTGGGGTCAAACAGAGGAGGGCAGCCCCGAGGGCTGTCAGATCAGGCCACGTCCATGAGAGCTAAATGAACACGGGAGCAGAACCCTTTCCCCCTGTGCCCGCAGAGACACACCGAGGAACCTGAAGGAGGAGCAGCGGAAATGCTCTCCACAGAACAAGGCTGGGGGGAGGCAGGCAGGACAGTGAGATTCCCCACCAAGCCCAGGTTCTCCACACTGGGATCCAGGAATGAACAGAAAATTACCACAAGCTCTTCCATGGTGCAGACCAAGAACAGAGTGTTGGAAGAGGTTAAAATGCACACAGCTGGGAAGGACAGCAGGACTCCGGGGCTCAGCATGGGACCAGAAGTGGGACTCCATGTTTTAATCCGCTTCCCTCCATTTGCTTTTTGGGAAATAGGTTTGTTTTAATCTTAAATCTAATGCGGATTTAAAGAGTGCTGGTGCTGTTCTCTGTTCATCTCCGAGCTACACCTTTACAGCAGTGAGGTTGGAAGGAGGCAAGAAGCATTGACACTATATTTAATTACAGCCGACAGGCCTCCTGTCAGCCTCCCGACATCCCTAATAGCAGAAACATGGAGAGGTGGCCTTTGGCTGGCCTTGGGCCTTCACCATCTGACAGCAAACGGATGTGCGTTAGCAGAACCTCACAGCTGGACAAGCTCCAGCAGCAGGCATAAAATTCATTCAAGCAACTGTCCATCTTGTACACGTGGCAATAATGGCTTCATTTCAGCTACTGGAAACTTGGAGTCATTATTGAAGTGAAACCTGCCAAATATGCCAGAGCTGGGGGCCACAGGCCTCTCCCACCCCACATCACAAAGATGCCGTCGGGACTATTTTCTATTTTAAAGCAGGAAAAAATCAAATAGACACTGAAAGCCTTTGAATCCCAGTCATTCAAATTTTGGATGCACGGTACATGAGTCAGCCAGGCTGCTCTCTTGGTTTCGAGTGTCATCACAGAGCGTTTGTGAAGGAGTTTGTCAAGTGCATATGTGAATGTGCAGAGCAGAAGGATGGGAACTGCCATCTGGGGCCATCTCATTGTTGTTATTGTAGAGCTGGGTGACATTTTTCATCAAAACTTGCTTGGGCAAAAAATGCAGATACTGTGAAACCGAAACATTTCACTGATTTATGTCGATTTTGCCAAATCGTTTCAGTAAAAAAACGCAAAAATTCTTTTAAACAAATCAAAACGTCGTGTTTGGACATTTTCAGAATGAAATGTTTTGATTTTTCCATTCAAATTGACTTTTCATTTAGAAATTTCCTTTTATTATTATTATTTTTTAATTTCAACATTAAAAACTACTCAGAATTGGAACAAAATGTTTAATTTCAGATCATTCAACCTGAAATGAGGGGGTTTATTCTAATTTTTTTATTTGCCCAAAAATTTGTTTTCAGTTCTAACAAACTATTTTAAATATTATACCTTCCCCCCCCACCACATCATAGAGCTGATCCAATGCCCACTGAAGTCGATGGGAATCTTTTTACCAATTTCAGAGGGCTTCGTGTCCGCCCCTACATCCAATTTAATTAGGCCCAGATTCAGGTAAGTATCACTATTTGGCACAGCACTGTGTGTTTAAAGTTAGGCACACGCTCAAATATCTTCCTGAACTGGAGGTCTTAGGGCCTGAAGAAAGCCCATTAAAATCAGTGGGAATCTTTCCATTGACCTCAGTGAGGTTTGTATTAGGCCTTCGGTTTGCAAGCTCCCCAGGCTAGAGATCCTGTCTTCTCTCCATTGGGGAAGAGCCTCTCATCTCATCTAACAACAATGAACAATTGCAGTCTCTTAATAAAAAATTCCACCCTTTACCCATCCATAATTCTCTCTCCACCGGCGTCAGGACCAACTGTGCTTCAGTGCTTCTCTAGCTCCACCTACAGCTGCTTTCTCTCCAGGTTTAGTAAACCCTTCGCACGCCATGTGGCTGACGCTTTGAGACACATTGTAGGCCTGCTGTGACTTTATTCCGCTCATGATCTGGGGACCTGCTTTGATGCCAGGGTCATGTGAATGGCTATTTCTCAGCTGGGCTGCGCCCAGGACTGCAGAGAGCTCCTGGCTGTTACATTGCTAACAGGACTTGGTACCATTTTCTTTCCCAAATGGGGGCTAGGAATGGCCTTAAATTCCCTTAAGGAAACCAACAAACTTGTGACCCCAAGAAACAAAATTAAATATTGTTTTCAAATAGAGTTTGTGGTGTGGTTCCATTCTCTCCTGGGGGGCTCTTCTTATTCTTCTTAGTTATTTGTACTGCGGTTGCGTTTGGGAGCCCTGGTCCGGGACCAGGACCCCATTGTCCATGATGCTGTACAAATACAGAGCAAAGAGTCAGTCCCTGTGATCTGCAGACCAAGGCTGAGCTGTGGCATCCCAGAGCCAATGCCCTAGACCAGGGGTTGGCACCTTTCAGAAGTGCTGTGCCGAGTCTTCATTTATTCACTCTAATTGAAGGTTTCGTGTGCCAGTAATACATTTTAACGTTTTTAGAAGGTCTCTTTCTGTAAGTCTATAATATATAACTAAACTATTGTTGTATGTAAAGTCATAAGGTTTTTAAAATGTTTAAGAAGCTTCATTTAAAATTAAAACAAAACAGACCCCCCCCCCGGACCAGTGGCCAGGACCCAGGTAATGTGAGTGCCACTAAAATCAGCTTGTGTGCCACCTTCGGCACACGTGCCATAGGTTTCCTACCCCTGCCCTAGACACTACAGTGCCAGCAAACAATGCTCCACTCTGAGCACAGTGGGGCTGCCATTTCCACAGGCTGCACTTCTAGAATAGAGACGATGGCAGCTGCGATCTACTTGTGCTACAGTGGAACCTCAGAGGTGCCAATGAAGATCTGGGCCCACTGCACACAGGCACTGTACAAACCCATCTTGAGACATGGGCACTCCCTGCAGAGCCTACAGACACAGCACGAAAGGGGAAAGCAGCAGCCCAGGCAGGTGACACAACATACCCAAGGTCACACAGCAAGTTAACGGCAGAGTCAGGAATAGAACCCAGATCTCCTGACTCCCAGCCCAGTACCGCAGCCACTAGACCGCAATGTCGCTTGAGTTACTCCATGTTCTGCAAATCAGGCCCAGCCCTTGTGTTCCTAATGCAGCCCTACTTGGACAAAGTGTGGGCACCTTTGGGATCAGCTGCAGGGCCCTTCAGATAAGGATTTAAAGGATGACGTGTTTTAGTCCAGAAATGTACTTGATTCTTAATAACCCGGAATGTGAGACATCCAGGAATAATGTCTGTTTAGCCACAGTTAGACACAGGTAGAGAAGTGCTGGCCAGACATCTCAGAGGGTCGTACATGGCCCATCCCTGATGAGCACTATTCTTGACGTCAGTGCTGGAGTTCACAATGTGTGTAGGAGTTGGGCTTGTTTCACTGAGGCAAGCTGCAATTAGAACGTCTGCCTCGGAGCTTCATTAAAATGAAACGTTACACAGTAGTAAATTCTCCGGTAAATGGCCAAAACAAAGCTCAGATGAGATATTTTATGGGGATATAAATTTAGAAGCGTCATTCTAAAACCATGATTTAATGTCAGGAAATCTAATTATGAGAAACAAGATTTAAACAGCAAAACTGTGACACCAGTCAGCCAGCCCAGAGATTCGGGGAGGGTTAAGTAAACACTCTGCTCAGAGCTGCATTTCACACCTCTCTATTATTTACTTAGGTTCCTCAGATGCTGAACAACAGCTTGGAAAAGCCCATTGGTTCCCCAGAGGTGAGAAATGCCTCCGGACGTTAGAACACTGTCACATTGGAAAAGAGATGGTACATAGCCCACTGGGCTTATCCTGAAAACACCTCCCATTTTGGAGGAAACAGCTAGCTAGCCTGGTCTGAAGAATTCCCTGTGCACTGTCTCTCTAGCCCAGTAACCCTACCAGTCTGACAGCGTGAGACCTGGGCTGGAACAGTCGGTGCCTAGCACTACCTGGCTGGGCACAGTCTTCCTGCGTGATCACAAGTCTCTCTGTGTCTTGGTTTCTCACACGTACAATGGGAATCACGTCACTTCCCTATTTCATGGGGCTAGAGGCTCAGATTCCATGGCAATGGAAACCATATAATTACCTAGCTAAAGGACCTGAAATAATTTCACTTCACTAAAGCTGTATTTTGCCAGGACTTTAAAACAAACACAGGGTAGTGCTTCTTCACACAACGCATTGCCCAGAACCTGGGAGTGGATGACAAGGGACGGATCACTCAATGACTGCCCTGCTCTGTCCATTCCCTCTGAAGGAGCCAGCATTGGCCACTGTCGGAAGACAGGACACTGGGCTGGCTGGACCATTGGTCTGACCCATTATGGATGCTCTTATGTTCTTAAACTGATGATCTATTATATGGATGATGAGAAACCACCACAGTAGTCTAAAAGCTGGCCATAAAGGGTCAGATCTCCAAACCTGGCTTCCATTTTTTGCAGGTGTAATTTTGCAAATGCAACAGATTTTGAGGAAAAGCACAAATAAATTATGGATGAAATAGTATGCTCCCAAATCCAGATGCCTGGTTTGAAAATTAGGCCTTAATAATGACTTAATCAGTCTTCCTTCTGCAGGTTTTCTGATGACTGGAGTTCAAATGCATAGAACAGGTTAATGGAGATGGGTCCTTCTGATTGTAATTTAATGCACCATACGGCAAAGGCACTGACTGCCATAGATTGGCCCCTTTTTAGCGAAATTGTGAGTCACGCAAGGTAAATAAATAGGTAAAAGTGTTGGTTTGGAATAATACAATTATGTGCAGCAAGGAATATAAAACTTCGTTCAACTCCAGATCAAGCTTTTATCAATATGCAATTAACCACCAGGCTCTTATGTATTTTGACAGAACTCGAATCCTCCGGTGATAAGCATGGTGTAAGAACCTGGAGAGAACAGAACTGAAACCACTCGACACAACAGAACTCTATGTGAGTTATTAGGAAGCAAAAGGCCTTGCACCAGCCAGGGTGCGGGTGGATTTCTGCCTTCTGCAAGAAATCTGCTGCTCATTGCACCCGGCGAGTCCCCGTGCCCCCCTCCCCGTAACAGGGCACTGGCCTCATTTCACAGCTATCTGTTTAGAACTGTTTCGTGCTGCAGCACTGTGCTTGGGGGGTATGCACACACCTCAGCTGTGAACCCCATTCATGTATTTCTAGTGTCAAGACACTGCAGAGGAAAGATCAGATGGAAATTTATGCCAACAACAACATTTAGTTTTAATCCCCACCTGCGGAGCCAAGGAACCTCAGGACATGGGGGTGTTTCTGTCTCCATGCAGGAAGGGAGATTCCCTTACTCTCTCATGGTGTCTTTACCTGCACAGTGCTGAGACAGAATCCTGAGGATACCTACCGAGAGTTTTAACCTTGCTTGCTAAGGGACTACGTTCCTTAGGCTTTTCCTTGCTGGAGAGTGTCCATTCCCCATGGTGCCTCCCCCTCCCGCACAGCATGCCAGTTGTTAGACGGGACTGGAGAGGCGGGTAGGTCATTCAGTGTCTGATTAGCTCTAGTGTCCAGGGGCGGCTCTAGGCATTTTGCTGCCCCAAGCACGGCAGGAGGCAGGCTGCCTTCCCTGGCTTGCCGTGGCGCCGGCAGAGCGCCCCCCACGGCTTGCCGCCCCAAGCAGGCGCTGGGCGTGCTGGGGCCTGGAGCCGCCCCTGCTAGTGTCTCACAGACGCTAGTAACCTCAGCCGGGGGGCTCCAAGCTTCCCAGTCACCCGGGCGGGGACTTACCTGGAGGGAGTTCAGCACGATGAAGACATGAGCCCAGACGATGCTGAGGTGAACCAGGACCCCGCACACCCACGTCAGGCCCAGGATTGGCAGCAGCACCAAGATGGGCTTGGCTGTGGCCCTGTTAGAAAAAGAAACTCAAAGTGACGTGGGCTCATGGCAAACCTCCCTCATTGGGGGATGAGGGACACGTAGGAGAGCAGGAGCAGCAGAGGCCCTGCCAGTCTCATCCCTGCCCCGTGTCTTAGCAGCATCCATCTGCCACTTCTCTGGCTGCATCTCCATCCTGCTCTGCATCCTTGGGCCACACTGCTCCCTGCTATCTTCTCTGGCAGGCTGCACCTCCCTCCAGGGACCTGGGAGCAAAGCATCCAGCCTGGCCCTCTCCCTGGCTTCACTTCGGGGCACGACTAGAGGGTTTTGCCCTTGTTCTGCAGAATTAAACAGCTTTTCCCTTTGATCTCGTGGCTCAGTCTTTCCGAGGTTACAGGCAATGTGAGCGACAACAGCCCTGGAAAGACACCTTAGTTTGAGGGGACACTGGGTGATGCTCTGATGTTTAGAGTCTCCCATTTCGCTGCTGTGGGGACACCCCATGCACTACAGAGATCTCCTCCCCTGGAGCATTAGGCTGTCCTCCGGGGCAGGTGCAGGGAAGTGCCTCTGGCAAGGCAGCACAAATGGCCCCCCAGTAGCTAAGCTGGGTGCAGCGATCTGACACGGCAGAGGGAGGGACCAGGAGAAGGGGTTGTGAAATGCTTTGAAAACATAATGTAGCCACCCCAGAAAGCCAGAGGAGAAATGCCACATGCTTTATCTTCCAACCCCCGCTCAGCCACCCCTGCTTTTTATTTATAATTGCAAGTGAGCTATAAGGGAACTCTGACATCATTAGACACAAGAAAGCAGCCAATCTCCCTCTGCTCGCCATTGCCGAGAGGGCTTCTGTATTTGTTTTATTAGCATGTGTGTGTCATGCTGCCCTCCAACACCACCCTATCTCTGTGCTTCTGTAAATTTAGTAAAATTTATTTATACAACTGGAAGAACAATGTGTGTCTAGCAGTGGTGACTGGCGCCGGCAAACAACAATAAAGATTCATAAGGAGTGATAAAGTAACAGCTTGAACAGCAGTTTTAAAAATCTCTTTGAATTAACTGATGACTGAAATCCATGTTCCATGTTTCCTTCCCCATGCCTGGAATCCATGTTCCATTTCCTTCCCCATGCATATCACCAAAACCAAACCAACTCTCCAGACAGGCACTTCTATGGACTCAGTGCTATAGTATTTGAGAGCCTCCCAAGTCCTTAGGGATTTATCTTAACAATCCCCCATGTATTATACCTATTTAACATATGGGGGAAACTGAGGCACAGAGCAAGACAGCGACGTGCCCAAACTCACTCTGGAGGACTGTGGAGAAGCTAAACAGAAACCAGATCTCCCAAATCTCAGTCCAGTTTTTTTAACCACAGCACCTTCTTCCCTGCCGTTTCTAGTATTCCATAGGGTTTATGCAGTGCACACAACTCGGGAGCAGAACAGCCATGGCTGCTGACTGTGCCTATATACATTTTGTGCTCCTGAGGACTGACAGATAGATTACAGGGCACCCAGGAGAAAATCAGGAGGAGTTTGCAAGAGCAAAGGCAGGCCGGTTTCACTCCTGCCCCGGCCTGATTTCCCTTCCTAATTTTTGGGTACCAGACTGAACCTCAAAGCTTTTGAGTTTCATCCATCAGCAAAATAAGACATCACATAAATTTCACTGAACTCCACGAAGACCCAAATGGCTGGAAGGAACTTTGTTTTTGTGGTAAATATCTGCAGAACAACAGTGCTTTCCAAGCCCTAAAACCATTATCCAGGGTGTGAATTCAAATGCTGAGTGATGGATGTGACTGAACCACATGACTTCAGGACTCCAAACTGGACCTCCCATCAAAGTGCTAGAATCTGGTGGGGAATCTTCAGCTGCTAATCCTCAGGAGTGACAAATGTTTAAAACCCAAAGAAAAAGATAGGCTGGGAGAGTCAAAGATGCTCAAGTAAGATGCCCAAATCCCATGAAATTGGATGTCTAAGGCCCTCAGGCTCCTTGGGAATCCCAGACAGAGCTACCAGTACTGCCTGGATTAAGGGTTGATAAGGTGTTTATGTTCCAGCAGCTGAGCCAGTCTGACAGCACTGGGAGAAGAACTTGCTTAAGAAACACTGGGCTCAGTTCTCCGAGCACTGGCACTGGTGTCCATTAGAATTTAACTCTGTTGAAGTCAACAAATTACAACCCAACCCGTTTCTTCCCAGGACGCATCTGTGATCCTAGCAGCCAGGCATACCATAAAGCACAATAAAATGACTGGTGTGGAGAAAGGGAATCAAGAAATGTTATTTACACCTTCCCATAACACAAGAACCAGGAGTCACCCAATAAAATTAAGACAGCAAGTTTAAAACAAACGTAAGGAAGTACTTCTGCACCCAATGCACAGTCAACTTGCAGAACCCATTGCTAGGGGATATTATGAAGGCCAAAAGTACAAATGGGTTAAAAAACAATTAGACAAATTCATAGGTCCATCAATGGCTATTAGCCAAGACAGTCAGGGATTCAACCCCCATACTCTGTGTGTCCCTAAACATCTGACTGCCAGAAGCTGGGACTGGACAACAGGGGATGAATCACTTGATAATTTCCCTGTTCTGTTCATTCCCTCTGAAGCATCTGGCATCAGCCACTGTTGGAAGGCAGGATACTGGGTTAGATGGACCATTGCTGTGATCCAGTATGGCTGCTCTTATGTTCTTGCCCTTTGATTTCAATGGGAACTGCAGATGCTCCCCACCTGAATCACTGATTTAGGAGCCTAAATGTGGATTTAGGAGCCGAAGTGTAAGCACCTAAGTGTGACAGTGTTGGTCCTACTTCCTGGTGTCCCATTCATCAGAGCATAGATTGCTGAGCATAGACTGTTGCACTGCTTCTGAAATACTATACAGATGAAATGCATGATTACTCTGGAGGAGAAAAATCTGGATCGTGTTCCTGCCTTTAGAAGCTGCTATTACACACAGAATGTGGCCGTACGCCAGATTCCTCAGGGACAGGATTCTATCCAAGCCCAATAAAGACTTCACAATGATATCCAAGCACAACCCAATGCAACCATTGGTGGACCATCGACTCACCATATCTGGATTCCAATCTGTTTCTCCAGGCTGCTGCTGGGGGTCAGCATCTTTGACCTCCTCCGTGCACTGGACACTGTGACCATCACCACCCGGAACAGCACAAAGGTATTTACCTGCGAGTCAGAAAAGAGCCGCTAGCTTTGTGCACCAGAACAGGCTCTTGAATTTTTAAATGAGCTCTAGTGGGGCAGGTGTCTCTGCTGGGTCTTCCATGCTGTTAAGTTTGCATCTTGTAGAACGATCAGCTTGTGGGATTCTTGAGGCCAGAGCTCAGTTCGCACAAGCATAACATCTGCAAAGGTTTCTGTACAGACCCCGGTCCAACAGGTTCATTATTAGATGTCTACTGGCTCTGTTGCCTTCAAACATTTCACTTTCCTCTAGCATTGCTTTGCTGTACTATGACGGTGGAGTCATTAAAAGGACACAGGTTTTGCCATGCTGAACTGGACCTTTGGACCATCGAGTCCAGCATCCTGGCAGACAGTGGCCAATACTCAATTTACTTCTCCATCTTTGTAATGTAACCTCAGCATAGTAGCTAGTATCTTCTGCTGAGGTATTAGATGGTAGGACTCCCTCCAAATACAATAATGTACCGGCCTATCTAACTGTACAGTGCTTCATGCATAACTGCAAACGTTACTTTAGTCATTTACAGAGCTCTTGGCAGGAATTCACCCCATGTACAGGGAGATATTTGGACCATAATGAGACTAAATCTCAGACACTCTAAACGCCACCATCGTCCTAGATTAGAAAAGATCTTTGTGTAGGATCGTTGATCCCTTTGGCTCTGGCTGACAAAGCTCAGTGCTGCTTTCCTAAAACAAAAAGTAGAAATTGCTTCTATCCAGAATTATACAAAAGGGTTTGATGCTTACCGTCAGAACAAAGAGAACTGGCCCAACGAACGCCCAGATGATATCGGTCTGAACATTCAGCCAGCAATGATTGTCTGCCACATACTTGTTAAATGAAGTTGCCAGAGTCACACCAACAATAACAACTGGCAGGCCTGAAAAAACAGAAAAACTGAGGACAGCAAAATGCCAGATCTGCCATTGGCCATACAGGGCCAGATCCCCAGCTGGCCTAAATCAATGTAGCCACATTGACCCCAACGGAGCTGCACTGATTTACACTAGCTGGGAATCTGGCCCATGCCATGTAACAAGACTACGTTTTATATCCTCTGCACTTTATTCTCTCATTCATAAAACATGCCAAAGCTGGGTCACAAGACACGAGCAACTTACTCCTAACAAGCAGTACAATCAAAGACAAACAATGCCAATTTGGTGTCTGTCTCTCAGCACAGTCACATGAACCCCAGACACTCTTACCTGAACCCCAGTATAGTCAGATAAATCCCGCTACCTTGACCCATTCATTTCGATAAATGCATCTCTTTCCAGCCAGAACTATTTTCAGGTTTCTAGAACCAGCCCCACTGTTCACCGACACTCTGATAGCAGCGAATGAGCAGAGTCTTCCTCTGCAAATACTTTGTGTTAATAAAACTAAGGGTTACAAAATAAACGAGACACTTGGCTAAAATTCCAGCGTCCGCCAGTTGACATTTAAAGATGGGAGAGAATCTGTGGGTGAGGCTGGTCCCCAATAACCCCCCAGGTCAATGCAAGCTCTTGTCAGACTTGTGACTCGACATCAGTTACACTGAAATCTTTTCTACAAGGACTTGTTGTTGGAGAGAAATTGATGCACTGTGTTCCTGAGAGCGAGACACAGATGGGTTTCCATTTACCCCAGCCAGTCACATAGTAAAACTTCATTCTCCTGTCTTCACTCATGTTGACGGCAACCACTTTGCTCCACAGGAGAAGCCCTTCTACCAGCATCCAAGAAAAGGCTGCCATGAAGAAGAGGTGGAGGAAAGCTGTGACAGCAAAGCACAGTACCTGGGGGAAGAGAAATTTCAGACAGCTCAGTGAGGTGGAGGCAGGAATCTTCTGCCAAACTCTGCATAGTGCAGGGTGAGGAATGACTCCTGAACATGCTGCAGAATATTTGCCCATTCAGGCATTTAAATGCAAACGATACCAGGACGATTTCATACAACTCTAAAACAAGGACGTCCAGACTGAGCTTTGCCCAGCTGAGAGTTACAGAGCACCTTACACTCAAAGTGCCTGACAAACTGATTTACAAAACATCCACCAGGATCACTTCAGCCACCATGGAAATGCAACCAGCTCTTAGGTCAAAGGCAGGTCTTTAACATCTCACAGCAATGCTGTGTAACTGAAGGGAAGGAGAACACTATAGCTCACTGACAGTACTGGGACAATTTAAGCAGAGAGGATGGGCCAAACTCATCCCTGGTGTAATTGCCCAAGTCACTAAGTCCAAGAAGCCACCTGAAGGAGAAGACACCAAGGTAGCTTAGAATGGGCCCAGCGCCTCTAGCAGCCCCATGCTCCCCAGGGCTAGAACACCAGTCCAGTGCATTCCAGGGGAGGGAATCAGCACCACTTCCTACAGCATCTGGATTTTCCTTGGAAGTCTTTCCTGCAAGTACTGACCAGTGCAGGCCCTGCTTAGCCTACAAGGTCACAGGAGGTGGTGTGATCCCAGGCTGGTATTTTATGCCACTTTACATGGCAGACTCTTCCTGCAGGATTCTCTGGGTTAAAAATAAATATGCTGCCAGGAGTGGGGAATGGAACTGTTCCTACATATGGTGCAAAGCATATTCCCAAGGACAGTGTAATCCTGTTTATTCCTCAACACAGATTACAGGCAGTCGTTAATAAACTAGACTTCGCTTTTGTTTTAGGGGCTGTAGCCACGATGTCACAGCAAACAAGAAGTCTGGCAGCATCTGTTACCAGGGGAGGTGAGATGCCTCCTAGCCATCTTACCTGGTTGGTTTTGGCCAATTCACTAAACATGAGCAGAGCTTCAGCTGCGGCTAAAGCAAAGATCAGATTCTTGTGCACGGTTGTTCGTTCGCTCTTTGGAACACTGAGGAAGGGGAAATGGAAAACCTTGGTCATTAAAAAGCATGGCTGGATTCAGTAGGAGCTGTGTGCGATTTTCTTACTAGCCACTCGTCAGACCATGTGGATTGCACCGTGTTGCCTTTGACCTCTCTGCTGCTCATCACAGGTGCAATTCCAAAGAGAGTGGAAAGCAGCGGTGAAAAGAGGAAAAATACTTGATGCTCTTGGCAGTGCAGTTACTCTGCCACTCAGGGCTTATTCAGTGCCCACTGGCTGTGGTCAGTGGCACTGTCAGGGCCCCCAAAGAACTGGGGGTTTTATTCCTTATAAACCTTCTTGGTGATCTGTCTCCCCAACGGTCTGTGGAAATGGTTTTTCCTTTCACTGCAATTGCAGCAGTGATCTTTCTACAGTCATATTTTAAACAATGAATTCCAGAAGCCTTGCATTCATGAGCACCCGAACACTAGCAGCGTGTGCAGCCCTCAGCTCACAGTAACACCCACGACAAGCAGCCAGCGTGTGCACCCAGCCCTTGGGAACAACCCTGTGTGTGCAGCTCTGTGCTTCTGCACTGCCCCATTAAGAAAACCAAACCCAGCACTGCTGAGCAAGCCTGCAACAACAAACCCGCTCCCCTCCACTCGGCTTTCACACAGACAGGAATGAAATGGCTACAGCTAACAGTACCTAATGTGCATTCTCAACTAAAGGCATTAAATATCATTCCCCCCACCCCCAATCTATAATGAATGCTACAAATGTCTAGATTCTTCTTACCCGACTGCCAGGAATAAAATGAATGTAACAATCAGGGCACAGAAAGAAACTCCACATCCAATAAACGTCAGAGTCTTCAGAGTCAGCTCCTCCTCTGAGCTCCTCTGTTCCAAAACATATAAAACAGGTATTGTTTGCAGCAGCGTGACCATCACCATGTTCGGACACTAGTGGCTGCGGAGTGTGTCCGATCATTTAATGAGATTTTGCTGATTTACCTGCACTTCATACACCTGCAATAGCACTGCAAAGTTGGTGGTGTGGTTGCAGAAGCAGGCTGTGGATTCCAGGTGAGACATTATGATGGAGCAGCCTACAGTGGACCACATTCCCCCGGTGTCTGGGCTAACATGGAGCAAGATAATACAGAGAAAAAATACATGGAAATTATCAGTCATCCCAAAGGAAAATCAAAGCTCCCAGAGAAATTCACACTCCCAGAGGAAGCAGAATTGTGCTGAGGTGTGATGCGGCATTGAGGACATATCTCAAGATGCGGATTTAGCACAATACAAACATCCTGCTGGCCAGGATATCTCAGAGATTCAGCAGAAACGGAGACAAGCCGTGTCTAGATGAGGAAAATAGGCTGTGTTTGAATGCGTGTTAACTAACATGGTTTTAAACAGGACTTTGCATCTTGTGTGCATTGGGCAAGTAGTGTTTAGAAACGTTTGTTGGGCAGGGTATTGCTGAGAGGAGATGAGGACACCCACAACCAGCTAACAGATTTATAACCATGACTTGCCCTGTCTACATTAGGCATAAATTCTGCTTACAACTATATAAACTAACCCATGTTAATTACAATTTTGCCAAACACATCCTACGTTCCTGCTCTGGACAGGGCCCAAGCCACCCAGCAGTCCCGCACGCCGATGTGCTTAAGGATCCACGAACTTCTGAGCTGTATTCACAATTTGTCAGATTTGTCCTCCTTCATAAGTAGCACCACATTTTCACACACCTGGCCCTGCTCCCCAGGAAAGGTAAAACTCCCATCGACATCCACAGAATCAGTTCTGTGCATCAGCCGCAACACACCGAGCCTGTGGCTTGGGGAAGCCGGATTGTTCATTCAAATGATTTAATTACAGATCCATAAAACTTCATTGTCCCCACTGCCATCACCCCAGTGATGTCTAGTAAGATAAACAACCCGGTGCCAGACAGTATTCATGAAGTGTTTGCACCCTGCATTCCTGCTGCGCTAGAACTCTCAGCCCAGCCCTTCTTTGCCACTGGCAGGAGCCGTAATTAACCTGAGCTTTATGTTTTAGTCTCATACTCCATGAATAGTCACTTGCTTGTGAGCAACTTTTCCAAAGGAAATCATCCCAGGAGAGAACGCAACTGCAGCAGGTCTGGATGTCAGAGCACAGAGAGACCTGGGATTTCTAATGCGGCAGAGGACAGAAACCAATTTAGCTAAAGGCTTGCTTCATCCACAGGTTGGGGTTTCAATCATTTTGCTTCCAGGGGCCGGTGCTCTCAGCGTCACATCTCTAGCCTCGCTGCATCCCTGGTGCAAAGGCAACGGGGGCTTGGAGAACTCTGTCTATGCCAGGCCACTCCCCCAGTGAGTGTGTTCTGTACAGCACAAGCAGTGCGAGAAATGCACGAGAGCGGACTGCACTCACAGACTGTGCACCACCCAGGCTAAGGGGGTTTACAGAGCAACACCTCCTGGATCTGCCCTGGATTTAGAGCATGGAGGGGGCTGGGTGCGCTGATTCCCAGCTGTCTAAGGTGTGAAGTTAGTCAGAAAAGCCAGTACCCTCATTTTTTGAAGACTCCAGACATGTTTCAGTCTTGCTTAGGACCTGACCGGCCTGAACTCTTACCCCCAAAGATGCCAATCCCCAGCCCTCCCTCACTGACCCGACAAGCAGTGGACGTTCCTAGCCCACGAATGGGATGGGGAGAGGGGAACTCCCAGTTCCAGCTAGGTCACTTGGGGGGCTGACGGCTTTGCCCAGGTCAGTCAGATGCTGGGCCTCAGTTTTACCATTTTTAAACTGGTCGTAACAACAGTTTGTTACTTCCCGACAGCAGCAGTAGGGAAGAGCTGTGCGGGTTCATTGCTGAGTGTTTAGGAAACACCCAAATCAGATGAACGTGACCCAGGAGGTTTCCAGTCCCACCACCTTGGGAAGAGTGGGAGGACCAAGCCTTCGGCCAGCATGTTCCCTTGGAGACACCTTGAAATGTAGGGGGAGCTGGAACAGCCTTTGACTAAGCCGTACGGAACCACTGAGCTGTCCACAGTGATGCTAGCGACTGTGCCAGCATATTTGCTTTGCAAGACAGGTCTGCTTTTGCCCAGTCTCCACCCAACTCTGCAGGGAGAAGCGAACTCACCGACCAGGTTCAGGGAGAAGCAAACTCGCCCACTGTTTGTTTTTGGTTTTGGGTTTTTTTTTTTGAGGGGGAGGGGGAACAGCTCAGAAATTGCGAGTTTGAATTGGAAAAAGGCACCTGATGCTGAAGTTCCAGAAAGCGCAGATCGGTTCCACAAGCTTGTCAGGTGGGTCCTGCAGGTGGAGACAGAGAAGAGGCGAGCAGACACTCCAGGGTGTGCTGTAACTCGACCAATGTGCTAACCCAGGCCTGTTCCCCACATTTGGTTTCTAGCTGTGCACAATCAGGCAGCCCCGGTCTCACACCTGCTCCCAGAAGCTGGCTTGGGCCTGAGACGAGTCAGAGGCAAACTTGGGAAATTTTAAATTCAAAGGGAATTTGACTCCTAGGAGACAGGCTTGGCTCAGCCTTCCACTGTCTCCCCAGGTCACAGTGCAGTCCCTGTCTCTGGGCTAGGACTCTGCAATGAGGTCTTTGTTTGCTCCTGCTCTCTTCCATCGTTAACAGAGGAGGAGCATCGCCCCGGGGTACCTGGGTGCGGTGCTGCAGGCGATAGCGTACAGATGTGCTGATCTCCTGGTAGTCGCTGCGCAGAGTGGATGAAATAATGGCGGAGCCCACCTGTGTGCTCAGATACCTGGGAACAGACAGCACGAGAGCTGAGCAGCGGGGTCATTTCTTAAACTGATTAATAAAATCTTTGCGGAGAACATGGACAAGGAAACAATTATCCCAGGGGACAATCAACAGGAGGGGCCCCCGATACTGGAACGAAGGCAGCCAACGGCTTATCTAGCCTAGTGTCTTGTCACCAATGCAAACGCTTCCAAGAAGGCATCGCCTCTCCATAGTGGACTCCCTCCCCCATGAGGAAGATGCCCTCCTGCCCCGGCTGATGAAACTGTGTTGTTGTACCTTAGCTAATGTACCCGTAGATGCTTTTCTTACTCATATTAACGTGGAGCGCTGCGGAGGCCAGAGAAAGAGGTGACTTTTCCCAGCTCTTCTAAACCCTAACTCCAGGCTACCTCCCATAGGGCAGTTATACCCAGGCGATGTGAGAGACAGCTGGGCCAGCAGCCCGGGCAAGGGGAGCTCAGGGTCTCTGTCTATCAAGCAGTGACCCATTCTGGCTGCACCTGGGGCTGGAGTGATCCGAGCCACCTGCCCTTTGCTTCGGGGCGAGCTGTTCAGATGCAGGCACAGGGATCTTTAGGACAGAACATACTGGGGTTAGCAGGCAAACGAAAACCAGGCAGCCCCTCCCCCATGGCTCATGTAAATGAGGCTTCGGGTTAAATCATCCCAAGCTCCGCAGAGCAGCACAAGTAAAAGAGCGAAAGGCAGGACGCAAGAGAGGGCAGCTTGCCAGTTGGAGGCGACGGGCTGCTATCCCCACCTAGTGCTCCCAGGAGAACAGCCAGGCGCACGGCGGCTGCAGCCTGAGACGGCTAGTGCTTTGCTCAAGCCACGTGCCAGCCTGGTGCCCCTCCAGTATCTGCGCTGGCCCAGCCTCAGAGACCTCTGCTTCCAATTCGGCCACCGAACTGAGGTGGGGACTGGGCCAGTTCTGTTTGGATGCTGTTAAATCATCCCAGCGAGAGGCGTTCTCTGCAGGCTTGTCCACGTCCTTCTGCAGTGGGCCTATTGCACAGGTAACCCCGCCCAGGAGAGGACCCGCTCTGGGTCCCTCGGCAGGCTCTTAGCTGCCAGCCACCATACAACGGACTAGCCCTCTCCCCTCTTTAGCGCAAGCCCATGCGCCCTGGGGCCAGAGTCTAGCCCTAGTTCCGGGAGACATTTTCTGTGCAGAACTATTGGCTGCATGTGGCTGCGGCAGTGGGAGGACACCCAAAGCACTGATGCTGCTGCGGACTCCCGGGGCCTGGCCAGGTCTGACTGGCACATCCCCGTTTGTCTGGGGCTGAGCAGTGCAACGACCAGGCGAACGCGCACTCACCGCCGTCCTCCGTCAGACGCGGCCACGTCCTGAAACACGGCGCTGCTCCCCGGCAGGAAGCACTGGAGGGAGGAGTAGCCATACCACGTGTTGATCGCAGTGACTGTGCTGAGACCTGAACAGAGACAATGGAGCGGGAGAAGGGAAAAAGTCTCCGCTCAGTACCCCTGACGACGACGCTCGGCCTGCTGTAAGTGCCAGTGGTCTCCTTTGGGGGGGGCAGCCCGGGGGTGGGGGCAGAGCTGACAGAAATTCACCCGGGTTGATGCACGGGGGACCGTGGCTCACAAACAGCCATGTCCAGGGTTACGGCCTCTGGGTTCGCCCCCTTGCAACTCCCTTTGAGGTTCAGTTTCAAACAAGCCCAAAACTCCAAGGCAATGGCGGTTTCACCTCTGTGATGGTCCCTAGTTCCACACCTGTGCAATGGGAATCCCAGAACATCCCTCTCCCGCAGGGCTATGGCCAGGACAGTCACTAAAGACTGTGAGCAGCTCAGACCCTGCGGCGATGGGAGCCAGCCATGTGCCTACGAAAAACAGGCCACATCTCAGCTAGCCTCACAATGTCACAGAGAAATCCTCGTGCACAACGGCTCCACCCCCTCCTCCATTTCCCCTCCAGCAACTGCCTCGCGAGAGACGACGGTGCCGGGAGCAAAGGATGGTCCATCTCTGGTGCTTGTTGCAGAGTTCGTGTCGGGGGAACTGGCTGGCTTAGGAGATGGGCAACGAGGCCACGGCTGGTGCCACCAGGCAGCGCTGTCCCTAAGGGGGTGCGGGGCCTGGGGTGGACGTGATGAATCTGTCATGTCCGGGACCAACCTGTCACTTCCGGGACCGACCCCGCTGGCCAATCATGCTGGCCCATGAGGGGCCCCCAAAGCGCAGGGCTGGAGCGGTCACCCCGATTCGCTGTACCCTAGGGATGGCTCTGCCACCAGCTTTGACCCAACCCCAAGTTGGCCATGACTGAAAGTCATTCGCCCCGATAAGGCTGTTGGGTGGATTGTGTGACAGGAGCTGGTGGGTCTCACTCCCTATCACACAGCCATGCCTGGCAATGGTGAGCCCACAGGTTGTCCATCACAGCAGTGAGAAGCCAGGCAGTACAAGGGCCAAGAGCCAAGCCCCGTCTCTGCAGGTCCAGGTGGAGGCACTCGGGTGGCACGTTCACATGCACTGCTGCAGTCTCTGAAGTAGCTGTTCATGGAGCGCCCTGAGACCCACACCCATTTCCTTCTCCCTGAGCACAGCCTCCGTCCAGCCGTTTTCCACACAGAATTTGGGCAGAATACGTTAATTCAGGTATTACCACCAGCCCGTTACGTCCTGCAAGTGGAGTCAGGGAGGGTCCCTCCAGGATGCAGGACATGGCCTCACCCTACCTTTGGATTTAAGTCTTTCTACTTCTTCAGGGGGAACTTCTATGAGGTCAGGGCCACCTGCCTCCTGGCTTTGGATGAGATACACGTCACTGCTGGGCTCCTGCCGGCTGAGATCCATCTTCCTGACTTCGATCCCTGGGGAAACAACCCGTCGGTATTTCCTCCAACACCGCTACTCAAAATGCCATGGCCTGAGGCCCTGAGCAGAATATTCAGGATAGACACCGGATTCCTCTGAAATCAGCCAGCCACATTCAGGCTTAGTTCACTGCCCACCTTCACCCCAGCTGAGCAGTGTAATATTTGCCCTTGGGGGTTGTCGTGCAACAATGACCTGGCTCCACTGAGGGAACAGGCTGAGCTAGAGGACGGCATGAGGCTTTATCACACCCACATACACACACACTTCTTTCCAATAAGGGCAAAGCAGACACACAACAGTACAGTGTCAACCAGTGCCCTATCAGACCCACGTATTGAACACAACAAAGCCGGGTGTTCTCAAACACTGGAGAATCTCGCCCGAGGCCCTTCCAGCCAATTGGAGCACAGCAACCCCCCAAGTACCCCTAGGACCAAGGAGAGGAGAAAGCAGAAGAACCTGTGGGGGAGGTTCCCCCCATACCCAGCCTCCTGGTCAGGCTCTTCAGACGGTGACATCATTGGCCAAAGGAAATGGTGGGAACTCAGAGATCTGCAAACTGAGCAAAGTCCCGGAGAACAGCCTGCCGGGCTCACTCCTGCTTTGTGTGGGTGAAAGCGTGCGGGGAGGGATGGGACAAACTGACTTACTAGGGGTGTCCCGTGTCTAGGATTCAGTGGGGCGTCTGTGTGATCCCTTCCCCCCGCTGCCCCCACCTCCCCTGACACCCCAGCCCTCACTTCAGACCCGTGATACCACCCGAGCCCTCAGAGTGTTTGACGGAACCATATCAGCCCAGCCTGGCCGTTTGCTCAGAAGCCAGCGCCTGTGTCCCTGGCGCCTGGACTAAAGTTTGTGGAAGCCCCTTGTTAAAATACTAGGAGATCTGAGCTTGCCGGTGTACCTAGCTGTGAGGCGCCATGTGCGTGGGCACATCACCCTCTTGTGGAGGCCTTGGGGAATGTCACTCTGACTGGAGCATTCCTCAGTGCTACTGACTGCATGGAAAGGATTTCTTCTAATTACGCTTCCTGGTTTGCAGTTTAAAATGAGATTACAGGGTGATGTCAAGTGATCCGGAAGGAAGGAAATACAGCCACAGCCTCCCTCAAGCATTCCCTCCCACCCTTAAAATAGCAAGTTAACTCTCTGCAGCCTGATTTCCAAATGAGGCCTTCAAGTGCCCAATGTCAGACACCCCAGGCCTGATTTTCCGAAGAGTCAGCAGGAGCTATCGGCTCTCCACACCTGCAGCTGAGTGCCCACAAACCAGGGTGCCTCAAATCAGCAGATGTAGCTGAAATCATGGGCCATAATGCTCAGACCTTGTATACCCAGTGTTATGTGACCTCGTGGGACTTAGCAGAGGCAGGCCTGTTCCCCCAGTAATGACGTAGGCATGGGATCAGTGAACAACAGAACCACCTCCGTTTCTCCCTGGTGAAGGGTACAGGGCAGTTCCCCTCCCGCTGCTACCAGTTCCCCTTTCTCTTGGAGACAGGACATGCACACGCGGCCAAGAATTTCCTCCCAAGATTACTTTCTGAGATGGGGTCCCCCCGGGAACAGTCCCCCTCTTGATGGGCTGCATGTGGGTGTGCAGAGAACACCCACTCCCCCAGCCAGGACAGTAACCCTGTTACACCACTTTCACCTTCAAAGTGCTGGGCTAGGAACTTGTCACACACTCCCTGTCCACCACCATCCCAGGCAAACTACCACCGCCACTGCCTGAAGGCTGCTCAGGCTTGCCCCTTTCAAGTGCAAGGTGGCTCAAGCTTGTTCATACTCACCGATGTTCCTGTACTGGATCGCTATCTTTGTCCTTTCCGCAGTCAGAAGTTGGTCTAGGTTTGAAGCCATTCTGTCCATGTTCTCTACAACAGTCATAGGCCCTCTGATAATCTAAGAAACACACAGTCATTTGTAAAAATAACGAGGAGTCCTTGTGCCACCTTAGAGACTAACAAATTTATTTGGGCATAAACTCACACAGTCATTTGTGAGATCTCCCTATATCAAATGGTGTAACTTACAACCAGTGTTGCCAACTCTCGTGTCTCATGATATTTGGTGTTTTCAAAGCCTCGGCTCCAGGAGTCAGGTGATTACATGAAAATCTCAGTTTTCTATTTTCTTTTCCCTTTTTTTAAAAAATAAGTCTCTTGCCTCACTGGCAGCAGAGAAAAGCTTGAAAATGTGAAACCTATTCGCTCAAAAAACCAACAGGCAAATAAAGAGTATCCAACTTGCTTTTGGGGGACCTGACTCCTGAGTTTTGAACACTTGGGGTTGTCTGTGCTGTAGAACACACACTCACATTCCCTGAAACCTACTCACAAGGGAAAGAGCTGCCCGCAAGAAACTGAGCCATTACTTGAAGAGCTACAAATTCACGGCCTGATCCCAAGAGGTGCTGAGCACATGGACCATCCTGCGTATCACAAGTGTGACAGTGCTGCATAACATGGGCACTCGGAGCCTCACACCTTCCCTGCAGAGGTTGCTTCCACTCAAGCTAAAGAGGAATCTCTGGGATAGTAGTGGGTTTATGATGCAGCTGAGAAGTTCTCCAGGAGCAGGCTGTGCTGTGCACGTAACCCCTGGCCGCTGCACGTACCCCAGCCACAGAGCTTGACTTCTGAGCTCAAGCCGTGATCTCTGGAGGCCTCTGGTTCAATCCCCAGTGGACTGGCCACGACGGTAGCTGTTACACATACACCCAGGAGGGGCCAGGTCATTACAATATACAGAAAGGGCTGGCCCGAGAGGACAAGATAAAAGCAATCCCAGCATCCAGTGGAGAAGGCCCCCGCTTCGGGAGACATGATGAAAATTTCTCACACAAGGCTCTACAGTGTTTTGAACAGTTTGGGGTCTGGAAACAGACACTGTCTTGGCATCCCATCTGCAAACATTATAACAATGCACGATCCCTGCCAGGCACAGCGGTGCGGGGAGCAAAGTGCCAGCGCTCTGTCACGGACTGCGTTAACCCCCAGGGAACAGGCCCCTGAATGGCAAGTGTCCTGGCATTAGGCAAGCCGGCTTGAACAGGACAGAAGCCGAGGGGGGCTCCCAAGGGAACCTGCAAGGAGGGGGCAGCTTGGAGTTTTAGCAATGGACAGCAGCAAACGCACGATCACTGGAGCAAGCAGAGACTGCTGCAGGCGGATGTTTGATGTGCTGCCCGATGCTGCTTGACAGCATCGAAGTAGGAGTCATGGGTTTACACCTTGAGACAGCAATTCCTGGCACTGCTGCTACTCTAGGGCAGGGCGAGACAGTTCAGAAATCATCTGATCCTCTCGCTGTCCCTCAAAATATTCATGCAGCTCTGGAGCCAAACTGGATCGCTGCAAAGGTTCAGAACACCTGGTTAATTCCTCCATAGATGCCTCCACCCCTGCCCCCTAATCATCTCATTTTCATGCTGTCTGTGCAATCCCAGGCTCCAGCCAGGAGCTGGACTGCAAGTGCCATGACGGCTGTTTGCATGAGATCCTGCGTGCCTACAATCTCTAGAGAGAGCCTCCTCTTCCCGTTCCAGCCAGCCCCAAACTCTGACCTTCGGAGGTTTGCCCCACACTAGGCCCACCCCCATGATTAGTCATCAGGTCATTGTGAGCCAGTGAATCAAGGAACTGCAGGCCCCAGCAGCATGGTCAGATGTGACACAAACCTAGTTTGCAGTGTCACAGACCACGCTGAGGTGAGGCAGGTAGCTGGGTTCATGCACACATCACAAGCCTATTTCACCTGGCTGATTTCTGACCACTGGTCAGTATTTTGCTCCTCCAGGATCAGTCCAGTCACTTCCACGTAATACTGACTCAGCTGCTCCAGCATCTCCAGCTGTTCCTGCTCCTGGACTTCAACGTCTGAAACTTGCTTTAGAAACTGGACCACGCCAAGCAGGTCAGCTGGCTTCACCGGGGTCTCCTCCTCCCTCAAGACGATCGTCAGAGCATGGAGAACATTGACAGCTGCTGAGATGTTCACGTCTCTAACATCGCCCAAGAAAACATTCTCAGGAATCTGCCAAGGAAAAGCCTTTTACCCCAGAGCAGACCCTACCTCTGCCCAAAGACATCAAACGATGTGGAGTTAATTAAGGGCTACGGGTGATACTCTGTGCCCACCCTCCAATACACAAGGAGGCTGTCCTGCCAGCCACCCATAAGCTATTAACCTGCAAGCTGGTGACTAGTGGAAAATGCACCATGTGCAGGGAAGGGAGAGCTGCCCCTGCTCTGCCACACAGGAGTATATGGGTGTGTGCTGAACTCAGCGTGCAAATGAGACCAGGAATCACTGCTATAAACAGGGCTCCCCTGCTCACAGTAACGAGTCCCCCAGATCAGGCCCTGGTGCTGTGAAATGGGCTCAGTTTGCCAAAATGATACAAAGGTAAATATTTTAAAAGCCAGAAAAAGGTGGCGAGTCTATTCGTGAGGTTCCTCCCTCTCCTGGAGTGCAGCACTAGAGGGGCCGGGGGCACACAGCTTCAGGCTGGGAGGAAAAGAAACACACACAAGAATGAACAATGGCACAGCACGTCGGCTCTGGCCTGTTCTCAGCATTGGGAACTCCCAGCAACGAAAGGTCCCGAGGGTCTGGGCTCTCACGCACTCACCACGGTAGCATTTGCGAGGGTATTAACCCGACTGATCAGTGGCGGGTTGGATTCTGACTGGGTTTTCTTCAGGAGTAAATACACATCTGAGAATAACACAAAGACACAAGTGTTGCCAGGATCCCCAGTAAAGTCCCATTTTCAAGTGCCTGGACAGTAGCTCCTTGGGATTCACTGATGTGCTGGGAGGACAATCAGGACAAGCTGCCGGGACTTGGGGAGGTAATTTGTGCCTTTTACCTTTAGCGCAAAGACACCAAGAGCTGACACTTCAGCTGCTCAGCCAAACTTTTGATCTCTGTGACCTCCCCTCCCTCAGCCCATCTCCCCACCCAACAGGACCAGAGATGCTTGGAGTTGATCTTACCCTACAGGGCTGTCACTGTAAGGGGGATAAAACCCAGGAGTCCTGCAACGTGCAGTGCAGATAACAGACAACTGAATAAACTGAAGATAAAAAAATTAAACTCAGTAAGAGCAGCAAGCGGGAGCATTCGGCCAGGACACACTTGGCCTGAGGCTGTGGCTACAGCACATTTTGACATTTATGTAATTTAGAAAGTTGGAAATGCTAGAGATTGTAGAAGATTAGCCTGTAAACTCTCCAGGGCAGAGACTGTGTCTTCCTGGGTGTCTGTATAGGGCCTGATCCTGGCCAGGACCCCTGGTTGCTACCACAATGGAGATAATAAATAAATCACGCTGGCTGTACCCTTTGTGTAGTGGCAGACGAAAGGCCAGGAATGCAAACAAGAAGTGTCACTGACTCCACCACTGCCAACGTCCAGAACTCTGCATTGCTCCACAGGCCCTGGGAAGACACACAAACAAGGCCCACAGTGCTGAGACACGCGCTGGCCCCCACCGGACGGGACGTTTTCACAAATCAGCCACAAAAACTTTGTTTAAGGCTGAAAATCACCAGTTGCTCCTTAAACAGCCCCACTGTTCTCCCATGCACGGCCTGAAGCATGCATTCCTGGGGTTGCTCCGTAACGTAGCTTCTCAGGTAACCTGCAGTTAGATGCCCACCCCAGATACACCACGAGGAGACAAACGCCAAGGCTTGAGTTCTGGGTTTGATTACGAATTGTCAAGCCAGTTGGGATAAACTGCGGTGCTAAATAGTGCCTTTCGCACAGGAGGCTCCCGAAGCACTAGGAAGATGATATACAGGGTCCAACAACAGTAATCAACTGATAACAGGGGAGCAAGTGTAGCCTGAAGCTATTTCTACACTACGCAGCTTTTAGCTACACAGTCATGCCGCTAAAAGCTGCGCAGCGTAGCTGCTGTTTTGTCAGCAGGAGAGAGCTCTGCCACCGACAAAAAACCTCCACCCCCAACGAGCGGTGTTAGCGTTGTCGGCGGAGCGCTTTCTGTTCACACAAGCGCTTATTGTCAACAAAACTTTTGTCTTTCGGGGAGGGGAGAGGAGTTAACATCTCTCTGAACAAAAGAAGTTTTGTCTTTCACTCTTGCCAGTGGAGACAAAGCCTAACTTCTCCAACTGAAACTAGAGGGGAAACATGGAGGAGAAAGAGTATAATTAGCCCACTGGGAATTTGCCCTGGACACTGGAGTTCATGACGAAAAGTGCCATGGAATCTTTAATGACCACAGATGAACAGGACCTCGGTCTCAGGTCTTATCTGGATGGTGACCACCTCCCTTCCCCCAGCACTCAAACCAACCCTCCTTTCCCTCTCCAAAAGATACACCATCCTCCAAACATTCCCCAGCTATCCGTCCTCCCGGTGCAAACCTCTCTTCCTATGGGTGATGCTCACGCTCACACGGAGGCCTGTCGTCTTCGGTACGGCTGCACCTGGCAGAAAGGCACTGCCTTTTGCTGATCTGCAGCTCAGAACCTAAGCTTGGAAAGCAAAGTATGCCGGGGACCTGATGCCGCGAATGAGTCTTACCTGGGCAAAGGAACTGTGCTGTCACTTCTTGTACAGTGGGCTCAATCTCCAGAGTGTAATTGCCCCACCCGAAGATAAGGTCATGGTCTATCAGGCAGCATGACCGGACTCTCTCTATCTGCTCTTCGCTAAGGACTGTCCGCCACACGTTCAGGTCAGTGATGTTCCCACTGAAGGACTCTTTCTCCTTGAAGGTGCCCCCTAGTGAATCCTGGTCTTGACCAATAATGAAAGTTCCATGATCGTAAATAGCCTGGCTGGCCGGCGGCCCTGTGGCACACAGGCCAGCGGCAGAGGCCTTCTTCTTCCCGTCGGCGTAGATGGCCCATGTCCCGTTCTGCTGCTGCCAGGTGACACAGAAGTGATGCCACTGCCCATCGCTGCGGAACACGGGCAGGTACGGGGAGTGGTGTCCGTGGACAATGATGGCAAATCGTACAAACTCTTTCTCATCAACAAAGCCACGCAGCTGGAACTCGTTAATGAAAGCAGGGACGGCATAGGAGAAGATAGTGGAAATCTCCCTGGTCTTGTTGTCCCACTGGATGTGGGCACAGGCAGTGACAGCAGGCATCACGGGGAAGTTGGCCAGCACCTTCACGTACTTAGTGTCCGTTTTGTTTCTGAACACCAGGATTGGTGCTGTGTGAGTTCCTGGAAGGGGAACATTCAAAACTTCAGCCAAGAGTAGGCAGGAACCTGGACCAAACCCTGCTCCCTCTCTCTGGGAGACTAGCATTTCTTTTATTTCATTCCCACAAATGCTAAAGACCCTTGACCCCAGCATACCACAATACCATAAATACATGCTTGAGGGTTCTCAGCTACTTCTAAAGGAGATGGTGCGGGCTACAGTGATGCCTGGAGAGGGAAGGGGAGTTTGATGCTAGAGCATTTCTGCAATTGCCACTTCTGGAAAGTGACACTTCCAGCAACCAGGATGGTAAATAAAGAATTTGGGATTAACTGCTCATGGCCAATGGCCTGTCTTCTGGAGGCAGAGCCTAGAGAAGGCCTCCCAGATCACCCGACCCATGCACAACACAGTTGTGATACATGACTACCCAGCGCTGGATTGCTACAGCCTACGCCCCCTGTCATATTACTTATATGATTACTTCTGCAGACATGTTCCAGGGGATATGTCCAGCAAAACCATCCTTATCTTGATGCTGAGGTGGAGCATGGAGAATTAGTCCATGACACCCCAGGGCATGAGATCCCCCCTGAAAACTCTCCTTTGCCAGGATACCTACAAATAACTGGATACTGGTGAGACACCTGATGTACCACTGCCTGGCCTGCTGACCAATACCCTCTCATTGTTTCCTGGTACTCCCCCTTCTCTCTGTGTCCATCTGTTGGGCCTTGTCTTATACGTCGATTGTAAGCTCCCTGGGGCAGGTTCGGTCCTTTTGGCTTGTGTCTTGCACAATGTGGCCCTGGTCCATGCTAGGGCTCCTAGGCCCTACCACAATACAAATCACAAGAATAATTTTTCCAGACTAATAACTTCCCCTCACAATATCCAGACACACGTGTTTTGTAAAAGAAGGATCCGACCTCTGGGCATTCCTGGGTTTCTTTGTCCCTGGCAAGGCCAGGCTAGCTGCCCCAATGCCCATCTCATACTCACGTCTCTGTTTGTGTTTCTGCAGGAATGCCTCCCTCTCGGCTAACCAGACAGAGCTTTGCACTTGCAGGGAGTGAAGCAGTTTTTTGACCGAAGCCAGCTCGCTGTCCTGGATCTCAAAGAGCAGCTGCGCAAAGCGTTGTTCACAATATCTGTTTGCATGCCACCAGTCCAAGGGGACGTCCACGTATTCATAAACATCTCCCAAGGTTGTGACGATGGCAGCAGCAGCACCAAAATCTGAAAGGCAGACAGGCAAGCTGGACCATTGCTACCCTATGCAGCACAGGAGCCGGTTTGCAGAAAGCACCAGAGCTGTGCCCTCATTCCCTGCCCATTCGCCCCCGGACGCATGAGGCCTTCACGTCAACAGCCTCAGTAATACTAACTACATGGCACACGCCTGCTTGTGCCACCTGGGGTCAGCCTCACGCAGCAGATCAGCTGTGCACTTGCAAACATGAGGTTTGCGCAGCCCTCGGAAAGTCAGAAGCAGAATCTCGCACCCGTACGCAGCACAAAGGGACGTCGGCGAACAGGGACAGACTTTAGTGGATTGCCTCAGGCCTAAGATGAGGGAGAGCTGCGAGCTGCCCTTTAGCACATGTGCCTGGAAGTGTCGGCTTTCCCCAGGCCCAGCCCTCAGACCTGATTCATCCGTGTGAAATACCCAAAACAGTGGCAATGTCAGGACAAAACGACACACACTGCATTCACCGGAGGGATACACTTTAAGATGACATCTTACTCAAACTCACTCAGGGACTTATGGACAGAGCTTAGGCCCCAGTTTTCAGCTCCCCCGCCCACTTTCCATATTTGCAAGTGGCAATTTGCGCTCACAAAATTGCTCCCACATTGGTTGCACCCACAAATGCATCACAGGCACAAATATCAGCAGTTGGACAGCACTTACCTGATTTTTACCTGCTAACCTGGCACTGTACTTAGCTGAACAAATACTAATATTTACACCTGCAATCAAATTTGGGTCCAACAAACACTGGTCGCAATTGACAACCGTATAAAAAGGTGTGTGTGTGGGGGGGGGTAAACGTTAGCTCTTACAGTCCCAAACATATTGTCATAGATTCTCCGTGCTGAATATTGTTCACACAAAAACACTCAAGTGCTGATTAGGACACTAACCTTTTGAAGTGCGATTATCAGCAAGGGCAGTAAAGTCTAAGAGTTCCCTGGACAGGCTACCAATCTGCAAGAAATAACACCACACGGTGGGAGCAAGGTTTAGAGGGTACGTTTACTGCTTAGTTCCCTGTTTAAGCCCATGGAGTCTGGTGTCTCTGCTTACACTGCACTGTTCTAGCAAGTTTTCCTTGTTATATACAAGTATATAAAGAACCCTTGAAAATAAACATTTCACAGCAAAATACTCTTCTCCACACAGCTACATGGAATAATCAGAAAACTAGAAATATAACAATACCCATTGCTGAGGCTCTAAAAGCCAAGTGCTATTATTAAAGTACCTGAATCTGTCAAGTGAAATCTACCTCTTGCTGAAACACTGGAAGATGGAACCTACCAGAGCATGACCAGTAGCAACCATCTCCTTTGGGTTGCGGCATCAATAACAAGCCAATGACTACATACATTGACCTATCAGAAAAGGTGTAGAAGGGTTTATTCATTTTATTTTAGGAGATTTATTCCAGTGTCACTCAGAACGACCTCACCTAGGACTCAGGCCCTGTGTTCCAACATCCTGACTGTTAGGGAAATGTCTTTGGACAATTCCTAGCGGTTTTAAGCATTCAAATTATCCAGCTACTCAAAGCAATTAAGTCCTTGTAAAACTTACCAGAAAGCTGAGGAACCAGTACTCAAGTCTCGAGTGTCGCCTGACCATATCGACTGGCTGGAAATCTTTCCCTCTCTGCTGGAATGGACAAAGCAGTGCTAGATAAAGATGTCCTGCAGCTGTAGAGCTAATTCTTGCATACAGAAATGGGGGGGAAAAGACTCAACAGAAAATATCCATCCTAGATAGCCTGCTAGGCCCACTCTGTGCCTGTTGCAGATGAGATACCAAAAGCCGATAACTCTGCAGAAGCTAAAAGCAGCAAAGAGTCCTGTGGCACCTTATAGACTAACAGACGTATTGAAGCATGAGCTTTCGTGGGTGAATACCCACTTCGTCAGATGCATTCACCCACGAAAGCTTATGCTCCAATACGTCTGTTAGTCTATAAGGTGCCACAGGACTCTGTTGCTTTTTACAGATCCAGACTAACACAGCTCCCCCTCTGATACTCTGGAGAAGCTGTATCATTACTTCATAAGTCAGATGGTTAGTGAACCCTCCTCACCTGCTTTTAACCAAATCAAGTCAGAGGCATAAATTACATTTCTGAGCAGTGTCAAACGAGATCTTTGACAACATTTCCAGGTAGCTGTGCTGGCCAGACAATGGGATCTTGTAAAGGTTCTGCTAAGATGTAGCATAGGGACTAACCATCACAAATTGGTACAACCCTTACATCTTACAGGTGGGTAAACTGAGGCGCAGAGTGGCTAAGTGACTTGCTCACAGCCACACAACAAATCAGCATTACAGTTCAGAGGAGAGAAGCCAGGAGCACTCTCAATCCCCTGCTTTTAACCACTAACCCTGTGGTGGTCCTGCACATACGAAATCTATTTCTCAATAGCCAATCCTTGGCACCTGGAGTCCCAGGGAAATGGTACCACATGGAGATTTTGAAAGCTAGCTTTTTGAAAAGCAAGGGGAGGAGACATTGCCCAAAGAGGAAGTGCTGATCCATTTGGCAGTCAGAATTTACAATAAAAGCCCTTTGGAGACCACGTGAAAGAGACTCTGGTTCTAACCCAGCAGCCTGCAGGTCTGGAGAACCAGGCATTGTTAGCTGGCCAGGGGTGGAACGCTCTCCTCCCTCTCCCCGCCCCCAGAAAGAAGGAAAAAGCACATTGACCAAGATGCTAAATGCTGGGAAGACGAACAAAGAACATTCAACGTGACCAGAGTGGGAGGGGTCAACGACCAGGAGTCCAGGGACTCTCATGGGACTGCACAGAAGCAGTAGCGGATTTGGTGTCATGGTGCCAGGCCCACTCCAAAGGGGTCCCAGCCCAGCCCGCTCTTCTCTGCCCCCCGCCCTCTCCTGCAGGGGCAGAAGCTTGGTGCTGCTGGCTCCTGTGGCTCAGGCTGCAGCAGGGCAGGCTCCACTCCCAGCCAAGCCCGTCCCCTGCCCCTCCCCTTCCCTGTCGCCGAACAGCTGGTGCGAAGGAGGGGGAGGAGCAGAGCCACAGCTGGCTCACCGCCTGGGGGAGGAGGCAGAGGTGAGGTGGGGCGAGGCGGGGCAGGGCCTTAGGGAAAGGGGGTGGACTCAGGGCACACCCCCTCCAGCCCCCTGCGCTGACTCCTGCACCCCCCAGCCCCCTGCGCTGACTCCTGCACTCCCCACACATACCCAGCCCCGACGCACGCCCCCCACATTCCGACCTGCACCCCTCACACCAAATGGGAGCTGCCCCAGGTAAGCACTCCACACCCCAACCCTGAGCTCCCTCCCTCCCCCAAGCTCCTGGCCAGACCCTGCACCCCAACCCCCAGCCTGCTCCTGTACCCTAACTCCCTCCCAGACCCTGCACCCCCAGCCCTGTGCTCAGTGCAGAGAGAGAGGAAGAGACTGGGCCAGAACCAGGGAGAAGGTCGGTACCCGCTCCATGTGGCCAGGGGCGGGGGGGATCCTGTTTACCCCTCCTCAGCCCTGCTGCACTTGCAGTTTACCCCCGCCCCCTCCCTGGCTCCAGAGAGCAACCCCAGCTCCCACCCACTGGGCTTTTACCCCCGGCCCCTTTTACAATCATCCCCCAGGGAGGGCCACCAATATGTGTGGTGCCAGGCCCACAGAAAGCTAATCCGGCCTTGCCCAGAAGAGAGACCTAGGGAAGATGACCATGCAGCAATGGGATGACTGACTAATGGGCATTATGTCCACACACCTTGCAAATGTCACCAGTGGCAAAGCAAATGAATGCAAGGGAAAGCTAAGGGATGTCAACTGCACGTTAGGACAGCACTGCTTTGCTTTAGTTTTATATTAACTTGTATCGGAGACAAAGATCTGAACATTTACAAATCTGATTGAAAAACAAGCTTCTTGTCCATTGGAAGGGAAAGTACAATACTATTATTTTACCTTCTCTAGTGCCTTTCACCCCTGCGTCACAAGACCCTTTACTGGCAATGGAGTGAACCTCCCAGCACATCCCTTAGGTAGGTGTTGGCTTCCCCAGGTGTAAACCAGGAGGTGATGAGTCAGAACCCAGGGCGGATCACGCCACATTTACTTCTAAGACCATTTTCAATCTATGAACCACCACAGGGGCAGCTGTGCTCCTCCGGGACTGTGCATATCCCAAAGCCCAGGACGCAGCATGTGAGAGCAGGGGACAAGGCGTTCTTGGTCGAGGGGATCCAGCGGCGGAACAATCTTCCAGCGGAAATCAGGCCAATCCAGAGTCTGGTCATCTTTAGGAAATATTCCAAAGCCTTCCTCCTTGAGAAAGCCTTTCCAGCATAAGGAATGAACACCCCTTCCATTCCCAAACCCCTCCTGCCCCCCAAAATAAACACACGCCCTAGCACAGACTCCAGTTAGTCTGCTAGTGAGCGCCCTGTTTCTACTGAATGTATGCAGCAGACACCTGGATGCTACGGCGATGGGTGGAATGGATAATAAACCCCCTAGGTGGACAGTGGGGGCAGAGCCAGGAATGAAACCCAGACGTTATTACCTCGCTCTGTGCTTTAGCCTCCAGCCCAAACTCCCTCCCTAGAATAAAATGTGGCTGCTAAAGGAAGACTTCATGCTCCGAACCCAAACCAGCAAGATACCTGGTATTTTCCACCATCAACCCTTCGGGGCCTAGCTGTTTAAAGAATCTATTCTTCCCCCAACACTGACCTAAGACCCAATTATTCTATCCCCTTCATGCAATATTAACTCTTTCACACCCGAACCGCACTGACATCCGTCACACACTGACTCTCTTCTTGTTCCAGGATTTCTTCGTTTCACTGTAAATTGTGTACAATCCATCCCTGTCTGGTGGGCGATTCTGGCGTGCAAGGTGGGGGGAAGGGAATTGCTTCCATAGGAGGGGTGTTGTGTGCAGGTTCAGCAGCTGGAAGGCTGATGTTGTATAAACACAATATCCAAGACCCGCAGGATGAATCTGTTAAATCTCACCCCAGGGAGAACTTTCATAACCTCCTCACCCCACAAGGAGCCAGCCACCACACAAGCGCCACAAAGCAAGAGACAAAGCACTGAGCAGCTGTATTGTCAGCTGGTGCTTATGCTGAGACCACCTAACTCCCTGCCGGTCTCTGACGGGACTGGAGCCAATGCAGACCTGAGAATGAAGGCGATGGGCTGAACGACAGCGTTATAAAAGTTGTGGGATTTCTTATTCTTGGGGGAGGTTTTGCTTGCACAGGCTTCCTGTCTCATGGCCCATCTGGCTATTGCACATCCACTTGCAAAGTTTTAAAAATCGTTTACTTAAATCAAACTCATCTTGTTTTGAGAGAAACTGGCTGATGCTGAGGAGATATTAGTCTGTTGAAACTGGACTTCGCACCAGATGCACCAATAAGCAGCAAAGCACTTAAAAGGGCTTGATTTTAAAACGCAGCACTGGCCCTTTGTGGCAGGAAGCTGACAGATAATCTTCCCGGGGTGCTACTTGGTGGCGTGTTATTCTGAAGAGTTTAATCATTTAATGTTGTATTTGAGTGGGTAAAACCCACAATTGTTGTGACTGTTTTTGTAAATCCACCTCCCCCCACCCCCAACAAAACAAAAACACACAAAAAAACAAATCCTCAAAGACTGCGGGACACAGCCCAGGGCAACCAGCTCCTCAGCCCCATCAAATAACCAGCCAGGCAACTCCCCCAAGCCAGGGGCTCCCCAGGCCCCTGTCCCCATGTCAGGGTCTGGCCCGCCTTGCTTACCCCCAAGATCCAGCTCACTACAGAACTTCTTGCTTTCACAATCAGACCAACCTACCCAGGGGCGGCTCTGGACATTTCGCCGCCCCAAGCAGGGCTCCGTGCCGCGGGGGCGCTGCCGCTCGGTCGCCGGGAGGGCGGCAGGCGGCTCCGGTGGCCCTCCCGGCAGGGCGCCCCCCGCGGCACGGCGCTTGGCGTGCTGGGGCCTGGAGCCCCCCTGGACATACCTGTGGGTCACAGCCACGCGGTTCCCGAAAGTCCACGGCATCATACACAGACCAACCGGCGTCTGAACCCCGCACCTGCGGCGCGCGGAGCGGGGCAAACCCGGCACCGGGTGAACTAACCTGCCCCGCAATGAGCCGACGGCCCCCGGCTGGGAACCTGCCCAGGGAGCGCGGGAGGCTCAGCCCCTGCCCGCGGGGCTCTCAGCTCGGCACACCCGGCTCTGAGCCGGGCAGCGGTTCCAGCGCGGGGGGCCCCGCGGGCCAGACGGGCTCCGGCTTCCCGGAGCAGCCGGTGGAGGAGCGCGCCGGTCCGGTCCCGGGAGCGCTGCAGCCTCCGGGGCGCCGGGCAGCGCAGCCCCGCGCCCCGCTACCGCCCCCCGCGCCCGGCTCCTACCGCCCCCCGCCCGGCCCCGGGCAGCGCAGCCCCGCGCCCCGCTGCCGCCCCCCGCGCCCGGCTCCTACCGTCCGGCGGCTCCGGGCGCTGCTCTCCGCATGGCCTCGCGGCGCCCGGCTGGAGGGGACGCTCCCTGCCCCGAGCCCGCGGCAGAGGCGGCTCCGGGACATGCAAATCGCAGCCTGGTGCGTGAGCGCCGCCGCCTCCCTTGGCGAGCTGCCGGCCGGCGGGGGAGGGGGCAGCGGGCCCTGCTCCAGCCCAGCCACCTGCACGGGGCTCCCGGGAGCCAGCCCCCGCTCCGCGCCCCTCCTCGGCTGGGCACTCGCCCTCCTCCCTCCTGGGAGCCTCCAGCGGGAGCCCAGCTGCTGGCGGAAGGAGCAAGAGCAGGGGGGCTGGCCCCAGCAGGAGTGGGCACCGAGGCAGGTGGCGAGGAGGGGGCTGCTCGCCTTCCCCCCCAGCCCAGGGCCTGGGGGCTCCCTGCTGGAGGAGGCTCCTGGGATGCTGGTAAGGGAGAGGGTTAGTGTTTCTCAAGGACCAGGCCCTAGACCAGTCCTCCCTGAGAATTTAGGAAGGCACCAAGCCAGGCCCTGGTATTAGAGGTTGAGAAACAGCGCTAAACGCTTCTGAAAAACTAGGCTAGAGAGGCCTGTACCTCTCCCCAAGGCTGGGCTTGATAGGACCTCCCACCCTGTAGCACCCACCTGTCTAACCAGCTTTTCCCTTCTACATCCTACTAAAGACTTCCAGGCCTCCAGTGTTTTCACCCGACACCCAGCACCACAGGAGCAAACTAAACGCAGCCTTCGCAGCCCAAGGGAGTTTCTCCAAATCTGTTTATTTTACATTAGAGCAGAAGGACAAAACATCTGCTGTTTAGTATTAAAAGTTTGGGAAGCCTGGACAAGCCAATTTGAAGCCTTTTGGACAGCAACAGTAGAGGGACATGATTTGGCCAAAGCAGGTCCGAGAGCCCTTTTGACAAGATGCTCTAACAAAACTAGTTAAATTCTTTTTAACAAGAAACAAAAGGAGAGAGAGATACAGGTCCTGTTGCTAACGTACATCAACATATTCAGGTCTCTCTACCTAATACCTTACAAGCAGTTTGTGCCACCACAGACACCCAGGCAAGAGGTGAGATTATTAAATTCAGGCATGTCATTCCCTTAAACACTTGTTTTTTTTAATTAAAGCTGGGCTGTGACTGTGCTCCCAAAATACACAAGTTATTTAACTTGAGTTATAACAAACTATTAGCTTTTCACCACTCCATAATCAAATGAGTAAAACTGACATTAAATGCCTAGGGCCTTACAGATTAGAACAAGGCTTATAAAGGTTCCCAGGTAGGACAACATGTGAAGTGCTGTTGTGATTTTCAAAGCCACGTTCCCACAATGGGGCCTGTAGCAGGGAGCCTGGAGGCAGGATTTTAAGACCAGAGTATTTGGGCCACCTCCACAGTGCCCCAGCATTCTTAGCCTCAAGGGAGAGGTTCTCTTTTGATTAATGCTCGATTCAGCTTTGCTACAGCAACACACACATCGTTCCCACTCCTCCCCCGTAAGTGAATGCTTGAGTCAGGCCCTGGATTCATGGGCAACTGCCTTTTGTTCGTCAGGGCCTCCATCCCGGAACGAAGGCAATTATCAGACCCCAGTCTCTGCGCTAGTTGCAATAAATCTCTAGCAGAAGAATGGATCTGGGAGGCAGCTGCTTCGGTCTGCTTAGTCACTACTGCCAGTTGGTAAACTGACTGATGAGGAGATTCGGCATGAGCAGCGCTGCACAAAGCATCAAAGGTCTTGGCGAGCAGCACAGCAGTTTTGGAGAAGGTCTCTGTGGCTTGCTTCAGCTTTGCTAGGTCTGGGTCCTGGTCCGCTGTGAGGAGCAGGGGAGGTGGTCAGAGCCAAAACCAAAAAAAAGTTCAGATTGCATCTTTCATCAAGTATTTAACTGAGTGCTTTCCTGCTTACAGTGAGGCCATTAGGACTTGCACAGCACTTCACTAGCTAGAGAACTTTGCAAAACCATTAAATAGTTCTAACACCCAACTCAGGAGGTAAGTGTTCCCTATATACCCAGGTGTAAAATAAGGTTAAACAAATTTTCCTAAAAGCAGAGTGCTAGACACTGGTACAGCCAGAATTGAGATGCAGGTGTCCTGACTTTGTGCTTGCCTGGGTTGTGCTGCTTTCAACCCCCTCATGAGATATGGCTATAGTACCTGCCCTTTACAGATGGGGGGGGGAGAAAAGCAATCTTCACCGAGTACTGCCCCCACACCCAGTCTCCACTCACCTACATGAATTTATAGTGGTGCAGTTTAAAGAACCCAAAACAAAGATGTGTAACAGAACAACACACAATGTTTCCTGAACACACTTGGCTCTTTGAAGACAGTTTAGCTGTAGAATCAATTAACTCTTGGGCGGAAAATCTTTGAGTTGTGTGCCAACATGTTTCACTCTAGTGAGGGTCAAAGAAAGATCCAATTACTTATGTTCAGAAGCTGCATTTGCCTGAAGCATTCTCAATATTCCTTGCAACTAGAAGGAAATCTGCAGCATGTAGTTGCAACTGCAGGCAAGACCACCCCCAAATAGACCAGACAAGAGTAAGATGAGTAACTAAGAAGCATTACCTTTCAGACACTGCAAAGCAATTGTAGAGGCCTGTTTCCAAGCCACCTGGAGAGCATTCAAGTCACAGCTTAAAGTTTTATAACAGGAAACATGCTCTTGGAAACTCAGACTTGGAGGTTTTTCTGACTTCTGTTTTTTGAGGGATTCAAATCCCCTCTATTAAAAAAATAAAGACTTACTAGCTAGTCTAGAAACTTGTTCTCACCTCTTCCCTGCTATTTAGCAATTTCCCCTGAATTCTGGGCTATTCTTGCTTATATGCCAAGAGGCATCTCGCAGAGGCTACGGAGGAGCAATCACCTGGAGTGTAAGTTAGTGAAGCAGGCATGTGTCTTCCCATGAGGCAGGCCCCCCCCACAAAGCAGCAACTCCACAGTGTGCCTTGGACACAACAAAAGAGGTACTGACAAGTGTCAGTGCCACACAAGTTCTCACCCAGAGAAGTTACCATGTGACTTCAGCGAACAACTCTTCTTTTACTATGCCCAGCCGATGGGGATTATTCTGAGAACTGCACAGCCCCTGCCCTTCCCACATACACATGCACTCACCCAGAATATTTTGCATTTCTCCAGAAAACACTGCAGAGAGCTTCCAACTGAGAGGAGCTGTCTTCAGACTTCCTCTGCCAGCTAAAAAGGAGAAAAGTTAAGCAAGCACAGAAAGTGTCTCTTGGGCAACCAAGCAGTAGGCATAATTGTGAGTGAAAGCATGCACAGCTGTACGGGAGATGGTGGGCACTGGCTCAGAGTCAAGGTCTTAGTCTGGTGAACTGGACACGCTGCTGTAGAGGCAGACCCACTGGTGAAGAGAACATGGGAAGCAATATCAGAGGCCTCAAATCCTACAGCCTGCCCTATCTCCTCACTTCATGGGGGAGGGAGGAGGGAGAGAGAGAATAAATGTAAGCAGATTCCTCCATCCCCAGGGCAGATTCCTCCATCCTCCCAAGAGCAAAGTCAGCAAGGGGAGACTGCACTGATTGGTGCATCTGTAGGTTTGCCTTAAACTATACTTAGCGTAGGTGAGCCCCAGTCAGTGCAGAGTCAGACTCTCTGCCATAGTAAGCATTGGATGGTCCCAGAAGTGTGCCCTTATCTACCACCCTGTAAGCCAACTCTGCACGTGAATTCTCCTCTCCCCAATTAAAATGGAACACTGCAGTCCATTTCCCATGCAGGGAGCAGCAGAATCCCTGCCAGCCATTCAAGGGACACCGGAGAAGAGGGACGAGTGTCTACACAAATGATGAATCTACGTATAAACAGTAGTCAAGCCATCAGTACATCTTCTCTCATGAGGCAGTTATAAGTACAAGAGGCATTCTAAGGCACCCACTGCTTACTCAAAATGTTTGGTGACACCTGATGGTTTGCAGTTAGTGGTGGAATGATGGAACCAACCTTGGGTTTGCTTCTATTTAAGTATTTTCAAGCCAGCTAAACATCTGATTACATGGGATCAATTTAAAAAGCTGATATTAGTTTTCAGAGGAATTATACCTTATTAGCAAGAGTTCTTGATCGCACATCATTATCACAGCTTGCAAAGCTTTACACAGCTTCAGAGCAGAGCTTCTCATTTACAGGGCAGTGACATTTGTACGCTCAACACACTCAGCAAATATTTGCCAAATCAAGTAGAAAGCAGTGTTTGTAAATGAGATGCAGAGGTGAACACACTCCCTTGCTTTGTTGCATTAGGTCACTTTTTAACTTTACGAGCCAGTGAGCTGCAGTCTCCCCCAACCCAGTAGGGGGTGTTATTCCACTGCAGCATTTGTTTTTGCCACACCGCCCATGGTGCCAGGCTGACCTCCATTGTGTTTCCCCTCAGGTTTTGTTTGAAAGCTTTGCACAGGTAGCGAGAGTGTCTGACAAGTCTTCCCTCAGAGGGCATTTGCAATTACTGCGGTTAGAACCGCAACCCCTCTGACACACCCTGACAACAGAGCACTTTGCTCACCAGCTTTATTGCCGCAGCAGCTATTCTACAATAGCCTCCACACCTGGAAAGTTACATTACCTGCTTTCCTGAAGACAAGTTCTGGCACTGCAGGTCCAGGAGTTCCTCTGTGTTCCTATCAATCTGCACAGCAATATAGTTCTCTGCCCCTCCAGTGACTGCCTCGGGCACAGTGTTTGGGAGGAACTGAAACCACAAACATTCCATCCTAGTGAAGTGTCATCGGATTGTCAGCATGGCCTATTTCACAAAGCATTCTGGGGGGGACAGCACAGAGCTGGGCTTATTCACTGCTGTGGAATCCACTGATGGATACTGGGGCAGGGGCGGTAGGGGTGGCTGGTTGCCAGGATGCAAGAGTAGGAATTGAAGCCTATATTTCCCTCAAGCTCAGTCACTTCCCTCCCATCCCCATTGCAGGCCACAAGAGGAGACAGATCAGCTCCTCAGGACCAAAATTCTCAGCCATTCCTGCCCCCCACCAGACCCCACTCTCAGCAGTCAAAGCCTCCAGAGCTGCCATCAACACAACTCTTACAATGCAGATATGCATTGGCAATCTGCCCATTAAAGTCTCCCGCACACTGAAAATTGAGAATTTGGGTACAGCATACACTGGATTTTAGATCTTGCTATGAGCAGGAATACTGGGCTAGTATTGTAACATGGGCATTTAATTCCATTAAAAAAGCCCATCATCTTCACTTGTGAGATCAATCCATTGCAGAGATTCCACTCTGCCACAGAAAAAGGGGAGCTTACAGCAGAGTTCAGCTCCAGCCAGCTAGAAGGTACACCAGGCCTGGTTTCTATCCCAGCTGAACCCCCAGGTCTGAGTAGGCATGTCTGTCAGAGAAGCTTTCTAAGATGAGAGTTCATCAGTATTCAAAGAGTGTTTGGCAAATATTTGGACTTGGATGGCTTTTTTTTTGGGTAGTGTAGTGAGCTGTTTGTAAAGCAGTACAATGCCTAGCTCCCAAGGAGGTTCCCACAATCCCAGGGAGCAATTAGAGAGCATAGGAGGCTCTGAACTATCACCCATGGAAGGGGCTCTCATCAACCAATCTCTCACAGTCAGGGAGCAGTGTCAGCATCCATGGAAGCAGCATTTTGATTGACAACTGGACAATCATCCCCACCTCCCCCAGGCAAAGGTTCAGCCTTACCTCAGTTCGTTCAAGATTGGCTTCCGGCCCCACAGCAACCATTAGCTGGCCAAGCCAGCTAGCAACAGCGATCACTGACTGCTCAATTTGCTCCTTGGATTCCAGGATCATGGATGTAATTTCACATTCACAGCTCTGCAGAAGGGAGGCAAGAAAGCCAGCAGCACATGTTCAGTTGACTCTCTTTAGATTTCATTACAAGCATCTTTACAGTGCACGCTTAGCAAAGCGAGGCTTTTACAGACAGACAGACACTAGATCAGTAGAGCCCCAGGTTTAAATGCATTTTATAGGCACAGCCATTCTTGCAGGCTGCTTGTGTTGCCAGAATAAATTCCGTTATTCTCTCCCACCCCCCATTTCAGCTTTCATTAGACAGATTATTTCTTAGCAGCACAATGCACACATAGGCGATGCCTCCCTGCTGCAGACAACTGGAGCAAGGATTGAGGCGCATTATAGCCTTAAGTAACATGCCAGAAAAGGACTAATCAGCAGATCAGCAACTCCAAGTCAGGGCCACCCCATAGCCTGGTTCACTGCACTGGTCCAGGATTCTGTAGACCTGGTTCCAGTCAAATCAGGCAGCACTATGGAGGCTGTGTGCTTTGACTCAACTCCTGGCAAGGAGGAGGGGGATACAAGGAATTAGAGAGACACCTCTGGTCAGATCAGGAGCAGCTTTAGAAGGGAGGCTGGACTGAGGTGGTTTGAAGTTGTTAGGTGTCCTGGTACCTCTCTAGCCTTCCCCTGTACAGTCCTCAGGCTGAGAATTCAGAGTGCAGAAGTTCAGGACATCCTGCCTGATTCTCTGCACCATAGTACAGCTCTGTCACAGGCTCTTGCCTCCAATGGATGGCAAGAGCTAGGGAGGTGAACAGGTCCAGCAGAGATGTACAGAATCCAGGGTCACCACCACCTAAGTCTATTCTCCCATGGACTACCAAAAGGACAGGACAAAGTCATAAAGCGAGTAGTGGTGGCAGCATTAAGAGTTTCTGCAGCCACCTTGCTGGAATTTGAGGCCCCACATCCTGTGAAGCAAGTGGTTCAGTCTTAAACATAATGCAAGAGGACTTCTCATGCAACAGCTGCTGCCCATTCACGAGCTTCTCCTCCTCATTACAGGGTTAGGAAAGTCCATTGCCATGGTCTGGCAATGGAATGGCCTTTCGCAGGAGTTCAAGGGGACAGTGACTTACGTTCAGCAGGAAGGCAACATTCCCACCAAGCTTCTTCACTTCAGCCTCTAGATGGTCCTTCAGAGCACCGGTTCTAGGAGCACAGGTCTCCAGAAGCCTGACACAGACTGCTAGCTGATCTATTGCGGAGGAAACCTTGATGCAGTGGGGCTGGATGCTGCTATCATCAGACACTGGGAAGGGTGGAGAGGAAAGAAGGGGGATCCCTATGTTAAAGGGTGAGAAAAGCCTGGGATGGGTTCCAGGGTCTGGAATGACCAGGCAGACTCCATCCAGCTGCTGGTGTAAACGTGACCCAGCCAACACTTACCCATAGCAGTGCTGTAGACACACTGTTTGCAGGCTTGAGCAATGGCTGCACTGGAGTCTAATACTGCTTTCAGATCCAGCAGCATCTTTAAGAGGAGGCTGCCAGATTCCTTCTCCTTTCCAAGAGCCTCCGTTGCTGAATCGATCAGCAGTTTGCAGACAGCAGCACAGCTGGCATTATGAACAGGAGCATCCAGAGGCACTGGGGCATTAGGCAAAAGAGGAAAAAACCCCTCAGCATGCTGTTTTGTACATGCACTAAGTAGCTAGACGAAACCTGGAGAGCAGTCTAACAGACATGTTCTTCATTGAGAGGAACTGGAAAAAAGTCACCCCAAGGAGAGAACTGAAGGGTCTGTACCTCTCCCACCCCAAATAAGCAACTGAATCAACTGATTATCAATGTTGTGTATAAAAGTGTAGGGCTGAGGGCATGCTGGGAAGCTGTTAAAGGCAGTAGGAAATGGAATTTAGCCAATAGAAAAGTGCAAACTCGGGTGTTCTGCCTTTATATTCATTTTCTGTGCAACTTGTGTTTGCTTTCCCTAACTATATCATCTTTGAAGCTATGATTTTTCTATTAAATAAACTGTTTGCTTTTACCTCAAGCAGGTCTGTTGTACAAGCTGTGTGGAGTGTTTGCACCAAAGTGAACTGACAGTTGAGGGCAGGTTTCACACTTTTGGGGTGACAAACCAGAGGGGAAGTCTGAGTGGTATTGAAGAACTTGAGGAGACAGATTTGGGGGGCCCTCATGACCAGTAGGGATTTTGAGGTCACCCTGAAAGTAGTAACTAGGACAATAGAAGCCAGCGAGGGACCTTATGTCAGCTGGCTACTGGTGTCAGAGCACTGAACTGTAGCATTAAGACACCCAAAGTTACAAGGCAGGCAGTGACAGATCCCCCATTGGTCTGGGTGCTCCCAGAAACATATAGGAACTATAGCTGGCCTTTTTTCCATTTTTAAGTTTAGTACTCTAACTTCAGAATGACTCAGTCTGGGATAGGGAGGGAGGAAATAGAGCAGTGCGCCTCACCTAGCCAAGGTAGTTCTTTCAGCCAACGTCTGAAAATAATCACGCAAAGTGGGTGACAGGCTCCATGTGTAGCCAGCACGGGTTACTTGTGCTGTTACTGCCTGGCACCAGCTTCATTAATAGGAACCAAATCTTTTCCTTCTGTTGGAGAAGGAATAAGGACCAGTTTGATCTCCTGATTGCCCTAGTTTTATTACTTTTTTTTTTTACCCTATTTTGATAAGCGCAAAAAACAGAACCAGACCCTGCTAGTTTGTCATTATGTTCAATACTGCTGGGTTATTGATTTTAAGCAGCATTCGCACAGAAGAGGTGTCCAGTGGCGTATAACAAGCCTACTTGCCTTTCCCCCATAGCTTTCCTGATGTCTGACGGCTGAGAGGACTCCTGCCCCTGACAGAAAACAAGGAATTTGAGATTAGCTGGCCAAGCTGCCTGCATCCTTGTGGGGTCCCCCCCGCAAGAAAAAGGATCCACTCCACAAGGGTTAAAGCAGAGATGGGACGCTGATGCCTCTCTTCGCTGTAATGGGATTACACCCAGTGGCTCAGGGGGCCAGCTCCTGGGCTGTGGGGCTTTAAGCAGCATGAAGAAAGATTCACATGTGCGTCTCCCCAGCCCTTCTTTACCGTTTCGTTTCCTAGGAGAGCCATTAGGAGCTATTCTGCTCCCCTTGCAGAAAGATGGGAAACTGGACTTGGCTCCAGAGAATTGAAGCCCCATTCTTTGCCAGCACAAAGAGCAGAGAAAAGGTTCTTAGATTTCTTACCTGGAGAACTTCAGGCTTGTGACTTAAACCCAGAAGGTAACTGGGCCTAGTGCCAGGTGTGTTAGCTTGAGCCTACAAAGTCTTAAAATTCTTTGGCTTACCAAGTACCTCAGAGACTGTCCTTTATGCTGTCTGGTGTAAACCCAGGGCACTGGAGCTCAGACAGGCTGCTCAAGCTAACTGCACTGCAATTTAGAGGTCAGGAAGGGTGAGACACCTGGGGAAGTTGCTCCCGCTCCCCTTGGTTCACCAGGGAGAGACATTTGTTAACTTTCAAGTCGTGCTGTGAGCTCTATTTGTTCTGTGAAGTTTTCTAGGAGTCAGGGTGAGTTGAGATCCCAGAACTGGGTCACGGGAAATTCGGTGCTTTCAGGGATGGGGGGTGAGGTTGGAGTGCAGGAGAGTTTATGTGCAGGTTCACTTTGAAGTTGAGACATCCATTTAGAGTGCTGGGGCAGCACATTTTAAAACAGAATTGTGCAAATGTTAATTCCATGTGCTATCTGCATAGTGTATCTTGTTCCCAGACCTTCACATTAGTAAATGTGCTGTGTTTTGTAACTAAACTCACAGAGACTTTAAATGCTGAGTAGTCCATCCCCCCCGATATTTTCAAAACACTGTAAAAAGATTTTTATACATTTAAGTCTTGATGCAAGTTGTATTTAGACACTAATTGAGGGCAGTAGTTGGAGGAACTGTAACCAAAGTTACATTTGATACAAATCCTATTTGATGTATATTTTGGATGAGCCACATTGCACCCAGCTGACTGCTCCGGTACTGCTCAGTTGAAGAGACATCCCTTCCTGTCCCAGGCTCAGACTCTGTGTTGCTGGCTCTATTCTAAGGCTAGCCTGTGTCCTAGGCTCATTTGAAGAGTCAATTTTGACCATTTTTAAAAAAATGCCTAAAACAAACCTTGCTGAGACGGTTTAACAAGCTCCTGTAGACATGCCAGGCTTAATCTTGCTCTTCCAGACCCTTCGTATTGTCCAGACTGAAAGCTCAACATAGAGCCTCTTCCATTAATTGCCAGTTTTATATTTGCTAGTGACAGGCATATTGTCTGCCGGAACAGACTCAATTGTGTCCCTGCGCAGTAGGACACCAGCTGCTGCTATTACAGAGCCTTTCGAGGGAGTCTGGGCAAGGCTCCTATTTAGTGCTATCGTCTATAACAAATCAGAGTCACCCAGGAACTTTTAGTGGAAAAAATAGGAGCCATAGCCATTATTCTTCTTATTCAGTTACTCTCACGCCACTGACTATTCCTGTCTGCCATCCACCCAGCACTCAGACTGGCCATTTGGTTCTATTCCCAGACCCCCCCCCTTCCTTCCTACACCTTCACTCCATGCAGACAAGTCCCACCCACACACCCTACCCCTTCTCTCCTCCCCCAACCCCCATCAGTTTCTCCTAAAAGGATTTGGCTGGCTTAGCCAGTCACCACATCACATCCAGACTGGCCGTTGAACAGAGTTGGGAAAGGCTGTTGAAAGCTGGATATCAACAGGGTTCACACTAAGCCCATCTCTGGTCCCGGGCTAGCCCGTGCAAGAATTAGACAGGCCCCAAGTGCCCAAAGCTGAGCACTCCCTGCACTTCAACAGGATTTCAAGCCCCTTTAAGCTTGATTCTGAAAGCACAGGGCCCACTAGCGTCAAGGTAGTTGTCCGAGGGTCATTGTGGTAACTGAGGACCGTTCAGCACAGATCTCAGCCATGTCCTTCAGTTGTTGGTTTTCAGAATAATGCTTCTAACAGAGTTTGACCCAGGCAATGCCATGCTAAAAGCTGGTTTAGCTGCAGTAGAGTTTACATATGATCCGTGATTCCAGTCCCACATGGATGGGACCACATTTGCTATATCTTCCTTACTACCCCAGGAGCAGTGGACTCTGCAGACCATTCCTTCTGGCTTGTAAGGATGTACAACAGAGGCTGACCAGGTTCCCAACAGCAGGCAGGTCTCCAGATTATCTAGACAGTCAGAGTTCCCTGAGATGCCCTGGATCACGCCTAGGGGTAGGGTAGAAATCCTTCCCCCACAAAAGTTCAGAAAATCCCATTTCTTCCCCTCACCCATCTCTTCCATTTGCCTCAGCTATAAAATCCTAGCTTTTGTCCTAAGCACTATGCTATGAAGGGCTATCAGAGTCATATGTCTTGGTCTGTTTGAAAAATGGAGACCAGTGGTTCCCTCTCACCCAATGTCTGGAGGCAGCTCAGCATCTTGTGACTGTCCTGGAACAGCGAGGAGTTCCTACCATGGACTGTCTAGCCATTCCTTAAGTCTTTGTAGGAAACCCACCTGCATGAGGATACACCCTTATTAATTCTAATGACAGCAAATGAAGTAGCTAGAGTTTGTTGCCATTTGTGCAAGGCAGACGTTTGTTTGCCATCAAGCACTGGTTACAGGCAGGGATACAAACAACCCCCCATAGCGAGTGCCATCTTAAAGGGACACAGTCAGCTTTGTTTAAAAAAGTAAGTGTTGGGCTTCAACCAACCAGTCCCAAGTTGCCAGATGGTTCTGTCACAGTGAGCGGTTTCACAGTTCAAGGACTGGCCAGCTTCCTGGGACAGAGAGAGGAGCGTGGTACATTTTGGGAAGCCTGAACCAGCACAGGACTCCAGGGCAGAGTCAATGACAGCTGGCCATGCCTTCCCTTCAGCTCCCAGCCACCATCAAGGCAGACAGTGGACATCAGGTAAGCAAAGCCACGGATGCGGGATCCAGAAGCCTAAGTGGCTCTGTTGGCCTTTTTTGGGAAATGAAAGGGGCCCTTGTGCTCACTGAAGGGGAGAAGGCAAGAGAAAGCTGGACTGGAGTAGACCATGAGCTTCTGCTCCTGTCCTTCGGGCCACTTGTTCGAAGGTCAAATAGGCCTAGCCCAACAGTGCTGTGAGTGAATGAGAACCAGGAGGTGAAGCCTGCCAAGCTAGCTGAACTACTGCACATGCAAAAGTAAAAGGGGCATTAATAGTGAAGACCAGAATCCAGCTACTGGCACAGGGGAGGCATCTGCAATTGGGATATTAACCTTGTGGAGAAACACTGCTGATCAGGCCCATTTCTATTGTTTTGGCCAGTAGCAAGTAGATTCATTTCAGCAGTACTAGGAGTTGGCGACTAACTTAAGAGAGATTCAATTTCTGATAGAGCCTTCGTTAAACACCATGTCTTGAACTTCAAAAGAAATCTTATACATTAAGTCAAGTATCAGAGGGGTAGCCGTGTTAGTCTGGATCTCTAAAAGCAGCAAAGAGTCCTGTGGCACCTTATAGACTAACAGACGTTTTGGAGCATGAGCTTTCATGGGTGAATACCCACTTCGTCGGATGCATGTAGTAGAAATTTCCAGGGGCAGGTATGTATATGCAAGCAAAAAGCAGGCTAGAGATAATGAGGTTAGTTCAATCAGGGAGGATGAGGTCCTCTTCTAGCAGCTAGTTGGCCAACTACAAAACCAGTTTCTCCTCCCTTGATTTTCACACCTCAGCTGCTAGAAGAGGGCCTCATCCTCCCTGATTGAACTAACCTCATTATCTCTAGCCTGCTTCTTGCTTGCATATATATATACCTGCCCCTGGAAATTTCCACTACATGCATCCGATGAAGTGGGTATTCACCCATGAAAGCTCATGCTCCAAAACGTCTGCAACAGCAGCATTAGTAATTTAACAGGAGTTCCCTCATTAACAAAACAAAGTAGTCCAGGTAAAGTTTAACTTGGTCTCAATGCTGAGGGTTTTTGATTTGCCAGTCCTGCAGAAGGGATAGTTACTATGTCATCTCCATGAACAGCACTACATCCTTCCTCGGGGACAGACTAGCAGTAGTACTGAAGAGCAGGAAGGATGCAAACCCAGAAGATCTGCAGAAGACTCAGTTTCAATACTAAAAATCTCAGGCTGGCCATGTTAAAACAGTTTGCAGACTCCACTGCCCTGGGTGGAATGGCTGCACACCAAGAGAGCACAAAGCCACATTTCCCCACGCTTGGTCCACCGGAGCCCCGGGACGACCGGATCTGCCGCAGGCATGACTGCGGAGGGGGCGCTCCTCCCACGGCTCCAGTGGACCTCCCGCAGGCATGACTGCAGACAGTTCGCTGGTCGCGCGGCTTGGCTGGACCTCCCGCAGGCGTGCCTGCGGCAGCTCAACCGAAGCTGCCGGACCAGCCAACCGTCCGCAGCTGCAGGAGATCTAGCCGAGCCGCGCGACTAGCGGACCCTCACCAGTCAAGCCAGCGGGAGGTCTGCTGCTCCCGGGGCTCCGGGGCGTCTCCCGCGCATGACTGCTTGGGGTGGCCGAATATGTAGAGCCGGCCCTGCACAAGAGAGTCTGGAGCTGGAGCGAGTTTTTTCAGAATCCCCAAGTTACCTGGCTTCCTTCAATTTCTTATCCTGCCCAAGTAGCAGCTAAAGCATGAGACTGTACCTGATACATTTCTCTCATTGAGACAAGCCTCTCCTCAATTTTTTCTAGATTCCACAGAGTGCAGATTCCCAATTTTGTGTTGGTGACTCAGATGCACACTGTTGTGGGTTCTCCATTCATAGCTGGTAGGTCATACCTAGGAAACCATGCACTGTTTTATCATTTGGAAGTGTGACTATTGTCCTACTGTTAATCTAAGCCCAGTAGCCCCAGCAGTGACTGTAGTTAGATAGGTGGAGAAGGAGAGGTTGCAGGTGTTAACATTTCTCCCCAATGAGCAAGCTGAACTTTCCACCACATGCCATGGTAACTAGATGCATTCTTAAATTCCCAAGAAAGCTTACAGCAAGTACATGCAAACTCTTGTTAAAGACATACCCCTCAAATACATTCACCAGCCATCCAGAGTAGTGCAGGAGAGGCCCTGCTGGGATGTGGAGCCTGTCCCAGACCCCTGTTACTACTCTGCTATTTTCTCCTAAAACAGCTTTAGTCGTGTTCTCTGAGCCACCCACTTCCCCAGTAGCCAAGTTTGCTCCCACTTAAGCCATTATAAAATCATAGTGGAAGTTTCAGGACAATAGTTAACCAATTCTGGTTCAGACATTTGTCCACAGTTACCACACCCCCTTTTCCATTTTGCGCCCCACAAGACTGGTGTGGTGAAGGGTCCTCGGTTCCATCCACACTGGTGGAGTTGAACAAGTTGGAGTTTCTTAAAGAAGCAAACAGGGCTACCTGCTGAAGATCATGTGCTTGTTTAAGCTCTTGCTAAGGACACTGACTTCTTGCAGCATTACAGAAAGCTGGAGGGCTGTCCAGTGAGCTTGTTCTAGAAATTGAAACAATTCCAGTATGTTTAAATCCTCCGCAAACTAAACTAAAACAAAAAAAACACACCACACACCACTTACTCTCAGCAGACACAATCTTCCTTTCCTGCTCTTTGGTGACATGCGTTTGCTGTAGCAGCTCCATCTCCTCAGCCAGCTTCTCTTTTTCCTGCTCAAGGAGGTCCAGGAACTTGCTGCATTTTTGCTGGGTATCCTGAGTCTTCAAGAGACATGAGCCACAATTCTTTCAGCACACCACTACCAGCTAAGGACACCTGGGCTCTCCATCCCCAGACTCTTCCCTGGGGTCATAACTCCTTGAAACACTAATCCCCAGCTCCTGTGCCTGACCAGCCATTCCATCTTAATGCTTGTAGTCACGTGTTAACCATTTAAAGAACATGGCTCTTATTCATCGGGTGCAGAAGTGTGCTAGACTTCTCACAGACAAGTCTAAGCCCAAAGCGTTTAATCTAAATGACACACAAGATAAGGTAGCATCCCCAGGAGGGGAATCCAAGGACAAATGTAGTTAGAGACAGAATTATGTAGTTGCCCACATTTAGCATCTAGTACATCCTGATGACATGCACAATTTTAGGGTGGGCTATTCAGAAGTGCTCTGCATTGCCCAGACTGTATTCCCAATGAAATCAGGTTACTGCTGAGTTCAACAGGAGTAGACTTAAGCCAACACTGAATGCTTTGAAAGCCATTTAATCATCATTTATTTTCTAGCAGTGCTGCAGAAGGGAGGTTTTAGGAATAGGTCTTTATGCTCCAAACTAAGGGATGGTTTGAACGGTGCAGAGGGATCTGTGAGTGGAGACAAAAGGGGTATCCAGGCAGGAATCACTGCTAATGGAGAGGATGAGGCAGGAGAATGCTAAAAGGAGAAGAAGAAGAAAAGTCGGATGACGTGTTATGTAGTTTTCTCTCACTGCAAGTTCATTCCATAGCACCAGCTGACATTGTCAAGTCAAGTCCGCCAACAGTTGTGTATGGGAAAGGAAGCACTAGTGACATTTGGTTCATAGTTTTTGGTTAAAGCAAAGCCATTGGCCCTGCAGTAGCAGAATCTGCGACACCTCCAAGGACAGTCACACACTGAAACATTCTCTCTTATATAAACTACTTCAGAGCTTGTTCTTCTGCACCATGGCACGAAGCACCTTTTACTTACTGACCTGAGCGAGGGCAGGCAAGTGCCCAAGAAGCTCGTCAGCCGCCTTCCTTCTACTCAGGAGTTTCTTGCTTGTTTCATCTTCCTGAGGCAGGCAGAAGTGTGAATTAAAGCCATCCCCCCCCGAGACAGTTACCAGCTCCCACTAAAATATCTGCCAGGGGCTCAGTAGTGAGTTCGCCAACCCCCTGGAAGCTTGAAAGCAAAGTCTCAGGAATGGGCATTTCCTCTCCACCACATGGGCTATTGCGGTGCTGCTCATGCAGGATGTACAGTGTGTAGCCCACGTACCTGCAAGGCTGCTTTTGAATTACTGCCTTGCTTCCTTCCCAAATCCACCTAGAGAACAGAAGGTTGGAATTTTAACTTCCTGCTATAAGGTGAGGGTGGAAGGGAATCGCTTGTTACACGATTTCAGGTGGATCAGAAATCTGAAGACAGATTTTCCTCGAGTTCAGAGGTGCTTAGATCAGGCACATTTAATTCGGAGCCTCCTATCCTTTGATAAATGTAGGCTGAGGAAAATGCTATTCCTGAGACGCACTAGCTTAGAGCATGACCATTAATATAATGGGCAGTTTCTCACTGATGCAGTTTGAATGGCTGAAGAGTGGGGAGGGGGGTTTCTTGCTGTTGCTTTGAAATGGGGAGAGGCACCCTAAGAAACTTACCAGCTGTTCTTCCAGCTGTTTGATGCGATCCTCCTAAAGCCTCCTTTGAGCCCATAGCTTCTGCTGAGCCAGCTCCTTGGCCATCTGTAGCACTTCCATCATTTCCTTCTGTGCCTGCCGTCTGGCTTCCTCTACCTCCATTTCAATTCTGGAAGCAGAAGAAGAGCAAAAGCAGAAGTGGCCACAGCCTGGGCTACCTTACTGCTTCCTTGGGTTGGGTCCCATTCCTTGGAATGGGACTTTCCATGAACTGTTACAGATGGCCCCAAACTCTGCCCATGAGCAGAGCTACATGCAAAGGGAACCCAGAAAGACACCAGTTTTGCAGAGGGATCAGCGGGTTTGCTTCAGAACACCAGGGACATGGAAGTCCCTTCTCATAGGATCTAGTCAAATCCAATGAAAATAAGAGGGGGAAAAATAACACCCTACAACATCCACCATGTAGTAGGATTTGGTGCATCACTTGGCATGAACATGCTCTGAAATGCATGCTCTTATGTTCCCTCTACTGGCTCCTTCTGTGTCACTGTTAAGTATTTTACACTGATACATTATTAGAAGTTTAAAATGATTTTATGGGTGTTTATGTCTAAAAACTAAGTATTTTGAAACTGAAGAAAGTCTAATGGAAAACTCAAAGTTAGCAGTTTCAGTACGAGCTGTTCAATCAAATTAGAAAAGATGCAGGGAGAAAAGACCTGTCGAGTCCTCACCCATCCCTGCCCAGTATACCTCCAGGCTCACCAACATTCTTGCCACTCATTTCAGAAGGATCAAAAACAGACTATTAGGATTGGGGGTGTGGCAGGGAATCAGGGTTTCTGTCTATTCCCAATGAGGATTGAGTTTGAGATGGGTACTTGACAGCATGATGGCCCAGTCAGCTATGCTCCCTTTGAGATCAGAATCTTTTCTGATTCTCACATGCATTCAAGCTTCCACGTACTCAGTCTGACGTGGGCAGGCACACTACATTTATACTAATCCTGCTACAGAAGAAGAGGAAGTGCAAGCAGACAAGCAGAGAGTTTCTAATTGAGTCTGATGCAACATTGCCATGTTGAAATATTGATTTCGCCCTCCACATGTAGCCATGAGCGAGTAGCACTGTCTGAGGCAGTCTAGGAGCTACAGTCAAGGCAGAACCAGCCCTAATGAACACTAGTTATTTCAGGTTGTATTTTTGAAACAAGTCTATAGCGCTTGTGAAAGGTGCCAGATTAGAGTAGTCTAGTCATTTAGCTATTTTATGCTACCCCTCCCCCAGCCACACCTGCCCACCCCCTACCAATTGTGGGACGTTTCCCTTATTCCCCCTACCCAGACTAACATGCCAGCCTAATTAGCAGAGTCCACTGGAGAACAACATGATCATTCTTGTGCAGTGTTCTATGAAGTCCACATTATCCCTTAATTATACAGGAAATGGAGAATCCTCAGCACATGAAGCCGTTAAAACAGAACTGGAAGTGCTCAAATTGCTCACAAAATGCTTTAACCCTAGAACACATGGGGCATTTTCCAAGGCTGCCAGACAAGTGAATACACAGAACAAGCTACCTAGGTCTGCAGTTTCCAGAGTTCCTAGGGCTGCAGATCAAATACTTTTGCTCAAAGCAGATATTAGGGAAGGTCACAGAACACATCCAGTTATCTCTGCTTCTGAGCTTCAACTAGCTCATTTTTAGCAAATTCAAAGTCCCTCAGCCCATCAGCTCCCCCTGCTGGCATCAAAGAGGCATGGCGCCCATTCTTGACCTCCATTGGGTGATTGAATCTGAAGTAGTGGTTCCCACCAAGAATCACTCTGTCCCCCTAACAAGGATAAATAGTAGAGTCACAAGGTATCAAAGCAGTGATCTGAAAGAGGAGCACCATCCCCTCACACAAAAAGCCATCTCATTTCAGTTTATCCAGTAAGTGAGTTATTAACTTCACACACTGAAGTTATGCCTTAAATATCACTACACAGGGTATCCTCACATCTTAGAGTTAACGTCACAGGAGACATTCCCAGGCCCAGCCCCCATGGCCCAGAACAAGCCTGTTTAAGGGAACCACTCCTCTAACCAGATAGCTTTATAGTGTAATTTAGCCTCAAAATGTGCCAGAGTTCACTATTAACCAGTTATTGATGTTAAGAGTGTTTCCCCCTGTTTAATAAGATTGCCCTTGAAAAGGGCTTGAGTGAACCTCAGGGTCATGGAGGTGGTATTACAGTAGAGATTCACACACAGCCAGGTAGTCACTGGCAAAGTGGGTTTGTCCCACACACAACCCCCTTTAGATACCATGGAGGTATTGCTAAGAACTCTCTTTTCAAGGCTTGTAAAGATCAGGAATAAGGGACAACAGCAGCAGCTATGGTTTTTAATACTTTGAAGAGTCATTCTGCAGTTTAGCTCCCCATCTATCTCATACACAAAATCATGCACAAAATCATGGGGAATGGGATGTTAGCCACTGACTGTACATAGGAACATAAAAACAGCCATACTGGGTCAGACCAACGGTCCATCTAGCCCAGTATCTTGTCTCTGACTGTGGCTGGTACCAGATGCTTCAAAGAGAACAGATCAATTTTAAGTGATCCATCCCATTGTCCAGTTTTAGTTTCTGGCAACTGGGGACTTGGAGACACCAGGAGGATGGGGTTGCATCACTGACCATCTTGGCTACTAGCCATTGATGGATTTATCCTCTGTGAGCTTATCTAGTTCTTTTTGAACCCAGTTATACTTTTGGCCTTCTCAACATCTCATGGCAATGAATTCCACACATTGTATGAAGAAATACTTTTTTTGTTTTAAACCTGCTATTAGTTTCATCAGGTGAACCCTGGTTCTTGTGTTATGTGAAGAGGTAAAACTTCCCCATTCACTTTCTCCACACGATTCATGATTTTAATAGACCTCTAGCATACCCCCCCTTAGTTGTCTCTTTTCTAAGTTGACCAGTCCCAGTCTTATTAATCTCTTTATACGGCAGCTGTTCCATACCCCATATCATTTTCATTGCCCTTCTCTTCTGTACCTTTTCAAATTCTAATATACATCTTTTTCCAAGATGAGGCAACCAGAACTGTACACAATATTCAAGGTGTGAGTGTACCATGGATTTACACATTAGAATTATATATTCTGTTTTTAATCATCTATCCCTTTCCTAACAGTTCCTATCATAGTTAGTTCTTTTGACTGCCACTGCACATGGAACAAGAGTTTTCAGTGAACAGTGCACGATGACTCCAAGTGTTAACAGCTAATTTAGACCCCGTCATTTTGTATGTATACTTGGGATTATGTTTTCCAACATGCATTACTTTGCATTTATCAACACTGAACAGTAGACTAGGATCCCTACATGCTGTAGAGTGACTGCCTCAACTAGGAAGTTTCCATTCACAAAGGTCCTGGCATCTGGGATAGGACTTAAGGTGACCACTCCTTGCACATTGGTGATGACACTAGGAGGAAAGAAGAGGAAAAAAAACCCAGCAGAGTTAGGCCTAACTTCCACTAGACACAGAGTGCAGCTTTTTGCAGAGTAAGATCATAGAATATTAGGGTTGGAAGAGACCTCAGGAGGTCATCTAGTCCAACCCACTGCTCAAAGCAGGACCAACACCAACTAAAACATCATCATGAGTCCTTCAGCATTACACAACAGATAAGCTTGTGAGAAATTGCACTAGTCTTGGAGAGGATACAATAAGGCTACTGTTATGGTTCCTCTTGGGGTTAGCTTTGAAATAAGATGACAGAAGTGGACATATTTAGAGGTTAAGGTCAGATTTGACAAAGCCCTGGCTGGGATGAGTTAGTTGGGAATTGGTCCTGCTTTGAGCAGGGGGTTGGACTAGATGACCTCCTGAGATCCCTTCCAACCCTGATATTCTATGATTTTGGATCCCAAAGGGTGAAGTGCAGCTCTATTCTGAAAAGAGACTGCAAATGGCACCATGGCATTCCCTGATCATGGTCTCAGTCCCTCCATCAAATGTTTACAAGTAAAGAGACTTTTTTTCTACATGTCAGCCCTGCAAACTCAGCCTGAGACCACAGCATCAAGCAGGCATCTTTCACCCTCAGTAATAAGGGTTCTGCAGGCTAAACTCAGCCATTAGGGTTTTATAGCTATCACCCTACTTCAAATTGTGCTCTGAGGCAGTGGGTGGCTATAACTGGAGCTCCACAGGCCATTCTGATGCCCAGGTCAGAGAATCCATCTCTTTCACAGCTGTGATGGCTTTGCCAGGCCAGCTGGAGAATAAAGCAATAGTAACTGACATCACCAGCTAGGTCTGACTACCCACAAGGAGCAGGACCTGCTGAGTAAGAAGCAGTTTAAAAGTCATTTTTCAGACTAGAACCCAGCTATAGGCTGATATGTACATCTGCCACCAGCATGGACAGCTCCCCTAGCTCAAGCAGAGCAGCATGTGACTGAGAAGCTAGCAACTTTTGGGAAGAAAGTCCATGTTCAGGAGTTCAGCAGGTTAGCCTCTGGCTAGAAGGCCTGCTTGGAGCTCAGGCAGATCTCCCCTGTGGGAGGTTTTAAAATGGTGTTGATTTTAAGAGGACTTACCAGTGGGCCACTGAAATGAGTGCGTCTGTCAGCTGGATGTCATGCTCAGAGTCTGGATGAAGACTCCCAACTCTGGTTTCTCCCTCTTTGAGGATATAGAGAAGCATCTCCGAGAGCTGTGGATCTTCATTTAGATTTACCAGGTTTGGCAGATGGTTGTCAACTTTAAAGCACACTCCTGCTTTCTATGAGGCGGCAGCAGACAGAGCAGGGTTTTAGTCATGAGTGGCTCGTGGCTTATGGCTAACAGATGAGAACCTAGCCCTCCCTGCTCACAGTTAGGGGATTTTGTATTTAAAAGGAGGCCTCAGAAACTGAACTCCTGTCCTGACCTTCAGACAGTCACACTACTGGGCATTAACTTTAGCAGACAGAGATGTCAAAGCTGGATTGGCCACTAGAGGACACCCGTGTTCTCAAATACAATAGAAGTACACTGAAAATTTAAAGCTGTATATTGTGCTCTGGTACATACAGATACTCAGTGGAATAGCAGCCTCTGTTGTAAGCTGGAAAGAGTGTTATGGCAACAAGTTGCCTCACCTACTTTTGTGCAATCAGTTTCTCCAGTTAGAACTCTTACTGGAAAGGGATTTTGTAATAGATGAGTTCTATCACAGAACCCACCTTCCCACTCAGACCGGCCAGTTTGATCCTGTACAGAGGATAGCAAGTTTAATATTCCCCCTCCACCCTCTCTTGCTGGTAGTTTTTCAGGACCGATGGGACTCGCTTTGCTTCCTATAGTGTGAGTTACACACTAGGATCTTTTCCTGCTGCTGCAACCTGACTGACATCACCGGTATCAGTCTTATCCACACATTTAGAGAGGTCACCAGCCTCTGCTGCTTAGGAGTGCATCCCCTCACTCTGGCTGTGTAGGATATATGCTTCACTCTCCATACCTGCAGTTCTTGCTCCTCTTCCATCTTGTGTTGTTCTGCTAAAGCCAGCTTCGCCTGCCAGGACCTAGAACAAGTCTTCATCCTTACCATGATATCAATTCTACAGTTTCATCACTAACATTACACACACACACACACACTTTCGTATACTAGTGATTGGCAACATTAGTGAACAGGAAACCAAAAATCCAGGCCTTAGTCCTAGATGAGTTACTGTGATTGACCACAGCCCAACGATATAAGCATTGCAACACTAGAAAAATGGAGTGTTTAAGTTGTAAAAGATCAGAACAGTAAGCACACTAGAACATTTAACTGAGAAGACCCACATGGCCCATCAAAACCTTGTTCCCTACATGGAGGGGGAAAGAGATTTCTTACTTCTGTGATTCTGCCAGTTCTCTTTCCCGTTCAGCAAGTTGTTCTTTCAGATACTGGATTTCTTGGAGACTAGCTTCATATTTCAGCACATCAATCCCTTGACTGCACTGCTGGGCAGCTCTCAGCTTCTCAATCTCAGCTTTCAGCTCTTAAGGAGATGGAAAACACCTCTTTAAACTAGTTACATTACTAGTTACATTGGATTCAAACAGCCCAAGCCTTCCCCTTTCAGAAGTGACAACTTTGGCAGTATGGGCCTCCATGGGAAACATCCCTAGGAAAGAAGGAGATCTCAGTCTGGGAAAACTTATTTGATTAAGTTTTTGCCTTGACTTGTTCTTGACTATATCCATCTGTGGACATCTAGATATGATAGTGACAGAATTATTTGAATAATTCTGATAAAGGTTTTTTGCCTGCAGCTTGTTAGCAGTTTATTGGGAACGTGAGAGGTTTGAAAGTCGAGCAGTTTTGGAGAGAAGAGAATCACATAGTACTTTTATTCTCCTACTCTGGAGGATCTCTCTACCTGGTTCCAGTCCCAACACAAATTCACCATGGGACATTCTACAGTAGTTGCTGGCTAGCTACAGGAGCATTCTGCCAGTGAATGTGTTCGCTGGAGTAGTCACAGCACGTACACTAGGGGCACAGGCACAACTGCAGCAAACATTGGTTTTGGACAATGTGTGTCACCTTTGGCCACCTGGTGCACTTGGTCAATGTGTACAATACCCTAGTATAGGAGATTTCTCAGGCAAATATTAAATAGAAGGAAAAAAAAGCAAAAAAAAAGCAGCTAGCCACAGTATTAGTCTTGGCTTCATACAGCAGAGGTACAAGATAGCTACTCTCACCTTCAGGAAATATTTCCTTTGGGTCCCTCTAACTGACTGCCCTGTTGTGTCAGTGTAATTTGCCTCCCTTCATTCAGTACCGTTGTAGGCATCAATCCCAGACCCACAGGCTGCTAAGAGACGCTTCTCAGCGCCATACCTCTGATCAGCACTGCATTGGAATCCTCATTGACGCAGGCCACATTAACGATGCTGCGAGCTTGACTGGTGTAGTGCAGCGTGCTCAAGGTTTCCTCGACATGTGCAGCGGTTGGGCTGATGATGGCTATCATGGCTGTCTTAGAGTTACCACCCAGGCTCTCCTTCAAAAGCCTCAAAGCAGATTTAGGAGACAAATTACCAGAGTGACCACAAGTCATTGGGGAAATGGCAACAAGATGCAGTTTGCAAATGCACCCATCCTCTAGCCCACCCTTGATTAAAGGGACAGCGTCATGTGGAACACTAGTTCCTGCAATAGCCTCTAGAGTTAAGGCTTTACAAAGCCTAGAAGTTTCGCATTAACTTTTGTACCTCATTTACATTGACCAGAAAAGTCCACTTCTGCTTCTGGCTCCCATGTGAGAATATAATGGGGGAGGTACAAGATTCACTAGTCAGAGAAGACACTTTTGCTAGTTTATAAAGACTTTGTTAAACCAGAACTATGCAAAAACATCCCTTTAACATTAGGCCCATCAATCTACAAGGTTGTTAGGCACCCAGACACTACAGTATTGGGCAGATTATAAAATATCCACTATATTTTAGTATCTTGTTTCATTCTATTTTATTAAAGGTCAAGCTTCTAATACAATCTGTGCCAAAAGTCTCAGTTAGCATGCAAAGCTTTAAGGAGCAATATCAAGAGACCAGCTGGACTAAGGCTTTGATGAAGAATCCCTTACTATTTTTTCCAAAATCTGAATTTGCAGTCCAGCTCTAAAAGCTCCACCAGTCGTCCCGTAGGACAACTCTGTTTCAGTTACGAAACCATGGTGTTTAACAAGCATGCCCAGAATTGGATTTTAATGGGAGAGCTATGTGAAGGTGCCAATAGTTTCCTTGCCATACCAAGTTAAGACAGAGTCTCTGTAAGGGATGAAGCACTCTCTCTTGAATTGGGACATTTCAGATAGTGCAGAGATCACCTTCCCGAGGGTGAGCAGGGACTTGTTGATACTAGCACCTTCCTGGAAAGATATATTACCAAATTTACAAAGGTAACCGCAACAGCCAGGATTTTGATACAGAAGCTTACTGAATTAACTTAGTTTCTCCCTTTCAGATCCCAGCTATGGCATCCTGTCATTATATGGTTACAAAAAATGAGAACTGGATCCAAAGACTTGTTTCTCTCAATAGCTTCCAGATTCAGTTTGCAAATCAGAAGCAATTTTACATGCTACCACCAGCTGGCTTCTCACATCAGCCCTAGTCAAATTCAACAATTGGAACCAAGCTGCCAGCTAAATTCACAATGCATGTGGCAGCACAGAATCCAGCTCAGTCATCCAAAACTGCATTAGCTCTGCCGGATTACCTGTAGCAGGAGACTTCATTTGTCAGTAGAGTACACAGATATGGCACAGAGGAAACATACTATATATGGAGTAAGGTGTGCCAGTTTGATACGGTTACTTTTCTCAACATGGTATCCCACAGAGATCCAGATATTTCAAAGGGTATCCATGTTCTCAGAGTTAAAATAATCCAGCTTGCTTAAGTGTGGGGTTTTCCTTGGAGGCTCGCATTTTGGCATTCATTCACCATCATGCTTTAGAGACACCTACTTGGCTGAGAAAAGTCAGTTAAAAATTCTAATCAATAGCCGGATGCCAGGACTGGGGATTTTCAGATCAAGGAGAGACTAACATCAATACTTTGCACTTCTACAGCACTTTTCAGACAAGAATTGGTTATCAGATAGGGACTCTGATAAGTAGAGGATCAAGGTCACACTTAATTGGCTTTCCTCTTGGAGACACAGAACCCAGATCTCCCAGTTCTAAGTCTAATGGTTCCTCCAAGGTCGCTACTACTCCCTCTCAGTTTCATAGACATGCCAACTCCGTGGAAGATTTTGCATTTGGATTTAGACAGTTTCCCCTCCTCTCCCACCCCACAGTAAGCAGCATCACCCAACCTGTGTTCTCAGCCCACTGGTTTGTGCCAGATTGCAGCGCTCACTTCCTGAGAGGTCCACCAAATTCATGTGGCTCACCACCATGTGGTCATGTGCTTCTCCCTCCAGGTGTTCTTTCTGCAAGGCCACACAAGAGATTAGATTTTGTTGCGTCTGAACACAGTGTATGAACATTCAGCATCTTCCCTGCCTCCGGCCTTCAAATCCCAGTGGACAGGGCTACGTCATCCCACGGCTAGGCGGGGATGCACACTGGTCCGGTCACTTTAATTGCTCCAAATCTTACCACACAGGCATGAAAGCCAAGCACAGGAAGACTCAAGAGGCAGTTTGAGAACAATCCCAGACCTATCCCGAGTCACCAGACTGGAGGGAATGGAGTCACTTGCCTTAGTCTGAGCCACAACCAGTTTGAACACAGAGTGAGAGCCGGAGCTTCTCTCATTCATGCTAGTGGCTGCTGCGGCTTGCTGCTTGTTTCCAAGTTCCAGCCAGGTCTAGAATAGAAGCAACAATTAGTTTCCACATTGATCCCGCTCACATTCCCTCCCTGGCTACTCTCCACCATGCTCAATGGCCTGGACCCCTGTCTGAGGATTGCTGTTGACACTTTGCTCCACAGACACAGTGGAGCAGGAAAGGGTAAAGCTAGTCTGTGCAGGAAACAGCTTTTCCAGGAGCCAGTCCCATAGTGTCCAATGAACTCCCCCAGAAGCTAAGGGCCATTACTATCCTCCCCGACCCCCATTCTGCTTTCAACAGAAGGGTGCACTTGTGTCCTGTCTCTCTCCAGACATTAAAACAAGTCACCACACTGCATACAGTCCTACCATTAGGGATAAGACAAGAGAAAGAATGAGCCACGAGACAGATGTTAGTCACTTTGCACACGATGGGAAGGCACTCAGACACTGCAGCAAACAGGGAGACGCAAGCTCCTGTACAGAACAGAACACCAGCTCCAAGGAATGAGACTGCATTCTGAGCTATTGCGTGATGCTTTGCTGTTTAAGACTTGCCTGGCCATAGCAGCTTACCAAGAGACTGCAGGTGTTGCTGATACAGGCTCCTGCCAGGACATATGAACTGTTAGTTCTGAAGTGCCCCTCCAGGATAGTGGGCTTGCTGCCCCTTTTAGTCTAGGAAGCAGTTCAAGATAACACTCAATTGCTCTGGTGGGTATGGGACAAGGGGAGCCACTTATTTCTCTGCCTTATCAAATACCCATTACAAACTCCAGGCTACCACATGTTAACAGCAAATCTGGAGAGCAGCTGCAGCAGATAAGGACAGTCAGTCCCTAAGCTGTGGTCTGTCTCTGCTCACCCGGGATTTTCCCCTCCTCCCCTTCCCCCACCCCACCCGAATTCTGGATTCGGCCAGCTCCTAATGTGCCCTGCAAATCTGAGCTGTTTTGCATGGCAGTGCCATACGCAGTTTTGAAGAGAAGGGCTCAGACTTCAAAATCAACAGAAAGCAGATTTTTTTTTTAATCAGCTTGACTATTCCTATAGAAGCAGTATTCTCTCCCCCCCCGACCCTCCCAACATTCTCAGCCTGACTGGAAAAAGGAGCAATTTTGTTCCATTTAGCAGAGGATGTCATTCTCAGCATGGAGCAGGTTAATTGATTTCCATGGTCAGTTAAGAGAATTAATCAGATGAACTGTGGAAACAACCAAGGAGGAGGGAAACAATAGATGCATGGCTTAGACATTTTTTTCCTTAAAGGCTTTGAAGATAGTTGACCTGGAAACACAACTCATTAGTGAATCTTGTTCTTCCGAAAAGAAGTCTAAGAGCTTATTTGCAAGCACCGTTGATGGGATAAATGGACAGTGAATCTATGGCATTGCTTACACTGATGCTGCCTTGACAGAACATTTATAGGTATAGCCAGCAGCTGAGCTGGTAGGGCTCGCTTTCTCTTGGATGTTAGATAGGAACAACTGGAGGACCTCAGCTCTTTGGGCCAACATAACAAATGCCCATCTCCAGCACACAAGAGATAACTTGGTGGACATTAGAACATAAGCACTGGGATTGGAAGGAGAGACAAGTGTAGACCAGACAACTCAAAAATCAAGAGCAGAAGTAGAGACAGATGAGATCAAGCGTGCCCATTTCATTAGGCCTTGAGTATACCATAAAAATTCAGATTATGAGACATAATATCTTTAACTGGACCAACTTGGTCCACCCTTGTGTGTCTAATATCCTGGGCCCAACATAGCTACAACACTGCATACAGATTAGGAGAATGAGCTAGAGAGACAGGAACCCTCTACATTTGCAGAGGAGAATGTTATGTGCATTGCTATACAAATTTAATGGGGAAGGTTCATCCAATCAAACAACTGCACTGAAGTTGCTGAAAGAGGGTACAAGTTACTGTTATGGAATGAAAGAGCCAGAAAGGCATGCCACATGAAATGTTCCAGAAGCCCGGAAAGAGAGGCCAGACAAAGCTGCAAGACATGGACAGCTAATGGTATCATCCATAGGAGAGCCAGGAGAAGAGGTTCACTCTTTAGGGATTGTAGAGAAAAAACAGAAGCGGAAAAAGTATGCATCAGACCACAGGAGATGAACAAGAACATTAAATGGGAATATTTACACTTGCCCACAGGGAAAGGACATTTGCTGAAATGTCAGGAGCCAAAATTATCCAGCAAGTTAGATCCATCAGCAGGCGTTTGGCAGATTCTCTAGGAGAGAGCAAGTGCCAAGATTTGCACTTTCAATTCCCTGTTTGATAACTACGAGCAGGGCCTGGAATGCTTTCAGCACCCAGAGTACCTCACCATGCGAGAAGGGACTGCAGGAGTGAGTGGACACTGAAAACGGTGTCACCACACATCTTGTAGGATACTATGCAGTGCCATGCTTCCTGTGCAAATCTGTCAGCAGGAAGAACCACCAAGCCCCGAGAGCACAAACACTGCCAGGCTAGATTACAGCAGCAATGCTGCAGCTACTTCCAAATTTAATCGTTTCTTGTTCCCCTAAGAGCTGCCACAGTTGTTACTGAAAGATAAGCAACAACTAAAAGATTAAATATTGATGCTACCCAAGATTCAGGTACAGTAGAATCTTCAGTAAGTTAATGCCACTGACATGCTCCACAGCTTTTCAAACTGATAGGTAGGCAGACAGGTTTGGCCATAGTTTCAGTTTTACTGAAATCCCCTTTTGCATACAGATCTTTTCCCTTGGGAAAGGGCTTGTGCAGGTGAACTGAATGACTGAGCAATAGAACATCAGAGCATTTTTACATTTAGTAGCCTGGTACCTTAAACCTTCATTTTACTTGGCACTCTTTTCCCAGAGGCAGCTATGGGAGTTGGCAGCTTCACCAGGTTACCAGAGAAAACCCAGCAATACAATAGATGAACAGATGGCCTAGATTGTGTTTAAACACACACACAAGCCAGTCACTGGCAGGAGATCTGACTTGAGACAGAGCCACCCAGGTACCCAGTGCTTCAGACCCGGGAGCTGTCCCTCTTTACCTAGTTCATCCTCATTGCAAAGCAGAGAGCATTGTGGGAAAGCAGTTGAGTTTTGTTGTACATGGATGTCTGTTCACACTGTACTGAAGGACCAAGCTCAGTCTCACATCCCAAGTCAATATTTGTATAGCATTTGGCAGTATAAAGTAAGATTTCTAGCCATTCCAGTCTGATTAGATTTATTCAGTGGCTTTAGGAAGTACTGCATGACCACAACCTCCTTTTTAGAGGTGCAACCCCAAAGTTTTGCCTACATATGCTGATCTGCCCCTCTCCTCCCTGCCCCCTGAGGAAAACGGTTCCCATACCACTCAAAGGTAGCCTGGTCCAGTGGACAGGACACTAGACAGTCTGGAGATGTAGGTTCTATTCACAAGTCTGCCACACAGCCTTGAGCCAATCAGTTCACTTGGTGCTCGGTTGTCTCTCTCCACACACACCCTCTCCCAAAAAATAATAGTAATCACTGAGCTGCTTTGTAGTAGTTCAGTTGTAAGCTCTCCAAGGCAGGCACTGTCTTATGTCTGTACAGCACCTACTATAACGGGGACTTGATCTTGGGTATTGCCATTAGGCAAATAATGCCCATCCCCCATGTATTTCCCCAACCTGAAATATAACTAAGCTCTTAGTATTTTGCATTTCCGTACAGCATTCCTTCCATACAAGGTGCTGTACAGCACGGTGGGATCTCCAGTAGGACACAGCCCCTTACAAGTAAAAGGCAGCTGGCACCGAGTCCACTGCACAATAATGGGAGGAGGAAAAGGTGTCTGGCTAAGGACAGCAGGCAAACTCCTGGCATATTTGATGTCCATACACAACAGGATGGACACTTATTTCCAGCCATAAAGGTGATTGGAGAGAAGCAGAAATAGCTAGTTTAGATGCCAATGAGCCACTATCAGGAATAAAGATGCAGGGAAGAAGACAGCAGTAGATGGAGCTAGTGATGCATTAACAGAGCTTTGAGCTAAGGCAGACTTACCTGCACATCTGCAAAAGAGCCAACCACATACCTGGGAGGATAGGGAAGAGGCACTATATTACTAGAAGGTAAAATAATAATTGTAGGACATCTGCTTCGTTGTCGAGGACCATGAGGGAAATAAAGCTGTTGTCCCCTCTAGCTAGAGCCTGCTGTTTCTTTTTCCCCAGACTCCCAACCACCAACTGCTCCACGATTTGGATGCCAATCCAATTTTGACACATCTAATTCACCCCAGAGACTGTTTATTTTAACTTTATCAAGAGAAGAGAAAAACAACTGTGTTAGACTAAAAAGAGAGCATCTGGCAGCATGATGTTCTCCTTTCCCTACCAGGTACCAGTATGGGCCGGGGAATTAGCTGAATGAGTCGAGAGAGCAATACACACCACGTGTTGAAGTGCAGGCTCATGGAGCCCCACAACATGGTCACCCTGATCTGGAAACATGGAGGCATAGCGTGCAGAGAGACCAGCTCCAAGTAGGCAGCCCTCCCTCTTGAGCCAGACAGCTGGGACACATGAGGGACCTGCAATATTTTCTGTATTAGAGATTTTAAGAAGCCAGTTCTAGGCTGTCTGGATACAGTTAGTCTGAACACTGCACAATTTGTGTGCCATGAGGTTGCATTCTCTGTTTTGTGCGAGTCACATACTCCTGTAATAGCAGGATCCGCAATAGTTCTGAAGAGACTTCTTGCAGTATGAGAAACAATTGTTTACTGATTAAATCAGAGAACATGGGTCCAGACCTCGAGTTCTAGTCTCAAGGGTACCACCAATTTGTTGCAGGGTTTTGGTCAAATCACACCACCCATATGCCTCAGTTTTGCTATCTGTAATGAAAGAATTTTTTCTTGTAGGGCTAATTCTTAACTATAATCTCACAGTGCTTTGAAAACATGAAGCACAATGCAAGTGCTACATATTTATCTGTTTTACTTGGAAAGAAACTTTCCAGTTAATTCTAAGAGGAGATCCATAGCAGCAGAATCAATAAGATGCTTCATGTTGATCGGAGTGCAATGCAGCTACATGGCACACACAGCACTGAGCTGAGCGAACCCCGGTTTTCATGTGGGGCTGGAGAGATTAGAATAGTTTATACTAGTCCCTTGACATTAATGCAGCCTCCGCTTAAACCTTGGGGAGTTGTCAAGTGCGATCCTTCCCGTTTGAATACATCAGTATCAAGGAGTTTGGTCTCATGTGCAGATACTTGTCTGGAGTCCCTATAATTAGGCCCATCTTTGTGTCCAGAAGCTCTAAGCCTTTGGGCTAAGAGATATAATTTAGTGGACAGTCTGCTGTTAATACCAAGTGTCAGTTTTCCAGGATGGCTTAGCTGAAAGGCACTTGTTAAGCCATTACATACATTGCTTTTCGCTTGGAACAATGAAGGTTCTCTCCACCAGGACACTCCGCTAGTGGTAACACTATGCAGGATACCTGGTGCCCTGAAGGCTTTATAAGCTTGAGCCTACTACCTAAGAAGCTCTTTGGAGAGGCTTCTCTGCTGTGCACCCCAGAGTTATCCCAGGTTATGGGAACATCTCCTCATGCACCCCATCTCTATCGATTCCCCAGTGGGAGAGCAAAGCATCCTTCTATATCCTACAGGACACAACTGAACTGCTCACTGGTCCAACCACGAAGGGGAAGAGTTTTGGAGGTCGTTTAGAGCTGGAGTAGATAGAGGCTACCGCACAAATAAGGCCTCATCAGGATAAGGGGTCATCTGCACTTCTGCTCAGACTTCAGCTCTGAGTAGCAGCAGTCACAGAAGCTCAGATCCAACACCAGTTCCAGGCTGGAAACAAGCCTGTGGGGGCAGGTCTGCATCCAAGTTTCCAGACGCCTTCCCATCACCAAGAGGAAAGCCTGAATGAGTTTAGATTCAGGAAGATTCTCATTTTAGACAGTTTAGAGGAAAGTTAAACAGTAAGGGACAAACTGTTGTTATACCTGCGAGCCACTCATTGACTTCAGTGCAGAAGTTTCTAGGTATGCCTACACTGGAAAAAAACCCACACCCCCAACCTCCGCCACACACTCACGGCAACAAGTCTCACAGCCTTGGCTAACTGACTTAGGATAGTAGTGTAGACATTCCAGCTCTGGCCAGAGCCTGGGCTCAGAAACCAAGCAAGAGGGGCAGGTCTCAGAGCCTGGGCTCCAGTCCAAGCAGGAACGTTAACACGGATATTTTTAGCCCCATAGGGTGAGCTGAAGTCTTAACCCGGAGGCCAAGACTCACTGCCATGGGGCATTTTTGTAGTGTAGAAGTAGAGTCAGTCTTCATTTTTACAACTGAGCATGCAATAAACTTGGAGTTTGTTGCCTAAACAGAAGCATATCTTTAAAAGTAAGACAATCGTATCAGATACATTCTGGAGGCAGGAGGATGGTGACTACGTGCTGTTTCACTATCTAAAAAGAAAAAATTAACAGACCATACTTACGTAGAAAGGCCAGTTACATAAGGACCAAGGATTGGATGTTCTTGTACTTTCAGCTATATTGGAGGGGAGAGGGGGGAGAGGAGAGAGAGATTGAGTATATTAAGGTTACTTCTTTAACACAAGCAATAGCAGGGCACGAAAGGTGGACACCTTGGGAATTTAGATGCATCATGCTAGAAAATGCCATGCAAAGATTGAAGGAGAGATCTTAATAGTCTTGCCTTCTCCCACACTGGATTCTCTCTCCAGCAATGAAGCCTGTAGTCTCTGCTCTGACTACAATGGACTCTTCCAGCTTCTCACCCCATCCCCATATTAACTGTCCCAGGTGGGGCCTCTGCTTCAGCATGCAGTAGTAAGACCACCATCAGGATCCAGGGAGTGATTCTCCCATGCAGGTGCTTGAGTACCACCATTCACAACCCTTTGAACTCCCAAGCATGTTTCTCCACCCCCCACCCCCGATTAAGGGCCACACTGATAACTTCTGCTGCAATGAGAAGAATGCCAGGCATCTGGCAAGAAGTGACACTCATCCCAAGCTGAATTTTAGTGATTGCTCAGATAGGTGAGCCCCAGGAAGGTCTTCCTCCTGGACTCTCACTAGTCTAGGAAACGGGAACAACTGAGACAGATGGAACCAACAAGCTACAGGCATGGTCTCTGGCAGGGTCTTGCCAAGTGGCCCACAGTTACTATCAGCTCATCAAAACATGGATACACTTTGCTACTAAACCAGTCACCCTCAACTAGCAGGACAGGCTTGTTATTTGGGACCATTGCCGCTACCACCGCCCTTGCCCAGCAGTTAACGGTGGTACTCTGGGACACCTCCAGGAGGCACGGGACAGGTGGAAGAGGATAAACGTTTAAGCCACCTTGTGCCTTCAGGATTCTGGAAGATTGGTGGCTGAAATAGCCTCTAGTATAACTTAGGGAGCACAGAATGTTGTTGTATGCCATGGCAGCTCTACCTCATGCTGGGCCTGCCCCAACCTGGTCCTGCCCCAGATTCTCCATAGCCCAGAGAACTATGGCCCCACCTCACACTGTCAATGCTGAGCTTTGAGGGAACCTGTGTAGGACAGCCTATGGCTGCCTGATGCAGTGCTCACAGCAGGGGGATTCTCCCTTGGCTGGCTAAGGGAGAATTCCTCCCTAGAGCTCTAGGGCAAAGCTTGCCCAATATGGCCCAGGCCACATACAATCAATGAAGTTACATCAGGGAAGAATCAAGCCCCCAGTTTTGTAGCAAGGAGGGGCATACAGCTGGGGTTCAATACTGCAAGTAAAGATGTAACATTTTCCAAACTCACAGCTTTCTTCTTGGTGTTAGCATCTTTGGATGATGTTAAGAGATCATGTATCCGCTCATTGTATACCTCAGAGTAACTCAGCTCAATGTGATGTTTCACCTGTTGGAATAAGGGAGAAGAATGCACTTGCAAGCACTGGGATGGGCAATGGGAAGGATTAAAAAATCCTTTTTAGCCTTCAGACACAGGGCATTCTGAATGGAGCAGCTCATTTTATGTAGTTGGACATCTCAAAGTTACATTATGTGGGTTGCCAGGCCCCAATACCATATATCCCAGTGCACAGTTACAGTGTTAACTAAGCTTAAAACTTACCATTGTCACTAGTGCAGATGCAAACGCGATCTTCAATTCAGCTAATAGGAAGAACTATTACAGATAAGATAAACCTTCACAACAGTAATAGTATAGACCTACCTACAATATACCTGAAACATGGCCTATTAGAAACAGTCTTTTTTTATGGAAGGATTAAAAATGGCATAAGGCACAAAACACTGTTTTTGGATGAAGACAAAATACATCAAAGCCTCAGCAGGGAGAAGCTGATATTAAAAACAGAACAGTTTTATAGGAGTGATAGCATTTCATCCAGATTAATGGAGAGAGGCGCAATCCCATAAGGTGCCCTGGCCAATTTTTGGACAGCTCTAATGGAGAGACTGGGGAATTTACTACTACAAAATATTAAGCAAAAATGTTACCTCCTCTTGTTGAGTCAGATTTACTTTCCAGAATATTTCCTTGCAAAATCGTGGAATTATGCCCACTTCATCAGCATAGCCTGTCATTCTGTTGAAGAGGAGACCCATGTTTAGTTGTGCTGAAAACCCTAGTTAGAAGAGGACACTCAATTTTGCTCTAGTCCGGGGTAGGAAACCTATGGCACGCGTGCCGAAGGCAGCACGTGAGCTGATTTTCAGTGGCAACTGATTTTCAGTGGTCCTGGCAACTGGTCCGGGGGGCTCTGCATTTTAATTGAATTTTAAATGAAGCTTCTTAAACATTTTAAAAACCTTATTTACTTTGCATACAACAATAGTTTAGTTATATATTATAGACTTATAGAAAGAGACCTTCTAAAAACGTTAAAATGTATTACTGGCACGCAAAACCTTAAATTAGAGTGAATAAATGATGATTCGGCACACCACTTCTGAAAGGTTGCCAACTCCTGCTCTAGTCCTTAATATGACAAAATGATTTCATCTGGCCAAGTCACAGATGAGAAAAAGCCATCGTGTTTCACTTTGAGACAGGAAACAGATGCAATATACTTATTAAATTCCATTCTGACTGTCCTCACTATTCTATAGGCTAAAGAGTTGTTAGACAATCTAGTTTAGAAATATTATTTATGACAGTTACTATCTTTTGTTTTTGAAGTGAAATCATAAATTAATCTCTTGTATTCTAAAACAGTTTTTGACTCTTTGGTTGAGTTATAGGAGTTTCACCACTTGAGGTTTTGAAAATTAAACTTTTCTAGAGAAGGATTACTTAGTGGCAGTTTCTGATCAAGTGGCTGGATTTAGTCTGTTGCCTCAAATAAGCCTCAGATGGCTGGAGATAGCAGTTACAACATTTATAGTAGAGTTCTTATGTGTAAGATTTCCCAGATCCAGTTTGTCCATTGAGCATTGGCCTGCTAAACCCAGGGTTGTGAGTTCAGTCCTTGAGGGGGCCACTTAGGAATCTGGGGCAAAAATTGGTCCTGCTAGTGAAGGCAGGGAGCTGGACTCGATGACCTTTCAAGGTCCCTTCCAGTTCTAGGAGATTGGTATATCTCCAATTATTAAAAAAAAAATAAGCAAGTATTGTAACCTTCAAAGACTTTGTCTAGGAGTGGCTGGGCCAACAGACCCAAAACAATAGTCATACGAGAAAGTCAGCTGCCTGTTTGTGTGAGGATGATGTATCAGTATTTCCTTTCCAGAAAGGGACACAACACATTTTGTTCCAACTTGCTGTTCTCTGTGAAGTCAGAAAAAGAAAAAATTTATTTTAGAGACAATTAGTTTGAGTGGCCACAGTTGGAACCCAACTGCTTGTTTGAGTCTGCTGTATTTTAAATGCAATAATCAATGCTAAACTCTGCATCTCTTAACAGTGCAACAAATTGTGTTTGGTCAGGTGACGTGCCCACCCTGCTCCTAGCACAGCATGCCTACACTGGCTATGGTTCCAGTGTACCACCTTCTCAGGCTTTGCCTTTACTGACATGTGAGAATTAATATTCTGAACCCAAACTTTATCTTGGGCTTGGCTGTACCTGGGCTATGACTCTGCTCCTGCCTCCAGCTCTCTCTCTCTGCCTCAGTAGAATACTCAAACAGTTTCATACTCTTGAGTTGGAGCTAGTAGGACCCACCTAGTTTGGTATCAAGTTGAGTCAGAAAGCTGTAGGCAGGATCCTATAACTTCTATGTGCCTTTACTCAGTACACACAGACAGCACACCAACTGGTCTAGTTCAAGTATACAGCACAAGGAATAGAATCCAGGCTGCACCTCTTGTTGCTGGCCTCCAGAGAGGTCATCAGAAAAAGTGTTAAGTCTGATTCAAAAACAGAGGACCACTGCTACCCAGGCTTGCCTATCAGGTGTTGGATACACATTTTAAATATTCAACTGCCTCCTCAAAATGTAGAGGCATTTGAAATCTAAGCCAGATTCTGAAATTGTAAAAAAATAAGTGACTCTGTGCCAATGGGCTGAACCAAAATCCCAGGCATTCAAAATTCAGATCTGGAATAAGCTACTTGAGCCCACTGGCATTTAAAGAATATGGTAAGACTGAGTTTAATGTTTATGACTCAGTAGTTGTAGATTAAAACAAAATAAACTGAGAGATGGAAATTGTAAAGATACCAAGAGAAGATGATGGAAGGAGGAAGAGGATTAGCAGCACATCTGTAGTCCGATCATACTGGCTTCTATAGGAGCTGCTGATGAGCACAGCCGAGCCAATAACTAGGCCCTTGTTTATTGAGAATCTGAGGTGGTTTCAAGTTTACTGCTCAGTTTTTATCTGGGGAGCTGAACCAATAGCAGGACACTGGATGTTCATACTAGAGGCAGGCTGGGGAAGGAGATGGGGCAAGGGCAAAGGAAAGGGCAATTCTAGCTGTATGCTGGAACTCAGTATATGACTCTTTGCTCTCATGACTTAGATCATTGCACTGTTAGAAAGTTACCTTTGGGTCAGTGGCCTGACCCTGACAGCCACACTGATGGCACTGTTCTCTCCAGAAGAGCCTCCTTTGGAAGAGGTCCTCCACTGTTCTTTCACATGGCCACGGCTCCCCCTGTTTTCACAGCAGAGATCCATGGTTGAAGAACCATCAGACATTGGCCTCACATTGCCAGAAGGTTGAATCACTTGGCTTTCACTGAATGTCTCCGACAACTCTTTCAGGTTCTCATCATGGCCATCCATAGATGAGTAGCTGGTATCCCTAACAGGAGTTCCATAAGGGTGTACAGGGCTTTGTACATTTGCAGTATTCTTAATAGCTTCCTTTCTAGGGACATCAGATCCTTTTGAAGACTTTGCAGTTTTGCTGCCTAATGTTTCGGTTATCTGGTCACTGTTGAGAGGAGAGGGACCAAAGTATTTGACAGAGAGGGGTAACCTGCTCTTTGCCACCTCGGGCCTATTTTCCAAAATAGGCATCTGGCCAGGAGAGCGCCTGAGATGTTTGCTGGTCTCTGGTTTTGTCATCAGAGGAGGATTATCAGACATACTAGTTTGGAAGCTGCACCTCTTTGAAACAGGCACTTTAATAGAAACAGTTTTCTCCTGTTCACTTTGTTCTGTCCCATCTACAAGTACTTTCCTTTTCAGCAGCGGAAACAGAGACTGTGTGACAGCTTTGCTCATCCATTCCATTCTTGGTTGCACATTTTCATCTAAAAAATGTGTTGATGCTCCATCATTCTTTTCAAGAGAAATAGGAGAGAGATTAGAGACATGCAAGCTTCATTCAGACAACTGAGATATTGCATTCATTCTTGGGCTGTCTGAGATTTGAGTACTGTTCAGCAGGAGTCTGCAAGATGTTTGGCAAGCTTCTGGTGTAAAAGGCATTGTATCTTCAGGATTCAAACCAAAGTTGCTCATTTCAGCATTTGTAACTACTCAGATACTGTTGTGTCCTGGAGATTGAGCAGCTAGGGTAGAATGAAGTTTCACTGAGGAAAGAACCTGGGGTAGGCTTCCTTTAGACTTCAGTTGAGAAGAAGCTGCTGCACTGCTCATTTTTCCAATTCTGTTCTGCAAGAGGAAGAGAGTCATAGCATATCAGAAAGCCATCAGTAACCCTGGCAACTCCGTATGATACCCAGACACTTTTTTTTTTAAAGTTACTTGTAGGTTTGACAAAGACTACTGAGTAGGGGCAAAAGAGCAGTTTTTGCTTTACAGTTCAGAACCTGAGATGGCAGCTATATGCTGGCAAACAAGGCGTCTTCTATTAATCACACACACAAAATACTGTTTCAGGAGGTGCAGAATTTTAAAAAAGTTCTCCCTCCCCACCACTAACAGACGTGTGTTGGCAAGCCCTAGAGCGCCAAGTATTAACAAGCACTTCAGTGAGTTTTGAAGTCTCAAATTCTTATTGGTGTCAATGACAGTTAGGTGCCTAGGCAGTTTTGAAAATCTCTACAGGCCCATTCTCCACACAGTTCTTTCTTGAAGCCTACGGAGTTTCATTCCTTTTATCAATCAGTGGGCTGGAAGAGTAGATAGACCGGAGGATTCATTATAGTTCATATGGACCAGCCTTCACTACCTCACGTCATGCAGACACCATTTGTAACTGCATCTTTGCTCACCCAAGAATGTGGCCTGCAGACCGTTGTCCAGATAACACACTCATCTCCTAGGGCAATATTTATAATAAGGGTCTCTCTTGTAATACACTCCACAAAATGCAGTGAATGAGCCTGTCAGCTAACTAATCTTTCAAAAACTCACAAGAGGCATTACTGAATCCAGGCTCTTTTCCTCAAAGAAAGAAAGAAAGAAGAGTACGGTAGTGCCAGAACAAAGCTTCTAAAAGCAGCATTCTGACTCATATCTGTGTAAGATTTTAGAAGCACAGACAGGCTGAAATACTGAAGTCTGTTGGTCTTCTGGCCATTCTGCTAAGATGCTTTCTTAATTCCAGGCTTTTGAGGCATGAAAAGATGAACTAAGAGGTGAGATTTGTGCATTGAGGGATAAGATCTATGGCTGAAATGGATTTCCCCTTCCTCTTTCCTGGTTTGGGGTGGGGGGGGGGGAGGAAGAAGATGATTTATTTTTGTTTGTACTAGTAGGGTTGCATTTTCAATATGGCAAAAGCCATACTGAGCCACTATAGGAACTTTTTTTGTACTGATCTAACTCAAGTATGATTTTTAGTAGTATCAGTCACCCAAAGCCCTCAAGATGTTTTACAAGGGCCGTTAGTTGTGTCCCATAACCCTAAAGTGAGACAAAATTGCATGACTCATTTAAAATATGGGGAAACCAAGGCAGAGAAAGGTAACAAGACACTCTAAGGGAACACACAGACACTAGCAAAATCTTGACTATAATCTAGATTCTATATTTCCTGATCTAGCAGAAGAGGCAAACTAAGTTTTTTCACAAGTCTCTTCCCACCCCCCCACTAGTTTAGGTCATGCAGATATTTCCTATAGTTTCAGATTAGAACAATGCCAGCATTTGTATCCCCTAGGGTTCAAGTGTGCCTCTAGCTTCATAACATGGACTAATGCATTCCTCTTTGCTTCCTCTCTCTGGTCCCTCTGTCACCTTTAATAGATTTCTTGGGGAACCAATGATTTGTTCTTAACTCCAGCTTCACATTAGAAGTTCAATTCCTATAGGACTAGGTGGTCAGTCAGTAGGTGCTCAAAGCCCATCGCTGGAGGAAATACTTGGGTTATTCAGACCCACTCAGTAAAAGTCTGTTCATCCAATTATAGGCTGTACTCTGCATGCCGCAGTCAAGCCCAGGGCCATTTGTTTGAAGACCTTCCTCTGGACACACTCTAAGTAAGCAAACTTCAGCAATGGCCTGGACTGACATACAAGATTTATACTTCATTTCCTGCCAAAAGGAGGAACTGTCACTCACGGCTTTAAGTTTGTAAATAAACTCATTTCATGTAACAATTCTAGTAACTCATTCTTGATCTAGACATCTCGCTAGGCATGAGTGATGTAGAGGGTGCTCATTACAGGCCTCATTTTGTCAGTTCACATACCCAACAAGCATTCCCCCTCAACAACAGGGGGAAATGGTTTTCTTTTAAGCATGTCTATCACAGATCCAGACCTTGTGGAATGGATTTAGTTTTCTAGGAGTCAGATCAAGGTTATATTTCTTATGTCCCACGCCCGCTCTCATCTGTTTGGAAGGGATGTGTGGGTCTCAAACCACCTTCGCACCCCAAACTCCAGGAAAGTACAGGAGAGTCAGTCCTAAATACTAGAAAGTGGCAAGTCTCTCCTATGTCAAGAAGGCTACCACCACATTTGGACATACTATTCTCTTTTCACTGCTCTGCAGAAGGTAGGCTGCTGCTACTTTGAACAGGTAGAGACAATGTAAAGTGCCTCATCAAATGTTAATAGCCTCACATGCACAGCTGCATTTAGATGAAGATTAATATTTAAACATTCAGCACAGCTCAGAGAGCTCTAAACACTTCCTAGCTTAAAGGCCATCTCAGGCAAGTACTTTTGAAAGAAGAAGAGACCGTAGTAACTCACCGTACTTGGGAATCACCTGACTGGAATGCATAGGAGCAATCACTCGAAGAAGAAGAGACGGTTACTCACCGTAGTAACTGTTGTTCTTCGAGATGTGTTGCTCCTATCCATTCCAGTCAGGTGTGCGCGCCGCGCGTGCACGGCTCTTCGGAACATTTTTACCCTAGCAACTCCGGCGGGCCGGCTGGCGCCCCCTGGAGTGGCACCGCTATGGCGCCTGTTATATACCCCAGCCGGCCCGTCCGCTCCTCAATTCCTTCTTGCCGGCTACTCCGACAGTGGGGAAGGAGGGCGGGTCTGGAATGGATAGGAGCAACACATCTCGAAGAACAACAGTTACTACGGTGAGTAACCGTCTCTTCTTCTTCGAGTGATTGCTCCTATGCATTCCAGTCAGGTGATTCCCAAGCCTTACCTAGGCGGTGGGGTCGGAGTGAGACGTGGCGGAGTGTAATACCGCGGAGCCGAAGGCTGCGTCGTCTCGAGACTGCTGCACCAACGCGTAGTGGGAGGCGAAGGTGTGGACAGAAGACCAGGTGGCAGCTCTACAGATGTCCTGGATGGGGACATGGGCCAGGAAGGCGGCCGACGAGGCTTGTGCTCTCGTGGAGTGAGCTGTGAGGCGGCATGGTGGCACGTGAGCAAGCTCGTAGCAGGTCCGGATACATGCTGTGACCCAGGAGGAAATCCGTTGGGAGGAGATCGGCTCGCCTCTCATGCGGTCAGCAACCGCTACGAACAGCTGGGGCGAACGCCGGAAGGGCTTCGTCCGCTCGATGTAAAAAGCGAGCGCCCTGCGGACGTCGAGGGTGTGAAGCTGTTGCTCCCGAGGCGAGGCATGCGGCTTCGGGAAGAAGACCGGGAGGAAGATCTCCTGGTTTAGGTGGAAGGCCGAGACCACCTTAGGGAGGAAGGCCGGATGTGGTCGAAGCTGCACCTTGTCTCCATGGAAGACGGTGTATGGTGGACCCACCGTTAGAGCACGGAGCTCAGAGACTCGTCTCGCTGATGTAATGGCGACTAGGAAGGCTGTCTTCCAGGAGAGGTAGAGCAGGGAGCACGTGGCCAAGGGCTCGAAGGGGGGACCCATCAGCTTGGCCAGCACGAGGTTCAAATCCCAGGTCGGGGCAGGACGCCGCACCGGCGGGTACAAGCGGTCCAGGCCTTTAAGGAAGCGGGAAACCATCTGGTTGGAGAAGATGGACCGACCTTCCACAGATGGACGAAAGGCGGACACTGCTGCCAGGTGAACTCTCAAGGAGGAGACCGCAAGACCTTGCTCCTTAAGGTACCAGAGGTAGTCCAGGATGGTAGGGACAGGGACTATGAAGGGATTGAGGCCTCGCTGGTCACACCAGAGCGCGAACCGCTTCCATTTTGCCAGATAGGTGGAGCGAGTGGAAGGCTTTCTGCTCTCTAGCAGGACGTGCTGAACTGCCGCCGAACAGTCCCTCTCTGTGTGGGTCAACCACGCAGGTACCAAGCTGTAAGATTGGGACTGCAGGTTCGGGTGGCGGAGTCTGCCGAAGTCCTGGGTGATGAGGTCCGGCCATAACGGAAGGGGGATAGGATCCCGAACGGAGAGCTCGAGCAGCAGGGTGTACCAATGTTGCCTCAGCCAGGCCGGAGCCACGAGTATGACGCTGGCTCTGTCCCTCCGAAGCTTCTGTAGCACTCGGTGCACGAGCGGGAACGGAGGGAAGGCGTAGAGGAGGTGATCCTTCCAGGAATACAGGAAGGCGTCCGACAGGGAGCCCGGCGAGTGACCCCGGAACGAGCAAAACAGGTGGCACTTTCTGTTCGCCTTGGAGGCGAATAGGTCTATCCGGGGAAACCCCCACCTCCGGAAGATTGTGTGCACGACGTCGGGACGGAGAGACCACTCGTGGGAGAGGAACGACCTGCTGAGATGGTCGGCCAGCGTGTTCTGCACTCCCGGAAGAAAGGACGCTTCCAGGTGAATCGAGTGGGTTACGCAGAAGTCCCACAGGAGCATCGCTTCCTTGCAGAGGAGGGAGGAGCGGGCTCCGCCCTGCTTGTTCACGAAGAACATTGCCGTGGTGTTGTCCGTGAACACTGTCACACAGCGGCGCTGCAGGCGGGTGCGGAAGGTGTGACACGCCAAACGGATCGCTCGCAGCTCGCGGATATTGATGTGCAGAGCGAGCCCTTGGGGCGACCAAAGGCCTTGGGTGTGAAGGTCGCCCAGGTGAGCTCCCCAACCGAGCGCTGAGGCATCCGTGGTCAGAGTGGCGGATGGACGAGGAGGGTGGAACGGGACTCCCGCACACACGACCTCCGGGTCGAGCCACCAGCGGAGGGACTCGAGGGTCGGCTTGGTGATCGTGACCACCATGTCGATGGGATCTCGATGCGGCCGGTACACCGACGCGAGCCAAGACTGGAACGGGCGGAGGTGGAGCCGCGCGTACGCGGTAACATACGTACACGATGCCATGTGACCCAGGAGGCGGAGGCAGGATCGCACCGTCGTGGTCGGGAAGGTGACGAGGTCCCGGATGATGGAGACCATCGTCTGGTGCCGAGATCGCAGTAGGCAGGCCCTGGCCAACTTGGAGTCGAGGACCGCTCCAATGAACTCCACCCGCTGCGACGGAATCAAGGTGGACTTCTCTGCATTGATGAGAAGACCAAGTCGCTGAAAGAGGGACAGGATTTCTGTCATCTGGTCCATTACCAGCCGCCGAGACGTTCCGCGAACCAGCCAGTCGTCGAGATACGGGTAGACGTGTATCCGACGGCGGCGGAGGGCTGCGGCAACCACTGCCATGCATTTGGTAAATACCCTCGGTGCGGTGGAGAGCCCGAATGGTAACACGGCGAACTGGAAGTGGGCGTTGTTGACCACAAAACGGAGGTAACGTCGATGAGGAGGATAGATCGCGACATGGAAGTAGGCGTCCTTCATGTCGAGGGTGGCAAACCAGTCTCCCGGATCCAGGGAGGGAATGATGGTCCCCAGGGTGACCATGCGAAACTTGGGCTTGAGCAGGTATTTGTTGAGCTCGCGAAGGTCCAGGATAGGACGTAGCCCTCCTTTCGCTTTGGGGATGAGAAAATAACGGGAATAGAATCCCCTGCCCCGCCTGTCTTGAGGCACTGCCTCTATGGCACCCACGCTCAACAGAGTCTGGACCTCTTGTAAGAGGAATTGCTCGTGAGAGGGGTCCCTGAAGAGGGACAGGGAGGGTGGGTGGGGGCGAAACAAAGTGAAGGCGGTATCCCGACTGGACTGTTTGAAGAACCCAGTTGTCCGTAGTTATATGGGACCACGCCGAAAAGAAATGGGAGAGGCGGTTGCAAAACAAAAGGGTAGGATCCAGTGGAGAGACTGATGGGCCGTCCTCGGGCGTCCCATCAAAAGGCCTGCTTGGAGCCTTGCGGGCCCTTGGAAGGGGCCTGAGTCTGGTTGCGCCTGTTGCCGGATGGATGACGGCGATTCGGGCCTGGTCGCCTGCTGCTGTACGGGCGGTACCGTTGTTGAGGGAAAGACCGGGAGGGTTGTTGGCGGAAGGACCTGCGCTGCGGAGCCGGTGTGTGCATCCCGAGGGTGCGGATGGCGATGCGACCGTCCTTCAGGGTCTGGATCCGGGAATCAGTTTTCTCAGAGAAAAGACCCTTGGTGTCAAAGGGCAGGTCCTGCAACGTATACTGCACCTCCGGTGGCAGGGTGGAGGACTGCAGCCAGGAGATGCGCCGCATCGTCACCCCTGAGGCCAAGGTCCGAGCTCCCGAGTCCGCAGAGTCAAGGGCGGCCTGGATGGAGGACCTGGACGATTTCTTCCCCTCCTCCAACAACGTGGAGAACTCCTGTCGGGAGGCTGTTGGTAGGAGCTCCGTAAATTTCGCCAGGGACGCCATGATGTCATACACGTACCTGGCGAGGAGGACCATCTGGTTGGCGATGCGAAGTTGCAGGCCGCCAGCCAAGTAGACCTTGCGGCCTAACAGGTCCATTCGCTGCGCGTCCTTTGACTTTGGCGCAGGGGCAGGTTGACCATGCCTCTCCCTGTCGTTGACCGACTGAACGACCAACGAGTCCGGGGTCGGGTGAGTGTACAGATACTCGTAGCCCGTGGGGGGGGCTGAGTACTTGCGCTCAACCCCACGGGCCGTAGGAGGGATGGACGCAGGCGTCTGCCAGAGTGTGGTGGCGTTCTTTTGTATCGTCCGAACGAACGGTAATGCCACGCGCACTGGAGCCTCCACTCCAACGACATTTGTTATGGGGTCCTCGTCCTCCTGGACCTCCGCCACGGGGAGAGCCATGGCCGTCGCCACGCGGCGAAGCAGGTCTTGGTGCGCCCTTAGGTCTAACGGCGGAGGATCCATGGCAGATGCTCCGGCCACCGCCTCGTCAGGTGAGGACGACGAGGACAAGCCCTGGACGACAGCCTCCGTCGATGGACCTGCTGACTGCTCGTCGGCTGGGTCGGGCTGTGTGTGCCTCTGGGGGTCAGGCGGTATGGAAATCGCGCCCGGTGGCGAAGGGGGCGGTCGGCTGACGGTCGCCTCTGGTACCCTGCGCTCGGAGGCAGGGGCTCTTGGAGGGAAGGGCACCCCCTGAGTCTCAAACTGGCTCCAGGGAACCCAGAAGCCCCACTGCTGTGCCCCCTGAGGTTGGCCTTGTGGGGTAGGTGGCAGGTGCCCGTTGCTGTCTGCCCCGGAAGCAACCGACGCAGGGTGGGATGGCCATGGAGGTGCCGAGGCGCTGACGGATTGCGCCGTCGAATGAGGCAGTCTGTCCCCGGACGGTGCCGAGGATCGGTGCCGGTCTGCACAGTACCGGGATGGTGACCGAGACCAACGTCCGCTGCGGTGCCGGGAGCTCGACCGGTGCCGGGAGCTCGACCGGGATCCGGACCTGCGGCGCCGGGAGCGGCTACGTGAGTCGCGGTGCCGGGAACGGTGCCGGGAAGCAGACCTCCGTCGGTGCCGACGCGAAGGCGATCGGGACCTGGAGCGATGCCGGGAGTGCGACCGGTACCGCGATGTCGAACGGTACCGGGACTGCGACCGGCGTCGGGACGGCGACCGGTACCGCGATGGCGAGCGGTGCCGAGATCTCGAGCGACGGGACGGTGACCTGCGGCGGGACCGGGAACGTGCCGTCTGTCCGGAGAGGGCGGCCGGATCATCATGGCCGGCTTTCCCGCCGATACGACAGCCCGCACCGGCGGTGCCGGGGGCCGGAGGCTCGGTGCCTCTATGAGCTGTATAAGCTCGCGCGCCGTAGAGAAAGTCTCCGGCGTCGATGGCAACCGGGGCTTAACCGCGGTCAGTGCCGGGGAGCGTGGCGGTGCCGGACTCAACGGCCCTTGCGGCACCGGAGTCAACGGCCCGGTGCACGTCCTGTGCACAGCCACAGCGGGGACCACAGGTAGCGCAATTGTCTTGGCTGCTGGGCCCTGAGCGCGGGACTTGGCAGCCGCCTTCGCCGGCTTGCGCTTCTGTGATGGTGAGAGAGAGCGGTGCCGGGTCTTCGGTGCCGCTGGCTGAGGTTGCGGAGTCTCGGTGCCGGAGCGGCTCGGGGCCACCGGTGCGCTCTGCACCGATGAAGTCCTCGGTGCCGGCGTGGACGGTGCCGGGGGCTGGAGCGACGCTTCCATTAGGAGCTGTTTTAACCTAATGTCCCGCTCCTTACGCGTTCGGGGTTTAAAGGCGGAACAGATAGAACACTTATCTGTTCTGTGACCCTCTCCGAGGCAACGGAGGCAGGCAACGTGCGGATCCCCGACCGGCATAGGCCGCTGGCAAGATGCGCAGGGCTTAAAGCCCGGTGCCTTGGGCATGAGCCCGCACCGGGGGAGGAAAGGGAGGGGAAACCCCCCTTAACCTTATCCTAAAATCTAACTAACTAACTAACAGAACTATCTATACTAAGTACTAAACAAACTATATACATGAAAAAGTAGCGAGAGCTAGGGTTGTGGAGGACAGAGAGCACTCCACAGTTCCAACTGGCCATAGCGACTCCACTCCAGGGGGCGCCAGCCGGCCCGCCGGAGTTGCTAGGGTAAAAATGTTCCGAAGAGCCGTGCACGCGCGGCGCGCACACCTGACTGGAATGCATAGGAGCAATCACTCGAAGAAGAACAATAGTTTTAAAAGCTAAACAATAAGTTCTTCACTCACACTGACTGAGTAAGAAATAGACATTAGAGGGAGGGAGGGGGAAAAAAAAGAAGCTGGCAACCATTGAAGCAAGAACTACAAGCCCTGGGCGGTATGAGAGGGCACTTGTTGCAGATGTAGAAATCAGAGACTTGATCCAGCATCACATTGGCAAACACACAACATATTGGCCTGTATAACTCATACTCGTCAATACAAGATAGTTTAATTTTTATTTTTAGTAGAATAGAAAATTCAAAGGGTTTAGAGTAACACTTGAGGTTTACAGCACATTCTGAGTGTTACATACAAGTACAGCTACCAATGCCAAGCCCATCCAGTTACTTTCCTGACTGAATGCCGTTCAACATATAGCAGTTGCAGACTAGCAAAAGCAGCTCTATTAAGCAGCAGACCAATAGCCAGCTGGATAAACAAGCTTTGGAACATTATTGAAAAGAAATGCCTGCCGAAGTCACATTAATCTATTGCTAATGATACTGTCTTCTGTCCAGAGAAAGACATTCCTTTGAGGGAGTTTTGACCAACTGGAATATTTTGTTTCACACAGAACTAAAATGAGCTCAATAGGGCAGAAATATCTAGTCACAAACACCAATGCATATCTCACATAGGATAGGAATATCATGTACATTTTCTCTAGTCAGTTCTCATTGCCAGGAAGCATTTCTCCCAAACACTTACACAGAAGTTAATCAAATTTAACAAATGAGAACAGTCACCTATAGGACAACATGATAAAAATCATAACAGAGGAAAACAAGATCAAGCTCTATCCACCAAATAACAGCCTCAGCATTCCACAATTTCCTACCTCTTATTGCTAGCAAACACCTAGCAACTCCAGTAGAGACAACCATACAGGGACAGCAACTATGTAAATTAGACAGATGGGGATAGTATTTTATCCACCCCACTATAGTCTCACAAACTGCTCTACCATCTCTCCTCTTCAAAAAGTCTCTGGAGGCTATTTTGCTTGATATATTCCAGCTGGATTAATAACCCCAGATGCTCTCTCCAAAACCAACAGTATCAGAAATTCAACAGCTGGTGATTGGTTAAAGCAGCATCAGACAAATAATCACTAGGATAGAGTTAATTTCCTGGAAGTCTTAAGCCTTGATTCGGCAAAGACTTTCTTAACTTTATGCACTGAGTTGTTACATTGACTTCAATTAGACGACTCACTGTGTATGCAAGTTTTTGCAGGATCAGGGTGTAACGCTGAGTCAAGTTTACTCTACTCAATGGTTTTCATGTGCCTATGCTGTTTGCTCTCACTTTACAGTTTGGACTGACTGTCTCTAAAAGCAGCTCCAGAGCCCCCTTTGATCGCTTGTTTCCCTTTATAATTTCAAATTTCTCTCTTGGTTTTACCTGTGGCTTTTCCTGTATTTTGTTTTAATATGGGTGAGGATTTTTAGATGTATAGATCCCTTCTCCTTTTCTGTATAAATAGGAAGCTAGGACATAGGGCTGGAAGGGACCTCTTGGGTCATCCAGTCCAGTTCTCTGCTACTGCAGGCAACCCCCTCATATAATCCCACTCGTAAATTTATCAAATGTAACGATGCAGGCACAGTTGCTTTCCTCCCCACCTTGGGAGTGGCAACTGGTGGCTGCTGAGGCCAGAGCTCCAGTAGTTCAGTCTTTACCAAAGTGAGAGGCAGGTGAGAGTGGGTGAAAGACAGGATCAGATGATGGTGAGAAGCAGGGGATAGCAGGATGTGGCAAGAAATGGTGAACAAAATACTTTTTTTGGAGGTATATTCAAATAAACCAGACATAGGCGGTCGGTATAACAGGCCAGGGGAGGCTAAGCCTCCCCAAACAGCTGGCCCACCACCTTTGGAGTGAACTGCTGTCAAAAGGGTGGGTGCCCTGCCTGCGCTCCACCCCAAGCCCCCACTCCCACTTGTCCTCTTCCCCCAAGGCTCCGCTTCTTCCCATCCCCACTCCATCTGCATGGGAGGCGCACAGGAGAGATGAGTAGCCAGCTGGCTGGCCAATGGGGGGCACGGGCTCAAGCAGGGGGCTAAGCAGGGCCGGGGTCAAGCATCAGCAGGGCTTCTGCGGGAGGAGGCTAAGTGTGGGCAGGCCTTGGGGGGAGGCCACAGTCCAGGTGTGCGCAGCCTCCCCAAATGGAGTCATGCGCCATCCATGAAACCGGATTAATGATGCACACCCACAATTCGTGAACATTGTGCTGCTTTGTCTTGTAAAACAACTTTTATTTGGTATATCTCCAGAATCACCCTTCTTTTGTCCCTTTACTTCGGTTCCCTCACTGTGAAAGGCCTTACATGGTGGTGGCCAACCCTTTGCTACTGGATCTTTCACTCTGAAACCTTCAGCTCTCCACCCATTTAGAGCGGAATGCACTGGGCACACAGAGCTCCAGATAGATAACCTCCGATGTTTCACACTTGATCCTGCTCCCAACTCAACAGGACCAGGCTCCATGGTAAGGTTTACAACTTCAGCAAGTTAGGTCCCAATCCTGACAATGTTTATGCATTTACTTAATTTTCCTACCATAAACAATCCCATTGATTTTAAAGAGACTACTCATGGTAGTGAAGTTAAGCACATGCAGGAATCAGGATCTTATCCTGTAGCATACGACACCTATAGTCAGGCATACACCTCAGCTGACAACATTTCTTCAGCACGTCTTATCATCCATAGTTGTTGGTTTGTTTTTAGGGAGAATAATTCATGATGAATAATGTATTCAATAACTTTCACCTTTACAGTAACTCCTCGCTTAACGTTGTAGTTCTGTTCCTGAAAAATGCGACTTTAAGCGAAATGATGTTAAGCAAATCCAATTTCACCATAAGAGTAATGTAAATGGGGGGGGGGGGTTGGGTTCCAGACAAAAACCTGTTTATTATATAGCTATACACACAGTATACACTTTAAACAAACAATTTAATACTGTTCACAGCTATGATGATTGTGAAGCTTGGTTGAGGTGGTGAAGTTAGAGGGTGGAAGAGGCAGCAACATTTCCCAGGGAATGCCTTGCTGCTAAATGATGAACTAGCACTGGGCTGAGCCCTCAAGGGTTAACACATTGTTGCTAATGTAGCCTCTCATCAAGGCAGCACGAACAGGAGGGAGGGGAGACAGCATAGCAGACAGAGACAGACACACCTTGTGTGTGGGAGCGAGAGCAAGATGCACACTGCCCCTTTAAGTAAGCTGACCCACGCTTAAATGCACTGTCTTTTAAAGTGGATCAGGAAATTGAGACAGCAGCTGCTGCCCCAAGCTCTCTCCATCCGTGTCCGCTTCCTGCTCTATATGGAGAAGGGGAAAGGGGGGTGCAGGAGCAGGGGGACATCCTGACATTAGCCCCCCCCGCACAGCAAGCAGGAGGCTCCCGGGAGCAACTCCAAGGCAGAGGGCAGGATCAGCACACAGTAGTGGGGGGAGGGACAGCTGAACTGCAGGCAATTGATAGCCTGCTGGGGGGCTGCCACAGGGAACTTAGGAGAGTGGGGAGCTGATAGCGGGGCTGCTGGTCCACCCTGGTTCCAAGCCTCCCCCCCGCTAGCTGCAACGGGCTGCTCTTCCTGCAAGCAATGGACAAAGCAGGTGGCTGCCAAACGACATTAGAAGGGAGCATTGCACAACTTTTAATGAGCCCGTTCCCTAATTGATCAGCAATATAACAAGGAAACGTTAACCAGGACGACTTTAAGTGAGGAGTTACTGCACTCCCTTCTAGCTCCCTCCCGTCCATGAACAGACTATGATTGTCTCAAATGTACTTATTTGAAATTATTCATGGAACAATTTCTGTGCATCATTCTTGGGCTGCAGCTCATTTGAGAGTATTTCACTGAGACTATTTGATAGTCAAAACGTAAGCTGTTTTGATTGGTTAATCAAGCCACATGACCTGTTTGTTTCCTTAATCATCATGGTAATGTTCCCATTATGCCTCTGGCATTTAGGGCAGTGACGAAGCTCCTCCACCCCTGCCTGTTTCTGACAAGTCTTTCCGTGGTTCCCCAGCTGTGCCCCAGGGTTTTTTTCAGCTCGGTTTCCTTGAGGGACGAGCACAATTCCTAGACTCCGGCGTGTGCGCGGACAGGCAGGGCTACAAAATAAACGTGGCTCCTCTCGCCCTATGGCCTTACATGGGCGGTTCCTGCGAACACTCCTGTGCGCGGCCTCCGGAGGGTATTTGTAAAAACCGAGTATTAACGAGGCGAAGACACCCGGGGAAGGAGTTTACAAATCCCAGGCCTAGTGGCGCGGGAAAGTGGCCGCCGCCCCGCAGCCCGGCCCCGCGCAGCACAAGAGGCGACGCAGCCCGGCCGGACCCGCAGGCCCACGAGCCCGGGGGTAACCGTTCTCCAGGCCCCGGCCCCGGCCCGGGACCAAGCGGCCCGGTGCTCTCGGCCCTTCGGCCTCACGGAACGAAACAGCTTCTAGCCCTCGCGGCCAAGGAGAACACGTCAGCGGGGCCCCGTGGGCCTGCGAGCGGGGCACTGAGGGGTGGGGGCGGGGACTGCCGGGGCACTTCCGGATCCGGGGGCGGGGCTCGGCTCTCCAGGCGCGGGGCGAGGCGGTGACCCGGAAGCGGTTCCCCGTCCTGCGCTCGCTGAGTCACGCGGCGGCGGCGGCGCTCCGGCAGCAGCACCCGGCGGGAAGATGGCGGCGGTGTCCGTGCTCCAGGCTCCGAGCAGCGGCTTCGGCTTCGAGAACTGCGCCCGGTGAGGCCGGGGCGGGGCGGGGCGGCGCAGGCACCGTGACTCCGGGGAAGCCGCGCAGGGAGCCCGGCCTGCGGAGCCTGAGCGCTGGCGCAGCCCCGCCTGGCACAGCCGAGGGGAGCGTATCGTCCCCCACAGCCGGGGGCTCCGCTGGGCCGGGGCCAGGCCTGCAGGGGAGTTGGGTTGGTGGGCGGGGCCAGGCTTGCGCGGGGGTGGGGCCAGGCTTCCGCGGGGGCGTAGTCGGCGGGGGCGGGGCCAGGCGTGCAGGGGAGTTGGGTTGGTGGGGGGGCTTGGTTTCACCTACTGGTGAGGGAGGTGTAGGAAGATGAAAGCCTTTTGGTGAAGGTGCCTATTGCCTTATGCTCCTGTTTGCTCCCCCGTTGTTCCAGGAACGCACTCCTAGAGGCAGAGTTGACTAAGAAGGGGCTGCGGCTCCCTGCAGCCCGGAAGACGGGCACCACCATTGCTGGAGTTGTGTTCAAGGTGAGGTTAGGTTGCTCATCTACCTCATTCCCTACAGCACATGGTCCTAGGGCACCCACCACTGTACCATCAGTGCGCAGTGCAGAGCAGCTAAGAGGCACAGGAATGGACTCAGCTCTTCACCTCTTCCATGGTTACCAGCTGTTGCATAAGGGGTTTTTGCCCTCAGTGAATGTGGGGAGACTTCTGCTTTGTGTGTTTCTGCCAATTTGGTTTGTTGACCCACATAAGTTCTTTGTTGGGCTGTGGAGTTAATACATCAGGAGAGAGTTGCATTCTATTTTCCCTTGCTGTTTATTAGGAGAATAGTCAGCTAAATCCCCTTTACAGAATCTTCAATTCTGATGATGAAGGAAAACAGAATTGTGTCCTAGATGGCCTGTACAGCTCTCACACTTAGGAATAATCATGCATTAAACTCTAAATAGAGCATATCTTATCTGGAAGTTAGAGATGAAATGTAATTTTTAGTCTCTTATGTCACTGCACTTTAAAACCCAAACTCCACACTCTTGCTGTGGGAACAGGTGGCCTGTAATCTGGGTTGGCTGTTCCTTCAGGTGGCAAGAGATACTGTGGTGATGTGCACAGTATGAAAACTAATTGGAGAAGAACATGAAATCTTACCTCTTCCATTAAGTCAAGTAACCAGTCACCTCACTGGAAAGTGCCAAAAGCGTCTTCCTCAGCTGAACATTGATTTCTCAACACTGCATTCAGTCCACTGCTGATTTACTCTGTCAGCTCTCTTCACTCACAAGCTCTGTTTAGAATACTTTAATATTTAATAATTGGAGATATACCTATCTCCTAGAACTGGAAGGGACCTTGAAAGGTCATTGAGTCCAGCCCCCTGCCTTCACTAGCAGGACCAAGTACTGATTTTTGCCCCAGGTCCCTAGGTGGCCCCCTCAAGGATTGAACTCACAACCCTGGGTTTAGTAGGCCAATGCGCAAACCACTGAGCTATGCCTCCCCCCCCTTGCATTGCTGTACCTCTGATGGTGACAGCCTTTTTGGTGCTACAGGAACTTGTCAATTACAAATTCTTTTGCAGTCCAGTATTTACCATTTTTTCTCTCTCAGAGGGTACATTATTGTGAGAATTGCAGGCAGTGACAGTGGTCATTGTCATTACATGTTACAGACTACTGTAACATGAGCAGTAAAATAATGTTAAATCTTGTCAAAGTTTTGATTCTAAGCATCTCACCTTTTCTGTAGGATGGTATAGTCCTTGGAGCAGATACAAGAGCAACTGAGGGGATGGTTGTTGCTGACAAGAACTGTTCAAAAATACACTTCATTTCTCCTAATATCTAGTAAGTATTAACTGTCAGTTTTATAGTAAGTAAAGTTTAAGTGTAAGTTTAGTGTTGATTCTTGTAAACTGTACACCTCAGATTAAAAATGAGAATGTTAAAATGGTAGTTAATTTCACCAGTAATGCAGTTTGTTTCCTATTGGTAGTCATTCATGCCAGACAATGAAAATAGGTTAGCTAGTTTCATGGTTAGTATCTTGTCAATTTAATGTTTTCTCTGGCACCAACATAAGCCTGTAATGCTTGGGTTGACAAAACCTGCAGGAGTCTATCTAAATAGGAAGTAGTGAAACATCCTACCTTACAGTTGCTATTGGAAAGTCTTCTTTCTGTCAAAGAAAATGCCTATTAACTCTGAATGCATGCGAGTTGTCTGTGTATACTAAAAAGGGACAGGAAACTATAATGGTTATGTGAATTTGATTAAATCAAAGCAAACTAGGGGAGGAGACAATGAAAATCTAACACATTAAATAACGTAATCTTAATTTTATCTGTCTGAATAGCTGGTATCCACCTTGGTAGTAGCACTGCCTATTTTACACCTCATGGTAGGTTAGAGTCAGTTCCACTTCTAATGATTAAAAGAAGAGGGACATTAATTAAATACATTTAAGAGTTTAACTTGGTAACTTGCCAAAAATGTTTTCCAGTTGTTGTGGTGCTGGGACAGCTGCAGACACTGACATGACAACTCAACTGATCTCTTCTAATCTGGAGCTCCATTCCTTGTCTACTGGACGGCTTCCGAGAGTTGTCACAGCTAACCGAATGCTCAAACAGATGCTTTTCAGGTAACTCCATGAATTCACTCTTACATGTTTTAAATGCTGGCACTGGATAAAGCTTCAGTTTATGAGAAATGGATAACTGGAAGATACATTTTTAACTTATGGGAATGTGGTTAATGAACACAACCTCCTTCAGGGTAAACTACATAAATACGTTTTACAGCCTTTGTAGCCAAGGCAGAGTTGCCTAAGTGTATTTTCACTATATACTTTCAGATTTATAACCAGCTAAAAAGTGAAGCCAATGCTATCAGATTGTGAATTTTACTAAAGCTGCAAATTTTACTTTTAACCCTAGGGCAGCTGGGCAGCTTTCTATAGTTTCGATCTTTAAGTGAATACAGTATCAGTGTTCTCTTATTCTGTGGTTTTTTTTACAGAGATATTAACAGTACTGCAAATTCCTTGCAGACACTGACTCGAAGTCAGAAAGTATATAAATATCATAAAACTGCCATGCACTTTTGTTCATTTTGCTTTGTCAGACAGAAGCAAAGAAACAATCTGAGTTGTCTTTCCATTTCATGCACTATATGTGGTGAATTTAAAAGCACAGTCTTCTATCAGAGGACTGAAACAAAGTGATTACAATTTAATACAACAATTTTATGCAGTCAGTAATACTACATGACACCTCAGAAGCACCCTTCACCCATGGGTCCTTTGATACAAGACTGTGCTTTCAGATTTTTACAAGCACTAATTAAACATCCTCCACCTCTGAGGTACAGTGTAGCTAAGTGTTCTGTTGTTTTACAGATGGGGAAAATAAGACAGAAGTTGAATAACTTGATCCAAGGTCAGAGGCAAAACTGGAAAAAGAAAGTCTTGAAATACTAGACCCTCCTTTACTGCTAGTCCAACATTCCCTTGATTTGTTGGGATCACTTATCCCAGCCAAACAGTGAAGGCAGAGGCAGGATGATGGAAAGGAAAATATAAAGTCCCTCAAAACCATTAGGATTTCCCATTTTCCCCCCTACAACTTTGTCCTCTCAAATATAGCTTTGCAAAGAGATACAAATGTAGATTAGGTATTTACACACACTCCATAGGATACAATTAGCTGCTGAATTACTTAAGGGTCTAATAGCTGAGGTTTGTATTTTTAGTAGCATTATCTATTGTTGAGAGAGTTTTTGAATGATCAGGTTTTGAAAGAGTACCACTAATAGAAACTTATTCTTGACTTGTATAGTCCAGTCCCCTCAACTGACACTTCAGACATTTGCTACAGTTCTCTAAACAAATTTACGAAGTACAGCTTTCCTGATCTTAATGTTTTCCCTCTCTGCTGTAACCTTCCTCACAGCTGTACAACAGCCCTAGTAAACTGGCTCTAAATTATGCAGCAAGGAGTCAGAGTATGAGGAACCATTTTGCCAATGACTGGGAATTCTGCAGCATCTTCATTTAAATTTAAAATGTATTTTTATTCCATTTAAAATTAATTCAATCAATACACCCATTGTCACTTTGATATTGAATATTTCTTTAGGCTAGTGTCCTCAGATTTTCCAGGTGGCCAGTATGCCAAAGACTTTTTGGTTAGTGTTTGGGGAAGGGGAGGGAGGGAGACATGCAAAGGAAATGTAATTTTTGACTTTGAAATTGTAGGGCAATCATCCTAAAATAGTTTCAGTTGATGGGTTTGCCATCAGTATCAAGCACTGTTTTAGTGAGTGAGTATTTAATCCACATTACCAGTTTTTCCAGGCTAAACAGACTGAGGGCGTGTTCTCAATCCCTTTTTTAACCATGCCAATGTTATTTTAATAAAGTGTTTTGCATAAGTAAATTATGTCTGGGTGGAAGGTGAAAGAATGAAATATGTGCATGTGATTAAAAATAAATGTTTCCAGCAATCAGGAAAGTTACCAGAAAATTAAAGTCTGGGATGGAAGAAGGGGGGAAAAAACCCAAAACATTCCATGAAACCAAGTGATCTGGAGTCAGGATGAGTTACAGTAATTCAGGTCATCAGGTTGGCAGCTTGCTGTTGGTCAGCTTGGCTGTTCCAATGGGCTGTCATGTGACAGTCATTAAAAGCAATCCAGATATTTGGACCAACCAAAGACTAAAAGTGGAGGTGGAGGAGGGCATGCATTTTTAAACTCTTTCCAATAAAATAAAAACCTGTTTCAAATGGAGGAATACGATACTTCAAGTAAGAACTGAAAAAGTTAACTTTTTGACTTTACTAGAAAGATAAGAAAGAAGGGCGTGCACAGGATAGTAGTGCTCTAGCACAAGTGTGCCATTCAAGAGATCCAGCACATTTCCTGCAGCTGATCATTTTAATTCTCCAGTTTCAGGCGATGGCAGTTTAATACTACAGTACCTTTCTATACACTAGTTAATTTTTCTTAATTCGTATTATCACATTATTCTATACACTAGTTAATTTTTCTTAATTCGAATTTAGATTATTATGCATGGAGAAACAACATGTTATAATAACCAGTTATAATATGTAATAACCTTTTCATAATAACCTGTTATAATAATGAAAAAGTACTTTCATTTTTGGAGTGCATGTGTTGTCAATGTCTAAATTCATGCTTGTACTTTGTTCAACAGGTATCAAGGTTACATTGGTGCTGCTCTGGTTTTAGGGGGAGTAGATGTCTCTGGACCCCATCTTTACAGCATCTATCCCCATGGATCAACTGACAAATTGCCCTATGTTACTATGGGTGAGTAATGTTGCTTTACTTCAGAAGAGTGTTGCAAAACGGCTTGCTAACTGAAATGCTTGTGCTTGTATTTCTTACAAATTTAAATTCTGTGGTTCATAAGTGATGTCAGGAGTTCAGAATTAAGAAGGAGCCTCTGTAAGATACTGATGGTTCCGTTCCTTCCTTTTACATTTCAAAAACACTTCTGTAGCTTCTCATGCCAAAAAAAATATGTCAAGTATCAGAGGGGTAGCCGTGTTAGTCTGGTTCTGTAGAAGCAGCAAAGAATCCTGTGGCACCTTATAGACTAACAGACGTTTTGCAGCATGAGCTTTCGTGGGTGAATACCCACTTCTTCGGATGCACTTCTTGCATCCGAAGAAGTGGGTATTCACCCACGAAAGCTCATGCTGCAAAACGTCTGTTAGTCTATAAGGTGCCACAGGATTCTTTGCTGCTTCTAAAAAAAATATGGTGAGTTGTAGAAGAGCTGGTGTTAGATAATGTGCTAAATGGATTCCTCAGCAGACTTGACACCTAGAATCTCTACCGTTCTTCCTGTTTACTGGACATTTGAAGTAAAGAATCCATGGCTCTATTTGTAAGAGTTGGGTTACTAATCTTGTGTCTTGCCCAAATTCCAGCTTGGGTAACTACATTCTTTCTCATGTTTGTTTCCCTGGTGGTTTCAGTGGAGTAAACATGCCTCACTTAGTGTCTGAAATCTTTGTGAAGTGTTTCTACACTGCAAAATAGCAATTGTGTTCCACTCCAGAGAAGTGGCTGCATTTCAGTGGTTAGTGAAGTGATCCCTGTGTAGCCTTTTGCCTGTCTTGATAGGATAAAAGTTTGTTTAATGTGAGTTTCTGAATATGGTAAGGAACAGAAATTCTCAAGCAGTCCCTCCCTTTAGTGTTCACTGTAAGTTCTGGTGTCAGTAATTGGCCTTATAGACTGCCACCCCAAGTCATTTAACTGTTACCATTTTGAGATGCTTCAACCCTGCTGTATATTCCACCTTTTTATAGTATTTTTCTGCAACTGCTGTAGTCTGAAGAGAATGATATACATTTAATTGCATTTTAGATGAGTCCTCATAATTACTTTAAGCTGTTTAGTTATTGGGAAAAAGACCTGTAAGGCTGGTGTAGTCAACTTTATTCAAATGTCATACATCTCCTCACACTCTGGCCATCATAACTTCTAATGATTTTTCCATGCAGCTCCTGCACCTAGAACAAAATCCCTCTTTGTGTGCACCTAATGTCCTCGCTCTTCGAAACCCACTTTCCCCACAGATTTTCACTCCTGGGCTGTCTGCTCCTCATCTCTTACCTTGTGCAGTATCTATTTATATATCAAATCTTAAAGCATTGAGGACCACATGAAAGCAAAGACTATAGGCTTTTATAAAACAGACTGAAAGTGTCTATAATAAGTAGAGCCCTGCATGGATACAAACTTGGTATCTGCATCCAATCTGCCATCCTCAAACATGGTCAGCAGATATCCACATCCATGGATATAAAGCAGATATCTGCAGATTTGCTGGGCTCTAATAATAAGATCACTTACCTAGTCTGGCATCCCATCATCCAGGCTTCCGATTCCCTTTACGAGTCAGTAGTCTCCCTTTGGCTGGTGCAGAGATTCGAGGTAGATAGGTTGGTGAGCGTGGGGGTTTCTTGTAATGTAGCCCTCTGACCAAGCAAATGTTCTCTCCTTCTTGGGGAGTGGTTCTCAAGCTTTTGTACTGGTGACCTCTCACACAGCAAGTGTGTGTGTGACAACACCCACCCAATAAATATAAAAAATGTTTTTAATTTAACACCATTAAATAGGTGTGGAGTGGAGTTTGGGGGTGAAGGCTGACAGCTCATGACCTGCACTTAATAACCTTGCGATCCCCTGAGGGGTCACAACCCCCAGTTTGAGAACCCTGTTCTAGGGCAGCCAGAAAAGTCCAAACTAAATCTAATGCCATCCTTTGGCCCTTCCCAAGCTCTGTCTTCTACCCCATTGTCAAAAGCTTACCAGTCTCTTGATCCTCCCCAGTCTAAGCAGTTCCTTCCCAGGACCACAACTCTCACCCCTGTTGATACCAGGGAATGAAGCAGGGCACTTCTTCCCACCCTTGCAGGAAGCCCCCGTCTGGGTCCCTAAACAGGTGCCCGCAGCAGGCCTGCTATCCACATCATTACTGTATTACCTCATGCTTTACCCCTTCCCAGAACTCCTCTCTCTTCTCCCAGGCCTCTGGGCCAGCCCTTGTCCATACTCTCTCCTGGACTGCTTCCCCATGCATTTCAGTACCCTACAATTCCCAGGATCCCTCTGGAGACTAGATCTCCCAGAAGGCCCATGTTCCACACTGAGCCAGGATTGGGTCATGCTTCATCTTCAGTCTGCCTTAAATGGCCAGTGCACACCCAGTGACAGTGCCTGTGTGCTCAGAGTGTTTGAGAGGCCCATCGACCTGAAAGATCACCCTCAAGAATCCATGGCTTTAGAGAGGGAGGGAGAAGTATACCAAGAAAAAAAATTGGAAGTCAGAAACCTTCTATCTATTTCATTTCAAACTAAGGAATGTAACACTGAAAATGGGAACTATAAAGCAACAATTGTGTCCTGAGTTAAGAATTAAGTACCATTGCATCTTGGAGACCAAATATAAGTAAAGTTAAAGGGATGTATAGCAAAGTATTTATTTTATCGGCATTTTGCCATCCAGTCCTTATATCCTTTTTTACAAAGCCTAGAAAAGCCCTGCTTGGGTACAGCACCTTGTTATCAGAGAAGCTGTTGCTTTTTCTGTTTTACAGCTGATTTATTTATTTATTGGGGAGAGGGGGACACCATGGTGGAGTCAAATGAATTTCCTACAATTACACAGTAGCTCAGATATGATTGGAATCCAGGGAAATCTGGGCCACCTATCGACAGCTCTTGCCATTAGAGCACATCCTCCTAGCTTTTAGGGTGTGTCTACACTGCAGATAAACACCCAGGGCTGGCCTGTGTCAGCTGACTCAGGCTACAGGGCTATTTAATTGTGGTCTTGGGCTGGAGTCCAAGTTTTTAAATATGACTAGAATTATTTTTAAAGACACAGTTATCTGGGAATACTAACTTACAGAATAAACATTACGTCCCCTCAAGGAAGCCTTGAGATGTCTATCCAAGTCATCCAGATAAGATTATATTTCTAGGTATATTGATCAATTTTTTAATTATTTAGACATGTCCAGAGGACCCCTGTGTTCAGAATCCTGTAGTATTTAACAAGCTCTGTGACTTGCAGGTGAGCCATAATGGCTATAACCTCTATAGTTTTGTTACGGGAAGGAAAATAGCATGGAAATGTAGTTGAAGGTAAAGCCACAGAAATCTCAGTATCTCAGCATTTCACCCATTCTTTCTCCTAAGTGAGCATTTATAGCAGGAGTGTCAAACTCATTCTTTGGAAAGTGCTGAATTCTATTTTGAATTATGGTCTGTGGAATAAATTTAGGACTACTTAGTCTCCTGCACCCACACCAGACACCGAGTAATGTTAATAGGTTTGCACAAAGTTCAAATATAGAAAATATGGCCTCTAGCCAGTAACTAAAAGTTGTCATCCTTATTATCTATCAGACTGCAAATTAAATAAGTAATGAAATGTAAATTATTTGTACATTGTGATGATTGGGCTATATAGTTAATGCTCATCTGAAATTAGTGTCGCTGGGGATGTTGACATTGCTAGAACCATTATTTCAGGTTGTCTGCAGACTCAGGAAGTCAGCTTCGCATCGTTTGACTCTTTGCCTTATTTTGGAGGTTGAGGGCTTTTCTTTGAAATGAAAGTGTAGGTTCTGCAGAATCTGAACGTAATGTACAAGGCCACATAAATATATCAAGTGGGCTGGATCCGTCCTGCCAGCCAGGAGTTTGACACCCCAATTTACAGCATTTAAATTTGTCCTTCTCTAGTATGGTTACTATCATTCTAAGTAAGTTTTAAATGGAGAAAGTTGAACTGAAATTAAAATTAGGTTACTCATTGCCCTCTACACAGGCTTTTCTTGTCAGACTCCTCAGATCAATCATATAAAATACTCTATGGCATATTCTTCAAAGTTTTTTAAAGGGCCGTCTTCAGTAAAAACTTCCATCTAGCTAGAATATCTTAAAATTGGCTTCTACAACAACTATGTCTGGAAACAGAATGACTTTTTCTGTTGCTGTGCACTCAGACCCCAATGGCCAAAGAGTCTGCTTCTCTAAAACACTGACAACCAAAGCAATGGATCACTGATATTTCCCTGGAGGTCTGGGTGGTACCGCTATCCAGGATGAGGTGTTATAACATGTTAGGATATTTACCCCAGTAGGTGCCTCTCCCTCTATCACCTAATATGCATCCATCAGTTTCTCAGTTATAATTTGCCCATGCTGCAGAATGCCACGTTAGCGAATAGATGGGCTAATAAAATGGATGTTTACTAGGGATTGTGGTTAATTGAGCTCCTCTTTACCAATCCATTTGACCCTCATGCCATCCTCTTTCCTCTGCCTGTCCCCCATGCTATTCCCTACTGAATTCTCAGGAATAATAGGGCTATTTTTATTGGCGTTGTAGCATTCTACTTAATTCGTTAGAATTGAGGAACACAGGTAGAAGTGTCTTATTGACTGGATTATAAAAACATTTCTGGTGTCTGCAGAGTGTGTCTTTGTGTCTCCAAATTCTTCTCAATGTGATCATGAGAACACTACAATTCATTATTACTTTTGTGTAATTTTAATTTTGTTTTTCATCCATGTGAGTGAAAACTAGATACATTCTAAACTCCTTTATGTAAGCTGATTTTAGGCAACTTACAAAAGCTTTCCTTCTGATGCCTCTCACAAACATTACTGAGAATGGTTTCTCATTAGTGCCTGAGATATATACGCATCCATTTACAAGGTAATTGCTTGAAAGAACTGATTTAATATATTAAACAAAGATAATGCATTTTTAAAAAAAACTAACATCTAACACGTCCCTATTTATAAAACACACATCCTTTCACAATTAGGGTTTTAAATGACTTTTAGGTTGTTAAAGTAAAACAGTAAATTAACAGGATTGTGCTGTTCGTAATGTGAATTCTGATTAATTTAGATATTCTGCTAAGATGGTACTAGACCAATAGATGGTGCCATTACCTTAGAAACTGGTAAATTTACTTAGCATATAAAATTAATGAAACAGTTGTATTATTTGTGATGTCATGATCTACTCTAGCTCTTGATAGAATTAAAAAAATAATACTAATTTGGTTTTGTATTTTCTAATGTGCTCTAAAACCAATACATTACCAAATATAAAACCATAAATTACTTTACTTTGCATAAATAATGCAAATAGGTAGTGATTGATTAGTGAACCAGTGGTGTAGGAATACAATCTGTTTTTATCTATATGGTTTCTTTTGGAACTTTTGCTTTAAAAAGCATTAAAGTCTGATACTTCTCTAGACGGGTCACAGATTCTGACTAAAGAAAATAAGCTAGCAGGAGCAGTTCATATAAGATGTATGTACCGTTCTAGCCATTTTAGTTCTCTTTTGCTTAAACTTGTTTCATTTTCTGATGTACCAGATCTTTTGTTTATTTAAAAGCATAAGCAAAAAGTAATCCAAAGAACATCCAGTATCCTACCATACTGAGCACCAAATGTGTGGTTTCTACCTCCTGTCCAGTCCACATTGTGCAGACAGGTTCCATGCTTAATTAAAATTTGGTTCAAGCTTGTATAGTAGCAATGTTTAAATAACATCTAGAGATTGCGGTGCTGTTATGACCTGCAGAAAGAAGTGGTGGTGGGATACAAGGTTTTTGGCAGGAAATGGTAGATTTGATTGGTTTGGGTTGGGCTGCCTTTAAGCAGGAGAGAGAGAAAGTCAAGAGTAGTGGTAATTATATGGCTGATGGGTGCAAAGCTGGGGTAATGGGCTGGAACTTTGATACCTCATTACAAACCAAAGACAGTTATCAGTATTTGAAAAATGGCACAGTATGAATCTGTCTTCGTATGCTTTGTGTTTGAAACCAAGTTTACGCTGCTCCAGCTGGTTGCTCAATACCTAGAACAGGTACACACATTGTATGGTTTACAAACTGGTTCCATTTTATAGGGGTTGGTTCACTGAGTCAGAAGTGCATAGTATTTGTAATGGAGATGGCTATACCCTTCTCTTTACAGATGCATCTGGAACTAAAGGGTTTTTTTGTTGTTTAACTGTTAACTTAAAAAAAAAAAAAAAAGTAAGTTGTCACACTTAACGCCAAAGAATGTTTTCAAATGACAAATTAACTGGTAAATTTTATATAAGGGCAAAATGGATTTTTCTGTAGTGAGTGGTGAATACAGAGTGTCTTCCTTTGCAGAGGGTTTAAAAGAAACTCAGTGCTTACTCAGGAGTGAAAGCATCAAATTAAACTGTTTATGCTGACAAAGGACAACTTTGGATTTCAGCAAACGATGCAAGATTGTCTGATTGCTTGGCTTGTCTAGGAAAGCTTCTAGCCAAGACTTATAATGAAATACATGCATAAAATTAAACTGCTTGAAGTCTGTAGTTCAGCTTTCGGAAGCAGTAAGATATATTCCAGTGGTCTCTAGTGGCTAAACTTAGTCCCTTGGTACCAACATTGTTTTATATTCATAAATCAGCTCTTCATGCATTGGCAATGTCGGCTGTACCACTGAGAGACTAGGCCGTTGAGCCAGGAACCAGATTGAAAAATGATCTCAATCGATGGGGCTGTGGAGAGCACTGAATTTTTACCTAGAATGAGCAGCAAATTGAATAACAATGAGTGTGTGTGAATAAGTGCCCTGTCAGAGAGCCCTGACACTGATGGATTAGAAAGTTCTAAATGTTACTCTCTCAACGCTGAATACCTCCTCCAGAGTGGCAGACTGAGGTAGCAAACAGGTCCTTGGGTGCTGAAAATGGACTGCCTGTTAAGCACTCGGAAGTTCTCTGCAGTGGAAGTTCTGCTAAAAAAAAGATCCAGTAAGCTGATTTTAAAAAGCCATTGCAATTAATTATGAAATGGGAGGGGTGGGGGAAATCACTTACATCTGGATTTTTTTAGTGCAAATACTAAAATTTTAAAATGAAAGTTAACTGCTAAGACAATTTGAAAACTCCTAAGTTATATAAAGGACAGTGTGATTCTAACCTAAAATTCCATTACAACAGAGTCCATACACTTACTTTTACTACTTAACCTAGTGGCAGATTCTAATGGAATGCCAGATTCCATAAAGCAGTTTTAAAAATTAATCTGTTTTGACCTCAGAAATGTTAGGTCCCATGTCCATATTAATTACCAGATTAAAAAACTTTTAGTACAGATTTTAACCTCTCAAATCTTAGTTTAAAATTTTATTTGTATGTTTCAACATGTCTAGCAATTTACAATGTTACTTGTTTAGCTGTTTGGTTAATTACTAATTCTTTAAGAAGCATCTTCCTAAAATGATGCTTACAGAAAACATGTGCAAGGTTAACTGTGTTTTAGGGCTGACAGATCATTGGAAGTGCTATACTTTTGTATTTTTTTATGTTTACTGAGTTTTTACTGTTCTTAAATTGATCATAGAAATAAAAATTAGTTTAATATAATGAAGCTTTTTGACTGAAGCTGTGCTTCTAATGTTTACATATCTGGAAGTGTGTGGGTCTTTAAAATGGATCAGACAATGCACTTTTAAAAAACTTGCTCTTCATTAGAAGATTATTTTTTTAATTAAGCATGGTAATTATGCAGCTTTCAAATCACTTTTAAGAAGAGATGTTTGTGTCTGTGTTGAGCTGAGGAAAGAGAGATGCTGTTAAACATACCTAAAGCAAAAATGTAATATGATTATTATGTTGAATGTGAGATTAGAGATGAAACAATTCATTGAATTACCCAGTATGACAGTGCTTTATTAATCCTTTCAGTGGCTTTGAGATATTAATTATTATAATTGAACAGCTATGCTTTTGATTAATCAGTGAGGTTGAACCTCAACTGCCAGTGTTTTATATTGAATGCTATCTATGTAAAGTCAGAGCAGCTTTCCAGAGGAATTTAGAGTGACCAGACATCCCGATATTTAGGCGTTTGTCCCATACATCAGTTGGGACACAATTTGTCCCAATATTCCCCCCCCATTGTGTCCCATCTTGTCACCCTAGATGAATTCCACATATCCAAGTTGCTGTTACAGTTGGCAAACATATAACTGTTGCTTGTTTTCCCTTTGTGCCATTGTGCCAAATGTGTATTTAGAAATTTGCCCCTAGTCCTTTTAGTTTTCGTTTTTATGGCCAGATTTTCATAAGAAGTTGTGTCCAATGACTCCTGTGATGGGGCATTTCACTCACCGCATGGATGGTGCCTCCTCCTGGCCATTTGGAGATTAGCTCTGCGAGACTGATGCCCCTTCCCATGGTTGCACACCATTATTCAGTCTCTCTCTTCTGGTCTGCAGCCCCTCTCACACTTCACAAGCTGCTGCTGCCGCCTCTTCGTGACTCAGCCTTATGTCCAGGTCACTGTATGTTTTCCCTTCCGGGCTGTAGTCCTTCAAAGTCTGTCACTTACACAGTGACTTAGGGTTCCCCTACACTGCCCTGCTGGTGCCATTTCCCCAGAGCTGGGTAGGGGAACCTGGGCCTACCTGCTACTCTTGGTTCTAGCCCAGGGACCCTAGAACATGCAGCCAAGGTCTGTTTGGTCCCCAGCCTTGCTGCTTACTCTCTGGGCTACTTCCCACACCGGCATCCCCCCCCGGGGGGTTTGCCAGCCTTTCTACTCCCTCATCCCAGGGAGCAACGATGGGCTACCTGTCTCTGTAGCCTCCAAACATATCTCCCTTCTCCCAGGGAGCGATTGCAGCTTACCTCCCTGGCTTTATAGAAACCCCACTGGTTCCCACACAGATGAGCCTCCCCTAATTAGGGCTCTCTTCTCAGCCTTCAGCCGAATAGGTTAATTGGCCCATCTGGCCTCCATTAACCCCTTCAGGGCAAGTGTGGGGTGGATACCCCATCGCAGCTCCCATTTGAGCACCTGCTTGAAGTAGGTAGTCTTTTAAAAGTACTCACCTGCCAGCAGCTTACAACTTTTCCCAGTGTTGAAAATTTTTGAAAAATCTGTCTCTAATTCTTGAAAGACAGCGGTTTTATTGGAGAGAAAATGAGTGGTGTTTTCTTTTACACCCCTGGCCTGCCCTCTTCCAATGCAAAGTGAAATGCCCCCTACCAGTAGAGTGTTCTGATGTTTATAATATGATTGTCTCGTAATGTCATACTTTAATCAGTGGTTAACCTAGTTTAAAGATAAGATCAATAGTCTGTAGCATTAATATAACATTGAGCTGAATAGGTGCCTTTCCCATCTCTGTTAGAGCTATTGTTTCAGGGTACTTGCAGACCTCACTATACCAGTTACATTTGTTTCACATTTGAAGGTTATTTTTCAAATATGAGGTCTAGAAACTCTCTTTTAAAAATTAAAGCTTAGAATCTCAAGCACCAGGGGCAGCCATCAGAGAAGCACACTGGTTCACTGTGTTGCTATTAACTGGCCCAATTTGACCCCTGCTTAAAGTTCTCATCAGAATTTCTAGTAATTTGCAGTGTTGTTGTTGCCCTGTTGCTTCCAGGATATGAGAGACACAAGGCGGGTGAGGTAATATCTTCTATTTTGTCAGAAATTGGTCCACTAATGATATTACTTCTCCTACCTGGTCTCTTTTCTAGTAATTGTGTTTCTTTCCCTAATAGACAGTAATGGATTATATTTTGCAATGTTATGATTTTTACATCTCTTCAAGCGTTAACGTTAGAAAATGTTTAACTTCTTTCTGCATGCTTGTTAGAAATTAATGTTTGTGGATATAGAATACATAAATAAGAGAACAGTTTTGGTTCTCACATACAAATAGGCTACCCACAGTTCCTTAGGACCCTGGTTTTTCTGTGATTTCAATGGGCATTGCAGTGAGAAAAATCGGATGTCCAGCTTTCACTTAGTTCCATGGATTTTTATTGCCTGCTTGCCAGTCATAATATATAACTTTCCCAAGGCATCCAAAATACCTGGAACTTTGTGGATTTGTTTGGATCATACATTTGACAGCCACTGGGAAGTTGGTGTTTGATAGTGAAGTTCTACAGCTGTACTTGGAAGCAACTGTCCATAGCTGGCGTTCTGCCAGGTCTGCAGCTGTATACACAGCCAAACAGATCATGTAATGGCTGAATTCATCATCTTGTACACAAGAATTTAAGCCGTTTTTGCTAAACGGTTTCAATTGATACACATTTTAGTGTGAATGGATCAAGCTCACTCTCCAAAGTACCTCACATCAGTGTTGTCAAGTAGTGGATTATTTGGATTACTAGAGGAATGCAGAATAATAAAATGTATTTACTTACTCTTGTAAAAATGCATCCATATTCTTGGGTTGCAAGTATAAGCATAAAAATACAATTTATAAATTTCAGATATTACCCAAAGTCCCTGTTGAGCTCCATCGTTCAAAAATCCATACGTCCTCAGAAGACTTGAACTCTGTTGGCTGTGCAGTAAGCCTCCTGGCAGGGCACTTTTCTTTAAATGTGAGGCAATAAAGCTGTACTGTAAATATAAAACACATACTCAGGATGTACAAATTCGACGTAAAATTCAGAATTTGTAGAGAAACATTGCACTCCCACTTCAAGCTCTGCGTTGTATTTTTATTAGTTTTGTTAGCACCTTCATGGACCTCCTTTGTTTCTGGATGTATGTAGGTTAACTAATGTAAAAATACAGGTCTCAGAATTTTACAGGCTTTCAGCACCTCTTTGAAAGCTTCCTTGTGTGTGGGATAAACTAAATTCATTATTTAATGTGAATTTCAAATCTAATACTTATTTGTTATCTTGAGCAGTATAAATAATAAGGGGCAACTCTAAGGCACATTTAAAGTGCATTTTTTTATGTTACGTAACTTTTTTTTATACACTAGAGACTTTCCTTTCTTTAAAAGTTTGCTTTGTTCTTATCCTGGAGTTCTGAACTTTCTGGGCTTAAAACCCACTTAGGATTTTGTCCTTGGGATCTCTTTTCACCAAGCAACTGGTGGAGTGGAAGACTACATCTATTCCATTTGTGCTTTGTTTGAGATTATTGCTCATAAGGAAAACCATTCTAACTGAAGAGCGAACAACACAAATGCTATGTAGAATAAGTGGATGGTTGGGAAATCTACCTATCCTCTTCTCTAAGTGCATCCATTGGTGTACACAGGAAGTGTATGTACAAAAGAAAGGTATATAAAATGGGAGAGCATTCGCAGAAGTTTTAGAAAATTAAGGAATATAAATTTTTCTCTTATGTGGTTATTACTTAAGAACAATAATCTTGTCTTTGAAATATTACTTTTACACTTATATTCTGGAAACTTTATTTTATTCAGTCATACTGTTAATCATGTGAAAGACACCTAGATCCTAGTATAAGCAGTTCTAAAATACTGGTTTCTAGTATTTTCAGTAGGCTTCCCATCCTGCTTGCAGAGGGCCTTATCTGAATTAAGGAAGCACCTATAGTTTTGGGATCCATCCCCCATGTGGCTCTTTATCTCTCCAGTTAGAATTGCTTTTCCATATAATTTCACTTAGACTAGCTTTGTTTTTGCATCTTCATTTATACACAGGATCCCATATCTATTCCAGAACACAATTTATTTTGCCTTTGGTTAGAGAATCAGTGAAATGTCTTTTGTTTGGTGTTTTGTCTGTTGACACATCTGTTTATATGGTTCTCTTCGGCTGCCAGTCCCTCAAATTCTTTTTGTTTCCAGTTTTAACTGTTAAAAAATGGAATCACATATTGCTCCAAGGCCTAAATGAATAGTCATTGCTTGTAATGCAAGTACACACTTGGAGCATCCTACTGTTTTTAGATGTGATGTATTTGGTACTGTAAAGGTAATGATCCTCAACCACAGCAATATTCTGTAACAGGAATATCTGTCATATTCATTGGGATTACCATGTTCATTGATTTGTGTCTGTAAATCTGCTGTTCCTACCCTTTAAATTTGATCTATAATTGGACTTCCTTAAATGGTTCAGATAAGGTAGTCTGTATTTCCTCAACAGTGTCACTGTCAGCTTCTCCTTTTTCATTATACATTCAGCAGACTGGATAAAATCAGCAGGACACCTCATTTGAAACTGTTTAATCGCTGTCTTTTTCTTTTGCTAAACCATTGAGCTGGTCAAGCGATGTACACAAATCATTTTAAATAGAAAATACAGCTTTCTGTGTGACCCAGCTAAACAGATAGTGCTATGCAAAACACTTTAAAAAGTAATAAATGCCAAAAAAATCTTTAATTGGAGTAAAAAATTGTAGATAACTTTATTCACTCTCCAAAAGTAGAGCGTCCTGAAATATTGTCAGGGGCATGTAGAGACAAGATGATGTCTTCCTAAAGATCCACTCTTCTCTGAACAAAGCAAGTCTAAAATTTCAAATAGTGCTGAGCTGCTTTTTGTCCATGTGTAGGAAGTGCATGTTTATGTGTAAAGCCTGCAAGTACATTGCTTCAGGAAAAGTGGGGTTATGTTGCATCAGTACTCTTGTAGTGCAATCTTTGAATGGAGCAGAGATGTGATATTAAATGCTTGGCTCCATATTTGTCATTTTGTCTATTTCCTGTTACTCTTCAAAGTACAAAGTAAAAAAAAAAAAGGCTCAAAATAAATGCTGTATAATAAACTGATGAAAGTAAATGTGGAAAATAACCTGGTGGCAGCAGCTAGTGCCATTGCTGGTGCACTTGTCTCCATGTGTCAAGGTGACTATCCCAGGGCAACTAGTTAAAACAATCTATTCTTTCTAAGTGTCTTGGTATTTAGCGTTACACCCTGCAACCTGGCAAGGCACAGGAGTGGGACAGAAAATATATACTCTGGCATTCATTTAACTCCCTTTCTATAACCTTGTTTTCATATTTCAGCATTTTACTGTAAATAATTTACACTAATAAAAATAGGACCACACCAAGTCTGTATGGACTAGAGGTAAATTTGGGACTCAAGTAAGTGTCACCTGTCACGAGAACAGACGTTTAAATGGTATGTGGTAAAATAAGGGTCAGTATTTTAATGAGCTTAAGTCAAATTTGTGGTGTGTCACAGTTTTATTGACACTCTTGTTTTCTTCTAAAAATACTCTACAGAAATTCAGCAGTTATGTTACAGCTACATCAAAATTGAAATAAATGTCTTCACTTTATTATCGTAGGTTCTGGATCATTGGCAGCAATGGCAGTATTTGAAGATAAATACAAACCAGACATAGAGGTAAGGAATGTTTTGGGGTTTTTTAATTTAGTATTTCTTCTTTCAGTAATTCTCAAAACACTGACATACATCGAATGGGTTTAATGCTAATACTGAATGTTGCTTTAGTTTAAAAAAAAAAAAATAAACCCATCCTGCTCCCAATGTCACCCTATAGTATGCTGGCTTATTAGAGAGCTGTCAAAAAATTCAAATGGACATAGCTAATTTACAAATCCCAATACTTCTGTCTGTAATTTCTTTTTATTTGGTTCTTGCAAAAGCTTTTCTGATTAATGTAGGTGAAAGATTGGAGGAGAAATAATTCTGTTTACAGTTTACTTTAGGTACATGAGAGTCCCTGTAAAATCAGTTTCACTCTTTCCCCTGTATAGTCATTTCCTCATCCTCCCCCCTCTTTGTATGTCTTTCACATTCTTTTAAAGAAAGGAAAATGTGATTATAAAACCACAAAAATTGGCAGAAGCCAGTGCCTGAAACTACCTTTCACTCATTTTTTGAAACTGACTGGATTTCAAGTTGGCTGTGGCCATTCGAATAACAACTGTATTCCAATCTTCAGGATCTACCTAAAAGATGTTATCTGAACATTTATAAGTAGTTTTGCTGATGGTCTGTACCAAACTTGAAAAAAATCTATAAATGCGTATTACTATGCAACCGTAATAATTTAAGAGTAAAAGCTGAAAGCCGTGGTGCCATGATCAAGTTTTGGATACATTATGTACCAGAATAATATGGTCCATTCTCATCATATCTGTTTATGAACACATCCATTGCATTGTTTTTATTTATGTATAGCATTTCTTCACACGTATGTAGAATATAAAGTATACTAGGATTTTTAAAAACCAGTTATTGTTCAATAACTGTTTACCTAAAACGGTGAAAAATCCACAGTTGTCTGCAAATATACTATTGATGAAAATAAAATTAAAAGAATTAAGACGCTTCCTCTGACTATATCTGGTAAAATGCCTCAGTAATGTCAAGGCCTCCTTTAAACCACATTAATCTCTTCAAACTTTCCTTGAATGCATGCTTCTTCTAGTTGCAATTGATTAATAATTCTAAATGTTAAAGAAAAAAAATGAGAATTGAATACAAAATGGAGAGTTTGAAGTAGATTAAAAATGACATTAACATTTAGTTATTTTTCATAATTGTCATTGGAACATCAAAGATAGCTATAACATTACTTTAAGGTATTTAGTGTTTAACTGAATCATATGGTGGCAAAATGGAAAGTTGATTAACTGCAATAAATGTCTTCAGATTTCACTAATTTGTGTTGCATCTCTGCTATAGACCAATTTCTTAAGTCTTTATGCAATTGTATTCAGCAGCGTGATCCCATAATGCCACTGAATTCCTATCTGAAGTTATTTAAATTTACAATTTTAAGTGCGTTGGTTTATTCTGTTAAATTTTCTTATGGAGTAGCTTCACGTGGATTAACAATTGATTAAAAATTAGTAATGAGCGCTTTTCCAGTTGTTAAATTTGTTAAAAGATTACACAATGGGCAATAAATGGATCACCTTTCAAATTACTCCTAGAGAGAGACTCCCAGAATGTTACATATGAAGTAGTTATAGTTCTGTTAAAATAGTTTTTTAAGTTTTGATAACAAACAAGATGAAGATTGCAAAGCTGCTGTGCTGCAGAGAGCACCTAATGAGACAGGACTTTGTTTAGTGTGTAGAATGCAGAAGCAATGTTGTCAGAATTTGGAATATTTTTAATTAGGCACTCAAACTCATTCCTTCATTTAAATAGCATGAAGGTTGTGCGACTAACAGAAAAATCCATTAAATATCAAGTAAAGGTGGAGTCGCCGCCTGTGTAATGCAAACCATTGTGAGAGTGACACATCACATTTTTTACTCTGTCCAGTTTCCGGTGTAACTGTTTTTTTAACATGTGCTGCCTGAATTGACAACAACGCCTAAAATCCTTAGGAACAATAGCTACTGCACAATCCCTTCTTAAAATTTAATAGCATAATTTTTCGCCGTCTTGAAAAGAAAACCTTAAATCTCATTTTCAATTAGTTATCAAGATTCTCGGATTTTTAAGCCATTTTTGTGTAACATTTTTTTAAAAAGCACCAAAAATTGGTAAACTTCCAATTTTTTTACTTAAAGGTCAGCCTAATTGTCTTCATACACAACCTTAAATGGCAGGAGAAATTCACTATTGCATCAAGCATGTAGAAATGTAGTCTACCAATTTATTGAAATTGATATGTAGTCTCGAGACTGGTTTTATGTTTATTGGGTGTTATGTTAATTAAAATAGTGATATAACAACACATCAGAACAATCTAATAGCTAAGAGCTAACTGAGAAGACTCAATTGGACTTTTTTTTAAGACTTAAATTCTTCTCCACTTTTCTAATATGGCTAACAGGTTAAAAGTCCAACTGTTAATTCTACATTTTTGAACACTGAAAATTAGGTTACTATACACAGTGGGAAGTTCAACAAGATTAAAAAAATCCAAAGTAAATATTAACGATAGTTCTATTGAAAGGAGTAAACAAAATCATATAAATGCAGCACATCTTTGTATTATATGGTATGGACATAAAAACTGTCATTTGCTAAAACACATTGCAATGATGAGAAATTTAAAATTCCTGGAGATTAATTCATTAAAACTGGGTAGTAGATTAATATTTTTCTGTCAAGATCAATCCTGCTTGCTTTTGCATTAATTGTGAGAATATCTTGCTAGGGCTACTGAAAGGTAGTAGCGTGCTGCAAGACCATCACATCACAGAAAATGATTCAAAGGCAAACTGTCCTGCACCCTCTGGTATCGACTTGCAAATTAGCATCTGGAATCTAATTAAACAAGCTTAATGAAAGTAGCAGCTGAATACTGCTGGAAAAGACAATCAGCTTTTTTTCCTCTGATATCTATTCTGTACTATTGAAGCTGATCACCAAACACATCGTGTGAGCACAGTTAAAAAAATTAGCATTTATTTGAAGAACAGGAACTGTTTTTCATTCTGTTATGCTTTTGGCATGCACTGGTGTCCCATGAGAGCCATGCCACAGCAGATAGTGCACAATATTTATAAACCCATGACAGGCAATAATAGGAACTTGGAAAAATTCTTTTGCTAGAATTTCAAGTTGAGAGCTGCCAAAAGCTGAGAGGATCAAATCTGCAGTGGCAGCTGCTGTGCCCTACAGTTAGAATTGTAGACTTTGAAGATGCTCAACTTAAAGAATTGAAGACTGCAGGCTTAGCCAATTTTTGCAGGTTTCTAGAGCCCTGGCTCTCTGCCTTTTGAAGATGAGTTGCTGAAGCTTCTCCCACTGCCTGAGGCATGCTAACACCAGCAGGATGTGTTTTTTTTTCCCATAGACTTCGTGTCTCTTCAGTTTTGAGTAGCACATGCTTTGTCAATGCCAGCTGTGATGGTCTTTCTCTGGTTGCAGTGCTGAGAGATGATCTCTACCCAACATCCTTCAGCGAAACTGCTAAGATGGAGAGTGACGTACACAAGTGCTACTTCTGCAGTCTGATTTATGGAGTCATGTTTCATTGTGAACCAAGTGCTGGCCTCTAGAGGAATTGTTATAGATTGCTGAAGAAGTGAACACTTTCAGCCCTGAAGGCCTGTAGATGTTTCAAAATGTGATGCCAAACACCTGACTGCTGTAGAACAATATTAATTTGTCATGTGGGTAGCTATAGATCTACCTTAAATAATATAAATGGAAGAACAGCACAGCTAATACAGTATTGTGAGCTTGGTCAGTTTTTCCTTTTTGTGGAGTACAACATGGTGTTAAACACCACATTCTGTTTTTTAAGTACATTAATGGTTTGTGCTGTTCAAAAATCCATATCAAGAGATATGGCAACCATCCTGAACTAGGATAAATTCTGCCTATAATATTAGGTGCTAGAGCTTTTGAATTGTCTGTATCCTTGTGGTGATTGGATTCCTAGAGATATTTTGGGGGAAAAGACCTTTAATAATATAAATGTTGGTGATTGACGCTGCCTCTCTCGAAGGAGAAGTTTTTGTAGGTTAATGGAAGAAAATTACGGTACTTGATTAAAATACAGCTGTGTGCGCCTGTATTTCTCAATCACCTGACAAAAGCTTCATGTTTAACTAAGCAAAGATAAAGGCTGCTCATGCTTCTGCTTTGTCTTCAATATTTCATTGAACCAATAAAAAGAGAAGCCAAAATAAGGAGACTCTAGAAAGATGACCAGCAGAAGTCATAGAAAACCATGATTGCAGGGAAATTTAGTAAAGATGTGTGAAGTGTTCAGGATCAGAGGACAAACAGAAAAATAAGGGTGTAGGGAGGAAATGCAGGATTTAAATAATTGAATCTGAAATGGATCATTCTAAAAATATGAGAACATGTTTTTGATCGTGCAGTCTAACATTTGTTTGAGTAGTAAGTGCAGACAAATATTTTACCTAGGGGGAAAGAGCTTTCTGAAACCCATGGACAAAATTTCTCTTTTTTCCTTCGACCTATTCTCCTGACCATATTCCCCTTCTTTAAAAGAGTGTTTCTGTACAGGACAGGGCAGACCATGGATTGTTGGTTAATCCACAGGAGAGCTATTTCTGGCTCTGCTGTTGATCACTGAAACACCTGGAAGCCAATGGCTCTGTGCATCAGTTTCCCCATCTGTAAGAAGGGGCTATTATCTTCCTCAAAGGGAGATGAGTCTTAATGGGCTTATGTAAAGTCATTGATATTCTAAGAAGGAGGGCTTTACTGCAATTTTTTTCTATTTAAATGAAAATACTTAAAAGGCATAGTTCCGCACCGTTGTGATAGCATGCCATTTTCTTCCATTAAACATGAAATATTTTAATAAGTTCTTTGGGGGACAGTGGGAAAACGTGGGTGTAGCAATATGTAGCTGAATATTTGTTTTTACTAACTACTGACAATCATACTGGGTTATTTTTTGACTGTCGAAATTCTAATCATCAACAGTAGTAGTCTCATCAGTCTTATTTAGATTGCATCTGTGTGACTTGATGCTCAGGAGCAATGACAAGCTGCATATGAATTTTGTATTCATTAGTGATGGTTGATCAAAATGTCTGTCCCTGCCATAGGGCTCAGGTGTGGAAGTGTGCAGGCTAATCCCACCAGCTGACATTCAGAGGTTTAATGACTCCATGGGAAGGTGACCACTTGCTGGGAAGTTTCTTGGCTGCACTCAGACAGCAGACAATAGAGTTCAAGCAAGACTATCAGAGTTAAGCTGAAGAGCCTGCCTGAGATACTTGAATTCCTGTTGGTGTCAAACAGAGCTTAAGTAAACAAAACAGAACAAAATTAAAAATCCAAACCCCTACACAAAAAGAAGTGCTTAAAAGGTGTGCCCTGTGTACCTGTTTATTTCATTACACAGTGACAAGAGATTAGGCTGTTAGTAAATGTCTTTACTGCCTCTTATTGCTAGAGCTCATGGTAGTACAGATTTGGATTTCCTTTGTGACTGTACTACTCCATCCTTCGGAGCCGTGTATCTCTGCACAGACTGGTGTCAGGTATTAGTGCAGACAAACCTTTATTTTCAGGAGTTATGTCATGCTGTTTCCTACTTTTAAACTAAAATTATTTAAACATGTTAACTCAATTCCTGTTTGACATATTGGACAGGTTCTGTTCTTAACTCCTTGCATGGACTGTCATGAAGAATTGATTTCCATTATGGAACTTACGAAAAACTGGAAATATGAAGTTAATTTTAAATGTATCCTACTACTTGGCAGCGAGATATGCTCGTAAATGGCTGGGATTACTGGAGAGGAGTTCTTAATATATGCTCTTTTCATATATCAAAGCACAATTTCCAAACGGAAGTCAGATAATAAAACCGCCTAAGGGTGACTTCCTTCTGAGTTACCACTGATACCCAAAACATTTCTTTGTTCTGTATACTGACTATTTCCAGATACAGGAATCTTGTCTAAGTTCATCCATTCTTTACTTTAAATTGGACCCTGCTGCATGGCAAAGGAAACAATTTCCTTACCTTTGCAGAGGCAACACAAAGTTTGTGCACAATAATGTAGACAAGCTATTCACAAACTGTGCTGAATGTTAGAGAACATTTTACAACACATAGGATAGAGGTAGGGCAGGTAATTATTTTTTGATGCATTCTCAGGAGCAGATGTTCCAGTCTAAATTGTTTTAGTTTGTATGTTTCCTGTAACTGTGGAACAGGGGAAATGTACTGAGAAATATTTCACATAGTACAATGCCTTAGTGCTGCCCCTGCAGTGAGAATCTTGAAGGCAGAGTGTAATTTCCGTATGAGCAAAGAACATTGAATTGGAATAAGGTCAGAGCAGAATTTAGACTAGGCTGAGAGAGGAGACGCCCTTCCAGTGAGTGAATACTTAAACAAGGTTTATAAAGCATTTGGGTAAACTTAAGAGGAAAAGGGTTACAAGAGGGCCTAGGACTTTCTTTTTAAAATAAAATGTTGATCTTTCTTCACCCTCATTCTTCACATTTTTGGTGATAGTGAGATGAGCATGGAGTGCTTCACCTGAGGCAGAGGTGTCCTTGCTGGACTTTGTTCCTATGGGGTATAATGGCATACAGTTAAAATGATCCCTGTACTTGGCTTGCCTTTCTCTCTACTCCCCTATAGTTAAGATCCAAAATGTCACTAAAGGGTGGTGGTGTAATATTAGGCAGATTGAGGATTTCAGGTTATCAAACTAAAGTCTTTAGTGTGGTAGAATTATCAAGCTCTTTTACCGCTGAACAAGTCCATTTCATTCTGAGAATCTGTTCCTTAAAAACTCTGAATATCAGAACATCACAAGTGATGGATTAAATCTGTTCTCATGTTAATTCATAGTTTTTGTGAGTATAGAAGCAGCCAGAAACCCTACAGACTCAAGATGAGGCTTGTAATTTAAGATTTCATACCACTGGAACAATGTATTGTACTACTCTTCATGTAAGGAATGAAATATAGGAACCAGTGTTACTGAATAGTATCTTGGAATCGTATAAGTTTTTGTTTTGGCAGGTAATTTGGCATAAATTGTTAATGTAAATCCAGGTTAGTGGGGAAGACATTATTTTACTAAAAAAGATAAACTGCTGATTAATTCAGTATAGAACTCAATTACAAATTGAAAGTGTCTCTGCGGGACTCCAGTACCCTAAAGACAGCAGATGTTGAATTGATACTCCAGCATATTTCACACTGGTATGAAATATTAACATGGTTTATTATACTTGTGTGGTGTACAATATCAGACGGGGGAGGTAGAGATGAGTCTGGGCTTGCACCAATGAAACACGAAAATACTGTAATTACAAAGAAGAGTAAGGACTTTTGAGAGGTGTATTTTGTTGAAGAAAAAATCTCAGTAGAAAATGGTAAGTTTAAAATAGTATAAATATTTAAATTTTATTTACATGGTATATATAACGTACAAGATAATACAAAAACATACATCATACAACACAATCTTTTTAAATGTACAAAATCAAAGACATTAATATTAAAGGTTAAACTGCTGTGTTCACAGGACTACTAGCCTCAATGCCCTGGTCAGATCCAGTTTGGGTAATTAGTTACTGTCTACTCCATATTTACCCTGTAGTTTCAATAGGATGTCATTCCTCATTGCTGTAGTGTACTGTTCCTTTTAAACAGATGCTATGTTCACTCCAGAAGTAGGTACACTTTGGTGGTGGGTGAAGTGACTTCTCTGTTAATATATCACCACGATGACAGTGGCATAAATTCTATAGTAGATACTGTAGAATTTGGATCCGAGAGATTTCCAAGTGAGCCACACCAAATTGGAAGGCAGTTTCCAGTGTCCCTTTTTAAAGGTGTTTGGATAGCTAAGTTAATTGGTGTGTCATAGTGGTGACTTACAATATGGGTGATAGTAGCCACATCAACCAGCAGCAATGACTGTGTTAATCTTCTTAAGCAGAGAGATAAGTGTTAGTGTTGGCTAGCACTAGGCTCAAAAACAGCCACACAAGTTGTTAAAAAAAAAAAAAAAAAGTAACCCTAAAAATGATAAGAATAATCCTATTTTAAAAGCTTGCAGAAAAACTAGGATAGCTTTTATTTTATAACAAGTGTATCATTCCAAATACGAGTGTGACCTAGAGTTCCAATAAGTTGTAATTTGCCAAGGGATCCAAGTCTAATAATTACCATTTTTTTTAGCTTCTTATACTCAGAGCTTTGAACAAAAATTGAGAGATTTTCACAGTGGGGTATGTGTACAAGATACATTGAGACTCCTTCCTACAAATCTGTGTAAGTGGTAATGCTTCAGAATTTGGAGTTTTTCAAATTTGTTCCTAATTAAAAGCTGCAAGCTGGATTGGAAAATAAAGCAATAGTTGCATTAGCTTGATCCAAAATTTGAAAAATGTTAGTTCTTAGTTTGATCTCTTCATTCACCATTATTCTCCCATCAGCTGGAGTGTTCGTAGGTTTCTTTATGTCCTACACTTTTTAAAGTCTATCTACTACAGCTAAGTAAAACCTTTGTGTGGATTCAGAGAACCCTTGCCCTAAGAAAAACGTATGCCTTAAGTACCACAAAGTTCCAGAATTCTGTATGGGAGAAATTCAGCTCAGTGGCAGGGAACACCCCTATCTTTGAATTATACAACTACAGAGTTACAGTAGTAGTTGAACTCTGAGATATATATATATTTTTTTCACCTGTCCTAGTTTCTCGATAATCTATTCTGGCATTACCCTAATGTCCTTCAGTCTTTCTTCTATACTCTCTAGAAAACTAATGACTGTTTCTGGCACCTGTCTACCCCATCTAAGCACCATTTTGAATACAGAAGCAGAAAATACATTAAATCTTTGTTTTTCCCCATGTCCACAAACTAATCTTGCAGTGAGAGATCTCATGGTGATCTTCGCTGACCACCTTTTCTTCACTGCTGCTTTTCCTTTTTTACTATGTGCTTTTTGTAATTATTTCAGCTGCTCTTTTAATGCTAACTTTAACAGTTGCTTTAATGTGCTCTGGCTTTAAACCAATCTAGCGGATTTGAGTGCAGTATTTTTTCACATTAAATATACAGTAACTTTCTTTAAAGAAATTCCACATCCCCTCTGTGCTCTCCCGTGCCCGTCTTTGTGGCGTTAGACTAATCATGACAAGCGGAGCTGTTTACTGTGTCCCTCTTCTCGTTCATTTACAGTGAGAGTGATGTATTCCAGAATATCTGGATGTTGTCTCACTTTATGGTCCAACCCCTTACTCCCCTCGTCATCCTAGTGCTGTCACAGAATTAACATCCTCTTTGCCTTCTGCTTTTTTACTTTTGTTAATTTCTTAGCTGCAACTTAACCTCCTAGAGTCTGGTCTCCAGAATCCCTCTACACTTGATGAGGCCCCTTTGAACCTCTCGTTCTCTTAAACGTTTCAGACTGTGATCAGTTGTGTGCTAAGGTGAGCTTGTTTTTTTTCAGGTGTTCAACAAGCCCCACTTCCACTCCTACATACTCCAAATGTGCTTATTCAGCAATAGCCCCATCTTGCACTGTTGAAACTACAGGATTTCTCTCCACTCTCTGCCCCTAGCAACTCCTTCATGACCCTTTAGAGCATGTACAAAAGCTGGTGGGGAAAGAAAAGGCAACAAAACATGATGTGAAGGCAATGTCAATAACTCCCCACAGTCAGCACCAGGTGCAGTTCAATTAAACTTAACAATTCCCAAGTGGTCACTCACTCCACCTAAACAAAGTGAGGTGAAAACAAAGCACAGGCTTTTGATTCGGAGATCCAGTACGATAACTTCATAACAATATTTTTCTGTGTTGTAAAGCATTCATCTGCCTATGACATTCATCACCTAAACTCTATCAGATGGGAAGCTCGGTGATTGGGACTTTCAAACCATCTGAGCTATGAAGGTTGGATACCCTAGCGCCTCCCCCCTCAGTTCATGTTTAAAATGTAGCCAAACAGATTCGTTCCAGACTAAATGGTTGGCTTTGAACCCTCTCTTTAAAAAAATTAATACAAATGCTTTGCCTCAGAGCTGTCATCTAGGTTCCACTATCTCCTTGGACTTTCCCAAAAGATTTTAATGTTGCTTCCAGTCACCTATCGATCTCCAACACAATTTCTCCCAGCAGACAGACATAGCCACACTTTCACATACCGCAGTCTGCTGATTACACTTCCAAAGGCTAATTATCCTTCTGTAGGCACTTATGTCCTTCAAGAGGTATTGTTTTCCTAACTCTCAGGCCTTCTTTATAGATTTTTTTACTATGTCTCTGTCCTTGGGCTCCCAATACTCTTCCTCACTCCTCAGATTCTCACTTAAAGTAGTTTGTATATTTTACTTTTTCAGTACAGGAAGGACATGGAACAAATTTCATCCCAGTGCAAAAGTATCACCATGATATTTTCAAAAATTCTTCTACCCAGTATAAATGTACTGCATGCTGATCCTTCAGATTTGTGATAAAACACTAAACTTGTTAGAGCATTTTACTTATTTACATATATGCTAAATATCAAAATAGGATATTGCTGGTTATCTACTAGATACTAATTCATTCCAGTTTGGTGATAATCTAAATAACTAATTAAATAAAACCTCTGTACAATATATAAATCTGTTGGAGAAAAAAAAAAGTGTCCTGTATGAATTGCTTATCAAGTTCCCAAAACATCAGGGAAATAATATTCTCTAAACAGCTGCAACTATTGTATTTGTTTGAGACATCAGTAGGCATAATTCTTTTTAAAAGCTTTTAGCAAAAAATAGGATTAATTGGATGTAGACATTACCAACATGCTCCACAGAAAAGGTTGTATTCAAAATCTGAAAATCATTTAAGTGCGAAGAGAAATTCGATTCAAGCCATATAAAAGAATAATATGGAAAAGTTCCTTATCCTTGCTATTTGGGACTTGCACCATAGCAGATGTAGAGAGGTAATCTATCAGTTTTTGAGTGTCTACAAAATGCAACTCTCCAGATAGCAGGTTTAAAGTAAAGATTTAATACAGTCTCCATCTACTATGATGTTGCAGTGACAGTTTAAAACTCATTCTCTAAATCTCAACAGACTTTATAGCTAGCAGTGGGCTAATATAAAGTTTAATGGCATTACAACACATAAATCATCTTTTAAAGATGCTACTAGTAGCTCCAATATTAAATGCAGACAATCGTCTACGTTATAAATAATTTATCAAACACCATTTTAGATTAGCCTTCCATGCTGAGTTATTTATTTTAGCCTTTACTGTAGTATTCCTAAGGCACGTTTTGAAAGATCCATTACTGGTCAGTTTAATGAACTTGGGGGTCTGTTTTGTTCCCTTCAAGCACCATGGTACAGCTGTGGTGACCATTACATGGCTGAGCTGGACCTCTTTGTGCCTTTTACAAGTGCTGCCCATTTGTCATGCAGTGGTAAATGGAGTTGCACATTGGAGTCTTGGGACACATTGTGTGATGTAGTGATGGAGACAAACAGATAGCTCTATAAAGTGCAGCTTGTCACAGCTGACTTGTATTACAGTACATCACTCTTACTGTAATCTCATTTAAGAAGCAGTGTAGACCCGGGAGAATGATATTCCCAGTTAGCTTGGTCTTTCCAACCATAAAGTAGGAAGTGCTCCTTTTATATACTCTGAACTTTTAGGGGTTTTTCAGATTAATTATTACAGTGACTCATTCATGCCACTGTAGTTAGGACTGTGTCAGCACTTCCATTATAACCCCCTATTTTCTGAGCATAAAATCTCACTCCTTTGTATGCAGGGTCCCGACACAGGAACAGGCTTTTTAAACCAGTTTTTACAAGGTCATTTTTTTAATTTATGAAAGTCTGAGAAATATTTGTCACATTTGGGTGCTGTTTAATTACATGCCTTAGATTTAATTAAATAGGCTGAACTATTTCAAATGATTGTCCTGTAGTATTTAATATTCTGAGAGGATTTTAATTATAACAGGCATCTACCAAATAGACTGTTTTGGTCTATCAGTTACTTTGGGTTTAAGAATATTTTGTTAACAGAGTAACACACATGGTGCATTTTAACCCAGGAGATTGAGGTGACTCTGAAGGAAGATTTAAAACTGAGCACAGTTGTTTTTACATTCAAATAGAAAAGGCCTCATCTATTGCCACAGAGAACTAAAGTGGCTACATTATCCTTAACCTGGGGCCTGTAATGTATTCCTTAGTTTAAATTTCATTTGAGTTTGTTTAAAACTTGTAAAAAAGGATTCATGTAAAATAGTGGTAAACTTCCAGGTAACCAAAAAAGTGTAATTTTATTTCCATAAACAGTACTAGAATGTTCCCGTCATGCTAGGATTCTAATTAATAAAATTATTCTTTTACCAAATGAAGAAAAACCCTCATTCACTATCTCAAAACCCTGAAGTGATGTGCAGAAATTTTTTTTATGTGGCTTTGCTGTTTTGTTCCCCTGGGTGAATCTGCACAAAGTGCAGTTGAATATATTTGAAAAGATTTTGTCTGATAAAATGGGAGTGAGGTAAGAAAGTGCACTGTTTCTGTGGCTGAGTACAGACCTCTTGGTCAATTTCGTAATTAAGCTGTGAGAATATGAATACTGCTAATAACAAGCTCTTGTATGGAGGGTCACTGGAGAATGTAACGTCTGCCTTCGGTACAGACATGATTGTGGCTGAGCTACTGTGGGGATCCTCTTCAGCTGCACTTGAGTATTGGTGCTTGTGCAGCTGCTGCTTGAATCTGAAAACATTCTAGGACAAGCACACACACCCTAAGGATCATTATTTCCTGTGGCAGGATTTAATAAAAAAAAAAAAAAGTTTAAAGGCTTTACATGAAGTGAGCAGAGCTGCATTTACCAAAAGCAGCTTTGAAAGCTAATTTGCCAATGCATTCCCGATGTCTAATGATGGCAAGTCAGATATTCAAACTGCTACATGAACTATTAAGAGCTTGGCTAAAACTGGTAACTTTGGAGACTCAGATTTCAGTTGCTCCATTGTGCCTTGGTTGTACATCATGTTTAACTCGATGTCGCCATAGGGTTGGACATGTCTGCAATAAGTAAACACCACCTTGGTGAGTGAAGGATAAAATGGGGACTTGGAATTTCCTATACATGTATTAGAGTCCTAGTTTTTAGTATTGCTTTGTTAAATTTAAGTCTGAATTAACATGTTATGTTTGTTCAAGTCAGAGAAGTAAAAGTTCTGATAGAGTAGACTGGGTCCTAAGTAATGTTTTCCCCTTGATGAGTATAAATTTACATAATGTATTCATATAAGTAGTATTTGGCCATTGAGAAGATAGTACTTTGTCTTTTGTTTCCTTAAGGCAGTGGTTCCCAAACTGGGGTTCGTGAACTGTTACAGGGGGTACTCAGGAAAAAAAAATGCCCTAATGGTGGACAGAGCTGTCCCTAGGGGCCAGGGCAGCCCAGAGCCCCTGGACTTCCACGAGCTAAGCAGCCCAAAGCACGCAGATCTGTCACACTGAGGAGATTTACACTTCAAGACTCCGTATAAGAAATGGAAAAGGAGGTAGATACTTTTTGCTGTTTTTAAAATTAAATAGGCAGCTAGTATTTTCTAAAATTATTATGAAGAAGTTTAAGCTTTGTTGTAACATGTGTTGTTTGCCTGGACTGCTCAAGACCTGAATGCTTGTGCAGGAGGAACTCTTTGAGTTGGCTTCTTAAATACCTTCCTGCTGTTTCACATCCGATACTCCTTGATGAAACCTAGGAGCTTTGTCTTATAACAGGCTTATTCAAAGTGATACAAGCTACGAAAGTGAGATCTTGGAAGCGTGTTGCTGTTTTCATAACAGTGTGTAATAAGCATGTCCTAAAAACAAATTTTCTATTTCCAAGAGCACTGCTTTTATAATTTATACTCGGGTAAAGGAGAAAATCCCTGAAAACGCTAATTTTTACGAGGGGGTTGTGAGACTTGACCTTTTAGTGACAGGGGTTCACAGGTTGTTAAATTTTGAGAACCACTGCCTTAAGGTTTAATATGTTGCTGCAGGAGATTAAATTGTTTGTGTTTAATACCTAAAAATCACGTTTTGCCTCATTTCCTCATGAGTGGGCATTTTCGTACCTGGGTGGTTTTGGGTTTTTTTAATACACTGGTGTATCCAGCGCATTTGTACCAAGTAGCATTGAATTTATGCCACAATTGGTATTGGGCAAGAAACCTATCCATTACCAGCTGATTATCAATGGTCAGATGAATTTTTGCTGCCTAGGTGACACTTGCAAACTCTTCTCCTCTCCCCAGGAGTGACTTCTGAGGATGAGGGGGGAGTGAACAATTTCCAAGGGTCAGCGACCAAGCAATAATAGACAAGCCAACCTCCAGGTATTTTTAAACAAAAAACAGGCTCCATCATCTCATCCCAACAGTGTCTGGAATGGTTTAATCTTTCCAGTTACAGTTTAGAGTTATTAGAGGGGACCAGGCCTGAAATGGAAGGAAACAAAACCAAAAAAATATCAATTTTAAAGTCAGCCCAAATGAGGGAACATCTTTTAGAAGTGGCTTCAGTGATTGTCTAATTTCTGAGGACCATTTGGTCTTTCAGAGACCATGGTCAGTCTTTGAATCATACCTGAATCTTTTTTGTGGGTTCTTTTTAATCTCTTTGACTTTAAAGCCAATCAGTTGCTCTTTTGGTTCCCAGAGTTGTGATTCATGGATTTGACATTTATATGTGGCTTTTCCTAAATAAATGAGCATTAGTAGGACATCTGCTTGTGGTGTTATGCGGTGTATGTGTTGGGGCGGGGGGGATATTTAGTCCACTTTCTCCCTTCCTCCCCCCCCCAAGCATCAGGGAACAGTGGGTCTTAAGTTGTGATTTGACGAGAGCTGGCTTGTTAAATGTGATCTAACAGGTTGGAATAAGGAAACGTTATATATAATGTTCCTACTATTATCTTTCAAAGCAATTGCTGTAGTTGCTACAGGGATGTTTTGTGATCATGAATGGCAGAGAAGGTGAGCCATGAGACATCTGTTAAATTTCAGCTAGGGATTGCATTTTTTCCAACTGTGAGCCTTTTCCAGATCCTGCTGGATGTATGTGAAACATGCTGATGAACCACTCTACCAGTAATATAACCTTTGTCACCTCAATACAATTTTAATGCCGTATGTTCAGCTACAATGTGAAGTTGCGGATTCTCCTTTGTCTCACAATACCTAATGGCTTCCAAAATTGTTTGCAACATCCCTGAAGCTCCTCAGGGATTGTCAGTTAGGAGTTGTATTTGAAATGAAACCTCATTCTTTCCCTTGCTGAGTCTGTAGAGGGAGCTAATGTAGCTGTAATAGGCTCTCTTTCTGCTACAGAGAAGCTACAATTATGTGAATCTTTTCAGGCTGTAACTTGCTGTACAGAATGCATAGTTTGAGGCCAGTTATACCACAGTTATTCAATGAAGGGTTTTGTTGTAGTTGTTTATACAATTAAATAGATTTTATTGTAATGTGCTCGCGGGGGAGGGGGGCTTGCTTAGAACACTGGGCAAGCATCGGGCTGATGCATGGAATTTATTGCAGTCTCTCAAAGGTAATTTCCATTAAATTATCTAAATTAATGGAAATTCAAATTTCCTCTGAGAAACTGTATAAGGCAGCTGTCTGTATGGTGTGCATTTCAAGAACATAGTCATGCTTTAAAGAGTAAAACTCTTTGAGCATTAGAAATCCTATGCAAAGGGGTATGTTTGTATCTCAAATACACATTTGTAAACTTATGCAGGATTAAAAAAAGTAGTGCATAATTTTAGCCACCATAGGAATTTTCTTTAGATATGAGGTGGTTTTCCCCAACTTGAAACAAGCAGCATCTTTCCTTTCCTAGAATATCCAAGCCTAGAGATGAGTAGAAGTTTGCTTCTTCATTAACTCTGCACTAGTTAATGAAACTGCACAGTAGAGTGTTTGTACTACTGACAAAAGTATCAATGTATTCCACATTCATTTCATATTAGTAGTTATAGTCCATTTAAATTGAAACATTGTAACAATCAGTATTTACAAACACACACACTTCACTTGGATTTGTAGAAAAGTGGCCGTACTCCCATTCCCGCTATAAATTTTGTAGTCTCAAATTCTGTGTTTATCAATGTTTCTTTTAATACTCTTCTCCTGTGCACTATACTGGCATCTGAAAACATGAGCTAGCTATGATGCAGTGCAGATCAAAGCTCCCCTGTAATGCAGCTATTCAGATGAGCAGAATAAATTCTGCAATCCAAGTTGGCTGTGTTACAAAACATACAAATCATTTTCTTACGATAAAGGATGATTAAATAGTCTCTACTCAAGGCAGTCTTTAACTAAATGAGTATGCAATTTGTATGCAAGTGTTTTACACAGGGCATTACAGGGAAACTTGCATTATAGATTGCTGTACATGTATGTATTTAAGGTCTGGAAGATACTAAATCGTTATGAACATCAGTTTCTCCCCTTCATAGTTTAAGGTTTTTTGTTTCTAAAATGTGTTCACCCTGACATCTACGTTATAATCGGTTTGACATGTACCAGTGATGGGGCTCATGATAGGAAAGCTGGCCCTTTGGGGAGTGCTGACCATTGGTCAGGTTCACAATACTGTATTATAAAGAGGATGCCCGTGTTTCTACCTTTATCGTTCTGAGACAACTTCGGGCATGTACAGAAATGTACATCTCCATTTGATAGAGCTGTCTCAGTTCATAGGGAAGTGAGCCTCTTGAATCACACTTCAGTAACCTCTAGAAAGTAGCCCCTTAATTGGATCATTAATAATTTCACTCCTTATGTACATTAGATTAGTAGTTTTCCCTTTTATTTAAATGCAATGACAATTTAAGAACTTTTCTAACTATACTGTGCTGCACCTTTACAGGAGGTAGTAAACTAGACAAGCTTTATTTTATTTCTTCCTCCCCCCCCCAGGAAGAGGAAGCCAAACAGCTTGTGAGAGATGCCATCTCAGCTGGCATATTCAATGATCTGGGCTCCGGCAGTAACATAGATCTCTGTGTTATAAGCAAAAACAAGTTGGATTTTCTCCGTCCTTATGATGTGGCCAACAAAAAAGGCGAAAGGTTAGTATTTCTGAAGCTGCATATTGTCCACTCTGTCCAGTCAGACCCTTCCCAGTATATTTTGATATTGCTTTTTCAGTGTCTACCATCATTAGCTCCTGCCCTCAGAGAGAGGAAGGGCTTCACCCATGTTTGGAGAACACACTGTGCATGGGGTTGCTGATTCTAAACCCACTCGATCACTAGCATTACCTTTAAAACATAGAAGTTTGTACAGGTTTTTTTGTAAATCATTGCGGGAGGGACTGTCAATTGTTCTATGGTTAACTTTGGCCCAACCAAAAATCTTCACTCTAAAGGGAAATGCAAATAAGATAAGGAATTTAGGGGAACAAATGTTGCAGGTTTTCAGCAATGCTCCTTTCCCCTGGAACGTCCCTCTCGACCTTTTCACCACCTAGAACTTTGTGCTATTTATGTTCTCCAGCTCCCTAGTTTGACAGGCCACAGCAAAAGAGAGATCCCCCATAGCCCTCCTTTCACCACAGCGTGTAAAACTACAAATGTGACAACAAGCCATTTTATGCTGTTGCTCTTTCTTCCTTCAAAGCCAAAGCTGATGCATTTTGAATTCTCTGAACTTAAACTTCCAAGAAATTAGTTAAGTACAGCCACCCTACCCTATCTAAGTATTATTCTGCAGTGCAGTTTTCATGATTGGCCTCAAAGAAGTGACAGAACCTTTTAGGAATACTCAAGGCACAGAGGTGGTGAAATTCCAAAGTAAGCAAATGTGTGTGCAGTTAGCTGGGTAAGAGACAAGCTGGAAGTTTAACTGCTAACCATGCAGCAGTCACCCCAGCACACTGCATTGCCTAATCAGTGAGTCACAGCCCCTGCAGGTAGTTGAAAGATTTTGCAATGTGTATATTTACACAAGGTGTAATGTGGTTGTGGTTGTGCAATCTTACATACCATTGCAGAAATAGTGGAATGGAAATAAAAATTAATCTTTCTTTAAAACGAACAATAGGGAAAGGCACAGTGTTGATTGGCCAAACTTATTCATAGTAGTTCTACTTGCATAGTATGAACTGCACAGCTTGTCTGTTAGACTTTCCATTATAAACCTGCATAGGATGAGACAGTGAGCTGGAACTTGTTCATATAAGTCCAGGAGAGAATTCCTGTAACTTACCATTCATCTGTTCCTTAAAGTGAACATCCAAGAAGCTGTCTTTAAAAACATTGTTTGGATTCAACCCTAGGAAAATTCTCTTATGTTGGGGAGCTGCTCTGTAACTTTCATTGATTGTCTTTTCAACAGGCATGGTAAATACAGGTGTGAAAAAGGAACTACAGCTGTTCTCACAGAAAATGTGGCTCTCCTGGAACTTGAAGTGGTGGATGAAACCATACAAACAATGGACACTTCCTGAAGTATTAGGCTGAACTCTAGTGACACTACATGTTAGCCATGTCTGGGTTTATAAACCTCAATTTATAGTTAATAAATGGGTTCTGACCAATTTGTTGAGTTTTTCTGGTTTTCTGTGTTGATTGGTTCTGTAGGTAAGGAATGGTAAATCAGCCAAACAAAAACGCCTTACCCCATTTCATTGTGATCTTTCTCTGAACAGTCATCAGACATGTTGTAAGCTATGAGTGAGTCACAGTTCACAGAGGTCTGAAGTACATGTTCAGCTAGTTAGGCCATTCCCTCTTGAGTGGATATGGCCATTGTCATTAATCAGCTGCTACCTGTACTTTGGGTAGTCAAGATAGTGGTGGCAGGTTTTTCTGCTAGTCCTAAGTTCAGTGGCTTCTCTCTCTCTTCTGTTTCAACACAGAAAACAGCAGCTATAGATTGCATTTCCCCCCAAAATTAGCCCATTACCGAAGGGTCAGGATAACCTGTACAACAGCAAAGTGGTTAGACATTGTTTTTAGAAGGCAGAATTTGTCAGCAGAACTGAGATTTAGTCCATTTCCTTACAAGTTGACATTGTTTGATGCACAGTGCGAAACTGATTTTGGGGGATCTAAACACTTTACAAGAACAATTTTAGACTTGGACTCAGTCATTTTGCAACAGAACACTGTGTTCCTTAACACTGAACTCAAATATAGATAGTTTTTTTTAACAAAGGAAGTTGTTTATTTTGTAAATCATGGTTTTATTTATCTAAAAATGCACAGTTGCAAAAATTTACCTTTTAAAATACATTTACTTATAAGCACTAATAGATCTTATGTAGGAAGGAAGTGACCAGACTTATCAAAACACTCAAGTAATTTGAGCCTTCTTGACAGTCAAAGAACTTCTATTCTACATTACACCAACAGAGGCATTGCACAACCATGTCTATGAATGTGTAATTGCCACTATAGTTTAAAGGAAACCTGCAGTACAAAGGTGACAATCTTTATTATATTTAAATATAATAAAAATCTGGCTTCTTGCTCATTTCTGAACATGTTAGCATTGGGAATAGAGGAAGTATTCTGGCCTCTCTCCTACATTTTCATGCTGAGTTGAATATCCTGGACTTCCTAACAGGAAGTATCAGTAAAATGGCATCTTACATCTAAGTGATACCAGCATCATTCACAGCAATTAATATCTTTAGGTTTAACACCTTAGCTGAATATTTTGAAATTCAGTTGAAAGGAGTTTAACTGGGCACTGCAGTTTTCCTTTAAGTAGTGAGAATTAGGTTTAAAAAATCCATTCAAAGCATATACATGTATTTAACCCTCTTAGCCTAATTTTATTTCCAAGAGACTAAGGCCTTTTAAAAAATTTTTTTTTAAAGAGTAAGGTATCACAGGCTGTATTTAAACACGAACAACTGCCCCCCCACAAACATACATTATAGCAATGGACTCTACCTCACACAGAAGAAACACTATAACAGTACAAGTTTAGTTCCCCTGGATGTTATCCTTTGAGACTGTTAACTGCAGCAGTTCCCCTGAACAGTTAGGTGAAATGGAAACACTTGAACGTGAATCCGCAAGTTTGGTTTCTAAAGCAGTGAATACTTTTCATTGTCACTAATGAAACAAATCATTGATTCAATGAATGAATTTAATTTTTTTTAAAGACCTAAAATTTTTCAGTCAACTAGTCTTTTAAACAAGATGTCTCCTTCAGATCAGCTTGAGTTTCTTATAAAAATTCACATTTTATAAATTAGCTTTCACAGTTAAATAGGTATGGGCTGAACCTTATTTAAAATTACACAAAGCATTGGTCTTTCATGCTAAATGTAAATAATATCGTTACTATGGTTGAAAAGTTTTAAAACACTGCTTTCCTTACATTTTATTTATGAATGGCTAAAGTACCATTGGATTTGATAAAAGTATCTTCCCCAAAATAGAATTGGCTTAGAATAACACTGGTTTTATAATAGACTTTCAGCCTAACAAGATTAACACCAAAGGGGAAAATACATTTATAAAGATACATTGCTTGTAGAAGCAATGCTTTTCAGGTATATGCTAGACTCACCTCATTGTCTATAACCAAGTTAACAGATAAATGCATCAGCAAAATATTCACTCTAAATTTTCGGATAAAAAAAATCTTCAAACAAGTGTCCCCCCCTTCCTATTTTTGCAAAGGAGGGGATAAAACACATAGCTGAACGCTTTAAAAATATATGAACTAAAAACTGAAATTGCTATTAACCATGTGCAGAAGAGGCAAAGTAGCAGTTATACGAATTACACAAAATCTACTGCAATTCTTACATTAGTATAAAGTGATTTCACTGAAGGAATTATTTCAATATTTCACATTACAGTTAAGATAAAGGGGTGTGTCAAAGGCTCAATGAGACACCCCTGTTAATATAATCTATTCTAGATTACACACAACAGTTTTAAGAAAGGACCCTTAAATGATCTACATCTGTAACATGTTATTGGCTTTTTAAAAAAAATGCTTGCAATACCTCATAGAATCTTCACTTTAAAGCATGACCACCTGGTAAGAGTCCTTGTCAAATAACCTGCAGAAATAATGGAGCATCTTGCTACGAGTGCTCAACTCTCTCACTTGAGTTTGACTAGGCACCGGTCGGTTTCATCTGAGAAATAAAAATTCAAGTAAGACTAAGCTGTGATGGCTTTTCTTAGAGAGTGTTTGCAGATGATTCAAGTGCTGGAGGTCCAGACATGCATCTGTTTTGCTATTTGGTGCACATAACCAATGTCAGGTCTCTGATCTGGATCAGGGTATATGCACATGCTGACCAGTTCCCGTAGCTGAAAAGAAAGGAAAAAACAAATCACATGAAAATATACCAACCTGTTTCTTTTTGGAAAGGGGAAGGGACTATTTGAATGCAAAGAACCCTGGATTGGAGTGTCAACTCCTGCATTCTTTTGCACCTGCTATGTTCCTGGCAAACCAGGAAGTGTGTGTGTCCAGTTTCCCTATCTGTAAAATGACTTGTCACTAACTAGACAATTAACTTCATAGCATCAAAGTCTAATATTCTGTACCAAGTTGGTGCATTTAGTAATGGCTTCTTAGACGCATTCTGTCTAAGATGGCTACCTGAGAGAAGTGAACAGTGAGCAGGTGCCTGAAGGAGGAGTGAGTGTTTGCTCTGTGTACAGGGGGTGAGAAACTGAATCATGAATGGGAGGGAGGAGGTGATGAAGGGTTCAATAAGGCAGGCAGAGTAGGTGAAACATCAGTAGGGATAGAGTAGAACTGAGCTTTAACAGTGAGAACAAGGAACTCAAACTGGATATGAAAAGATAAGTGCGGGGGGGGGGGAGGGCACAGAATGAATGATCAGGATTTGGACGCAAGGGAAAAACAGAAAATGAGCCCAAAAGTGCAAGTTTGAGGGAGATGACACATGATACGACTTGTTGGTGAAGATGGAGAAATGGAAGTGAACTGTGGTGTTCAATTCAAGGAAGTTCTATTCAGGACACACGTCTATATAATGATCCTGCATTGCATCCTAGCAGCAAATCAGTGGCAGTTAGCCAGTTCAAGATTGAATTAAGTTTTGAAAAGCACTTTGAGATCCTTAGACATAAGATAGAGCACTAGCTGTGCGAGACACAGCAGCGTGACAATGACACTCTTGACTCCAGGACCTTAATGGAGAAAAGAGATGGGTCACTGATTATGAGTAATAAAATGCAGAAGGACCAGAGTCTCCCTACCTCCCCAGCCTCTTTATTGTACACATGAAAGATTGTAGCTTTTAATTATACAGACACTGAAAGCTGCTCGTACCCCCGAGGCATGGGGAGAAACAGCCTTGAGCCTCTGATCTTCTCTCATCCTCCCAGTAGCCACAGTGCCAATTATTTTAATGGTAATTAAAAGCATGACTGTACAGCCATCAAGCACACAGCTTCAGCTGCATTACTGGATTTACCCAATTGAGGTTTTCACTTCTGAGTGGTGCGAAGTCCTGTAAAATGACAATTCTTTCTGGGCCTGAAGCAGATTACACTAGGAATGGTAGCACAGTAGTACAGGGTGAACAATGAACGTGTTTATACAAGGGAGACACACCACAAGGGAAAAGTGCCAAAACAGACTGATTAAACTACAGGTACTGATGTAGCCTTGCTACCTATGGGGGTGGGTGGGAAAGAGGAGGATGGTAATCCTTGTCATCTCTCCTATGGCCACAGTACTAGAGTATCTGATCACTTTTCACTAAAATGAGTAGTAAAGTCTATAGTGAACTCCATGGACCCTTTGACTCTCTCTTTTGGGGATAAAAACATGTATGCTGTTTACATCTGAGAACAGCTAATCATAAAGTCTTAGCATGTGCCTGTACCTTGAATTATAAAATGGATGGTATTTTATTAATCTCAGATGATGCTAACCTCTATTATTTTAATACATTCTAAGCAGTCAATGTAAAGTTATGTGAAATCAATCTGCTGCCTTTTGTTAGGGTAAATTATGCTGCTCAAATTCAGAATGATGGAGAGGCAAAGATTTTCTCCAACAACCATCCTAGCATGCAAGAGCTATATACAACTTCCATTCTTATCTACACATGGGTCAGAGATGAAGCCTTGATAATCACTGCAAATAAGTGTTTGAAATGACTTGATCAAATTCCCTTCAGTAAACAGACTGGGGAGTTGGAACATAAGAATGGCCCTATTGGTTCGTATCAAAGGTCCATCTAGCCCAGTATCCTGTCTTCTGACAGTGGCCAGTGCCAGGTGCCCCAAAGGGAATGAACAGAACAGGGAATCATCAAGTGATCCATCCCCCGTCGCTCATTCCCAGCTTCTGGCAAACAGAGGCTAGGGACACCATCCCTGCCCATCCTGGCTAATAGCCATTTCATGGAGGATAGGTCCATCACTTATCTAGTTCTTTTTTGAACCCTGTTATGGTCTTGGCCTTCACAACATCCTCTGACAAGGAGTTCCACAGGTTTACTGTGCGTTGTGTGAAGAAATACTTCCTTTTATTTGTTTTAAACCTGCTGCCTATTAATTTCATTTGGTGACCCCCTAAGTTCTTGTGTTATGAAAAGTAGTAAACAACACTTCCTTCTCTACTTTCTCTACCCCAGTCATGATTTTATAGACCTCAATCATATCTCCTCTTAGCCGTCTCTTTTCCAAGCTGAAAAATCCCAGTTTTATTAATCTCTCCTCATACGGAAGCTGTTCCAGACCCCTAATCATTTTTGTTGCCCCTTTCTGAACTTTTTCCAATTCTAATATATCTTTTTTGAGATGGGGCGACCACATCTGCACACAGTATTCAAGATGTGGGCATACGTGAATTTATATAGAGGCAACATGATATTTTATGTCCTATTATCTATCCCTTTCTTAATTATTCCCAGCATTCTGTTCACTTTTTTCACTGCCACTGCATATTGAGTGGATGTTCAGAGAACTATGGCCATTTCTAGTTTTCTGTTTTAGGGAGGGAGTCTATCACGACAAGAGAAAATAGTTGGATGGCTTACCTTTAAAAAGCCTCTATTCATTTTAAGGAGCTTTATTAAAGCAGGGCACTTTTCTCTAACTACTCAAGCTTATTCATTTTATTTGGAACTGAGAGCATGCTGTAAGTGAAAGATTCAGGGGATTAAGAATCAGCCTGCAGTGTAACACATTAGCAGAGCTCAACCTTAGCTTCAAGATCGGTATTAGAGAGGCAAAAGGGAGATTTGCCATTAGCTCCCGAGCATGACTGAGAAACATTCAGCCTCATGGCACCGGCAAAAGAGAGACCAGTCAGCCTCATCTCAACTCTTACCCTCAGCGTGTGAGGATACGCAGGCTGCTTTTTCACATTGCTCACAGGCCAACAGGCAGTGACAATATTAGACCAGGCTCAAGAAATTACTTTCTGAGGCTGAATCTGAGCAAGCAGAACAGCCATTCACTCTGGAAGGAGAGTGCATGTATTCAAATACAAAATAACTAAGTCACCCATTTTGTCCTCTGACACCATGATTACTGCTAGAACAAGCTCTGTATGAGGCCTCTTATTCCACATTTTCAGGAGAGACTATTGTGGTGGCCTGCTCCCTGAACGATCTTCACTTTGTGCTTGGTTGGTTTAGGAAGTCCATGTGCTCCCACCCCTGGCCATTCACTCTGACATTGTCACCACTTGGGTATTTCATACCATAAGAACTAAAGCAAACACGGCTCAGACTACAGTCATGTTCCAGCATAAAAAAATTAAGCTTTGTGGCTTCATGTAACAGCAGCAACTAATACGGTGAAATAAGCCAGAGCTAAAGGCCTAGCCTCTCTCAGACTTCGTCAAGCATTCAGTTAAGTGTATGAACACCAGCTGTAGTCTAGTTCTCTGGGACCTGGTGCGTTTGAGATTTAAACCATCCTTCTCACCCTGGATTGTATCACTATACTACACACACTCTTTAGCAGTGCCAGAGGGAAGCAAACAGACAGTAACTGTAAAGACAGGAAACACATCTGTCAACTTACACTAATTCCTACTGCCAGCAGGCATATCATGAAGTGCATGCTACAATAGCACAGCAAATGGAAATGACTCTTGATGAAGGCTGTCTGGAAAAACTGCACTTTCTAGACCAGTTTACCATTTTTTTTAAGTTGGTTGCTTAGCAAGAATGCAAACTGTATGAGAACCAGAAGCTCTGGTGTCTCTTCAGGAACACAGTGCCCTTCCTACCATGTATGTGCACACTAGACGGCCAGCATTTAGAGTCTGTTATGGTCAGGACATTATGGCTATATTTCTTGCCCACGCAGCAGGACAACTGAGAAATAAGCCAGTTGTTTGTGACAGACTTGCTGACTCACAACTCAGGGTAGGAGGTTAATGCTTAGAACAGATGCTCTGAAAGAAAGCAGCGTGTGTGTATTATCCTTCACCTGAAGAGGTGGGGGAACTGATTGCACATGTACATTCTTATCTGACTGCACATCTGCTTTGACTACAGTGGTGCCTTTGGAAACCTCCCAGAATCCACTGCTTCTGTAAGGCACTTTGGGATAGGTATCCAGACGGTACTGAAATGGAAATGGCTGGTTGGATGCTGTGTACCATGTGAGTCAGAGCTGGTTCTATCCCACCGGTTGAGTTAGGAATGGTTCAGCTCTCTAGCACAGACAGAGCCTCTGCCTGCAGGCTCAAGGAGACAGCACCATGCTAGTCCAGCTGGAGAGATGCTGTCCTAGGAGAAATGTCATGCTTTAAACACAAAAGCTCAAATTCTGGTGAGTAACGTGAAATTATCGGAAGTCCCTAAGAGTTTCGTCTCCCCTCGGTGACTGACACCTCCCACACGTGCTTCTTTCACTAACAGCGCCTTACTGCAGCCGATCCAAGTCTTTATTAAGGGAAAAAATCTACTGGCTTGGCAGGTTTAGGGGTCTGTCCCCTCCAGGCCTGTGCCTCCCATTAACATTACAGAGAGTGAGCTGCATCCATCCAGAGGAGAAATAACCCTGCAACCAGCACACAATGGATATTTCCAGAAGTGCACACTTCATTTCACAAAAGCTGCTGTGTGCAATGGAGTTGGAGCCAGAGCCCAGCTGCTCAGTTTTGTCTAGTACTATTTCCCAATACTTTGTGCACAAATCTGGCATGGTACCTTTCCCTGGGAGCCAAATGTCAGCAGCTTAAGAGGATGTGCAAGTGAACTGGTTGCCAATTAAAGTGCTCTCAAGCCAGTTTCATTTATTTTGTTGTGTCCGCTTTCTACAGCATTTACAGGGAGATTGGCGTATACCACAAACACAACAGGGGAGGTGAGGACTAGAGTGCTAGTCACTGTATGGATGCCCCATTTTTTGAATATGCAAAACTGATTTCCAACCCCCTTTGTTTTATGAACATCCCAACTCCTTCCTTCCTCCAGCATCCTGTTACCTCTAACTAGTTCGCGAGTATGTAAAACTGGGTGGGGATATTTCTCTAATCCCTGGAAAGACACACACAGGCTGAGTTCTCTAGATCAGCTGCATCTATTTAGTTCGTTGCTTCCCATTTCTACCAGGCACACTAGCCGCTGTTGTGCAACCCGATAGCAAAGATGTTTTGAGCATCACCACAGTCCCCTTCTGGGGAAGAACCTTCGAACACACGTGGACTGTCTGCTAGCTGCCCTGGATTCTATTTCCTCTGTATCCTGTCTCTCACTGCACAGAGCTCTGCTTGTACTGAAAAACTGGTTGGACACTCAATTACCTTAACAACTTCCTTTCAAATACTAGCCAGCTATTTCTAAAAGAAGAAATGGAGGAAAAGAACTGGTTGTTTCAGGGCGATTAACACACTTATCAGGAGACTTGGTTTCCTGTCTGATTTAGATCCACATGAAATGGATTTGGTGGGCTTCAGTCTAGCTGACATTTGGCCACATCGCAAAAAGTGCCACACAACTGTCATAAAAGGTCCACTGCTGAAGAAGGGGGTGGTTGCAACTGGATTTAAGCACAATGGCAAAGGGGTGGGTATGCACAGCAGCAACTTGTGATATAGCTCGGTCCAGCCACTGCTTCCCGTCTCTTGCTTTCATAGCAATAAAATTAACCAGACGTTAAAAAGCCCCCATATGGCTCCTGCTTGGATGCTTATTGTACTAGGCTAATCACTTCCCTTCCTCCTTTTAGTATCATTTTTCCCTTGTTATACATTTAAACAAACTGAGGACTTTATAGACTAAATTTAAACACTGTTTTATGGTATATTATTGTAGGGAGAGGTGTCAGGTTTTCCCCAGGTTTCGTTGTTGTGTTTTGCTAGTGCAGGAGTGCTCCAGATCAGACCGCTCCTCGTTATTGGAAACTTCCTTTTGTCCCCCATTGGGCTCTATTTACTTTGCCGGTGCTTGGATACCATGGTGAGAGGTGTTTTGGCCAGCTGTAAGCTAATCTAGGGAATCCTATCTAGACGTCTCCAATTCTTTTCAGGTGTTGGGGGGAAGGGTCCACTTCAGATACGGCCAAAAAACACTTCCCCGTCTTCACACACACTCTGCCCCACCCTGGGGTCAGTTATTTTACCTCCATGGGTCACCACTTTCCAATCTAAGCATCACATGCCCAACTTACCTTTTCAGAATAATGTTCAGCTGGAAGAGGGGGGTAGTCACATTGTTCTATCTTTTGGCAAAGAGAAAACAGATTCATTTTATCTCCATAGAAAGGACTCTGAAGAGCTGCCATCTGTAGAGAAAAATGGAAGATAGTTTTAAACTGTGAAGGGTTCAGTAGCTCCCAGTACTGCTGATTTGCAATAGCAAGTTTTGCTGTGACAGTGCACAAATGATTGATTGATACTGTTGCTCTCTGACAGTGAACACAAACTGAGACTGTTGCTCTTTGAGACATCGGTTTGTACACTGACAAGCACCTATTACCAGATGTACAGCATACCTGCCGTTACCTCATCAGCCCTATGCAGTGGACATAAGCAAACAAAAGCTGTGTCAGGCAGCAGCAGTCCACAAAGCACGTCGAGTCACAGAGCATCCCGTCCACATGAAAGGCACGAGATTTGGTATTTGCACAGTGAAGGCAGACCTCTGCCTGTCCCCTATTCAGAAGGCTGCAACTCTGGTTTACCATGCTGCAGACAGACAGACACACACACACACACACACACAGAGGTCTCAGGCAGCTAAATTGGTTTCCTGGTGTCCCCAAGGGGTGAGTGATAATTCTTGTAACCAAAGAAAACACCCGTGCCGAGCAGAATAGAGATTCACAGACCAAACACCTCCCACCACTTTCTTCAAATGATCAATGAACATTCATTACACTTTCCTGGCCCTCATTACACAGTAGAGGCTTCTGTGTTTTTCCTCAGCACTGTAATTATTTTTTCCTAAAATGTCTTACATGTGGGACCCTGTGAATGCGGATGGGCAGCGATTCTAGATGTACACCAAAAAATTATGAATATCAATGTTTCTTAAACCAAGGAAATGAGAGTTCAGTGCTGCAGGAAGATTATTGTTCTAAGCCAATTGCATGAAGTGGAATATGATAACCTATCATAAAAATTATAATCTTTTAAAAGTAAAAGCCCTTTCGCCTTTGATGCATGTTACAGTTTCAATCTACTTCAGTTACAATCCTGTTCAGAACAGAGCATATTTGCTCTCTGTGCCTGCTAAATTTTTAGTGGACTGTTGTAAAGAGTAAATTGATGCTTTCTAGACAACAAGCTGCTACCTAAAATTCAAAGTCTTATAAATATGAACATTCCACTTGATTTTTTTTAAAATAAAGCAAAGCCACGTATTGTTTAGGGAAGAGGATTCTAAAAAGCTTTTGTAACCAGGCTACTGTGTCTTTTCCTTATCAGCTTATTTTTTTCATTTTAGTTTCTTTGGTTCATGAGCCCCATATCTCAATTTATTCAAACATACTTTTTTTCATGGAGATAAATGGAAGATTCAAGCAGCCAGGATAACACAATGGATGGTTTTTGAGGAGCTAAGATACACACATGATGTTTGGAGAGTGTGTGTGTGTATATATATGTGTGTGTGTATATATATATGAAATGTAATTAGGTCTCAAAAAAGAAATTGCATCTTTGTGGGAGGAAATCACTTATGCTGCAAGTCCTTAACTGAGAGTTCTAAATGAACTTTAAATGCTGAACCCCAGAACAGCAGCCATGAAGAGACGTGTGTTTGTGCACTTACAAAATATGGCATGAATAAATAATTTAAAGTAAACATTGTGAGTTGAGTACCTTTTTGCTCTCTCTCTCAAACCACGATTCAAAAACAAGCCCACGATCCAGAGTACGTTCTGGCAATGTCAGGCGCAAGCCCAAGACTGTTCACCGTTACAACAGTCTCCAGGAACAGGAACAAATGAAATTCGCCATTTACATATTAGGGAACCAATAGCACTAATAAGAATTGTCTTCAAAGGGAAAACCATGAGCTGCAGAGAGGCTCAGTAAGCAAGAGGCATGTCACCTCAGCATGCAGCCCACACGGTGCCCCATCTGCTTATTACTCCATAACGTTGTTCAAGTGCTTCTTGTCACTCTCACTAACTGTCACATGCCACCCCACACAGCAGAGTAATACCTCCTCCTAATGAAGCGCTATTGGATAATTGTTGATATTATCTACTCTGTTTAGAAGATCTTTTTAAACCATTTTGCCGCAAGCTGCATCAAAACGGCAAGCTTTTCATATTAACGCCGGCTGAAGTTGATGCTTCTCGCTATGGTTTTAATAAGGGGCTATTTGATAATTGTTAGTCTTTTGCTCATTATCATGCACTGTGAAAGCTATCCAAAGAATATCATCTTGTTGCTGACACACACAGCAAGCTCCCAGAAGTACTTAAAAAAAAATCAACTCAAGACACTCTGCTCTGAAATTCTATAGTTTAGATACATACATTGACAGATTATTAGTGATTTGAGGCCAGAGGTGCAGCACATATATTACATCAGGTATTGAAGACATTGCTTTCGGTCTTGCTCTGTGCAGTTAGTAGAAGGTTTTTAACTCAGTCAAACCTCACCAATACACTAACCAGATCATTCTCGCAACAAAACTGGTGGACTCACTCCACTTCCAGCAAAGGTTTTTTTTGTTTTGTTTTGTTTTTTGTTTGTTTGTTTTTTTGTTTAAAAACAGCAGGATTCTGCAGTGCATTTTACTAAGAGTTCACTAATATATAAAATATGTCCCATGTATTAGCAGAGCAGGACAAATAATTAAAATTCAAGTATATTTGGGAAAATAAAAAGACTAAGTACATTTTGTGGGACTGTAGCCACAATTTTTATTGGTACATCACTCACTAATTTGCCAGATATTAATGGAAAAGAGTTCCATTGTCAACTTAGAGAAACAGTGATGCATTTTCAAGTTTAAATATATCTCAGGTAGTTCTTACACTGTCAGATGTCCAAACATGCTTACATATGGCAACTCAGGTGAGATGTTCAAGGTACCTAAAATTACTCTGAAATTCAATAGGTGTTAGGTGCCCAATTCCCTCAAGTTCCTTTGAAAATCCCAGCTTCACTTTTCTTGTAGATTTCCAGCTGTAGCTACTTTGTGTAACGTACTTAGGAATGTTTGCAGAACTGAATTTCACAGTACCAATGAAATCTAACATCATGTCCCCCTGTAGCAGCCTGCTAGATATGCCTAGTGAACAGACAGCAAGCGCAGGCTGGGAGAACATAAGACGTGTACATGATGCACATAGGTAAGAATCGTTAGTCAGTGTCTATTTTGTATGTTTTTGTGGTTCAGAGTTTCACAAATTATCAGTATACACTGAATAATCTTAAATGTCATCAGTGATAAACAGTATCTTCAAAGAGCAAACTGGCACTAGTAATTTAAAATAAAAAAAGGGAGCATAGATTCCATGGTTTCTCTGAGTTACGGTGATGATCTGTGTGTTACAAACACAAAGCAGAGTCAGGAAAACGCTAGCCAAAAGCATACAAGATAGGTCTCCTAGAGTTCAACAGAGTGTCAATAATTCCTGGAAATCTGAAGATCTTTCAATTACAATTAAAATCCCTGTCCATAGCTCCTTACATAGTCATATGCAAAGTAAAACAAAAAATGAGCACAACGCTCGTGTTCTTTTCAAGACTGGCAAATAGAAAATTAAAACTGAAAAAGAAGATGCCTTATAAATTCCGACTAAAACGGCCAAGAATGTGAGCTGGAGGACTGTGAGTGCAGGCATTCCAAATGTATTGCTAACAACAGTTTGTGATGCCACATTTGGGTTTGCTTTTGACATTTTGGTTAGAACAATTACAGCAGAATGGCCGGATCTCCACTTAAAATTGACCACCACACCGCATGACTGGTTTAAAAAATATGAAATCCTGTTAGTGTTTAAATTTATCATCTTGTTAAAAGTGCTAAAGCCATCGCTTGTGGCTACATTCTGGAAACTGAGAACTTATTTTTATCCCCCTGAAGTTATCTGGATGACAGATTTCCAAGGGAAGTGGGGAATGAAGACACCTCCCACTATTTTGATAAGATTTAATAAAAATCAATGTGCGATTTTAAATGTCACAGTCAGATGGTACTATATGACATAACATCACCCTCCCCCAATATTACTCAAGTGAATTCCAACTGACATGGCACATCTCTGAAGGTAATTTGTACATTAAATCTCTCTTGAGTTTATCTCCAAAATAAAGTCTGAAAAGAGATATCAGAAGTGATTTATAACCAGCCAAACATTATTATTTTTCCACTTTTTAGCCCAATGGGAAAAAAAAGTTTTTTATTACAAGAAATTGGCATGACTAAAATAAAGATCCTTCAAAGAGATTATAGATTTGATTTTTCAAATAATCTAAACAAAGTTTAAAATGTCTAAAAAGAATAACTTTTTATTCACTGAAATCAAATGGTAACTGGCCAATATTTCTTGCAGTGTCAAAATATCAGACCTTGTCCACAACTTAAGGGTTTCCTATGTAGACAGCAAGTACAAAAATGCTTTTCAAGCCACATCTTGCACACACGATTATACTATTACCACCACAAAAGCATATTTATTTTACCAAGTAAGCTAGCATGCTAGGACACTTAGACTACTATGCCATGAGAGGACTCTATTGTGCAGCAAAACTATATCTTAGCATAAGGGTAAATACGTCTCTCCCAAACAAAATTCGAGATCTTCTCTACAGCAGAACTTGTACCTAGGAACAAACTTAAAGCAGTCTGATTGAGAACTCACTTTGAACACTGATCAGTGATGGGGTAGCAGCATTTAACTTGGGTTACTGTCAATATTGTTCTTGTCACCAGTAGGGCTAATGGTAAAAATAAAAGGCAGCAAAGCTTCAACTGAGCAATGCCTTTACTGGAAATCTCAGTTTCATGTCAAATCTGAACAATTCCAGCTATATTTAATGTAAATAAATAATTAAATTCTTAAAAGCCCAAGTTTCCTTCACAATAAACCTATAAAGAGTAGTCTCTGGGATGCATTTCAGGTGATGGAAACACCATACACACCTTTTAGATACCGCTACACTTGATAGTTCCATTGTGTATATTACTAGAATCTTTAGATACTAAGGTTCCATGCATGTAAAGCAGCAGGCTTTTTTAACTGGTTTGTAGATTCATTGGCTATAAGTCCAGAAGGGACCAATGTGTTCATCTGGTGTGATCTCCTGCACAACACAGCCATAGGATGTCCCTGAATTAATTTCTCTTTGAACTAAAGCTCATCTTGTAGAAAAACATCTAAATCTTGATTTCAAAATGTCCAGAGAAATCCACCACAACTTGTGATAAGTTGTTCCTATAGTTAATTACCCTCTGTTAAAAATATGTTGCTGCTGTTGCTTTAGGACTCTGAATAAATTCCAAGTCCTTTGTATTCCTTTCCTAGAGGTCACATGAATTTTAAGCATGGACCCAGGAACATTTCACTCAGCTGGAGTACATTTCCACAATTGTTTATGAAATGAGAGCCTAGAATGGAGTTGCTGCTTTCCTCCTTTTCCAGAACGAGGCTATCACACACTGATGTTAGCACCTAAGTTCCCTCTAAGCTGTGCAGCCGTGCAGCAATCTATTAAGTGCCGCACAGGCACTCAGGGCTGAGGTGAGGAAAGGCACCTCTCCCTGCCAGCCTCAGCCCAGGGGAAGAGGTGCCCCTGCCTCGGCCCCAACTTAGCCCTGGCCCTGCTGCGGCCAGGGGAGAGGTGCCTATCCCACGGCCCCAGCCCTGGAGCTGCCACCGTGGGGATAGACGCCTCTCCCCCACAGCCCAGATGCTGCTGTGGGGAGTCCTCTCACCCTGCTGTAGCCCCAGGGAAGTCTGTACCCCAAGCACTTCATCCCCAGCCCCACCCCAGAGCCCACTCCCCCTAGCTGGAGACCTAACTCCCCGCCAACCCTCAGCCCCACCCCACAGTCTGCACTCCCAGCCGGAGCCCTCCCCCCTACACCCCAACCCTGAGCCCAGCCCTGCCACATGAATTTTGGTATGTGCACCAATATAAGATGATGTGTCACACATGACCTCCATATTGGTGCACATAACAAAATTCATTCCGCACATGCATGGGAAACATTAGAGGGAACACTGGTTAGCACAGCCTTTTTATTAGGCTAAAAGCCCTCTCTCCCATCTGGGCACATTGCCCGGAGTAGGCAGCATGCTCAGATCAGCTTTTGACACATCTTAAACAAATGCTAACACGCACCTATTTTCTCATTGCTAAATAGATACTGAAATGGTGCGATTAGCCAATCTGCAGGATTTTCCAGTTCTGAAAAGAAATGGTTTCTTTTAGTGAGCTTGTGCTGTTTTAAAGCTCCATTTTATTGACTGACTGAAGAACACTTTTCCCCTCTATACAAATATTAGTTTCCCAACTGCTTTTCTTGTATGGCTGTCTCACAGATTCCAAGGTAAGATCTCCTTTAGGACCTCTGGTCTGCACTGTACAAACCCCAGTTGAAAGGCACTATTCACAATGATTTTAGAGGCAAAATGGCTCTGCCAGATTTGCTTCCACCTTTCTGGCAGCCGTTTCTAACTTTCTAATCAACTTCCCTCAGCCCCACATGCTACCTTACAAGGTCCGGCTTCACCATACTGTGGATGAGAAGACACAGAGAGGGACCAAAAACTGGCAGGACAATTTGTGAGAGAGGAGCAGCCAAGGAAATTACCTTCTACATTATCTGCTTCCTGGATCTAAGTCGTCAACAACAGATCAAACAGAATGTTTTTGTCTGTGGCTTGCATTATTATTGGCAAAGGTCTGGCAATTCCCCATTGACCGTGGTGTACAGCATCAGACCCGTGTGTCCCCTTAGCGCACCCCTCTAATCCCCAGTGGAATTTCACACACAAGTCACAGTTATGATACACTACTATCATCTCTGTCCAAGCAAATCTACTTTCAGCAGGTCCAGCAGCTCATTGCTTAGAGACCACCAAGACCAGTCCTTGGCCTTTACATTCACTGCAGCCGTTCACTGCATTTGTACTAAATCCAGCCTTACTGTTTTTCCATTAACTAAACTCTGTGGCATGTCTCCTGCCCAGGGCAGCAGGTAAACATGCATTAGCTGCTGTCTAAGGAGCATCTGCATTTTCTTTACCGTGGAAAGAACCACTTCAGGTGGGTATGGGTCAGTGTTTAGATACCCATATGACAGGCACCTAAAAACCAATATGCAGATAAATTTGGCCCAGAACGTTTTTAGGAACAAATACCAAAGCCATAATTGCATCTAAGCAGACAATGTTGGAGTTCCCACATGTAAGAAGCACAGAGCTGTTAAGACTCAAGCGGCGCTACGCTACTCCCAATGGATGCATAATCCCTCTAGCAGGATTTTATTGATTTACTTCATTGGCTTCCCAGCACCGATATTTCTCTCTCTAGATGCACACCACACAGCACTTTCACATTCTGCAAACAAATAAATCAGCACCTATTGAACTGTATGACTCAGGCTTGGTAATATACTAATGACAGGACATTACCTTGTTAAACAAGCATTTAGCTAGGCTAGATGAGTATATTCTTCCCGGCAGTAAACAAACAGTAACAAACACTTAACTCTTGTGGGGAAGAGTGCTGCCTAGTTTGCTTTTAAGATAAAATTATCTTTAAGAAAAAGTAGCTGTAAAGAGTTTGCCTAGTTTCTGCAGAAACCTAGCTAAAGTTGTTGTCGTGTCTGATCAGTTTATGCCAGGTACTTGTATTTTGATTTTTTTCACGATTGTGAAAAGTTGCAATGACAAACATTATTTCATTTTGACAATCCTTTAATTAACCAGGAAAAAATAACCAAAATACTTAAACATCCAAAGCTTTGAAGTGGCCCTGGGTTATACTCAATTAAAGTTTAACATTATAGTGGGCTCTTAACTGAAATTTTTTTGGGGAAAAAGTTGTACCACAAACTTTCTAAATTTTGTCTTCCCTCACTTGAACCCAAAGCTGTTTCATACATTTATAATGTAACCTTACTATTTGTTTAAATGAATAAAAAAAATTATGGATCTCAAATACCATCAATTGATCATTTTTCTGAACACTTGAAAAATCTAATGGCATAGTGTTCTTACAAAATCATAGTATCAAGAGTAACTTTCTTCTCACACTTAATATATCTAGTATGTAGTACACACTAAGTATGTAAAACTGCATGTAGTTCACACTAAGGATCTCTGCTTTGACAAACTATATTCTTACATGGTTTTGCATGGCTTTAAACACTTAAAAAAAAATCTAACTAAATCCTCTCAGTGGGAACAGTAAATTCGTTCCAAAAAATCACAGTAGTTTTCTTCATCAAGAGCTCTGGAAAGTCAAAGTATTTCAACTTTTCAGAACTCATTGCTCTTTACACTAAATAACATTAAAATGACAAGTTCTGTCTTTAAAACAAACCTAGTATTTAGGAAAGAGTTCTAAATAGGCTCTTCCAATAATTGCCCATCTTATAGGAGTAAAGAATGAGAAAAATTGGCTTGCTGCTATCTGTATCTCCAACATTTACTGTGATTCACTAAACCAGCTTTGAATAAAATCTGTTTAATATCTTCTTTTTTTTTTTTAAATACTCAAAAAGAACTCAAGATAACTAAGATTTTATAGGGTTTCACAGGAATTGGATGTAAACAGGACTGAGCTAAACTGTTTACTTCAATTCATTCCTGTTTTCTTTTATTATGTGCTTGTTTATGCAAAGATGAAAAAGTTAGAGATGCTTACCTCATACAATAAACAGCCCAAAGACCAGATATCAGATTTAAAGTTATAGCCATTTTCATGTATTCTTTCTGGGGACATATAGTATGGAGTTCCCACTGTAACAAAGCAAGCAAAAAAAACAAACAAACAAAAAAAAACAGGAATTATCTTTCTAAAGAGCAACAGAGTTTGATCTATATGAAGTACAGATGTTTATCTTTGTGAAGAGCAATGGCTCTAGCAAAGTTGGCAAACCACACATTGGAGATAGTTTGTACAATTATGAAATAAGCAATGGTTTCAAAAGACTATGGAAGAAATATTCTTTTTTAGAACCATAATAAGGTCAAAAAAATCAGATAAAGAACAGACAGGCATTACTGTGATAATTTTATGTTTTTTGAACTTTGAGGAAAACAATCTTCTTTTCTACCCTTCTGGGCACTTTTGGAATGTATTGCTTATACAGAACAATGGTAAATGATCACTCTCCACTTGGTTCATTCAACGGCACATGAAGCCACAAGTTAGATGTCACAAACATTCACTACTAAAACAGGAATCCTGTGACAGGATATCAATTGAATATGTTCACTTGACACACACTGAACCACTGCCTGACAGACCAGCTCCAAATATGATAAGATACCTTTCCTCTAACGAGCTCTTTGAGATCTCAAGAGACCATTTGCTGTAGTGGAGAAACAGTAGTAATAAAGTAGGCATTCAAAAACTTTTCTGAAAGAGCCAGGATGATCTATGAAATTCCAGAATTAAAAACTCTTTTGCAGTTCTCCATCATATTAGGAGCTATGAGCTTTCAACTCTGTTTCCAAAGTTTGTATTTTTTAAAGATAAATCTGCCAGGGCATCTTTGGACAGGAATTTGAAATAATTACTAATAAATCCCTTGTACCAGTGAAACTCATTTTTATCCCAAATCAACTTAGTGAGACTGAAAATACAAGATACCCTGGTATCCTCAGTTACATCCAATAATCCTCGGACACTCCATTTATCAAAAACATCCAGGGTTCAGTTACTATCTTTTTTTCTTTCTCTGCTTGTCAAACCCTCTGTTAATTGTTCTTTTTCTGATCTTGGCATTCCTATCTAACCTTCTACTAATGACCTTAAAGTGACAAATGTTAAACTGCCTCTCATGTTAAATCCACAATTTCTTTATTCAAAACTCTGGCTGCAAATAAATTGTAGGCTTTTGAGCAGGTGTAAGTCAATGGGCCTTTCAGGTGCTAGGCCATGCAAAATTAAACAGAAACAAGGTCTACAAGTAAGTGTGAACGTTGGAAATGAAAGGGGTGGAAGTGAATTATAACAAGTACTAGTAGCTCAAAGCCCATGCTGTCACACACACGGGCTATATCATCTCAGCATTCTCCCTCATACAACCAATGAAACTGTTGCATGCAAAATAGCTGTAGTGGGAGATGGCTGATTGAGTTACCTCTGATATCACAATAGTCTAGGACTCTTGACATAGATACGTCACTATAACTGAAGGCCTGTGCTGTCCCACGGGTGTACTGTAATTCATAAAATCAAAATGGCTGAGAACTTTAAAAACTGGATAGTAACACACTGCAAATCTCAGTGAGGACTGAACCTGGGAATATTCTAAACAAAAAGAGTTCTCAGCCATGCTTGTAGCTTATTCCATCAGTTCACACTGACTCATCAGACATTCTAGGCTGCAGAGTGACAATCCTGGATTCTTATTACACAGATTTTAGTGTGAAGTGCCTTCCTCCTCAACCTTGAGGCATTACTGAAACAAGCTGGGACACATGGTAACTAGTTATTCCAGCTACGGACCAATTACAATCTCTCACATATTTTCAGTTATTGAAGTAGCCAATGCATTTCACAAGCCCATAACCTCTAGCTCACATCTTCTATTACTTTCATAACTCACCTGGTTCCCAGGAAGTAACATCTTCCTAATTAGGTGATCATATCTACTTATATTTTGAGTTTGTAAAAACCTTCCCTTGGGCAATTTAGGCCAAATTCATACCTGATTAATTTAACTGCCTTCAGTTTGGCCCTGTAAATACAGACTCGCTCCATCAGCCAAGTAATCAGTTTCCAAATAATCTGATTTTGTAAAACTTGAACGTCCTACAACATGAATGGGCGATTTCCTAGCATGGGCAAAAGGGGTTCTCATTCACCCCTCGTCCTGTGTGAAGGAACATGGGGCAATCCAAATGTGTGTCTTTCACTAACCCTTCTCTAGCAGAAGCATGGCTACATAGGCATACAGATGCCATGGTCATCCACGGTGAACTCCTAAGGGCACAAATGGGAGAGGTCTGAGTCTTTGGTGCTGAAGGCTCCAGGGTGGATCCCTGCTCGTAACAGAGATATCTGTATGTGTACATTGCTACGGTCATTACATTTCCACCCCAGACCTCCATTTTACCTTCCTATCTCTCATACACATTGATTCCCACTCTCCTCTGGGAGCTATGGCTGCAGCATGGACCCCTGCAACCCCAAGGTTTTGATCATCCTTGAGATGTTCATCCATTAGGAAAGCGTTTGTGAATGATGCAGTATGTACCTAACTCCAAACAGCACTCCCAGCTGCTTTCAAGATTCACATGGGTAGCCTCGAACCCAATTCTTCTCCATAATGCGTGGTGAGTCTCGAAGTCTACCAGTGCCAAACCCTAGCCATTTTAATACTGGGCTATTCACAAGGAGTACTTTAATATACTAAACATATTGTCAAAGCAGGAGCTGTCAGATCTGTGTGATTCACATAAAAATAGTAAAATGAAATAAAACCTACTGCATGAATGTGAAATGTATGAGATTATTGGATTAATTCATTACAGTTCTGATAGTCAGAAAATATACTGAGTAACATAGGAAGAAGGATTGCAGTACCTGACTGGATCACTCATTTGGTCCTCCACTCTAGTATTCTGTCTCTGGCAGTGGCCAGTAACCAGTTACCCATATCTCATAATCTTAGCTTGCATTTATAGTTCATTCAAATAAGAAATTACATGAATCTGAGTGAGGTAGGCATCTCTGGTTGGAAATTTAATTTGCACAAATTTAACATAGATACATATTGTGGGAGAGGGAACGTGACTTTCAGAAATTACTACAACTCTCCTTATTACAGCATCGCTTATTAGCCCAGTACTAATATCCAGTCTAGGAATATTCCAACATAGACCTTGACTCAGTTTTGGCCCAGTTTAGCTTCCTGTAAAAGGCTGCTGCACATGGGATAGACTGGAGTCCTCTCATTAGTTACTAAACCTTTTAATGAATTGCATGGAGTGACATAACGGGAGACAACAGAATACTGTGAAAGCCGACAGAGCTCCGACCTCCTATGGATCTCCTTCTATTTGCATGTAAAATGAATACAGTGGGCCAGTTGAGCACTTTACATAATTCCTGTACACTTTGCTGTTTTCTGTAAAAAAAAAAAATTGCATTGGGTACACATCATTTACACATTTTTTCTGTTTAAAAACATGCAACTGCAGCAGAAGCTCAAAGTTATTCACTCTCTGAAGATCATTGAAGAGTTTTCATAATTCTCCACTGAACACAGATGTATAAGCCATTTCCCCACCTCTGCCTTCTCTCTGCTTCTCCTCTTCTCAGATCTGCCAAGAAAATTACAATACTGGAAGGAGCCAGAGAGAATGCTGCCCCGTTACTGTCTGTAATTAACTGAGTAAATTCCAGAACATGCAATGGTAGAAAAAAACATGGAGAACATTTATACTCTTATTCCCATAAGTCTCAGTGTGTCAGAATGCTTTGGTGCCACTGGTGGCCTCCAGCCTTAAGTGTTCTTGAAATCGGTTGTTCTGGGTCACTGCATAACAAGCTCATAGTAAATAACAGTGTGTGGGCTTGAAAGTTATGGCCTTGCCTTCCATGTTAGCATGGGTCTGTTTGAAAGGCTTTGTTCAATTTAAAATTGTCGTTTTGAATAATGCCTGAAAGCGACCTTCGATCAAGGCAGAATGACAGTGTTTATAATACGGATGAATGCGTCATATTCCTTATTTGATTTTTGTGCATTAGGCTGTTCCATTATATTAAATAGGTTTGTGGGGCAGCCCATGCCTGAGCTGATTCTATAAACTCTACCTTGCACATTTACCTACCATTACTGTAGTGTTGTCAGCAAATATACGAACAAGCAGGTCTCTGCATTTCAAAAATGATACATTAATTTTTAAATAAGTGTCATGATAAAAGACTGACAAGCCCAATTCTCTTTATGGCCTGTCCAACATTATGTGGGAATCTCCTGTAATGAGCATCTTCTAGAAAACTGAACAAGACTTCCACTTTAATCAGCCAGGGCTCACCAATGCATTACATTAGTCAATTTGACAAGAACAGTCTAATCGGAGACTATTAATCAGAAACTTTCTTTGGCATTTGCCCTGCTGAAAATACCAAATATTGTTCAGATTCAATATTAATCACCAGCTGGTAGAGTAATGCCTCTTAAGTTATAAAGGTCACAGAACTGTAGAGAGGTTTATGACTAAAGTCAGCATCTTCCCATTCCACCTCTGAAAGTCTCTTGAACACTGCCATACTTGAGTGATCTCAAACCAACGCTTATTCCTTCTATCATAGGTACTGTATTTGCTACAGTTAAACCATCCCACAACACCAGAACACCTCTGGGTCATTTGTAACATCCAAGTGAAGGAGAGGTTGATTCTTCAGCAGGTAGATTATGGGCAGCTAGCCCATTTGTCTCCCACATCTCAAAAATATATGCGAAGGCAGCACTGTAAATGTAAGATTCATATTCCCTCCCTCTCAAATATTCTTTGAGTCAAACAGGGAGTGTGAGATTATGGAAGCCAACTGGGAATAGAAAGATTTAGGTTCTTTTCCCAACTCTGCCACTGAATCGCTTTGGGACAAAAGGTATGTCACTTCTATGCCCTGGATTCCCCCTCTGTAAAACGGGAGTGACAATGCTCACCCATCACTGTAAAGGTAGCATGAGGGGCGTTTTTTGTCATTATTAAAATCATCACTGCTGGCTTCTTGGTTTTAATGTGAGGTTGTTTGTTTGTTTTAACTTTTCATATGCTGGGTTATATCAGAGTTCTTTCCTGTGCAAATACGATGTAGTCAGGGATCAGAGTTCCCTGTGAAACTGTTTCCTGATTCTTCACAAACTGAAACAAGGACAAAATCTAATGTATACTGTTAAGGTTCTCCCTCTATTCTTCTCTTGTTCAAAACTCGCTTAAAACTAAGGTATTCAACACTCTCCTGTGGCAATGTTCTCTCACGCAGCCCTCCCATTGCCTTCAGGCAGATTGTCAGACTGAAAAGGGTGCGGAGGGTTTCAAAATATTTTAGAGGTTTATGTGGTTTTGAAAAACATAGGAAATTACAGTATCTACTTGAAATTGGTCAATCAAACTGGCTGTGATATAAACTAAAGGCAATTTGACAAGGAAATACTGAACTGAACTGTGTTTCTGAATCTATCGCTTTGCTTTCTCTCAGCAGGGAACAGAGTTCTGAATATGAAAGAAGAACCTAACAAATTCTGACCTTTATTGTGTCTTTACTGAGTATTCCCAGTTTCAAACCAAGAAATATCAGAGCACAACATGGGCCTCCAAGGGGTAAAACTGATTAAAGCATTCCTTCATTCCAGAGATGTTCCCACTTCTCTCCAAACAAACTTTGCAATGTTTTGAAATACTTGTGGTTTTTGAAACATGCTCATTACATTTGAAAAGGCGAAGACCAGGCCTCAGAAAACTCAGATGCCACACAGGTCTAACTTAGTTTAAGAAATGTTTCAAATAAATAATTTAAAATGTTGAGGATTGTTGCCTTGCCATTGATATGCAAGACACAGACTGAAGTGTTATAACCACAGCGTTAGTAAACCACTTTTTAATATGGTTCAAGCACAATATCTATTTTAAAAATAAATAGATAAATAAAATAAATAAATAAATATCTATTTAGTACAAATAAAATCAAAGGCCTTAATTCAAAGAGGAAATCAGCACCCACAATGCTCAAGTGACTCATCTCTTAAAATAAGCCTGTAAATTGTTACATAGGAGAATTTACAGTGATCCTAAGAAGGAGTCTAGTATTAACATTGCTACATGAGGGTCTAAATGCCAAAACAAAACTTTTCGTACTTTGATGTACGCTTATAGAAAAGAATCTTAATCTTCCTACTGAAAGGCATTGAACTCTTAAAACAGTTCACCTATTCCTAGTCCTTTGTAATCTACTGAAACCTTAAGAAACTATAAACACCCATCAATTGTCTCCTATTCTCAAACATTCAGGATAAGCCTGGTCTGCAATAATGAAAGTGTTCAGTTGAGATTGGATGCACTGCAGCCTCCCCTGTTACAAGAAAAATCCAACAATAGTTTGAGAGACTCAGTCAAGTCAAACTGAGATGGCATTGCACTTTATGTTGCTCTTGCTTTATTCATTCGTTAGTTGTAGAACTACTACAGGATTGCTGAATTTCTGACAGATGAGCATGCTGTCTCCATAGCAGAGTCTATGCAGATTCTTACAAGCAAGATAAAGGTGAAAGAATGGTCAAAAGCATGAAACACGTTTACTCTAAATTCCTTCAAGTATCACCCTGAAGTACAAATTCCATTCCAATAACTTAAAGAAGGATTTGATTGAAATCTACTTATTTCAACAGCAAGAAGATTACATGCAAATAAGAAAAGGAATGAGAGATTAATGCAACAAGTAGATTAGAAAGAGTTGTGATGCAACATAGACAGTATTCCATTAGGAACAATCCACCTACTGCAAATAACCAAAAATCCTTTTATCTGTTATGTACTCTACTTAAACCTATTAGCCTTAACTAGGGTGACCAGATGTCCCGTTTTTAAAGGGACAGTCCCGTTTTTGGGGACTTTTTCTTATATAGGCGCCTCTTACCCCCCACTCCCGTCCCGTTTTTTTCACAGTTGCTATCTGGTAACCCTAATCATAACAATAAATTAACCAACAATTCTTTGATTAGAAGTTTGCATTTTATCCCACAAATACTATATCTACTGCTTATACCAAAAGAACAAACGTTCTCAGAACACTGAAAAGATGGGCATTAAAATTTTAAGCACAGGTTTCCTCTGTCCTTTGTTTCTCAATGAGGCCTGTTTTCTAGTCATTGCAGTTCTAAATGCACCATGAATCTACTTGGAATGGCACACTGGCTTGGCAAACAGAACAATGGGGACCAGTGTATTTGTGCACCAGATCTTCTCAAGACAAAAGGGGTACTCCCTGGTTGCCCTCTAACAGAGCAGAAAACACAGAAGGAATGTGTGTTCAGCAACCCACACACAGTCTGATCAATGGCTATTTGTGTGTTCTGTTTTGAGAAGGTCTGACATGTATGGTGGTATCCCCAAAAGGAAAATCTGCACTGACATAAGGAAATTTGAGTCTATTTGGCCAAAAAAAAAAAAAAAGTCAACATATTTTATTTTATTTTTTTTCAATTTTTTTAAGCAAACCTGCAATTTTGGATTATACCATCAGACACAGGATTTTCATTAATAAAAAAATATGGTAATTAATTTAACAAAAAAGCAGTCAATTTTAACATCGATGGAAATTATCTATAAGCTATTTAATTGTTGTACCGGGTAAATGTTTTGGTGCATTTAAAAAGAAACCAAAACTACATCAATTCAGTGTTGAATTTTTAGTCAATATATGACCATGTTCTGCTGTTTACAATCTTCTCTTAAAACCGTTCTAACTTATGCTGTGGGACCTATTTAACACAGCTTTAAACAAAGCACGATAGAATACCATGCACTGATGATTTATTCCTCTTTCTGCTCATCTCACAGAGAAGTTCACAAAAGGAATGATGAAATGTACAACATGGGCTTTACAACGGGGTTTTAAGACAAGTTTAAAGAGCAGCATATGGAAAAGACAGTATGGGAAAACTGCAACTCTGCCCATTCCGGTTACTTGCTGGAAGAAAGCCCTGTAACTCTGAAGCTGCTGTGCAGCGTGGGTGGGAAACAACACAAATCCACTTCTTACATCTGATTTCACTTTTGTTACTGGACAAGAGGAAGCTTTAGGTTAAATTTAATAACTTCTTGTACCTAGCAGTGAAATGGGAGGCAAAGGGGTACCATATGGTACAAAAAGGGGAAATATGTAAGCAAAAGGAAAATATTTTAAATGTAATTACGCATGCACTGCAACAAACAAAAATTGGAATGTACTTTCATTTGTCGTGAAAATGATTAAGCAATATTTTCTCCAAAGAAATTAATTTTTAAAAACATCCCACTCACCAGAGACTGTTTCTCTCCATTTTGGGGGAAAAAATCTTAATAAATGGAAGTTTTAATTATATGCATCTCCATTCTCCTTTCCAGCTAAAACCTGGGATTTATCCAGGGAGGGAGAGAGCAATTTCTTTAACTGGGGACAGGATAGAAGGGCAGCACTGCTACCTGGCAATGGCAGCTAATAAAATACCCCTTAGTGAGTAATTCAGCTGCAAGGGTTTGCTTTAAAAATGTGGAAGATTTCAGGTAAAGCACTGAGCAGTGAAGACTGCTCCCTGCAATAACATAGACCTCAAGAACAAGAAATCTCTACAGTGAAAAGAGCAGCAGCATGTGGTACCCTACAAGTTCCCCCAGGTTATTCCTCTAACCATCCAGGAAAAGTCGATTTCACCATTTTATTTGTGGGGTTTACCATTCATCCAATAAAATTCCCTTCCTTATTCATACAGGGTGCTGGTTTTACAGCAGTCAGGGCCAAGTGGGACCAGCATGCATCCAACTTTTCTGTTTGTTTGTTCATTTGTTTTTGTAGGTCTGTCTATCAGGAAGTGGGCCTCACTTTCTCTTGTTTTATGAATGCAGACTATGGTGGTGAAACAGGAGCCACAAAATCCAGCCACATAATTTGCCGTGCAGCCTGCTGTTGCTCCAAGCAAGACATTCGCTTGTATCTTGTGAGCTGTGTATGGGCAAATCTTTCATTTTTCTTTCATTACCCCGGCGTGTACTGTCACTTAATTTTTATGTATGCAATCCTTCCTGACAAATATGATCTGCTGCCTGGTAATTCGTTTGACGTTCATTCTGTTCCTTGCTCTAATTATGGCTTCCATTTCTGACACTGAGGCGGCTGCGCTGCCACAGCCAGACAGTACACCTGTCAGACGGGTTGTGGTACTGCCTAATGCCCTTTTATGCCAGTCTGATATTAGGAAATACAAAGAAAGAAAAAAATTAGATGAATATATTTGCATAAGCCCTGTGTTCAATTCATGGGTCAGCAGCCTTAGAAATTATGGTTCAGGGTGGTTGCTAGGGCAACATGGCTACAGGAAGTATCAGATACCACAGACTAGGCCTGTATAAGATCATATATATCTATATCTAGCTACCTTAAATATAAATATATATAAAATATCATTCACACTTACTAAAATGTAAATTTCCAAATGAAAAAAACCTTTCTAAACCAGACTCTTTCTTGCTGCTACAAAACTACAAATCTAGCCAATTACAAAAAAACAGCTATTACTCCAAATATTATTTTTCTCCAAACAAAATATCTTTTGAATGTAAGAATGTACTTTTTATTTGGAAACAAGCATCACTGTAAACAGCTCTTTTCCCCCTTGGAAACCTGGATTCTTTTACCTTTTCACACTGGTTTTCATTTTGCTTTCAGGATGCTATTTCTTTGGAGGAAGGGCAGGATCCACAGAGAGGAGCTTTAACTCTTACTACATGCGCTTTCTGAATTAAGAAAGAGGAGCTCTGATAAAGGTCACAAGCCTGGTTTACATGTTCGGTCAGTTTCCAAGCCCCAATTTATTCTTATTAATATAATAAGCACAGCAGTCAAACTAGATAAAATCAAATTATTGGACATGATCATATTTTTGCCTATTCCTGATGATGTGATTTTAACTTACTCTGATGGGGATTTTTTTTCTCTTATTTATAAATACATTCTAGACTGAAATCTGACAGTAAAATAAAACTCTCCTAATATTTTGAGTATGTACATTTTAGAAGTACCTTGCTTGCTATTACATCTTTTTATAACAACAAAGGTTCATACATCTTCTCTGTTTTTCTGTGTGCTTAAAAACCTCACTGGTGTATGTGACACGATTACGAAATAAATGTCGATTCAATGCAGGTAGGAGCAATTTAAGCTAGAGTCTTCTGCGGAATGTGAGAAATGGCACAAATACAAAGTGAAATTATATCAACACCTTGTGTAGTCCAAACTGACCTTGGGAACTAAAGGTAAAGAACTTAAATAGTGCCACTTGCTCTTTAGTGAGATAAGACTCAAGTATTTTTGAACATGTTCATACAGTATAGAGATATAATTGACTAGGAAAAGAAAAGAAGCAACCTCTCTTAGATGATCACACCTTTTACTTAAAAAGAGGTGACAGAGGTAAAAATGCTCTGGAAGAGTAAACACTTTATGCTCTCAAAAACTAAAATCTTATATCAGTATGATGCAAACCATATAGCCATCTAGAGCTTTATAAATACTGCACAGTAAAAAAGTTTACATGAAAAATCAAATTTTATATACAGTCCCTTTATATTAAGAAAAAACATTCATGCTGTTTATCATCTTGCATACTCTAGAAAGGTGTATTATTCAAACAGAGGAACTGTTTGAAAAAGTTGGAATCACACCACTCTCACTGGGGAAATAGGGGAATAAACAGAAGTGTGTGATTACAGTGATATTTAAGGATGTTTGTTGGGTAATGAGAACAAGTGTACATTTGTCATAGGTTTTTGAAAATTCCTACTGCATCTCTTACTGTCTGATTTTTAATAGGGCTGCCTTTTATAACAGGTAATTATAGTTTGCTTTGCTAATTTTATATCCATTTCTATTTGTTTTCATCATTCTAATATCTTTGTAATAACACAGTAAATTAATTTTCCACAATTGATATGAAGTATCGGTGTTTGAAATAAGTACTGGATGAGATAAAGCACTTATCGGATACTTGTATATTAACTGTCACATGGTATCCATGCAACAATTTATATTTTAGTGCAGCAGGTATTTCATTAATAATGTACAACAATTAATTATGCTCTAAATTTCCAATTCCCTCTCACTGTGAGGGTAAAAAAAATATCCTGTATAGAAGTTGTATCTATCTACCTACATAGGTACTGTGGCCCTCATTACTATCTATCTCAGCACTTTCTAACCCAGTGTCACAAAAACATCTACTGAAGAAATCAGAGAAGTAAGAAAAATGCAGTGAAATCCTACAATGGTACTAAATACAACTCTCCCACTTACTATTTCAATGCATTAACATGAACGGCTATGTGCGTAACACTAGTACACAAATGACATCTGCACTACACTGGGACTTTACTTTCCACTCACCAAGCGTATTGTATGCTGTAAGTGTATGCCACTCTAATTCACAGTAAACTGCTTGGGGCAGAGTCTTCCGTTACAATCTGTACAGCACACCAAACACTGATAGTGCTAAAATAAATTGTGTGTGTGTAGTTTAATTAGCTACATATACATATTACAGTCATCTACATACAAACATCAGTACACACAAACTAGGTCATCACACACTTTCTGTTAAATAAAATAGTGTGTGTTGTGGATTTCATCTCATCCTAAATCTGGATCAGCTTGGATCCTTTTAGGCTTAGTTTTCATGCTACAGTAGCAAACGCTTAATGCCTTGTTAAAGGAAGTAATTAGAAATGTTTCTGAAATACTTCCAAAGGGAATGGATACTCAAAACCTGGTTTGCTACAGAGGTGAGAGGTTTTAAGTACACCTCTACCTCGATATAACGCTGCCCCTGGGAGCCAAAAAGTCTTACCACATTATAGGTGAAACTGTGTTATATTGAACTTGCTTTGATCCGCCAGAGTGCGCAGCCCCACCCCACCAAGCGCTACTTTACCGCACTATATCCGAATTCGTGTTATATCAGGTCGCGTTATATCGGGGTAAAGGTGTACTATCAAGTAAAACAACCTAACTCGTAAGTAGAAGATACCACCAGGTATCAATGGCCAATGTTCTCTCCTGAAAACTTATAATAAGACAAAGAGAAGCCTAAATGACCATAGTGCACTTTGCATCTTATGCCTTCCACTGACCATGCTGCTGAGCTCAAAGCACTTTAACCCTTTACCTGTTTTTCAAATAATGAGCCTGATGGCAAGAGGCTGAAACCCACTATTGCTATTCTTGTATGAAAAGGAATAAAAATTGTAGTTTCTTCTGCTGCATCTGTGGAACTCTGAACACTCCTCATCTAACCACACACATATACGCACCTGCCCACTCCTTTTCAGGGTTCAATTCCATTTTAAAAGATCCAATTAAGGGCTAATATTAGCCACTTAGCTACAATTCAAACTACTGCCCAGAGAACATTAACACGGTAGTTCTGTCAATGATCAACTTAGTCAAACCTTCAATATAGTATCATGTCCAGAGCATGATCAGGATTCTTATTTGTCAAGCAAGCCAGATAACTGGTCTATTTTCTTAGCCAAGGTAACAGAGCAAGATCCTTTCTTCCCTCCCCTTTTGACTACAAATGCATTGAATCACCAAAATGGGAAAGAAAGAACAATTAACCCTCTCTCACTGAAGCCAATGCTGCTCCATAACTTATCTAACTGGAAGAAGAGTAATGGTGGTTGAGCCAGAGAGACTGCAGATTCATGTCTCTGAAAAAACCCAACCAAAAGAGTTTGTTGGGCAAATAGCAGAATATTGATTTTGTGTCCTTTATAGAAGCTTGAATATTCAGCACTGTAAGCTCTTTGGGGCAGGAAGCAGGTTGTCGTACATACAGTAACTATCTAGCACACTGTAAGCACTGCTGGAAACAAACAAACTGTAGTTATACAGACACTACTGCAACTATATCCTAAAACTACAAATCTTAGAGCACTATGCTGTCTAAGTATGGATCTATATATCCCAACTGCAGTGTCAACCCGTGTGGAGATCAGGAGCCTACAGAAAACCTCCCTAAAAAGCAAACTTTGTTCATTTTAGGCTGATGAAAGGTGCCAGCCCTGTAGACTGACAGCCCTGGAGACAGAATGTATATTTGTTTCCTAAGAGATACAAAAGAACTGCCATTGCCACACACTGAAATCTTACACTTGCTCTCATCTACCATTGCCTGACCACTAGACGGTCACAGTGCTGTTAAAATCTGTCCAGTAGATGTATCAAATTAGATACCACACACCCCACCTCCCCATTGCTGGGGATGAAGGCTTACAGTGATATCATTCCTGAAGACAGAAAGGTCAAAAGTACTTCTGCAGATGCCACTAGGAGTATTATGAAACAAACCACCACACAAAGACAGCAGGTGATTTTGAAAGATGTGTAACTGCACAGCAGAAAACTTTAAACCAAGCTGCTGTTGAGCAGGTTCATGGGAAGTGTTTAGAAAACACAACTTCACTTGAAATTCAGCTCAGGTCTAAGAGCTTTATGTTGCTCTGAGCTGTTATGGTGGTTGTTTGAGAAAAGGTCCTTGTTTGGAACTGGTGAACTGCAAGGGTTTCTGTGGAAGGGTTTCTTTTACACACTTCCCATTCCCAGACAGCAATTGCAATGGCATCTTGGAGGGAGCCAGGGCTGATCAAACATTACCAAAAGAAGTTGGTGGTGTAACAGTTGATATCCGCACAAAAAACAAATTAAGGAAAGGGAGAAGGTATCTTGGATCTCATTGTTTATTAATCCTCTAAATACAGTGCATCACACTCTCAGATGTGCTATTTAGATAAAGAAAGATGCCTATGACAACCTAGTCACATATCAGAAACCATTATACTTACCACGGTGAACAACGTTGTAGAAAAAAAATGTCATGGAGAGTTTTAATTAAAACAATTAAAAAAAACTATTTAAAATTTGCATAAAGAAACTCAATATATATAAACAGCACTTAAAACTTGTATCATAGAAAACATGTCAGAGGTACCCACTAAACCAACCTGTGTCACATTAAGAGGACAGATATCATTTTGTTTGAACTTCACAGTTATGCACTGTGTAAAGGTGTTTAATGGCTAGAAATACCATCTTACCTAAGGAATGTGCTGCAGTGGTTTTAGAACTAAAAAAGCGACCTAATCCAAGATCTCCCAGCTTCACCACTCCTGTGGCTGTTATAAACACGTTGGCTGGTTTTATGTCTGCAAGAAGGGACAAGGAGAAGGTCAAAGCCACAAAAGGTTATCTGTTATAATACTGCAATAGAAACATAGCCTGGAGCCTCTTCTGCACAAAAGAGAGACTCAATCAGAACCACATTTCTGCACAGCTTTGATAAGCTGAATCTTCTAAGACTTCAAGTTACATAAAAAACCCCAAGTATACTTCTCAGTGCAGCAGAAATATTAGCAAGGGAAAAGTTGTAGGAAAAGAGCATAACAAAAGAGGTAACCTCTCTCACTCACTGAAATCAAAGAAATATTTAAGTCCAGCTTCCCTTTGGAAATGTCAAATTTACACAGAGAACTATTTATTATGGTTAACTTTCCCCTTATATCAAAGGTTGATCTACATGTCTAAAACTGATCCACATTTTGTGAATGGGACAGTGATTTATACAGAAGTTTTATATTTTTTGTATCAGGCTTAAGATACACATTTGCAAACTGTATGTTAGCAATACGTTTGTTCTGCTGGAAGAGCTGGTCTTGTGGTTAAGTTAGAGGGGGGGGCTAGGTTAATTGGATTCTATTTTCAGTTCTGACTTCTGTCATAACTGGCCACTCAAGGGCCCAACAAAATTGGTTGCTTAATAGAGGGATGGCCCTCCTAATGAAGGAGGAGCCATGTTACACTCAGTACATTTTGAGGATACGAGCGGGAAGTCACCTAATTAGGATGGGCTTGTACATGGTTCATTCTTCCACTCACTCCCTTTGATTGCCAACTTGCTCACTGAATATCAGTCCCCTGGTAAGTAACAAATGTGTTTGTAAGATACATTAACATGATTTTTTTGTGTCTCTTTCACACTGAAATGCACTGCAATGGGTTGGAACTAGCTTGTGAATAGAACATGCAGTTACAAGCATGCAAGTAACATGCCAAGCAAGGGTCCACTTCAGTAGCCTAACTTAATAATTTTCTCATTTTTAAAAATGACTGATTGTTTAAATGTTGGTTAATAGGTTTTTAAGGCCAGAAGGAACCATTGTGATAATTTAGTCGGACCTCCTGCATGACACAGGCCATAGGATTTCCATACGTATAATTCCTGCTTCAAGTCCAATAGCTGTGGTAAACAAGAGCATATCTTTTAGAAAAACAACTAAGCTTGATTTAAAAATTTCAAGTCATGGAGTGATCTTTCCATTCTAAAATACTGCATGTTCATTACATCACCATATACGGATCTGGATATGAGACTGATCCAGAGCCAACAAAAGTCCATTGGGTTCTTTCTATTGACTCCAAAAGGGTTCAGCTCAGGCATTAGCACATTGACTCCTGCTGAGACTCTCGTACAATGAAACAAATGTTATAATCTGAATGCAGAATGTTTCCACCACATGGATTACATTGTCTTCAACATCCTAACGTCTTATAAAGGAAAAATAATGCAAGCCCCCGGCAGTGCCACATACCTACGTTGAATCAAAGATGGCTTCCAGAGCTAGGACAAGAAAATACAAAACTCTGCAGAGAGAGTGTTGCATGAGGCAACTATTTTGGGGAAACTCAAAGAAATCATAAGCCAACGGTGCGCTACCACAATGCATTTTTAATCTGAAATGTCTGACGGGTGACTGTTCAAGTCCAACATTTGAGGCAAAGATCATTCTAAACTGGAACAGCAGGTTCTAATCAGGGAGAGGGTGGGAACTTGAGGGGGGAGGGTTATGTTTTTAAGGATGTCTCGGACAGCTTTCCCTCATCTCCCCTTCCACCCTTACCAAAAAAAAAAAATTGCACAATTTAGCTTTACACTAAGTCTAACAACCTAAAAGCAAAGCAGGAAAGCTCTGAATTGCCTTCACACTTCACTCTAACCCTTCCCTCATCTTTGTAATGAAAATGAACTGCAAAATGTCAATGGGGGAAGAGGGAGAGGGCCCTCTTCAGAAAAACAACTAAAAACTTGGAATATAACGTAGCTAGCCCACCCAGCACAGTACGCATCTCATTCAGAAAGCAGAGCTCTCACTCTGCCCAACACATCCTGTCCGACAGGCCATCACAGAGGGCTTTATACAGAATATTTTTTCCGCTTATAAGAGAGTCAAAGTAAGTGAAGCTCAGTTTCCCCAAGCTAAACCCCAAGTCATGGTGTGCACTAGTGAATCCTCTTTCCCCCTGAATTATAGTAGACTTGTGTACATGACAGACTACTATCATTTATTGTAGTCTAAATCAGCATACCTGGAAGGCTGCAAGAGGTGACTACGTAGGAGCGGAATTCCAGTTCTCTCTTTGCTGGCGAATTGAGTGACGCATTCGCCACTTGTAAAGGGAATGGAATTAATGAGCAGCAGAGATTGGTATTTGCTCCTTTGTGGTGCATTTGCACTTCCTGGGTCAAGTCCTTCACAAAACATTTCATTTGTACTATAAGGGGAAAAGTAATTTTTGGATAGAGCCCAAAGTGATGAAAAGTTCTAAGATAAGAGCTAGAAAAATAATTAATGAACATTGAGAATGGAGTATAAAAAAGTTTGGAACGTATTTATATTAATATTCCCAAATCCGCTTATGAGACAGAAAAACTCCCCTGAACTCTCTCTAAGATCGTACTAAATATAATTAAGACTATTTCTTAGCGGTCACTGCATCCACTAGTCTCAGCATTTTACTTCTGACACGTTTGTAATGGCAGGTTTGACACTTCTAGTTAATATCAGTGTCTGGAATAGAAAGCAGCTCATCTTCATAATACTATACTCACTTCGGACTGAATCCTCTAACAATGAGGCAAAAGACACGAGGAGAAATCCATCTTGCAAGCACCAGTCTATCTCTAAACATGCATTGGCTGAACATCAGCATAATTGTTTTTGAATGTGGGCGCTTACTAATTGGAACATTATATTATTATTCAGTGAAAAGAGACTGAATTAATGTTACCTCTGTGCATCACCCTGCGGGAGTGCATGTGTTCGACTGCACTGCATAACTGCACAAAATATTTCCACACCGTCCTTTCCGGGATTAACCGTTTCTGCTTTTTAAAATACTGTGGAAGGAAATAAATAAAAGATCAGTGAAGAAGCAACATATCTGTCTGACTCTTGGACTCATGTTAGTCAGTTGTCGACTGCTCATGTCCACCAGATCAATAGCGGCATGGCTCATCTTCTGATTAGCATTTAACTCCTTCTGTGTGTATGTAAACTTCAATACAATTCACTAATTAACAACCACTACGAAAAATATGCTTAAATAGGTTTGACATTTTTGAATGGACACCAATTATAATTAGCATTAATCTCCTTAATTACCTTGCAAAACATATTTAATGCCTCAAAACAACAAATGTCTCGAGTATTCTGCCTTAAGTAACAAAGGATTTTTTTAAAAACCAACATCTTGTAGATGTTCATCATTGATGTACAGTCTATTAACAAAGAAAATAAATTTCTCCATTTTCTTCCTCCGGCTGCCCAAAACTACCATGGGATCAACTGGGTATCCCCAATTCTGATGTAATAATATAACCCTAAGAGTTCACACGTAGACATAACCTTTGGGAAAGCCAAACTGCCTCAAAGCAAAAATAAAAACAGATTACAGGGAAGCAAAAATGGAGATTGTAAGATCTTTGGGATAAAGACTGTCCTATTACGGCTTTGTACAGCACATAGTACAATGGAGTCCCAATCCTTTGGGCCTCTGAGCATTGCTAGAACACACACAAATTAATAATCATAATCATCACCACCACATACCACAGCCATAAACTGTCTGTACTTCTCTGGAGTAGTTTCACGTGCTATTCCCCAAGATGTAAATAAAGCAAGGCACTGAGTTATCACCAGTATAATCCAGGGCAGACACTGCTGAAATAGCCTCGCTAACCACGCACCTCACCCTCTACATCTTTTCTCAAAACTCACTGCTTTGGATTACCTTCCCACTGCTGGCCAGTACTTGACTCTCTTTCGTGACCTTCACTCCAGACACTAAACCAATTCTTTATTTATACATTTACAGAACCAATAAGATGCATATAAATCCCAGTTGTTTAATGTTTGTTATTGTCATCCTTTGCCATGTAAGGTATAATTTAGAATACAGTGATCTCCTCTGGACAGGCACCTGTGATTTTTTTGATAAGGTGTTGTGCACCCTTATGATGCTCTACCATTATATTTGTTTTACACCATACAACTAAGAATTTTCACTAAAAATCTTAAGAGGAGGAATAAAGGTGCTAGATTGGTTGCAAGATGCCCATCTTGTATTTGTCCCTCTTGATACAGACAGCTGATGCCTGTTGTGACATTCAGCATTTTATATGAAAGTTATCTGAATCAAATAATGGCAAAAATTTATCTTGCAAATCAGCTGTGAAAAGGTGTAACTGTGCAATTTGCCAAAAGGCAAACCTGACAGCTTGCAGCAGTTTGAAACCAAAACCTAAGAGCGGAGTGCAGAAGAACTGCAGAGGATGATGGATAAAGTGTTATTTACACCATAATATTAGCTTAATTCTCATTAAAGTATTTAAGTGAAGATATGTTAGACCACAAGTGGTAATTTTCTAAATGTCATGTCCAATAAGATTTGCCTGACATTTACCAGAAAGCCAAAATTCTCCAGTGGGTTATACAGCAACACTCTGTTACATCAGCTTTATAACAGCTCATAAATAATGCAGGCGACAGGGACATGACAAAGACAGTCCCTGTTTTTATCACTCTCACACCTTCAGAGTGTTGTTATTGCTGTTCCTACCGCCTCCCTGAAGCATAAGACTAACATACGTCTAAACAGGAGGGATTGGGGGGGAGAGAGGAAGGGGGATCAAACAACTTTATCCATTAATATTTGGATTCTATTTAAGCACTACAAAATTCAGTTCCTTTTGTTTCAGTACAGGGACCTGGTTCAGTATAATATTCTGGCCTCAATAGGATCACTAAGCAGAGCTGGTTCTAGCTTTTTGCTCAAGTGGTGTTTGCTATCCCAAGAAAGAGACAACCAGAGTTCTTCACCTAGTCTATGATGGTGCAGGCTGTTAATCATGACGATCCTAATGCCAACTACACTATCATGTAAATAGACTTCCATTTTTCATCCTTGTTTGCATTTAATTTTTGCATACATCAAAATTCTATCTACAGGTTTGTCACAAATGAAAACACACTATTTGTATCACGAGGAGGCGGGGCGGGAATCAATGCCCCTTTCCTTTTACTATTATTTTGGGAAACAGGCAAGTCCATAAAGTATTTACTAGTTATAGCATCACAGTCGTGTCCAAGTTATCAAACTAAGGGCAGATCTGCACGACCGTATAAGTTGATGTAACTTACCATCACTCAGAGATGTGAAAAAGGCAAATCACAATGACCTAAGCGCTGGCCACACCAGTGCTGGCCACACCAGAGCGCTCTCCTGTCGGCACAGAGTGTCTTCACCAGACTCGCTACAGCGGCGCAGCTGTGCCAATGTAGCGCTTCTAGTGCAGACCTGCCCTTAGAATCACCAAAATTAATTTTTAGAGAGAGACACCCAACGGGAAGTAAAAAATATTAAAAGCTGAAATTATCAATCCTGAATGGTACATTTGTGTTTATTACATTTATGAAAAGCTCATTTAAGCCAAAATGTGAAATTTCTTCATCAGATACAATAATATTTTAAAATTGTGTAAGCACTACTTTTTTCAACTAAGCAAACTCTACTCAAAGTTTTGCACAGCAGCATGGTCACTACCCCAAACACTGGCTTTCAGAATGGTTCTTTTATTTCTTCAAATCTTTAAATGCAAGTACTGAAAAGCCTCTGATAAACTTTGATGTTTTCTGGGGTCTCTTGGGAGAAGGAGCAACATGCAGTAAACAGCAACAATGGCAATGTTAAAAGTATACGCAAGATGAAACAATCATGAGCTCCCCTCAAGGGCCTGACTTCCTTCCTGCTCTCTGGAGGTTAGCATATTTAGGAAGTAATATCTCCCTTAGCACAGGTCATTGCATGAAACCATCTTCAGCATTAGAGGTATGCTAGCCGCTAGCGTTACCATCCACATATACTTTGAGTCACCACCATCAGCGAATTCAGGTTTATAGATGTTAACAGCATTAACTGTTTGGGGATAAAAGCAATGACTGAAAACTTTAGGCCGTCCCCCCAAAACTCTCTACCATAGGTCTATTTCCAGCTCCCACTCCCCTTGATGAAGCAAATTCCTTGTCTGAAATGGAGATTTTCACTGACACTGTAAATGTAGCCACTAACTATGGGCTAAATGGCTAACTTGTTTGACAGCCTTTGGCCTGGTGCCTCATAGCTGAGCTGACAGAGAAAACAAATCTGTTAATCAGGTATTTTAGCTGTGACAACAAGGAGGAGGTGAACTTTCCGAAATGTTCATTTATGATAATTACAGAATAATGATGGCAAAAACAGGTAAAATATGGAGAGAAGGTTAAGAGTGCTAACAAACATGATATACCACATCTGTTCTCACAGGGGATGTATGTCTAAAGATTAACATGTCAAAGAAAATACAAAAGCAGGTGATAACAGCTTAACTAAAGCTGGTTCCAACAATACAAGTATTCCTAAGAGCTACATCAGAGAAAAGAAAGCACTTGAAAATTTTCTCAATCCTAAATCCCTGTTGTGAAGGAAAGTCAATATACTTTTTGAAATGTCTTAAATGTAGCAGACAAGCTATGTGGCTAGTTACCCTACAATAATTAAACGTGCCTCTCCATCACAGACTGGGTAAACCAACCTTGCAATATTATACATAGCCACTTGCTATGAGTAAATACTGTTTTTTGACAAAACATTTGTTCTTTTTTCATTATCTGCCCTCATGGTAAAGGGTAGGTTTTTTGAATGGGCTAGTAAATTTTTAAGCAAGTTTTGCAAGGCTTGCATGTCTTAGGGCAGAATCCAGGTCCACACTGATGTTGTTTAGAATTAGAATGGATGAGGAAATAGATCTGCAAGGCTACAGCGTAGAGAACCCCAGTTCACGTAGGGCATTCAAAACTCCTAAATTCCCGGGGGACAGGGCAAGCCCATCTTCCTTCATAAAACAACTATGGAAACAAAGGTCAGAGAGAGGTAGCTCAGGAAGGGGAAAAGGAGCAAAAGCTCAACACGCGGAGCAAAAGAACACGAAAAAAGCAGAGAGAGACAGTTAAAGAGAAAGCTGATTTGAGAGAAGTGGGGAAAAAAAACCTTAAGAATATTCAAGATCATGGGACTAGAATAAACTATACCAAGAATGCAGAAAAGAGCAAACCAGCACTAATGGAGGAGTAAGATTCATAGCCTAATGAAATTCTTGTAAGTTCAAAACATACTTGTGCCTTCCCCAGTAGGGTACCAATGCAATACAATACAGATCGGGAGAGGAAGAGAAATGCAGTATAAGACAGGCTGGGAGATTCTACCAATCAGAAGAGGCCAAAGATTATAAACAGTCTCAGAAGAAAGATGTCTATTCAGAAAGATCACAAGGGGTGACAGTAAGTGCAGGACAAACTTCAGACACACTAAAAGAACCTATACATTCTTAACCAGTTTTCGTATTCCATGCTCTAATGAAAAGCCCAAAGACAATAATGGGATAAACATGGTAAATGACTGATGAACTAATATGTTAGATCCCTGTGAAAAATTGAGTGGGGTCATGGGACTCTGTATAAAACTTCCAAGTAAGAAGCCTTTAGGGAAATGTGTCTGATCCCAAAAGGAATTTCCCCTCTTAAAAATCTTTTTTTCCCCTCTTGCCAAACACACCAGGTTCACCTCTCCTCCTCCTTCCCTTTCTTTTTGTTCTATGTACACAGAGGTAGAGAGAGAAGGAAGACTACATCAAATATGCTAGCTTTGCATTTTGTTCCACAGCCAGTAAAGGCTGGTGATAATTCTGGTGTCTTCCAAGAGTAAATTCTGAAGACATGCACTAGACTCAGAGAAAGCACCATCTCCCATGCTCACAAAGTACATAACATAAAGGGAAGGAAGGCTCTGGTAATATTGCAGACTGGAAGGACATGTATCCTGATTTTTTTTTTTTTTTTTGGTGCTCTCCATAATAAGTCTCTGAAGTTACATCGGCTAGAATAAAAATTACAAACGTCATCAGTCCTCATGCTCCTAATTTAAAAAATAAAAAAGCATGAGAACTGTCTGGATCCCGTTCCCCCTTTCCTTTCTGTCGTATTTTCATTTTACTTATTTAAAGAATTATCAAATGAACAAATCACATTTCAAGTTTCCATAAGATTTTCAGGCTTAAAATGATTCCTCATATTTTTTAATTGGAAATCACTTTTACTTATTCTCTAAAATTCTAGTGAACATCCATTCCAACACCACTCATTCACAATGCTTCTATATAGTTTTTCTATATTTCCTGGTATTATGTCATTTTGTACAGTTTATTCTTTGGTTTGTTTTTGTTTTCAATTAGGAAATAGTTCTGGCTTTGAGCTTGTTGAAATTTTCATTGAAATAACCTCCTACATGTAAGCAAGCTAGCGGGGAATCGGGCCCCAAGTTTCTAGTACAGATCTGCTTGTATCTGTCCCCTGAACTTCCAGAATAAATGTGACACCCCTATTTTGCCTCAAGAATTGGTGTGTCCTTACCTTAATCATCTGAGAGAGATCACCTGCATCTGCCAGTTCCAGGACAATGTTCAGTTCATTGTCTTCAATAAAAGAATCCAAATACTTAATTATATTGGGGTGGTTCAGTTGCTGCAGGCAGAGAGAGAGAGAGAGAGAGGGCGTGCAAAGTGAATGTACATTACATGAAAGGTATTTCAGTAATAATGACTCAAAATATACTGCCCATCAGTGTTCATTCCCGTAATTGTTCCACAGCAGTGTCTTTAACAGAAGACAAGGCTATGGCATTTGCTGTGTGTCCATATACACATAAGGATGTGTGGTGAAACGCAATTCAGATTATATCTCACATGCGTACCAGGCAAAAGAGAAAACCAAGCAGTCTTTTGTAAGGAGCAATTAGTTCCATACTTGAAGTCAAATGGTCTATTCTGTTGTATGTTCAGATAATCAGGGTTTAAAATCATGATCTTGGGAGAAACTTGCTCTGAGCTACAATTAGTAGGATTTCTTTTTTTTTTTAAATTAATATCAAGCCCCACCACACTACTAAGATGTCTGTTATAGTAAAGCTTCAAGTCCCCATTCAGGATTAGTGTACCATCTTGCTAGGTGCTTTACAAACATATAGGCAGACATTGTCCCTGCCACCAAAAAATACGAAGGGCAGGGGAAGGTCTACAATGGGGATAGTAAACAGGTGGACCGCAGCCCACATCCGGATTGCCAGACACGTTTGAAAGGACCCCAAAATCTTTTTATTTACTTATCTTTTTTTTTAATTTTATTTATTTATTTATTTATTTTCTCTGGAGTCTTGACCTTGACCAAAAATTTGGACCTTGCCAAAAAAATAACTGACTACCCCTGGACTACACCATACAGATTACATACTGCTCGTTAGTTCTGGCTTTTTCTTTTAAAGCTGTGTTTATGGCTAAATCTTGATTAATTTAAAAAACAAAATTTGAACAATGCCTCTATATTTTTGCATTTAATCCTAGCTTTTTTCTGTTGATTTATAATTAACACTAGAATATGGAAACTCTTGCCTTTTTCTAATGTTTGTTATATTTTACCATACCCTTCCCTTTTTCTATTTGTTAAAAAATATTTTTAATCCTTGCCTATTATTTTGGTGTATTTAACCCATAGATTATTTTAAAAATTTTAACCCTTACCATTTTCAAAATATATTCAATCCTTGTCTTTTCATTTATTTACAAATTATTTATGCTTCTTTAGTAACCCTTGCCATTTTAAAAGTGTATATCTAATCCCAGTTTTATTTATTAATATTAAAAAAATTAAGTCTTGCCCTTTTTAATTTAACCCTAGGCTTTTACTATGTTTGTAATTACTCAGAGCCTTTTCTATTTAATAAGTATTAAAAACAATTTTTTAATGTGCAGCTTTTTTCAGAAGAGACAGTAAAACAACTGCAGATTTAAACAATTATTATTTAGTTCAGGGGGGCAAAAAGAGCAACTTGGATCCCATTTCAGACCTTTTTGCCTATACAGGATATTGAATAAACCTAGTGAAATATTAATTTTGCCACAAGTAGTTAAAGGTTTGCTATGATCACTACAGATCAAGGTGCTGAATCTACAAACACTTGTGCAAGTGCCCACCTTTATCCATGTGAGCACTACCACTGACTTGAGTGATGCCAATTACCATTAACACCATTTCGGGTTAAATGTGCGGCTAGATGGAGCTACTATGTGAACCACTTGTCCTGTAGCACTGCTTCCAAAAGACAACAAAATCTAGTTTCCACATGACCCCAGCCCTATTCATCAGGCCCAGCACAAGGAAGCCACCATACTGTTCCATGCGCAGTATTATTAATGAGAAAGTGCATATTACCTGAGACACTGATTCTGCTGAGTTTAATCTGGAAATTATTCTTTAAATACAGTTAATCCTGCCTTAGCATGGGGGGCTAGACTAGATGACTTCCAGAGGTCCCTTCCAGCCCTACATTTATATGATTCTACTTACTGTTCCCTAAATGTCTTGAAAGAATATCACTTGCCTGTATTCCATTTCTATTGCAGGACAACAATGAATTTCAGGGGTATTCCCATCATTTGCCACCTTATGGTAGACAAGCTCACCATCTATTCTGTGTAGGTGTGCGCTTTGGCTTTTTTTTTTTTTTTTTTTGGTTATAATTGTTAATCCAGATTTCACTTATTTAAATAGCTTTTGTTTTTTATAAAGTGCAGCATGAGAGGACTTGTACACTAATATATACTACAAAATATTTCTCTCTTGTTTTCTGGTCTTGTTATGCATTATTTCCTGGACTAAATTAAGAAACAAAACATATTAAAATTTATTTTAATATTTTAATGTCTGATTCTCCTAACAAAACTGACAACTGCAATTACTTGGAACATACTGTATGTATCTTGATTTCTGTAGTCTCTCTCTTTGCCTCTTTCTGAATTGCATTTCTCTATTTTGTAAGCCTAAAGTCCAATAAAATAAATTTAAAAAATAAAAAATGGGCATTTCATCCAGCAGACAGTAGTGACTCCTGTGTGTCTATTTCATGGGTTACTGAGCCGACAGAAACACTGTTATAACCCACCATGTTAATCACTCTGCTCTGCATGCACATTAGGCGATAGATTCTCCTTTGCAATGCCTGGACACTAACTCACATTAGTGTTAATGGGATTCATGTGTAGGCATCAAGAGAAGAATATTCCCACAAGGCTGAACTTAAAAAAAACCAGTCAAGACATTTCAACTGAATATTTTTAAAAACGTCTTCCTTCAGGTGTGCTGATCTACTGCCCTTCCAGCCAAAGAGGTTCAGATGTTCCCTGCAGACATTGCTCTCCACTCAATACTGGTGTTAGGTGCATCCTCTGCAGGCTTCCCAGGACCTGCCAGGCTTGCCTGTGAACTTGCCTCCCAGTAGTGTCTGATGGCTCAGCAAGCTTGGCACATGAATTCTCTCCAAGCAACCCATGTCCTAGTCTTTTGATTAATACCTTAAAACTTTTTTTTTTTAAATATGTCTATGTTGAGATTAACTTCTACCCTTGTGGGTGGATCTCCCACGACTCCCCCTTTTCACCTCTGTTGCCAGCAGCAGGAACTGAATACCAACCCCTCTAGAATCCGTTAAAGCTGTTCCCATAGAGCTAACCAGAAAAGTTCCCTACTCCACCACCCAGCACGTCGGACCAGACCAGCCACCAACACATGGAAATTGTATAGAGGGATTTGTTTTTTAAAAAAAAATCTTGACACCTTATTCCCCACACCTGTGAACCCCACCACCCCAGAACAGCCATTGAAGTCACACTGGTTTTATAAGAGACTCGACTGAAGCGAAGATCCTGCCCTCCTCTCCACCCCCCGTACTCCCAACGCTTGTGCATGCACGTGGCAGGGAAGCGATGCGGGAGGTTACTTGACATTTCTAATCTTTTGACAGAAGGAAACTGCATAACCTTAATTCTCACCAATCTTTAAATGCACAAACAGCACAAAATGCCCTAGCTCAGGTTATTGACATTTTCTCATTTCTTTAATGCAACCTAAAAGTTTGATGGCAGTTAATGCCTGATGTGTATGCACAGCAACGCTGTCAGCAAGAGGCATGCAGAAGAGCAAGTCATCTCCAAATGAGCGAGCACGTTGGCTCCCTGCTGCTGATTACAGCCATATTACTGAGTCGTTTTACCTCCCTTTTTTTACTAGGCTGGTTTTTGATGGGGTATTCTATTTTTTGCTGTTCCAGTGAAGTTTTTATTAATGCGAAAGTTTTTCCAAGTAATCTACTAAGCACAAAACAACATTTATTTCTGTAGCCATACAGGAATTTTGGATCAAAAGAAAGCAGAGGCAAAGCATCATTTTGACACAGATTCACTACAGCAAGCCTGTCCAATTCCTTCAACAACAAAAAATGTATGGAGTCTAACTTGATATATTAAAAAATTGGGTAAATTGTTTTAATTTGCAGTTTACACAGAAATTATTCTAGACTTTGGAGTGAGGCAGTAACTTAGCGTACAACAGTAGATATCATGGGACAAAATTCACAAATATAAGTATCCAAACTGATTACTTGGCTAAGCTCCAGATAAAACATTACAGTTAGACATTTATTGTATTAATAGACCCACTAGTAGTACACTGTCTTGATTTGGACTTAGCACATGTTTAAGTAGTTTGCTGAATCCATTACCCTTAGACACTTGAAACTTTTTATTTAAGATAAAAGGAACAATTGCCTTTCTCAAAACTAATATAATAGTTAAAGGACAGAATTTATTCATTTTTACATAATATTGTTATATTGGGAGCTAGGATGTTCACATGGATATTGTGTGTTAAGTTACTCATTTACAAAATAGTACTGACTTTGTTGAAATGTATTGCACACTAATCTAATGAAAACAATTATGCTCAGTTTTTGTTAAAAATGGAAAAAAGTTTAAAAGAAAAAATTCCAGAGAAATTCTTTATGCCATGCCAAGGGAGATCACGTCTTCTGCAACACAAACCGGAGTCACACTGTTAAAACCTTACTCCTCTCTCAGAACATGGACTTGCTCTACCTAGTGCCTTACGCATAGAAACATCCACTACACTGTCCTCAAATTGTACTGCAAAGCACAGTAGACCTATATCAAGTTTTGAAATGTGAAATACTACTTTTTCTAAGAACCACCTCTGTGCCTCTGTAAAATGGCCTTCAGTTATTTATACGTAGCTGTAAGAACAGCCAGCATGGGAGCTATCAATTAACAAGAGATGAGTTGCAAATATTGATTTGACAAGTTATTAGCTTTACAGCACTGAGTGAGATGCATTCCAGTTGCTGATACTGACAGACGTACTGAAGCTGCCCTCTTAAAATCCTCCCTAGTCTCTAAACAAAACCTTGAACAACTCTGCCTCACAGCCTTTTGGGAATATAACTTGCCTCTGCATCAAATTATCAAAAAATGCTGACCTGTACAATGTCATTAAAAACCGCTTCTCAAGTTGATGTTTAGAACTTTGATTACTCTTAGTTGTGATTTGTTCAATTTCTCAGAAGCTGACTTATATACATCGTGGGTAAAATCTGTCATTTTGTTTGGTCTTTCATTTGAAAACTAATATACATTTGAAAGAATTGGCCTATTGGCAGTATCAACTAATATATCCCTTGAGCATTTGCAATACAATATGATTTATCAAACTGATTTTTTAAACCATACTTTGAGCTCCAGCTTATTTGATGGGGCTATGTAAGTATTCAACCAGCAACGATTGTTCACAGCACAGCACGATTATTCTTTACTGCATTTTTCAACCAGGAATTTATATTGTCAAGATGGGAGAGAGACTTATGACAGTAATGCTTAAAACTCCCCAATTCACAGTCATTTTATGTAGCAAATAACTAAAAAACACAACTCAAAGTATGTTGCCATAGGGCAATAAATGAGGATCAAAATGCAAAAACCTTGGGAGGCTACAGCAACTCCTGAAAAGGAAAAGGAAAAAAGAATTTTAAAGAAGTTCCCTGCATTACTAAGGCTGTGATTTTTAAAATGAAAGAATTTAAAGTTTCTTATTATTTGTCCCCACTTATTCAATTTGTGTATGTTCTGCATTTCATTCAGATAGGAGATTGATCATCAAATATCTACCTTCACTTTTTTGTAGTCAGTTTCACCACTTCCTGTTTCTCATACACAAATACAATGCTGAAATGCTTGAGTTGCAAACGCTGACGGAGAATGGTTGATGTTAAAGAAAAAAATTAGGTTTAATTTGAAATACTTGTAATCCTTTTCAAAAATACATTCACTGAGCCCTATTAGTATATTTGCACGTAAGCAGAGTATACCTACCCATTGTTCCTACAAGTTTAAATGTAAAATGGACAGAAAAATCAATTCAGATACAAAATATCAATTGAACTAGATTAATTTCCAACCTTAAAATGGTACAGATTTTATTTTTTGAGTAAAAATTTTTTTTAAAATCAACTGCTACATTTTGGGCTTAAGTGAGTGGGCAACCCATCTATAACAGATTTCAACCCACTGATTTTCATCAGAAAAATCTCATTCCTAGCTGTCTTGGAGTGAGTAAAGACACATATTAATTTATCCTGGCAGGATTACTAAAACTTCAAAAATACTTAAGGTAAAATTTAACATTACCCTAAAAAAAATAAGAACCTGGAAAAATGATGCAGTTAAAATTTTCCATAAAGATAAGTGACATGTTAGCATAAGTTGCTATGGATTCCAAGCTAAAATGGCTTTTTATTCATAAAAATATGTATCTTGGGTAATGTATGCATCTGTGGAATATGAGTAGGTAATATTTTCAAATAAATCAATTCAATTTAAAAAAACAAAATATGAACTAGTAATGAATCTAGTCTACTTGTATAACCAGAGCCAATTTACTACTGGGATGAAGTCCCAGTTATGGAAGAAGAATCATAAACTAAGTCTCTGTGCCCTATGATTTACAAAAGTGGCACATTTGCTGCTCTTTGGAAGATAGTATCACGTTTTTCAGGACACACCAGGACTTTCTTGATCTTGAACCTGTAAAGCTGACCAACTTAAACATGCCGGCTGAGTTACAGCCTGATCCAACTCCCATTGACCTCAAAGGGATTTGGAACAGGCCCTCAGTTCTGCCAGTTGAGGCTATGTATAGCAAGAGATACTTGGGAGAACAAGAAGAGTCAAAGAGCTAAGAATGGAGGAAATTATATGTAGATATATATATTTAATAAATTATTTTTAAAACAATACAGTGGATGGGGAAGTGCTAATTATCCCACCATATCATACCATCTCTTACTACTCTTTTCACAACCCAGACAGTACAGTATTCACAGCTTGACATCTGGCTCCTTGGTGAGTTTTACATAGGAAGATTTGGAGTTGCCTCTGGTCATCTCATACGGTTAGGATGATAATTGACTGTCTATGAGCCCTTGTCATCTTGGATATTTTATTTTTCACTCACCTTTGATTCTGATAAATTTGCACATACTGTCCTGAATAAGTCCAGTGCCCCACAACTAAACAATCTTTCTGTAAGATTCCACATCTGAATTGTCAGGATCCAAAATTCTCTTGGTGAATAGTAAGTTTGGCATTATTTTCCTTTTCATTACAAACTCTTTAGCAGGTAGACTAAGCACAAACATAAACAGCTTTGATATAATTCTAGCTATATGCCCATACTACATAACTGCCACAGGCTAACCAGGCTTTCACCTACAGTAGTATAATGATATCTGATATTCATCAAAGGAAGAGCTAATTCCTATTGCTACACTAACATTCCATTTTGCATATGTAAAGAGAGATGCAATAAGATGGCTTCCGGTTGGATAAGCTCTTGTATGAATTCCAGCTGTTACCACCATGAAGCGAATGAGGGATGTTCTCCTCAGGCCATCACTTTCTGTATACACAAACTCCCACCAATAGCTGTTATCCATCCCTGCCAGCAGGTGTTCTGGAAAGGCAGACCCTTGTACAATAACTCAAATCAAACTATGAAACTCTTCCTTGTTATGGAAGAACAGCAAAAACCGTATGATCCAATTGCAGAAACCGAAGCTGAGTTTTTCTTACCAGACGTTACATGCAAAGTCTACTGAGTGTAAACTACCTGATTAATGAACCACTACCCAATGTCGGGAGTGCCAGGAGGGGCAAGTTGCACTGATACTCTCCTGCCACCAATTTCCAAACTTTATTTTGTTCATCACCTACTGGTGGAGCCTGTCTCCTTGTGCCAAAATAGCATGCAGTGTCTGTGGCATATTTAAATTTGTTCTGTCCTCTATTACTGTAGAGAAAAAGAGGACGCGTGTACTGTGGAAACAACCCATGCATTGTCAGCACTTAAATAACCCCAGTTCACACATGACATGTGGACTCAAATACATAGAAATGCACATGCCCTCTGGCCAAAACCTGGCCAGCAGGTGATGCATAATCACTTTTATGAAAAAATACCTCCCAGCCAATGCACCTGCCATGCAGTGTGCAAGATCCATGGAGGAGAAAAGAGATACTTGTGCATAAGGCAAAAAGGAGCAGAATGGATACCCTAGAGCTCTAAAGGGCAGAAAACTACAAAGAACCAAGAGGTGAGCCAAAAGGCACATATTGCACAAAACTGCTATGGAAACTAGTTAGATAAAACACCCTGCAACCAAAGAGGGGTCCCACTGCAAAATTCCAGACAGGAATTGTAAATATATGTCATCTTACTTGATTTGCCACCCAACACAAATAGTAATCTGCCTGCACAGACATAAAACAAAATATTCTCAAACATGAAAAAGTAAAAATAAGCCACTGTAGAAATTCTTACCTTCAAAAGGTCAATTTCTTTAATGCAATCCTGTCTGGCCTTGGCATCCATCATTTCGAATATCTTCAACATAAGACGAAAGTGAAATATTTTAAATAATAATAATAATAAGGCAAGAAAGCAGATAAGCTCTACTCATTTTAAACCAGCATTGGTTTTCTTGCTCTTCCTTAACTTAATGAATGTAAGTGTCCTATTGCAGTCACCAGACTTGCATCTGGTTGACATATTCTGTATTTTAAAACCACTACAAACTAGGAAGCAGCAAAATTAACATTAGCACCTTTTGGCAACATGCTAAATGGTGGGGGAAATGAGATTTTAGTTTGTAGATGTTTTACCTATTTTGTGACCTTAAAAAACCAGTTACTTAATTTAACACTGTTTTCACATTGTGTGTGAAATATTTTTTATATATATTTCTATTCTCTCTTTAAACGATTCAGAGTTGTTCTTCCTTCACAGATTCCCATCCATTAATTTAGAGTAATTAGCGTTAATATTCAATTATCTAATAATCAGAGAGCAAGTCACTGATAATGGGAATTTAAAAGATACGCTGAAGGATTAAAGGCGAATTTCTTCAAGAAAAACACTGTTCTGAACACTATGGTATTTTAATTTAAGTTTGTGATATATTTGTGTGCTGCATCTTCAGAATTTTGTTTTAAACAATATAACTAATTATAGTAGAAAGAAAACTAATTTCTTTTTATTTAATTGTGTTCCACCAATGAAAGTCTGGTCACTGAATATCTTTGTTCATAATGTCAGCTGCTCCTCTACTTCTAGATACTAATGACTCAGATGAGAAGAGCAGTGAGCCATCGTTTCCATCTCTAACTTTATGTCCTCAGCCATCTGCCCCTTATCCGTCATCCGGCCTTTTATCACACTCAATATTCTCATATGATAGCCCATGTCAAGATGCCAGATCCTTAATTTTATGGCTATGCCTATTAAAACCTTTGTTTTTATACATATTATCAATCAAAAACGAAATTGCCATATTCTAATAGAAAAATAAAGGAAAATTAAAAGTAGTATGAAATGACAATCCTTTTTACACTGGTGATACTAGAAGTGTCTAGCCATTCCTAGATGCAATGGTCACAAGGGATCAAGATTAGGCAGCACAAACACATTAATTCAAATCTGGTCAAAATGGAAGCTGGATTTGTCCGCCCTATGTGGAATACCTGAAGAAGGCAATTAGGAGGAGGAAGCAGAGAGTCAGGGCTTGGGTTCTACTCCCAGTTTATACCACTGACTCACTGTGTGACTAACTAAATCAGTTAACCTCTGTCTTCATGTATCCATCTGTAAAATGGGTATGATAGTACTCACATACCTCAAATAGGCCTTATCCTTCTTAATTAGTGTTTATGAAACTGACCCTTTCAAAGGTGTTGCTCTATATGGGAGCCAAAAATAACTAATGTTTATGACAGCAATTAAGGACAAAAGGACTTCCAAAACAGCTTTCTGCTCCTTGGTTTATTTCCGCTGGTGAGAGAATACTCAAGGGGAAGCAAGCACTTCACCTGTAACATCTGCGCAAAGTAAGCAGAAATCTTCCTTTTACCTGCAATACAATAAACTACCATTTTAAACTACTCACCTGAACTTTCTTTAAGGCCACGGTTTTTCTGTCCAGAAGGCAAGTTGCTTTGTAGACTTCACTGAATTGCCCACGGCCAATCTTTTTCTCTATCTGAAAATCTGCCAAGGTGCAGCGATATGGATATGACGTCAAATGTCTCTGCTTATTCAAAAGAAATAAACAGCCATTGAACTAAACAAATCTGACAAAAACATGAGCAGGTATTTCTCCATCCCTGTCCTTTTCTCACTCACAGACAGCACCTTCTATGGCTTGATAATCACAGTAAATATTGCACCTAAGCAATCTACAGGGGAGCATGAAAAGCCAGGCGGCCAAAAAAACCCTCTATTTTATGGAAACGGGCTGAATTTCTCTCTTTGATTACAACTTCCCCTTTCTACTTCAGACCACTTACAGTTCAAACCACCTTGTGCCAGAGTTCTGAACAGTGAATATTCAGTGCCACTAAAAAAAACCCAGGAAAGATCCATGAAGTCCCACAAAATGTATCTGTTTACAAAAACTGTTCGTGGAATCAAACGGATCGACTACATATTAAAACAAACAGATCCCCCAAATAGTTCACAAGATTGTTTTAAAGGCAATAGGTATAAGCAACATACACTTTCAGGTCAAATTAAATAAAAACAGTCAACTTATCTAATACCTCATTTGAGGATGCAAGAATTTCAATTCTTCTGTAGTAACTGTGGCAACAAAATTTGCATTCCATAACACTGGCAAACATTTTCACTTCTTATGCAATTCTGCATTTTTGTGTATCGCCCATTTAAAAAATATTACCCATAGCAAACCCAAACATAAATCTAAGCACATTAGTTAACACTAAGGATTACAGAACAATTGCACAGAAAGAAGCAAGTTTAAAACTGTAAACATGCTAATACTTTTGGTCTTATTTCTGATGTGCAAAGAACTGAACCTAGGCTGATTGATCTATGGACACAATATATTCATTTTCAGTCTAATTCTACTGATGTTACTGGTGCATCTAGTTTAGTTCGTTAAAATAAGGAAAAAAAGGAAATAAAGAGGGTGTACTGGTCTCCTGTGTAAATAACTAATTAGACCCAAACTGCTATCTCCCCAGTTACTTGCCCTCAAATCAACTTTGCATATTATTTTCACCAGGGACAGATTGAAGCCTACTTTTGAGCAGTCTCAGGTAAATATGTGGTTAGGCAAGTATATACAGTATAACAAGCATTATGTTCTCCACAGACCAGGAACTACTCCCTAGAGCCATTCTGGTCTCTTCTATAATTAACATGAGTGCTAACCAATGTTTAAGAACAAAATTAATGACTAAAAGTTGCTGTGCATGCCAAGTACAGTATTTTTAAGCTTCAATATCTTAAGCCATTTTTGAGTTATTGTAACAAAATAAAAAAAAATTAGACCAGTTTGTAAATCAATCCTTTGTAAACTTTCATTCTTTAAATATAAATTATTTACAATTGAGGCCCTAGTTGACAATCCCAGCAAAGGTACCCAGGATTGAACAGGATATGGAAACTGTACATTTTGATCATTTGAAAATAAAGGAAAATTAAAAGTAGTATGAAACGACAATCCTTTTCACATACCTCAAATATGGATATGGAAACTGAGAAGCCAGTCCTACCTACTATTGCCATGGCCTAACCTCTTCTGTGGATAATGCATATTTATCAGTCCAGTACCTCTCACTAGCACTATGCTCATGGCAGTACAGAAGCTCTTTGGACTTTATATTTGTTGACAAGTCAGATTACACTTCCTTCTTTGCAACATCGGCAGAAATAAAAGTTACTAAAATATACAATTTAACAAAAGAGTATTTTTTTAAAAAGCCTTCCAGGGTTATAGCTGTTTTCCCAGTTCTGAACTATAACCAAAAATAAATGAAAATATCTTGTTGGCAGAGGCTTTGTGACCAAGATTATATATTCCTCACACAAAACATTGTAAAAACTCCATGTTCCTCAGCTGGAATTTTTGAGATACCTGAGCTAAGAGATTGCTGAGCATTACAGTTTGTACAGCAAAGTCATGGCATTTTCAGGAACTACCATCACCTTGACAAATACAGAGCAACAACAATGGAATGCTATTCCACTGGAGCTGTAGGGAAGATGAAAGGACAGGTTGTATTAAAGACTATGATATACAAAATATAATTCAGTATAATAAATTGTCAATTAAAAGACTATCCAGTCTTTTCATCCTTTGTTCCCTTTTCCCAATGTCACTTTGTAGCTGGCAATATATTTTGTTGCTACACCTTCTAATACATGCCTAAACTACTTCCCCATCACAGTTGTTCCAGGGATTGCTCAAAATGAGCATTAAAATGTAGGATAATTCTCAAAGGACTACACCATTTGTGAAATATACATATGGGTGGTTATGAATTCCAGCCAAGATGAAAATACCACAATACTATAAGGTTCAGTCAAAGTCTCCTAATGCAAGCAGGCACATGGTTGTGAATTTAACTCCAGGTCATCTTCATCAACTTTCCCAGTTTAAGTGCCCTAAAAGAGCAAACACACTCATCTTCCCATAAAGTGACACTCACAATCATTGTTTTTGAAACATCAAAGCCAAGGGTCAATCTTTCCACCCCCAGAACTCTTAAACTATCTGAAACTGATTTTATTACTATGGGCTGAAGAACCACAATTAGAATTTTAACTCAAGTACAATAGTTTATACAAACAATTAGGTTAATTAACGACTGGCATTTAGTTAAAAAAGGTCAGTCATGTGGAAATTGGAAGCTAATTACAGGGTATGTTTTCTTTTAACCATTATATTCTACAGCTTCATTTCTTTCCCTTCCCAAAAATCTGTACTTGTATGGAACGCAGCATGCTCTCCCACCATACTCCTCATGTAGCCTGTGATCAAACTGTTTGTTTTATTCAATAAGATGAACAGGCTTATCAAGAGTTTTGCTGTGTCATCTCATGTTTACAGGTTAGAATGCACTGCTATTAAAATTATAACAATGATTCAGGGCAAGTTTCTCCTCTACAGTGCTGCACTGCACATTCTAGACTTGTAGAGCAGTAGAACTTTCACCAGTACTGTTTGGAGAAGAGAGTTTTGGCCTCAGGTTTGTCAGGTATATAACACAATGTTTATGCAACAGCTCCTTTAGCATCCTATGAAGTATTGTTTCAGTTACTCATTATAAGTCTAAAAATCTCTGCTAATATTAGGAGCAATGGGAGGCTGTATAGAGTGAATAATACTAGCCAACGTTCAGATTCCAGAGCCATGGCAACTCTTTAAATTTACTTTCTATGGGAGCATAGTATGAGAATTCTAAGTCTAGTCCATAGAGCAAGGGTGGGCAAACTATGGCCTGCGGGCCACATCTGGACAGTCTCTACGTAAAAGAATAAATGGACACAAATCTGACATCAAGAATAACAACATTCAAAAACCAGTTGGAGAACACTTCAGTCTCCCTGGCCACTCGATTACAGACCTAAAAGTCGCAATATTACAACAAAAAAAACTTCAAAACCAGACTCCAACGAGAGACTGCTGAATTGGAATTAATTTGCAAATTGGACACCATCAAACTAGGCTTGAATAAAGACTGGGACTGGATGGGTCATTACACAAAGTAAAACTATTTCCCCATGCTTATTTCCCATCCCCCTACAGTTCCTTACATCTCCTTGTCAATTGCTGGAAATGAGCCATTTTCATTACCACTACAAACAGTTCTTTTTCTCTCCTGCAGATAATAGCTCAGCTTAAGTGATCACTCTCCTTATAGCGTGTATGGTAACACCATTGTTTCATTCTCTCTCTCTCTCTCTCTCTCTCTGTGTGTACAGAACATGAAACAATGTTAATCTTCCTACTGTATTTTCCACTACATGCATCCGATGAAGTGGGCTGTAGGCCACGAAAGCTTTTGCTCAAATAAATTTGTTAGTCTCTAAGGTGCCACAAGTACTCCTCGTTCTTTTTGCTGATACAGACTAACACGGCTCCTACTCTGAAACCAGATTCTGAGTAGATACATTTTTCTTCACTGATTAACTCAGAAGAAGAAGAGAACACACAGATTTGGCCACAAATATTTGCACCTCTTGGTTGGTAAATATCTAAATATGGAAGCTTCCCTCCTGTTCTGTCCCTACACGAATGTACTCCAATGAAGGTGGATTCATTCAATTATCCTTTGCTATACAGTAAAATCATTGTACTAACTGAATACGGACAAGACTAATCTAAACAAGGTGTCTCACTGTTTAAACACTCAAGATGTGCTTATTTAAAGAAACAAAAGCTGCAACTGTAAATAAGTGGCTCCTCAGACAGAGCACCTATTGAGTAAGAACTGGATGTTTGTGCAAGAACTTTTATAATTATGGGGTCAGTATTTCAGAGCACCAGAATGACCAGAAGGAATTGCTGTAGTTTCGTGGCAATATGTGCCTACCACAGATACAAGCCTAGTAAAAAAAATATGGCCTTTGCTTATGTCAACAATGGTATCAAGTACAGCTAGAAACATGCTGATCTGCTATTTTGGTTTCACTCTACTAAGGCAACAAATGGCAGCATTTCCAACCAATTATTTAAACTTACCATAGGACATACAGTCCTTACAAGGCTTTGGGCTATGTATGCACAAACCCACTCTTTGAAATTTACATAGACTATGAAACTGATCAAAACCAAATTTGCGTCCCACTAACTTTTAAATCATCACACATGCCAATGCCTAGCCATATACATGATTACGCCTGAAGGCATTCTCTGCCAAAAAAGTAAAAATTCTGCACATAATATTTTAAAATTCTGCAAGCTTTATTTGTCAATAAATAAATGCAGAGACTCCAGCATGGCAGTGGGGAGCACAGGCCACTGGCTGCACAAAGGTGGGAGATCACCCTACAGCCTCCCTACCCAGGGGACACACACTCAGTGGTGAGGCTGCATCCAACCAACACAGCACAAGGCCTGGGCCTGTCCCAGAAACACCTTGGGGCCCTGCCCCTCTGTGCCAGGTGTGGGGCAGGCAGGCTCAACCAGGAAGGATCCAAGTGTGGAGGGGCTCATTGTGGGGGAATCCAGGTGTGGGGTGAGAGGATTCTGTGTGGGTGCAGGCAGCTCAATGTGGGGGTCTAGGTGCCGGGGGATCTGGATGCACAGAGGGTTGTTGGGGGGGGGGGGGGGCGCAATTCCCAGGTGCAGGAGCAATGGGACTCTGCAGGGGCTTCCAGGTGAAAGTGGCTGGGGCTCAGTGGAAGGGTGTGAGGGGGTCTGGGTACTGGAGGAGTGGGGCTCATCAGTGTGGGGGTCTGGGTGCTGCTAACTGGGGATCAGTGGTGTGGGGGTCTGGAAGTGGGGGCTCAGGGTGGTGCAGGGGGTGGGGCTCATCAGGGTGGGTGTTTGAGTGCAGGGAGCTCACTGGAGAGTGGTGTGGGTCTGGAGGCAGGGGGTGAGAGTGCAGGGGGCTCCAGATACAGGGGTTGAGATTCAGTGGGGTGGGTCCTGGGTGTACAGGGTGAGGTTTGGTGGGGGTGTCTGGTATGGGAGGCCCGGATGCACAGGGGTTGGGTGGATGAGGGAGCAGCTGCCCATACAGTGACCCCTCCACCCGCAGCTGAGGAACAATGGGGGCAGGAAGCAGGGGAGGCTGCTGAGCTTCCTGCAGCTGGTGTAAGTTTCTGGTGGTGGGTCTGACACAGCCCCAGCCAGTGCCTGTAAGGGAACAGGAAGTCCCACATCCTCTCCTGCCTCCAGCCTGGCCGGGACTAGCAGTTGATCCCGGCTCAGGGTAGGAGCCACGGGCTGAGGTGTCCCCAGCCCTGCGGTGATTCACCTCTCCACCAACTACTCCGGGTGCCTGAAACAATGTACCTGCACAGCTAAAGAGTGGTGCGTGACTGCTCTTGCAGCTTCCCTTTACTTCCCTGTCAGAAAGTCATTCTTCTGTGAGGAAGCTAAGAAATCTGTGGGGGATATGAATTCTGCGCACACGCAGTGGTGCAGAATTCCCCCAGGAGTACATGATGGACACCTGAATGCAAGAAAGTGATCCACGTTTAACATGAATAGTAGCCATTTGCTTTTAATAAATTATCACACCCTAAGTATGCATTTAAAATATTAATTTATATATAAAAACACTCTTGGTTTAAGTGTATGCCAAGAAATATATCTAGCAACTTCTTAACTTGAAAAATAAATAATGCTAATAGAGTGACGGGGTAGGGGCGGTGTTTCTCTCTCTCTCTTCCTTCTCCCCCTCCGCCACCCCCAAAAAAACCCCACTTTTAATATGGCTAGCAGAGAAAGTCTGCTTGCCATGCTGGAGTTAACACTGGGTGATGACTGGACACCTCAGCTGATATGTTCTGGCATCCTCCAAGACTACAGCTGCACATTTACATATGCAATGACCTAGATTTGCATTTGCTATCGCAACCTATCAGACCTAATTAAAGTAACAGAGTTTTCATATAAAATAGGAGAGGATGTTAAATTACGGCATGAACCAAAGAGCATGCTCAGGTCAGATCAAACCATACCAAGGAACTCCCCATTGATTAGGATAGTGTATTTTTCCCTATGCCTATTTAAAAATTAACCACTTCCTATTTGTTCTTATATCTAATGCTAAAGGTGACTTCTGTCACTGTCTGTAATTCTTCTGACTATTGATACAAAGAAAAGGAACACACTTGACTTGGCTGGTAAATATCTAACTAGGAAAATTTCTCTCCTATTCTGACGCTTATACAAATATATTTCACTAATTTCATTATTTAAGAGGAACTATGTTTTCCTAGGTCCTTTTCAGTTCAATCCCTAACAATACTGTTCAGCAAGCTGTCAAAGAACAGACAGAACTGCAGAAGTACAAGTCATGGATTACAAGTGGATAGATCTGCAAAATGTACAATTCTGTAAAACTAAAAGGTAAGTTCAGTTGACCCTTCCACCACCATCAGGCACACGTATCCTACCTAGGGGGCCTTCCACATTTCCAAGAGTGCAGCAGTCTAAGTGCAGGTGCCAGTGTCTGAAGGAATATGAGACAGAATCTAGCAATGGATCCTTCAGAACGAGGTTGAGACACATTGACGGGGCAGCTTTGTATTTAGTCATTTTTTGAATGTTCAGAGTGTGTGAAATTCAATAATCTGAGCAGTACTAATTCCAAAGCAGCTATAGGACTGGATCTAAACTGGGAAGAAATAATTTTGAGCCAAAGGCTGCTCTGTCCTTAGCTACACAATAAGTAGCATTTTTTTTCTACTGTTCCGTAAAAGAACAAGACAAAAATTAAGCTCAACTATAACCCTTATTCAAATAAAGCAGATCTTCATTTTTAAGGAGAAATCCAGAGATCATTCCAAGAATCAGCATGCATTCCTTGTGAACTGTAACTACTGACACAAGAACAACAAATCTCAAAGTCAGAGGAGAACAGTACGGAAAAAAGCAACCTTCCTCACATGCTTAAAGGAAAAGTTAACCAGATCTTTCAGCACCAAATGGTGATGGTTAATGGGATTTCCTGCCAAATAGGAGAATTAACGAGGTTTTACATTCTAAACAACCTAAGAGAGAAACTCCTAAGAGACATATGTAATAAGATGACTAATTATAATCAGCTGCAGTGATATGAACCTTAATTATTAAGGAAACTCAGCCTATATACATGTCAGAGTGCAAAACAGTTCAGACAGATAGGGTGATGGTAGATGAATTCCTACTTATAGATTTATATATTTACCCCTTTGTAGTAGTGCTTGGAGTAGAGCAATGGAGGCCCTGTTATACTGACACAAAACTAGACTTAGAAGGCTCTTCAGTTGCTCTTTAAGAAAAACCCAACTTTCTAACACATTCCTATTCAGCAGCTAGGTTAAGTTACTCTACAAAACAGGGTGCAAGATAGAAAAGAGATGCCTTTGGGCTCTTACAAATATTTTCTTTTTTCTGTATGGTCACATTTCCCAACCATTGGGTACAACCCACAGATCTTATTCCTTATCAAGTTCTTCACAAACAAACTACTGTAGAGATGGGGAAGTCATAGTCATAGCAACAAATACCAAAGTCGAAGGCACCAGTGGTAAATAATGTTCTCTTTCTGCATATGCATGTGTATACACATCTTAGACTGCACAGGTGAAGCAGATGTCTTTCAGGGTACGTCTACACTTACCTGCCGGTTCGACGCGGAGAGTTCGACTTTTTGGAGTTCGAACTATCGCGTCTGATCTAGACGCGATAGTTCGAACTCCGGAAGCGCCGCGGTCGACTCCGGTACTCCACCTCGGCAGAAGGAGTTGGCGGAGTCGACGGGGGAGCCGCGGAGTTCGACCCCGCCGCGTCTGGACGGGTAAGTTGTTCGAATTAGGGTACTTCGAATTCAGCTACGCTATTCACGTAGCTGAATTTGCGTACCCTAATTCGAACCCCCTTCTTAGTGTAGACCAGGCCTCAGTGCTTCCATCCAGCACTAAATGTCTTCCATCCAGTATTAAAATTGTTCAACCTCTCCTGAAGGACAGCAGCTATCAACAAGCAGAAGTAAAAAGAGCCACAAGGTTTGGGGAAAATTTTTGGAGAATTTTGAAATGTGCACCTGACTAAGCTTTTACTTCAGAATTTGAAGGAGGAGTGTGTTGGGGGCATGGGAGAGAGAGAAGCGTTCTGCAGATAGACTTTTTCAGTCTCTGGAGAGACTGACAATGCATTTTAACTAGTATTAAATTCATACTATTATTAAAAAACTAACTGTTGAGAACTACTGCATAATGCTTTGAGAGCTGGCGGAGAAGCAGCCACTGCAGTTTCAGGCAGAGACTAGGATAATGTGGTCACTGTAGGATGCGAGACTAGACAGCAAAATCTCAGCACAATAATAATATGACATGGAGTTGTGTCTGTATCGCTGCTTCTCAGAGGCATGGAGAGATTTGAGTCTGGGTGTGGCTACAGGATGGAAATATCCTGTGATAATTGCTCGGTGTGTAAACAATAAAAGCTCATGTTAATAAATAATAAGTTCAGTTGTTTTATTCCAGCCTGACTGGCATGAAAGGAAGTCAGCACTTGCCATAAGTCTGAACTAGTGGCAACCAGGTCACAGAATGCTCAAAATACTTCTGACCTACCTAAAGGATCTTAAAAATTGGTTAACAAATAGTTAAAAAGTTAGCCATTACAATCTTTAGTTACCAATAAAAACATTTTTCCCCTGTAGGAGCATGAAATTAAATATTTCTTATAAAAGAACAAAAAAGCATTTGCCCAATTAATTTTCTGAAATCTCATTAAAAAATTTAGCCTGACTAAGTCATAGACTTCTGACCTGAATTTTAATTATCTTTACGCTGGATGTAAGCTTTTTTCTGATATTTGCAATGCATCATTAATTTTAAGGCAACTGCTTCTATGCTTTTAAAGTGCACGCTTCAACTGAATGACATTTACCATAAACTAATTTCACCTTTGAAAAACATCTGTGTTGGTACATGGGGAAGCCTTAGCATATGCAGTATAATGCATATGTATTCAAAGGACTGATTTAATATCATCATCAATCATTCCAATCTCTTTATGATCTGTCAAACTGTACATCCATATCCATAAAATAAAATCTTGCTGAAAAAATTTCAGTTCATTTTGAGATTGGAATTCTTTTTCTGGTGTGGATTTACAAAAATACACTAGAAGAATAAATTGGTTTATGTGGGGTTTCTAAGCTCCACCAGCTAGAACAGGAAAATACTGGGCTGGTAAAAGTGAATTATTGTTCAAATATCAGACAGCTATTGTGGTAATGAGTGCAGCTGATGATTGTATGCTCTCAGTTTTTGGACTTCATAGCCTCAGAAACCAGTATGATAATCTCTGATATCCTGAATCTGAATTGTTAGCTACAATTCCAAGTCTGATGAACAACTTGGCTCCAGTTTGAAATGTTATCTTCTCTACCAGCAAAAAATTAGTACTGGCTAATGAAAAGTCGACAGGAAAAGAGAAACGCTAACTTTGAATTTGTAGGCTAAGCCAATATTCAGTAGGGGAAACTGAATAAAAAGCCGGATGCCTCAGGGAATTATAAATGGGACAGAGACTTTCACTGCTAAGTGAATCCAATCTAAATCAGTAGTGACCAAAATTAGTTATCATGCGCAATCCTAGTATCTGAGAACTGTAAAAATAAGGGTCACAGAACAGACACTGGATTGTGTTACTGTTTTTATAAAACCAAATTTCAGTCAATAAAAATGAGGAAAAAGCTATATTTTTAGAACTGTATTTTACATACTTCGCATAGTATTTACTCCTCTCCTACCCAGAGCAAACAAATAATCTGGGTATTTCACTGATTGCCAGCTTGCAGTCAGGAACATTACTAGGAAACCATTCTGTTTCTTTTTACAAACTTCATAGGAACAATGCTGGGCTGATAGCCTTGCTGTGATTTTATAAGGTCCCCTCTCTATATATATATTCACTTACTCTAATTAGAAAACTTCTAAGTATGAAGTTCTATTGTGAATCATAAGGAAAAGGTTAACTAAAACACTAAATATAAATACTGCAGATGAGCAGCTAGGGATGGTTCTAAACTAGCACTGCAAATCTTCTGGGGCAAGTTTGAAACAAATTGTGACATGTAGTCAATTTATCTCTCTTAAAGTTGAAATTATATACCTTTTTATTGTATCTGCAACTTATAAAAAAATAAATATCAAGCCACCAGAGTACAGCTGCTATAGCCCCAAATTTTTATTTAGCAGAAAAATACTCCAGAATGTGAACTATACATGAGGCAGGCAGCAGCGAAGATAAGGCTACAACTGGAAAGCTATGCTGGTACTAGCAGCTCACGTAGTATTAAGAAAAGCAAATACCACTTCCCCACCTGTGCAGAAGCACTTCAGTGGCAGCATTAGCTGTAGAAGGGCACTGCATAAAAAAGCACATAGTCTTATTATGGAAGTGTTGTCTAGTAATTGGAGAAGGGGATGGGGTATCAAAGGTCCTGGAATTCTATTTCCAGCTCTGCCACTGACTTGTTATGCAACATTAGGTCAGCCATTGCCTCCATCCACTTTGCCACCTGTAAAATGGAGGTAATACGCTTTTGTGAAGTGTTTGAAACTGTAAGATGAAAAATGCTAAAAGCTTTTTTCAGTCAAAGAGTGAAAACTACTGTTAGGAAAGGCCTTTGGGATAGGGGTATACTCCTGGTCTGGTCCGTCTGCAGACGAGGGCACAACCTTGACTGAAGAAAAGAAACCATTCCATTTAGTTTATTCTTTCACTCTCTGCCACCTCCCCCCCCCTTCTTTTTGCTGAGACTTTAAAAGCCAACACACTGCCTGCTCTGCAGAAACATTGAAGTCCCATGCGTGACACTTTTCATAAGAGATGTTTAACCAACATTTTCCTCCCTCCCACCCTAAACTACAGCATAGCATGCCAGCGTTACTAACACCCTCAGAGACAAGGATCACTGCATTTCATGGTGCAGAATTATGTAGTTTGGGATCCTTCCACATAAGAGGTACCACAAAACTAAATAGTCCTCTGATTACACTTATGCCAAATGAAAAACCAGATATACTGCAATAAACAAACCATCACCACCTTGACACACAAGGAAGTTGTGATAATCTTTGCTTCAGAAGTTACTATATTTTGTTTCTTTTTACAATAAACTATGTTAAAAAACTAACATTTCACCTTCTCTATTTCTCGGGTTTATTCAGCACCAGGGCTATTAAAAAGGAGTAAAGATGCAAGAGATCTTTTCTCCACCCCCAATTTCCAACCTGGATCTTCCTCAGAACAGCTAACATACTCAGACACCTCCACTGATATAATTTAGATACTAACAGGAGAGGGGGAAATCTTCACGGAACAATGACCATTCAGCAAAATGAGGTTGCTCAGCATCAGGGTAACGGCAGAACATAGAGTATTACCTACTAATTACACTTAACTATGTCATTACAAATTCTAACATGTGCTCCATGATGCCATGAATGTATCTGCTGCTTAAGAACACTTCCTAATCTTGTTCATGAAATAATTACAGGGGCTCTACCCTGCCAAATGAGGCAGTAATTAACCCTAATTGCTCAAAATGCAACTGGCTAATTCTAGGAGATTAATCAAGGGGATTCAATTATTATTAAATGACTTAATATGACAAATTGCTGCATTAGGAGAGGGGGGCTGTGCGCCATACAATGTATTTTCAAAGCAGCACTACACAAAATATATTCATTGTTGTACTGTATAATCAGACAACCCATTGTTTTTGGAATCTTGTATCTATGTTTTGCTACAGCTTTCCTAATGAATTATTCCTGTCCAAGGAACCTCAACACCCCACTGGATCCAATACTTAAAGTGGCAAATTAACACCCAAGTTCCCAGCAAGACTTCTAGCACTCTTCTCTACCTTTAAGGCTTTTTGTTAACTGCACTAGGTACTGTGCAGGTAAAAATTAACTGTTCGGATAATATCTGCAGCCTTAAACACCCTGCAAGGAGGGAGGTAGCCCCAAGCCATACCAACAAAAATAATCCCTTGGTTAAACTGAAAATCTGCAGTTAGTCTGGAAATAAGACTAATGGTATCTTTATCCCCTACCCCTTTTGTGGACTGTCAGTTACAGAGGGAGAGTATCATACAGGGAAATATGTTTGTGCAGATAAAAAATATCAAGGAATGATGCTCCCAGAGGCTCAAAAGATAGAAAGAGAGCATACAATTTCATCTGGACTGACCTGTTTCTTGTGTTTGGTAATTATCACTAAAATATTCACTATTAAAATATTCCAGTAGATAAATAAAGAATATCATTAAAATTCAAACACCTTCTTTTCTTTGGCCTCCCTTTAAAGAATCACAGCAGCACAGAAAGTCAGCATTCTACCAGTACAAGTTTTTTATAAGCCAATTTTATAAGCCAACTTGCTACAGGTACCATTGAAAATGTTTCCCATTCCTCTTGTGATCATAAAAAATGGGTTTGAAGCAACACTGTCAAGCTATTTGGCCCAAAAATGTATATACCTTAAAGACTAATCTTAACATTTAAAAACCGGTTATAAAAAAGGACTCCATGGGGTCTTTAAGGAGAAAAAAGGGGAATTAAAGAGATAAATGTGCTTACTTGAGGATCATGCTGATATTCCGGCCCTGGCACTTTGCAGAGAGGGTTGTTCTGGTCCCCTAGATGATGTGGATGGTTATGCTGTCCTTCCATGGTAACATGCCAATCTTTGCCCTAGAATTCTGTTGAAATAAAAAAAGAAAGCCATGTCACTGTTACCAGTCCAACACATTGAAAGTGGAAAGAATTTGCAATATGAGTCTGTCTGGGTATGTGCAAACATGTATTTGTACATAAACAGAGAAAGAGAGGATAGTCTTTTCCTCTCCTTCACTCCAGTGGATGTTCCAATGCACAGAACTCTTGAAGCAAGAATCCTGCATCTTCCACCACAGCTTCCAGAGTCTAAGCATGTCACAAATACACTACTCATAGAGTCCTTCCAGCTTGCGTATGCAGAAAGCAGTGGGTCAAGCACATACTGAGTCTCCACAGACAACAGCAAGGGGGGAAGCCTCATGATATCATAACCACCATTGATTTCCATGAAAGCTTTCACACTGAGCAGAATATCAAAAACAGTTAATGTTTGTATGTTCTACCTTTATGTTACCCATAAAAGATCTTGCTTTCACCAGTTCAAATATAAATTAATTTTGCAGTAATAGCTGACACTGCCACCAATAAAGCTACATGGCCTAAATGTAATTATTTACACAGGTAAGAATAATATAATAAAGGTTAGCACTTTTTTCACTGATAAAAGAAAGGAACTAAAAAAAATTAATAAGAGCAAGTAAAAGAAAACTCTTTCTTCAAGAAAGTATTTCATATCATATCTAACTGCTCTTCCTGGCACACTATCTTGCACTGGGAGGAATTACAGATCCAATAGGTCTCTCATCTCTAGTAACTCTTTAAATCAGATGGCATATCAATTGTAAACACATCATGCACTTTTGCCAATTTAAAAATACAGTATTAAACTGATTGTGAGCCAATAATGTTCTCCAATGAGCCTGTATTTTGATATCTTTTGACATTCAGAGCCCGCATAGGTTTGTTGGTGTCCTCCATCCCACCCATATCTATTCAGTGGAATCTATATAAAACAAAAAAGTGAAATCCCCCATCTAAAGCGTTTTTAATTCTTTCTTTCATTCCGGAGGTATGTATAACCCTGATGATGGCCTGTACAAACCTCCAGATGCCCTTAACAAGGGTTAGCAGATGTAGAGTGATGAAATAATGGACCTCGGTGTTTTTCTGAGCCATATCTCCCATTTCCTGACCAGACAGTTCCTCTTCCAAAGCATTCCTTTTTACACCTCTAAGAGACTATCCCTTCAGCACCTTTTCTGATGCTGGGAAGCCGGAACAAGCCAACTACCTGTTTTTATTTATTTTAATTTATCTTTGGCAATATGACAAGTGCAAGTCTTTGGGTTAATCTCAAACAAGCAGCACAGAAGAAGGCTGCAAGGTCAGGGATTGTCTGTATGGAGAGAAGGAAAGATTAAAAGGGAAAAAAAATCTACATAAGTGTGAGTTCCAAGTAGCTTCATTAACTTCTTTAGGGAGAAGAGCTGTATTTTTGATCTGATGGAAAAAGAATTTGATGGAGCCAAAAACGAAGACCTTTTAGGGTTTAAAGCTTCAGCTGCATTTGGAGTAAAATTATTTTCCAAGCAGATCAGGAAGATAGAGTATCAGTAAACATTATAAGTTAAGTGTCAATGAATTCCAAGAAAAATTTTCCAGGGTCACCTTGAACCATAAGAACATAAGAATGGCCCTACTGGTTCATATCAAAGGTCCATCTAGCCCAGTATCCTGTCTTCTGGTATTGTTGAGGATGAAGAGCACAGAGCTCTAAGTCTGTATGCATAACAGCCACTGACCTTTTTACTATTTCAAATGGCTTACGAAGTACAGGTTTTGTTTACGGAGTGTGATCGTAAGTTAGGCATGGTCTGATCCATTCCCTGTTGCTCATTCCCAGCTTCTGGCAAACCGAGGCTAGGGACATCATTCCTGCCCATCCTGGCTAATAGCCATTGATGGGCAGGAAAAAATGCAATCCCTAGCTGAAATTTAACAGATGTCTCATGGCTCACCGACAGTGGCCAATGCCAGGTGCCCCAACCACCCCTAAAAAATTTTCTTTTCATACAAGTTGGTGTGTTGGAGAAAGCAATAGGTGGAAGACCTGATAGAATACAGTGACACCAATGCACTGACCAAGGAACGAAGAGAAAAAAAGAACAGTACTGCAGATAAATTTGTTCCATTTAAGCGTCTCAGTAGAGGCTCCTACAGAAGTTACAGAACTGAAGAGGGGAGGAGGGAAAGAGTATACAACATCTGCCAACAGAGCAGTTTCTGATAACTTATTCTATCAGCAGCCAATAACCTGCACTCTCTTATTTCATTCGTACTGTCACTTATCCCTTATTTTCAATCTAAAATTTCCCTTCATCCCACATAAATTGTGTCCCATTTTTTAGCACTGAAAATGTATTGTCATCATAAACCTGAAGTACTGAGTCAAAACACAAAAGGAAATCTAACTTGCATTTAAGCTGCCAGTAATGTGGTTGCTGAAAGGAGTAGTGAAATCCAGTACCCACACCACAACTCAGATTCCTGCACCTCAAGACATTACATCTGGGCTTATCTTAAATCTGTAGAGAAGGGTGGGGGATTATCATGTGGTTTCAAGTATGACTGGATTACTTTTATACCTCTACAACTTCAAATAAGACTAAGGCTATGTCTACACTTGTCATTTAAAGCGCAAAAAGTCCCTTTTTTGCGCTAAAACCACGGGAGCATCTAAACTTGTTAATGACTTTTTGCAGTGAAACTCAGAAGTTTCACTGCAAAAAGAAAACCACCTTCATGAGAGGCATACAGTTCTTACTACTGTTGGTTTTGCACTGTTATGAAAGTGAAGACAAGTTCTACCAGTGTAAACACCTTTTAGCCTCCAAAGGATATCTCATAGTTCCAAAAGTGACCACTCTGGCCAGCATCGCTGCTGCTCTGACCCTAGGTAAACGGATGTCCACCCCTCCCACTGTAAGCCCTGGGAAGTTTGAAACTCCCTTTCCCTTTGCTTATAGATGTGGCAGGGAAAGCAGCCAGACAGCAGGGTTTTAAAAAAAAAAATGCCACGAAACAAACAAGGAAGTAATGGGGCTGCTGGGACATGAAGCAGGGCAGCACAGAGCACTGAGCAGGGACCTAGAATGCCTTCTGCTGACCCCCTCCGTCCCACAAGGCCTATCGAGAGAGCTGCGCTGCGGGATAGCTGCCCTAAAGTGCTGCTCTCATCCGGGACGGAAGGGCTGCTAGTGTAAACACTCTTCGATGCCTGAGGAATTAAGTGAGTACACAAACCAGCGTTTCTCTTTCACTGGTTCCCTATCACCAGTGAAACTTAGGCCTGGTCTACACTGAGGGGGGGGGGGTCCGAACTAAGGTACGCGACTGCAGCTACGTGAATAGCGTAGCTGAAGTTGAACTACCTTAGTTCGACTGACTTACCCGTCCTGACGCTGCGGGATCGAAGTCCGCAGCTCCCCCGTCGACTCCGCCACCGCCGTTCGCGGTGGTGGAGTTCCGGAGTCGACGGGAGCGCGTCCGGAGTTCGAACTATCGCGTCTAGATTAGACGCGATAGTTCGAACTCCGAGAAGTCGAACTCTCCGCGTCGACCCGGCGGGTAAGTATGGACCTACCCTTACAGCGCAAAAACTCTGCAAGCCTAGCCATACCCTAAGTAAAAGTTCGTAGGTGTTTGGAAGGAAAAGACTGAAAAAGACATGAATCAAAGAGCCCTGAGAATGTTATAAACCAGCCAAATTTACAAGTAAACTGCTGGGAATCCAATCTTTGTGCAATAACTTTTTGAGAACACAAAGTCAGATCAAAGCAACCCTGTCTGGAAAAGTGAAATTCCCCTGTTGGCTGAACAGTGCGAAGCAGTTTGCTCCCTTAGTTGGGTACAGTGATCCTCATTCCTACTCAAATGGATCTCCGGTATATATGAATGCACCATCTAGATCCAATGTAAACAAGAGCCACAGGCATAACTCCTCTTTTACTTCTTAATCTTTATTGTCACAAGTTCCCATCAAAGATAACTGATGTGGTATGGTATTTCCGCACAGCGTCACATGCAGCATGAAAATAACTTGCATAACATCTTAGTAAATGAAATAAGGGCTGAGGGAAATTAAATGTCTTTACGCAAAGGAATATCTGATCCAGGTTATCTTTGTTTAAGCACAAAAGTGAGTATACACCATAGCCTTTCTAGGAGGAGCAGTGAAATGTATCCTGTCACAATGAATCATATTTAGAGATTCAAGATAGTCAGAATGACTAGAGGCAGGGAATGAATGTGGTCCATTTCTCCCGATACCTTTATTCAAAATGAAAAAATCCCATGAATAGTTAATAGAAGTATGTGTGGATTGAAGTACTACTCAATATGAGTAGATGTATCAGATTCTGACCCTGAAAGCAAGGCTTCTCGTCAAACTATTTATCCAGAATTTACATATTAAATACTAAATGGCCCAGGAAATGCAAGAAGACTTTGAAGAGTGTTTTTGGCTAGTAAAATAACATGCCTACTTATTCATCCATCTGTGTTTCAGGTACTGTGCCAGTACTGGGTCACCTCTTTGTGGCTGGTCTGATAACTGTTCCAAGAGTATAACAACTGTGACAAGATAAGATCTAGTGTCCAAAACAAATGTTGTCAGAAACCTTTGCTCCAGCAGTCTTGGCAAGCGCTGAGCGAGACAGGGAACTTTTCTATGTATTAATGCACCAAGGGCATCTTGGCACTGACTTCCTTTTACTTTAAACTACAACAGCTGGAAAATGAGGGGGATCATCTACAGCTCAAGTCATCAGAAGAATTTTTGCATTGGAGGTTGTGTTTTGTTCTATCAGTACTATTAGTTAAAGAGCCTTAAGAGCAGGCAGAATTTTGCTGGTTGGGTATAACACAACCTACCATAACACATGGATGTACAGTGACATTTTAAAAATATCCACTGTCTTTTTAGGAATATGAAACTGAGAATTAAACAAATGCTTTAAAAACTTCCAGTGCCAATGCTCAGAACCAGCACTCATCATGTGAGCCATAAAGTTTTAGATTATTTCCCCTATCCCTCAGAGACTACATCATGCTACTTCCATATACATGTGTGCTACTAGCCAGACAAAAGACAGGAACAAATTCTGAGTTTTCCATGTTGCAGTAGAACAAGCTACAGATTCATTCTGAAACTTGCCACCATTCTGTCTGGTTCCCCAGTGCTGGCCATTTGATTATGAAAAGAGGTCGGGGCTTCCATGAGGAAAACATCAAGGCTTCTGTTGTATTGATCTACCAGCCAGGAAAGCTATAAAAGCAACAAACATTCATCCACTCTCACACCTGGACAAACATTTTGGTTCAAACTGCCCCTACCTAAATCATAAAACAAACATTCCCACTACCAAAGAATAGTAAGAGCCCTATAGTACAGTACCTGCCAAAAACAAAGTGCTGAACACTTCTGGGTTGGTCTAAATATAAAAGTGTTTTAAAAGCCATAATATGAACTTCAGTTTGTTTTCATTGTCCGGGGGGAGAGGAGTACAAAGAATCAGCATGAGTAAGAAAAAGTAACATTAGATGTTAACATTCTTTCACTTTTAATAATCTGTAGGTTTATTAGTAACACAGGTAAGGAAGATCATGGTGGGTTGTTTTTGTTTGTTTGTTTGTTTTTAAAGTCCTTTTAATAATAATACGTATCTCTTACATAGCACTTTTCATCAGTAGATCTCAAAACCCTTTATAAAAGTCAGTGTCATTATTCCCATTTTACAGATGCGGAAATCAAGGCACAGAGAGGGAAAGGTGACTTGCCCAAGGAGACCCAATGGGCCACTGGTCAAAGTGGGAACAAACCCAGATCTCCTGAATCCTGATCCAGTGCTCCATCCACTAGACATGGAATCTCTCTTAGAAACACCCCCAAGTAATTTGTGCGTTGTGTGTTGCTGTCAGAGCCATCAAATTTATAATTCTCTAAAAACATGGGACCTAAAATAATTAGGATTTATAAAGGTTTGTTATTTAAAAAGAAAGCATAATAAAAAAAATAAAAAAAAAATCCTACATGCACAGAGAACATACTGATATGGGCTGCAGTTTACTGACAGATTCCCTTTTTGCCTCTTACCACCTAAGACAATTAAGTTTCACACTTAAAAATTGGAGATACTGGAATGCATTAAAATATTAGGTCCCAGCTGCCATACTCGAACAGTGATTCATATCCATAGTCTAACCCTGATCTTACATCACATCTACCATAGCCTGCCTTAGGGACAGAGTAAAGTCCAAAAAGATATCAAGTTATTTGTAAATCTGAGACGCCAAGCCAGTCAGCAGATCACATGAAACTCAGGCATTTCTAAGAGAACCATAACTCTCCAGGTGCTGTAGGAAACCCAAGGTACCAGGAGAGATTAGACGATGAGAAAGTAAATTAACAGCTGAGAATAGCATAGCTACTATAAGCATGTAGAAGAGTTTATTAGGCAGAGTATTAGGGTTTGGCCAGTGTTTGCATAAAGTACCGTAGCTGCAAGCAAATAAAGGAGTAAGAATAAAATCAGTTTTGAAAAGAGATATGGCTCAGCTCACATGACACCAGCTCTGATCCCTGCTGACACCTAAGGGACAGAGTGTCCTGCTCAAAACTGGCAGTTCTGCTATTCCAGACTCTTATTGGCATACACTCACACTATAGGTAGACTGGCAAGTTTCTCCTCAGCAAGAGTTCTGATAGAGGGCCTTCAGACTGCTGCTAACAATGGAGAAGCACTTTTTAATGTCAGCAAAGGCTCCTGAATTGTATGCAGAGAACTCTACAATAAAGTGTTGCATATTTTTAAAGTTTTATGACACTTTAAATAAAAACAGGCAAAAAGGTAACTAAAGCCAGTATTCCAGTTGCACTTTTAAACATGAATACAATGTAGTAGAGAACACTGGGAATGCCTGCTGTAGTTAAAAGCTACAAAACTGCTTACAACCTCCCATCTTCCCAGCCCCATTTTCAGATGCTTATACTTTTCTAACAAACGAGTCAAAAAGGTTGTTTGAAACGCCCACATTCTGGGCTGAAGTTTCCCTGATCTCTTTACAGTGAAATTTATGGATTAAAGAAAGCTACATGTGTAAAGGCTAATTTGTAGTTAATGAGTATATTGAAGACAGAATTACCAATTGATACCATAAGTCAGTCATTCTAACTTCTTTTTATATAATTAATACCTTTTTAAACCTTTGTTATTTAAATCTGGAACTAGTCGGGCTATGTTACATGCACAATATGGGGCAGACTATCCGACCAACTCCTAAGAGGTAACTACCACAAAACCTTAAACGTCACTAGGATAATGATTTTCCAGGATAGAATGGAAGGGAGCACTTCAAAATTGTGCCTCTCAGTCTTAACTGTTCTTTTCATAATTACTCAAGTCCATGGGCTATTACAGTCTTGCACCTTATACTATGGCTGTACAAATCAGGATGGAGTGCTGCATGCAGGGACCTCCTGTTGTCTGCAAGCAGCACTCTTCCTGTACTAAGCAGGAAATAAATGCACGCTGCACTGTAAGAATCTTCACCTGATTTTAACCATTTTATACTTCCAGAGTCACAAAGGTGTCAGTATATCACTGCTAATCAACACAGTGTAATACTTTAATGACTCTTTACTTCTTAAAATTCAACATCTTAAAAAGAGAAGTTCCACTGAGGTTGGAAGTAAACAATCACGAGGATTTTAGCATCATCTGTACCCAAAGAAATTGGTCAAAGAAAGGTAATTAAGTTACAAGAAATCCAAGACCTTCCCTGGGCAACAGAATTCTGCTAGATCTTGGATCCAATATTACTACCCAGTCTGTTAACAATAAGGAAACACTTGTCAGATGGAAGATAAATCTACACTGCAGTTGAATGATCTCAGCTCAGATAGGCATATTCTCACTAGCTTTAATTTAGCTGGCACACTAAAAATCACAGTGAAGACACAGTGGCATGGGCTTCAATGCCAGACATACATGCCTACCTGATCCCCTGGGTACATAGTCATGTTGCTAGCCCACGCTGAAGCTTGTGCTGCCTTGTCTTCATTGCTATTTTTAGCATTGTAGCCAGATTAAAGCTAGTGCAAGTGTACCTACCTGAGCTTCAAATCACACCTTCAACTGCAGTGTACACATACTCTGATACTTTTTCCACAATATATCAAAAATATAGCAGCCATTCCCTCACAGTAGATGCACAGCATTCTGAAATATGACTAAACTCAATCGGAAGGAATAACTGTTGATTTTATGGAGCATGCACTCCATCTTCAATCATGTATTTATATTGTATGTATATTTATGTAGCTTTCTTAAAAGGGATACTTAAGTCGCTGACATCCAAAATGTAAAATACACCTTTAAGTTTTCACATTTCCATTGCAAATGTGCTCCTGCCAAAATGAGTGGTTTTTTTAAATTAATCCCTCCAAAGATAGATAACCCAGAAAATTGTTCCAGCTCTAGCTCCTGTATCCAAAGCTGTACAGCAGTTTCTAACTGAACCACAAAAGAAATGTACACTAGATTAACAGACCTGAAAACTAATTTTTTTCTGTTTATTCACAGCTTTGCAACAGCAATTCAAGCTTCCCCAAGATTTGTAAATTCCAAGAGTGTGCCTCAATTCTAACTTGCAGGAACTATATCCAGGGGTAAGAGGAGCATTTAATCTCCATGGCCTATTTAGACCTTGTCCTCTCTTGAGGACATACAACAAGACTGCAAAAATTAGTGCACTGTGCTGGTGAGTCTGAAGACATGATTCCACTGACAACTGGACAGAGATCAACAAACTCACTCTACCTAGTGCTTTCTAGTCAACTTTTAATACATCATCATTGGCACAATACAGCATCAAAGAAATCAGACAGAAAAAATCTAGTCAAATCCTGTTTAAGCAGAAAATGAAAGGTACACAAAACCAACAGTAGAGAACATTAATAAAAAACTGAATTCAAAAACATTTAATCAGACTCCCAATTCCTTCTCACTTCCTTTTCCCGTTTGGTAATAAAAATATAGTTCCAGAGGAATATTTGAAGAATTCTTCATCTGCTTAACAGCCAAAGACAACAGTAGGAAACAAGTCAAGAGGCCTTGGAATGAGCTCTCCCTACACACTGGCAGCTTTCCACTCTGCTTTGTCCTAGCCCTGCACTTTCATTACTCAAGAGATGGGCTCTCTAATTGTTACTTCCAAGGTACTTAGGAAGCTCAGACTGTTCTTGTTTGGGCCTTGCAGCTGGAGAAGTGCAAACAGATATATTTTTTAAATAGCACAGAGGTGTGCCACACATTCCCCACACTGGACGAAAAAGGGAAGTTATCACAATCACCTGTGAGAAGAGTAAGTTACAAAAACTAACCAATGCTGAATTTCTGCTTGAGGCAATTACAAATGTTCACATTAAATATTTCAAATGCACAAGATCCAAGTAGGTCATATGCCACAAAAATCAATACATGTAGAGGCAAAGTCTTTCTCCAAAAGTATGCATGTCATTCATGGAATCCTTTGTAGCCAGTTTTCAGAGTAGCAGCCGTGTTAGTCTGTATCAGCAAAAAGAACAGGATAACAAATTATTTGAGCATAAGCTTTCGTGGGCTGCATCCAATGAAGTGGGCTGTAGCCCACGAAAACTTATGCTCAAATAAATTTGTTAGTCTCTAAGGTGCCACAAGTACTCTTGTTCTTTTTGTCGCCAGTGTTAGCCAGTTGTTGAAATCAGGCTCTCAATCTTTATTTTCTTTAAAACAAATTTTAAATTAATATTTTTGCTTCTGGACAATTATTTATTCTGAGAATTCCTGTTTGGACATATGGTTCCTTTTTATTGAGAGGTATGAATTGTCATTGTTGAGGTTCCATTCCCTGTAAGCAGCACAGAGTAACTGTAGAGAGTATATTAATCTCAGCTTCTAGAAAGTAAAATGTAGGGAGGAAACCTTTCATCACTGCTTTTTCAAGGCTGGCACTTCGAGAATTCTGTGTAAAAATCATTAATGGCATGCTATGATTCTTGCAGTATTTGGGGTAAATTGTAAGTCAACATGCAAGTTCTTAATGATGCTGACGGCCTACCAATCTAATGAACCTAGCAATACCGCATATCAATCCTGGTCAGTTCCATACAACATTAAAGCATAAAGATGCCAGTAGTTAGCACTGGCACTTTACCTATAAGGGATAAATGATGGGGATGCTTCTTTTGAAGGGTTCAGAAACACAAGAATTATCATACAGGAAAAGAATAAGTGGCCAGTTCAGTCAGGTATTCCTCCTCCTGCCATGCAAGTATAGACCAAATGACCCATCCATGCCAGTGCCTCAGTCAGTGGCCAATGCAAGAAGTGTCAGAGGAAATAAAGTAACCCTGTGCTAAACTAATTGTATAATACTATGCCACAAGGGGAAGTTTCTCCTTTACCTCAACCAGTGGTCCCATATGGCCTGAAGCACAACTGTTCACCTGAATAATTTTTTCCCAGACTAGTATAATTGCAGGTGCTTGTCCAATTGCATAAATGTCTAATCAGTTTTGAAATTCACAAGCATTTGTCTTAGCAATATCTTGTAGCAGCAAGTTCCACAGGTTTATGGCATGTAAGATTTTATGAAAGCAGTATAACCTAGCCTCTTTTGCACACAAGAAGAAAACTTGCAAATTATGATTAAGTAACATTAGCAAAACTGGCAGTGCTGTTTACATACAATCTTCAGTATGTCACAAGAATGGACACAGGCTGATAAGTGGGACACTCTCTCTGCACCCCCACCAAATCTACAAAAATCAAAGAACAAACTTCTCTTACTGGAAACAAAGAGGAGAACTCATATGAACAAACAAGCCAGTGACATGCTTCAGTTATTAAAATGCTGGCACTTAGCTGCACATAATAAATAAATGAAGCAACACGGTCTCAGTTAAGCACTTAGTTTTGTAAAAAAGACAGACATCAGGACAGCATACAACCACACAAAAACTGGCAGGTCTTGTATGACTGAATATGCTGCTTACCTAAATATCTGCAGTGGAGTTACTGGAAAACAATTTACTGGAAACAAAGGAAGGAAATAAAACATGGTTAATTAGAGCTGAACCCAACTTAAAAACAAACATTTTCAGAAAAGAACAATTAACTCAGCATAATACTGCCTTCCTTCCAGCAACAGATCTGAAGTTATAAACTCAAAAGCTAGGAAGACAGCACTCTGAAAACATATAGGGTACCAAATTTCCAATTCACTGTCCTTTGACATGAGTGCATGCGCGCACACATCAACACCACTTTAGGAATACATCCCAAATACAGTGATCCACCCAAACTTCAAATGATGTGGAATCTGGTCCTTTCTCTCAGCCCACATACTAGAATAGGTTTGTCTAATATTTGCCCTTGTATTTGAAGGAGTGGCATGACACGAAAGGAAAATACATGCCAGCGCACACTCCAAACATACTTACCCACAAAGGAAATTCCCCTACCAAACAATTATTAAAATAACTGCTGTCCTAGTCTCTAAAAATCCTAGCACCCACTGTCATCATTCTGAAGTACAGTTATTACTACTACAGTATATTCATTTATATATTGTACCACTATTCACATGCAAAATGGAATTTTTACAAAGCTAGAAACAATGTACACAAGAACAAACAAGAAAAAACAGGCTTTGACTTAGATTGGAAATAAATGAATGTATCTGCTACCTCAGCTGCATCTTTACTAACACTTGCAAAATGAACAAAGTAAAATCAATAACAATTAAAAATCATCAGCATAAGAGCATAAAGAACTGTAACCACACAAACCCAAAGTTTTTATAGCTAAAAGTGCACAGATCTAGAACCAAATTCTGCCGACTTACATCCCGTGCAATCACACTATTCCTGAAACTTAATCTTCAGTCAGCTCCACTACCATCTGCCCAAGCCAAAGCAACCTGTCAATCAAGATCCCAATTCACCACCTATCCTCATTTAAAGTTAAATGAATCCCCTAACCTGAAGGGGCCCCACATTCCACAAGTGTACAACAAGCTCACATTCTCCTGGGAGCTCCTCTACCGGACTATATCTCCCAAACAGATCTGCCTCTTGCTCTTCTCCTTTGACTCAAATATTCCACTCAGACAAAAAAAAAAAAAAAAAAAGCTTCCATGATCCCCTGCAGGTATCTGACAGGTGCCTTTCAGAGGGCAGAAGAGCCCAGGGTGCTTGGTACTGGAGCCCAAGATCATTAGTTATAAGATGTACATTAAGGAACAGAACCTCATCAGCGTTCAGATTCTTATGCACCTAATGCCCAAGGTGAAGCTCCTCTCCAAACCAGCCTTGGCAACAGCTGCGGCCAGCTTAATCAGGTATTAGCATGTGTCTTCGGATGCCTAAAACTCAACCAGAGGCCAAATTATCCTCTCCCAGATGAATACTCCGTATGACTAGTGCCAAAAACCTCCCAAGGAGATAGTGAAGCAGCAGTAGTTGCGCCCAACACATGCCTGTTTCCTGTGCCAGCACACCTTCATCTTATTACCAGGCATACCCAGCTGCTTTCCATATGGCTGGCATTCAGTCCTTTTTGCTGCCCGCAACACTACTGTCAGCAAACCCAAATGTCCACAGATGAACCATTGTTAGCTGACCTAATAGGTAAGAGACAAAAGAAAGGATTACACTACACAGAGTAGTAGTGCCCATCTGTCCCACAGAAAGGAATTGTCCTCATCTGGCCCTGCATAACAAGCCTTCTGTTAACCCATTAGGGCCGTTGAGATGGATGCTCCTATAAAGACGAAATGAGCCACATACATTACTGCTTTCCTTAGCATTGCCACAAACAAATAGTAAGGCTTTGGGAGGTGATGGGAAAAATGAAGCCCAGAAGCTAAGTGACTTCCACAAGGCCATGGAGTCTCAGTATTCCCATCTGTAAAATGAGGTTAGTAGTGACCTGCCTTACAGCAGTGCCAAGTGGCCTTTTATATCTGCCATGTAGTGGTACAACAATGCAAAATATATTAATACTGTGTATAGACTATACACCCACATATGTACTTTTTCTCCAGATTACTATATCCCTCTACATGTCTTCCCCACCCTCAATTCCTGGGGAGCCAAATGGGGAAAGGACTCTGTTTGGATGAAAACAGCTAGTGCAACAAAATAAGCAATCAAGATTCACACTATGACCCTACGCCCCATATTCTTCATCGAGATATTGCTATGATATGAATATGGCAGAGCTGATTTCAGTGTCTGTGTCTTTCTGCAGCTGAGCGTGTCCCTACCTGTGTGCGCGCTCTAGAGGAGGCTTGAGGGCCTGGCACAGAAGGACAGGGTAAGGGAGCCCAGGCTGGTGGAACAGGCGGGCTCAGTGTTATTTTAGTACATCAGGTGGCACCCAAGAGTGGGGGGGGGCAAACCGTCAGTCACCCTTTGGCATACACAGAGGGATCCAACAGTTAATTGTGAATAAAAGCTCTAATATTACGTATCTGATGAGCAGGCTCTTCGGTCAATGACTGACGTACCAATCAAACATTTTACAGATGGGAACCAGGGTTCCCCAATCTCTAGTGAGTGCTGTGTCATTTACAGTAGGCTTCCTGAAAGAGTGAAGTGATGCAAACTATTTTACAAAGTAACCACTACCACAGTGATACTACTTTCTTCCTCTCTGCTGCCCATGAATGTTCTCTCGCTGGCTTGCTCATAAAATAAATCTGTCAAGATGTTATATGAGATTACCTATATTTTTAAATGATGGTCTAGGCTTATGATTACATTATCTCCCTGGTTCAGTGTACGTGCAGTGGAGAAAGCAGTCCAATCCTAGGAGAGTATTATTTTCGAGTGACTTTTATTGTCCATTATCTTACAGCATTTATGCCACAGCCACGATGTCTGGTAGGAATATTTCACAACAGAAATATCTTTGTCGTTAGTATTCTCATTGCAATTTAGTCAGATCAACCTTTAAATCTCATCTATCATACTGAAGTGCTTTGGCAACGCAAGCACAGTAATATATGCTTCCATGTAGAACCTAATTACAGGCTAGGTTAAACAGCATACTCCCCCCCACTTCTGTATTACAAGGAGATAGGAAATCCTGAGCAGGCTTTGGTTTCTCACCCTCCCTTTTTGTTGGCGAAAGTACACGACCAGTTCATTGTAACAGACTGATTCTGTCTGGCACATGACAAAAATTCACTTGAACCTAAACAAACTTCTGACAGCATTTCCAAAACAGAGATATTTACTGTAAATCCCTGACAAATTTTTCCTCCTCAGTTCGTCTCTCTCTTGACAGTCACCTTAAAATGACTAGAAATTACCATAAGTAAATAGCAGTTTAACATCCAAAAAAAGAGTGTTAACGTTTAATACACACCTGCCAAAACTAAAGAACTATTAATAGGGATGTTGAAGGAGAACACTTGAGACATGCCACTGAAGTGCATTAGATAGAAGAGAATTCTGCAAGAAATGAGTAAGAAAATACAATTTAGCAAACATTTTGCTTAAAGAGACTAAGATCAGACCACATACGTAAATTTTATACCACAGTGATGAGAAACTGATTAGAAAGAATATAAGCTCTTCAGAGCAGGGACTATGCATTCTTTCTTACTAACAGCTAGAAAAAGTGACATGGGAATTCAAGGTAAAAACTGTCAAACATGAAGCTCACACATCAATTGAGAATGAAAATCTAGGGCTTGGTCTGCACTTTGAAGGTTATGCTGGCATGGTTATGCTGGCCAGAGTTGTGAAAAACTACACCCGTGACAGAGCTATGCCAACATAAGCTCCAGTGTAGACCCAACTATGTTAATGAAAGAATGGTTCCGTTGACATAGCTAACATTGTTCAGGCAGGTGGTGTTCCTACACCAACAGGAAAACCCCTTCTACTGGTGTAGGCTGCATCTACACTACAGGGCTTTGCTGGCATAGCAATAACCCAACCTAAAACAATGTCAGAGGAAGTTGTACAGTGCTTTCCAAAATACAACTCAACATGAACAACATACACCTGCAAAACCAAAGGAGATACATTATTAACCAGTATGAAGATTGTGTAAAGGCTATTGACATCTCCCTACAATATGCCTGTTAGTCTTGTGTCATGGTGATCTTAGGGCTTGGCTACACTTGTGAGTTACAGCCAGGACCAGCTCTACAGTTTTCGCTGCCCCAAGCAGCGCACCGAATTGCCGCCGCAGACGGCGGGGGCAGTCCGTGTGCCCTTAGGGCGGTAGGCGCGTTTCCGCGGCGGCGGCAATTCGGCAGCAGCTTCTATGTTTCAGCTAAACATAGAATCTGCTGCCGAATTGCCGCCGCCGCGGAAACATGCCTGCCGCCCTAGGGGCACATGGACTGCCCCCGCCGTCCGCGGCGGCAATTCGGTGTGCTGCTGGGGGCAAAACAACAGGGACTGCCGCCCCTTGAAGATTGCTGCCCCAAGCACCAGCTTGGAATGCTGGTGCCTGGAGCCGGCCCTGGTTACAGCGCAATAAAGGAGCCCCGGGCGCTCTAGCTCACTACCCATCCACACTGGCAAAGCATGTAGAGCGCTCTGACTCCACGGCTACAGCGTTGCTGGTACTCCACCTCGGTGAGTGGAATAACATTTGCTGCGCCCTTGCTGGAGCACCGTGGTGCCAGTGTGAACGAGGTGTTGCATTACGCCGCTCTGATCAGCCTCCAGAAATGTCCCATAATCCCCTTAAGTCAAGTGGCCACTCTTGTCATTGTTTTGAACTCACTGTAGGAATGCGGATATGCCGTTTGAAAGCTCCGTTTCTGACAGCCGGCTGCTTATCTGCTCCGAGACAGATTAGTGTGGAATGCTGTATGTGAGAGAGAGAGAGGCGGGAAGGAGGGGGGGCCTGCTGCTGTCTGAACTTACAAGATAGCATCCTGACTTGCTCTCAGTCCCCAAAAAACCCACTCTGTCTCCCTCCACATACACACAACACACTCCCTGCCACAGGGATAGCTCAGTGATTTGAGCATTGGCCTGCTAAACCCAGGGTTGTGAGTTCAATCCTTGAGGGGACCACTTAGGGATCTGGGGCAAAAATCACTAATTGGTCCTGCTAGTGAAGGCAGGGGGCTGGACTAGATGACCTTTCGAGGTCTCTTCCAGTTCTAGGAGATAGGTATATCTCCAATTATTAAACTCCACCCCATTTGAAAAGCACGTTGCAGTCACTTGCATGCTGGGATAGCTGCCCATAATGCACCACTTCCAATGCTGCTTCAAGTGCCACAAATGTGGCCACACCAGTGCGCAAGCAGCTGTCAGCGTGGACAGACTGCAGCGCTTTCCCTACTGCGCTCTCCGAAGGGGGGTTTAACTCACAGGGCTCTACATCTGCAGGTGTGGCCATGCCCTTAGTTCATGGATACAGTTCCTAAAACTTACAGCTAATATATTGTCTAATTCAGTTTTATTATTCCCCAAAGGCACAAGCTCTAAAGAACTAGAATGGCAAAATTCAACTGTCTCAGTCTCCCAAGTTGAAGTTTTTAAAGTGTGCATTCTGAAGCCAATAAGTAACAAATAAAGGGATCAATCATTACAGTCAATGTAAATATATATGGTGACAAGGCTGAAAGGCAGATGAACTTACCCAATAGACCACAATGGTTCCAGTGCAGGGGTTCTCAACCTTTTTCTTTCTGAACTCCCCCCCACCCAGCATCCTATAAAAACTCCACACACCCCCCCTTGTGCCTCAATAACTGTTTTTCCGCATATAAAAGCCAGGAACAGCGTTAGGGGGTAGCAAGCAGGTCAACTGCCTGTGGCCCCATGCCACAAGGGAGCACATGAAGCTAAGTTCTTCAGGCTTCAGCTCCAGGTGGCAGGGCTTGGGGCTCAGGGGTTCAGCCTCATGCGGGGGGGCTTCAGCTTTCTGCCCTGAGCCCCAGCCAAGTCCAGTGCTGGCTCTGCTCGGTGAACCCCTGAAACCTGCTCGCAGCCCCCCAGGGGGCCCCGGACCCCTGGTTGAGAACCATTGCTCCAGAGTAACAAGGCATTCATTCAGTCTTTAACACTGAATGAAATTTGGTAGTGAAATGTCTTATGAAACACAGTTCCTGACTGAAAGCAACAGTTTCTTTTCAAAATTTCTGGGCCATATTTTTAAATCCCCAAAGGTATCAGTTTATCCACTGCAATTTTTTTATTCAGTCCTTCCTTAGATTCAGACAAGTGCAGAAAGGTATCTCAATCAAGATTTTTTTTAAGTCTTTACTGTTCCAAGTGGAGTCTCACCTACATGGGTAACTACCTCTAATGAGAGTTACATATGTACATCGTAAGGTGAAATATTTAAATGAAAAAATATTTCTTTAATTTTCTTATATCTGAAAAAATAAAGAATATGTAAATATCTGCTGCCAGGCTGAAATGCATAAGCCAAGTCTCAGCCCACAGCAAAAATTTTACATGCAAGTTATAAACCCCTAAAAAAAGAGAAGAGAAGGTTTATAATGGAAAAGCTGACAGACCCTTAACTGGAAGCAAAGAACTGAAGTCTTTTTAGTATTTTAGTCACACACATCCCATTTTATGAGTGTTAGAATAATTTATCCTGAAAGCAGGTGCAGATGAGGTTGTGTTAAGACTTTGTGTAGTCTTTACTAGTTGCAACAGCTAGAGGGCTGAGCATTGTTTCCTTGAAGATATCAAAATTCATTAACTGAGAACACTTTAGTTAAAGAACTGAAACCCCTAGAGCTTTTTTCATATTATTATGTCAACAACTGATATTCATTAAACAAATGGTGACAGCCATTGTAATTCACTGTTCAATACTTAGGAGAAAAATGACATTAAGTCAACAAACTTAGGACTTGTCTACACTGGCAATTTACAGTGCTGCAAGTCTCTCGCACAGGGGTGTGAAAAAACACCCCGAGTGCAGCAGGTTTCAGCGCTGTGAAGCGTCGGGGTAGACTGTGCACCTGTGGAGGTGGTGCTTTTAGAGCGTTGGGGAGAGCTCTCTCCCAGCGCCCTGCCATGGCCACACAAGCCACGTTGAAGCGCTGCCCTTATAGCTATTCAGAGCCACTCACTACAGATGTTAAGAGAACTGTTACTTGCCAATATTTAAATATTTGCAGCAAACTTCCCACTTTGTTTCAAATCCTTCACCTGCAGCCCAAGGTTTACATTAGTCACTGAGATTAATCTTTCAACAGAAATACTACTGAACAGTCTACATTGTAGTAGCTGGAAGAACTCCCCAAGAAACGCAACTTACTTCTAAAAAATAGCATGGTTTGTCATAGTTTTCTCCATTATTTATCACCCTGTTTGAACTATGGAAAGACCATCAAGTACCACATTTTAAAAGTAATAATAATAAAAGTACTTCAGATCCAAAACATTTTACAAACTTAACTTGCCAGTCCTCAGCACTCTCCTGTGTAGTAGTTACATAACTATCATCATCTTCATTTTATCAATTAAAAAAATGATACAAACATTGAAGGCAAGCATCCCCATGACATCATTCAAATATTTGTAAACTTATGTCCATCAAGCTATGTATATTTAGCTTTCTTAATGCTTTGTACATTTTAATCTTTCCTACCCCAGAGGCCATCTCATTCCTTACAATACATGCCGCCACAGCAGAGTGAGTCAGCTTGCAAACACTTGCTGAAAATTCTTAGATTTAAACATACGGGAGCCAGGACATAGTCAGTGGACAGCCCCTACCTTTGGACTCCCCCCCCCCCCGCCCCCTTACTGGTCCAGCAAAGTCCAAGACCCTGCTGTCCAGTTCATAGTCACAGTTTAAGGTCCATCACTTCTCCGAGCCATCCGCCTGGGGGAGTGATTTTGAGATTAGTTTTTTTTTAATTTACTTTGTTGGGTGACAATATTGTAATGGTCATTAACATTGGCCAACAAGTCTCATTCTCTATTTAAGTGTTGTATAAGCAGCCAGGGACAATATAAAGGCCACTTTTTACACATCAGAAATAAATCTGTTTCTCCAGCCCCCTTATTTTCTGTTGCTTATCTTTGAATCTTCACATCTTTTGGTAATGAGATGCCCATGGCCAAATGCTGTTTTTAGATGCAGTCATACCTGGGCCAAAAAGGGAGGAGCTATTGCCACTTACCTCCATGGCAGAATGCTTTGGAATATGCAACCCAATCCTGCTTTGAATTTATCCATCACATTACTCACTCATGTCTATTTCACAGTCCATTATCACTCTTTTCAGCATGCAGGTTTTACCTTCCATTGAGCATCTAGGCTACAGATTACTTTTTCCCATATACCGGTATACATTAATGTGCATTTGTTCAAAGTGGGATACAGCACTGCTTCTGTCAATACACTCCTATACCTCTCCCAACAATCTAATATACAGATCTTTATTATCACCCTTTGCTTACAATTGCTTCAGCCACAGATCATTTTCTCTTTTGAAGACTGGTCATACAATTTACTTTTCTTCACTCTTCCAGTACCAAACCAGCTCACTATGACTTTTCAAGAAGAGTTATCAGTAGTTGGAAAAGTTTGTTGGCTAATTCCCTTAAAATGCATATCATCCAGACCACCCAATTTGTACATGTCCGTCTACGGTATTCACTCACTATAAATTATATTTACATTGGGGCGGGGGGGGGAGGGTAAACTAAAACTAAAGCCACAAACAAGCATGGCATGCACTAGCATAGACCCTTATGGCATCCCAAGGGAGTGGCACCCAAACTGCTCTCAAACTACTTTTCTTCAGAAAAAGAAAAAAAATCTTCCTTTAAACAAAAGGTGTTTAATATCTCTGCCATATCTGAATCCTTATTAATTTCTGTTTATTAATGGGCCTATTGTTTCCACTAATAAATACCCCCCTGGTATTTTTGAAGTCCTTATTCTTCTTCTCTCAAACACACACACCCTTCTTCACCACATGTGAAAGGTTTAACTCAAGCTAATTTAGGCTATTCCTCAGACAGAATGATCTGTATTTTGTCCTATACCGCTTTCCTTTTGCTCCCCTTATTTTTCCCTAAAAGACTTATAAAAAACATCATCATTTTCTTTTGTAGGTCACCTACTCCATTGCCATTTGCAATATGGATTTGGAGGAAGGTTTTGATTTGGAAGTGTTTATGCTTTTTTTAGGAAAAAAAATAAATCACTTTCAAGATGAGTTCCTTACCACTTGGGCCCAACTGAAATAAAATATAACTGTTTTTAAAGAGTCTCCTGAATATGGTTTTAAATGTAGCTCACACCATTCATTACAAGATTGTTTCACGTGGCTCCCATTAAAGAATCCTAGGATCAGTGCCAAAAGCACTTAGTGATTTATAGTTATGACTGCATAATCAATGTGACAAGAGATCAATGTGCCTTCATATCAGGCTAACTCTACTATTCTTACCTCTTATTCTGTTCTCAGACACACATACACACACAAATGGGTACATGTATATTTAAGACATGTAGATACACAGATATATGCACATTTAAAATTCAGTGTGCATGGGTAGGCTTCAAGTGCATTTAAAATGACATCAATTCCTCTGAAAGAGATTTAATATTGTAAACTTAATACATCATCCACAGGCAACTTTACAAAACAGTTTGCTTTGCTTTCTTTATTTTTTTTTAAATTAAAGGACCTATATATTACAGATAATTGAGACAACAGGGCCTTTCAAGTCCTTTTCTGTGCAACCTTGAACTCCATATAGATATCCACTATACAAATGTTCACATTCTTTGAAACAGCAGCAGGAGACACTCCATGCTACTACTGTAACTAATATTAAAACTCTCCGGAATTTTATTGTCTTGGTTACCAAGCATGCAACAACATGCTTACCTTTTAATTTATAATAGAATAAAGCTTTCAAGCCTGAAGCCAAATTATATAAGCACATTTCTGTTACCATTCTCAGAATTTGTGCATTCCTGATTAACAGAAGAATTAAATATAGGCTGAAAACATGTTATTTATATAACATGATCTTGTTGCATAGGCTGCTAGACACATTAATATCATTAAAACAAAACTGAAATCAGTATTAGCCACGTACTGCCACGAAAGGTGCAGTATCTAAACCAATCCCCAGAATTACAGTTTGCCACCATAAAGAGCACAACTACGATTCCTAACCATTTACCCAAATACAACTAGCACTCTCAAGCAAAAGCCTCAGCAACCAGATGGGCCTTATATACCATTCCCTAGGTCAAACACAGACTCTAGAGAATCAACAAGAGCAGTCAGCTCCAGTGTACAGGAGGACCTTCCATCAATTTCTACTGCTACTCTCCCAAAACTTTAATCTAGGAATTGTTAAGATGAAATGTCTCAGCTGATCTCTATCAATACTAAAGAAATACAACAGTATTAATTCTAAACCCTAAGACATCTTCCTAAAAAAAGTCTAGTGATAATAAACACTACCTTTTTTTTGCCTGGCTGTAGCTAGCCCCTTTGAATTGAACCATTCCAGAGCCCTTTACAAACACTGAGCAATCCTCACAGCACACCTATGAAGTACTGTTGTAATTTCTCAGATGTGTTTAGGCACCAAGAGGTACCACAGCTCAGGCCGTGAGTCATAGACTGGCAGACAGTCCTGACTCTTAGTTCCCTGATCTAATCACTATGCCCATGGACTCAGTTTGTGACCCCATAACAGAATATTCAAAGGGATGAGAAACCAGGAGCCAGGATACCTGTCCTGCCGCGGAGGGAATCTGACAAAGGCTAAGGGCAGGAATAGAAAACATACTTGCACTTAACTTCAAATAAGCCAGAACAGCCTGAAGTATTTACATTTCTCATAATCAAGAGTAAGAGGAAATGATGTTGAGAATTATGCAAGTCAGACAGTCTGAAGAATCACGTGATTCAAATCCAAAGGCAACTTCAAAACCACCTCATAAAAGTGTATGCAAAACTTGCAAAGCAGCCAGATGCTAACATTGCAAGAATAGCTTTTGCAGCATCTGGATCCTGCAACTAATAGCCAAACGGAAGCAGAAACTTTTGCCTGTGTAAAAAGATTAAACTTTTTTCTCCTTAAATTAAAAAAAAAACCCTAATTAGACACATTTTTTTCCTGAGAATATATATCAATAAGAGCATACTAATTTATAAATGTGTTCTATCTCCTGAATAAAATCATTGTTGATCGATTTTCCTATATATTCTGCAAAAGCATCCCATCACATCTGGAACTGACAGCACCAGTTTTTAATTACTGTTCTTGCTAACTTTATATTAACAGTTGTGTTTCACTTTGAACAATAAGGTTGCCTTAAAGTAAATACAATTCCTTGCCCATATGGACAAGTTATTCTCAAAGAATAAGGGTCACACCACTGATACTTTTTAGAGTGAGACTATGAGGTGATCCTTCTGCTGTCTGCACAGTGGTTTTTATTACTTCTTCTGCAGATGACTAGGGTTAACTTTAAGTTCTTGCAGAGAAGGGGACTCTCCCCTTCCTGGGCTAAATGCCCAAATTCCTTCAGGATTCACAAGACTGTCTTTTTTTAATCAAGTCAAATTTTTCTACAGAAAGGTCTGCACATAATGTTCTGCAAAGAAACTGAGATTCAACCTTTAAAGAAAATTATAAATAAATGTGCATGCATAACAGACAAACAGCATATTGTGTTATGTTCTGCCCTACATGCAACAATTTTACATTATTCTAATACAAATGTTCTCAACACAGTAACACAAAGCTATGTACTGTGGAGTCAGTCAGTAATGCCCTTAAGTTGATTTTTTGGGGGGTGGGGCGGGGGGGGAGCAGGCAACAAAAAGATCTGACTACCCTGTCTACCCCCGGCATTTCCTTCCCAACCTCCTTTGACTGCCAAGATAGTTGTGCCTAGACACAGCATTGATCTCAGATCACTGCTACTTTATGTAGCATGGGGTACATATTTATTAATTTAGGGATCCAGAAAAATGAGGTTTTACTCACCAGGGCAATAGCTATACATTCCCACTGCCGTCTGTCCCTTCTCTTGCAGGTCTTATACCTCCAAGATGACCCACTTTCAGCCACTTCTCTGCAGTATCTACTTCTACGGCCAATATTACCTCAGAAACTGAGCTACCTTCTCCCCTAACAGCTGAGTGAAAGTTAATTTTCCAATAACCTTCTTGACATTATCAATCTCTGTCAATAATATTCCTGAACACACCCGAGAAATTACACCATGGACCAATCCATCACCATTTTCAGGCAGCTGTGTGCTATTACACATTTGCATAAATACAACAGCCAGTTTGTTTCAAAAGAGGTTCTAAATATTTACCTTATTTTAAAACTATCTGTACTCAATGCACATCATGCGAACAGCTGTGAAATGCCTGAGTAAAGCAACACCACTTATCAAGAGAAATAATTTTATATAGAGACAGATTCTACCATTGACAAGTTATATTCTTTTCCCCAAAACGGGGAATGGTCAGCAATTATTAGACAATCTTTCTCACATTTTCTAAGTTTATTGATTTCACGCCTACATTTTCATATACTTTAATTCTTACAAAGCTGATGGATCAAAAAGCCATAGACAGGTACCTTATTTGTAGATGCAACTCCTGCTTTGTGCTAAAATGGTTTCACCTGGAGGCTGTTTTACTATTTTTCCTATTTAATTTCCTGCAATGAAATTAATTTAATAGTGGATATGATAGTGTAAAAGCAAATGTGAGCCTGACACTGCTTTGCATTACGTTTGAGAAATTCTTTCCAAATAATTTTGTTATATTTATTAATTTATTTTTGACTAATAACAGTAACTGACAGAAGAGACTGAACAATGTAGCCAGCTATATTCTTCTGGGAGGAAGGATGAAACTGAACCTTATGAGAAAATTGCACAACATCAGATATCTTGCTTAGTTCAGGTCTGGACATCCAATGAGATTCTTGGGTTATCCCTCAGGATACAATACTATGCACTGAAGGATCTGAAAGTGTTTTACAGATATACTTTCTAATGTTCCTGTGTGGTAGGCATTATTAAACACACAGTGGTAAGTAAGGCATAGAACTATTAAATAACCCTTCCCAAGGTCATAGAGAGAGTCAGAGCTGGGAACAGAACAGATCCATCCTGACTCCATGCCTTACTCTAACCACTAGACAGAGTCGCAAAATAAATATGTGGATTACTGCAGTGATTTATAGATGTTTAGAAGTGACTTGGGCTAGGTGAGCAAGGTTTTTATAAAACAGCAGAATGTTCTGCTAGTGCAAATTCCCGCAAATTGAAAAAGTTGCTACACTACAGCCAGTAGCCTTATAACGGATGAAGTGGGTTTTAGCCCACAAAAGCTTATGCCCAAATAAATTTGTTAGTCTCTAAGGTGGCACAAGGACTCCTCGTTCTTTTTATTATCAAGAAAGTAACAGTAATGCATGAGAAAGGAGGAACACACAGACAAAAGAATGAGATATCAGGATAAATAGAAAATGTTTAGTAGTGAAGTCAGAATATTTACTAGTTGGTTAGGAGTATTGCATAAAATATTGCCACATTTATTCAAGATTTGCTGAAGCTCAAACTACCAGTGAGAAAACATTCTATTCTGCATTGATTTTTCTTCCCCAATTGCGACACAGACTACAGTATTGTAGATTCAAATGCTGAATGCAGACAAAGCTGTCTTTCACCAGCTTTGGAAAACAGACTCGTCCATTCTGCTGACTCTCTCCAAAAGCCATGCATACTCATTAAGTACCCATTCAAGGTTTTGGTTTTTGGTTTGTTTGTGTGTTTTTAATTCTAGTGCTTACAGCAACATGAAGTGTGAATAACATTTTCTAAGATGTGATATATCTCACAATACATGTATGTAAACCAAAGTCAATCTGTGAGTCAGAATGGTCCTGGGGGTAATGTACTGGACAGGGGAGTAAAGGGATCTGGGATATAGTCCCACCTCTGCCACCAGAAGAACTTTTCCATTTACCTAGCTGTGTCTATACAGCCATGGTTAGGCTGACCTAATCACATCACACAGGGTACAAAATTTTTCACAGCCCCTGAGCAATGTAGCTAGGTCAATCTAATTTTCAGGTGTAAACCAGGCCTTATTCTATCTGTGCCTCAGTTCCCCATCTGTAAAACGGGGATAATACTACTGCCTTACCTTACAGAGCTATTGCAAGGATCAATTAAAAATGAAGGATGTATATAAATAAAATTCTTCACTTATTAACAGAAAAAGATGAAGCAGAGAATGTATGTGGAGAACCATAGCAAAGTATTTCATTTTTAGTGTACTTCTTTTTAATTGCCTCTTTCAAGTAGTGAGAAGTTCAATTCAGTTATTTAAAAAAAAACAACAGAGGAGCAATTCGACTGCTAATGGTTCAACTACACTACTAGAGACTGCACATGTGGCCAATACATCATCATGCAATTAATCACTGCTGCCTATGGCTGGGTCTTGATAGCAGGGCCGCCCAGAGGATTCCGGGGGCCCGGGTTCTTCGGCGGCGGGGGGCCCTTCCGTTCCTGGACCCGCCGCCGAAGTGCCCCGAAGACCCGCGGCGGGGGCCCCCTCGCCGCTGAATTACCGCCGAAGCGGGACCCGCCGCCGAAGCGCAGCACGGTCTTCGGCGGTAATTCGGCGGAGGGGGGCCCCCGACGCGGGTCTTCGGGGCACTTCGGCGGCGGGTCCCAGAACGGAAGGGCCCCCCGCTGCCGAATTACCGCCGAAGACCGGGCTGAACTTTGGCGGCGGGTCCTGCTTCGGCGGTAATTCGCCAGCGGGGGGTCCTTCCGCCCCGGAGCGGAAGGACCCCCCGCCGGCGAAGACCGGGAGCGGCAGAAGCTCCTGCGCCCGGCCGCACAAGAGTTTGCTGGGCACCCCGGAGCGAGTGAGGGACCCCGCTCCAGGGGCCCCGAAAAACTCTGGTGGGGGCCCCCGTGGGGCTCGGGGCCTGGGGCAAATTGCCCCTCTTGCCCCCCCCTCTGGGCGGCCCTGCTTGATAGCTGTGAGGTACAAATCAAATGACTGAGTTAATAACCTTACAAGCTATAGCTTTACAGTATGGTACATTGTGTTGTGGTAAATCTTAAAAACAGGTATTATAAAAATCCTTTCCCACAAAGAAACTTACCATGAAAAACTTCACTAAAACCTTAACTCTTAGCTGGAAACTGAAATCCTAACTCCCTGCTAGACTTCATATGGAGCAGCTAAGAAAATGAGCCAGTTTACAATCTTACTGATATGTCATCTAATAGTTTTCCCTTTTTTTTTTTCTTTTAAACAAAACACATAATATTCGACATCCACTCAACACTTCCTCATATGCAAATCAATTCCCAGTCCCACGCAATACAGTATTTGCTAAAAGAATTCAACTCAATGATCTACAAAGTTACATTAAAAAAAGATGCATTTATGGTCAGCATTACACTCCTTTAAAAAAAAAAAAGAGTAGAGTATCTTATACTTCAGGAAAGAAGTGACTAACTGGGAAAGGGTGGGGAAAATTTTTACATAGCCATGTGGTTTCTGAAACTCAGAGCCACGAGTCAACAGATTCAGACTATTTCAGACAAAGGCAGGAAAAGAGGAAGTGAGTTCTAAAGTCAAGGGGACCTCACAGAGAATACTCTGCCAGCATGTTCCTCATTGTTATATTGAGGCGGTTCCAGTTGGAGCACCTTTGCTGATCTCAAATGTGACAGCACAGCATGGGGAAAGAGTACATAGGGCCCAGAATCTCAGGGATTTACAATTATTTTTTTGCACTGTGGCAGCACCTAGAGATCCCAGCCCCACTGTGGTAGTCACTGTACAAACTTATAACAAAGAGATGATCCATGCCTCAAATAGAAGCCAAGTGAAAAGTTGATCAGGAAACCAACTGGTAGCCTGAGCCAAGGTACCTCTGTAATAAGCTCACAGCAATTCTGCACCAGCTTCACAAAAAAAAAAAAAAAAAAAAAAATGTAGCCCTGCTCTGTGGCAATAGTGTCAAGGTGAAAAAACAGATGACATCAACAAGATTTATATTATAAAGAAACAAATACAGCCTCTTGGCAACAAATACCTGAAGGAAAGCTGTCCAGGCCATTTCTGCTGCTTGGTGATCTAGGAGCACTAACCTGGGCACTAGATACAATCTTGAACAACAAATAGTGGAGATACACTCTAAATGGCAGATATTATCCTCACCACATCTTACTGTTGCTTCCCCCAACCGACACCAGCTCACTCTTATCCATTTGGAGTATCAGCCAGCTAACACTCAACTGTGCCCCAATGTCAACCAAACACCAGGAAAAGCAAATGACTGCTTTGTCTAGGTCAGAGGAGATTGGTGTGATCAGCATACTGAACCAACCAGCTGAAACTTTTTATATACTTTACAGCAACATACTACACATACACATGCAGAAAGAGTGGGTTTGGGTTTTGTTTTTTCTTGCGGGGGGGAGGGCAAGGGGGAGGTATTTTATAAATGCAAATGAACCATACCCAACTTTCCTTCAACCTATACTTAGCTGGCCAATTTCTCACAGAAGTCAAGTGATACTGACAACGAATTTTCCTGCCACTCTCATATGTGGACTCTCAAAGTAAGACTGAGACACACTGGCAGGATAAATTATGGGAAATAGTCACTGCTGCTCGTGCCACATATGCTTCTCCTGTGGATAGACGACTCCAGTACGCAGGGCTGCCAATCTGGCATTTGTCACCAGCACAAAATTCATATGAGATGTCATCCTTGTTTTAAAAAATGTAAAATCCTACAGAACTGCAGATACTCTGACAGTTTTGCCTGGACATGACATCAGAGCAGAGGTGGAATATCTCCTTGTTTTTCACTGGCTCCTATTACTGATGGAGCAAGTGGTGCTGAAGCAGTGAATATAGTCATTCTGAATTACCTGATCCGAAGTCTTCATTTCCTTTATTACCAATTTGGCGGTTTTTAATGCCTAAGCATTAAAAGGTTTCTGCAGAGACAGAATTATACTAAAGGCAACACTGCAGTGCACTTTACTTACAACACAGCCAATTCCAAAGGGCTGATTTTGTCTTTCAAAAAGTTACAGTACAATTCCATTAAGAAACAAGATCTACAGTATGTTTTACCCAAAATGTTGTAAGAGTTGCTTTTCTCCATGAGAATGAATCACAGTTTTCCTCTGGGAGGAAAGGAAAGTGTAACTAGAACACTTGCTCCTTGGGGGACTTATTAGATCCTCAAAGAGTCGTTGCACTTGCTGAAACCTGCTTTTGCCAGAAGAAGCTTCGTCTTACAGATATAACAGAAAAGCATAAAAGAGAGGAAAACCCAGAAGATTACACTTCAACATTCCCAGAAAACTGAAGAAATACAATTCAATACTAAAGTATTTAGCCTCTCTGGCCTTGTCTACACTCTGCTTTTCTGAAAATTTCCTACCATTGTACTTCCACTACAGATAGCAACAGTGGACGCACCAGTGTAGACAGGATACTGGCAGCCACTGCTGTGTGACATGTCTTCTGCTTGTCCTTACTTCTCCCAGAGACACTCTGGGCAGAATAAGATGACAGCAGTAAAAATGGCCAGCCAGCAGCTTGCCTACCACTGGGACTCCCACCATGGCACCAGCAGTGGCGAACAGCAAAGGTTGGAACCGTTAAGAAAAAGCTCTGTCTAGGCACAGTTTCTAACCTCCTCTTTTAATAAGCATATTGAAACCCTGTAGAGTTGGAAGGGGCTTTTACTTTAATTAAAAAGTACTATTTAATAAAAGTCCAACAGAACATCTGTAGAAACAAACAATCCTTTCCTTTACATAACTATTAAAATCCAAACCTTCCCAAAGATGAACACGTGTCCACAAGATAACCTTCGGAGTTCTGACAAACTTTTTTTTTTTTTAAAGGATATAGAAGCATTATAAGATTTATCCTGATGAAAAGGACGAGGGGAAGTATTTCCTATAACAAATACTGAAGTCACCCATTTTCTGCTTTCAAGCTTTGTAATCGATGCATACATGGCAAAAGTTGAAACAGTTGTGACATGATTAATGGTCTTTTTCAGAGATTGTTGATATAATTGCTGCTGTTTTTCTTGCCCTTGCCTTTCCCCTTTTCCTGCTTTTGTGAGGGTAAAAACAGTTAATAAAAATCATAAAAGCCCCCCTTAAAGAACAAAGCAGAGACTAAAATAAATCTCACTCAAGAAGTTACAAAATAAGCAACAGCTTTCCCTAATGTTCCAAAAACTAAAGCAAACACAGGCAGATAACTGTACCAACTGTCAGAGGGGTAGCCGTGTTAGTCTGTATTCACAAAAACAACGAGAAGTCCAGTGGCACCTTAAAGACTAACAGATTTATTTGGGGCATAAGTTTTTATGGGTAAAAAACCCACTTCTTCAGATGCATGGAGAAAAAGTGGGTTTTTTACCCATGAAAGCTTATGCCCAAATAAATCTGTTAGTCTTTAAGGTGCCACCGGACTCCTCCTTGTTTTTGTACCAACTGTTTACTCTTGGATGGTAACATTCTTACGACTGACAAGATGCTATAAATTGAGTAGCTGATCTGTGAAGGAAGTAGCGAGTTCAAAATTTCCCTATAAATACCATAAAGATTAACAGATTTGTAATACCCACCAAGAAGCACTTACTCTAAGTACAATGATTATGAAAACACAGAGAACATATTTACTACGAAGCAGTGACTTTAGTATATACAACCTGCCACACAAGGCAGCATTGGTTCTTAATGTCGTAATAGCTCAAAGCCACCATTTAGATTTTCCAAATTGATTAAAGCTGACCTGCAGGTGAAAAGACATAAAGCCATTCATTTTCAGACTCTTGATGTTATATAAAAAAGCTTAAAAGATTGCAACAAATAACATTTCTTCTTCTTTTCTCCATTAGAAATGTAAGCCTCACTTCCCCTTGAAGACTCTATGGTGGCTGAAGAACTAGTGAAATTATCACAACTCAAAAGAATGAAAGCAGAGCTGCGGAGAGGGGAAGGAATTTTTAGTCAGACTGTTAAACTTTTTTTGGTGTTTGTTTTTAACAACCATTTTAGTCCAATTCCTGATAAACACTTGGGAGAAACAATGTCAAAAACTCTACAGTTTCATCCCTTTAAGAGCTCACAAAACACACACATCCTGAGATTCCCAGAGTCCTCCAGCAAAACCAGGGACTTGATATTCCTGATAATTCTACATAAAAAACAAGTCGTATTTATTATTATTTTTGGGTGGGAGGAAGCAGAAGGGGAAAAAACCTCTCAGAGGCTAAAAGAGGGCACAAAACCAATTTTCTATAAATCCTCTGCAGGGCAGTTTTCCTCTTTGATGAACCATGCCAATTTTCTGTGATGTTACAATCCATATTTTAGCTTAAATTCCAAAAAGGAATCATCGGTTGCAGAGTCTAGCCAGAGTACTCTCTCATCCTTCAATTTTATGGCTTCAAACTCAATGAACAGAGTTACTCTCTAGTCACAAGGAGGACAGTAGGCTCTATGGAAAGAAAGAAAACTGGAACTTGAGTCATCCTACACCGGTTGAGCCACGAGCAGGCTGCTGACTCAGAGGCAGGCAGTGACAGGCAGCAGCTATGGGTGAACTTGCTTGGGTTCCAGTCCACATTTGCACACACATCAACTCTCCAACTTGGATGAAAGTAGACATATATGCCAAGTATTATTTAAACCTTTAAAAATAGATGTTACAATTTTCTGCATTTCATGACAATGGGGAATTTGTTTAGTTCAAGTATCTGACAACTATTTTCACATTTTCACTGTTTTCTATTGTCAGGTAGTATTAATTCACAAATATTAAAATAACATATCAGATCACTATAACATATGATCTAAGACTCAGTTAATGCAGTCCTGTGCATTAACTCAATTTTTAAAATATGAATATAAAATAATGTATCCATTTTTTAAATTGTGAGCTCTCACATTCAATCTCAAAATGCTGAACAGAGCAGGAGCCCGTATGAGCGAGACCATCGTCTCGTGCCGAAGACGAGGGAGGCAGGCCCTGGCTAAATTGGAGTCGAGCACCGCTCCTATGAACTCCACTCTTTGTGCTGGAGTTAGGCTGGACTTCTCGGTATTGATAAGCAGGCCTAGAGAGCGGAACAGATGCAGAATCTCGGTCACCTGAGCCGCTACCAGCTCTTGGGAGCGACCACGAATCAGCCAGTCGTCGAGATACGGGTACACATGTATCCGACGACGGCGGAGGGCCGCGGCCACGACTGCCATACACTTGGTGAACACCCTCGGTGCGGTGGAGAGGCCGAAGGGCAGAACCGCAAACTGGTAGCGAGCTTCGTTGACCAGGAAGCGCAGGTAGCGTCTGTGGGGGGGGTAAATTGCCACATGAAAGTATGCATCCTTCATATCGAGGACGGCAAACCAGTCTCCCGGACCCAAGGAAGGGATGATGGTCCCCAGGGTCACCATACGAAACTTGAGCTTGCACAGGTGTCTGTTGAGCTCCCGGAGGTCCAAGATGGGACGAAGACCTCCTTTCGCCTTGGGGATGAGAAAGTATCTGGAATAGAATCCCCTGCCCCGCCTGCTGCGAGGCACCTCCTCTATAGCACCCACGCTCAACAGAGTCTGGACCTCTTGTAAGAGGACTTGCTCGTGAGAGGGGTCCCTGAAGAGGGACGGGGAAGGTGGGTGGGGGGGAGGGAGCGAAATAAACTGCAGGCGGTAGCCGTGCTGGACGGTGTTGAGGACCCAGCTGTCCGATGTTATGGAGCACCACGCCTGGAGGAAGCGGGAAAGGCGACTTGAAAACAATAGGGATGGATCCGGGGGGGAGAGTGGTGGGCCGTCCTTGGGCGTCCCATCAAAAGGCCGGTTTTGGGCCTTGAGGAGCCTTGGAGGAGCTCTGGGCCTGGTTACGCCGACCCCCCGATGGTCTGCGGCGGAAGGGGGCCGCTCGGCGATTATTAAATGGCCGAGACCTGGCCTGGGGGAAGGGTCGGTAGGGCTGTTGCCGGAACGATCGTCTCTGGGTGGCCGGCGTGTGCATGCCCAAAGTACGAATAGCAACCCTCCCATCCTTCAGGGTCTGAATTCTCGTGTCTGTCTTTTCTGAGAAGAGACCCTGTGACTCAAAGGGGAGGTCCTGGAGGGTGTATTGTACCTCCGGCGGCAAGGTGGAGGATTGCAGCCAGGCAATGCGCCGCATGGTTATTCCAGACGCCATAGTTCTGGCTCCTGAATCAGCGGAGTCCAAGGCTGCCCATATTAGGGTCCTGGAGGCCGTCCTGCCCTCGTCCAGGAGCGCCGAGAATTCCCGGCGGGAGTCTTGCGGGGTCAGCTCCGAAAATTTTCCCAGGCACCCTAAGATGTTGAAAGTGTACTGGGACAGGAGCGCCATCTGGTTCGCTATGCGGAGCTGAAGGCCACCCGCTGAATAGATTTTTCGCCCCAACAGGTCCATGCGCCGCGACGCCTTTGATTTTGGAGCAGCGGCCGGCTAGCCATGCCTCTCCCGGTCATTTACCGATTGGACCACTAGAGAGTCCGGGGAGGGGTGCACATAGAAGTACTCGTACCCCTTGGGCGGGACAGAGTATTTTCTTTCCACCCCTCGCGCCGTGGGGGGGACTGAGGAGGGCGACTGCCAGATTGTCGTATTGTTCCGCTGAATAGTGCGGATAAGGGGTAATGCTACTCGCACTGGGGCGTCCGAACCCACAACATCCGTTATAGGGTCATCGTCCTCCGTGACCTCCTCAACGGGCAGGTTCATGGCCTTTGCCACACGGCGGAGAAGGTCCTGATGCGCCTTCAGGTCAATAGGCGGGGGTTCAGATGTTGATGCCCCCGCCACCGCCTCGTCAGGTGAGGAGGACGAGGAGCGGCCCGGCAGCACCTCCTCGGATGCCTGGTCCGCTCCTGGGCGGTCAGGAGCCACGGACTCCGGCCCCGGTGCCGGGCCTGGTGGCGAGTTAGCCTGTTCCTGTGGAGACGGGGGGGGCCTGCTAACCGTGGCCTCCGGCGCTGAGCGCCCCGTAGGCACCTGCCTCAGTGGCAGGGGAGGCCCTTGCTCGTGTTGGGCCCAGGGAACCCAATATCCCCAGTGTTGGGGTCCAAGGTCTCGTCCTTGAGATGCTGCCCTGAAGTCCACTGCGCTGCCCTCAGGGGAAGCGATGGAGGGTTCATGCGAGGGCCAGGGAGGAGCTGAGGTGGTTCCCGAATGCCCAACCGAAACCTGCGTCAGGTGCCTAGCAGGCGTTGAAGGTCGGTGGCGGTCATCACGTGACCTAAGCGGAGAGCGGGACCTGCATGCGGCGCGGCGCCGGGAGCTCGACCTCAACGGCGCCGGGAGCTCGACCTCAACGGCGATCGGCGGCGGCAGGAGCGGCTCCGGGAGTCTCGGTGCCGAAAGCGGTCACTGGAGCCGGACCTCTTGGGGTGCCGGTGACCGGGACCGTTGCCGGGAGTACGACCGGTGCCGCGAATGCGAGCGGTGCCGGGACTGCGAGCGGTGCCGAGACGGGGAGCGGCGTCGCGATGTTGATCGACCTCTGGATCGGGACCGGCTCCAAGAGTGGGACCGGGATCGAGACCGAATCCTGGAGCGTCCGTCTCGCTTGTCAGGGGAAGGAGGCCGCATCATCATCGGTTTGCCCACTGACTTGGGTGCCCGCACCGGCGGTGCCGGGGGCTTGGAGCTTCCGCGAGCTCGATTAGCTCCCTCGCCGTCGCAAACGCCTCCGGCGTGGACGGGATCCGCAGCTCTACCTCGGTGGGTACCGGGGAGCTGGGTGGTGCCGGACTCGACGGCCTTTGTGGCGCCGGAGTCGACGGCGCCGTGCACTGCTTCAGCCTGTACCGCTTGTGTCGGAGGCGGCTGGGCTAGCGGTCTCTGCGGATGTTTAGAAGAGATCGCCTTCGGCACCTTGTGCTTCCTTCCTGGGGAAAGGGAACGGTGCCGGGACTTCGGTGCCGGGTGCCGAGGAGGCTCGGCCCCGGAGCGGCTCGGTGCTGCCGGTGCGCTGCCCGCCGAGGAGGGCTTCGGCGCCGATGGAGTTGGCGCCGGAGGCTGGAGCGAAGCCTCCATTAGCAACTGTTTAAGGCGCGAGTCCCGCTCCTTTCTCGTCCGGGGCTTGAAGGCCACGCAGATCGGGCACTTATCTGTTCTGTGCCCCTCCCCAAGGCAGCGAAGGCACGAGTCGTGCGGGTCACTCACCGGCATGTGCCGCTGGCAAGCCGCGCAGGGCTTGAATCCCGGTGCCCCGGGCATAAGCCCGCACCGGGTGCGGAAGAAGAGGGACTAACCCCTCTAATTCCCTATTTACAATACTATACCTATCTAACTATAAAACTATACAACTATCAAACTAACTAACGAACTATATACAGTAAGAGATGGAGAAACGCTAGGGCTGTGGAGGTAAGGGAGCACTCCACTGTTCCAACTGGCCGTCACAGGCGGTAAGAAGGAACTGAGGAGCGGACGGGCCGGCTGGGGTATATAACCAGCGCCATGGCGGCGCCACTCCAGGGGGCGCCAGCCGGCCCGCCGGAGTTGCTAGGGTAAAAATGTTCCGGAGAAGCCATGCACGCGCAGTGCGCACACCTACATTGGAATGCATAGGAGCAATCACTCAAAGAAGAACATACTGAGTTTTCATATCTGTTCCTCTTAAGTCTGCATTCTACTTGCTACAGCACAGGTCATTGTTAATAAAGAAGGATTTGCTACATATTTCCCTGAGAATTCTCCAGGCTACCTGACCTTCTTGTATAAAATAAGAAACAAAAACAGAATACAGTATCATCTTCATTTGGGCAAAACATAGCCAAATCATAAGACATAATTCAGTAAGTGCTGCAAAAGCATGGAAAGAAAAAATATTAAACACATGCAGTAATAACGTCACTGTAGAAACACCAGTTGCATTTCAAATGAGAATTACTTTTTCTAAACAGCTCTGGGCAATGTGTCCGTGTGTCAAAATAAATATTAAATAAAGCCATCTATATTTCTAAATCTACTTTCTTAACAAAGATGTATTAAGTAACGCACTCTGCCGTGCAAGGTAGAAACATTTTACTTCCAAGCATATGGCAACAATTTTACAAAGTTTCTAGGTTTTATTCAGTACTTAACATGTGATTTGACTAATTTACTGAAATACAGACAGATCTGTACTAAAAAAATCTGCAGACACTTTAAGGTTAATCCGAATGACAGTAACTCTTCAAAGTAAATAAGTATGACCTTTTTATTTTAGTTCGCCAATATTTTGTCCTAGAAATGGTCTGTTGCCTGCCTTACCTAAATAAATAATAGCAAATATGAATTTGACTAAGATGCTTTCATTATATTACTGTTGGGTTTGCATGAAAACCTATTTGGAAACAAGCAGCAAGGGAGAATTTTTTTTTCTCTCCCATCTGTGATAGGCAGCTGCTCACTGGCTGGAATCTATGATGATACCAGACACTTAAAGTAGCACCAAACCAAAGTAAACATTGCATAAATAACTTTAAAAACATCTGTCCCACTTACTAAAATACAATTTCTAATGTAGTTATGCTATGCCATGATAGTTCTAATTGCAAGGAGTGGGCTATGTTAAATACTGTCCATTATTAGACATTAAAAGATTGATTTTCATATTTTTAGATGTAAAATAGTTTATTTTGGACATTAAAAAATGTATTCGAAAACCAAAACTGAACCCCAGAGATTTCTCAGACATGTAAAACTGTGGCACTATAGGTACAGATGTTTAACTACTCAGCCCAGGTTAGAATGTAAAGTAATCTTAATTTGATCCAAAACAATTCACATGTAAAAATAAGCCAAGATACAAAAAGAACAGTTCAGCCACATAAAGATTTGTATCTATACAAACTGCCATGTCTGAACCACAGTTAACATCAGGAAGGTGTTGGTTTAGTTTTTCTTTTAAAGAAATCTTGCCTTACAACTTTTAGAGTTATTTTGCCATGCATTCAAGTAGGATATTCATTCCTCATTTCCTACACTACAGAAGAATCAAGACAAAAGCTTCCTATTTAGTTATTGTTTATTATAAATGTTTTATTTAAGGCACTTTTAAACAAATATTGATTTACTCTATAATTTAAATGTAGGGATTAGAATCTGCCACAGTAGAGTTTTGCTTTAAGAGCAGTTTTTAATCTACGTTTGTATTCAAGATTTCAAAAGGTTATGTATTAATAAACTGTCTGGAACTTTATCATTTGGGCCACCACCACCACCACTAAAGATATCAAAATATAACCTGAATTATAGAATTCAGAAATGGAAAAGACCTATTAGATCATTTCCAGCCCATGCCGCAGCCAGTGAACAACGGCTCCCTAAAGAAAATGCTCTAATGTCTTGTCTAGTCCGGTTCTGAACAACCCTGCAATAGTGATCTCACATCTTCCTTGAAGAGACCATTCCATAAACTACCACAATGTATTGTTAGTAATTCCTTGCTGAAGTCCAACCTAAACATTCCCATGTTGGTTATTCCTCCATGCATCATCCCAATGGCTCATTATTGCTCAAGGACTAAGGGGAGACAAACTTGCAAGCTTCCCAACACAGTTCTGGCTGAATACACATGGTGTGTAACAAAAAAGTCCCAGCAGAACCATATAGCTTTTGCAGCCTGAATGTTTCCTGAAGAAAGCTGGTGGCGTTTAAAGACAAGTGGTACATGAGTATCTACAAAACTTATTGTATTTTCATCTCACTATTTCTTAATTTGTTTTCATAACAAGGGTCTGTAATGGAACCTCTGAGAACTTGTTCTAGAACTTGTATGAACAGTGTGGTCCAGAGACAAGGGCACTGAACTGGAAGACAGCACTCTGAGTTCTGTTCCCAGCACACGTGACCTGTGTGGCCCGTGGGCAAGTGGCAGGGTGGGGCTGCTGGGTTCGCCTCCTGCCCCGGGGGGTAGGGGGGGCGCCTCACAGCCCCGCACGCACGCGCCGCGCTCCAACTGCCCTAACAGCCAGAACCGCACGTGTCTCTGTCTCCCCCCGCCCGCCTGGCATACAGCGGATGCGTCACTTCCGGGGCCCGCTCAGGCAGGAAGCGCTGGGCAAGAGGCAGAGCTGGTAAATGCTGAGCGACGGGAGGGGCACAAGGCATGGGCAGCTTGGGGGGGAGGGGGGCCTGGGCCGAGACCCCCCCAAAGACCCCCCCCTTCGGTTGGGGGTGGGGCAGCTACTGTGCTGGTTGGTCCCAGGGCGGCCGCCGTAGTGATTGGGGGGGGGGGGGCTGTTGAACTGTCTGTGGGCAGCCAGGAGATCCCCGGGGGAGAGGTGTGTCTGTGTCTCTGTGTGTGTGTGTTGCACCTGCCCTGCCCCGACTGCTGCCCCCCTCCCTGGTCCAGGGACCTTCACCCTCCCCGGCCCCTATCACACTGCCCCCCCCTCCCCCGCCTTCCTGCAGCCCCTGTGTGTGTGTGTTGGACAGTCACATTCAATCCCTTCACACTGCCCCCCTTTCACCTCCCCTTAGTTCATAACCCCAGAAAATCCCTTCAAACCGTCCCCTTTTCCCCTCCCCTTATTTCATGGGGGGACGACGAGCCGAGCAGGCGAATGGGCGGGCAGTGGCGGCGAAGCTTTATACTTCGGGGGCGGGGGGGTGTTTGTTTCCACAGGGCCGGGTGGTGTTGGGGCGGGGGATGTTTCGGGGGGGGGGCAGTGCTGGGGGCATTTTTTTCAGCCCTCAGCTGTTTTCTTTGGAGTAATATGGCGCTCGCCACTTTACAAGTTGTGCAGGCCTGTACTGGTGAATAGCAGTAGGTATGTGCTAAGTATTATTGTGAATTTGTACTATAAACTTTGCAAACAGAATGGCTGTATGGAGAGAACATGTTAAAGTTTAATGGGACTAATTACAGAAGCAAAGACTATTGGAGGCCTCTTAATCTTTTAAGGGCAACTTCTTAACATACCCTCCAAGATAGCTTTCAGATGAGACCTTAAAAACTTTTCTGTTCCACTTGGACATTAACGGGCTTGTCTACACATGCTACCCTGCTGCAACATGTCTGTGAAGATGCTCTATCCAAAGGCTCAACCGCTGACATAGCAATGTCCAGACCAGCGCTTACGTTGGTGTAACTTATGTCACTGCGGGGAGGGAGGGATTGATTCACACCAGTGAGCGACATAAGCCATACCAACCTAAGCTGTAGCATAGACATAGCCAAAGAATCCATGCACTCTATATATTAACTGAGCTTTGCACAGTTTAACACCACATAACCTTTTGAAATCTTGAACAGAAATGTAGATTCCACCCTTCATACTAGAGATAAAATGATCTGGGTGTTCTTTGGATAAACATTATGCAAAATATAAATCTTTAGTGTTTGATTTTGCTGCACATAGAGACAGAAAGGAAATCTGATGTTTACCCCATGTTGACTTCTTGTTTAAATTTTAAATTAAGAATCTTATTAAAGCAGACATCAGCTCGCTAGATCATGCCCAGAGTACTTCTCTCTAAACACAGTGTCAGGAAGTTAAACTAATGGTCGACTGGATCTTAAAAAAATTCAGCTAATCTGGCAAACAGACAAAATACTAGTACTTGATTCTGACAAATCTAAATATTTTTAGTTCATTTATGCCATCAAACATGGATAGTAGTGGATAGGCACTCTGGGCATTCCCAAAAATGTTTCTTTAAGATTCCTTGCTACTGTCTTTAAATAAACTAGTCCCATAGGAACCTGTAGCTTATGAAGCACCTGATATATGCAGCAGACAGGTGAGTTTTTCAGAAGGCCTGCCTTTTAAGATCCCAAGCAGCAGAATGAAGTTACTTGCTGTCAGAATGAGCTGGAAGTATTTCACAAGCAGACACACATGGTGTGCAGATGACTGGCAGCTACAAGCTGAAAGCTGCTAGTGACATCCACTTTACTCCCAAAATGATCCACATGCTAACAATGGTGCTCATGCCTAACCCCACAATTAAACTTCCATCCCACTTTAGAAATTTATATTGGCATGAAAGACTTATGTACCATAGAGTTTATTACTATTAAATATATTTCCTATGTTTGGGGAAAAAACTTAGAACTTTATCATCAAAGAGCGGTACAAGCACTTCTTCTTTTTTAAACAAAACAACCCTGTTAGGTAGATAAGCAAGTGCTGAATTATTTTCTTCCATATATACATGGAGAAAACAGACAAAGGCTGGTTAAATGATTTTCCAAGGCAAAAGGGGGAGTCTGTATCAGAAATAGAACTGGACTTCAATAGTTAGTGCAGGGGTCGGCAACCTTTCAGAAGCGGTGTGCCAAGTCTTTATTTATTCACTCTAATGTAAGGTTTCGCAAGCCAGTCATGCATTTTTAACGTTTTTAGAAGGTCTCTTTCTCTAAGGGCTAGTCTACACTTACCGTCCGGGTCGATGCGGTGAGTTCGACTTCTCGGAGTTCGAACTATCGCGTCTGATCTAGACGCGATAGTTCGAACTCCGGAAGCGCCGCGGTCGACTCCGGTACTCCACCACTGCAAAAGGCGGTGGCGGAGTCAACCTTGGAGCCGCGGACTTCGATCCCGTGGCGTCTGGACGGGTAAGTAATTCGAACTAGGGTACTTCGAGTTCAGCTACGCTATTCACGTAGCTGAACTTGTGTACCCTAGTTCAACCCCCGCCCTTAGTGTAGACCTGCCCAAAGTCTATAATATATAACTAAACTATTGTTATATGTAAAGTAAATAAGGTTTTTAAAATGTTTAAGAAGCTTCTTTTAAAATTAAATTAAAATGCAGAGTCCCCCGGACCGGTGGCCAGGACCCAGGCAGTGTAAGTGCCGCTGAAATTCAGTTTGCGTGCCGCCTTCGGCACCCGTGCCATAGGTTGCCTACCCCTGAGTTAGAGGCTCCTAATTCTCTGCTCAGACCACACTATCATGCCCCTCTCTCTCTCTGAAGTACAATCAATGTACTGAAACTCAATATAAAATTCTAAAGATGTTAAGAATATGTTAATACATGATTTTTATCTTGACCTTAACATGTTGAGTAACCTCCTAGTGATAAGCCACAATGCAAAAAGGAAAGTTTGTTTAAATATTAAAAGCCACTCTGTTTTCTGTAATGAACTTCCACTGATTTCTGATCTGGTAGAGAGGAAACCAAGTTTCATAGCTGTCAGAGCCATGAACTGCCTCTTCCACATCATGCAAATCTAACAGCAGTAAATTAGAAAATGTTTAAATCACACATGTAGTTATAAGACTAATTTGGTTTCTGAGATGCTGTGTCCCCCAACTAAAGACTGTTTCATTGCTCGGTATTGGATCTTACACTGATGTCCACAGTTCTGTAATTCATTGTTTAGCTTTTGCTTGTGTTTTTCTTGTGTAATGCAACTCCCTCATCCCATCCAAGATGCACACTGATGACTTTTCTTGCTTTAAACATAAATTGAAGATGTTTGTATTTTTCACTTCTTACCCTATTTACCCTACTGACTGTTCTAGTTTGCATTGTCTGATTTTTTCTGTTTGCTTGTTGAAGTCAATTTTTCAGTGCCTTGATGTGAAAGATATTTAGCACTTATGGCTCCTCCCATCTTCAAAGTTCTGTATGTATCACCTAATTAATCTTCACAGTACATCTTGGAGTTGAAATATTCACATTTTACAGATGAGGAAATTGAGGTGGGGAGGAAAAGTCAGAATCAGGAGGTTCTGGCTCTTAGTCCGTTGCTCAGAGTACTATATCGTACTACGTAATTTATGTGAATAGACCACACAGTGCAAGAAATATTTTCCATTTAAACAGGTTTCACAGTGGTAGCCGTGTTAGTCTGTATCAGCAAAAAGAACAAGGAGTACTTGTGGCACCTTAGAGACTAACAAATTTATTTGAGCATAAGCTTTCGTGGGCTAAAACCCACTTCATCAGATGCATGCAGTGGAAAATACATCCAATGAAGTGGGTTTTAGCCCACAAAAGTTTATGCTCAAATAAATTTGTTAGTCTCTAAGGTGCCATTATTACTTCTCGTTCTTCTTCCTTTCAAGACATCAGTAATCTCTGAATAAAACCAAAAAGCACTTAGGTAAATTACAAACATAAGTTTCATATCATTTGCTACTGCAGCTCTTCCTCCTTTAGGGGGAGCGATTAGAAAAGACAATTTAGGCCAAAAGTATTCAGTACAAAGTGTGATACACCTGAACAGTGACTGTCAGGCAGGAGGGGGAAAGCACATGTTATAAATAAACTCCATTTCCAGGGCAGACATGGGCATAAGGGTTTTGAATTGCTATTAACTTTGCTCACTTTTCACAGAACTAAACAAAACTGAAATTTCATAAACTTTCATGAAAAACTGAACAGTTTAGAACACCATAACCAGAACAAAACTCACAATCAAGTTATTGTGACATTCTTTTCCTGGAATTCTTCTCCTTAGTTTAATTATATTTCTTTCATGGAGATGGAGGAGGATGACTGTTTTTGCATGTTAGTACCCATAACTGCGATTATTAAAACAGGAAAAAATGTTGATTTTGTACTAATGAGTTCCTCTTTGCATTTTGAAATCTCACTTCTCACTGGCAACACTTCTCTTCCATTACAGTGAAGGCTTCCCCCACCCATCCCCCACTATTTTTAAAATGTAAGCCATAGGAAATAGTACAGCAGCCCTAGCCTAAAACAAGTTCCACAAACAAAAAATAACTTGGTTTTCAGACAGAAAATCCACAGGAATAAAATTATTCTGACAATAAAAGTTTGACTCAGTGTCAAGAAATATGTCAAAATATCAACACAGTGTAAATGTCACATACATTAAATGTTTCCTTGTACTGCTTCATAAAATATTAAAGGAGACAGTCGGAGGACAGAAAGAAGTTCATATAAGGAATTTGCTTCACCAAACTTTCAATCATCATAGTATTTCCTATCAGATTATTTATTCTGTGACATACCGTAGAACTCTCATTGATAAAAATACACAGACAGATGGAGTTGTTTAAGAAAGCTGTTCATCTTTCTAAAATAGTGCAAATCACACTTTGGATTGAAGAACATGTTAAAGAAAATGGTATTTCACTGTTCAGTCCAAATCAAATATTCCAACTACAGAGAGATTTTGTGTCTCCAAATGTACTGATTTTATTCCAGATACAACTTTTAGATAATGTTTTCACCTCTTAGCTCATAGAGCCGAGTACTATACATCATTTAAAAATAACAGAAAATAAAGCACTCTAAGACTAGTTAGGGCTCTTCTCTCTTAAAATGTTCAGCAGAACGTTAAAAAACAACAAACAGACAAGTCCCCAAATGGAATATGTCTGGAGGTAGAGAAGTTCTCAGACTAGAGTCCATAGACTAACCAGTGATTGCAGAGCTCTATTCATGGCCCACAAGCCCACAGAAGAGAAGGCAGTAGAGAAGGTAAAGGATTTTAGAGAAGTGGGTCTTAACCTTTCCATACTACTGTACCCCTTGCAAGAGTCTGATTTGTTTTGTGTACTCTCAAGTTTCACCTCACTTAAAAACTTACAAAATCAGACATAAAAATACTGAAGTCTCACTGCACAGTTACTGAAAAATTGCTTACTTTCTCATTACCACCATATAATTATAAAAAAATCAACTGAAATATAAATATTGTGCTTACATTTCAGTGTATAGTATACAGAGCAGTATAAACAAATCATTGTCTATGAAATTTTAGTTTGTACTGACTTCACTAGTGCTTTTTATGTAGCCTGTTGTAAACCTAGGCAAATATCTAAATGAGTTGATGTACTCCCAGAAGACCTCTGAGCACTTCCCAGGGGTACACATACCACTGGTTGAGAACCACTGTTTCAGGGGAAAGTAGAGGACCTATTCCATGAGGTGATTTCTCTTTTCCAGATCAGAACAGAAATATGTTGGAACCGCTGGCTAAGGCATATGTATCTGGCAGCACCACCATCTCTAATGTTAAAAAAAAAAAAGTGCAACCTGACACCAACCCACATAAAACCACACAAATAGCCCTATTTTTAGAGTAATTTTAACCTTGCTTAACTCCAGAAGCAACGTTGCCTACTAACACCTTTCCTAACAGCACTTATAGATCAACAAACCTCCATCCAAGAGGGGGGAATACTGCATTTTGGGGTCATTTCAACTCTTTTCTCAGATTTGTCCAGATATGGGTTAGTCCCAAAATCAAGAGTTGCAGTAAACGGGGAAAGTCACATGGCCAAAGGGAGCCGTGGCATTATCGCTCAACACTTCTCAAATTTCTTCAAAGATCACTTATCTCCTCCTCCTCTCTCTGCCTCTCATATTTACGTTGTTTCTTTCCCCTACATTAAGACTGATGTCCACATGCTCCCAGTCCACTAGCACATTACTCTGTGACACTATGATGCTATTCTTGACAGTGAGTTCTAGTCCAGGGGGTGTCAACCTTTTTCTTTCTTAGGCCCCCTCAACATGCTATAAAAACTCCACGGCCCACCTGTGCCACAGCAACTGTTTTTCTGCATATAAAAGCAAGGGCCTGCATTAAGGGGTAGCAAACAGGGCAGTTGCCTGGGGCCCCACACCACAGGGGGTCCCCATGAAGCTACACTGCTCAGACTTCGGCTTCAACACCGAATTATGAGGTTCAGAGCCCTGGGCTTCAGACCCTGTGGTGGGGTTCTGCTTTCTGCCCTGGGCCCCAATGAGTCTAACACTGTCCTTATTGGGCAGACCCCCTGAAACCTGCTTGTGGTCCCCCAGGGTGCCCCAGACCTCTGGTTGAGAACCACTGTCCAATCTAGTCTGTTATGGACTAGTCTCCCAGAGGACGTGGTGAAAGCCCTATTTGCCTGGAACATTTAGAATGAACAAAGCACAAAAATATACATTAGGAAACAACCCTGCACTAGCTCTGTAGAGGGTAGGAAGAAGTAATAGGTCCTCATAGGACTTTTCCATGTCTGACTCTAGTCCTTTTCTCCTAATGATACCACAAACACCTGCCTGGATGCTACAGAAAGACACCATCTAAGGAAAGGAAGGCAGGCAGGCAGGCAAGCTTAGGTAGCAGGAAAAACTCCAGAATACTGTTCCTGAGCATTACACCCAAGTCGGTCCCTAACCTGGCCACTAAATACCTTCGGGGAAAAAAAGTGACAGAATGGAGACAGATGTCCCAAAAGGAGAGACCAGCAAGTCCTGTTCTCTTGCGACATGGACCTTCCCCCAGCCCCTGCAGAACAGCAGCAAGTCCACGAGCCTTCCCAAAAGGCCCTGCAGGACAGTGGCCAGTCCACATGCCCCCTACCACCGGCCTTCCCCAGGCCCCTGCAGGCCAGCCCATGTGTCACGAGCCTTTGCCCGGCCCAGGCAGGACAGTGGCCAGCCCCAGTGCCTGGTCCCAGGGGCTCAGTGCACCCCCCACACCCACACCCACACAGAGCAGAGCAGAGCACAACACACACACACACACCCCACACACACAGCACAGCCCACGCAGACACACACCCCACACACACACACACACACACAGAGCAGAGCACAACACACACACACCCCACACACACAGCACAGCCCCCCCACACACACACACCCTACACAGAGCAGAGCACAACACACACGGCGCACACCCCCACGCACACCAGAGCACACCACGCACACACACCCCATACCACACACAGCAGATCACTCCACGCACACACACCCCACACAGAGCACAGACCCCCAGCACAGCACCCCATACACACCCCCCCACACGCACAGCAGAGCACACACACCACACACCCACCCGCCCACACTTGTTGCCTCCCGGGAGGGCCCCGCCGCGGGGCGCGCGGGGCCAGGGTGACCCCTCAGGAGCAGCGGACGTTGGGGCGAGCTCCGGGCTGCGCGGCGGCCCCTTACCTGCGGCTGGAGGCGCGGCGGCGAGTCCCGGGCGGCCGGCGGCTGAGTCCCGCAGCCCCGCTCCGAGTCCGCGGCAGCGAGTCCTGGACACAACTTCGCCGCGCGCTCCCGACGCCCCCACCCGGGCCCGCGCCTCCTGCTCGGCTCCCGCCCCCTACGCGGGCGCGCGCCGCCCCGGCTGCCACGCAGGCCCTGCCGCCCGGGAGCGCGCGCCGGCCTGGCCCGGGCCCAGAGTTGGGGGTTGAGGCAGGGCCGGGGCGTCCCCCCGGGGTGGCTCGGCCCGCCTCAGCCCGGGGAGCCTGGAGCCCGGGCAGACACCCCCTGGGCGCGAAGGGTCCGGCCCCAGGAGTGGGAGCATGGCGGCGCCAGGCCTGTTGAGGCTTCGCTCGGGGAGGGCACCGGCCGCCCAGAGGGGCACTGGGGGGGACCGGGGCGCAAGGGGAGCCCCTCCGCGAGGGGGATGTACGGGCCCCCCAGCTCTCTGGGGGGGAGGCTGGCCTGTGGCTTGCAGGGGCCATGGCCACAAGCAGGAACAGCTCCTGCGCCCTCCGCGTTTGTACAGCGCCTGACACAGCAGGACCCCACACCCACCTCAGGCCTGTAGGTGCTCCCGAACTAGGGCTAACAGCAGCTAGGGCTGCGCTGAGCTCGAGCCCTACTGCCTGCTGGAATTCTACCAATCCTGCCAGCAGGGACTTGAGTACTGAACTACTGATAGAAATAATAGAGAGAAATTTACCTGCAAGTTTGTTAAACTTCTGTTTTTAACTTGTGGGTTTTTCCACATCCTAAGATGAGTCATAGCAACAGCAAAACTGTACTGTGGAAAACAAAATTAGAAATGCCCTCCCACCACCATCACAGTCTCGTCACCTTTACTCCCACAGAAAATTACTTTCTCAAATGATTTATATGTCAGAAGACAATGCTCACGTCTTTTCCCCCTGAGAGTGACAGGGTGCACATATGTACTTAGTCATTTTGTTAATTTATACCTTTTGTTTCCCACTTGTGATCCAGACAAAATTCCCCTCCACCTCTATGCTTAACAGGAAATGAGCAGTGACAGTAAAAGAGTTAGAAATTAGTTGTAACAAAGGCAAAGTCAAAGATGTAAATGTTGGGGGAAAAAACTCTATATCAATAGGAAAAGAAAAATGTATGTACATTATGTCCATTCAAAAGACATTCAACTTAGGTGTCCCATCTTACAAGCACACATGCACTAAACATTAAGGACAGTGAAGTCAACAGGACTAGTTTTATAAAAGTAAGCCTTGAATAAGTGGGTAGAGGATTGGAGCCTTAGTCCAAATCTAAAATTTGGGCTTTGCTATAGATTCAATATGATTTTTCAAAACAACAGGAACAGAAATATTTCCATGAAGTTTTTCTTTTTTAAATAAAATACTATTTTGTAGAGAAGGGAAGATGTAAACATCCCTCTGCTGTACTTTAAAACTAAATGTAATAGTTTTTTTTTAACTAGTGAAAGAGAACCCAAAGGTGAAATTAACTACTCTGATTTCATTGTTTATGCTTCTCACCCAGCTTTGACAAACAGTTTTTATATGGTGAAAAATATATTTTATTTGTAAAATTATGTTTTTGTAAACTAAAGTCTAGTTTACACTCAAAACAGTTTACTGGTATAGTTACACAGGTATGTTCTTATAAAAACCTTCCCAGGGCACATGCATACAAATTACACAGGTAAAATAAATACTTTTGTTAGTAGAGCTTATACAAGTTTGATGAGCAAAATAAACTATACCAGCAAGAGCACTTTTATGCCAATATAACTACATCTACACTAGGGCTTTTGCAGGTATAGAAATGGTGCAACACAATCATGCCCCTAATCAAAATTGCTATACCAGCAAAAGTTTCTAGTTTTAAACTTGGCCTAAAGGGTCAAACGGTCCCCTATTCTTTGCAAACGACTCTCAGAGCTGACACATTCATTACACCAACCATGTCTTGCAGTATATTTACCCATAAAAAGTAATATGTAAGGTATCTACATAAAGCTTATGACTATCAAGACAATCATTGTGAGATGTACGTAGAGGTAATATTAAGGAACAATGTAACTATATGGAAAGTCAAGTATCAGAGGGGTAGCCCTGTTAGTCTGGATCTGTAAAAAGCGACAAAGAGTCCCGTGGCACCTTATAGACTAACAGACTATAAAGCATGCATCTGACGAAGTGGATATTCATCCACAAAAGCCTATGCTCCAATACATCTGCTAGTCTATACGGTGCCACAGGACTCTTTGTCGCTTTATATGGAAAGTATACTTTATGGACTTGGAGTAGAAGTTTGTCACCAGAGGATAATAAGTCTTGGTGATGGCCAATTCGAAAAGGAGCTGTCATCCTGCCATGTTTAGCCAGTGAGGTAATGCAAGGCTCAGTTGACTAGCCTTATTCCTTCTCAAGACTATCAATGGAAAACCATCAGACAACTGCAAACAATCAAAACCACTTGGAGGTAAAAATGGAACATTACAGCAGACCAGTTTGCCCTGTCTATGACTAAAGACAAAAGACTATTTCAGTATAACAGAGGAGGGGGAAAGACACTCTACATCCTTTCACTGAGGAGACATCCTGGCTCTCCTGAAAAATTGGATCCTGATTCCAGCCAGCTCTGCAACAGCCCAAACTTTGAGGGGAAAACTACTTTATTAGATAGGAAAGGTAACTTAAGTGTAGACCCAGGTTCACACTTTATGATTTTGTTTTGTATTGTAAATTAGTTTCTACCATTCTCTCTCTTGTTTCTAGTTAACTCTCCATTCTTTCTTAATAAAACAAAAGTAAGACGATTTATAAGTGCTCACAGTTAAACAGGAGCAGTGATTTAATGTAAAACTACTAAACTGGGTCACACTGTTTCCTTGGGTTGCAGAATATTTGAGATTTCTGTGAGTAGCCAGTGTTGGGCTGGATATCACAGAGGAATGATTCAAAGAGATTTGGGGATTGGGGTTCACCTATTGTTAACCTGCAAGGCAAAGACAAGGCTGGCATAGCCTAGCGGCAAATCCTTGAATGACTAACAAGTTGGCGGTGTCAGGGAGCTAGCACCCAGTTACCACAAGCAAGACTCCCTCACACTGGAGGCTGGGGGTAAGAAGGTGACTCTCAGTCCTGGGTATCCCAGAAACCATCACACAGGGCATTATGCTTTTTAACATTAGTGATAGATACATGTAGATATCAACTAGGCAGGGTTTTCCATCTTTTCCACAATACCCGCTCCTGTTTGATTTCAAACACATCTTCCTCACATGTATGACTAATGGTGAAATTAAGACAAAGGGTAACCTTGAAGCAGCTCATTAATTCTCAAGGAGTGCCACAAAAGGAGCATTGTTTGGGACTTGGGTGTAAATATACAGATCTACGGGGCAGTTTTAACGTATTCTTGATTCCTCACCTTTGACTTCCACTCCAATGGTTCCATTTGTATTTTCTCCTAAAAAGGAGGATCTCTCATCGTATGTTGTTGTTACCCTGTATGTGGATTTGACATACCAGACAATGTGGCCAGTCAAACTAGGCTGGGGCAGAACATTCAGCACACAGCAAACTCCCCCACTTTGTGACTCTGTTATCAGTTATATCTCATCTGCTCTGTTCCTTAAACCTCTTATGTTTAAGAATTATTTTAGAAACCCTGCAACTGGACTAGAGTTGGCTTGAGAGGACAGTTCCAATACACAATATCAAAGGTACTTTATCGATAACATATTGTATTTGTTATTTATTATTTGCATTGAGGTAGTATCTACAGGCCTACCTCTGAGATTGGGGCACCACTACACTAGGCACTGTATACCCCATGCTCAGACAACCCTGCCCTCCTTCCTAAACCAATGTTCTCTTACATAAAGAGATTACAATCTAAATGGAATATCATTTTAGATTTGTAGAAGAGCCACCTCTCTTTGCCGCCAGTCTCACCACAGCATATAAATCAGTGCTGTGTAGAACCTGTTACCAGAGACATTTTGGTTAGAATAAGTTATTTTTGCCTGTAGGTTTAACTTGTGTGGTTTCATAAGGTCCAAGATAAGTTTCTATTTTGCATTAACCTGAAACTTCATGACAAATCTTGGCTTAAATTGCTGAGTTTATCAATTGAAATTCCTAGTTTCAGGCAAACTTTTTGCCAAAACAATGCCACCTCTGGAATCCAGAGACAAGAAGATATAGCAAAAGGTTTGTGTAAATTGAAGGCAATTGCATCAGTAGGACCTGAAACCATTTGACCAGGGGAATTTGACTGGGTTGGAGTTTTGTTGCAAAAGTTTCTTCCACAACTCTAATGTAAACTTAGCTGTGTAGTCAGTTTGGACACATGTAGACAAGACTCTTCCAGAGGCTCAAGTCCCTAATATGTCTGATACTTAAGATGTTGCAAGAGTATATACTGACTCCTTGAACGTTTTGATAATGTAAAGAGTTTTCTCTCATGGGTACAGATGCTTGCACAGCTATGCTATGCTTCTCACTAGAGACAGAGTAATAGACACACCAGATGGAAACTAAGAGGCCACCTGGTTTTAAAGCAAATTATATCATCAGTCCATCAGTACAAAATCTGAAACATAAGGGAAGTGCTTAGAGTGAAACAAAATTAATTCAGTTTTTTTTACCCAAACTCAATTTTCCCAAGATCGGTGGAGCATGGTCTTTTTCATATGGACAGAGGTGTAAGGACTTGTTAAATGTGTAACATCAAATGAAACGAGAGTTTTTAGTTATTCTGCTTTCAGATACTGTCCTTCTAGGCAGTAAAGAAGCCTTTTAACATGGGCTACATTCTTGTGCACCGCTCCAACATCCAGGCTCTATTATTGCCGAATTAGACAGACCAGACAGAATTACTTTAGATTACCAACAGAATTCAATTAGAAAAGAAAATTTAATTTCCTCAATTAAGTCTCAACAGATATGTGCCTAGTTTAATATAGTGAATTATTGTTCCATGTGAAATTCTTTTCTGAACAACCCAAATATGAAAGGAAAAATTTAAATTTTTGGGGGGGAGAGCTAGCTCAGTGGTTTGAGCATTGACCTGCTAAACTCAGGGTTGAAAGTTCAATCCTTGAGGGGGCCACTTAGGGATCTAGGGCAAAAATTGGTCCTGCTAGTGAAGGCAGGGGGCTGGACTCAATGACCTTTCAAGGTCCCTTCCAGTTCTAGGAGATTGGTATATCTCCAATTATTATTAATTATTTACTTTTTCTGGAAGTTTTGTGTGCAAAATGTAATCAATTTTAAAACAAAGTTATTAATGGATCCTGCAGTCTGGCTCTGCACAGCAATGTTAAAAACCGTGTGTCTGAACACCCAAAGCTTCCTTTTAATTCAGAGCAAGTGCTGACTGCCCAAGGGTTGCAGTATTAGGCCTTTAAATCTCTAAATCAACAAATTGTTGTGAACATCCATTTTAATTAAAGTGTTGCCATTCACAGGTCTCATTAACCATTTTCATTTGATCAGATTAACTGTGTACACAGTGCAATGATGTGTTGATCTAGGGACAGTTTAAGTCCAAAGTTTAGGCTTTTTTTGCGGGTTGGGGGAAGAGGAGGAAGGGGTTGCACAAATTAATAGAACCAATTGAAGAACTTAATTTTTTTAAACCTAAACAATCTGATGTTTGGATGCAAACAGGTCTTTATGTTTATAAAGCTCTATGTGTATATGTTCTAATGGAAATATTTTAAAAAAAAAAAACCAAACAGCACTATTTATGTGCTTCTTTAAAAATAAAGGGAATATACAGCACGGCAAACAGTGTTTGCAACCCAAACATTGCCCTAGCACATGTGAAACAGGAAGTGAACCTAGCTAGTCTATTTTCATTGTCCAAACTGAGTAAAGTGCAAAAAGTAAACACACAGCATAAATGGTGGACCACAAATTAAATCTAATTTTTTTCTTTCAGTTTCAAATGATGCAGGCAAGGAGATTTTTATTTATTTATTTATTTATTAAACAAAACTAGGATTTTTAACTGGCAGTAATCCTTAAGGATTTTAAATCAACATACAGTCTGATGGATTGATTTTTAAAGTTTACTCTGAATGCTAAATGCTATTGTCATAGTTTTCTTCACCCTTACTCCATTACTGGTCCAATCCTGGTTCCATTGACTTAAATAGGCCCTGGATTTCACCATATGTATCATATATGCATGCTATCTTATTTGTTAGTTTTCTTCTTAATACAGTATACTGTGAAAACTTCCTGCTAGGAGTTATTTTCAACAAAAGCTTTTTCAACCCTAAATGAAAACAATAGACAATGTTTGGAGAAATGCTTTGGTCAAAGTTGACAGAGAAGGCAGCTGCATATTCTCCTTTCTAGTTATAAAGCTGCAGCATGTCCTCTCCACACACAGTACATGCAGGCTACTTTCATAGTATATCTGCTGCATACATGCTCCATTCTCATATTTCTGTAAGGTCTGAGTCCCAAAGGAAACATTAATGCTAAAGGAATGCATACCAGTATGTGACTAGTGTAAAAGTCAGTACAAAAAATCTCCACCAGATTGCCCAAAGAAATACCTCTTTTTTACCACATAAAGATCTGCAGATTGATCTCATGAGCATTTGTGCAGAAGTTTATTCTCAAGCAGATAAAAGTGCTGAAAAAAATAAAAAAAATCTTAGAATCAAAAGGGATTCAGAAAGAACTGGTGTTCAGAAAGATAGGGCAGCCTAGACATGTCATATGACCCAGAAAACAACTCCAGTCCAGCTGCCTGTGGATCTCATCAGGGAACCAGATGTGACCAGTGGCAGAATATCCTTCCCAGCATGGGATCTGGAGTACGTGATTGCCATCCAGGAAAGGGGAGATGGGAAAATATGATTGAGAAAATGGCGTGTTTTTAAATGTTTAATTGCTTAGAAGAAAGACGTTTTTTTTTAAAGAAGAAAAGATGCTAGAAAGCAGGTTAGGAAAAGTGTCTGGAGAAAGAAACAGGATTTTCTCAGCTAGACACAGAGGATTTAACATTGTTTCCTTCACTTTAATAACTGTGGATTTTAAAGGATTCAGTGACCTAATGAACCATTGTTATTCATTCTTTTTTCTTAGTAAGGGGAAAAAAACCTAGGATGGAAAATTAATAAATACTGAGGGCCCTATTTTTCCCTGCCCAGGGGAGCTGGCAACTGTGATACAGAATTTCTTCAATCAGGTAGAGAGGGAAAGGGAGAGGTGCATTCACCTGAGCAGAAGCTGCAGGAGGTTCCACATGCAAAGCATAGGTACAACAGCTGGACGGGGATGAGGGGGACATTTCACCTGCAACTCTTTCCTGTGCTCTTCGTGTTCCCCTCAATGTGGCATTAGGACTATCTGTCTCTCTGTGTTATATGGCCTCCATCACTGTGTATCTGAGCACCACCCCGCATTATGAAGTTCACACATAAGTTTGCTCGCTCTCCTCTAGCCAGCATGGAGTGGGCTTGTGTGCAGGTGTCCTGATATTGTGGGAAGGCTGGCTGCGGAAGAGGTTTTGCATGCACAGAGGTTTGTGCACACTGATCTCTTTTGGGGTTGGGTTCCAGATTGATGGGGCAGTTACAGACAAAGTTTGGTATCCTGCACACACAGATTTCACTCTTGAGGCTGGCTGTGGGAGGCTATGATCCTATAAAAACAGCCATACTGGATCAGATTAATGGTCCATGTAGCCCCATATCCTGCTTTCTGACAGTGGCCACTGCCACGTGCTTCAGAGGGATTGAAGAGAACAGGGCATTTACGGAATGATCCGTTCTCTGTTGCCCAGTCCCAGCTTCTAGTTGTTGGAGGTTTAGTGACACCCAGAGCATGGAGTTGCATCCCTGACCATCTTGGCTAATAGACACTGATGGACCTATCCTCCATGAACTGATCTCATTCTTTTTCACAGCATCCCTTCACGTGTGTGGAGAAATACTTCCTGCTGCCTATTAATTTCATGGAGGGCGAGGGAGTTTCAGTAACTTGTGTCAGTCCCATGAAGGGCTCTGAAAACTGAAACTTTGAATTTCATCCAGCATTTGATAGGGAACCAGTGAAGAGAACAGAGCACTGGGGGGATTGACTCCCATGAGCCTATGCTGCTGCCCAGATGGGCTGCTGTGTTCTGAATCCCTGCAGTGTTAAAGTCAGCAGTTACATACCTAGGTACTCAGCATTTCATTAATCAAGCCTAGACATCATGAATGTATGGATCACCCCAAACTCATGCACTTTCCTTCCACCCACACTCAAGCCATCAGATCCCTCTTTACCGTATCCATGGAGGCTCTATGCCAGGGGTAGTCAATTATTTTTTGGCAAGGTCCAAATTTCTTGGTCAAGGTACAGTCAAGATCCAGACTTCAGAGAAATATTTTTCACACTGCAACAACAATAATACTAATAAGTATATAAAAAAATTTCACAGTCCATTCAAAAGCATCTGGCCATCCAGATTTGGCCTGCAGTTCACCTATTAACTACCTCTGCCCTTTGCCTGTCAACAGTCCCCTTCAGTTTCCTGGCAGCACAACTCTTGTAGGTGCTACATGGTTAGCAACCCCTCCATTGGCTGCTTCTCCCAGAACCCTCCATCAGGAGTTTCCCATGGCAGAGGAAGAAACTGAAAGGGTCGGCATTAACTTTCTCACAAGAGTGCTGTTTGTTTGGCAGACAATATCACACAAAAATGCTTATCCAACCACCCCTCCCCACAGGTCCTCCACGCTACCCCTTACTCTGGGCTGTGCCTAAGTGGCATGATCCGGCCCATTGTCCCTAGTGATCTGAACTGGTGAAGCTGTGTCCTATCACTAATCATCGCAGCTATCCAGTCACCCTCCAACCTTAGTTTTTGGCATGATATGAATTTTTTGAGTGGTGACAAAGTATACCCAGAATATATGGGCACCAAATTGCACCTAATCAATATGCATGGAAAGGAAACGGTTAGAACAGATTGATCCAAAGTCTAACACACACACACACACACACTATGTGAGTCCATCGACTTCAGTAGAGTTGCTTGAAATGCAAGTCATAACAAACTTTGGCCTTATATGTCCTTGTCCTCAATAAGTAGAGACGAGGCCCAACCCCCTCTCCCGAAGCTTTGGGTTAACTTGGACCCAGAACATCACAGACCCAGCTCTTGAAAACAGCCCAAGTTATTGTGCTAGAGATGTGGCTTATGCGTCATCCAGCAGTTAATGTCTTCACAATAGCTCAGTATTCCTTTCCTCTGCGATTTCACCCAAGAAGGGTAAATTGGTCAGGTCTGTTCAGGGCCCTTTCCAAAGTATGCTACAAATCTGTGGTGAACAGATCTACAACTCAAACCCCATCACTTAGTCCGATTCAGTCCATTCCCACTGGCTGACTATAGACTTTGGCAGGTCTTTACAAATGCAATCATATTTTGCTAATGAACTGTCTTCATTTGGGCCCTGTTTGTTTATTTGCCTCTCTGATTGTTAATGATGCTTAAATGCCTCCCCTTGCTTAGCCATGCTGGAATTTTCATTTTCTAAGCATTGGCTGGTTTCTAGCAGCTCCATGTGTGTATTTTTTTTTAAATTTAAATTGAAGCCAGATTGACCAGTTCTGACTTTAACAATCTTAAACCCGTCCCATTTTTCCCTGACATTCTTCTTCCCGTGATCACTTCCAAGTGCTTGGGTGAGTTTCACTGGAATTCACAGTTACTCTCAGTCTTGGTGAGCAGTGCCTGTTATTCAAAACGAATTGGCTGAGTTTTCTCTCTTTCACAGCCAGATGTTTCAAATGTGACCTTGCCAAAAGCTGCAATTCATGCACCTTCTCTTCCCCAGCTCCCTTTGGAAGGGGGAATTTTCTAAAGGAGCTAGTCCACATCATGATTTTCTTCTGGAACTTGCTCTCTTCTTAATATTTATTATTTCAGTTTTTCACATATCACCTTCATTTTTTAACGTATCTGCATCATGCTTGTCACCAATTTTGTCATTTATTCATAGGGGGAACCACAAAGATGCTTCCACCCCATTTCTAAACTTGTGTGCAGTAACTTCCCAGCTAGAATTTTGCCATTGACTTCAATGAGACAGGATCTAGTCTTGTATTTTGCTCCTCCCCCTCTGTATATTCATGTGGTTTGATAAACATACTGCAATAAACTATTTACGGTGCTCCACAGCTTCAGGACCTGTGTCTGAGACTTTCCTGCATGCTAGGAAATGTACAAATAAGTCATTCCACTCACTGACTGATAATGCAACAATTTAGCTATCATACATTATGTAGGACCACCAAGTTATGCACATGGGTGGCTTAAACAACCATAAGATTCCACTAACTATCCTCATCCACCCTTCTCTATCCTCTCCTATGGTTTGTTAATCTCATGTACTGTGTCTTATCTTAATTAAATTATAAACGCCTCTTCTGTGCTCACCCAGCACACTGGGACCCTGATCATGGTTCGGATCACTGGGAGTACTGCAATACAAATACTGACAAGATGACAGTTCGGCTATTGATTTGTCAATGAAATTCTCTGTGCCTCAGCTTATCAGTGTGTAAAATGGTGATAATACTCGCGTCAATGGGGCGTTGAGACACTTAACAGAGGACCATTTTGTGACCCCTTCAAATCAATGGTCAGTTTTGCCTTTAACAATAACCAGTGCTACAATATTATCCTTAGTGTTTGTAAAGTGTTTGAGTTCCTCAGATAGAAGGAGTGGTAGACGTGCAGAATAGTAGATTTATTTATTAGCAGTCCTGCATAGGAATTTTCGTGAGCGCCACTGGGGAATGTCTGACAGGTGACCTCCTGCCATGAGTGACATCTTTCCACTTCAATTTACATTCTCTAAATGATTTGGCATCAGATTACTTAAAGCACAGATTAGTTCACCCCCCCTCCCCTATTCACTTATGCAGGCCCAAGTCAAATGCCCATATTTAACTATTTGTTCCACAGAACCATGTTAAAACATGGAACACTGACTCCTACTTTCAGGACGTTTCATCTTGGGAAAAGCCACATGCCCAGCAATTTGATTCATGAACTCGCTGTATCAGGCACCAGCGTTATCAGGTGAAGATGGAGATACAGATCGCTGTCTTAACAAGAAGCATTTCTGCGCTTGTAGTTTGATTGTGCAGCCAAATATACACATGGAATGTTCACATTGGAGTAAAGAAAAGTGATCAATCTGTGGCTTGGTTGCACATGGACCAAAAAGACTATGGAGCAAACAGATTTTGAATAGTAAAGAACAAACCCCAGGTGTTCATTAGTAGCTGCAGCAATTGTAACCACCAACGGCAGAGAAGTGGTTAAGGGAATACATTACGGGTGCAAAGGGTCTCCTGACCTCTGCCACTGTCAGTCCTCCCAATGGGTCTAGAGATGCTAGTGGAATAATTATGGCCTATATTTAGATTATGGATGCATCGGGCAGGGTGAAGGTTGAACATGAGGAACACAATTGTTTGCAGTTCATTAGCAAAAGGAGCAGCCAAGGGTGTGAGCAGGGCACTGAACTGGATTCATCCCACCTGGAGTGCTTGTGCGAAGCTGCATAACATTAAGGAAGACAGATCTGATTATGTGGAAACAAAAGAAATAAATAACTGTGTTTGGATTGTCACTTGCACAGAGCGGAAGGAAGGAAAGGAGAAAAGCAAGACAAGTTGCTGGCCCTCAGCCCCACAATTACCGTAAGAGAGGTTCTAAAAGTCACCAAGAAAACTCTCTGCACAGAAAGCCTTTAAAGGCTTGGGCAGGAGGTTGAGAGTGTGACTGGGCTTGAGTGCACTAGTGTGTGTGTAGGGGGAAGGTGAATGTGCTGTGAAGTCAAGTGCATGCAGGTGAGCATGTGTTGTGGTAAGAGAATGGGAGAGTGAGTGTGCTGTCATTGTGGGCAAATGAGTGGTATGGAAGGGTGTACAATGCATGTATAGTGTGCGGATGAGTAAGTGTTGTATGGGAAGGCTGAGTATGGTACGTGTGTGGCAAGAGCTCATCCAGGGGTAAAGGGGCATGTGTGGGTATCTGTATGGATATGAAGTTGGTGTGCACACAGGAGTAAGTGGGTCTGAGTGCTGGGTAAGGAGGAAGTGAGGTCTGGGGGGCTGGTTGTTTAAAAGAAAATGTAGAAAATCCAATGCTCTTTAAACAGGGAAGTGTGAGGGTAAAACTTATGAAATAGTCTCAGATACTGTGATCTCGATTACTGTCGTCTGGTGCAGAATTCATTTCACACACAACCTTCTTAGAAAAGGACAAAATAAAGAAGATTCTGAGATCAAGGTAAAACAGCCAGGAGATAATGTATATATTTACAGGCACAGTGTCAAAACTAACCTTGTAATGTCCGATTCCTAACCCTGAATATATCTCTGCAGTGCATCATCATGGCTCAGTGCAACATCGAGGAGAAACTAATCCAAAGGAATGGGAACATGACCTCAGTCAGAAGAGTTTCTCTCTCTCCCCTTTAGCTAATTACTGGAAATCTTTGTCTTGTACCAAATCATCTAAGAAGCTGGATGAGAGAGAGAGAGTCCCCATATTAATTAAAGACTGTGCCTGAACAACCACTGCAGCTTAGTTTGGAAAGGGGAGTTTAAGCAACTCAAGTTTTAATTTTGCATTTGTCCCCCAAGATCTTGCAATTCTCTCTAATTTTGGAATGCATGTCCTCCAACAGTAACACTTTGCAAAAATGCTCCATAAATGCTAACATTTACTAATTAACCCTCCCAACACCTCTACAGGTAGGTAAGTAAATATTATCATCATCCCCTGTTTTAGTCAAGGCTGTAGTGCCAGAGTCAGTTATACAACTAAGGAGGTTTCACTCTCAGTCTTGTGTTCAGTCCACGAGATCACACCTAGACAAGAGCTAATGTTTTACCAAAAGAAGAAAAAACACATTGCTAGGGCGATGATGAAAAGCAGGATTATCAGGGCTATATCCCTGACTACTGCTGTTAATAGGTTGTATGTTAATTGCTTGTTTGAAACTAAGAGGCATCCCCTCCTCCCATTATCCCCATTTTGCAGAAAGGGAAATTGAGGCAAGAGAAGGGAAATCATTTGGCCAAGGTCACACAGCAAGTCAGTGACAAGATGAAATAGAATGGACTCCAGTTTTAACCACTAGGCAACCTTCCTGACCATATATGGAGATATCCTATCTCATAGAACTGGAAGGGTCATCAAGTCCAGTCCCCTGCCTTCACTAGCAGGACCAAGTACTGTCCCTGACAGGTGTTTTTGTGTGTGCGCACCCCAGATCCGTAAATGGCCCTGTCAAGGATTGAACTCACAACCCTGGGTTTAGCAGGCCAATGCTCAAACCACTGAGCTATCCCTCTCCCTGACCAGCCCACACTGAAAGTCCAGAAGGGGAGACGGGAGGTTGAGCTCAAAATGGCTTTTTGATGATAGCTAATAATATTACTGCATATGTCCATTTCAACCATGGCAGTCCCCTGGATGTCAGAACAAAGGCCTTTTGCTGCTGACCTGGTGTTGCAGCTATCAGTAAATTTAAAGTCAAATATGGAAGAGATAGCAGGGAAGGTAAAAATGGGAAGCAAATGCCATATGCATAAGTTATTTTTCAATACAAACAGTTGCTCCCCTCAAACTGACTGTGCCTGGTCCCCCAATCAAATGGCTGGCAAAGTTCCTTCACTCCAAACACTGGGGATAATGAATTCAAGAGTTTTTGAACAGCTGCTTTTCATGGATCAATTTAGAATTTGTGATGCAAATATGAAAAATCCATGTTAAATGCCCTCAACTAATTGAGTAAAGTACAGCGAATACAAGAGGCCAGATCGCTGACCATGGTAAAACAGCACAAAGGCCTTAATCTGCCCAGAGTGACTACAGAAAACAAGGGCAGAGCTGGAACCTTGTGTATCCCAGCACCAAGTCACAGTTCTGCTTACCAAGAAATAAACACTAGGCTCTCCTCAGGGATGATGTAACAAATCCCTCAGTGCCCATCCTGTCAACCTAGGGCTAGGGAGAGAGGGGTGAGAGGCAGTTTGGAACCATGCCAAACTTTGTAGATTTGTTGTTTCAGAGCAGCACTTAACATCTGGCTTAAAGGGGGTGGGTATTTTTGCTTAGTTTAGTTTAAAGCACAGGATGCAAAAATAAGAAAAAGTGATTATAGGCAGGACGGAGGCTGGGCAGGAAGCAGAGGTTGGCCTTGGGTGCACGTGGTCAAAAATCAAAACCACTGGGGCTATGGACACTGACGTTGTCAAGGCTGACTCCCCACTCTAGCACTTCGAGTGCAGAAGGTGGGGGGGGGAGGGGAACGCAAGGATTCTAGAAATTAATACTGGCCACTCCAGGCTTGTATTAAACTCCCAAGGTTACAGCTTCTCTCTGACCTTGGATGGGTAGATGCTGCCACCACCCAAGTGCAGAACCCCTTTGAGAACCCAGGAAGGCCCACTTGGGAATTCCTTCCTGTGAGGTACCCTCAAGCCCTTTCACCCCTCTGGGGAAGAGCTGAGAAAGGGGGGGGGGAAGGAAATCAGCTGTTGCCACCAGCTAGTTAAACAATGTGCAAAACCTCTTAAGACACAAACATTGATTTCTGTTCTTAAAAAAGGTAAATTTTATTAATAAAAAAGAAGAATACACATGTAGGAACTGAGGCTTTTGCTAGGTTTTTTTTTTTTAAACTACAAGGATTAAGCATCAAGAATAGCTTTCTTGAGGTTCATCTTAAAGGTTACAAGCAAAACCAAAGCACTTGGGGTTAGCACAGAGGAGTCCACAAGCCATAAAGAAATTAAAAAAAAAAAAAAAAAGAGAGAGACACCTAATCACATCTTTCTAGACATTTCCTGATCTACTTACATATTTGGGGTTTTAGATGAGTAGTTTCTAGGCATGATACTGATGATTTTTCATATCTGGCCCAAGCTTCTCACAGCATAACTCTGCCCTGTCCCCTCTCTCCGGGAGAACAACCACAGACAGACAAGGGGGGGGGGGCTCATTTTTCAATTTTAAAGAGTTCTAGCCTTCCTATTGGTTCTTTTGGCCAGGTGCCCACTCACTTCCTTTTACTTATGCATAGCAGTAAGACTGTTTAACCCTTTACAGGTAGAGCAATTAGAGAACAGCTACTAATTTTATAGCTACTGGCTGAGTGTCCATAAAAGGGAGCTACCCCCCTCTCCCTTCATTTATCAGAGATGTTCATATATATCTCTTTTAAATATGCAGGAGATGGAAGGTGTGATCGTGGCAGAAGCCTCAAGGAGAAAGCCAGGAAGACTGTAGCTTTCCAATGAGGCATGACAGAGCTGCTCACCCTGTATAGACTAAAATAAGTTTGTGTTGCCTAGATGTTTACTGTGACTATCCCAAAAAGTCTACATTTGCTAGGCATACGCTATACTGTCTCACTATGAATGTACTGATTATTTACGTACGATTGCCTAGAATAGGGGCTATGACACATCTAAGGTGGTGGTAAAGTTCTCTTTCCCGCAAACCTTCCTTAGCTCTTCATACTATGTGCATGGAAAGTAGCAGCTAAAGCCGGCACATGAACAAGTCTCCCCCAGCTGTAGTTTTCTAAAATTGGAACTTGCACGTCTGCTGCACTACATACCAGCCACTGGTCCTTTCAGCTGTTCCTCACTTTATCTTTATGTTCCTCCAAGGGAGCCCATCAAACTGTTTTCTCGTTACTATGGAGGTAGCTTTTGCCAGTTGTGTGTCTGTGAGGAGCAGCAAAACAAAAACACTGATGAGCTCACAAAAACAATACAGGCCAATCATGTATATCCACTTTCCCCTTTTTGGCTTGAACAAGCAAAAAGCTCATTTTAAAAGCCCCTAATTGTTGCTCAGATTCCAAGAGAGACAAAGTGATGTTGTAATAATAGTTTCAAAGATATCCACCAAGGGAAGAAGTGGCACATTCACTTTAAGTAGGCAGATATCTTCTAAATATCATCCACTTGAGTAACATTTATTAAGAAAGATTTTGCTCTGTGTGTTTCAGTGACACTTACAAATCTAATTCAGTTTTAGGTTTCTTTGGAAATCTTCTGCATTCATATTGACTCAGACCCATATAGGGTGACCAGACAGCAAGTGTGAAAAATCGGGATGGGTGTGCGTGTGTGTGTAATAAGAATCTATGTAAGAAAAAGGCCCCAAAATCGGGACTGTCCCTATAAAATCAGGACATCTGGTCACCCTAGCCCCATAGCCCTGCCTCTGCAATAAGCATTAGTACTATCTGTAACAGTTAGGTAGTTTCAGGTGCCGTCTAGGCACTCATAAGATACTGCAAAGTTTCTCTGTCCTTGCTTGTCTGATTACAAATAACTACAAGAGAGAAATCACTTAGTGTCACTGGTTCAAAGGCTGCATGGATACAAGGCTCTCTCTCTCTCTCAAACAAGAAGGAAACAGGAGGTACAAGGATGATGCCACAATTGTCAGAACTAAGAGCAAAAAAATGAAAAGACCAAGTGTCAGGAAGGAAACCAGAATCAGAGTTAGATACTGTACTAGAGGCCTGGGAAAACATTTGATTTGTATTATAACCCTTCTACTCTGTTATTTTCAGTAGCATTCCAAGTTCCCAGAGCTCATCCCGAATACTGCCAAGACCACTGCATTTTGAAAACCCCAGTTTGGATGGTGACGAAGAGAGGATGAGTTACTCTTCAGCATCTAGAGTTACATGCCAGCAACAGAACATATAATAAGTATAAATTCTGCTAGATAAATGAAGCCTTTACAAGTTCTAGTCATCCTTTTGCTGATTTAGTACAATCCACGTTTCCCATTAAGTCCAAAAGAAAATACATACATATTAAATACAAATACCAAAATTCTGCATGTGTGTTTGCCAGCCTGTGTCCTGCTTATACAGTGTGTATTAGAGAAGGGCTATTCTGCAAAGTTTTAATCCAGGTGCAAACTCTCCCAGAAATGTGGAGTGTTCTGATGTAAGGTTCTGTTTGGACCTAACGCTAATGTCTCTTGTGCATAACCACCCTCACTCAGAAAAGTGCAGTTTATAAATGGCAGTAGGATGATTCAGTAGTCAAATAAGATAATCTGCAGTTTACCTCAAAGATGTCAGTTTTGAAAATACAGAGCTCAAAAGGTGGGGATTGATATTAGATTCACCTGAGAGCTTAAAGCCCCAAAGCACCAGAAAAGTATCTGTCTGTTTAAACATGAAAAGAGGCTAAGCCCCAAGGTTGTATGTTTTTAAAAGAGAGTTTTTCAAAACTCCCTATCAACAGAAATTGTTATGAAATCAAGTAAAGCCAATCAACACTTTCCCCCTGCAGTTCAAAAACCCCAACATAGTGCCCAGATGAGACACAGAAAGTGAAACTGGAGAGGCTATTTACCCATACCAAGTGAACTGCAAAACAGAAACAAATAGCTTTAAACGATGAAAAGTACGTTGTTGCCGTTTACAGTTGTCTTTGTTCCTCATAAGGGGTAAAAGGTAAGGAATTTCTTTTGAATATGGAACTTTTATTTTAAATCCCTTTATTTAAGACTGACCAGCCATTGGATCCAAGTTGGGAATATTTGGGTCATGGACATATCAGGTATGTCCAGACAACAAAATACTCATGCAAAGCAAGACAAGCAGGTTGATTGGGTTAGATGGTGGTTTGGTGAATCACAGAACTTTTTTCTCTTGCATGTATGTTTTAAATATTTATCATACCTCATCTAGGTACTTTGTTACAGAAACTACATTAAAAAGTTATGAAATAAATGAAACTATTATCTTATTTGGTAAATAGCCCACTGTGATTAATGAATGGCTTCGTTATACTTCTACTCTTCAGTAGGTCTTTAAAAAGATGAAGTATCATTATCCTCATTTTACAGATAGGAAACTAGAATCCAAGAACCTCCCCACAGTAACCAGCAAGTCAGTGGCAGAGTCAAGAATAAAACCCAGGCTTCCTGACTCTCAGCCACACATGTAATCCACTAGCCCACAGCTGCCTCCCTGTGTGTTCATGCCACCTCTGGTAACATGCCCATCTGCTGTGACAGCAGCCCCTCCCATTGATGTCTGGATGTAGGATTCTGTGATCTCCTTTTCTGTCTGGTGTTTTTAACTTGTATAGATCACGACCTTGGATTTCCCTGATGAGAAAACTGCAAAACAAACTACAGCTGTTCCGCTGCAATGTAAGAGAAGGTGATGTTTGCACTAGAAAAGTACACGTCACAGGTGAGGTGTAGAGAGAGAGAGGAAAGCAGTGTTTTAGAAAGGACCAAATCATGAGGGCTGACTTTAAAATGACCCATTGAACAGTGCAGTGCTTGTTAATAAGTTCACAATCACCATGTTCCAGAGTGATCTTACTGCCTTAATCCCATCTCCTGCCAACTTAAACCTGATCAGAAAATACATTTCCCTGAATTCTGGTGGCAAGCTTTGAAGCAAAGCTCTGTCCCCCTAAAGACTATTGGCACCACTGTTAATGTGTGCGTTTCCTGTGTGTTTAGTTGCGGCCTAGAAAAGACTCTTCTATGGCTAAAATAACATTTTTGTTCCTTTTAGAACAGCTTCCTGTTTGTTGTTTTTGTTTCTCTAACATTTGTTAGGTGCATTTCATAAAGTTCTCAGCAGTTGCCAAGTGCTGCTGTTATACTGCATATTAAGAATGTTTGCATGAGAAAAACAGAAATAAAAATAAGGCTGTTTGGAAAAACAGTTGGTTTTTTGACCTGCAGTAACATACCTACCTCTATTGCCAGTAGAGTAGGCTCTAACTGTTAATTAATACATTCAGGGGGAAATGCTATTCCTCTAAACAATCTATTTAGTTTAAAAAATACATAACAAAGGAAGTACATGGATAAGAAAATAAGATTTCTTGTATGGAACTTTCCAAAGCTTTTAATGGGATTCAACAGCTTTGGCCATAAAACAGATTTAGGTTGCTTTGTATTAGATTTTATATGGTCAAGTTATAACCCCACACATGCCCCCTGAAAACAGGGCGTTAGGGTGGAAATGCTGATCCATACTTAATCCCAAGAGCCTGACAATCCCTCTACAATACTCCACTGCGACTCTGGGAGCACGCCAAAAGTCAGGCCATCACAGGAAGCAGCCACCATTGTACCATGGAAAGGGAAGACAGCTGGGTCATGCTATAGGTGGGATTTGATTTCTAAGAATCCATCTTTATTTGGGGGCCTAGGATAAGATTTTCAGAATTGTTACCTGAAGCCAGAAAGCAGAGATTAAAAGAAAAGGGCTAGCGCTTGAAGCGGGGTGCAGATAGAGGCAGATTAGGAGAAAATGCCCTTTGGCTGGAAAGGCAGATGGAGGTTTGTTATCAGGAAATGCAGTCAGAGTGAAGGTACATTAGGCAGGTGATGATGTCTGTCCAGAGGCTCAGATATGATGCTGAAAAACTCGCACAATTTCACTCCTTCTCCGAAAACTTGGAACAACAAATGGCACAGGTATTTCAGCCACGTTCCTTGGAACATTCTCTGGCAACCTCTGAAATCTCCTTTGCTGCTCCTTTTGTGCAGCATCTGGCCCAGGACAGACTCAGTGCTCTTTGGCACTTGTCATTTTTCTTGAAATACTGTATATATTTGTGACAGAGACCCCCTTGGGACTGTGCCGAAATTACCCCTGAGCCCATATTCCCTGCCATCTTAGGGCTTCCAGAACCCTGCCTTGTTGAGTCAGACACGCTAGCCTGCTGCAACACAAGCCAGGGTCCGGGCCATGCCCCCAAAGCTGCAGGCTTTAAATGAAAACAGCTCTGCAGGTTACCTGACTTCACCACCCAGACACCCAGCTCCCAATGGGATCCAACCCCTAAATAAATCCATTTTAGTCTGTATAAAGCTTATACAGGGTAAACTCATAAATTGTCCGCCCCCATAACACTGATAGAGAGACATGCACAGCTGTTTGCTCCCCCAGGTATTAATCACTTACTCTGGGTTCATTAATAAACAGAAGTGATTTTATTAAGTATAAAAAGTAGGATTTAAGTTAAGTAATAACAGACAGAACAAAGTCAGTCACCAAAGCAAAATAAAGCAAAAACACACAAGTCTAAGACTAATACATTAAGAAACTGATTACAGGTAACATCTCACCCCCCCGAGATGTTCCAATAAGCTTCGTTCACAGACTAGACTCCTTCCTAGTCTGGGCCCAATCCTTTCCCCGGTACAGTCCTTGTTAGTTCCAGCAGACATCTCAGGCAGAAAGCAAGGGCTGTCTCATGACTGGCTGCCCCTTTGTCCTGCTCCACCCCCTTTTATAGCTTTGGCACAAGGCAGGAATCTTTTGTCTCTCTAGGTCCCCACCCTCCTTCTGAATGGAAAAGTACCAGATTTAAGATGGATTCCAGTATCATGTGACATGGTCACATGTCCTGTGAGACCTCCAGCTTCCATTCTTCCTGGGCTGGCCCACACGTACACAGGAAGGTTTGCAAGTAAACAGAGCCATTTACAGTTCACTGATTCTGAAGCACCCTTAATGGCCTCCACTTAATATGTTTCCATCAGTAATATAAGTCTATATCTTATTCTCCTAACTCCAGACATAGAAATAATACACGCAAACAAACAGGATGAACACACTCAGTAGATTATAAGCTTTGTAATGATACCTTACAAGAGACCCTTTGCATAAAGCATATTCCAGTTACATATATTCACATTAATAAGCATATTTTCATAAGGCATATGGACTGCAATGTCACAATATTTAATACTGTTTCCCCCATAGTCTGCAGACAACTGTGAGATACAGGTGCAGCCTACACAGAGTTAATGAGTGTCAAATCCCAGCTCCCTGAACACCCACTGAAACAAGATGCCCAGGTGCTTTGAAGAGAGAGAGAGAGAGAATATGCCTGTGGCAGACAGCAGGGCTCTCTTCCCCACATCTGGCCTGGTGGGGGCTGCCAGTGGGGCTGTGTCTCAGCCAGTGCAGGATGCTGCATTCATTTCAGAGTCAGATGTTGCCCTTCTGTGAAGATCTTAAAGTGTGTCACAAAGGTTAAACCTCCACACTCCTGTGAAGTGGGTAGTTGTTACCCCCACTTTTCAAATGGGAAAACTAAGGCACCAAGGGGTAGGGGAAGTTGTTTGACCAGGTCACACGCTGAATAAGGGGCAGAGGTGAGAATACAACACAGAAGTCCTGTCCCCTAGTCTTGTGCTCGGACTTCTAGCTCACACGCCCCTCCAGAAGAGCATAAACTTTGGAGCCGAAGGCTTCCAGAAAGAAGTCTTATTTTATTTTTGTGAGGTGGCTACACAGGGAGTGACCACACCTGGAAACTTAAAATAGGGTTTAGCTGGGAAGAAAATAATGTTGCTCCCTACGTAGGCACCATTTTAACAGTGAGGGGGGAGTCAAGTCAGATGGGCAACAATAAGAAAGCTCTGAATTAGGTCAGGGCCTAGAAGTTGCAACATGTGCACCACCTACTCAGTGCATCGCTCAGCTTGCAGGTACTTTCCAAACCAACCCTCCCATCAAAATAAAAGAGAGAAAGTGCACGCGAGGGCTATGTGCCAACAGAGAGAGAGGGGCTGATTCCTGACCTTCCATCTGAGCTACTCAATAATAATTATTATTATTTGTATTATCGTAGCCTCGTGCCCCTGCCCTGCTTTCACCCTGAATAGACTGTCCCAGTTAAGGATCCTCAGGAATAAGGCACATCATGGTGGCAGCTATAACAGCTCTAAAGTTGGTGGGAAAGCAACTGCTACATGTTTAGCGTCACCAAATGTCTATATGGCTGCACACCCTGCCCTGGTTATTACTAATACTCTCTCGTGTCCCCTCCAAATGTTCACTGGGCACTTTATGCTTCTAACTTGTGACAGGAACGCATTCTGCTGCCTTCTGAAGATGTTCACTATATGGGGGTGGGGGCAGGAGGAGAAAGATGAGCCTGCTGCATTGGTGCCCCTGGAACAGGTCTGCTGCCAGGCTGCCTTATTGTAGAGTGGCCGTCACAGCAGCAGGCCTCTCCCACGGCTGGGGATGTGGCCACTTGCTGAGTTTCCCTCTCTGGATGGCAGTTTTCCTCTGGCAGGAACCTGCAGCAGATCTGGTGCAGGGAAGTGACTGGAGTGGAAGGAAAGTACAACAGAAAACAATCTACCACCCTAGCCCTTTGCCTATGTCAGACTCAACCGTCTTCCCAGCCCTTCCTGGGCTCTGTGGCTCTATAATCATAGGGGCCATGGGATGAGAAGGGATCTCCTAGCTCATCGAGTCTAGTCCCTTGCTGTCGCAGCCAACCCAGATATAGCATCCCAGTCATAAACTTATCAAGCTCCATCTTAAAACTAGCTAGGTTGTTTACTCCCACCGGAAGGCTGTTCCAGAACCTCCATCCTCTGAGGGTAGAGACCAGCCTGAATTCATTCATGGCCAGTGTCACATATCAGGGCAACTGCACCCGTACTGCCCTTCCGGGATCCAGCCAGGGCACCCACTCTCAGGCTTCCAGCTCCCCTGTCACCTCTCTTGGGAGGAGACCCGCATCTTACCCCTTTCTGACTGGGAGATCTCCAGGCTGAAAAGTTCCCTGCCTTCACTGTGTTATTCCCAGCAGAGACAGGCTGCTCAAGTGGGTTTGCTTGCTTTCTCTTCAGAGACATTGACGGGTGTGACTGCCCACTGGTAGAGTTACCACACAACACTTCCTATGCAAGCCTATTTTATTCTTAAGGCAAAAGCACTGCAGAGAAAACATTCAAAAACAATAAAATCACCCATGCACATGTGGATAAGCTTACCCAAGGTCACTCCAAGCAAACAGAGGCTCTGGCAGGAGCAGTCCTTCAGCATCCCACCCAAGGGGTTTCCTTGTGGTTTCAAGTTCATCACAGCTTCAGCTCAGAACAAGCACAATCTTATGGGGCCTCAGCAGTCCCAGTCCTTCCCTATTGGGGACTGGGGCCAGGGCCGGCTCCAGACCCCAGTGCGCCAAGCGGGCACTTGGGGCAGCATGCCGCGGGGGGTGCTCTGCCTGCTGCCGGGAGGGCGGCAGGCAGCTCCGGTGGACCTCCCGCAGGCATGCCTGCGGAGGGTCCGCTGGTCCCGCGGCTTGGGTGGACCTCCCGCAGATATGCCTGCGGATGCTCCACTGGAGCCGCGGGACCAGCGGACCCTCCACAGGCACGTCTGCAGGAGGTCCACCGGAGCCGCGGGACCGGCGACCGCCAGAGCGCCCCCCGCGCCGTGCCGCCGTGCTTGGGGCGGCGAAATTGCTAGAGCCGCCCCTGATCGGGGTACTCCATGGACCAGGGGTCCTGTCTGTTTGCTGGATCAGGAAGAAGGCCCTAAGCCTGTTTAAAACTAGGCTATTTAGCCAAAAATCCTATCTCTGTCTATTGGTCCCTGGAGAAACCAGTTTGAACTCTCCTTGGTAGCTTCAAAGGGCTGATCACTGGAGGAATTACATTAGCACCCCCTCCTCCTAGAGGAGTGACACACAATTCCACATACAGAATTGCATGTTTAATACAATGGACCCCAAAAGTATTAAACCTAACTGAGTTAGGTTTAACTTAATTCAATAAAGTTTATCTGAATTCTATAAGGTTTGTCCAGGATACTGTCAGTCTGTCTCAGCCAGTTCATACCCATTTGTTCTTGTGCCACGGATTGTCCTCTAGCTTACAAGCTCCTCTTTCTTCCTGGTGTTTACTCACCCGTATTTATAAAGAGCAATCAGGTCCCTCTCAGCCTGCATTTTGCTAGGCTAAACAAGCCAAGCTCTTTAGTCTCCTCTCATCAGACAGGCTCTCCATTCCCCTGATCAGCCTAGCAGCCTTCTCTGCACCTGTTCCAGTAATTCATCTTTCTTGAAGATGGGTGATTCAAACTGTACACGGGATTCCAGATGAGGTCTTACCAATGCCTTGTACAATGGCACTAGTACTTTCCCATCTCTACTGAAAATGCCTCCACTGATACAGCCTAGTACCACATTTGCCTTTTTCACAGCTACATCACACTGGTGGCTCATTGTGCTAGCTATGAAAGCCTGAGTCAGCACTCTACTCACAGCAGCTCCAATCTGCTTTGCCTGATTGGAGCTGACTAAGCAGAGCTGTGTTTAATTTGTGGGTGGGACAGGGCGGAAAGGCTAATTAAGCCATTAGCCAGAGCCCACAAATAGGCACAGGAAGGAAGTAAAAAGGGGGGAGGCAGGTGGTAAGAGGGAGAACCCCTCCTTTGCAAGTAAAGGTGCTATGTATGTTGTGAGGGTGGTGGGACTCCTTTATAAATAAACTATACAAGGTGTTGGACTAGCACAAGGGTCTCTGCCTAGTTTGTCAACCGAGACAGAAGCAGGACCAAGGAGGCCCTGTTATACTCAGTCACCCTGTAATAGACTAATAAATACACCCTTGTCTTTCTCCTCATCTGTTGTTTCCTACTGAGGAGCTTCTGGCTTGTAGCAGAAATTCTTGTTGTTAGTCCCTAAGTGCATGACCTTGCATATTGTGCTCTTAAATTTCCTCTCATTTCTGTTATCCCAGTCCTCAAAGTCACCCTATTCTTCCTAGGTAATATTTCAATCCTCCTCTGTATTGACAATGCCTCCCCGCTTTGTGTCATTAGTAGATGTCATTAGCTCCTACTTTTTGTGCCAAGTCATTAATAAAAATATGAACTAAAGTCAGAATCCTCCTTCCAGCTCAGCACAAGGTTTTGTATACCCCTCCAGGCAATGGTCAATGAACCCAGGCTCTTCAGATCTCCCAGAGATCCTCAAAATACAGTCTCTGTGCACCCCACTTGACGTCTCACAGCACATCACTGCCTTGGGCCATTCCCTACAGGCTAATTATTCATCCCTTCTCCAAGCTCCTTCCCAGGTCTCCTACCTAGCCACCACTGAGAGCTTATCACGAGTCTTACTTTGACACAGAACACACTCTGACTAACCACAGAGCACTTCTTATATAGTCCCCAGGCAGTCACATGATCCCTTAGCCACATGCCCCTTCCTGGTCATCAGATCAGATGTTTCAGCTGAGGACTCTTTGGACCTTAAAGTTGAGAGTAAAAACTCTGGGATTCCCCACAGCATAGCAAATCCCAGGGACAGATCTGTCCCTTTGAGACCTCTTTCTGTGTGGAAAGAGCGCTGTCCCTAGGCTCATTGAAAGCCCTCTGCCAGGCTGGAGAACTAGGCACAGAAAGGAGGGTGGACTAGGGCAAGTCAGGAATGGAGCTGGGTTTGCATGCCTTTCCCCCACCAACTCTGCAGGGAATCGTCTACCAACCCCATGGAGTTCCCGACATGCCATGCAATCGTCCTTCAAGCATGGAGAGGCAGAGCCACATTGACAGGGAGCTGGAAGAGGGTCAGGAACCCATAGGAACATAAGAACGGCCATACTGGGTCAGACCAAAGGTCCATCTTGACCAGTATCCTGTCTTCTGACAGCGGCCAATGCCAGGTGCCCCAGAGGGAATGAACAGAATAGGTAATCATCAAATGATCCATTCCCTGTTGCTCATTACCAGCTTCTGGCAAACAGAGGCTGGGGATGCCATTGATGGAGCTATCCTCCATTAATTTATTTAGTTCTTTTTGAACCCTGTCATAGTCTTGGCCTTCACAACATCCTCTGGCAAGGAGTTCCGCAAGTTGACTGTGCGTTGTGTGAAGAAACACTTCCTTTTGTTTGTTTTAAACCTGCTGCCTCTTAATTTCATTGTGTGACCCCTAGTTCTTGTGTTATGTCAAGGAGTAAATAACACTTCCTTATTTACTGTCTCCACATCAGTCAGGATTTTATAGACCGCTATCATATCCCCCCTTAGTTGTCTCTTTTCCAAGCTGAAAAGTCCCAGTCTTATTAATCTCTCCTCATATGGAAGCCGTTCCATACCCCTAATCATTTTTGTTGCCCTTTTCTGAACCTTTTCCAATTCAAATATATATTTTTTGAGATGGGGTGACCACCTCAGTCAGTAGGGAGGCACCAGGCCTCTGTACAGCTCCTGGGGGATCTCTGGGTTGTGGAGTCAAGTCTTGTTCTCTTTCCTGAAAAAAATGGGGTGCAGGCACATCCCACTCCCTGAGTGGAACCATCAGATGTCAGCTGAGGTTCTCCCCCCTCCACAATGGGGTTTTCCTTTGGCACGATAGCCTCCATTTATTTAGCACAAGGCATTTCTGTTACCGCACCGTACTGCAGGAGAGGGGTGGGGAAGAGAGCTTGTGTCAGTAACTGGTAGTGGCCAGTGAGGTTGGCTCTGTTTGGGGTGGCAAGCAACAAGTGTCAGGGTAAGAGATCATTGCACCAACCTCAAGGGGAAGAGCAGGAAATCTGTTCTGTCTGGTTCCACAGAAACTCCACCCCCACAAACTCCCCTGGCAGGAGGAGAAGTTATAGACGCATTACATCACCAGGACAAACTCCCATTGGCTGGTTTACCCAGAAGGCAGGACCCTGCTCCTTGCTTCTTTTGGGAGCAGTTAGGGCTTGTGGAAATTAATAACCCTTTCACATGTGTCATGTACAACACCAACCCGCCTGTAGGTTTGGGCAGGTGGAGAGTATCAGCCCTGGACACTCTGTCTGATTGACAAGCCCATGGAAAGTGCTGGTTGGCTGGCAGAGCCAGCAGGCTGCTGGCCTTGGGCAATGGGGGTGCAGTGACAGGAGACTTTATCAAGACTCCAGCACATGAGTGACTTTCCCCACCCTCCAAATTCTGTTGCTCACTAACCACTGAACGCTCCAGCTTTTTAGATTTCACACTCACAAAGACCACAGAGTTCTTTTTCTCCCCCGTTAAATCATCCGGTTTGTTGGCTCGCTCTCTGATTGGAATTCGTTTTTTCATTTGCATTAATTTTGCACTGATCCGACTGTGACCCGTGTTTATGAAAGGGGCTTGTGAGCTGCAATGTTAACTGGCCTCAGTTTGCTGATTCAGCACAGAATAAATAGGTAATTACACTCTGCCATATGTGTCTCTAATTCCAAATAGACGGTGTCCAAAAGGCGCTGTGTGTTACCAGCGGATGACTGGAGTTGGGACTGTAAAAATGAGTAAATTGGTCCCCAAGGCCAGAAATAGCTCTGTCAAATCTCACTGTTTATATCATACTGAGTGGCTGACTTGTGGTTATTTTGTAATTTAATACTGCTAAATGTCAACTGGAAATCCTTTCAACCACAGTTTGATACCTAGTGACAGAAAATCATTCACGACTTACACAAAGCAGCCAGCTCAGAGAGGTGTATTTTTTCTTTCAATCTTTGCATAAACAGTGATCTAGCAGTGGCTGCCATGGCCTGGAGGAAGGGGGCAAAAGACATTGGGTGAGACCCTGTCCCCAAAATGATGCACCTTTGATATGCACAGCTGGAGGCATTACCTCTCTTGGCACCCCGTGGCTTCCTGATAGGAAGATGCATGTGTTTAGCTCTCCCCTAGGCCAGGCCAGCCATCATTAGCTGGTCTGCAATTTCCACCGGCATCGCTATTCCTACTGTTGGCACAGCCCAAATGTTACATGGACTCCATTTGAGTTCTTTGGGATTTTTTTAACTAAGCAAGAAAACCAAGAAAGGTGTCCACCCCCCAGATGTTTCTTCTAAATAAACACAAAGAACAATGGTTTCTCACTCCATGCCGGAAGACAGAGATGGGGAGCGGAGATTGTGACAGAATGGGATGTGTCTGTATCAGATTATGAACTCCATCTTGTGTTATGTGCTGAACAGATGTCTAAGACATATTAGAAATGGAAAAGGTACAGAGAAGGACAACAAAAATGATTAAGGGTATGCAACATGTCTCACAGGAGGAGAGATTAAAAAGACTGGGACTGTTCATCTTAGAAAAGAAATGCTTAATGGGCGGGGATATGCTAGAGGTCTATCACATCACGAAAGGTGTGGAGAAAATGAGTAGGGAAGTATTATTTACGCATTCACATAACAATAACCAGGGGCCATCTAATGAAATTAATAGGCAGCAGGTTTAAACAAACATAAAGAAGTACTTCTTCACATAACACACAATCAACCTGTGGAACTCATTGCCAGAGGATGTTGTGAAGGCCAAAAGTACAACTGGGTTAAAAAGGGAATTAGATAAATTCCTGGAGAATAGATCCATCAATGGCTATTAGCCAAGATGGTCAGGGATGCAACCCCATGATCTGGTGTCCCTAAGCCTCTGACTGCCACATTCTGAGATTAGATGACAGGGAATAGATCACGTGATAATTGCCCTGTTCTTTTCATTCCCTTTGAAGCTTTTGGCACTGGCCACTCTCAGAAGACAGGATCCTGGGCTGGATGGGCTATTGGTTTGACCTAGTATAGCCATTCTTATATGTTCTTATAAGCTTGCCCAAGGCAGCCTATTGCATTGCAGTCCACACAGTAGCCCTGCCCAGGAAAGGTGCTTGACATCTCACTGATAAGCCATCCAATCACATAGGTGCTGGAACTAGGGGTGCTACCGAACCCCCTGGCTTGAAGTGGTTTCCATCACATACAGGGTTTGCAGATTGGTTCAATAGCTCTCAGCACCCCCACAATACAAATTGTTCCAGCCCCCCTGTCCAAGTAGCTATCTGGACCCATCTATTTCGATTGCCTCTCAGCTGCTCCAAGACCCCCATGGAACAATGGCTCTTCTACACTGTGGCCTGCAGGTGGACTAAGCATGATTGGGGATAGGGAAGTAGCTGGGTGTGACTCTGAGGTGGGGGCCAACCAATGCCACACCTATGGAGCTGCCAGTGGGGAGGGCAAGAGGACTCTGCCCAGCCTGAAATGATGACACAGTTTGGACTCCCAGAGGCAACGCAAGCTCAGCCTGAATTCGACCCCACCACCAGTCCTGCTCCCCTGGCTCAGAGCTGGGGGTAGCAGCATCAAGGAGTTGCTGTGACAGCATGGGGATGTGGGGTCATACGAGGGGAGCAATAGAGGGATCCTCCCCTGTCTGGGGAGAGGGAGGATCCCTTCTTTCCTTGGTCTTGTCCTAGTCCCACCCAAGATAGATCTTTTCCCTTGGTCACTCTCATAGAACTGGAGAGACCTCGAGGGGTCTCTAGTCCAGTCCCCAGCACTCACGGCAGGACTAAGCATTATCTAGACCATCCCTGACAGGTGTTTGTCTAACCTGGTCTTAAAAGTCTCCAATGATGGAGATACCACAACCTCTCTAGGCAATTTATTCCAGAGCTTAACCACACTGACAGTTAGGAAGTTTTTCCTAACGTCCGACCTAAACCTCCCTTGCTGCAATTTAAGCCCATTGTTTCTTGTCCTATCCTCAGAGGTTACGAAAAACAATTTTTCTCCCTCCTCCTTGTAACAACCTTTTACACACTTGAAAACTGTTATATCCCCTCTCAGACTTCTCTTTTCCAGACTAAACAAACCCAGTTTTTTCAATCTTCCCTCATAGCTCATGTTTTCTAGACCTTTAATCATTTTTGACGCTCTTCTCTGGATTCTCTCCAATTTGTCCATATCCTTCCTGAAATGTGGTGCCCAGAACTGGACACAATACTCCAGCTGAGGCCTAATCGGCACGGAATAGAGCACAAGAATGACTTCTTGTGTCTTGCTTACAACACTCCTGCTAATACAGCTCAGAATGATATTTGCTTTTTTTTGCAACAGTGTTACACTGTTGACTTATATTTAGCTTGTGATCCACTCTGACCCCTAGATCCTTCAGTACTCCTTCCTAGGAAATCATTTCCCAGTTTGTACGTGTGCGACTGATTGAGCCTTCCTAAGTGGAGTACTTTGCATTTGTCCTTATTGAATTTCATCCTATTTTCTTCAGACCATTTCTCCAGTTTGTCCAGATCATTTTGAATTTTAATCCTATCCTCCAAAGCACTTGCAACCCCTTCCAGCATGGTATCGTTCACAAACTTTATAAGTGTACTCTCTATGCCATTATCTAAATCAATGATGAAGATATTGAATAGAACTGGACCCAGAACTGATCCTTGTGGGACCCCACTGATTATGCCCTTCCCACGTGACTGTGAACCACTGATAACTACTCTCTGGGAACGGTTTTCTAACTTGTTTTGCATTCACCTTATAGTAGCTCCATCTAGGTTGCATTTCCCTAGTTTGTTTATGAGAAGGTCATGTGAGAAAATATCAAAAGCTTTAGTAAAGTCAAGATATATCACATCTACCGCTTCCCCCACATCTACAAGGCTTGTTACCCCGTCAAAGAAAGCTCTCAGCTTGGTTTGACACCATTTGTTTTTGACAAATCCATGCTGACTGTCATTGCATCCATCACTTTACATCACTTTGATGCAGTTAGCAAAGCTCTGACAGAAGCCCACTCTTAAGCCTTGTCTACACTTCAAAGCTTTGCCAACATGGCTATACCAGCAAAACTGTCCTAGCATAGACACAGTTGAAGATTTTTGCCAGTATAACTGTGCCTATACCAGGACTTTTGCTGACACAGCGATGTCATAAAAAATCACCCCCTAATGGATATAGCTATGCTGGCAACACTTAAGTGTAGTCCTGGCCTTTGATAACAGGGCTCTGATTCAATGCTGCCCTGCGTCTCTGCAGTCATTTGCATCAATGCAGAACAAGCTGTAAAATGCTGCCATTTTAAGTGGGTAGTTGCTCTGCACTGACTTTGTACTGGTGTGAACACCACCACAACTGGGCAGAGCAACTCTGAAACTGGCCCTGACTGCGTAGCCCTTTCTCTAGGCCTTAGCTGCATAGCTCTCAAGCCACAAACGCAGGACACAATGTGTGACAAAGACCCAAAACAAGAGACACAAACACTTATTCTTGCAGAGGAGACAACACTCCATGGGACCGAGTTCATTAGTGTGAAGGACTCTCTAATCTCAGCACAATGATTCTGCAGTTCTGACGTCAATTAATAAGAGCGAGAGAGAGGGCACCAGCATGGTGGAATACAGGGAGCTTGGGAACTGAGCAGAGACCCATCTGTTTGGCTGCACTGGTGGGAGAGTGGAGCGTGGCTCCCTTTGTGCACAACTTCCAGACTGCGTTTGGTTTTCCTGAGCACTGCGTGGGCTCAGGCCACATGCCAGCTCCCTGTCTTGTGCAGCAGCAGCCACGTTTAAGGGCTGCTACCCAGAAATGGGCTAGAGCTCCTGATGGCCCCTGCTCAGTTTCACTCCCCAAGGGGTCCTCTCCAGGGACTGGACACAATAATTAGAGGTTTGAGAGATGGGCAAAGCCCATCTGGTGCGTGGGATAATTTACCAATGCCCAGGCCATCCGCATTTCCAAGTCGAAGGGGAAGCTTAATTAGCGTCACCGGAGACACTCATTTGGGAGGAAACTAGGGCAGTGAGATTCCCCACCTTCCTCCCAAGTAGCTAGCAAAGGGAAGGTGAGAAAGGAGAAAATCCTCTGCCCCCTGCCCATCTGTTCTAATAGATCCCCCGATGATGGGGGTGGGAGGAGATATCTGTGTGTGCTAACAACCACTGGCAGATCTGTAGTTAAGACAGAAAAAAAAGAGAAGAATAGTCCAGTCCCCTGGCTCCCCCCGCTCCACCCCCCCAGTTCCTCAGTGCTGGAGCCAGAATCATTGACTCTCCCCTCCCTCCTGCTCTACAACACTCAGAACAAATGCACCTTACCAGCTCTATCACCGCCATGGGGGTCTGGGGCCCTTCCCTGTGCTCTGTGATTGCCTGCTTTTACTAATGGAGTCTGCAGGGAAGATATTTCACACTTGGGTCTTGTGTTATATGCTGTTAGCTGCCAACTGTGAGGACTGACACAGGCAGTTTGGCCTACCTTTATCCCCAGGGAATCCCCCAGGATCCCACACTCTGCTCTTTAGGGATCCCCCAGGATCCTGTCTGACACCTCAGAGAGAGCATGCTGGCCAGGGGCGGCTCTAGCAATTTCGCCGCCCCAAGCACGGCGGCACGCCTGCGGGAGGTCCACCGGAGCCGCGGGACCAGCGGACCCTCCGCAGGCACGCCTGCGGGAGGTCCACTGGAGCTGCCTGCCACCCTCCCGGCGACAGGCAGAGTGCCCCCCGCGGCATGCCGCCCCAAGCACGCGCTTGGCGTGCTGGGGCCTGGAGCTGCCCCTGATGCTGGCACACCCTGGCTACATGGCTTACATCTTCCTCTTAGCCAGATAGCGGTTGCAGGTCACATTGCAGAAGCCCCTGGGCTGCATGTAGTGACAGAGCAAAATGGGCACAGGGATAAACCCACTGGTGCCTAACAGTCACCAGTATTCTGCGGTGTTGAGTAGTTAACTCAGAGGGTTAACTAGTAGTCAAGAGGGTTCTGGGGCCCTTGTTAATATAGCTGGAATCCTCAAGAGAGCACTTTGCAGGCAAATTTTCTACAAAATGGCCAAGAGAGCGCGAGACCAGTGATTTACAATACAATACTTCTTTCAACCTCTCGGGGGTGTTACAGCACCGAGATTCCTGAGTTCTCTTTCCAGCACTGACAGTGACATGGACAAGTCCTTTAATCTCTCTGTGCCTTAATTTCCCAATCTGTAAAGTGGGGTTAATAATGTTTAACTATCTTTCAGGGTGTTGTTAGGCTTAATTAGTGCCTGTAAAGCACTCAGAGTTCATCAGATGAAAGGAGATATGGAAATGCAAAGTATTATTATTGTACTGTATTATTGCACAGGATAACACACGTACATCCTCCTCCTCAGACACTCACTATGCATTATCCACTCGGCAGCTCCTGGCATCCCCAGAAATGCTGCTTAAACAGTCTGAGTGCTAAGGGCGAAGTCAGCAACATCCAAATTATAACTGTGAGAAAGGCAAAGAGTTGTCATCAGAGACCAAATTATTAAGAGTGCAAAGTATTCAAATGTATATGTGACTGTCAGAATTCTCATTCCTGCCACACTGGGCAAAGGCATCTGAATTAATTCTCCAATTCTACAGCACAAACATTTTAAAAACAACAATCGCTCTTATCATACAGTGATTTCATTGAGCCCTTTGCTGGCAGCTAGAGCACAGAGGTAAAGTCCTGAATGGGCCATGGCACTGAACATTTCTTTGAGCCCTAGAGATGGGTCCCCTCTGGTTTCAGGGACATTGCCTGCAGGGGCATCACATGCTATGGGACAAGGGGGGCAGTTTCCCCCCACCCAGACCACGGTTCCCTCCCAGACTTTTCATGGTTCTATGTGGTCCACTTTTTGCCACCTCCCTCGTTTTGCAGACTATAATATAATCACGTATAATGTTCCATATACTGACACAACTTTGCCCCCCACAATTTTTCTGAAATGATGCCCCTGATTGACAGGTCATGGTGGGGAAGCATGCACTCCTGCAGCCTCTGCTCCATCTGCTCTGTGGAGAGAAAGAAGATTCAGTCTCCAGGGATGTCGAGCCAACACCTGTCACGAGTACAGAGTTCTTCTAACAAACAGACCAAAGTGGCCTGAAATATCCAGCTCTTTGAGCCCCCTGGGGCCTGACGGTTCCAGCCTTGATCTTGTCTCATCTCCCCAGATATAAATAAGCCTTTGGTCTGGTTCCCCTTTTTCCGCCTGGTAACAAATGCAACCTAAGTGCCTGTTCAGGTCTTTTTCTTCTTATACAGGAGCCATATTTTGAGTTGGGAGCATCCCCTACCTGATTCCCCTAATGCTTCCCAAGGAAACACACACAAGAATTTTAGCCAGTGGAATAAAACAAGTCTCGGAGATGTGGGAGCTGGGACAGGTTAGCTCTTTGCCAATACAAGGTGCCCTGGGGATGGGGTGATTACTGACAATAATAAGCAGTAGTGGGATGGTACCAGCTACTGTGTGCTATGTACCACTTCTGCATAAAGGAAGAGGCAGTCTCATAGACTTCAAGGTCAGAAGGGACCATTATGATCATCTAGTCTGACCTCCTGCACAATGCAGGCCACAGAATCTCACCCATCCACTTCTATAACAAACCCTTAACCTACGTCTCAGTTATTGAAGTCTTCAAATTGTGGTTTGAAGACCTCAAGCTGCAGAGAATCCTCCAGCAAGTGATCTGTGCCCCATGCTGCAGAGGAAGGCAAAAAGCCTCCAGGGCCTCTGTCAATCTGCCCTGGAGGAAAATTCCTTCCCGACCCCAAATATGGCGATCAGTTAAGCCAGCACCCAGGAAAGAATTCTCTATAGTAACTCAGATCCCAACCCATCTAACATCCCATCACAGACCACTGGGCATACTTACCTGCTGATAATCAAAGATCAATTGCTAAATTAATTGCCAAAATTAGGCTATCCCATCATATCATCCCTTCCATAAACTTATCAAGCTTAGCCTTAAAGCCAGATATGTCTTTTGCCCCCACTACTCCCCTTGGAAGGCTGTTCCAGAACTTCACTCCTCTAATGGTTAGAAACCTTCGTCTAATTTCAAGTCTAAACTTCCTAGTGTCCAGTTTATATCCATTTGTTCTTGTGTCCACATTGGTACTAAGCTTAAATAATTCCTTTCCCTCCCTGATATTAATCCCTCTGATACATTTATAAAGAACAATCATATCCCCCCTCAGCCTTTTTTTGGTTAGGCTAAACAAGCCAAGCTCTTTGAGTCTCCTTTCATAAGACAGGTTTTCCATTCCTCGGATCATCCTAGTAGCCCGTCTCTGAACCTGTTCCAGTTTGAATTCATCCTTCTTAAACATGGGAGACCAGAACTGCACACAGTATTCCAGATGAGGTCTCACCAGTGCCTTATATAACGGTACTAACACCTCCTTATCTTTGCTGGAAATACGTCGCCTGATGCATCCTAAAACTGCATTAGCTTTTTTAACGGCCATATCACATTGGCGGCTCATAGTCATCCTGTGATCAACCAATACTCCGAGGTCCTTCTCCTCCTCTGTTACTTCCAACTGATGTGTCCCCAATTTATAACTAAAATTCTTGTTATTAATCCCTAAATGCATGACCTTGCACTTTTCACTATTAAATTTCTTCCTATTACTATTACTCCAGTTTACAAAGTCATCCAGATCTTCCTGTATGATATCCCGGTCCTTCTCTGTGTTAGCAATACAGTCCCTGCTCACGGGAGTTTTACAGTCTAAGGAAGTATCACAAGGTGCCTCGATTCTAGCATTTGCATTCATGGTTGGTTGTGGGTGAAAAACTGCAGGAGCAAAATGAGAAGCAGATTTTGAAAATTTGGCCCAAAGAGGTAAGTGTCAGAGCCAGGATTAGAACTCAATCTCTTCTCTCCCTCCCAGTCCTTTATTCCGTCTATTATATCACATGCCACCATCCATCAAAGGCCACCTATATAAATACAGTAGCTACAACAGAAGGATTCTGAAGGGCTAAGATTGAGCTTTATGAAGGAGGAACAGGGCTAATTTTCTGACCTCTACTTTCTAGCTGGCCTAGTTCATTTTTCAATTGCTTCCAAATAAATGCTTTAATACCAATTTATTTTTCCCAGTTGTTAGCTGCTATGATGTAGAAGTGATCAGTTTAAATTAATGAGTGGTGGGGGTTCATCCTGTACCCCATAGAGCAGCTGGCCAGGTGCATTGTGGTTCTGTTTCTCTATCTACTTCTGAAGAATCAGGCACTCGCCCTGGTTTTGGAGGTGAGAGAATATCAAGATGATGGGACCAATGGTCTGACCTAAATTCCAGAATCTGGGCATTCACCATTCATAAAGGAACCCTGCTGTTCTTACTAGGTAATGACTTGTTCAGTGACGGTGTGAAGTGGAGCCATTTTATTTAATCAGTTTTATAGGGGTGTTCTATGGGCTGTGTTCAGTCAGAGATGTTGAGATGAGTTCCTGTCTGCATCCTGTAGAACTTGCCCATACCGGTATTGCCCTGGCCTCTTCTTTTGTCATTCAGTGTTGAACGCATTCTAAACCAATATGCATTTCCTCACCTTTTGGGGGCGAAGCCAGACTTTAAGGCACCTGCTCCCCTACATGGTGTAAACTTTGCTTGTGCCAATCAGAAACGAACACAAACAGGTTTTGGGCCCCGTCCCCTATGACACTTCTGTGATGTCATAGTGGGTACTTTATGGCCTGCCTGCCATGTGCAGGCAGGGAGAGGAGAAAGAAAACGAATCCTGTGTATACCCGTGTATTCTGTGTATACCCATGTATCCTGTGTATACCCGTGTGTCCTGTGTATACCTGTAACCGAGCCTGATCACCTCGAAGCCTCTCTCTCAGCTCACGTGTTTCAAATAGAGCTTCTACGTTTGCCGGTCGTTATGCGTTGGTTTGTATTTGTAAGTATCAGTTATTACTAAATGCTGCATCTTTGTTTATAAATATTGTTAGTAGATATTTTAGTCATTGTGTGTTTTAAGTTCCATTAACTCTATTAGCTAATCATACGCTGCTCCCTTACCCCTTGTAATTATCCCCAATAAAACTTTTAAATTGATTAAGTTTAGTGTGTGTGTGTGTGTGTCTGCAGTTTGCATCGTGACCCACACTCTCCTTGCATCCCTTACCAATATAGTCTGTTGCCACGTGCAGCCTGGTAAATAACAGGCCTGCATTTTTCTTTCGCCCCTGCGAGTCCGTGGCAATCCACAAGAGACAGATCAGTAAACAACCAAATGTATTCATTTTGCACAGTTGAAAGAGGAATCCTGTTACAGGGATTGATTTGGGCAGCCCCTATTCAGATTGTTCCAGATTAGGGTGACCAGACATCAAGTGTGAAAAATCAGGATGGGGTGGGGGGTAATAGGAGCCTATAAAAGAAAACCCCCCAAATATCAGGACTGTCCCTATAAAATCGGGACATCTGGTCACCCTATTCCAGATCCACCAAACAACGACACACTCCCAGAGAAGCAGTATTCTCTGGCTTGAAAAGCTAGAGCAAGAAATTTTAATGGCAGGCCAGGTCAATCAGGTTACAATTGGCTCCGGCATGCACCCCGTGGTCTGCAATTATCTTTACCTGCAGCCATGTGGGCCACAAGGAGGAGAGAAATTTCTGCTGCTATCTGTTGGGCACCTCAACAACAAGCAAACAAATTGCTCCCATTCTGAACCCTATCTTCCTACTGCTCCTCTGATCTTGGAAACCAAATTCCATAGTGCTCACAAATCACAATATGCTACAATCTCTATAGAAGCCTTTGCCAACTACGGCTGCTGGGCACGTTACATATACACGACCTCTCGCTAACTGAGATAAAGCTGAGGAGGGGAGGAGATATGGTATACAATGGGAATTTCTAATCCAGTCAGTGACTCAGATTTCAGCCGACCATTTCTCATTTTTGACATATCAGGCATTAAGGAAGACAGTCTGCAATTGGCACAATACTCAGAATAAATGTCCAAGCTCTGAGCAGATAGACACCCTATATGCAGCCAAAAAGAAGCCTACTGAGACATGCACACACATACACACAAATCAGGTTAGCTAGAGGTTTGCTCTTCCCTAAAGCTCTCTGCACTGATTTCCAGCCCTGGGAATTTCTGAGGAGGCCCCTTGGGGCAGGCATCCAAAGGAAAATTCCAAATACCCAGGCCTCAGTCCTGCAAGCCAATTGGAGATTTACCTGTCTAGGGTCTGCAGAATTGAGCCCCAGTGAAAGAAATAACAATGTCACATAAGCTTGCTGCTGTCTGGTCATTGTGCCAGCCAAACCATTGCCAAGGGATGAGCCACTCCATGTTGGATGCACAAGAGATCTATAATGGTGGGTACGTATTTGTATGCTTGGGAACAGAACACCGCCCAAGAACATGCACCCAAAGATTTGCAATGTGCATTGCGTTGTTCTTGTTGATCCTGGCCCACACACCTGCCCTGGGTGCCCTATGTAGGTGACAGGCTTTGGGTAGGAACATAATTAAAACAGTCTGCCATTTACATGAGTGCACTTTCCCCCCCAAAGACCAAAAGAGTACTGCAAACTTTATTCATTCAGAACTGTAAAATACAGCCACTTCTGAGTGCAGGGCTCCAGCCAATGGCACAGCAGTGAAGAGGGAAGAACATAAGAAAGGTCCCACTGGGTCAGACCAATGGTCCATCCAGCCCAGTACCATCTGGTCCTGGTGACTTATTACTGTTCCAATTTGTTATCAATTTGTTCCAAAACCTTCTCTACTGACACGTTTCCAGGCGGGTTTGAAGAGATGCTGCCCTCACCCTGCTGTAAATAAGAAGCTGGGCCATTTAACTCCATGCAATTGCACTGGTGTAAAAGCAGTAAGGGGGAATAAGGCCCAGGAGAGTTAGTGACCATAGGTGCTGGAACTAGGGTGCGGGGGGTGCTGTAGCACCCCCTGACTTGAAGTGGTTTCCATTATATACAGGGTTTGCAGTTTGGTTCAATGGCTCTCAGCACCCCCACTGTACAAATTGTTCCAGCTCCCTGTTAATGACCCTGGTCAGTACAGGACGAATAGACCTACCATGTGCCAGTGCTGCCATGTGGCACGGGGACCAGAGTGACACCTGCCAAGCTCTTTCACTCAGAGTAGGAGAGAGATTAAAGGGCAGGCTGGTTGGCAGTTCGGGCTTAGTTCATTAGAAAGAGCCCTATTAATTAGGTATTAACTGGGCTCTGCTGGGGATCAGGGACACACGGGCTGGGAATACAGAAGCTGCAGTGTGATGCTTGTCAGACATTTGAATGCTGGCAGCCTCGTAGCCCCTATTGCTACCAGGGGAAGGGCAGCCCCAGCCCTCAGCTGCCTTGTCAGGCTGTCCCCCTCAGAGATTCACTGGTGCTGTTGTCATGGCCAGACTAATCCTCCTCCCTGGGACTTGGGGCTGGTTTCCTTTCCAGGGCCAGGCTGCATATTTTGCCTCCAGAGCTCTGCTAGATTTAAAAATACATGTTTAGGTTTAATCCGTGCTGCCCTAGGGCACAAGGACCAGTCTTGCACTGAGATCACTCGACAGCCCCGAAACAACCCCTCCCCCACAGACACAGCCCTCAGACTCTGGCACCTAAAGTCTCAATTCTCTTGGAGACCCAATAGGATTGTCTCTGTTAAGTGGGATTATGGTAAAAAAAAAACCCACCCCCTTTGTTACTGACTCTGTCTGCTCCGTGGATGACAATTGAGTCATAGCGGATTAGAGGCTCATGGTTAGAGCCAAGGAACTGGATCCAGGACTCCTGGGTCCTATTCTCAGCTCTACCATTGAGTTGCTACGTGACTTTGGACAAGTCACTTAACTATTCTGTGACTCACTTTCACCTACCCGTGAAGTGGGGATGACACAGGTCTTTGGATGATCAACTGTTTTGTGCTAACAAAGCACTTGGCAGATGGGCATTGCTATATCAGCGGGAGGCATTATTGTTATTCCTGCCTCTGTCTGTGACCTGAGAAACAAAATACACACACATGCCAAAAAATGGGAGAGCACTGATCACTAGGAATAGGAGGCTTCCAGCAATTACTATCCACCCTTGTATAAAATTACTGCAGGATCCCACAGTACTGTCCCCAACACTACAGGCCAAACCTATGCCTGTGTTGAGGTGGTGGTGATGTGAAGCTGCACTACCCCAGAGGCAGCTTGGGGGAGCATAGGACTTCAGGGAGGCACGATCCTTCCCCAAGCAGCCCACTGCACAGGCAGGGCTCATAGGCTGCACCCTTCCAGTGGATGCTACCCCATATGCACCTCACTGGTCCTGAAAATTAGTGTAGTGGGGAAGAGGCAGGGCCATCTCCTCTTCATGTCCTCTGCAGTGAGGAGCACGGCTGGGGGTGCACAGGGGCACGCAGGGATGGTGGTTGCTCCACACATTGCGAGCATATGGAGTGTGGTTTGGGGCCTCCTTCGATGCTTCACCACACCCTGATAAGTGTTGGTCACAATCTGGACCTTAATCTCAGGCAATTAGTATTAGCATTTTAGGCAAACATCTCAGTGTGTATTAGGCAATTACTGCAGAAAACTGTCAGTTTTTAAAATCAGGGCATCCACATCTGTCCTTCTGTCTTATCCATAATAGACTTCAGGCTGCAGCAGCTCATCCTCCCTGACAGAGAGCAAAAAGCGAAGGGGAAATGACAGCAAACATTGTGCCCTGGGAGCTGTGCCAGGGTAAGGAGAGGCAGATCCCAGTTAAAGGACGAGGGGAGAGAGTGCACATGTGCGTGAGATCTATACCCCAGTGCAGTGGGAGGGTGTGTCTGAGAGCTACACCCCACTAACGAGCACGGGGAGAAGAGGTGGTCTACACTCCAGGTAAAGTATTTTCTACCATGATTCTCCTCACTATCAATGAGTGAACATCCCAAGTACTTTCCCCAACTCTCATCTGAGCCACAGACACTGGATGTTGGCTTGTGTGCCTTTCTCCATGGGGCTGCAACCAATCAGCTTCCAGTGGCATTTACAAAGCAGCAGTAATGACTGAAGCCTCTTTACCTTTAAGGCATAAGGTGCAGTACACACAGCAAGAGGGTTTGCCTAATTAACTCCGATTGTATATGACATTGTCATGTTGATTTACTAAATATACATGGGAAATCTCTCTATTTCACCAGCTGATTGGTGACATAATCTGGGACTGTAAGGAGCAGGTTTGACACCAATTCCCTCTGGTTATGTTACCTGTCTTTTCCACCTGCAATCGCATCAATGAAGCCCACAAGGAACTTCAATACCTAATTTATTCATTTTGCTTCTGATTTATTGTAAAAAGGGAAGACTGTCAGGGTACACTTGTCTGGAATGACAATCAAACCCGGAATCCTTCAAAAGCTGCAGCCTTCTCAACAAGTATCAGGCTTCACCCATCGCTGTTTACTTCATAGGGATCGCAATTACTGAGCACCTTTTCACTACTGTGTAGACCCATATAGGCTAGGAGAAGGGTTTTAGCCAATCACAGCCTGGAAAAATCAATTACCCTGCCTTACCATTCACTAAGGATACTGGAAACCATGACTGACGCATGACATCTTTGATCATGTTACTCCTTCTCATATTTGCCCTTGGATCATTATTCACTTTTTATCAAGCCACACTTAGGAGCTTCCTTATGTAAAGGGCACCACAGAGGCCCATGAGACTAGGTGCATGAGTAGGGTTGTAGAAGCAAGTCCAAAGTTAATAAAAATGAAACTAGTGCTGATGGCAGCAAACTCCCGCTCAAGTTAAAGTGGCCCCCTTAGATCTTACTCATTATTCAATTGACACTGAGGCTGAGATTTCCAAAGCTGCTTAAAGGAATTGGACATCCAAAGCAGCTTTAAAAATCCCTCTAAATATTCACCCCTTCAGGATGACTCAGAGCTACTCAACCAAGTTTGCTCTTGGCAGCAACTGGGTTTCTGCACACAGGCACTGCTCCAGAAAGCCAGATGCTCCAATGCACTGGGTGAGTTCACTCTTTAGTGAAGAGGTATGTGTCAATGATACCTTGTCCACAGGCAACACTGAATATTTCTTAAAAACATTTGGCTATTCCTCCCAAACCAACCTAGGTTAAACACATGCATTGTAGAGCAGCACTGCAGCTTTCCATTTTCATATAATTTCTTCATGACAACTGTGCAGGTTTGTATCCAGGCAGTATGTGGATCCTGGGTAAAAGCTAGGAGGAATTTTTCAGTAGAGATCTTCTCTTCAGTTGTCCCAAACGCAGAGAGGATAATATGCAGGATGTTACAGGTTTTCCATTGAAAGTCCAGGTAGGAATGGAGAGGCAGGTAGACTGAAAACCTGTCTGGACAGTTGATTTGCTGCATGTTTATTTATTAAAGCTGTGAATGTTGAAACCAATGAACCTCTCAGTCAACTTCTTAGATTTTTTTTTTAACTAGTCAAGAGAATTCAAAGCAGCAGAGGAAGGAGATGCTGGCATGATCAATGCAAAAAAATGGCTCTCTGGGTAAATTCAAATTCCTTTTGGGTGCACATTATTCTGGCAACATTTTAATCCAAGAGTCCCAGACATTGACGGGCTGTGGATTCTTCCACTCCTAGTGTGAGAGTTCAAATCCAGGCTTGAGCAATCATGGCCAAAGGTTGTCCCATCTCTCAGCTGTATTTCCAGGTCTGCTGGAAATGAGCTGGAGTTGCAGCCTTGGTTCTAGACCCTGAACCTGCAACTGCTAGTGCACCCATGTGCAGCTAATTGCAGGGCCAGAGGCCTAGCAGACAGGTGCCCACATCACATCCCCACAGCTAGCATTAAATGAGAATCTTTCCGATGGTTTCTGCAGAGAAGTGAAGGAATGATTGGGGCTGAACTCTGCCCTCTCTCTTCATCCCTGCTCGTTGTATCAACAAGGGATTTCACTCTTTAGGGCTTCCCTCTGGCACCTTCCACCTGCACAAACATCATTTAATAAAATTGCCCAAACCGGGCGAGTTTATTTAATATCCTGTCCTCCTCCTCCTCCTGAATGGGAGCAACTTTCTCCGAGCTGGTTCACTTTCTCCACAAACTGATGCCTGGAATAACTCAAGTAACAAACCCAAAACACTTCCCCCTGCACATGGCCTACCCTCATCATGGCCACACTCCTCATCGTAGTGAAAAGAAACCCTCATTTGGCAGAGCAATTAGGAAGAGCAGGGTTAGCCGATCAAAGAGATTTTCAGATATTCTGTGGCAGGCATGCTGCCCAGCTCGGGAGCTGAACAAGCAGGGAATAGGCCAACGTGCAACTCCATTGGATGAGAGCCTAGTTAAGATCTGTCTGTGTCAGCACAAAACCTAATCTGGATTGATGCAAACTGCAGAAAGTATCGTTAGAGGCTGTCTGGGGAAGTCAAGGAGCTTCACTGCTCCCTTCTTGTCTCCCTCAGTAATAGAGATATTTCTATTTACAGAAGTGGATTTGATCCTCAGAATTTCCTCTCTAGATCTCGAATATTCACATGTGTCACCCGGTTTCTCCTGGCTAATTAATCCCTCACTAAACTTGTCAAATTGGAACCACGTTCACTGTGTGCCTGCAACCTGTTAGGGGGGCTCTGGGGTGAATTTTTCTCCCTTTGCTTTATTGCTGGCATTTAGGAATCCAGCCTGGAATACAGTGGCACCTCTTACAGGCTGTTGCAGTGCACCCCCCAGGTCCCCATATTGGTAAGGTAAGAATGCACTGCTAAATCTGCAGTGTTGCAGTATCAGAGAGGTTGCAGTATAGAGCTACAAATCATTTGCAAGGCCCGTTTACTAACACAGCTCATGCTGCAGCTACTTTCTTTCTAGTCAGTCCCTTGTCCATGGGATGCGCTGGAATCCCCAGTGTAACACTGCCCTATTGTGCTTGGGAGCACTGTGATTTGATCATAAAAAGAGAATCCCAGAAAACTTGCCATCAAATTGGAAGAGCCAGGAAAGGGGACTTTGACAGAGGAAGGGGAACATTTGGTATTTTCCTCTAAACCAGTGATTGGAGAATTCCCAAAGGTTCAGGAGAAGTACAGATCTTAACCAAAACAATCTGAACCTCCTAGATCTGCAGAACTATGCAGGAGATCTCAGGAGAACAAGATTACTCAGGAGATTACCAAGACTTCCTACTTTTAATTATCATCAGAAGCAAGCAGCACATCAACTCAAAGTGGCACTAGACCTGCAGATATAGCCCCACTGCTACAGTATTCAATACCCCCCCCAACACACCTTTCAATATCCATGGGTCCTATGCATGCTATCACAGCATGTGGTGTACTCATCCAACGCATCACACGCCCCAAGAGCAGCTATGTGGGTGAAACCAGGGCCGGCTCTAGGCACCAGCGTTCCAAGCATGTGCTTGGGGCGGCACTTTTCAAGGGGTGGCATTCCGGCTTTTTTTTTTTTGCGCTTCAGCAGAGGCACTCTGGCGCCCCCCCCCTTTTTTTTTTTTTGCTTAGGGTGGCAAAAAACCTGGAGCCAGCCCTGGGTGAAACCAGACAATCACCATGCTCTTGAATGAACCCAAACAGAAAAATGATAAAAGACAAAACACACCATGACACCTGTGGGCAAACACTTTTCACGAAGCGACCACTCCATATCTCACCTCTCCAACCTTGTTCTCCAAGGAAACCTACACAACACCTTCAAAATACGAGCCTGGGCCCCTAAATTCATAACTCTGATGGACTCTAAAAACCAGGGGACTTAAACACTGATTTTGTGGTCCATTACAATTTCTGACACACTACCCTGCCTACTAACCTTTAATTGCCCATTTCATTTAAAGTGGTCTTCTGCAGAACTTGTGACCCCATTATGGTTAACAATCTGTCCCACCTTGTATTTAGCTTGGACGCCCTGGTTACCTTCTCCAGACCTGCTCAAAAGCTTGTCTCATCCACGAACAGAAGCTGGCTCAATAAAAGATATTCCCTCGCCCACCTCGTCTACTTCTAATAAAGTCAGAAATCTTTCAAGTGCACCTCTTGTTGTGATGCACTGACACTTATGCTACAAGTCAGAACCCAGCAAGGCAGTTGTATGCAAAAATGTTCAGTGGTGGAAAAAGTGAACTCTGCATTCGTCTCTGAGTGAGAGAAGTGGGCTGAGTGCAGTAGGAACCAGGAGCTCCAGTTCAGCATCTACCACTAGCTCCCTCTGGCAAGTCCCCTCCCCTCTCTGCCTGAGCTTTCCCATTGAGAAAGGGGACGGTAACACTTACTAACATCAGACTCAGTTTGTCCGAGCCAGATCTCAGCTGCAATGGCGTGAATATAGAGTAACCCTACTGGTATCAGTGGGGTTTCCCAGACTTACAACTGAGGTCATATTGGACTTGTAGAGCATGTAAAGTGCTGCCGTGGGAACTAGTCTCTGAATTATTAATGAATGAAATCTGAGTCCTGCGTGACGGTTCCTGAGGGGGAGGGAGGACAATAATTGTGGTGGTTGCAGTTTGCCCAGGGAGTCCTTTGGGCCACTCGCAGTGCTGAGGAGAAGATTCAAACTCACTTGGGATGGCTGAGAAATCTTAGTCAATCTCCTTCAAAGCATAGCTGTTGGGATAGACACACGGCTGAATCCCTCCACACAGAATTGGCTTTGCCTGTGTTTGATGCATGGTAGACTTGGACAAAGTTCAATTTTCAGGGTCAGATCCTCAGAATGAGTAAGACAGCGTAAGACCCTTGAGGCCAATGGAATCACACTGATTTACACCAGATGAGGAGCTGGCCCTTAGGATAGTTGCAGCTGAAAATATTAGTTTGAAAGTGTAAAGTTCGCTGTGAAGTTCCCCTTGAAGTCTTATCTGCTTGTAAGAAAAACCGTACAAATATCTCGCTGGATTCAATTTAGAACCATTCAATTTCCAGGCCAGTCACTAAAATAAAAATAATACAGCATTTGAAATAGGTCATCCAAGGGGCGCAGAGAGCAAGCTGTGAGAACAGTGGAAAGAAAGCCTTGCCCTGTACAGCTGCAGGGGAAGGACATGGGATTGTCAGTGGAGATTATAACAAGCTCGTTATTTTTATTTTATTTTGTTTATTTGTAGTTTAGCAATGGACTGCAGAGCCTGAGAAGCTACATCAGGGAAAGCTAGAAGTCTGATTCCAGAGAGTCACTTTAATACAAAAAGTTATTAGAAAATATTTTCTTTGTTTAAGGTCTCCCTTGCCAAGTCAGAGAGAGAACCCAAGAACCCACCTTGTTTAAACCTGAAAACTGAACTGACATGCCCAGGGGTTAGAGGTTTGAGCCTGCTGGTTAGAGTTTCAATTTAAGGAAAGGAAGAACTGGTCTAGAGAATTAAAATGACCTGAACGTTAGCCCCAACTCAGCCCAAAATCTATGCAGAGTTACAAAGAGTTCTATCAGCTTTTTATCTCCCTCCCCCCCTCCTCTTTTTTTTCTTTTTAAATTTCTGTTCACCCTTGCTCTTTCTGATTTCAGCCAAGACTGGACGTGAAAATACTAAAATGCTGCGTGAAAAACTTCACCTGGTGAAGTGGCAAAATTTTCAGCCAGATTTCTAGACCAATGTGTGTACTAAATGCTTTAAGACTATGAGATAAAAGCAAAATATGACTGTTAGTAACTGAACAGAATTCTCTGTGCCTCCTGATGACCCTGCAGATGAACTATTTGGGGTGTCTAAGGATGGTCTCAGGGAGAACACATACCATCTCTATAGTCTTCCCCGGGATTTCTGTGCTGCTATTAAATAGGAAATTAGCAAGAGGAGGCCCAGAAACCAGAGTTACCTCTTCCTGTTCAAAGCAAACAAAGGCCCCAACTCAGCAAACCATCCCTTTTCAGTAAATCACTTAAGCCTGAGCTTAACTTTAAGCACGTTCCAGACCCATTGACTTGAATTTAAGTGCTGTGCTAACCTAGGGGCCTACAATATTTTATTTTTCTTTGATTTTCAGTTCAGACTAATCTTTGAAAGCTATACAGTGGCACCAGGATCACTGATATACCTTGAAGAAAGTAACTATTATTATTTGTCTATTGCTTCTTCACTGGGGGTGGGTGGTGCAGTAAAACAGTTGGACCTGCTCACCACTCAGGATTCCAGGTTTTAAAATTAATTTGCTATTGTCAGGGATGAGACCAGATTAAATACCCCAGACTGGCATCTGAACAAAAGTCAAGACATATTCCTGGTATTGCATTTAACTCTACATTTAACAATTCACTTTTCTTTAAAACTAGACCATTGCAATACTTGGGTATTTCTTATCATGCTTCTCTTCTTGCATATCAAACCAAAGCAAGTTACTATGGGATTGCAGCCAAAGAATTTATGCTTGTTTAAAGTAAATACTTTAAGCAACCACTGGATTGGTTTTTTGCTGCTTGTTGTGGACTCAGTGACTAGAAAGGAAACAGTTCATTTTCTCCACTTCACTGGTATGGTCAAATGGATTGAAGTGCAGGGGACCTGCTGATGCCCCAAAGCAGAGTACAAATGGGCAGCAGCCTCCAAATACAATGCATAAACCAGGCAAATCATCCCATGTTAGCCTCAGGTCCTCCACCTTATCCCAGGGGATCAGCAAACGCGAGAATTAACCACGCAGAAAGCCAACTGTTCGCTCGCTCGCCTAATGAAATGAGGCTGCATTCCTTCAGGGACAGAATGTTCACCAGCACCAGAATCAGCAACATGAAGGGCCAGCAGGAGTGTTTGGCAGATAGAGAGACAGAGAAGTACAGTTATATGGGGACTGGGACTGCTGGGAGCAGGTGTTCTTCACAGTGAAGAAGTCTGAGAACAGGTCCCTGGTTACTTTGTGCATCTGGCCTGGATGGTGCATTCAGGGGAGAGGATGTTTGCACACCTTGAACACACAGAAGTAGGTGGGCTCTAGACTTACATTATGATAGACAATTTCTTAGAACTTTGGACACTGAAGATGGTCCCATCCAGTCTAGCCCCCAGGGGGCAGTCCAGGACTGCACCCCACAATATCTTCACCATTATAGGTCTGCGAGGGACATGATATACTACATTCCTATTGCACTGACTTTCTGTGCACATTTGAGTGAGTATTATGGGGGAAATGATCAAGGAAAGCAAATTTCTAAGTCACAGGAATCAGTATCATCACAAACTCAATGAAACGCCAGCCTACTCCCAGGATAGACACGGCAGCTAGATCAACACAGAGATTATTCACTCAGCAATGTCACCACTGCTTTGGCCAGTCCAGTGTTGTATGTCTCGAACACTTGGGCTTCCGCCAACTCCCTTGGGAGATGATTCAAGGTCTAACATCATTCTGCTTTCCTGATCGTTAGCCCAAATTCACCTTTTCGTATTTTCACCCAATTAGTCTTACTGTCTGCCTAAATACTGCGCACCCTCTCACACACACTTTTCAAATTCTTGTAAAGACAGCTGTTAAGACATGTCATGGGGGAGTTCATGTAACTGTTGTCACACCTTTTATTAATTACCTGCTAGGTCTGTCTGACCACAACTGCTATGACAGTGACTACAGTGGGCCTAGCTTGCTACTTGCTGACACCAGCCTATGAATGAGGAGTCACTCCTTTGAAGTCAGTGGAGATACACCAGCGTATAACTGGGGAAATTCTGGGCTTGTTTGGATTAAGGTAGGATGTGGGTTTAAAGCAGAATACCTATTCCTGATTAACTCCCTGTGCAGAAACGCTTATTCCAGAATAAGAGTGCCTTATTCCACATTAGCTTAATTCACAGCCAAATTGGATTAAGCTAATTCAGAATGAGGTACTCTTATTCTAGAATAAGAGCATCCACTCATGGAATTAATCAGGAATAGTTTATCAGAAATAGCTATTCTGGAATAACTCCCTGTGTGGACAAACCCTAACAGACTATTCATCTTGGAACAAGATGGGTAGGGTTTGAGGTCCAAAGAATTGATTGCGTGTCCATGTACGTACATATGTACTGTGACAAAGTTCCTCCTCTGCCTTGCTGGGTCCTGCACTTTCTGGCAGATTTGCTCGCCCCAAACGTTCACGGCAGCCTTCTGCTAGTGGCTCAAACCTGCCATTCACTCAACTAACCTCATCACAGGCCAGCAAGGGGGAAATGGAGAACAGTCCCTGCAGTCTCTGTGTCCCACCCAATGGGTCGGGGACAGGACGGATCCTTTTCCAAATTAGTCTTTCCCCTCTGGTGTGTCTCACACACCAGGTCAGCTCCTCCTGTGTCAGATAGGGAGTTGGGAGGAACCCGGGCCTGCCCTCTACTCCGGCTTCCAGCCCAGGGCCCTGTGGACTGCAGCTGTCTACAATGTCTCCTGTATCAGCTGCAAGACAGCTGCAACTTCCTGGGCTACTTCCCCATGGCCTTCCCGAGCACCTTCTTTATCCTCAGTGCAGGATCTTCCTCCTGAAGCCTGATCACACTTGACCTCTTCACTTCTCCAGGAACTCTTCACTTCTCCTTCTCACTCCCTGCTCCTTGCACACACACCCCACTAACTGATGGGAGGTCCTTTTTAAAGCAGGTGATTAGCCTTCCTGCCATAATTGATTCTAGTAAATTCTTAATTGGCTCCAGGTGTCTTAATTATCCCGCTTAACTGGTTCTAGCAGGTTCCTGATTACTCTAGTGCAGCCCCTGCTCTCGTCACTCCAGGAACACAAAACTGCTCATCCAGTGGACAGGATATTTGCCTTCGACCAGACTCCTGCACCCCACTGGTCTGGGTCTGTCACCGTACGTACGTGTGCGCGCACACACTTCCAGTTGTTAGTCACACTGCTGTTAGGTCCCCTCCTCCACGCAATAACCTTTTTACCAGCTCTGCAAAGACTCACACATTCAGCAGGCTGGAAAAAAGGCAGGGTGAATTCGCCCTCTTTGATTTATCGGCAGCTTTCACCTCCCACTTCCATCCTGAGCTAGTAACATGAGCAGAGCAAGTGCCTGTTTGGGGAAGATGCATTCTGAATCCTTATTGCCCACATTCCTCCTCACAGGTAGATGCCCTGACATCGGTGCTGTCTTTAGTCAACTTTAGAAAGAATCTGTGCTTTAGGGTGACACACAGAGGCATTTACAGTAAAAGGGGGAGAGGCAGAAGGAGAACAAACATATTCCAAAAGCCAAGTGCAAAAAGCCTAGAATTAAGCTAGTAGAAACGACAGCTGGAGACCTTGATTCATACTGAGGAGCTGGAGTCCTTGTCCTAATCGTGTTGGGGGAGGCATGTTCTTCAGATGGCTACTGACCGCTAGTGCATTTCCAGATCTACTTGAAAGTCTCAGTACAGTTTCAAAACAACCCTCCCAAAAGAAGTTACTAGAAATGCAGAGCTGCTTCATAGGCAGTTGCAAGCATGGCAGCTCCTATCCACTGGGTATAATTTTTAACAACCCAAACCAGCACCAGAATAAAGCAGATAAAATCTCAGCCCTTTGTTTGAAAGGCTTTTGAAACAGCCAAGCTGATTCCAATTTGCTGGAGACATTAAAACAGCATCTGTCACAGTGGTGGGGAAGGGAGAAGCTAAGAGTTGGCTACAAATGTGTCAGATAATGGAGCTGCTGTTACAGGGCCCCGAGAGCCCTGGCTGTTGCCCCATTTGCACAATCCCAGCAGCAGGTTTCTAGGATGCAGACACTCACTCACCAGTGCAGGCCACATCTGGTTCGGTCGGAGGAAATCGTTACTTATTTTAGCAGCTCTGCCACAGTTCAGCTGATTTGCAAAAGGCAAGTCGCCACATCAGCAGCTTCTCTATGAAGCATGAAGAGGCAAACTGACCTCCTGGAGTACGGGGGTGGGAGGATCACCCCTCCACATTGCTTGGATGCAAGCGACAGATCAGATAGCTACAGAACAGAGGAAACATACAGAGGTGCTTCCACACACAGCCAGGACCCTGTGCCCTGCTTCAGGAAGAGCGTCAGCAGTGCCAGACCTGGGCATCACAAGGAGCAGAGCTGAGCCCCTGGTTGGTGTTGAGCTGCCTGAGATACTGTTCTGGGCTTTGTAGGACCTACCATGGGGAGGGTCCCATGCAGCTCCCTCTCTATCATAGTCTGAGTCCCCTAACTCCATGGCATCTCTTCCCCGCCGCTTGCCTGTGACTGGCCCCTCATGCTGTGGAGATCCCTCTCCCTGGTTAGCAGTCACTGGCTTCTGGGAAGCTGGGATGTGCAGCCAAAGAGAATTCAGTCCCTGCTAGAGCCTGTCAGTGCCAGCCACAGAAACATCCCATCCCACGACAGCAGGAAAGGGATGAGATGTGCTTGGAACCCTGAGTCCAAGAGGGGCAATAAGGATCAGAATTTCTCCTTACAGAGCAGGGGAAAAGCTCATATCCAGCCTTTTATCTTGAAGCCTGTTGTGTTGGAGAGGGATGGTGGCCATGTCACAGGGGCTACACAGGACCCCAGCGTCTAGTGGCAAGAGACCCTTCTATCGTAATTTTGGTTAATGATCCAGAGAAACCTGCAGCGCCTGTGACAGAAGGCCCTCCCTCCTCTCCAAGGAGAGGCTGTGTCTGTGAAGACACAATTCCCTCCCAAGTCCTCCCCAGGTGCACATTTGCCCAACAGGCTGCAACTGGCAGGTCCAGACTGGCTGTAAAACTCCTCCTTTGAGACTGATCATTTAATCAGATTTACAACAGAGCTGGAGTCTGGGGCTGCACCAGTTCCCCATGGCAACTAGCCTGGGAACAGGACTAAGCAAATGCACAGCACACAAAGAGAGCTTGTACTGCCCAAGTGGCGGCGGGGGCTTCTGAGGCAATACAATGGCAGCGAAAGGTGACGGATGCCCAGAGAGCAGTGGAGAACCGTGACAGCACAGGATAATTGAACATTACCATCTCCAGGCCTGGCCTTCTGCCTCTTCTTTAGATGACTGTTATTGTTCTGCCAAAACAATCTCCTGACCTGCGGTGGCCGATATGGAAACTCAGCATTATTCCCACACCCAGCCCACCTCTTCTTCCTTGTATTGACTGGAAGGGTTTAGTTCAGGTGCTGGAGAAGGGTTAATAAATAACATTGCTCCTTCTCCAATTAGATAACTAGCTCCAAGCCTGGAGGTGCTGGTTACACACAACTTTGGTTAGTCAGGACCCTGGGGACATATAATCACAGAGAAAGGGAAAGAGACAGCACTCAGCTGCTGCCTTCTGAGACCTCAGTCATCTACCCACACAAACTACTAGTCCATTCCCCCTCCCCTCTCCTCCACAAGCTAGCAGATCTGTGATATTGATGGTGGCAGGTCTGGCCATAAGGAGAGTTAGGCAGAGGTGGTTAGAAAATGGTAAGTATTTTCAGTGAACATTTTTGGAGGGAGAAAAAAGGGTACAAATTTCAAGGAAATTTTCCAGTTTTGTTGAGGAAAACTGAAACCAACCCACATTAATTTTCAGTTTTCAATGGAAAAAAAAGAACCTTTGAACAAAACAGAAAGGCCATTATTTGACAGAACCAGTTCTACAGCTGGACAAGTGTTAAAAACCTGCTTCCATGAATATTCGTATGGAAAGGCATTTGCTGAGGCTGTGTTCACACCTCTTTTGCATTGGCCTTCATTGATTTTTCCAGAATTTGCATTTACTAGCAAGAATGGTAACAAATCAGCAAACCCTAAGCCACCCTGGGAGAATATTTACAGGCTTGTAAAGGCTACTGCTTGTTCAGTCAGGGAAAAGGAACAATATCAAGTGCCCTATTTGTCAAGCCAATCGAGCCTGAACTTTGAATGTAAATACTCCCAGTGCACTGCCCGCAAACAACCTATGTACTGAGAACTCTTCATTACTGTATTAATCACTCCAAATATCAAATTAATTAACTGTGATCTGATTGAGAACAGAGAGGCAAAGTTTGTTGAATAAACCATGTGTGTCAAATAATCTCCAAGCTTTAGCCTTAAAGAACATGGTCATCGTGAAACTAGAAATGGGATTTTTAATCTGACTGTGTCCCTTCAAGCACATGTAAAGTAAGTGACAGCTTGGGGCCATTCACCCACATGCCCTCCACAGCTCACAGCGGGGCTAGGGAAGATACACCAGGCCTGCCTCCTCCCCTCAGGTTCCAGCGGTAGGACCAGATGAAAACCACCTCCCAGTACAATCCCCCTGTACAGAGACCTGTGGCCCTGCAGACCACAGGGGCTCTGCATTCAGTTAAGGGCAGCAGCTGGGACAGCCCTCACAGGGCATCCATTCAGGCTGCATGAATCAAGGTTACAGAACAGTTCAGCATGAAGGTTTTGACCCTACGCAGAAATGCCGTTGATAAACCCCAGCATGGACGGGTTTATTGTTCTAGAACTGGGATGTTTCAACTATTCTGGCAAGTAAAAAAGATGCCCAGATAAGAAGGGTGCAAAAGTTGTTAACTAAAAAGCTTGTCTCCTTAGAATGCAGCAGGACTTAGCTCCTTGCACAGCAAAAGCCTGGCTAGGTTGCAGGGTGGGAGAGGAGGAGCACAGAAAGCAGGAGAGGCAGTGCACAGTGGTGGTGGGAGGCTAGTGAATGAAAGCCAGGCTCTCAAAACTCAACCCTGAGCTGGAGGGGCCACCTCTAGGAGTCAGAGAGGAGTTCAGCCTCCATCAGCTGTCAGTCTGTCACCTCTGCTGAGTCGCCCTCCAAGGGCCAGGGATTATCCACTATCTCGTGGTGTAGGAAACACACCGATCCCACGGAACAGCCTTCCCACGGCAACAGCTTTTGCTCACTGCTGCTCTTCACAGACTTGACCCAGGGAAGAGTCTCAATTCATTCCTGCCAGAGGAAGCCACCTTTCCTCTTTGTGAAAACGAGGACATTCTGCCTCAGGGCAAAGCTCTGAATTCACCAGAGGCAGAAAGCCAGCAACTCTGCTTTGCCACCTGGGGGCAGGAGTCTGAGGCCTGGAAAAAAATAAAACACCACCACCCAAAAACCCTGACTGGGCTGTGATTTTTCTAGATGGGTCACCAAAATAAATAAATAAATAAATAAAATGCCATTCTGATGCGTGTAGTGATATTCACAACTTTACACACGTAGCGCCTGTTATAGAAATGTGTTGTTCTGATATCAACCTATTTTTCCTTTCTTGTGGGAACAGATGTATCCAGTCCCAAGAACCTGAGCCTTTCCCCTAGTCCCCTCATCCTGGAAATACGCCATATGCCATAGCCACCAGGGTTATTACAGCGTGCCACAAAAGGGTGTGACATCTTATATGTCTGCCTCAGTTGTTCAGACACCATGGGGATGGGCATGAGCGAGATGCATTTCCATTTTTAACCAAGAGGTCAAACCATGTTTCATACAAAATGTTTGGCTAATTACTTTGGTATTTCATTAAAGACTGTGAGGCACTCAGGTGCTACAGTAACGAGAGGTTGTAGACATACCTTAGATGGTTTTTGGAAGTAACGGAGGAGGAGAAGGACCTAGGAGTCCTGGTTGATCGTAGGATGACTATGAGTAGGCAATGTGATGTGGCCGTTAAAAAAGCTAATGCGGTCTTGGGATGCATTAGGCGAGGTATTTCTAGTAGGGATAAGGAGGTGCTAGTCCCGTTATATAAGGCGTTGGTGAGACCTCATTTGGAGTAGTGTGTGCAGTTTTGGTCTCCCATGTTTAAGAAGGATGAATTCAAACTGGAACGGGTACAAAGAAGGGCCACTAGAATGATCCGAGGAATGGAAGGCCTGTCGTATGAGAGGAGACTTGAGGAGCTCGGTTTGTTTTCCTTAACCAAAAGAAGGATAAGAGGAGATATGATTGCACTCTTTAAATATATCAGAGGGATAAATACCAGGGAAGGAGAGGAATTATTTCAGCTCAGTACTAATGTGGACACGAGGACAAACGGATATAAATTGTCAGTCAGGAAATTTAGGCTTGAAATTAGACGAAGGTTTCTAACCATCAGGGGAGTGCAATACTGGAACAGCCTACCGAGGAAATAGTGGGGGCGAAGGACCTCCATGACTTTAAGATTAAGCTAGATAAGTTTATGGAGGAGATGGTATGATAGGATAACGAGCTTAGTCAATAGGTCAATTAAGTGCCACACTGGTAAATAGTACAATGGGTCAATGATATGATATTCTTAACCTTTTTCCAGAGGGTATGGCTGGAGAGTCTTGCCCGCATGCTCGGGGTTCAGCTGACCGCCATATTTGGGGTCGGGAAGGAATTTTCCTCCAGGGTAGATTGGCAGTGGCCCTGGAGGTTTTTCGCCTTCCTCCGAAGCATGGGGCAGGGGTCGCTTGCTAAAGGAGTGGGTGGATCGGCTTATGTGGCCTGCATCTTCCAGGAGGTCAGACTAGATGATCATAATGGTCCCTTCTGATCTTGAATTCTATGATTCTATGATGCCGAGGTCTTTGAGATGTTTCTCTTTTCAGTTATTTCTGTAACTTGCTTCAAGCTGCGGATGTAGCTCCCCTCTTTCTCCTTCCTCCAATGCCAGCGCCTTTCCAGAGGGCAGGCTCACTTTATTGATGATAATATTATTGGCCCTTGGTTGTAACACTTTGTGCTGTGTTAAATTACAGTGAAATGCTTCTGCACCATGACTCTCCAAAGCCCGTCTCAAAGTATGAGGAAATTTTCCCATCCTCTCAGTGCCCTTTTCTGTTACACAGAGCTAGATGTGAGCCACTCTATGTACTTCAAGTAGAACCCGAACAAAGAGGTATTTGTTTCTGGCTCTGCACATATGCTGCATGTCCTCATAACTTCCACTGCACCCTGCAAAGTGGGCGGGGAACAGCATGAAAGTGGAAATTGTCTAATGTTGCCTTATCAGCCATATGCTTTAAAGACTAGTCTAAAAGAAAATGACATTTCTTTCCTGGAAAAATTCTATTCTCTCCTGGCTTCAAAGACAGTAGGAGCACAGATTTTTAAGGGTGCCGAGAAAGCAGCTATTATACCAAAGAAAATCTTGGCACAGACTGATTTGTGACTGCCATATTTCTTCCACAGCCATGACTGCCAAAGAGGCTCAATGTATTTCTTCTGATTTTCTCTTTGTTGATATTCTCTTTGCTTTCATTCTAGGACTCTAGAGGCAGATCTAGTCTCACCAAGGTTGTTGTTTTCCAGGGATAAGAATAAGATCTATTAAAACCATCCTGCATTTGATTGTATTTTTGCAAGAAAATAGATATTAATGAGAGTCAAATGTGTGTACCTTGTCTATCTCATTTGCAGCTACCCCATCTGCTATTTCTGTGTGGAGAAAGGAAAGCTCAGCACAGGGACTCAGACAAAGGCCTCTAGATCCTGCTTTTACTGAAAAGTCCATGTTCCAGCCCCAGGCTTAGTTCTTCTGCCTGTTACACTAATAGTTGCCTAGGAAGCAGCGTGGGTACATTTGTGAAGGTTCCAGTCAGGGTCCCTGTAACTTGACCCCACCCAGGGCCGGCCCACAACATTTTGGCACCTGAGGCGAGGAGCTCAAATGATGTCCCTATTCCCCCTCGCTTGGGCCAAAACTTTGAAAGGTCTCAAATTCTGCCTTCTTCCTGTTCTACTCCTCTCATGGTACTGCTCTGCTACCTATCCCAGTAAAGGAGAACAACTTAAAATGCCTTGTTCAAAAATTTTAAGTCACACTTAACTTTCAAACGCCTGAACAGCAAATGTAACTTTTCTTGTCTGCATAGTAAACACTGGCATTTTTATCTGTTTGAATAATCAAAGTGGTGCTTTCCGTGCCTTCTTGGTTGCAAAGATTTGAACTGCTTCCTGAAGGTTCACAGTCTGGGCCAGCTTATGATGGTTTTGAGATGGTTACAAGGCCAACCAGCCTCTCCTATGTCATTGTGGAGCATAGATGTGTTTTTATTAACTTCAGCTTGGAGAAGCTGCGTTCTCCGCTGGCAACTGTTACAGGAAGTGTTAGAAGTATGCACAGAGCAACAAAAGCATCTGGAAAGAGGTTGGTCATCTTATTTGTGCACATATATTTCAGAACAGCCTTTGGAGTTAAAATGTATCTTGAAAGGGCTTTCAGTTCATCACCTAAATCACTCTCATCAATATCGCACATCTCATCATCGCATCTGTCAACACTGTCTCTGGTGCCCTGCATTGCTGGTGTAAGTCTTCTTCAGGTATAGTGAGGAGTTTTGGAATATCATACAACATCTCAAATATACTGCTGTGTTCCTTGAGCTGCATGAAACGTTCTTCAACTGACTGTATTGCACAATCTAGCACCTGGTTAAAGAATTCAACTTTGAACTGTTGTTTGGGGTCTCTTATGGAATTATCCCATGCCTCAGAATCAAAATGTCGTCTTCTTTGTGACTCTTGTATGCTTGAATGGGTGGGAAAATAGCTTCAGTGTGACGTTCCTCTGCCAACTTCTGTGCACTCTTCAGAACATTTTGAAATCCCTCATCTAACCAGTAAGACTGTAGGTATGACTTTGCTTTGTCCAGTTGTTCCATTGCTCCAGCTATATCAAGGTCAACACCTTGGAGTCTCTTGCCTACAACATTTATTTCAAACAGTATGTCATGCCACAACACTAAGCCACACAGAAATTTGAAATTATTTATGTTTCTGGTGATTCCATTTCCCTCTACCACTGTTCTCCCATGAACAGTTCTTGTCATAGCATTATCCTCCATAATGGCAACTATGGCATCCTCTATCTTCCCAATTTGGTGTTTGATAGGCTTTATCGCCTCCACTCGACTTTCCCATTGGGTGTCATTCAGTGGTTCCAGTGTCAGAGAGGATGTTCCCAGATGTTGCTTCAAAATTTGCAATCAATGAATTAATGCAGAGAAAAATACATAGATGCTTTAAATTACATTAAAAAAATTCAGCAGCCTCACTAGAAGCTGATGCTGCATCACTGACCACCAAGTTCAATGAATGAGAACTGCATGGGACAAAAAAAGCTCGAGGGTTTAAACTCTCAGATCCATGTCTGCACTCCTCTGTTCTTTCCTCTCATGTTGGCACGATTATCATAGCCCTGACCTCTCATGTCAGCTATCGCAATTCCCATATCTTCCAGCTTTTTAAGAAGCACATTTGTCATACCAGCTCCTGTAGCATCATCAAGGTCAATACATTCTAGAAAATGCTCTCTGACAGTCACCATTTCAGGGACATTTTCACTATGTTCTGTTGTTGTTACAAAACACACCATTAAAAAGTCATTTGTTCCATCTGGCTGATGTCAGGTGTGCAGTCCAGAATAACAGAGTAATATCTTGCTGACTTCAGATCTGACACAATCTTCTGTTTGACTTTTGTTGCCAGTAACTGTATGATCTCATTTTGAATTGCTCTTCCAAGGTAGTGGTGTGTGTACATTTCTTGGGTGGTGATTCTTCTTAGATGCTCCTGGAGTACATCATCAAACTCAGCCATCCGCTCCACAGTTTTAAGGAGGTTTCCATTGTTTGGCACATACAGCTGATCTGAAGTGCCACGCAGTGCTAGGTTTTGGGTAGCAAGCACTCTCACAATGGCAATGAGCCTTTTCAGAAAGTTTTGCCAGTAAAGAGACTCTGATGCTATCTTCTCTTGATGCTGATCATCTATGGTGGCCTTTAACTTTAGTCTCATCTCAAGCTCCTTCCACGTATGGAATGCTCTCTGGTGATTTGCTGCCTTCTCATGGCATGCCAGATTTCTAGCCAGATTTTTCCAGTCCTTTGTTCCTGTAGAACCCAATGTGGCTGGAAGATTAGACTAGAAGAGTTTGCAAGAAAAACAGTATGCAGCATTCTGGGTTTTTGAGTACATAAGCCTCAGTCTCTCCACTTTGTCATCATTGGAGATTTCACGCCAGTAACATGCTGGATGGAAACTTCTATTTTCATTGTCTTTGGCGAACATGAAGTTTTTCACTTGCTGTGGCCCATGCAGTACAAGGAAGTCCCTCAGGCTACTGCTCAAGTGGGTCCACAGTCCTGGATCATCTAGAGACTTAAGGAACTAAACTCAGCAGCAGCTGTTTCTTGTGCCTCCACCACACTCTTCTCTTATCTACACTTTTCTTCAGGAATGTGCATGGTTACATCCATTTGAGATGGAGATATGGATGCTGCAGTAGCTGCCAGGTCACCTGCGCTCTAACTGGAAGATCAGGCATCTCCTCACCACTCACATCCTCACTGGGGCCGGAAGGCTCATCGTGAACATGTGTGTGTCTGTATCTCAGGAGAGCTCCTTCCTGCTTAGATAGAAAAGCTTCCTTTGCTTTCTTTCTTTTTCTGAATGCTGCCCCAGAGGGGCGTTTTCTTCTTTCACTCGTGACTGCTGTTCTGTGCCAGCTATAGTGGCTCTCAACACTCAGTTGAAGGGGACAAATAAGCAGGCTGGTAGCAGGGCCTGAGTGAGGGGAGATATCAGCTTCTTAAGGGCCCAACTGGCTCCTACTACTTCAGTTGACTCCTGTTCTCCTCAAGTGGGTTCAGGGAAGCAGCAGGAAACAGGAAGCTCCCTGAGAAGCTGGTGGGAATCAGTCCAGGCTCTTGGGGGTGCTAGAGAGGTACATAAGAGCAGGGCCGGCTCCAGCATCCCCAAGTGGTGAAGAAAAAAAAAAAGAAAAAAAAAAAGGAAAACCCGATTGAGCGGCCGCTGAAGAGGAAGAGGGAGTGAAGGACCCACCACCGAAGTGCTGCCGCAGACCCGGACATGCCACCCCAACAACGGACCAACTGCCGCCCCTTTCTATTAGCCGCCCCAGGCACCTGCTTCCTTTGCTGGTGCCTGGAGCTGGCCCTGCATAAGAGGCTCCTTCTCCTCTCTCTCCCTGCAGCTGCTGCTGCTGCTGCATTCTGTTACGCCCTCTCACCTTTTCTCCTGCCTGCCTGTTATGTTTCTTGTGCCCTCCTTCTTCCAGCACAGCACTCCACCATCTCTGTGCATCTAGAGATGAGAGAATACATATGCACCAGACACAATTTTCTACACTCTAGGTCCTAGTGGAGCCCTCCCACAGTCTGGCACCTGAGGCAGCCATCTCAGTTTGCCTCATGGTAAGGCCAGTCCTGACCCCACTCTCAAGCAGAATCCTTCCTGCCAATTTGTATAGCTATTGATAGAGAAAAAGCACAATGGTTTAAGAGCACAAGTGATTCCAGACATGAATATAGTAGAGACTGAGCAAATACACTTTAGTGTAAGACTGAAAACAAAGAATGGAGGGTGGCTCGTGACCCATCTAACTCCCTTGAGGATGGTAATAGAACAACTGTCTTAGGTTATCCAGCATGGACAGACAGATGGACACACATTGCACAGAATGCTGGAGTCAATGGGGAGAACGTCTGCCACTTACATAAGGCCTGTGGTACCAGATAGACATCGTCCTCTTTTGGGACTGACTAACTTACAGTCTGTGATGCTGACTCCAGGACTGTAAAGCAATGGATATGCAACTGCACTTAGGCAGATCTAGTGTTAACTGGGTTGCTGTTTCCAAAGGATCACTCACTGCATCCGATCTCAGCAGAGCATCAAGTGGAGTCTGTGCTTATCCAGGTGAGTAGAACAGTCTCTTCTGCTCACCTGGCTCAGACTCAGACCCTTCTCCCCACCATTGGCTTAATAATTAAGAAGTTGTTCTTGCCAGGTTAAAGAAACTTTTTTCCAGCACAGCCAGCTCCGCTCACTTCTAATTGCACTATAGATAAAAGGTTAAGAGGAGGAAAGAGCTCATTATCTGGGTGAGTTGAAGAGAATCCCCCTACCAGCAGGGCCAGTGCAGCTGTTCATGCCTCCACGGGAAGGGTTCCCTGCCTTTGAGACCGCCTCAAATCCTGATCCCTACCCTGGAGAATTAATTATCTGCTCCTTGTGTTCAGGCAGAAAATGGAAGATCTGATTTCTTTGTATTAAGGCAGAAATTCTGAGAAGGGTGAATTAGGTCTATCTCAGTGTTTAAATTCAGTTGCAACTTAGCATGGAATAGCTCTGATCTGCACATGACCTATATGATATAGTTTGTGCATGTGTGTACACGCACATGCGCACACACACACACACACACACAGTTCATGGCAACTGCACCTGTATTCCCCTACCATGGTCCAGCCAGGGCACCCATTTAGGCTTCTAGTTCCCCACTCCCTGCTGACTGGGAAATCTCCAGGCTGCACAGTTCCCTGTCTACATTGCAAATTCCCCAGCACGTCAGGCCTGCTTTGCTTTTCTCCTCAGAGGCTAGAAATGACATAATTGCCTACAGTTATCACACAGCTCTTTCTAAGCAAGCACATTTATTCTTAAGGTAAAAGCATTCCAGAGAAAACATAAGAAAAAACAATAAAAGAACCTACACACATGCTACTAAGCTTACCAGAGATCACCCCAATTCCAACAAGGCTCTGGCAGATGACCATCCTTCCAACCCCTCTCTAAGGAATTGGGTCCTCCCCTTAGACAGACGTTCCTGTCTCTTTGCTGGATCAGAAAGGTGACCCTAAGTCAGTTTAAACTCAGGTGGTTTATCCCAAAGTCCTTTCTTTGTCTTTGGCCTCTGGAGAATCCAGTTTGAGCTAGCAAAGGCAAGCCTCCCCAGCAGGTGCTGGGTGCCTCTCTGGAGAGGATACAACTGAATGAATTTGCCTAATCACCCTCTCGCTGTTCCGAGTCCCTGGAGGGTCTGTGATTACCCTCTCCCATAGAAATACAGAGGCAACCTGGCCCACAATAATACATCAGCTTAACACCGTAAGATCTCCCAACGATATTACAGGACATTGCCATGTCTGTCTCAGTTGCACTGAAACTGAGAAAGGATTTCCATTTCAAGGGGCTAAGCCTGCTCAGAGAAATCCTATTGATTTGGCCAGGTCTGCAGGATGAAGAGCTGTAGGAGCTTGACATTGCTCTTAGTTCCATGGGTCACACAGAATGCTACGCCTGAAATGCCAGCTGCTGCAAGGCAGCCATGACGATGCTGGTTTCAGGGCACCCGACAATGAGTGTCCATTAGAGGCAGCAGTGCTCTGCCACGTGAAGCCCTGCCCCACTCAAAGGAGAAAATAAAGCCCAACTAAACTAAATTCACCCTCAGCTCAACCACCTGTGCCAGTCATAGCTGAAAATGTGACAGAGCGGCTCTTCCAGATGAAGGAGCCATGTGAGGCAGCTGCTATGGCAGCCCAGGTTTTATTCACGCAGAACTCAGTAAACGGGAATTGAATAAAGAAAATATAAAGAGACCTCAGAACAGCCCTCAGGAGAATGCTCTCAGTCAAGTGGAAGGATGAAAAGTACAGAACTGGGGGCCAGGCTGTGAACCTTGTACTCACACAGATAAGCAGTTACTCACACAAATAACTTCAGTGAGCTACCTTGTGCGAGTAACTTCTCACTATCACCAGCAGCAGTAAAGGAGAGCACAGGCTGGCTGTTAACTTGATTAAGAAGATATGTAATTGTATTTTGTTCTTATTGTTATTGCGAGTTTCTTTTTTTAAAAAAAAGACAGTATACTTTTTAAAAGTGGGAGTTAATTACTATACTAGGACTCGGTAGTTGTATTGTGGCACGCATGCACCCCCCCCAAGTAAATACTCCAAAAATGTCCTGTCCCCGCCTTGCATAAAAACCTGTAATGGATTAGTCAGGGACTTCATTTCTGTTCTTCCAAAATCCCAGTCCCAAAACAAGCTGGTTAGAAAACAAAAAACCTTCCCCTCCCCCCCCGCCCAACTGAAAAAAAGTTAAATCACTTTTTTTATTTATTCAGAAAATATTCTTGGATAAAATGCCCTGGTGTCTCTAACCTCAAATAGAGCAGAGCTTTTCTAGACTCTAGAGCATGAGAGGGGCTGTCATATGGGCAGTCTTTTTTGGTCAAAGAAATGCAAGGCCCATTATAGGAAGGACATGTAATTTGGGGTAATTTGCATGAGAGAGATGAGCTCTCTGATACCATAGCCCGCACAATTCAGAACACATGCTCATCTTCTCCAGTTAGGAATAATTTCTTGACATGGCTAAGAGATTCTGGAACAAATTCTCTGTGTGAAGCACAGTGAATTCATGGCAGGAATCCCCTCCCAATCTCCTGCTAGCGCCAGTCAAAATTTTGAAGCAATTTCCCCCCTCTGTTAACAATTTAAAGCCTTGACAGATTACCTAACTTAAAAAAGAATTTTGAACTGTACTTATAAAATATTTCATGAAAACACTTCTTAAATACATTACCACCTTCACTCCCCAGCCACGACAGTACTATTTGAAAGGATATGGCAGAGAAATGCCTCCCTCTCTCATTTAAACTCACATCTCATGAAAATTTCTGCTGCTCCAAGCTAATATTTATATTCTGAATCCACTTAAAACGTGGGGAAAATAGGCAGATTTGGTATCAGATTTTGTTGTTTAAAAACTTGTGGAAATAAATACTTTGATCTAATCACATGTAAATTATGTGTCACTGCTAAAATATGGAACTGCATGTAAATCTCAGATACAAAAGAAGCCATCATCATCTCCATGTAGAATGAAAAGAAATGTGGAATTTTAAAATCAGGGTGTTCAACTTTATTAGCATTACAGCTTTAGTTTATATTCATAAACAAAAAATGCACTCACAGCAAAATAACTCTAAAGAAACTGGACTAAAGCCCTGATTCAACAAAGCACATGCTTAACATTAAGCAGGCATTTAAATCTATTCAGCAAAGCACTTAGGCATGTGCTTAACTTCACTTTTCTTCAGTGGGACTTATGCGCTCTTAAAGGAAGCATTTAAGTACCTTGCAGAATTGGGGTCTAAATTTGGTGAGTCTTTGGTCTAATTAGACATTGATGCTCATCTAAATAATCCAGTTTTAAAGGGCCAGTAAAACTGGTCTAGGAAACTCATTAGATTTCCAGTATTTTCTGCTTCCAGTTAGGACCCTGGTTCTCAAACTGGGGGTTGGGACCCCTCAGGGGGTCACGAGGTTATCACATAGGGAGTTGTGAGTTGTCAGTCTCCACCCCAAACCCCGCTTTGCCTCCAGCATTTATAATGGTGTTAAATATGTAAAAAAATGTTTTTAATTTATAAGAGGGGGTCGCACACAGAGGCTTGCTATGTGAAAGGGGTCACCAGTACAAAAGTTTGAGAACCACTGTGTTAGGACCAAACCAGGAAGGACAGATGTATTAAAATGAAACAGTCCATTTGTAAAATGTTAGACAAATATTTGCAAACATAAAAAAACCCACAGCACAAGGTTGGGGTTTGTGGTTCAGTTAAAAAGTTGGGCAAGGGATTGGAGCAGTTCTTAATTTTACCTGAATCATTTTGTCCAGCCCTAGAACCAAGCCCTGTGAATTCAAGAGATCCATTAGATGTATTAATCCCCACGAGCCAAGGTAGCAGAGCTCCCGGAGAGCACTACTATCCTTCAGAGAAGATGGGATCATCTCAGCAGCAGGAGGTGCAATGGCACGAACCACTGAGGATCTCTAGGGTTCATGGAGAGAGGTGGGCTGACATTTTTCTCTCTCTGAAGTGGTGCTTAGATTGTGGAGAGGTCCCAATCACACCTTCCTCTCCTGCTGATGGGGCTGGCAGCCTAGCACACAGCACCTCATGGGATCCGATACTTGTTCCCTCCTCCCTGCTCTGTGGGGCTGTGCAGAAACTCCCATTAACAGCAGTGAGTTACATGTGGAAACGTCCTCAGTCCCCGTAGAAACAGAGAACGGGTTTGTCTGGGCAACTAAAATGGCTGTGACAACCCCAGGCCACTGAAGTGGATCGCCTCCCCTTCGGAGCAGTGGTGAATGCATCATGTTTGCTTTGCAGGAGGCAGTTTTAAGTTATGGTTTCTGGTACTAAGGTGGCTGGGGCTATTCTGTATAGGCTTAGAGAATCTACAGTGTCATGTCAGAACATTTACAGCTTTCTCAGCTCACTGATCAGTGACAGAGCTGTTACAGGCCATCAAATCAATGAATCCATGGCTGTGTGCGTCCCTAGCCTGTAATGATCCAAAAGGATTGTGTCTTGAGGAAAGTCATTACCAATAATTCACAGCATATAATAAAGAACAATATTTCTTGATGCAGAAAACATGAGGATTGTAAAAGCTGACTATAATAAAAATAGTAGAGGAATCATTTTCAAACCACTATTAACTGGAGAAAACCAGTTCTTCAGTTCTTTCCTTCCAATAACAACAACAACAACAACATCTGTCATCAAAACAGAGCAAAAACAAACGTTATGAAAAGAAATTTATCTCAGCTCAATGTCCATGTCACAAAACCCATAAGCACAACTACCTGAGTCTAAGGCCTGAAGGGACATCCAAACCAACTCACCTTTTCTCCCTAGAAGTGGTCCTGGTAGGATATGGGGAGAGCTCCACACCTGATCCATTCTTTTTAGGTGACAAATAAGAGGAACTGTCCAGGACTGATGTGTCAGTTGAGGGGGTTTTGGAACAAATTGGTAAATTAAACAATAAGTCACCAGGACCAGATGGTATTCACCCAATGGTTCTGAAGGAACTCAAATATGAAACTGCAGAACTACTAACTGTGGAAATATAACCTATCACTTAAATTAGCCTCATACCAGATTACTGGAGAGTAGCTAATGTAAAAAGGCTCCAGAGGCAATCCTGGCAATTACAGGCCAGAAGTCTAACTTCAGTACCAGGAAAATTGGTTGAAACAATAGCAACACCACAAAATTATCAGACACACAGACACGATCTGTTGGGGAAAAGTCAATATGGCTTTTGTAAAGGGAAATCATGCCTCATTAATCTATTAGAATTCTTGGAGGATGTCAATAAGCACCTGGGTAAGGGTGATCCAGTGGATCTAGTGTACTTGGACTTTCAGAAAGCCTTTGACAAGATCTTTCACTAAAGATTGTTAAGCAAACTAAACAGTCCTGGGATAAGAGGAAAGGGCTTCTCATGGATCAGCAGCTAGTTCAAAGACAGGAAACAAAAGATAGAAATAAAACGGTCAGTTTTCACGGAGAGAGGTAAATAGCAGGGCCCCCCAAGGCTCTGTAGTGGGAACTGTGCTGTTGAACATATTCATAAATGATCTGGAAAAAAAAAGGGTGAACAGTGAGGTGGCAAAATTTGCCTACAATACAAAATTACTCAAGACAGTTAAGTCCAGTGCTGACTCCCATAGGCACCGACTCCGTGGGTGCTCTGGGGCTAGAGCACCTACAGGGAAAAATTAGTGAGAGTGCTCTGCACCCACCAGCAGCCAAGCTCCCCCCTCCTCCTCCTCCCCCCAAGCACACCGCGTCCCTGCTTCTCCCTCTCCCTCCCAGCGCTTCCCACCGCCCGCCACGTAACAGCTGTTTTGCGGCACTTAGGACTTTCTGGGAGGGAGGGAGGGAGGGAGGGGGAGGAGTGGGGACGCGGTGCGCTTAGGGGAGGAGGCAGAGAAGAAGTGGGGCGGGGTGGGGACGGGGGTGGAATGGGAGCGGGAAGGGGACAGGGACTTTGGGGAAAGGGTGGAATGGGATGGGGCGAGGGCGGTGCAGGGGCAAGGCGGGGGGGGGGGTCGAGCACCCACTGGGAAGAGGAGAAGTCGGCCCCTATGTTGACTGCAAAGACTTACAAAAGGGATCTCACAAAACTGGGTGGCTGAGCAACAAAATATCAACATTAAATTTCATCTGCTAAGTGCAAAATAATGCATATTGGAAAAAAAATAATCCTGACTATACATACAAAATGAGAGAGAGTCTAAAATTAGCTGCTATCCATTCAGAGATCTTGGAGTCATCATGGATAGTTCTCTGAAAACATCTGTTCAATGTGCAGCGGCAGTCAAAAAAGCGAACAGAATGTTTGGAATCATTAGGAAAGGGGTAGATAATAAAGACAGAAAATACCATAATGCCACTATATAAATCTATGGTATGCCCACACTTTTAATACTGTGTGCAGTTCTGGTCATCCCATCTCAAAAAAAGATATATTAAGATTGGAAAAGGTGCAGAGAAAGGCAACAAAAATTAGGGGTATGCAACAGCTTCCATATACCTAGAGATTAAAAAGACTGCGATTGTTCAGCTTTGAAGAGAGACAATAAATAGGGGATATGCTAGAGGTCTATCAATCATAAATGGTCTGGAGAAAAAAAAGTGTTATTTATCCCTTCACATAATACAAGAACTCGAGGTCACTCGACGATATTAACAAGCAGCAGGTTTAAAACTAACCAAAAGGAAGTACATCTTCACAGAACATAAAGTCAACCTGAGAAACCTGTAGCTATGGGATGCTGTGAAGGCCAAAAGTGTAACTACGTTCAAAAAGAATGAGAAGTTCCTGGAGAATAGGTCCATCAATGCCTATTAGCCAAGATGGTCAGGGATGCAACCCCATGCTCCAGATATCCCTAAACCTCAAACTGCCAGAACCTGGAACTGGCAGACAAGAAAATTGCTCTATCCTGTTCATTCTGTCTGAAGCATGACACTGGCCACTGTCGGAGACAAGATACTGGGCTAGACGGACCTTTAGTCTGACCCAGTTCTTGTGTTCTTATGTCAGAAATGATTCCCACTGGTGAGTGTGTGTGTGTGTGTGTGTGTGGGGAGGGACCTTACAGTGCAACCACCTGCACTGATCCTGTCCTCAAGATAAATGGAACTGCCCGTTTAGTTTGTAAGCTCTTCAAGACAAAGACTGTCTATGACCCTGGGTTTGTGCTGCACCTAGCACCCTGAGGCCCTATTCTCAGCGGTCCCTAGGCACTACCATGATAAACACAATAAATTATTATTCTCCAGCACAGAAATCCACTTTTTAGAAACCAAGAGGAGGAAGAGACAGAGATTGATATTCAGGATAATAGTCTGTCCTTTCTGCAAAACTGTGATTCCAGCAGAAGAAAACTCAAAATGTTTTGACATCCCAGGTGACTCGATGCTATTCTCCCTATCTCAAGGCCTAAAAGTTCCTTGGTAACATTAACTCAGATATTTCCCAGCAATCTTCTTATCTGAGACTGCAACAAGACTCCCCATTTCAGGATGACTCGTGGCATCACTGAAAAGCATGCAGGAAGAGATCAGCACTCGCTCGCTCTGCACATTAGGTGACTTCACTCTATTTGCCATATGCTTTTGCAATAGGTTCCTTTCATCAGCCGCCTTTGAGGTTCTTTGAAAAATAGAAATAATTAGGCACGTGTATTTTCATTGGCACAGGGATGCTGAAGCCTGATCTGAAAGGTTTCACCATAGCAGGGAAATAATAGGCCCAATTAAGTGTACTTTATTTATTCTGTGAAGTTCAAACACCACAGCTTTGGGGACAAGAATCTTATGCAGAGCAGGAATGTGGGTTTATACAAGATCAGGGGTTAAAAATAATCTGCTTGGATTTAAACAACAAAAACAAACAAACAAACAAACAATGGAGAGTCAAAGGGTAAAAGTTGCATTATGCATGTTTATGTGAAATTCACCCCTGTGCAGAGGGCCAGCAAAAAAATCTAGGCACCGTTTCAGTCCTGTTTCTACTAATGCTAAGGCCAGAGTTTCAAGAAGAATCATGGGGTTCCAGTCTGTTGGTTTCATTTGTGTGCTCAATAATTTAACAGACAGCTAAGGAGATGGATGCAGCTGTGACAAAAACCTCATTGACTCCAGGGGGAGCAGAATTAGGCCCTTAATTATTACTCATGAGTTCTTGGTCAGTTGATACTTCCAAGAACTTTCTGAAGTTTCAAAGGAAAAAAAAATCTCATCAGTGCATTTTAATTGCACACAGGTGAAAGGCACCATGTCATCTGCTTGGGCTTGAGGGGAGGGGGCAGTTGTGTTTTGTAGGACCAGTGCAAAAGGGCTGATGCTGCATTAGAACACAGAGAAATCAAAGCCAAATAGAATTCTTAACCTAAAGCAAAACCACTATTAAAAAGTGGAGAGGATGCCCTGAAAATAATTAAAGTGATGTGAGAGAAATCAACATGCTCCTGTGCTTACAGGTCTCAGGTCTCCAGGGGCCAGCTCCTGTCTCTGCTGCCTGCAATGGCTTCCTTCCCATACGTTTGGACAAAAGGCACTTTATTACAGTAATTTATCACCCCATAAAAGTGGCTCTCTTGCACTGCCGAATAATTTTGAAAGAAATATGTTTTAAAAATTAAAAATGCAGTCTGTGTATGCACACTCAGGTCTGCTGGGAGACATTTTTGCAACTACTGTAACTGCCTGGGTAGTTTTAATACCTCTACCTTCCATTATTTAAAGTATGATGATATTTTTTCCTTCTCTGAGCTTTGTCAGCTATAAATAAAAGATAAGGGTTGAACTGTATAGGGTATCAGTAAGCACTTCCATTATTGATACTTAATGTTACTCCGAGAGGGACGGCGGGGAACTCAGCGCTTCTCATTCGCACCTAAATCCTTGGGCACGGACTAGAAAAAGCTGAGAGTGTGAAATTAAGAGGTCACTTTTCTGCTTATGTTTCCATTTTCTCTTCCATGTGGGATATCCCAAGGCACAAACAATGCACTTTCCAGCTCCCCTAATGAACCATTTAGCTAATGCAAACACTTGGAGAACCAGGGAACGGCTTTTGCTGGATGGCCCCCAGACTGATCAGCAAGACTCTCTCCTGCCAGTCCCCAGGCCTGGGAGGGTGCTCAGACAAAGGCCTGAAGCTGGGGCTGCATTCCCAGGACACACAAGATTTATTCACAACCCCCCTCCTACTTTCTGGGAAGGAAGAAGGTTCCTTTTCTGGGTTGAATCTGAGCCACTGGCTCCTCAGCTGCTAGAGCAAAAAGAGCACATTTTCCTGGTGTTCTGCCGCATAAAGTAGTGCATACTTTATTAGCATTGTCGTGTCGCTAGCTCCTCCAAAGGCAATTAGCTCAACAACAACAAAAGGCAAAGGCACCCAACTACAATGGGTTTATGTAACAAATAATTCACCAGACAGACCCAGCAAGGAAGGGGTGGTTTGGGATTGTTTGATCTGGTTTTAACAAAAGGTGCTCTAAAACAAAGGTGCCTTCGATTTTCCACATGCTCTGGAGCCCTGATCAGTCCTCTCTCTGTGGCTTCCACTCCCCGCACAGCTCTCCATCAGCCCCGATTCGTGATGTTTCTGTGACAGATGGGATTTGGGGAATTTGCCCCAGCGCAGCCACATCAGTGCAAACCCTTAATGCAGACGGGGTGCACTGGTGGAAAGCAGGGTTTGGATCTGTGCAGCTTACTCCAGAGAGTTCCCAGAGTTCATGGCACCCAGTGCAAACCCTGCTTTGCACTGGTTCAGCCCATTTGATGTGGTTAAACTAGGGCAAATTTCCCCAATGTGGACAGGCTCTTTAGCTGTGCAAGATCTCCTCCGCCCTGTGCCAGAGTTGCAAAGGGGCAGAGACTGACCTTTAGTGCCCCCTAGCCTAATAGGATGAGGGGCCAAGGCCCATTATTGGGGCAGTATGGGGCAAACTGGCACTGTGTCTGCCATTCCCTTGGATGAGGCTGTCACTCTGGCACCTGTCCCCAGCCCTTGATTAGTTACAAAACTAAACCAACTAGTCTGGACATATACAGCAAACACTTTGCCTTTCAGGGAAGCATGAAGGACTGAGGAGAAAGCCTTTGTAAGGAATGGCATCAGCAGGAAGCCTGCGCCCCTGGCTCTTCAAAGCTATCTAATTCTCCCCCCCCCCCCCCAATGTGAGTCAGGAGTGACTCCCCCAAAGTCACTTATAGCCCAATGTCAAACCTGGGTGAGCTCCGATTCAGGCCCTGCCCTCAGCGGGTTTCCTGAGCCAAAGCTGAAACAAGCTGATCTGAGGAAAGAAATCATTTCCTCCTAGTGTCTAGTATTAAACGTAACTCTTCACATAAAAATCTCCCCTCAATCTAAGTACCACTGGAGGGGGGTTTTAAGTGCAACTGGCCTGTTTTGTTTAATTATTACATCCTGACATCTTTGCAACTGAGCAGAGAGAGCACAGGATGACTAGGTACCTGGAAAGTCACCTCTCCAGTAACTTCTACATACCAACATTTGACAGCTGAATTGGTGAGCCCGTTTAGGCTAGGCTTCCCCTTCACATCCCCTGTTTTCTACCTTTCTCCAGAGCTAGAAGGGATTGCATCAGCCATTCAGGCCTGCCATACACTAATCACAGATCTGAAACTAGCCCTGATGTCTCTTCAAACCACAGGATGACGGAATTAGCACATTACTCATGTCACTCTTTTTGCAACAGATTATCATGGGGATGTGATGGTATCTGCCTATCTTCAAATTCTAAGAAGCGACTTCAAGATTCAAAGAATGAGAAAAAGTGAGTCATGCTCAGAGGTTTCTTTAGCTGCTTTTGTTCAACCAGTATTAACAGCGAGGTAAGCTTGAATCACTGAGTGCACGGACCTTTAAAGGATGAACAGACATTGAACCCATTTGCTTTTGGATGTAGGGCTGAGCAAATCTCACACAGGACCACAGAGTTGCAGGCTGCGGTTAGGCTGAATCAGACTACATTTAAAAATGGAACAGTCTGTTCAAGGAGTCTAAGGCATTAGGGACCCATTGAAAGCCGTGAGGAGGGGCTCTGCATCATTCTGCCATCACAGAGAGAACCTCTTGGTTATTCCACCAATACAGGAGACTCACTTACCACTTGGCACATGCTCAAAATGTCATGTGAATGACCAGTGTCCAGCAACCTGGCCTAGTGGACTAGATGCTCAGAGAATAGGAGGATGAGCACAGTAGAAATGCTTAGACAGACATGTCCATGATACAGATGGTCTTGCTAACCTGACGCTTGGTGAGCTTGGAAACTTGTGGTACAGTTCTAGGCCTCCATGGAAAAACAGTGCCCTAGATGTAGCTGGCCAGAACTGCGCCTTCCCCTGAGTCCCTAAAGCCACCCCTGTCTTGCCCAATGGAACATGCAGCTATATTGGCTGCTTAGGGATTTAGCTTGCAGTCAATTGTATAAGCCCCTGCTGAGTGAGGGGTTTTTTTTTTGTTTTTGTTTTTAGTATTCCCCATCATTGGTGCAGCATCACAAGCACTTGGCATACATGTCCCGGTCACACTTAGATTATGGCTCCAGTTATGCATGGCTTATGAAGGATTGATAATTAACTGATGTAATACGCCTGTTACAGACATGAATAGCTTGTGTTCTAGATGGTTATAAACACATCAGAAGAAGTTTTTATAGATTGTTATAATGCAACCTATTGCCCTGGTGGACTCTATAATAAATGATTAACCACTTATTAAAACAGCTACTAATATTTTATTCACCCTTTATAAATTATTTCTACATGGAGCCTTACCACAAAGTGTGACCCATGCCATCTCACATCTGTTACTTCTCCCCATGCCACTGTGGCACTGAGTGGTATGTCACTGCAGGAGCTGGAGCACTTTCAGTAGGGTGCCAGTTGTGGACGTTAGCATCACACATCCCTATGGATGGTCTGTCCCACACTGCACAGCGGTTTCATGCATGTACCATGCTTTAATTTCCCCCCCAAGGGTTGCATAGCTGGGCTGACCAACCAAGTCAAGTGCTATCACTCGCTAGTGAACAGCTGAAACTGTTGCCCAGTTTTGTTGCATATAGTAAACCCTAAGCAGGTCTGTTTTCCCAGAAGGTAATGTTTGCAAAGAGGTTTTGGGTGCATTGTACCATTCTGTACCTGAGAATGTATTCTCTTAGGGCTTGGCTACACTTACAAGTTGCAGCGCTGGTGGAGGCTTTCCAGCGCTGCAACAACACCCCGTCCACACTTGCAGGGCACAACCAGCGCTGCAACTCCCTGGTTGCAGCGCTGGCTGAAAACCCATCCCGGCAGGGGTATAAGGAGTGCAGCGCTGGTGATCCAGCGCTGCCCAGCAGGTGTGGACACTCACCAGCGCTTTACCTGTCCTCCAGGGAATAAGTAGTTATCCCAGAATTCCTGTTCAGCCACTCTGCACATCAGTTTGCACTCTACTGCTCTTGCCTCAGGTGACCCGCCCTGTAAATGCCCCGGGAAATTTAAAAATCTCCTTCCTGTTTGCTGCAGCCAGGTGTGGAGTGCAATCAGTTTTAATCAGTTACAGGTGACCATGCCTCCACGCGGCAAACGAGCCCCAGCATGGAGCACTGGTGAATTGCAGGACCTCATCAGTGTTTGGGGTGAGGCATCTGTTCAGGCACAGCTGCGCTCCGGCCGTAGGAATTACGATATCTTTGAGCAGATATCAAGGGCCATGCTGGATCGGGGCCATGATCGGGACGCAGTACAATGCAGGGTGAAAATTAAAGAGCTGCGGAGTGCCTATTACAAAGCCCGAGAGGGGAATCGACGATCCGGAGCTGCTCCCACGACCTGCCGTTTTTACAGGGAGATGGATGAGATACTTGGGGGTGACCCCACTGCCAATCCCAGGATAACGATGGACACTTCTGAGCAGGCTGGGGGACAGGAGGAGGAGGCGGAGGAGGCGGCGGAGGCGGAGGCGTGGGGGGGGGAGGAAACCGCGAGTGAAGCTCCTGGCATGGGGGAAGAAACCGCAGATTCCCTGGAGGCATGCAGCCAGGAGCTCTTCTCAAGCCAGGAGGAAAGCACCCAATCGCAGCAGCCAGCAGTTGCAGAAGGACAAGCAGAGGAGCGTGTTACCGGTAAGCGGCTTTTATTTTCTGGGTGAAATGTTTCTGGAGAGGAGGGGGGGTTATGGATGCATGCATGCCAGCCTCTAGATGTGGAATAGCCCGTTGATGTGGTCTATCACGTCGCGGTAATCTGCCTCAGTTATCTCAGCAAAAGCTTCATCCAGAGCGTGGGCAATATGCCTGCGCAGGTTTATAGGCAGAGCCACTGTGTCCCTTGTCCCAGTGACGGTGACGCGTCCGCGCCACTCTTCTGCCAGTGGTGGGGGGACCATTTCTGAACACAGGCAAGCCGCATAGAGTCCCGGGCGGAATCCACATTGCTCTAAAAGAGCCCCCCGCTGTTCCCTAGTGACTCGCAGTAGGGAAACATCTTCCAGGATTAAGTCCTGTGAAAAATGTTGGGAGACTCTTTAGTGAAGAGATAGGGAGATAAGATCACCCCTGCATCTGCATCTTCATTTCACTCAACCCCTCTAGCACTCCAGATTACCCGAAGCAACCAGCTCCCCTCTTACACCCAAGCCCCACTTCTCCCCATATAAGCACTGCTCACTCACCATGTCGTGGCTTCTGTAGTGTTATGCGTGTGGGTAAAAGAATGCTTAAATAAGAACTCACTCCCTCAGTGTAACAATTCATGTCTGGAGATAGTGGATACAATGCTGCCCGTGTTAAATGTTGTCATTTCTGTTTCTACAGTGACCTTGACTACTGGACTGCCCAGATGTTCAACATCACAGAGGCTTCAAAATTTGAGAAAAAATCCCCGAAAGAGCAAAGAAGACATGCTGAAAACTGTTCTTAATCAGTCTGCTCGAGAGAGTAAGGACTTGAATGATTGGCGAGAGAAAGAAAGCAGGACACGCAAGAGAAATGCAGTGGCCAAGAGGAAAACCACGGAGCGGCTGCTAAGCATCCTGGAGCGCCAAGCGGAGTCTATAGAGTCACTCGTTGCCATGCAAGCAGAGCACTACCGCCCCGTCCTTTGTGCCTTGTGCCCCAATGTCAGCTCAAACCACCTTTCCCCAGCATCCAGGTTCTTACCACCACCAGCTGCCTCCAACACCTGTATGTTCCCCAACCAGCCCTGATACCTACCACCACCCTTACCCTCTGCATTCAACCCCCATCACCATGCAGTATATGAACCCTGAAGTGCAGGATTCATTAAACAGCAATCCAGACAGGGCATATGCAAACTTGTGACTGTACAGTTCACCAACCCACACCCCTGCCCTCTTGTGTTCATGAAATGTTGTGTGTCTGTCTGTCTGTCAAGGAAGTTTTTTTCTTTTCAATAAAACAATTCTTGGCTTTGAAAACAGTCTTTATTATAGCAGATAGTGAAAGATACCTTAGCCCAGTAAAGAAAGAGGCACTACAAATCATATTATTATTATGGATAATAGAATAACAGTGTAAGCAGTGCAATTCACTCCCATGCAAGGCAGCAAACATTATTGTTGGCTTTCAGCCTCAAATTCTTCCCTCAAGGCATCCCTAATCCTTGTAGCCCTGTGCTGGGCCTCTCTATTAGCCCTGCTCTCTGGCTGTGCATATTCAGCCTCCAGGACTTGAACCTCGGTGGTCCATGCCTCACTGAATGTTTCACCCTTCCCTTCACAAATATTATGGAGGGTACAGCAAGCGCATATAACCGCGGGGATGCTGCTTTCCCCCAAGTCTAGCTTCCCATACAAGCAACGCCAGCGGGCTTTTAAACGCCCAAAAGCACACTCCACAGTCATTCTGCACCGGCTCAGCCTGTAGTTGAACCGGTCCTTGCTCCTGTCAAGCTTCCCTGTATAGGGTTTCATGAGCCAAGGCAGTAACGGGTACGCGGGGTCTCCAAGGATCACAGTGGGCATTTCGACATCCCCTACTGTGATCTTCCTGTCTGGGAAAAAAGTCCCTGCCTGCATCTTCCTGAACAGGCCACTGTTCCGAAAGATGCGTGCATCATGCACCTTTCCAGGCCAGCCTGTGTAAATGTCAATGAAACGCCCGCGGTGATCCACAAGCGCCTGGAGAACCATAGAGAAATACCCCTTCCGATTAACGTACTCTGATGCCAGGTGGGGGGGGGCCAGAATAGGAATATGCGTCCCATCTATCGCCCCTCCACAGTTAGGGAAACCCATGTGTGCAAAGCCATCCACAATGTCCTGCACGCTCCCCAGAGTCACGGTCTTTCTTAGCAGGATGCGATTAATTGCCTTGCAAACTTGCATCAAAACGATTCCCACGGTCGACTTTCCCACACCAAACTGGTTCCCGACCGACCGGTAGCTGTCTGGAGTTGCCAGCTTCCAGATTGCAATAGCCACTCGCTTTTCCACCGTCAGGGCAGCTCTCAATCTTGTGTCCTTGCGCCGCAGAGTGGGGGCGAGCTCAGCACACAGTCCCATGAAAGTGGCTTTTCTCATACGAAAGTTCTGCAGCCACTGCTCGTCATCCCAGACTTCCATGACGATGTGATCCCACCACTCAGTGCTTGTTTCCCGAGCCCAAAAGCGGCGTTCAACGCCGCTTAGCATTTCCGTAAATGCCGCAAGCACTTTAGTGTCACACGCGGCAGGCAAATCCATATTGATATCATCGTCGGAATCCTCACTGTCACTTTGGAGCTGAAGGAATAGCTGGACTGCCAAACGTGTTGTGCTGGTGACACTCATCAGCAGAGTCCTCAGCAGATCGGGCTCCATTTGCCACAGAAATCGCGATTCACACAGAGAGTAACAGAAAGACACTCACAATGGCGCCAAACGCTGCTGGAAAGAGTGAATGCTGGGATGTGAAGCGATGCACCACGGGGCGCTGGCAAACAGGAAGCGGAATGACCCGCACACTTCCTTCCCCTTCCCACAATACTCAGCGCCAAAACGGCGCCAAAACGGGACGAGGTGCTCTGTGGGATAGCTGCCCACAATGCACCTCTCAATACAGCGCTGGAAAGTGCTGCAAGTGTGGCCACACTGCAGCGCTGGTAGCTGTCAGTGTGGCCACACTCCAGCGCTGGCCCTTCCACAGCTGCATGACCAGCGCTGTAACTCCCAGCGCTGCAACTTGTAAGTGTAGCCAAGCCCTTAATAGTACTATTCTTTCAGTTGTATCTGGATTTACATAGACATATGGTGGTTGAGAAGTCATGCAAAAGACCCTGCTCTGAGCATATACTATTAGCCTTCCTAATTACTCCCAGCAGCACTTACCACTGGGTAAGAGAGGATTTCAGAACTGAAGTGCTTCAAGGACTCTGTTTCCTTCACTGAAGTTTGGCTCCTTCTTCACAACCCACTACTTGAAGCTCTCTGTCTGTGGCAGCTCTCTCACACAGATGCAGAAACTCAATCTATTCCAAGAGGGTTTGTGACCAAAAAAGGGTTTTCAGTGTGATTTTGTACGTGGTGTACTGTTGAAAGCCAACAAGACAGTTTGCTTGAGAAACACTGTTCAGAAACAGCAGAAAGTACCTGCTTAGCCCAAAGCATTAGGAAGGACAAAGCCATTAGCACCACTGAAGAGCTATAAACAAGGGTACTTGGGAAGTAAAATCTCTTAGCGCCACAGGAATACTTTATGAAGACAGATACACATAAGGGTCTAAAGTGTTGAAAGACAGGTGCTGTCCCTTCAAAATAGGAACATCTGGCATTCCCCTCTTCCTCGTGCCTGTCCCACCTCCACCACCACTTCAGGGTATGGTCCTGAGCAGGGGTTCTCAAACTGGGGGTCAGGACCCCTCAGAGGGTCGCGAGATTATTACATGGGGGGGTCGAGAGCTGTCAGCCTCCACCCTAAACCCCGCTTTGCCTCCAGCATTTATAATGGTGTTAAATATATTAAAAAGTGTTTTTAATTTATAAAGGGGGGGGGTTGCACTCAGAGGCTTCCTATGTGACAGGAGTCACCAGTACAAAAGTTTGAGAACCACTGGTCTTGAGCAATCCACTTAGGGTCTGATTTTCAAAGGTGCTGAGCATCGATAGCTCCTGCTGAGCTCCCACCATTTCCACAGACTTTCTACCTCAGAGTCTGCCCATTAACCTCTGTCTTATTTGCCCAATTTATGAAATGCAGAAAACTCTTACCAACCTCCCAGAAGCGGTGTTCAGTTTTAATGGGTTAACGTGGGGGCAGCATTTTGAAGATGTACTGTGCTATAGAATTCCTGAGCATCATTACTCCAGTTGGCCCAGGGGCACACAGAATGTTTGGGAACCTTTCAGTGACCCTGGGGTAAGTTTCAAGCACGTAAACTAACCAATGAGTTTCATTTTTCATAGCTCCACCTAAGGCAATATATAATTAACAAGTAACACGTGAATCTTGTTTTCCTTTGGGGGTGGCACACTGTGCATGTGCGTGTATTGTGGTGGGGGTTCCCTAATACTTTTCTGCCAGAAACATGTGGATTAAAATACCAAGTGGCAGGGGCAGAAGCACCAAGTGTGAGAAGCAGCAATGCTCGCACAAGGGATGAAAATCTCTGCTCCCCAGGTGTGTGTCCAGGAACATAGGAATTGCAGTACTAGATCTGACAAGGGTTTCTCTACTCCAGCATCCTGCCTCAAACAGCCACCAGCAGCAGCTGTTTCAGAGGAAGGAGCAACAAACCTTGCATCTATGCAATAAACTGCCCACACTGAAAATTTCTTTCCCAGTAGCTGGAGATTGGCTTATGCGTCAAAGCAAAGAGAGTTATGTCCCTTCCAAAAGGATTTTGCTTTAAAAAAAATCCCAACTTTATTATTGTTGTTCTGGATGGTCTCATTATCCATATAAATGTACAATCCTTTTATGAATCCTGCTAAACTTTTGGCCCCACTAACATCTTGTGACCGTGAGTTTCACAGACTAATTAAGAATTGCATGAAAAAATATTTCCTTTTCTCAGTGTTAAATTTACTACCTTTCAATGTAGCAGTCTCCAAGGGAGATGGGGCATTGGTGGTGGGGACTGTCCTATACATAACTATTGAACTGTTAAATAGGATGCTGCAAGTAACCATGAGGCGTGATAGCTGAACATCAGTCTCAAGCCCTAGAGAGCAAGATGCAGAAGGAAGGCTAACACAGGATTTATCTACATTGGATTCTTAGGCTCTGGCCTAGTCTACATTGGCCAGTTTCTATGCAGTAAAGCAGCTTTCTGCTGTGTAACTCCCAAGGTGTACACACTGCCAAGCCACTTAGTGCACAGAAACGGCACCATTGCAGCGCTGTTAAAAAAAAAAAAAAAAAGTCACCCCAATGAGAGGCATACAGCTTTCTGCACCAGGACTACAGCACCGCGGTGCCAGTGTAGACCCCGTGGTCAATAACAGTGCTGTGATTGGCCTCCGGGAGGTGTCCCACAATGCCTGTTCTCGCCTCTCTGGTCATCAGTTTGAACTCTACTGCCCTGCCGTCAGGTGACCAACCGTGAGCCCCATCCCTTAAATTGCTTTGGAATTTTGAAAGTCCCCTCTGCTTGCTTGGTGACACGTGCAGTGGTCTCAGTGTGTCTTTCCAGGTGACCATGCCTGCTCCATGCACCAGGCGACCGCCCGCTTGGAGAAATGCCGAGCTGTTGGACCTCATCAGCATTTGGGGAGAGGAGGCTGTGCAGTCCCAGCTGTGCTCCACCTGTAGGAATTATGATTACCTACAGACGATTTCACGATGCATGACAGAAAGGGGCCATGACTGGGACACACTGCAGTGCAGGGTCAAAGTGAAGGAGCTGTGGAACACCTTCCACATGGCGCAGGAGGCAAACTGCCTCGCTGATATTGCGCCCACAAGCTGCCAGTTCTACAAAGAGCTGGACGCAATACTCGGTGGTGACCCCACGGTGACCTCCACTGTGAAGGCCACTGTGGATACTTCAGTAGCTTGCATGCCAGTCAAGGGTGGACTGAGCCAGGAGGAGGAAATCTTGGAAAAGGATGTGGAGGGGGACCCAGAGGCAGAGGATGACTCAGAGCAGAACAGGGTGTTGATTGACTCCCTCACTTCGTGGTAATCTGCCTCAGATCTCCATGAAACGCTCATGGAGATACTGGGCAATCCGCTGCCGCAGGCTCCTTGGCAGAGCTGCTTTGTTTCTTGCCCCATTAAGAAACACTTTCCGGTGGCACTCTGCCCTCACTGAGCATGGGTGGAGGGGTGGGAAGAGACCATTGCTGCACACAGGTGAGCTGCATAAGGGCCAGTTGGAGAAGACCCTCCCTTGCTTTCATGCTTACCTTCAGCAGCAAGATTTCTTCCATAATGAACCCAGCCTGTGGGAAATATATGGACAGTAATGATTATAAGCCCCCCCCCAGTGCTAGCTCTCCCCAAGAGCCATGTGCCCCGTGTACAGTACAGTCCTGGAACACTGATTTCCCCTGCCCCTGCGGTTACTCGCCATTTTGGGGGTCATGTGTGTTTAACTGGCTAACCCCAGGCAGTGACAGGTATGTGAACAGTGGCTGTGTTTTAAATCACTGTATGTTGCAAACAATACTGCTTACACAAAATGTTGCATTTGGCTCCACAGAGATGACCTTGGGAGCCCAGCCTCCCTGTTTGTTATCGCCGGCTGAACAGAATTAGAAAGCAGCCACGAAGAACTGAAGAGGACTTTCTACGTGCTGCCATGATGCACTCTGTGGCCAAAAAACAAGAATTGAAGGAGTGGTGGGACAGTGAGAAGAGGGACCGAAAGGAGAACACGGCGCACCAGAACGAATCCACAGAGTGGCTCTTAAAAGTCATGGAGTGCCAAGTGGACATGCTCCAGGCACTACTAGTATCCCAGACGTACATGACGATATGATCCCATCACTCAGTGCTTGTTTCCAGAGCCCAAAAGTGGCGTTCCACTGTGATCAGCACCTCCGTGAATGCCACAAGCAATCTCGTGTCATAGCTACTACGTGTGGCGAGATCAATGTCAAACTCCTCTTGCTTTTGTAGTTTAAGGAATAATTCCACTGCCACTCAGCAGTGTGGGATCCATTCCTGCAGACCGAAGAGGCAGAGCGCCTAGTACACAAACCATTGAAAGATGGCGCCAAATGCAGACAGAAGCACAGGGATTGCTGGGATGCGAAGCAAAGCATCACGAGGCATTGGGAGAGGACCCGTGACCCCCTCTGCCTTCCCATAACTCTTAGCAGCAGAAGAGGAAGAGATGCTCTGTGGGATAGCTCCCCAGAGTGCACCACTCCGAATACCGCTGCAAGTGCCGCATGTGTGAACACGCTATTGTCCAGGCAGCTGATAGTGTGAACACAAAGCTGTGGTTTCCCTTCAGCGCTCTCTGAGCGGCGCCATAACTCTGCCGGCGTAGACATACCCTCATTTGCGCATAGGGCTCGGACAAGAGGGAAAGTTGTGAGCTGCTTTCTAAAGCACAAATTATTTTTAATTATATTTCATAGATACAGCCATGAATATTTTATATACAACTTTTAAAAAAAACCCCACAGGTCTCACCAATTTGGCCTTATATTCTTCACCCCCCATGTGCCATTTGTCCCTTTAAAATATAGAAAATACTCTTTTCTCCCTCAAAAGTCTAAAGGAGGCAGGCCTTGGAAAGGATCTTTCCTGCCCAGGCTGTGTCCAGGGGCTCCACACTATACATTCTGAACTAAGCTATCAATGTATGTTCTGAACTAGTTCATTGTTTACAGGATCAGTGAAATTTTTCTACCCTTTGTTCCTCTCAGTTCTTGGCACTTCCATGAATTATGAAAAGCTGAAGAATCTGGAACTTGCCAGCAACTGATAAAGATAAAATTTTCATCTTTCATGTACTGTTTGTCAGAGCTACACTCGTCCATTCTTCCACCAAAGGATTTTTATGCCTTATCTTGAGCAACATCTGGGCTTCCAGCCTGTTCTCTTGGCATGCAAGGTGGCTCAGGATTCCATAGCAGACCAGGGCTGGGCACTCTGCATCTGAGATGTAAATTTGCTATACAGGTCACCTGGGCAATAGATATTGTATTACACCACAATTCAACATGGTGTGTGTTTCCCCTTTTATTTATTTCAACTAATACTTGGCTATTTTCACCCCCTCACCCCAATTTTCCAGTTTATTTCATCCAGGCAAATAATTGGGATGTCAAGTGTCTGAACTAGCTGTCACGAGCCCCTGCTGCCCTCAGCTCCCTGCTATTTGGTGCTTTGCAGCACTGTAGATGTTGGTTTGTTTCCTTGTTCTCTCCTGACAATGCAGTTTTCCTGCTAACATAAAAATGGTTTGTTTTAGCTATGTTGGAGTGCGTGCAGTTCCCCACAGAGCAGGACACGGCCCTGTAGGGTTGTGTGGGTTACACTAGACATTAGGGCCTGATTTTCAGAAATGCTGAGTTCCAGTTAAAGTCAATGGAACAGCTGGTGCTCTGCATCTCTAACAAGCTGCACACCCCTGCCCTGAGTGGTGGGGAGTGCACAATCTCTGAGGAGGAGCTCTACTCTGAAAAGCGGCTCTGTAAGAATGGCATTGCGGGTTTCAGTTTTCTTCCCTCTTATCGACTCCATGCCCAACTTCACCCTGTTTACAGGCAGTGATGGTCTTTCTTGCTGCCGGTCCTGCTAGTCTGCCTTCGACATCACCAGCCAGAGAGTCACCATGGATCTTAGCTGTCAAGTGAGGCAGAAGAGAGGCCAGCATGCTCCCCTGCATCTCTAGTGCCCCACAGGGCTAACATGAGTTACAAACAAATAAAATCAACCTAGTCCTTTGCAGTACAGTCAGTGCAGAGGGAGCAGACAGCTCGGGTCAGAAACTGATCATTCTGAGTCACTTTTCTGGCCTTACTGTGAAATTCAGGGTTAGATCCACAGCTGGTATAAAACAGGATTGTTCCACTGAAGTCAACGAAGTGGCCCAGGTTTACAGCAGCTGATCTGCCTCTTCAGCCCTATGCCTCCTTTTGCAAGTGACAAGGCAAGCGTTACTTTCATGATTGCTAGCTGCTTAACCCACAGCATTTCAAAGCTAAGCACACAAAATAATGCAGGCAGGTCAGCACAGATTTTGCTCGAATAAGGAGGTGATTAGCAGAAAGACAGACTGGTGCAAGCAATTGCATGATGTCAATGCATTGTCCCATATCTTGAAGTTTAGCAGCAGCCGTTTCTCCTCCTGTTTCTATTCAAATATCCTTATGAACAGACAGCCAATGATAAAGAGGAGAACATGGCTGCGAATGGCTCTGCTCTGACAGACTCTGTAATGGGAGCTGCAGACCCCAGCTGCGTGCACTGTAAAATTCTCTTTGACACTACCACAGTCTGTGTTCTGCTCAAAGCGCTGGAAAGTTTTCAGAATTTTTCAGACAGTATCATATTAAGTTACCCAAAGTATTTTCAAAGAGGGTGTTTGCTTGCCTAAAATTTTGTTAGAGTTAATAAAAAGTGGCAGAATTGGACAGAAAGCCAAGCATATGCACTTGTGAAAAGAAAAAGTGGCCAGTCAACAAAAATGTGACCCAATGGAGGACAAAGCAACAGGAATTAGTCTGAAATGTCTGCAGTGTGGGGATGGGTGGAGGAGGGGGCAATGCAGAGTGCAGGGAGTGAGGAGGAAGCTGGGGCAGGGGCAGGGCTCAGCTTGTGTAATTCAAAAGCCACCCTTTGTTCCTTCTAACTGCTGCCATTTCTTAGGCTGTGTCTCCACTGCAATTAAAAGGGTTCTGGCTCAGGGGCCCTTTAATTGCAGTGTCCACGTTCTGGCTCAGGCTGCAGCCCAAGCTCTGGGACCCTCCCATCTCACAGGCCTGACCTCACTGGTTTATTTAAATTTCAATCCCTCCAGTTAGTTATGGGTGCCCCGACAATTACACTCAATGCTCATAGGAATAGCCACGGACACGGACCCCGCCAGTGAAGTAACCCGATCTGTATGTTAAAGGAAGGGGGTTTGGACCTGTGCTAGCTCTGACTAAGCTAGTGCACTACAAACAGGAGGGAAGCCGCAGGAAGGGCTGGCTGCACTCACTATGGACCCATTTGAGATGCTACGCACACACTTGGGGCAGCGAGCCCATCCTACCGCTGCGGGCGGCTACGCTCCAGTTTTAGCGCACTGGCTCAGTCAGAGCTAGCATGGGTATGACTCCTTGAACTAGCAGCCTTCCCCCGCTCCATCCCCCCGCATAGACGTATCCTCAAAAATCGCTGAGCCGAGGGTGACCAGACGTCCCGACAAAATTGTGACTGTCCCGACATTCAGTTGTTTGTCCCGCGGTGCTCCAACTTTTTGTGTGCGCACGCGCTTCAGCGGCGCTCTGGCCTTTTTTCTTTTCCCCGCTTGGGCCCTGCCCCCCCATGTGTCCCACTATTTTGTTCTTGTCATCTGGTCACCCTAGCTGAGCCCCAGCTCCCCATCCTCCTTTCGTCTGAGCTGTCTTGTTAGATTGTAAATTTTCCAGAACAGAGACTCTCTCTTAGTTTGTGTACATGCTGTGGCTGGCTAGCACATGGACCAAGATATTGGTTGGGGCCTTCAGCATACTAAAGCCAGACACATGAGAACAGTAATAAGCAGGGCCTGTCTTAAGATGAGAAGTGAAAGGACTGATAGCACTGATACCACAGGCCTCATCCAAATCCTTTTTTACCTTTCTATTAGACTTTAATGGGCTTCAGAGCAGGCCCTAAGAGCTGTCTATTTTGTCTGACCATAGTCACTGTACAGAGCAGCAAACTAGGAATGTACTTGCCCCTAGGGGTGTTCTCTCCAGAACAGGGTTGAGATGCACTGGCAGGGAAGTGTGGGGAAGTTTGCCCCGTCCTCAACCAGACTGTACCTACTCTCCAGGACTGACAGTCTGGCACCTTTCAGCAGCACTAAATAAAAAGTTGGTGGGGAGAGGAGGAGGGGATTCTTTTATTTTACTTTAAAAGAGCCAGAGACCAGAATTAAATTTTATGTTATTTTTAAAGTCAGACAGACATTTGCAACGCCGAGCCAAGTCAAATGTTAAATTACCACCAGCAGCTAAAAAGAAAAAACTATGATAATTTAATTATTGTTAAGAACATTTTTTTTAAAGTTTCTTAAAGTTACTTCATTTCTAGATACACAAATGGGACTATTAAGATTTGCTAATTTTCTGAGTTTTAGTTTATTTGTGAGGTGCTAACAACACTTTTCTGCCCTGAAAAACTTTTCTTCATCTCCCCTTGTTACAGACGGACCTTTAGAAAGTTGCCTGAAGTATTAGTGGGCAGTAAATCCCAGTGTTGCAGTATGACAGTCATATTATTCCCCTTACTATCATTATTTGTGAGCACCCAAAAGCCTGCCTAGCACTTTGCAGAGACAAGAAAGAAAAAGACCCTACCCTGAAGGGCTTGCAAACAAAACTAGACATGCACGAGGAACTGACACGTAGAAAGCTTAATTTAGGGCATCTAAATGGGAGCTGAGGTTTTTTGAAAATCTGGCCTTACGCTACTTGAGTAAGGTGACAAAAATTCTGACAAAGCCAGGAGCTGAACCTAGATCTTCTGAAACCCCAGACAATGCCTTAACCACAAGAACTGCCCTGCTATGCAGTGAGTAGATCTGCAGAGTATGACATTTCCACCTAATTTTAAGAACTCCCACTGCCTATTTGCTGCAGAAATGTTGCATTTGCAAAGACCCTTTAGTGATACTAGAACTAAATCCCATCTTTTCTTACTTTGTTAGTTTTGCAACCGCCCTCTACTGATTGGAATCGAAACTGATTAAGCATATGCCCTATACTGCTATCAGGTACCCAGGAATTCTGCTCTAGTTGATGTGGTAAGGACCAGTGCTTCTGGAGCAGGACGATCTGCGTGCTCTGTCTGCTGTGACCACAAAGTTCCAAGAGGGCATGCTGTGTAGCACAGTCACGCCGGTGAGGTTGCCTGAATGGCCACAATTTGTGATTATGTATGACATGTTTTACACCCACACCCACCCCATCCTCATAACTTTAAAAAGCCACTATTTGCTACCCATGTAGCCCAGAAATGCTAACGTACAGCAGTATGAACAAGGCTGCCCTAATAATGTGCCTCTCTGGATTCTTGTCATGCTGCCCTAGCGATATTCAGCTCAGTAATGAAGGTGGCAGGAATCCTAAGAAAGGAAGAACAGAGAAAATAGCAAACATGCTTGGAATAATGCGGAGTTGCCATGAAGAGTCACAGTTTCACTTACAGGAATTTAGAGAAGTTTGATTTTTCCCCTTACCCTCCCGTGGTCCTGCTTGTTGTAGCAGGAGCAGCAGAGGCAGTCAATGGGAGCAAACAGAGCAGAGGCCATTGGTGCACAGCTGAGCACGGCTTCCTAAAAGGTTGTAGAGGACTTTCCATCTCAGGCTCAAATCAAAGTCACACTTAATCTATCAGATCTGGCTTCTCCAGCCTTGGGAATCAGAAGGCTGTTTATAGGATCAGGGGGAACAGGGACATCACTTCCCAGCTCAGAGCCATCCTTATTTAGGATGGGATTGTCAAATCACCAAAGGGTAGTAGGGTGGGCTGGGGAGGCGTCTACCTCCTGGGACCTAAGAGCCCATACAAATGACTCAAGAAGATACAATGCAGTTGGAAGTGGCAAGGAAGATAAAGACACAGATGGGAGCAGCAGAGCTCGAGGTGAGGGGGCCATGAACCAAGGCATCAAGGAAGGAGCCCACACTCTGCAGAGGAGCAAGGCTGAGTCGCTCCAGAGAACGACTCTGGGGGATATTGCAGTGTGGGTGAAAAAAGGGAGGGAAGGACAAAGCAAAAGAGATGGGACCGTTCATTATGGAGGAAGCAGGAGGGTGAGGAATAGCACAGGCTCTCCCCCCACCCTCAGCTCTGATAATGCATCTCAGTCCTCTCCTCCACCCAGGGGCGCTGGAACTACAGTGCACCGTGGCTTGAAGTAATAGCAGCAACTGAATGCACAGCTTCCATCACACACCGCATTTACACTGTGGTTCAATGGCTTTCAGCACCCCTGCCTCCATCATGCCTCTATTCCAGTCCTGCCCTCCACCACCACGACCTACAGCACGTCCTACCAGCTCAGCCCTGGGGTTTCTCATTTGTGCCTTTTGCTGAATATACTGTGCAGATTTATACTGAACAATTTATAGACCCCATAAAAACTAGCTGCATAGTATATAAGGGCAGTGGAATCAGGCTAATGCACACAGGTGAGGTGAGGCACGGCACATTATCCTGACTCAGGCTATAGCCAGGAGGGGTGCAAGATCCCGAGACCTGGAATTCCCCAGTGCAAACCTGGAATGGAAGGAGAGAGAGTCTAGAAGAGAGAATTATGAGATTTTTCATCTCAGCCTTTTTTTTTTTTTTTTGGAGATAGATAAAAGGGACCAGAGCAGGACTCTTGGCAACAGGGGGTGAGATACTAGGGAGACACACCAACATGCTCATTCCACTTCCCATTGTAAAAACAAAGCAACTGTTGGAAGGCAGCAGAGATGAGACAGTTTGGATACAATGGAACCCATGTCTGAACCATCCCTGCTTGGGGAGCCAATTGCAGAGGGAAGGGGCAAAGTAGGTGTCCAAGGTACCATTATGCTAGCCCCACTCCTGCTGCAGACGTGGCACTAGCTACCAATGGATGTGACATGAGACAGCAGATATGGGCCAAGGGGCAGGATTCAGTCCCAGATTCAGAGCCCTGCTCCCCATAACACTGGAGCATCTGTGATCCCAGCACTCTAGTTTAAGCCCATCTCTGATGGTAAGTGAAATGAGATGGAGGAGAGGTTCAACTAATGGATATGCATATCCCTCTGCCCTGCAGACAGAGCCAAAACCAGGTGGTCAGAAGCTATTTCAGTGTCACAGCTGCAGAGTGCTGGACATCGGAACACGTTCAGGTACAAGCCTTGGCGCCTCTGCTTCAAGATGAGCCTGTGCGGTCCCCGCTCCCCTGCACAATCATGCTTCCCCTCCAGCAGGTTAGATGGGTGGTTGCTGGGTTCCTTTGTCCATGGGGGCCTGTGTGAGCTGGTTACCTCAGGGCACAGGCACTGTGACCCACTTCCAAACCAAGCCCTTGGATCCTTTCTGAGGACCTGGGGGAGATAAGGACTCCTCAGTCTGCTTGAGAGGGGAAACACATACTCTGAAGGGATAACAGGAAGCAAGGGAGTGGCCTACTACAGCAGCAAGCAAGGAGGGAAGTGGATTTCAGCAGAGGAAACAGAGCAGCTTTCTGTTATAGTGCAAAGGCAATGATTTATTTGAATAAAAGTAGGGCTTTCTTGCTATCTTCTTTCCTGCCCCTCTCAGCGTTGGCAGGCTCACGTGGTTATGTTCTGTTTGCACAAGGCAAAGGGCCCAGCCGCACCAGCACTGTCTGCTGTTGCCAGAGCTCAGAGCACACACCAGTTCCTCCAGCATTTTCCAGTCTATCACTGGAGTACAGTCCCTCCCCCAGCTTTGTCCAGTGGGGGAACCTTTGCATTCAGTGCTCTCAGTAGAACACCTCCACGGCGAGGACATCAGTCAGGGCAGCACATTTGATTCTCAGCTGCCCTGGCCCGTGTGTGATGATTTACACTCGTTCAAACTCGATGCACAATATGACCATTCTGACTGGGTAGCATGTTGCACCCACACTGCACAGGACACTGTGCAGCTGCAGAAATGACAAGATAAGGGGCAGGGCTGTAGAGAATCAGACCTACTGAATATATTAACATCTTCAGCTTGGGGCCATTCTGAGGAGGGCTAAAGTGAGACCTGCCTGGTGCCTAGGCCTCTTGCACTGGGGTGAATTCCACCCTTACAGATTCCATCTTGCACAGTCACCTTTGGATCGTGAATTCCATCAGAATTCAGCCACCCTGTCTCAGTTAGAATTCACTCCATGAGGTCAAGACAGCTAGACTTGTGTGTCTAACGGGACAAAGCTATAGAAGCAGAGGAATACGTGAAGGCTCTTTCCTATTTCCTACAGACGCTCCCTAATTCCTGTTTTAGTGATTTGTGAGATTATTTTTTAAATCTTGGCATTTGTTCTGAGTCCTCTGTAATAGACACAGATAATGTTTAATTTACTTTAATTAAAGATATTGGGTTTTAGTGGGTTTTCTGTCAGTTCCCATAACTCATTTTGATGGGAACCCATTGGATTTTAATGGGAAACCTATTAGATGAACATATTGTGATCTTTAATGAAGCTGATGTGCGATTATACAGGGAACCACCTAAAGGTAATTAAAACCTATTGAGGCCACTAAGGAATAAAGTGAAATTAAGTTAGTCTTGTTTAAGACAATTAATGTAGACAATGATCTGAGAACAAATTAAATGATCCTTGATGAAGAGAAGCTGCGCAAGTGGCTACCCCAGAAAATATAGGACACACGAGCAAGGCTTTTTAAGAAAAAAACAAAAAATATAATAATGGAAATATATGTGTTTATATTACAAGTCAGGCCTTCCCATGGAAGCTCAATCTTTTCCTTCTCTGGATGGCATCAGTTCCCAGTCCACCCACCCACTTCATTTAGAACATATTTGGGGTTTCAGGAGAGGGTTTGCACCCAGCTAACAGTAAGCCCAGAAGCTTACAAAGGAGCATTGCCAAGTGGTGAATGCACAGAACTGGAAGGTAGGAGGGCTTGAGTGAGATGTGAGTGGTGCCTGGGCCTTGGGCTGGTCCTCTGCACAAGGGCCAGGAACTGCACCCGCTGTGACAGATAATAAACGTGACTTTTGCAGAGTCTCAGAATGCTAAAGACTAAATGATGGCTGCTCTCCCTGCACACAAGTCCCACTGGAGAGAGTGTGCATGGACTGCAGAGGTCAGCATCTGTCCTTGTCATCTCTAAACTCTCTGCCTACAAAATGCTGCTGCAGCTGCTCTGTGGTGTTCTTGTGTCTTGCAGCAGTCTCGGCAGGTGATATTACATACATGACAAAGTATTGTGACACACCCAGACCAGTGGGGTAGAAGGCAAATATACTGGCCACTGGATGAACAATTTTCTGTTCCCTGAGTGACCAGAGCAGGGGCTGCCCTGAGCAATCAGGAACCTGCTAGAACCAATTATGGCAGGCAGGCTAATCAGGACACCTGGTTTAAAAAGGACCTCCCATCGGTTAGTAGGGGTGTGTGCAAGGAGCCGGGAGTGAGAAGGCGTGTTCCTGGAGAAGTGAAGAGGTCAAGTGTGATCAGGCTTCAGGAGGAAGATCCTGCACTGAGGATAAAGAAGGTGCTCGGGAAGGCCATGGGGAAGTAGCCCAGGGAGTTGGAGCTGTCACGCAGCTGATACAGGGAACATTGTAGACAGCTGCTATCCACAGGGCCCTGGGCTGGAACCCGGTGTAGAGGGTGGGCCCAGGTTCCTCTCCCCCCCCCCCCATCTCCCCAACTCCCAGTCTGACACAAGAGGAGTTGACCTGATCTGTGAGAAACACCAGAGGCGAAGGTCTAAATTAGAAAGGGATCTGGCCTGTTCCCGACCCACTAGGTGGGACACAGACTGTGGGAATTGTTCTCCATTTCCCCCATGCTGGCCAGTAATGAGGTTAGCTGAATGGACGGCAGGTTTGAGCCACTAGCAAAGTGGCCAAACTGAGGTCTGCCGTGAATCTGAGGCGAGCAAATCCGCCTATAAGCGCAGGACCCACCAAGGCAGAGGAGGAACTTTGTCACCGTATACACATTTTAATCCTCATGAGGCTTTTTCTGAGGGTCCACCTGCTCTGCAGCAAGTGTAGACTTACCAGAGCTAGCTTCGATCTAGCTAGCTTGAACAAAGAGATCTGTGAAGCTGACGGACCACACATGGCAGCATGGGCTAGCTCCTTGAGTCAAGTCCCAGGGTCCCAGATGGGGCTGTCCAGCCCCTGCTGCTGCCTGCGCTGCCACTGCCTCACTGCTATTGGCTTTGGATCTAGCTCAACTGAAGCTCACACAGGCTGTAGTCACACACCTGATTGCCCAGAGAGAAGGGCAAGCTGGACCCGCTGCCCAGATTCAGGGCAGTGGACTTGAAGTCAGGGCCACCTGGGGAGAGGGGGAAGTGGGGCAATTTGCCCCGGGCCCCACAGAGGCCCCCACGAGAATGTCAGAGGCTCCCCCCCGCCTCCGCCTTCCCCCATCCCCCGACGCCTCAGCGCGTCGCATCCAGGAGCGGCCCTGGACAGAGCTAAAGTGGCGTGGCTCAGGCGGGGCCTGAGCTCCTCCCGCTCAGAGCCACGTGGTAAGGGGGCGGGGCTCCAAGCTCCGGTCCAGTGGAGCCACGCCGCTGCAGCGCTGTCCAGGGCCGCTCCTAGACGTAGCGTGCTGAGGCTCCGGGAGAGGGGGGAGGCGAGAGTAAGCGGCATGGTAAGGGGGCCAGGGCGGGGTTGGATAAGGGGCAGGGAGTCAGCCTTCCCTACCCTAAAGCTCATCCAGCAGTTTGAGGCTTGCAGACAGCTATTTAACACAAAGATCCAAGCTGTTCTCTTTTCCCTTAGGGCTACCATCCCTTTCACTTCTCAAATGCCAAATTATAGTCTACATTTAATTTCAGTGTCATAGGGAGACTGTGTCAGGGGAGGGTAGCTTCATTTCAAATTAGCCACTTTAGATTAACAGTGATAGAACCAAGAGAGCCATGCGGGAGGGATCACATGAGAAAAGCAATATCCTACACCACCTACCTCCTTCCCAACCCTACCAACGGAGACCCCCTACCCCTGCATTCCCTGAGGCTCCAGAGGGGTTAATTCAGTGGTTCTCAAACTTTTGTACTGGTGACCCCTTTCACATAGCAAACCTCTGAGTGCAAAACCCCCCTTATAAGTTAAAAACACTTTTGTATATATTTAACACTACTATAAATGCTGGAGGCAAAGCAGGGTTTGAGGTGGAGGCTGACAGCTCACGACACCCAGTAATAACCTTGTGACCCCCTGAGGGTTCCCAGCCCCGAGTTTGAGACCCCCTGGGTTAATTTAATTTTAGCACCCTGTCTCCATTCATATGGATGTGCTATTTTGAGCATTTCAGTTTTCACAACATAGGCTCATCCCAGATTCTGGAACAAGCTCTGTTCATGAGGTATGTACATAAGCTATACTAAAGACAAACCCACAGTAACCGTCTCCAGTTGTGAGGGACCCCATGGAGCCAGTCTCTAGGAAACAAATAAATTCATGGAGGTTAAGTCCATTAGTGGCTATTAGCCAGGATAGGTAAGGAATGGTGTCCCTAGCCTCTGTTTCTCAGAGGGTGGAGATGGATGGCAGGAGAGAGATCACTTGATCATTACCTGTTAGGTTCACTCCCTCTGGGGCACCTGGCATTGGCCACTGTCAGTAGACAGGATACTGGGCTGGATGGACCTTTGGTCTGACACAGTGTGGCCATTCTTATGTTCTAACCTAAATGAACCCAAAGTTATGGAGACAGATATGAGTCAAGGAAGCCAGCAGAGTATCAGAAACCTGGGAAAATCTCTGACTGGATGGACTCAGGCGTTTGGTCACAAGCTGAGGTGGTTCAAAAGTTTTGTTTTTTTTTTTAAGCAGAATTTTTTTATTGTTTCTTTAAACAAACACAGCAAGCAGCAAATATTTGGCCACACACTTCTGAAACCCCAAACCATGTTCAGGTTTTGGAAGACTAATTTCAGCTTTTCAATTAAAAAAACCACAACAAATTTTGAAGGAAAGCAGACATTGTCCGTGATGTTTTCTGCTTTTTAAAAACCCCTAGTTTTCGATCCAAAAAAAGTTGATGGAAAATATTTGTCCAACCCTTTTAATGAGCTTTAGTGCCTTCTAGCACTAGCTGATACTGAGAACCAGTGATACCTTGTAAAGGTGACTTGAAAAGAAGTTCTCTCAAAACTGGGTTTGTGCCAAGATGCGGAAGGTTTTTAAATGTTTATTTTTCTCAGGGCGGCCTGGAGGGAGGGAGGGGGCAAGTGGGGCAATTTGCCCCAGGCCTCCCAGGGCCCCCCAGGAGAATATAGTATTCTATAGTATTGCAACTTTTTTTATGGAAGGGGCCCCTGAAATTGCTTTGCCCCAGGCCCCCTGAATCCTCTGGGCGGCCCTGCTTGAAGTGGTAATAGTGAGGCACAACCTCTCACCCTAACAAACCACATGAAGTCAGACGTTCTCCCAGGATGATGATGAAAAGCTTCAAGATAACTGCAAACCATCGCACCAAACCACACCCAGCCACTACTGTAAGTCAGATGACTCACGTAGACCCAACGCTGCTGTCAGTGACCTGCATGACACCAGGACATACCGTGCTTTGATGCAGAACAGTCCAAGCAGCAACAGAATTAACTGTAGGTATTGTCCACTCAGTGTTGTTTAACAAATTTGATCCCTATTCACCAGCCTCGACAACGAGGCTGCCTCCCCATCCGCTGGCAGAGGTGTTAGCCAAGATTTTAGAATTCAACAATGAAATGGGTCTGCAACTAAAACATTTATCTGGCAGTTTTCCCTCTTTAAGTCAAAGTGTTATGTTGGCACACTGCACTGCAGGTGGCGATTTGCCAGAGGAAAGCATGTGTTGGAAAACCTTGCTCAATATTACAGCAATCTCATGCTTGTGCGCCTCAGACAACTCTAGGAGGAGCATGCCAGAAGGGCTAGCAGCAGCCAGCCCCCCAGGCAAGTGGTGAACAAGGCTCAATGGTGGCTCAGAGCAATCAAAAAGCAAGGGGCTGCATAAAGCCACTCTCCATGTAGCAAGGTGGATGCTGGGGGAAAAAAAACCATTGGTGTGAGTGACATGCAGTGTTTCCACTGATCTGCATTAGCATTATATGGGCACCTCAAAAAGAGCAAGATTTGTATTGAGGCAAAGACGTTATCGATTCACAATTATTTCCCAAGATTGGCTACAAGTTGCTTGGGAGCAGCCCAGATTTAAGACAGTTCTGCTGGGCTATTTAGTTGCGGGTGGATAGTGCCCAAGAGATTAGGAGGAATTACATGGAACACATGACTTGTGAAGACTCCCTGACCAAAGATGAATAGTCACCTGTGTAACCTTTTTCCCCCACTAGGCAATGCAAGTGGAGCCTGGGTTCAGAAGTCAGGATGATCTTGACCTGCTCTGTGGCATTGTCCTGTTAGTAGCAATTAGAGCTCAGGTAATCAAACTCTGAGCATCGTGCTTCTGCCTGCACACAGAGGGTGTCATGGTTTCTCTAGGATCAGTTCCAGTGAAGTCAAGGAAGAAGTAAGGATGAAAACGGGAATTATTTTATAAAGCAAACAAGATCAATCACCACCTTTCACGTCCCCAGTGAGTCAGGTCCCTGAGGCCTCAGTCCAGGACCCTGGTGGTTTCAGTAGAACGTGCATGCACCACAAAGAGTCCTGAGAGCTCTGCTTTTCTTTATGCCTAGTGCTGGCAGGTGAGGGAGAGTGGAAGGTGCAACAGATAACACATTGTCTTGACCATAGCAGGAATTCAAACAATGGTAACAAGCGCTTCCCATAAATGCACAGGCCAGTGCCGAGATCCAGTGCCAAAGCTCCGGGCATTTGAGTCCTATAGAAAGCAGAGTCCTGTGAACAGGGTGTGTCTCCCTTCGGGATGCCCTGAGCCTTACTAGAAATCTAGACAATCTTTTGGGGTACTTGTAAAAGGAAGTTTTCCATCACTTGAAGTCTTTACACAGAGGTTGGATGTCTCTTTCTAAAGGAACTGCTCTAGTTCAACCACAAGTTATTGGGCTCAATGCAGGAATTACTGGGTGAAATTCAATGGCCTGTGTTATGCAGCAGGTCAAACTGGGGATCTTAAAGGTCCCATATGGCCTCTCGGTCTACGAATCTACCAAAAGCAGTGCAGCGCACTACAGTTACAGGGCAGCTGGGAGCCTTAGAAATAGAGGTTTCTCAGGAACAGGAACACACTGGTCAGATCGCAGTGATGAGTCCATATTCAATTCCCAACAGGAGCTAAAGTATAATTTTTTAAAGCCATTGTTCACTTTTTCAAGCTATTTTCCAACCACAGGATGCGTGCCCATAAATGCCCGGCTACATCACACATCAAATAAAAGCCTTGGATTAAGTTGCCATCCTTTTCTCATTACATTTGCAAAATTAAAGATGTCTACAGTCATAGCCTAGGGCTTCAAGCATATATTTACACACAAAAAAGTCAAGACCAGAAATTCACAAAGGAGAGTCAGACAGCTGATCCCTAAATCCAGTCAACAATGGCAGCTAGCAGCTTCTCTACATTAATTGACTTCTGTCCCTGCATGACAGCTAGAGAAACAGAGTCCTTCTTAAAGCCCAGCTAGTTAATAGAAGATAAAACTGAGCAATACCTTCTGCTGCAGCTGGAGAACATTGCCTGGTTGCAGCTCTACTGGGGAAGAGTCAGGATTGGGAATGTTCTTAAGTGGAAGTCAGTGCCATGTGTGAGAAGCAGTTTTAAGTCTGTATTTTCAGGCCCTCAAGTTTGGTGTTGTGTTTTTAAACTGCAATATTCAGGGGAGCTATTATGTCCTCACACCACTTTATAGGCACATACAACCTTAACTTCACTGTAACAAAGCTTTTGGAAGCAAGTTGGTATGAAAGATGTTATGTAAATACAAACTATGATTGTTTACTGGTGCAGACTCTAGGACAAATGTGCAACACTCACAGAGCTCAGCCAAAAGGAGGCTGGATGGTTTAACCTGGTGCAATTAGAGCAGAAATGATTTCCAAGTAAAAGATGCACAGAAATGGGGTTGGGTTTTCTAGCATCGTCATCTTCTAGGTCTTGTGGTTTTTAAAAATACCAACTGAGCAGACTTCACACAGGAAACCTCAGTGCTGGGCAGCTAATGTTCCTGCACAACCGTCTGCAAGCAATAAAGCCACTGCTCTCTTGAGAAGCACAGAAGCAAATCCTGGAATCTAGCACACCTCAGTGGAAGTCAGCAGAAGAGCCCCAGTGTCACAGCTCCCCAGCCTGGTATAGCAACTGCTCCAGCTATCAGCGAGAGCACATGAGCCTTTTAGTGTCTCAGATATTAGGAAAAGGCAACTACCAAGAGAAATGGGTCGGCGAGTGAAATTACTGTGCAATGGGTATGCCACAGGAATCCCCACTTCACCTGCAACTTCTTTTTTAAAAAAGAGTGCAAGGATTAGCAAGGGGGAAAGCAATGTTGCTATGATTAATATTTCACCCTGATTAATCTTTTGTAGGTCTAGCTGTTTCAACCTTGCTGGCGTCAGGAACTGTTGGGCATCGGTTTATCATGTAAAACGCATAGTTTTACAAGTTTGCTTGGGGGAAAAATACCTAAAAGTTATTATGTATGTGCCAGTAATGCACAGAGTGGTCCTTCTGTTGCACTTCAAAACGCATCCATCCCAATATAACCAAATGCAATGTATGTGCCCACAAACTCCCAAGACATCAGAGCCTGATTCCTATTTTCCTAACTACTCCCTCCTACACACTAATAAAGACTTGTCTGGTTGGGGATAGGGGGAGATCTTGTCATTTTGTTTTTTGGCCTTTGGAAAAGCACCAGAGGCCACCAAACGGCAGGTACAGGATTTGAAAATATTTCTCAGATGAAGGGCTTCCCTTCTCCCCTCCACGCCTCCCTCGAAAAGCTTTATTCTCTCTTCTCCTCCCCCCAACCTTTGAAAATCCTTTGATTTGAATGCCCTGCTTCCCCTCGGACTGGTTCAGTAACTCATTTGCCTTCAACATTTTTACATGTATTATAGGAAACTTAATAACCAGTTTCCTACAACTTCAGGAGCCCCTCAAAGTTATTTTGCATGGCCGGGACTCCTGAGCAGCATTTCAGGTTTTGGAGCTGCATGTGGATAATTCAAGCAGATCAGAGGTGCAGAGACATGCCAAAATTGGACTGCAGAAGGGGAGGGGAAACTGGAGGAGGTTTGTTTTTTGTCCTTTATTTTGTAGCTAATCTCCACTAGACAGTCATTGATCATAGCTATAAGCAGGATCTGAAACCATTAGCCAGAGTGAATTGATAGCACAGAATCCATGTAGCAATTTCCTATGCATGATGCCGGCCTAACATATATAAATATGGGGTACACTAAAGTTATTTTTGGATGGATTTTTTTTTGATGTGTGCTGAATACAAGAGAATTACACTTAGCCTGCAAGAACCATTTCAAACCAGTCTAAGCTGGATGAACCCACAATGGACCTTCCCGGCTACTAGTATCAAGCCAGAACTATTTCTAACCTTCTACGACCATCCCGACCAGCACCACATTAAGCCCCTACTCTCCTGAGACACACTATTCCTCTCCACTAGCATAACACACAAATCACACTTGTGTATCACATTAGCACTGCAATAGCCTATTTTCATCCTGATCCCCACACTTACTCCTGGCTCTAAATTGTTCTTTATAAAGAGATCTGCAGGGACCTTGTTATTTTTATTGCTGCCATAAGACAGATCTACAGGAGAGAAGGAAAGTGTTTAGAAAGATAGCAAGGGCCCGGAAGGCTGCCTGCCTGCATGTCAGTGAGGGACTCACTGCAGAGGCCAGGTGACCCAGGTGCTTCCTTAGGTGAGCACTAATCAGCTCAGCTTGCAAAATGTGCATCAAAATAAAATACAGATGCTGCCTAACACAAGGGTTAACCTGCTCTGAGATCTTCTGCCAGCATAGGCAGAGCAGTGATTTACAATCTCCTCAGAGAGTGTCCTGGAGTGATGATCTTGGCCCTCTGCTGCTCCAGGATTGGGTCCTTAGATACAGGAGAAAGAGCGCGCCCACACACTGAGCACATCCAGAGAGGGCTTCTTGCTAAGAGGAGCTTCCCAACAGCCTAGTCTTACACCCCCGGTGACAAGCTCTTTAAAATCAAGGCACTGCAAGTTGACAGCATAGAACGACATGTCAACACTGCCAGGCTGTGTGCACAGCACCCACTAAACTCCCAAACTCCTGTCCCAGGATGCACTAGACTGAATTTACCACCCGGGAAAGGCCCTCTGGAACCCATTGCTTTGGTTGTTCAAAAGGCTGTGGTCAAGAATCTGGAGGGGAAGCCCCTAAGAAACTGTGTCTCTATCAGGATTGCTCATATGCCACTGTCTGCCTGTTTAGACTCAACTCTTCCCATGCAGAGCCCTACATCCAGCCCATTAGTTTTCTCCAGCTGGAAGGACAAAGGGGTTAATATTTTATGTAACATTGGGAAACAGTATGACACATTAGCAGGGTGTTGTACAAGCAGGTATGGAAACAAAGTCCAGCTTGAAGAGATTGCAATGCAAAACTACAGAGCCTGAAAACCCTGCTTTTTTTTTTTTTAAATCAGCAGGCAGGATCACTGCTGCTGCAGGTGATGCAAGGTACTCAGCATTCTCCTACAGGTGAAGAGTGCATGGCCTTGAACATACCAAGCATGACTATCTGTCAAGACTCAAAACAGGATAAAAAGTTTTTCAAAAAAAGCTAGAGAGACAGACAAGAATCTCAATGGATGGTGCAGAATTTTAGTAATATATTGACCCATGAGAAATGCTGATCCATTGGCAGAGCCAATGAGTTGCTGAAACAAACTGAGCAGTTACTGAGTTAATTGGTGATAATGTCTCAATGAAAACAGGCCCTCAACACTTTGTACACTAGAAGGGCATGGCCTGGATGTGGATCTATTTCCAAATCATTAGTTAATAATGTTGAACTAGAAAGCGTTAAGGGCAGGGGGAAAAACAGTCAGAACTGGTACAGCAGGTGTTAGAGACCCCCAGGACTTGTGCCCAAAATAAAACCAAACACTAGCTTTGAGTGGGACGTGTTTAGGCATGCCCATCCTTGGGGCTCCAAGCCTCTTGCTGAGTGGAGCTGGCTGAAACATTTTCAGCTGAACAGTTTTCCATCAGAAATTGCTGTATCGTCAAAATGTAAATCTGACATGTGAACATATTGATTTCAACAAAACTTCATATGGAAAAGTTTTGAAACAATTCATTAGACTAATTTCATTCTGACTCATTTTATGTATATTAATTTCATGATTTAATATTCATATTTAGTAGTGTTTTCACATTATCAATGTGAAATGTTTTGATAAGCTCATTTCAACGTTCTGAATGTTTCAGTCAGTAAAATATTTCAAGATTTCATCCTTTTGATATAATTTGGGACAAAACATAAAATTCAAGATGTGGTAATACCATAATTTCCTGAAGAATCCAAATTCTGATCAGTTGTTGCTGAGACACTAAAGACCTAGCATCTTGAGAGGAGATTAAGCTGCTGCTGCTGCACAGACAGGAGAGCGCACGGCCCTAACCAATGAGGCTGTTGTGTGATGCTGATATGGAAACTAGAGCTCCAGCAAACAGTTCTTCCCCCGATGAACAACCAAGCTTGGTAGCTCACTGCTGTTTGCTTTGTAAGCTCCCTTGTCATTGCCACAAGGCCAAAACACACACATCCAGTTCCCTCACCATTGCTGCAAGACTTAATACCCCTTCCAGGTTCTCTCTTGGCATGGAGAATTCACCAGTTTGGTTCAAGCAGTGAATGTAGCTTTTCATATCGCAGGTTCATCACTTTCAGCAAAATGGCAACTCATTCTTAACAGCATCTCCTGGGTGCACTGGATTGACAGGACAAGCTCTCTGACATCTCTGTGCAACCCAGAAGGGCTAGTCTCGGAAATTAGCATTGAGTCATTCTGCCGCCATTATCTCAGAGCTTCTTGTAAGATCTTAAAAGGCAGCGATTGATCTGCCCATTGCAATGGGCCTAACTAATATTTCATTACCTATCCCCACTAAAAATGTTGTTTGATTTAGGTTCAAAGAGCTCATTATTTAGTTTTTCCTAGACAAGAAAAAAAGTATCAAATTCAGAATAGCTCAGCATTTGATATTTTCTTAATTACAATTCGCCAAGTTTCAGTTGGTGTACAACTGAATCGCAGATCTTGCTCATTACCAGTTGTATAAAATAATTTCCACTGCACTGTTAATTAGTGCCAAAAAATAACCTAAGGAATTCATACTGGATAAAACTACAAGCACACGTGGAGGACAAGAAACGGATAGCTAAAGAACCAGCCTTTAGTGAAACTGTCCTCATCTGAGAATTTGCAGGCATTCATGAACCTCAGAAGGTTCTGACATTCAGAAAAGGATAGAAGTTTTAGGGGAACTTAGCTAGAAAAATCTCGGGAACAGACTCCCTTTTTTAAAATTAAATTCAGGGTCTTTACAGGAGTACTGGGCTACTAAACCCCCTTCCTCTGTACTCAAGCGCACCTTCTGACCACGTGAGCAGGAGAGAGAGAGACAGACAGCAGTTTGGCAATGGCTCAGAGACTATCCACAGACCTATGGAGCTGAACCTCAGCTGGTGTGAATTATCATAGCTCCATGGAGTTATAATTTACCCCAGCTGAAGGTCTATAAACTCCAAGGTTGTTACCCAGGCTTCTTCTAGGGAAGAAAACCCTTGTAGTTTTATGCACGAAGCTGTGACGTATGACCATTAAAGTAATCTCGCCTCTTCTACAACGGCCTCATCTTGGCCAGTGCTGCCATTCCAGCATGTGAACCTTTGGTTTGGAGGCAGAAGTGCAGGTGCAAGGGCTGGGTTTTATTGTGTGCGTTCTTGCGTCTGGGCTTGTTCAACAAGTTGGCTGAACTATTTTGAACCTTTAAGTTGAATGTTTTTTTGGAATGTTCAGAACAATTCTGATTTCCATCCATACGAAATTCACACATCCCTACTTTAAAAAAAATACTTCTGCAGTTTTTAAACTTGTCCAGTTGTCATCCCCTCCAATGAGGAATAAAAACAAGTATAAATGAAGTATACATTCTGTAAGACCTCTTCCAGCAGCTCGGCAAGAAATACAGCCGATTGGGATGCATTAAAACCAATGATAGCCCCAGACTGTTTAAAGAGAAGTCAGGTACCAATAACCAAATATGTTGCTGTAAAATTTATTGGTCTGTCTGGATCAAACTGTATTTGCCATCTTAGTGCAGCCAGGAAACGATCTCCCGTTCCTCTGAACCTGAACTCCTTGTGCCTCATTACTCGCCGTTCCTCCCAAATCTAATGAGATCTGCAACTACGAAATGTTTCTATGTTCTCAGCCAAGTCTTTCGTATAGTAGAACAATCAGAAAGACCAGGACCCGCCAGTGCAGTTTCCTACGGTACACGCTCCTTTATTAAATTGCCTTTCATCTTCAAAGGCTTCTATTTATGCCTCCTTTCCCCACTCCACTCCTGTCCTCTGGCCAATTTTCAATCAGCCAGCCAATTCTTCCCCTTCCCAACTCCCCACCTTTAGACATTAACCTCCGACGTGGGACCCTGTTAAACACCGTCTGAAGATCCAAGCCTTTCCTGGCTGCTGCTTTGCCTCTTGTCTACACTGACAGGAATGTGTGTTCTAAAAAGGACATTTCCAAAAGTTAGTGAGGCAGAAAAAGTCCTTTCCGGAAGCCACACTGGCTATCTTTGGTCAAGCTGTGCTTTTCTCAACATGCCACCTTTAATCTATTAAAACATTTTCTAAGACTTCCCTTCACCTGAAGGGAAATGAACTTGTCTGCAAGACCCTGGTGCATGTCTAGGTCGATCCTTAAATAATGGTGGGAGGTTGGACGCCTTCCACCTTTGAGGAATCTCCTGCAAAATACTCCAGCTTTGTGAAGTGCCTGCAAAAACCTTTCCAATTTAGAGCCGCAGTTCCTTTAACCTTTCTAATAAGAGAATCGTAGAGTAGGAGGGATGGGTCCCAACCATACACTACATGCTCTCCAGCTCTGGTCCCTGCAAGCTTCATTTTCTATGCTCTCTTTTCTTTTAAGGAATAAAGTCTGGTTTCCACCTTTCTACTTAAAACTTTGGTCCGGGTGGCTCTTCTCCAATTCGATGTATTCTCCCTGCAGATAGCTCAGCCTGACATTTCCATTTGCCTCTTTCACATTTGTCTCTTCCATGTCCACTAGATATTAAAAAAAATTGTAGCTTCCGTCTTTGCAGCTGGCCGTCTCCTTCCTGCTGAAATGTAGACTCCACCAGCACTCTCTCATTTAACTCAGCTCCATTGCTAAAATGTCCCCAATTATCAAAGAATCCCATATATCCTGCTCTGTGTGAGCATCCCTACACCATTATCCTGCTGCTCAATTCATAGCCTCTACCTAGAAAAGGCAGTAAACCTGTCTGAACAGACCACTTTACATCCACATTGACTCTCCCTGGTCTCCAGAGGAGATATCTGAAACCTCTGCTTCACTATCTCCTTTGCCTTGTGTCATTCATACAGATGTGTACACACACAGAATGGCTTCACTCCTTGCATGCTCGATGAGGAGATGAAGTACCAATCTCATATTGCATCAACAGCCACATAAACAGGCATTTTCCCAGGCCAGTATGTTGCCTTGCATTATTAGAAATAGCTGACACACACATTCAAAGGACTACGGATAGGCTAGCTACAATATACTAGGCAGGGGGCATGTAATTTCTTTATCCTCTGTGTAGCTGTATTTCCTTCTGTCAAAAGAGCTGCATCTTTTATACTGTAAGGAACAAGAACAGAACTTTCTTGGTCTAAGTTTGGAACCACACTGATGGAGCTGAACAGGACGGGGTAAATGATCAGCCAAGAATAATTTGTGTTTCTAGAGCAGAGAGTAAATCTTTCTCTAACTGCCAAGTAAATATATAGAGGCCTAAGATTTATTAAACTGTGGAGAAAATGAAAAGCATTCCACTCAGGCCACTCCAGCCCAAGTGCTATTTGCATAATACACCTTGGGTACCAGCCCTTCCTTTTGACTTCAGCCGTTTCATTATTATTTTGGTTTCAATCCATTGACTGCAGTGCTAATTTCTTGCCAGGATCTTTTGGATGAAGACTGTGTAACAACAGTAGCTCTAATGTCAGCTGGTGGAGTGGAGCAGCCACAGAGAAAGTCAGACAGAAGTCTGACTCCCCCAGGTTTTAAAGCTAACAAGAAGCTAACAAAGCCGGGCAGCATGGGTGGGGGGGGGGAGAAGAGAAGGGGCAGGGCCCAAGGTACGAAGCTGCTCCATAGAGCTCTCCTGGTCTAAAGGCTGTTTCCAGAGCAAGTCACTGTTCTCCTTGGGTCTCCCTGCATTCCCCCAAAGGCTCTTTGATCCTGCAGCCCCGATTCCATACTGTACATTTTCAAGGGGTCTAAGCAGGGTCTTAACTCCTTGCTTGCTGGAAGTAAGTCAGGCTTCTGCCTCCTGTCACAAATGCTGTGTATTAGTGGAGTGCTTGCTGTTTGGGTATCTCATAGTGCCATACACACCTTAATGCATTAAACTCTGTGTGGCAGATGGCGAAAACAGAAAGATGAAGTGACTTACCCAGAGTAACACAGAGAGTCTACGGCACAGCCAGGAGCAGAACTCAGAGCATGTGCCCCCCAGCCCTGCATCATAACCATCAGACCATCCCCACCCTCCTTGTATAGTTCCAGCTACTTGCTTCTGGCAAATTCCCTTCCCTGACCCCCAAAGATACCCAAGGTCACAGCTACTGAGTTACAAGCCTCAAAAGAGGCTTTGTTTGTTTCAAACAAGTAGGGAAGTAGACAAGACAGAGTCAGTCAATGTTATCACAACTAATGCAGCTCATTAGAATAGTTTTAAACTCAAAGCAAATGAATATCTAATGAGATTTCCCCGCAGGTGTAATTAGCGATAAGCTTTACATTGCTCTAAAAATACCCTCAATTTTTTTTGAAAACTAAATGCAGATAACTGGAAGCTCTAGTTACACTTAATGAAGAGAACAAAGCATATTGAAAAGTAAGAATATTTTAATTGTGTTTATTTAGCCTTCAGCAAAGGAGCCAAGACATTTTCACAATCAATCAAATTAATTCCGAACTGCTCCCATATAAGTTGTCTAGCTAGCAGTTACATCCATGCTGATCACATACAGTGGGCTATTTACTGATCAGGCAGTCAATTGACTAAATGAGGCATTATTCAAGGAAATGAACCCATCTCTTTACCAAGCCCTTTTTTTCCTTTCTGGGGCTGTTCAATAAGAGAGTTTATGAAGCCAAGAAGAAACACTGCAGTTATTATTTTCACTAATCGTGATATTTACCTATCTCCCCTTCTGTTCCCATTCCCTCCTGCTCCCCTTAGAAGGCATGGAGTAAATATTAGTTTTCCTTCAAAACTCTAAATTACTAAAGTGACATTAACTTTCATATTCACTGCAAATGAGTTGGCAAAATGACTTTAATATTACTAAGTAATTTTGGATGACTGATTTAGTTCTGTGACAATCAGCCAGAGCTGTCCAAATGCCTGATCTCTATCACTTGGAAGATGCTAGATTGCAGTTTGATACATATATTGTGCTTCCCCAATGTTGCAGAGATATTTTTGGAACCCTGGGGCAAAGATCTGAACCTGAGGCCCCCTACCCTTCCCAAAAAAGTGCTACCACTCAGGCTGGGGAGCAGGGAAGGGGTGTAAGAAAGCAAGCCTGCCCCACACTTATCCCACAGTGGTGGCTCCTGTCCCACAGGGCTGAGCCCAGCTCCCTGTTCCAGGCGTTATGATGTGGCACACCAGGTCATAATGCCACTCCGTATGGGAGCCCTCTCAAATAGCGGTGTGGGGCGTTAGGGCAAACTGCTCTCACACACACATACCCCACAGCTCTGTCCCCGTGAGACAGTGGGAGCCAAATCCTGGTCCTGATGAAGCCTGCCAATTTTGTAGGACACTCGCTATCCACTCATGGATGTGAGCGCCCCTGCGGCTGTCCCAGTTGTGTGTCTGAGGTCTAATCCAGCGCTTCATGGGCTGTGGGTACCCACTTGTATTCAGGTGCCTACAAATGAGCCTCCTTTATCCAGAGCTGGAGTCACCAACTAAAAAGAAAATCACTGTACATGGTGGAGAATGGACCATTGGATCACTGCAGCACTGAGAGACACAGTGGTCTGAAGATTAGTCAGTCCCAAAATACTGCAGCCCTTTCACACAATTAGCTCCCACTGGAGTCACTGGGAGACCAGTATATGGGGCCCTGTACAATGCCCCTTAAAATCAATAGGTAGACTCCCATTGGCTTCAGTGAACATTGGATCAGGCCCACGTGGAGTCTGTAGAGTCCACGTAGTAGAATCCATCCCTTTCAAAGCGTTTTTTGTTCTACATTCCTAAACTGGAAAGGAATAAGGGAGACCACCAGGTCCAGGTTAAATAATTTAGTTATTAAATTACTGCCCCACCTGGGCATAAGCTGTATTTTAATGCTGCCGTTTACTTCCCTCTAACCTAGGTAAGGAAAGCACTGCAAATTCCCTATTGCTACTCTCTCTCCATCCCTGCACAGGATGCTGGGATTATATTAACGCATGCAGGGTGACCAGAACAATGGAAACCACTCAGGAAAGCAAAATCTGTGTATTGAGCTGGTGGGTTTTTAAATTTCAAATGATTACCAGAAGGAGCACAGGGCAGAGGAACCCAGACAGACTCTAGACGATGAAAAACACATGGGACCATAACTTTGGTCAGATTATTATTGAAATATTTTCTAGAAAGATTCAAAGTACCATCAATATTTCAATGAGGTAGGCTCCTTGGTACCTGTAATGGGGCCTCACAAGCCATGTTGTGTTTGGATAATGGGATGGCTGCTCTTTGCGGACAGCATGCAAGAACTTCACTCACTTGGCCCTCAATGACCATGAAAGATCAGGACAGAATGAGGGCTCCTGGCAGCTCTCCCTTACGCTTCTGCTGCTCCTATTCCATAAAATGTTTCTGGGAATTTGATCTTGGTCCAGGAATCAGAATAACTGGAGCAGATCATCTCTTCACAGGGCTCCAGGTAGTCAGATCCCATTGATGTCCTTTGCGCCCCTATGCCTGGATTGCTGCCTTCCTCCAAAAGCTCTGCCAAGGAGAGTTAATTAATTCTGACCATTCCTAATAGTCTTCTGGGTCAGAAATTGGTGATTCAGCTTCATTAATTTGATTTCTAATGTTTTCATCCTTTGCACTCTCTGCCCGATTAGCTTCTTGAAATTTAGTTTCAGTAAGTGGGATGAGCAAGGCAGAAACTTCCAAAGAGATTTTCCTCATTGACACTTGGAGGGCAAGTCACCAAGCTGCCCCCTTGGACATGAGGGGGTGCTTAGGGATTTAATTTGATTTCACAAGCTGCTTGATGGGTTTTGAGGACATAGGTACTGCTGCAATCTGGGTTGCTCGGCAGACAAAAGGCTTGGATTGCCTTTTTGCTCAGGCTGATGTAAATCGGGAGTAACTCCACTGAAGGCAATAGAGTTAATTACACCAGAGTAAAACCAGCTTGGGAGGAAAATCAGGCCCAAAGTGCATTTGAAAAGAGGAAGCTGCATGAATTCCTGAATTTTGCCCCACACTGCCTTTTAAATAAAGATTTGCATTGATTCACATATATATGAACACAGATTCTATTATACAGAAATGTATTTTATTCCTCCAGACGTATATCCATGCAATGCTAGTGAGGCAACAAAGCAAGTGATCTCAGTTGCACCATTAAAATATTCTTATCTTCCTATTCTCCAAATGCTCTTCTTCCTCTAGTTTTACATGTTTAAACGTGTCATAGCTATAAAATCCCTACAAAGTGAGTTATGTGAGAGAAAAGTGAATTTACTTTCTTACCCAGAAGATTAAGACCTGCTGTACAGGAATTCTCTGTACAGTCATTTAATTTCTTGTGTTTTTGATCAGGGAACTTTTTCCATGTGTACTAAAGGCATGGGCAACACCTCTGATTTCCAGACAAGCAGATGTTAATGTGACCTGTTCCTATTTGACAGTCTGGTGTTTGGAGGATCTATTCATAGATTGGCTACTTCTGGCCTTCTATTGTGCTCACCTAGGCTTCTGGGTTTCCTTTCTATTCTACTGAATAGCCTGCCCTGTCTTCAGTAGAAGGTAGGACCCTAGTATTCTAGTAAGTAGGACAGGGACAAGCACCAAAAAAAATTGCCTGCTGAACTGCCATCCAGACACCTTACAGCCATGAGTTCAATGATCATCTGCATACTTTTGTAGATGGTGACAGTGAGCCCAGTTCAGCTCAGATTGGAACTTGGATCCTCAGGGTCTCTAGGCAAATGTGATGTGGAAGAACTAAAAAGGACACAGTCAAACCCATCCTGAGCTCATTTCCGCTGGTGGTTATTCTTCCCAGATTTTGCAACACTTTGCATTAAAAGCTATTCTGTACTTTTATTTTTCCATCCGTGCTTGAGAATTGGTTATTCTCTAGGACTGAGACAGAACTGAACTCTTGGTGCACCAGAAGTCTCTAGATCTTTTTTCCTCATCTTAACTTTTGTAACTACTGCACAGACTGTCAGAATAACCAGGAGTTTGCTCTTTAGCTTTATACAGAAAGCTGCCTAAGCTAGAACAGGTCTCATCTTCCATTCACCACAAAACTGGTCTAGACTTCTAGGTTACTTTAATTAGATCACACAATAAAACACGAAAAGGCAAAGTCTTTTCAACAAAATTGTGTTTCCACAAGCATGAGCTTACACAATAAAAACACACACTTAAGACACAAGGTATTAATTTAAGAGCTAAATCAGGTCCTCTCCTGGACAAGAAAGAAGATGGAAGGAGCTGGACTGCATCCCCAGCCTCATTTCCACAGTGACCACTAAACAGACGGGAACCACGTTTAGTTATTACTGACCTAAGCCATTTTTAAACACAGTGACCTGGAAATGAAAGGGTGCGGATCTTATTTCCACCCCCCGGAGCAATCCAGGGCTGGGTGCTCCCCCTACTGCTAACAAAGAACACACACGGCATTGTACAAATATGAATGCCTTGAGTTCAGAGGATTCCTGAGATGCTGCACTACGTTGAGTTGCCAAGGTACATAACAGACTAATGATCCCTTGTACTTATAAAAACCATCATTTCAGCTGTGTTCAATGCACCACAAGGGACAGAAGAGAGGAATCAATATTAGTCAAATGCAAAGAACATTTTATTTTCAAGTTGCTAAGAGAGAGTTTGAGGAGAAAGTCAGAGGAAAACTAGAAATAATTCTGGGGCTGTAAAATTCTCATACAGGGAAGCTTGTGTTCATTCTCCATCCAGGTTGGAGAAGTACCTCTATGTTTAGCTTAATTAACCTGAAAATTCATTGTGAACCTCAGCCTAAGCCACTGACTTTTCATTTCGGTTTGTCTCAGGGAGGTTCATGTGGTTTGAATATAAAACCACAAAGCGGCTCAAGTTTGGGGATATTCTACTGAATCTGGGCTGTGTTTAGAGGGTTGTGGAGAAAGACAAAAGCAGTCACGTCACACCTGGTTTGTGGGTTTCACTGAAAACACATCACGCAGTTCTAACTACAAAAAAAACCACACACACAAAACATTTTTGCAGTCAAAAGGATATCTTGGGTAAAAATATTTTCTAGGAAATGAGTAGAGCACACATAGGGTGACCAGACAGCAAGTGTGAAAAATTGGGATGGGGTGGGAGGTAACAGGAGCCTATATAAGAAAAAGACCCGAAAATCGGGACTGTCCCTATAAAATCCAGACATCTGGTCACCCTAAGCACACAGAGCACAACACAACCTGAGAGAGGATGCAAACCCACAGCCGCGGCTGACAAATGAAACGGCCATCTCTGCAGCTCAGCTTTTCATGTCACAAGAGCCAATGAAAAAGTGCTCGAGTGTTCTCACTGCTCAGACATGTGCAACCTGGACCCTTCGCCGGGCTTATTGTTTGCTCGCAAAAGGCCCATTTAAAGCAAACCAGGCAAGGTCTGAGTGGGGAGAGAGGACAATGGGCAGCCTCTCTCATTCACCACCAGAGGCCTAGGAAATATTTGCTACTCCAGGAGAGCAGCAGCAGTCTCTTTTCAAAGCTCCCTTTGCTGGCTGCTGAGTGACAGCTGAATCACAGTGCTGCTTTCCAAGAGCCAGATCTCACTAGCATTGCCAAGAGTGGCCCGTTGTATTCAGAGCCCCGCCACAGCTGCAGTTACTGGGAGGTCCCGCCATTGTCCTGCCCCAGCAGAAAGATGCGTCTCTCCTCCCTTTATAGACTTCGATCACGGCCTGATACTGACAGACTGAATAAAAATATCAGCAATAAGCATGGAGCAGATGTGAAGGGAGCGCACTCTCTGACCTTGATTCACCTACCACATGGGGTCAACACTGCTTTGAGAATAGCTTAATAAAAAAGACAGTCTTCAGGGGGCTGGGACTTGGCCATTTTAAACACGGTCAGCCTGAAACTGCGGTCCAAGTCAGATAAACTCAGCCGAGGCCCAGGGGAGGCAAGGGAGAAACTCTTCCAGGAAGACCACCAGGTAAAGGACTCTGCATTCTAGACATTTAGTGTGGCTCCTATTCATGCTCCTAGAGTTCATTGCACTCACCCACCCCCAAAACTCTTTCACCCCCCTCCTGCAGGTTAACTGTTTTGTTGTCAAAGTCACCATTTTTAAAGTGACAATCTTAGATAGTTAGGGCCCACAATTTAGGCTTTTGGTAAAATGTTTCCGAAACCCTAAAAAATTAACAGAAATGTCTCCATGAAATATAAACAAAGAGAAAAGAAAGTCTTTGGTTTTGATGCAACATTCCTCTGCATGTTTGCAATCAGGGGCAGCTCTAGGTATTTTGCCGCCCCAAGCACGGCAGGCAGGCTGCCTTCGGCAGCTTGCCTGCGGGAGGTCCCCAGTCCCGCGGATTCGGTGGCACACCTGCAGGAGGTCCGCCGAAGCCGCGGACCCTCCGCAGGCATGCCACCGAAGGCAACCTGCCTGCCGCCCTCGCAGCTACCGGCAGAGTGCCCCTCGTGGCTTGCCGCCCCAGGCACGCGCTTGGCATGCTGATGCCTGGAGCCGCCCCTGTTTGCAACCCAGCTGCGGCAGCAGTGTGCTAGTGCATGGGAGCATGGAAGTGAAACTGACAAGAAAACAAACATGAAACTAACTAGCCTAGGGTCACTGTCCAAAATAAACAAAATACAGAGAGGAAGAGAACTCTGGAGGGGAGACTGGGAGGAAGTGGGGGAGGAGTCCATGTATGCTCAGAAAGGAATTTGAAAGGAAATTTTGTCCCAACTGTGTTTGTGATACTTCTGCATTTATGCTCCCTGCATGCTCGAGTGGCAGAGATTAATTAGCAGGAAACTCACACATTTTAAGCTTGAATATTCACCAAAAGTGAATCAAATCTTGTGACTGTAACAATCTAAAATCTGCACTGTGTCAGTACATACATTGTCCAGTCAGGAAACTGACATGTGACATGTCATTAATAGGGCTGTCAATTAAGTTTTAATCACATTGTTAAACAGAATACCAATTGAACGCTATTAAGTATTTGTGGATGTTTTTCTATATTTTTCAAATATATTGATTTCAAATTACAACACAGAATACAAAGTGTACAGTGCTCACTTTATATTATTTTTATTACAAATATTTGCACTGTTAAAAACAAAAGAAATAATATTTTTCAATTCACCTCATACAAGTACTGTAGTGCAATGTCTATTGTGAAAGTGCAATTTACAAATGCAGATTTTTTTTTTTTACATAAGTGCACTCAAACAAAACAATGCAAAATTTTAGAGCCTATAAGTCCACTCAGTCCTACTTCTTGTTCAGCCAATCACTTAGACAAACAAGTTCGTTCACATTTACGGGAGATAATGCTGTCCACTTCTTATTTACAAAGTCACCAGAGGGCGAGAACAGGTATTTGCATGGCACTTTTGTACCCAGCATTGCAAGGTATTTACATGCCAGATATGCTAAACATTCATATGCCCCCTTCATGCTTTGGCCACCATTACAGAGGACATGCTTCAATGATGACGACGCTTGTTAAAAAAATAATAATAATGCATTAATTCAATTTTTGATTGAACTTCTTGGGGGAGAATTATATGTCCTTTACTCTGTTTTACCCACATTCTGCAATATATATTTCATGTTATAGCAGTCTCGGATGATGACCCAACACATGTTGTTCATTTTAAGAACACTTTCACTGTAGATTTCACAAAATGCAAAGAAGGTACCAATGTGAGATTTCTAAAGATAGCAACAGCACTTGACCCAAGGTTTAAGAATCTGAAGTGCCTTCCAAAATCTGAAAGGGACAAGGTGTGAAGCATGTTTTCAGAAGTCTTAAAAGAGCAACGCTACGATGAGGAAACTACAGAACCAGAAAAAAGAAAAATCAACCTTCTGCTGGTGGCATCTGACTCAGATAATGAAAATGAACATACTGCTTTGGATTGTTATTGAGCAGAACCCACCATCAGCATGGACGCATGTCCTCTGGAATGGTGGTTAAAGCATGGAGGGATATGAATCTTTAGTGCATCTGGCATGTAAATATCTTGTGACGCCGGCTACAACAGTGCCATGAGAACACCTGTTCTCATTTCCAGGTGACATTGTGAACAAGAAGCGGGTAGCATTATCTCCTGCAAATGTAAACAAACTTGTTTGTCTGAGCGATTGGCTGAACAAGAAATAGGACTGAGTGGACTTGAAGGCTCTAAAGTTTTATGTTTTGGGGGTTTTTTTAATACTGTTTTTTTGGTACATAATTCTACATTTGTAAGTTCAACTTTCAGGATAAAGATTGCACTATAGTACTTGTATGAGGTGAATTGAAAAATACTATTTCTTTTGTTTTTAACAGTGCAAATATTTGTAATAAAAAAACGCAAGCACTATACACTTTGTATTGTGTTTTATAATTGAAATATATTTGAAAATGTAGAAGACATCCAAAAATATTTGAATAAATGGTATTCTATTACTGTTTAACAGTACAATTAATCACTATTAATTTTTTAATTGCTTGACAGCCCTAGTCGCTAACCTATGCAGCAGCTGTTAGGGCTGGGATGTATGCAGCAGGGCCTAGTGTCGGGCAGGGGGGCTGGGTCCCCATGTCAGCCAGGGGTCAGAACCAGTGGTCAGGCACTGAGAGTTAAGACACCAGGAAACCAGGTCACGAGGTGGGTAGTGCTGGGTGAACAATCAGAAGCAGGATGGAACCCAGTTGTACAGACAACTTCCTGTGCCACCTCCTGGTTTAAGTAGGGTAACTGGGACAATCAAGAGCTCTCCAATGTTCCACCAATTGGAGCCCAGGCATGCAGCTTCCTTCCACAGTATGTCAAACCGCCAGCCAGATCAGAGACAATTCTGCATCCATTAGCTGGATGTGAGCCAGCAGTACTAAATAAAGTTGGAAATACCTGAACTCTAGTGATGATAATTTCTCAATCAGATTTGAAATGCAGATGAGGGTCAGAAGTAAGGGCAGTGACAAATATATTGGAGCAGTGAACAGCCGATTTTGGAGGGATATCAAACAAAGCTGAAGGAAATTGGCTGGGATTCAATAAAGCCTGAGAAACACACAATGGGAAGGGTTTAAATACAGTGAGGGAGTAATTACTTTAAAATAATTTCACTTTTACAACATTTTTTTTTTTTAAAACTATCAGAATTCTTTCCATACTCTTGCTCAATCCGTGGTGAAAACCAGGAATGTTCAGAAGGAAACAGTGTTGCAACCTACCGTAAGTGCCAATGGTACAAAGACACTGGATCCACAACATGTGATAAATCCAAAGAGTAGATGGCCATGGGGTGAAGCAGAGCAGGCACTGCAGGAGTGAGAGGCACAAGTGGAAGCGCAGGGGGAAGTGGTCTTTAGGCAACATACACCTGCCACTGTTGAGAAGAGAAATAACCACTCAAGTCAAAAAGCTCCTGGATGAAAGGCCAGTGCTGCCATGGACAGACTAAACTGGATGGAATGGGGAACTTCTTACCCACACTTTAAACAAGTTAAGTGCCAGTACAGAGAGCACAACGGGGCTATTGAAACCACAGTCAGAGACAATGGGAGGGAAGGAGGCACCATAAAACTTAAAACCAAAGCATATTCTTCCCAGAACTGGCTCCCAGAGGCATTGCAAACTGAAGGGAAAAACAAGAGGGTAAAAATAGATTCAACTCTGATCCCCAGTAATTGCATAACAGGGATAATACAAAGCCGGGAGATGGAGATAAAGCGTCAAAGTTCTTAAAGTGAAGACTGCGACCGCTGACAAATCAAAGGGGTGGGGGGAATTCTGAGAGGGGGGAACAGGCTGGGTTGGCCGATTTGGGAAGTTGTTTCCTTAAAGCTGCTTCAACACAAGCCAGGAGGAGCCCTCTCTCAAGTGGATGGGGTGTTCACGATAATTATTACCCCGACAAACAGGGCCCACTCACTAGCAGGATGCCATTTGGTCCAGGCACACTATGAATTTTATATGGCTTAAAGCTAGACACCTGTAAGTTCTCTAGAATCCAAACAGTTACTTAGACTGCTTTGAAATTGTGTGTGCCTCATGGGGATGTAGGATAGCACCAGTGATCCAAATTAGGAGACATTTGAGCAAGGGGTTCTCAAGTTACAGCTCCCCCCACAAAAAACCCTAGTTTCTTTCTGCTGCTTGGTACTAAAACTGAGAGGTACTAAATGACTTGAGTCACAGACCTTATTGAGACTGATGGCTGTGAACTCATCCATCAATTAACATCACTAAAACTAATATGTCTACCACTTATGTATCAGAGGGGGAGCCGTGTTAGTCTGGATCTGTAAAAAGTGACAAAGAGACCTGTGGCACCTTATAGACTAACAGACATATTGGAGCATGAGCTTTTGTGGGTGAATACCCACTTCGTGAGACGCATGTCATGATGCTCCAATACATCTGTTAGCCTATAAGGTGCCACTACCACTTATGTTGGCACAATTTATGTCGCTCAGGGGTATGAAAAAACACACCCCTGAGCAACACAAGTTTTGCCAGAATAAGTGAAAGTTTGCCCAGCGCTGTGTCCGCAGGAGAGCTACCGTTGCGCGTGGAGGTGGTTTTATGATGTCAACAGGAAAGCTCTCTCCCATCGACATAGAGCGGCTACACGAGCGATCTTACAGCAGCGCAGCTGCATCAGTACAGCTGTGCCATTGTAAGCTCGCTAGTGCAGACATGGCCTAAGTTAGACTAAGTCTATTTTTGTCTGATGGGTGTGAACACACACACACACACCCCTCTGAACAAAAGCTTTACCGACGAAAAGCGCCAGTGTGGACAGCACTTCGCCAGCAGGAGATGCTCTCGCACCAACAAAGCTACTGCCCCTTGTTGGGGGTGTTTTATTTTGTGGGCAGGAGAGCTCTGCCCCGCATCGGCACAGGGTGGCTACACTGCATAACTTACCCCAGCGTGGCTTCTGCCGCTGTCAGGTGTGCAGTGTAGACATAGCCATAATCCCAAGTGACAAAAGGCGTTTTGGACCCAGTGGCTGTAAACTGATATAATTGGAGAGTCACTGCTGGCAGGTTTTTGGGAGTTCAGGGAGCGGGAGGGTGGGAATCAGGGCCGGCTTTAGGCCAATTCAACCAATTCCCCTGAATCGGGCCCCGCCCCTAAGAGGGCCCCACGCCCATGTCCCAGTACAGCATATTGGCAAGAGCTGGTGCACTGTATCGGGGTGGCCCGGCTTCCCCAGGGGGCAATTTAAAGGGCCTGGGGCTCCCAGCAGGGGCTGGAGCCCCAGACCCTTTAAATTGCCACCAGAGCCCCACTGCTGGAGCCCTGGGGTAGGGCTGCGGGGCTCTGGGAGCTATTTAAAAAGTCCGGGGCTCCCGTTGCTTCTAAAGCCCAGGGCTCCTGTGGCTATATAAAGGGCCAGGGCGGTGGAAGCAGGGAAGACCCGAGCCCTTTAAATAGCCCCCAGAGCCCTAGAGTAGCAGCGGGCTCCAGGGGCTATTTAAAGGGCTGGGGCTCCAGCTGCCTCTGCTGCCCCGGTCCTTTAAATAGCCCCCGGAGTCCCACCGCTTCTCCTGAGCTCCCGCAGCTATTTAAAGGGCCGGGGCAGTAGAAGCAGGGGAGTCCCGGGCCCTTTTAATAGCCCCCAAACGCCGGGCTACTGCTGCTACCCTGGTGGGGGAGGGAGGAGGGAGCACTCACCGTACAGGGTGGGCTGTACCCCCTGTACCTGCACCTCCTGCCTGCACCAGCCCCGCACCCCCTGCCCTGCCTGCACCAGCTCCTGTCTGCAGCCAGCCCCGCACCCACTGCCCTGTCTCCTGCCAACCCCTGCCGCACCCTCCTGTGGCCCTGCCTGAAGCCAGCCAGCCCACCCCACACACCCCTATCTCCAGCCAGCCCCACACCCCTTGCCCTGCCTGCGGCCAGACCCTACCTCCAGTCAGCCCCTGCCCTGCCTCCAGCCAGCCCCATGTCCACTGGTGCCTGCAGTTCCCAGGGCAGTAACCCTGCACACCTGCTTCAATGGGGGTGGGGGGGGGGTGGGCAGGGAGCAGCTGGGACCCACACATGTGCACACCCTAGGGTGACCAGACAGCAAATGTGAAAAATCAGAACAGGGGGTGGGGGGTAATAGGATCCTATATAAGAAAAAGACCCAGAAATCAGGACTGTCCCTATAAAATCGGGACATCTGGTCACTCTAGCACACCCCTGGGAGTGGCGGGGACCTACACATGTAAAAGGAGCTCGTTTCTAGTTCAGGCCCATCTTTTTAAAAAAGAACTTTAGGTCGGGTTAACATACATCCGTATTTTCCCAGACATGTCAGGCTTTTTGGTTCTTAAATTTCCATCCGGGAGGAAAATACGGACGTATGGTAACTCTATTGGTACAAAAAATACATACTGTGGCACATCCCTGAAATCAGAACTTTTTATAGGGAACTGGTTGCTAAGAAATGAAAGACTTTTTTTTTTAAGTCATCCCTGCCTGGGCCCTGCCAAAAATGTTCGAATTGGGCCCCACACTTCCTAAAGCCGGCCCTGGTGGGAATTAAACATGGCAATGCTTCCTGGGCGGGGAAGAGAGCGTGGGGTTGCAGTGCAGGGAGGGGGTAGTAGGGGAGGAGAGAGGTTGGGGGCTCAAGTGAAGGACACTTGGGAGTTAGGGGGTTTGAAGCAGTGGGAGTTGAGTGGCAGAGGGACTGGGGAGAATAGAAATAGGGACACCTGTCAGCCCCCCAGTCTCTCCTCCTGTGTGTGCACCCAGAGCTGGGGGATTCTTGCCCCTCTGGACATGCCTGAGCCCCTCTTGCTGTCCCCCATTGTGCAGCATCTGCGGGGGCCTGTGCCCATCTACAGAGGTTGGATGCCTCCTCCCTTTCATATGAGCTAAATTAGGAAGGGGCTTGCCCTTTTGGGCAAGTCCCCAGGTTGGGGAGCTGAGAATGGATATATTTAATACATATCACACTCTAAAGTACTCAGGAGAGGGATGGGAACACCCCCTGAGATGAATGGAGCGGTTCACAGGTCTCAGAGCTATTGTTTCAGGCTGTATTCATCGCCATGAGGTGTTCTCATTCAGATGAGAACATCACATTGAGATAATGGGCCACTTCACACCTCTCAGAGCCTGCTATGCTGCAGATGGATGTGTAGAGGAGCCCTTTCCCTCCTAGCCCTTCCTGTTTAAAGGATGAGGCTTCTAAGTGCTAAATCCATATGCATCCATGGCTTTTCTTGAAATTTACTATGCCTCATGCGAGTGCAGAGTAAGGCTAGTGAATCAAATTTGGGGTCATTTGAGCCAGAGTTTCCAGATATAAAAGCCCTGGAAGAAAATAGCCATTTTTCAAGGTTCTGGGTGTTTGTTTTGGATTTTTTTGTGTGCGCAGGAGCTAGAGATCAAACTATTGTTGTGATGCATGTCACAATGGTCTGAACTGGTCAATTTTTACCCAAGGTAGTGCCTGACACGCACTAAGTCCGTGGGGGTCTCAAACTGTGAACAGCATTTAAGATTTAAGAACAAGTTCACTTCCTCACATGTGTAATCCTTCCAGACGGCACATGTGCCAGTAACAAAACAAATGCAAGAGGGTTTCTATGCAACCAGTTTACACGAGCCTGGGTAGGTTAGAGATTAGGCCAGCAGCATTGCCCCCAGTGGATGCCCTGCCACTTCTAATCCAAAATTTTGGACACCTGTGCAATGAAGTTTTAATAACTCATGTTGCTTGCTACAAGTTGTCTGTTATAACAACATGCTTTTATTTTAAGGGGAGGTTTACTGTGAACACAGCAAAAGTAAGCAGCCATTCTAATCAACATTCTTCTTATATTGGGTGGGGAGGAATCAAAGAGAGGACTGTGGGTAGGAGCAGGGGTGGGCGGACGCCAGACAGGGAGAGGGGGTGTTGTGGTGGAGGGAGTGACAAATTAGGATTAGGAGGGAGGGATAGCTCAGTGGTTTGAGCATTGGCCTGCTAAACCCAGGGTTGTGAGTTCAATCCTTGAGGAGGCCTCTTAGGAATCTGGGGCAAAAATTTGTCTTGCTAGTGAAGGCAGGGGGCTGGACTCAATGACCCAAGGTCCCTTCCAGTTCTAGGAGATAGGTATATCTCCAATTATTACCTTTAGGATAGGTGGTAGGCAAACCTTGGACTGGATGTTTGAAAAAAAAAAATCTGAGTTTTACTAGCCCGAGAGAGAGTGTGCTGGGCCAAGTGACTACTACTTGATCTCTGGGCAGATTAATGTGACATTTCCAAAGACACTCTGTATGGAGGTTTGGAACTGACAGCGCAGGTATCTTGACTGCTGAGGCAAAAGAAATGTGCGTGCTGCCAGAGGTGCCAGCTTGAGGATTCTGGGTGATTCGTGAATCATGGGGTTGCAAACATCTATGGGAGAGCAAGGAAGGAGTACACCACCACATGGTGATTGCTGAATGCAGGCAGATTTGGCCCTGTATGCAGACAGACACATGATACGGACGATTGCTTAATTAACTCCTAGCAACAAATCTTTTTCTGTTAAAAAAAAGCTAGGAAATGTAATGGCAAAAAAAAATCTATGTTTATGCAACCTGAAGGTTGCTGGTGTTATGTTGTGCCTTCCAAAATGCAAGTTGAGCTAAACTCAAACTTCTGAAAACCAGGAAATGCATAGTTAAGGTTGCCTATGCGACCCTAACTCTACCCTCTTTCTGCAACGCCCCACTACACCCAATTAACACACTATTTACTCAGACAACCCCACAGTTACCGAATTGTACAAACTCTTCAGCTCCTTTTACAGCCCATTCACTCACCCACAGGCTTCCATCTAACACTCCGGAACGGGGGAGTGGGAGGGGAAGGTTGCAGGTGTCCCAGGCCTTGACAGTTGGCTTCCCAGTGGAGGAGAAGTCAGTGACACAGCACATAGGCATGTTCTAAGAGTAGCTTGTTTTATTTACTCCACCAGTCCTGGAACAGAAGCCATGTTGCCAACCTCAAATGTTTAAAAATCATGAGTCAGACCCCACCCCAAAATTATGAGATGGGTTTTTTTTAAGCCAATGATTTAAAAAAAATAATAAATTTGAGTTTTTCCTGCTCTGACTTCTGGTTTCTCATCCATCAGGCTGCATCTATTTCATGTTTTCAAACTTTCCCCCATAACCACAAGGACTAAAATCCTCCTTTTCTTAAATGAACACTGATATTTCATGAGGCTCTCTTCCTTCCAGCAGCTGGGGCTTTAAGAAAACCACCAAACATTACAAGTGTTGGCAACACTACAAAGAGGATGTGGGCAATCCCTTCTTAGAGGAATCTCAGCCCAACACCATTGCCTTGTTCCCAGGGAGCATCTCTGCCCTACTGTTGTGCCGGGAGGTGGAAGCGACAGCTCAAGTCAGTCTCTCCCCTACCAGCATGTTTGCAGCTTTTAATTGGACAATTGCTTTTATTTAATGAGGCCAAGACACAAAGTAGCCAGGAAAAATAAGGGGGTGGGGGGGGAGAACTAATAAATGTGAGCCAATTTTAGGGCTAGAAAATTCACTTGTATTGTCCGGTAGTTTGGGGTTTATCTTTAGAGACCCAGTAAGTACAGAGACCCCTGTGCACCCCTCTCCCTCCCCTCAAAAGTCCTCTTGTATCAGCAGCAGGGAAAGGTAGGCCTAAGTCTGAACATTTGAGAATTTAATCGTACTGGGTTTATATTTCTGAGTAAAGCCATATGTCTTTTCTCTCCGATTACCACATTTCTAATGGAATCCAGAAAAGCCTGGGTGGGGGACGGGGGTGGCAGGAAAGGAGATGATGTCGTTTTGATTGGAGCCCTGGCTTCCATCAAAACACTGCGGTCTGATCAGTTTCTGTGGCCATCATTTCAGAAAGATTGTTTTAAAAAGTAGTTCAAAACTCTGCACTGCATCAGGAGCCAAATGCGAAACCAGGGAAGTCTGGAGGCACCAGGATCCTGCAGGCAGGTGAGTGAGCTTGTGGTGGGGACGGCTGTGAGTGGCACGTGGGCACTGGGGAAGTGGGGTTGGAGTAGAGGGAAAGCTGATGAATGCTAGTGGAGTTGAATCAGACCTGGGTGGGGCTGCTGGGGCAAATGCAGAGCAGCTTCTCTGAGGGTCTGAATGCCCAGGGAGGCTGCTGGGCTAGTCTGCCTACAGCTGATTCTAATTCCTTTAGACACTGCAGGCCTGTTAGCTAATAGGTCACATTTTCAGGGTGGTAAGGAAAGGATCTCTCATGATTTAGGGCTTATCTTCACTGCAACATTGTCAACAAAACTTTTGTCTTTCACGCGAAAGACAAAAGTTTTGCAGACGGAAGTGCCAGTGTGAAGGCGGCTTTGCTCCTGCCGACAAGACAAAGCTAACGCCACTCACAGGGCTGGAAGTATTTTGTCAGAAAAAGTGCCAACAAAATACCAACCGTTCACACACGCTGACGTTTAGCGACAATCACAACATGAATCCCAAAGTGCTTTAGGGAGAACCTTTGTCCCTTGCCCTTTACGCACTCTGGCAGTGTAAAGGTGCCTTCAGGTGAATGCGTGCATATAGAATTTATACCTACTGCCAGAGCAGCGTAAAGGAGCCCTACTGTAAGTGAGAATCAGGCCTATAAACTGATAGTATGAACCATATAGAGGAACGATCTGAATAGCTGCCATCTGTGGGGCAAAATTTAGCAGCTGTTTCACAGCACCTCTGCACAAAACCACCACCGAGGGAATTTTAGAAAGACGGAATGTGAGAGGTCACAGAGCGAGGGTTATTTCAGCCCCATGTCAAGTGCCCTGGGAACTTTAGGGATACAAGTACACAGCCGTGCCAGCGAGCTTCCCAGCCCACTTTGACAGATGGGCTAGAAGGGCTCACACTAGCGCTCTGAAAACAACCAGTGTGGACAGAGCTTTGCAGTTGCGTCTCAGGATGGAGCTTGGGGTCAGCAGCCCACCCCCTCCATAGGCTTTAGTGACCACAGGTCTGGAGCTGGGGTTTATGTCTCAGCTAAAAGTTGGCTCCCGTAACAGCCCAGCACCCCTCCCACCACCCTCCAGCATTGGCCAAGGCCTGACTAACTGAATCGCTCAGGACAGGCTTTGCTCACACAGGCAGTGATGACACAGAGCAATCCTGCCTAGCTTGAGATCTGCTAGGCTCACAGCACAAGGCTGGCTGGCTGGCGGCATATGCCCATAAAGACAGTCAAATACATACACAGGCAAATAATATGTTTCATGTCCACCAGACTTATATATATATATATATATATATAAACACACACAAAACCAAAAAGAATGCAAACTGCTTCTCTTTGCTGCAGGGAATGGCAGGGAAATGGAGACACACGGTACAAGTTTGCATCTTGAGTATGTTTGTCTTAAGTGTTGCTAATAAAAAGAAATCAGAGACCTTAACTGCATGGTCACAAATCCTTGTGTATCCCAGAGAAAGTGAGGGATTCGGGCAGAGACTCTTGGAGAAGCCCAGGCCAGTTTCCTTTCTCCCTTCCACAAGCATTTCTAAGCATCTGTCATTGCAACACCTAGACACTCTGTAGATGGGCTACAGGACAGAGCAGGATCTATCCAAAAGGGACAGTCAGTCTGACTCTTCGGGCTAAGTGGTGGTTTCAGCCCTTAAAGAGCACAGCCAGGTTGGCAGCTTTGGCACATCAGAGAATGTGATGGGGAAGAGGCTTGAGCGGGAGGTAGAACCTTCTGTTCTCCTTTGCTCCTGAGCCATCCCTGCCTCTAGCTCATCAGAGTGCTAGACTCACCCCATTCCAGCACTGCATTGTTTTGCACAGTACAATGCAGGTCTCTGGCAATAATGGCAGCCATCAATGAGCTCTCTCAGTGCACAACATTGTCCTTTGGGCCCCACTACTTGCTCTGCTGAGGCTGTGTTGTTTTATATTTAGAACATGGGGCATTTGTTTTTTCAAGCGATTTCATAAGGGTTTTGGAGACATCCAGCCTCCTGAACAAAGCCCCTGGATGGGCTGCTGCTGCTCTTGGCCCCATTGCATCCTCTCCTGGAGAGCCTCATTCCTTGGTGTCGATTGCCTGTTGTGCTGCCTGCTGCAGCAACTACATCAACTGCCTAGTGAATATTGCAAGTGTTTCTTGAAGGCAGTTTCATGCATTAAAATCCACGAACCTCGTCCTTGGATAACAAGCTACCCCTGGGTGTAAAGAGCTGAGCAGAAGAGAGAACTGTAGCAAAAAGCGTCACTGTTCTTAGCTAATTTGGCACTTCAAGGGAGGATGGGACTTTCATCTCTCCCTTTCCACTAGGACATGATGAGACAAACATTAAATATCAGTAAGATACTAAGCTGGCTGCAAAGGACAAACAAATCCTTGCAGACTATTGCTTGGTAAGTGATGTGCCTCTTTGGGCTGAGTCATCACCTGTAGGCAAGCTTTGATTCATACATGAGATCACGGAAGTGAAAATCAGTTAAAGAGACTTCTGCTAGTGCCTGGGACAGGTCTAGTCTGCTATGATCACAAGCAGGTGCAACTGCCATTAATTCCCAATAGGACATGCAGCAGATGGGTTGGTGGATTTGATCTGATCACTTCCCCCCCCCCCCCACACACAAAATTCTCTTCTACAAATCATATAACCCCTTGTGTTTCCATACACACAGTCTACAGATATCAACATGCAGCAGCCATTTCAAATAAAGCATCAGAGTCACATATCCCTGATGTGAGAGAGAGACAGAGACAGACAGACAGACAGACTTGGGAACATTTCTTTGGTAGGCAGTTTGGACAGCCAGAGCAGCACAGCAACTTCGTTCTTGTCCACTAACCCAGTTAGGAAGGGAAGAAAATATCCCACAGCAAGCAGCTGCATGCTGAGAACCTGCAGCTCTGAAGTTTTGGCTCAATGTAAGGAAAACACTGATGGCCCAAAGCACTGCTCAGACCAGGAAGCAATCCTCAAAATCCTTCTCCCCACCCCCTCCCCCAGCAGAGTTTGTGATGCTGTGCCTGCCCTCTCACCCCTGGAACTAGGGATGAGCCTACACAAACACCCCCGCAACCCGGAGAAAGGTAGGGATTCTGAATCTGAATCCTGACCCAGTGCTGCATCTCACAGCCAGCCACGGTCTCTACCAGGCTGAACCCAAACCCTGGATGCAAACCTTGGGTAGGTTCAAGTTTTCTGGCCTGAAATGACCTTGTATGTCACACTGCCCCCATCAACAGCATGACAGCCATGGGAAAGCTTAACACACAGCAAGGTCTAACAGGGGCTTATTCAGGAGCTAATAAGAAACACAGCAGCCACTAGATGGCAAACTCACAGCCGGAACTGAATATCATTGACCCTAATAGGATCCCCAAATGCCAAAAATAAATAAATAAATGAAATCCAGATTTAGGGGCAAATAGGCAACAGGGAAAAAAAAACCAAAAACACGAACACACACGGTCTCATCCCTGGCTGGGCTCAATCTTTGTGTGCCTGTGCTGAGTCCTCACCTCCTGCACAGAAATTAGCAGCAGCTACCATTGTCTGTGCTGCAGTAACCCCTCCTCAAGTGTTAGCGGCAGGGTTGAAACAATACAGACAATTATGTCCGAAGGGACAAAATAAAATTCCAACACAATTAAGGGAGAAAAACGTTACCTAAGCCAGCAAGAACTGGAGCTGCAAGAGGCACAGATTGCAAACAATGTATTATTCATTGTTATCATCATTGTGAGCCTCTAGCTGATCTAGATTTATGCAGTTCAGGCTGGGGGAGAAGTGGGACTAGTATGCAAATCACTAATATCTGGTAAAGGAATCTTACAAATTAGCTGCATGTTTATGAAAGACCATGCATTGCATGGTATCTAATGCTTTACACAAACCACAATCTTTTGTATTTTCTATCAGTTTGTTAGGTGTCAGTTCTTGAACAAACATCAAAGCTCGTCCATTCATAATAGTCCTCACTCATTGCAGTGTATGGATAGTTCTTCTGAAAGTAAGAGTGAGAATGTTCTCCAGTAGCTGGAGTCACAGGCAAAGAAGCAAATAGCCTTAGTGATGTGTGTAGGTGTTGCAAACAAAAACAATGTTGGGTCATATTGCACCAGAGTTCAGCAGTGATGCAGGGTACGGCTTTCTTTCCTCCACATTTATCATCAGGTCAATATGACAAGCAATGGTTGATTGTTCAAGTTCTCTGTAGTTTTTAACTGAAATGCATGGGCAGCAAAGCCATCAACCTGGGGGTGATATTACTGAAAGTTTCAAATTTGTCATTTTGCAACACGAAAAAGGATCCCTGAATGCAAGAAACCACAAATGCCCATAATAACATTGTTGTGCAGAATCCAAAGGGACAATCTGCTACTAGTATCACGTGACAATACAGGACACTGAAACCTCTAGGCCAATGTCACTGCCATTTGTTTTGCTGTAGCAAAGAATTGATCAAAACAATCTTCATTTTCAAGCCAGGCTTGGAAGTTCATTTTCATCATTTCTGTACAATTGTTTGCAGATATAGTACCCTGCAGTCCAATTTTCACACTGGCCACCTCACCCAAAGTTGCTTCACAGATGCAAGCAAAATGGTAGACTCTGAATCCTGCAAGGCATTACAGAGAATATTTGCATCTTTGGCTGAGGTTCAGACTTTTAAGTACACCAGAATATTTTTTTATATTATATAAATAAATAAACAAACAAAACAAAACAGAGCATTGATCAACATGATGCACTGAGTGTCTCTCAATATGCAGAGCTGTTCATCAGGAGCATTCTTGACACAAAGTCCAAAGAAGGTTACTCCTTGGTCTTGGTTACTGAAGAATGTTGGGCTTTTTGTCATTATAAATCAAAAATTACCAATTGCAGGAGGCTTGCTAGATTTGCCGATCATCATCAGAGCCCAAATCCAGATACCCTGAGATCCACTCTTATGATTCATAACTCTACCAATACTCTGCCTGTTTCTGTCATACAGAATTGTGCAAGCTGGAGAAAGCCGGCCCTCTCTGGTGACATTATTGTGCAAACATCTTAAACAACCACCATATTGTTCCTTTTCCCCCTACTCTCTACTGTTTCTCTAAATTTGCACTCACAAATTTTGATTTGATACATAGATTCATAGACTCTAGGACTGGAAGGGACCTCGAGAGGTCATCGAATCCAGTCCCCTGCCCTCATGGCAGGACCAAATACTGTCTAGACCATCCCTGATAGACATTTATCTAACCTACTCTTAAATATCTCCAGGGATGGAGATTCCACAACCTCCATAGGTAGTTTATTCCAGTGTTTAACCACCCTGACAGTTAGGAACTTTTTCCTAATGTCCAACCTAAACCTCCCTTGCTGCAGTTTAAGCCCTCCTCTCCCTCCTCCTGATGACACCCGTTTAGATACCTGAAAACTGCTATCATGTCCCCTCTCCGTCTTCTCTTTTCCAAACTAAACAAACCCAGTTCTTTCAGCCTTCCTTCATAGGTCATGTTCTCTAGACCTTTAATCATTCTTGTTGCTCTTCTCTGGCCCCTCTCCAATTTCTCCACATCTTTCTTGAAATGTGGTGCCCAGAACTGGACACAATACTCCAGCTGAGGCCTGACCAGCTTGGAGTAGAGCGGAAGAATGACTTCTCGAGTCTTGCTCACAACACAACTGCTTTTTTGCAAGGCAACACACTGTTGACTCATATTTAGCTTGTGGGTGTATGTTATTTCTTGACCAATATAGTCATTCATCTGACTTTGAGTAGATCTGCTGGAGTGCTCTGCTGTCTATTTTATGGACCATATTTTAGATTTTCAAACTCCTTGCAGCTAATGTCAACTAATGCATGTAAATCTCACACATGATTCCATCACTCTGAGCAGAGTCATGCTCTCAAACAGAGCTGTCGCCTCTGGGACCACAACACAGTGCTCTCCACAGCACTCTGGAGCAGGTGTTGCCTCTACAATTTTACAGAAATTCTCTCTTGTTCCTCCATTACACTTCATCAGGCTAAGTTGACTGTAACTAGCACCCACCAGGAAGTCCTCTGCCTGCTTGGCGTTCTGTTTACCAATTGGAGATATACCAACCTCCTAGAACTAGAAGGGACCTCAAAAGGTCATTGAGTCCAGCCCCCTGCCTTCACTAGCAGGACCAATTTTTGCCCCAGATCCCTAAGTGGCCTCCTCAAGGATTGAACTCACAACCCTGGGTTTAGCAGGCCAATGCTCAAACCACTGAACTATCCCTCCCCCCTTGCCATTCTTGCCTTTGCTGTGTGTACACAGCACTTTGCTGAAGTTCCTTATGGGCTCTCTCACTAATCTCCCTGATTTTTGTGCATCTCTTGCCTGCTGTCCCTGTGCTTGCTTGCAGCACATCAAAGTCAGCTGCATTACCATGCTTTTGAAGGTGCTCATGACAAAAATAAGGTTTGGTTATGACCCATTGGAGCTTGTTCGAGTCACAATCCAAACCCTCGGCACCCCCAAATTCAAAGGAGTTTGGATGAGAAAATAACCCACAAAGTATGGTGAAACTATGAGCTAATGGTGAGTGCTGCCTAATGGCCACAGCACTGAACTGGGAGCCAGGAGACCCGAGTTCTATTTCCTGCTCAGCCACTAGCCTGTTGTGTGACGGTGGGCAAGTCACTTCTCATCTCTGTGACTGTTTTCCCCTCCTGCCCTGTCTCTTGTTTGTGTAGACTTTAGGCTCTCTCTTACCATTTGCTTGTATACCCAGGACCCTACAATCTCCAGTAGGGCTTTAATAAAAATACTAGAAATACAAAACAAAGGTGTAAGCGGATGAGAAGATACTAAGTGCCTGATCCAGAGCTCATTGAAGTTGATGTGAGTCTCTTCATTTACTTGAATGCACATTGGATCAGGCCCTCAGAAGGTCACAACAGCTGAGAACACTTAATGACTTCACAGATTGATCCATTATTGCCATTAACAAGACTAAATGACCAGAGGTGCCAACAACAGGCTAAAGGGATGAATGAATTACAGCAGCGATAGAGCCATGACCCTTGGACCAGCATTTTTGAAACTAAGACTCAGGAATCCAACATGCATCCTAACATCCAGAGTTACAAAGAGGGGCTTAACACAACATCAGTGTCCAGGTACACTGATGGTTCCAGAGAGTCCTGGCAAAACCAAGGGTTCATCCTCCCAGGGCACAGGGAAAACAATGCAGTCATTAATTCCCCAGTAATTTGTTTCTGTCTGTCATGCTGAAAACGTTGCAACAATGAAGGTTTAACTGTGAAGAGAGATTGCAGAGTTTTGGACTGGAGTGGAAGCCTATCTCCAGTGAACCCAGTCACATTAAAGGCACTGTCAGGCAGCAAGCTATCTAGCAGCTAAAGAGGATACTGAATATCTAACTCATCAGTTACCACTCAGATAAAGAGGGTGGGTGTGTGGGTGTGTGTGTGTGCGCGCACACAGCAAATTTTGAGAAAGCCAGATTGAGCTAGACCCAGGGGCAGCCCCTCAGAAAGACTGATGTGCTGTAATGCAGGGACACAGGAGCTAGGTCCAGCTTGCTGAAGAGTGCACGGGGCCTTGCTAACAGCATACGACCCAGCACAATTAGACGCAAGTGAAGTTGTGCATCATCTTTATAAGAGAATTTGTGCGCTCTTGATCTCTCAGTAGCAGGAAAGGACACCTGGTCTTACTCAATTTCAGCGGAGGCACTCTAGGCTAGCAAGGAAATACAACATGGCATAACTTAACTGAAGCTTTCCTTGGGAAGGACATCTGGCTCCCAGTCTCAGGACGATACCAGTCCTGGGTCCAGGTCTACATAGCGCAGCTCAACAAGCAACTCGAGGCAATTTCCAAATGCTTAAATTCCTTTTTCAGAAATAATGAAGGGAACAAGCTAAGGGGTAATTAGCTAGGTATGGGCAATTAGACCTTCAGAGTTATTATGGCCCAGGAAGGCCAAAGCCTCTGTGAATCTTTCTGAAAAGCTATTAGAGATTTCATTTTTATTTCAGACATTGATGGGTTATCGTGCTATGGACAACATGCCCTTATCCGGGGCGTGAAGATACAGTGACACCGCCTTAAAAGGGATGGGCACAATTCAGTTGCTTCACAGTGGGGTTGGGCTTCTACTCAAGGTGACTGGAACAATTCTCCATACATATGGGGCTACTTAGGGATGAGCCCTAAAAACAGGAGGTGACCTAATAAGGCAGAGACAACGAGGAGTCCGGTGGCACCTTAAAGACTAACAGATTTATTTGGGCATAAGCTTTCATGGGTAAAAAACCACTTCAGATGCATGAAGAACTAGGCAGAGGTTCACTGCAAGGTTTTTTTAGTAAAGGTTCACCAGGATAATCTCCACAATCTCATTGCCATTGCTTCACTAGCTGCAGAGATGGGCAACACACCTTACAGGGGTTGGAATATACAAAGCACAGTTCCTGCCTCAGAGAGATTACAACCCAAGGGTGAAATTCATCCCTGTGCAGAGGGCTAGCTCAAGGTCCACACACTATTCAAGTCCCAGTTAAGACTTCAAATTAAGGCTTAAATAATATATGGGCCCTGTTTTGCTCCTGATTTTCACCCACTTTGATTAGGTTCATATTTCCCTCACATGATCCCTTGAGATAGGATATTTGTAGCAGCAATTGAATGAATATAAATATTATGAGCCAAATTCTTTGCAGATATAAATAGGCAAAACTCCACTGAAATCAATGGAACTGTATCTGCAATCTAAATACTCCTACTACCACCCTCCTTCACAGAAGGCAGGAACATCACTTTCCTCCTGTTAGATGACTGCATTTTTCATTCCCCAGAGAGAGTCCTAACATTTTTTACACCCCAGAAGCATTGAATCCTTTGCTCCCTTGGAAGCCATTCAGGGCTGTGATACAAAAGCACTGGAGGGGATTTCTTGCTTCTCCTGAAAGAAGCAGCTAAATCCCAGAAGGTAAAACAGGAGCTATTAGTTTTAGAAAAGCCATTTAATGGGGCAACTTGCTCACGAGACATGGAAACATAGATGATGCCCATTCAATCCAAAGAGCATTTGTTGCATGCAAAACATATTGAGCAGCTGCTAAGGAGACAGAAGCAGCAAAGAGTCTTGTGGCACCTTATAAACTAACAGACGTTTTGGAGCATGAGCTTTCGTGGGTGAATACCCACTTCGTCAGATGCACGTGCATCCGACGAAGTGGGTATTCACCCACGAAAGCTCATGCTCCAAATCGTCTGTTAGTCTATAAGGTGCCACAAGACTCATTGCTGCTTTTACAGATCCAGACTAACATGGCTACCCCTCTGATACTTAAGGAGACAGAGATGATCAAATCAGTGGGGGTGGGAAGAGATTATCCACAGGCTCATTAGGGGAGTAGCCACCAATACCAAGACTTTCTGGCTATAAATCCGTAAAAATTAATGGCAGATTCTATTACTCTGATAGAGATGTATTTTATACCATGCAGATGAGCAGACTGACAGCAAGGTGCAGGATTTCTTAAGAAGGAAGGAGCTTATGGGGTAAAAAGAAAAATCATGTAAAATTCCCAGCAGGTTTACTTATGCCCAGACTTTAAAGAGGGATGAAGAGGGAAGTAGTACTATTGAGTTAGTGCAGGACCGTGCTGCACTATTCCAGGATCAGTTGCCTACAGAAGGACAACAGAATAGAATGCATAGGAACCCCTAAGATAGCTGAGTCACACATCACCTAGCAGTCCAAAGAAATTGGTACACTCTTCTCAGGAGACTGAAGTGTATTTTGAGATGCTTGAAGGTTCAAGTCTGTGTGGCATGTACAGTCTAAGATTCGGATGCCTTTTATATTCCTCTGTATTGCATCTGCATGCTTCGAAGAACTCTACTGTGTACAAAGTTTAACAGTTATTTTTGTTTTTAGAGCATCTGCAACCTGTAACAGAGGGAACACATGCACACACAGCACTCTATGGGATCTAGACTTTTGTTCTCTTGCTATGGTTTACCTAATCTAAAACACAAGTAATTTTATGCTGTGCTCTTTGCAAAAGGAAGTATCACACATAAGTGTTTATTTGCCTATGAACACTATGATCTTCATAGATCGATATTAAAACCCTCCACAATTATTTTCACTGCCTAGTTCAATTGAACTTTGAAATTCCAGGGTATCCTAAGAGAGTGCTGAACAGCTGCAAACTAACCAAGGGATCACATTCCCACAGATGGTATTAAAATCCAAAGCCCTTCATGTTTGTGGGACATGTACAGGGCAAATGAACTTACATGGCCACCGAACAAAGTTTCAAAATCCTTGTGAAGAGAATTATATATATAAAACTGTTCTTTGATTTAATGGAGTTTGCTTTTAAATGCAATCTTACAGCTCCCATTTGGGGAAGCGCTTGCCTAAAGACGCGGCCAGTTTCTGTGTAAGCTCTAATCTCTCCAAACTTTTATTAGCCCTCCCCACTAAGCGATCAGTTAAACAGAAGATTTGGAGCATTGTTTTCAACACTAATCTAACGGATGTCCAAAGGAATGCTGTGCATCAGACTACATAATGGTCTGAGCACAGGACTAGGAGTGAACATGAGTCTAATATTAGTGTCCTGTTTGACACCAGCATTGCTCTCTGCAGAGCAATGGTATATGTCCAGGGCCTTGCAGGCTGGCTTCCTGGTGGAGGAGAAATCAGTGGCATGGAGTCTGGGTATACTGTAAGCGTAGTTTGTTTTATCTACACATATGCACCAGTCCTGGGACAGAGGTGGTCAAACAGTATGCAGTCCCTGCTTCTAGGAATCTCAGCCCAACATCAGTGCTGGTTCCCAGGAAGAAACCCTGCCTCAAATATTGTCTGTAATCAAAGCCCATGGCAAAGAATAAACACTCCAGTTGCTCTCACAGCTCCCTCTCTGAGGACCAATGTCTTTGCAGAGTCTTGCATAACAAAAAACAAAAACACAAGTCTTAAGATTTCTTCATGTGCTAAGACAGACCAAGTGGAATAGCGCCATCTGGTGACACCTGTCATAACATTAACAACTGAACCTGCAGATTGTTAAATGATCCAAAGCAATCAGGATCTCAGTTAAGTCTCATTGAAAATTGTCACATCAACAATTGAAGGAAGGAACCAGATCAGAGCTGACTCAAAAGAGGGCTGCTACCTATTGAGTCTACAACATACCTTTCTACAACACCTGACATTTCCTTGGAGGTTTTCCATCAGGTACTGAACATCCATATTCTAGAAGATCTGGCCAGATTACAGCCAAAAACTGGCATGACCATGACACAGAAAGGTGAGAAATATTTCATCAAATCTGAATATAACACATTTCAGACACAAAAGCTGCTTCTGGAATTTCATGTGTAGTGAATCCATATTAAAGATATACTTCCTCTATTGTTGTAAATTTACATATACCATCATTTGCAGCAGGCAACACTAAAAACTCAGAATTCAATGGCCTACATACCTTCAGTATTTTCCTATACTGAGGACAGGAGATGCAATGCTATGATCACTGTGGACTGGTAAACATTGAGTGTTCCAAGGGCATCCACTGTACCTTTCTGTGAATGGACTTCCAGGATTAATCATCAGTGCATAACTCTAGAGTTTTGCTATACATTCTTTCTCCCAGCTGACAAGAATTGATTGGAACAAGTGCCACCATCAGGAAAAATAAATGTTTTTTCAGCTAGCAAGGCAAGCATACACCAGTAAGAAGAAGAAATCTGATAATCAAACTTGCTTGCTTTGGCTTTTCAGTATGCAAGAGGCTGTTTTTCTCAGAATTAGGGTGACTGCGACAATCTGATTTTAGACAGAGTTAGAACCACAAGATAAAAGAGGCAGGAATTTATCAAAATGCAGCTACTGCATAATTTAAGCTTAGTGTTAGAAATATTGTACATTATTTTAAGGTTTTCCTATTCAGGTGAAAAGGAGACACTTTCACTAGGTGCTTAATTATTTCAGAATGGTGTGAAAACAACAAAGATAAAAAATAGGAATCAAAAAGAAATTTCTTACCTTCCACCCAGCCATGAAGCTAAAGAGAGTCATCACCATCCATCTCTCTCAGACGCATGGAATAAAGAGGACCCTGGGTGTTCCAAGAGGGATTGGGACAGTTACACACATGCATAAGTTCCTAGTGACCTCCAGGGAAAGTTGTGGACTCACTGCATTTCCCAGATGAAAGGGCAAATGAATAATGAAGAGTGTTTATTCCTCCATCATGGGGGAAGGGGATCAGGGAAGATAACTGATTGGGTGGGTTGTTGTGCCACTCAGCAGGGAGTGCTTTCCATGCTTTTTGCCCATCATTCTACAAAAACATGATCCTCGTGAATACCACCTCCACCAACTGGCTGGGCCCCAGAGGAGGGTGCCACATGCCAGGTGGGTTCCAGGGCTACAGTAAAGTACATACTGCTCCTGCTCCCCCATACATACCCATGTAGGGAGGGGAACCACATTTTGTTGGGAGGGAATGAACTAAGCATGGACTTTTTGGACTGGTGATTAGGAACTGAGTCTGCTCTTTTTTGACATTAGAAGATGGCATAGAGAAGAAGGGTTCTCCATATTTTTCTCCATACCCTCAGTGTGTTTATTTCTCTATCATGGGACGGGATAGCTCAGTGGTTTGAGCATTGGCCTACTAAACCCAGGGTTATGCGTTCAATCCTTGAGGAGACCATTTAGGGATCTGGAGCAAAAAAAATAGTTGAGGATTAGTCCTGCTTTAAACAGGGGGTTGGACTAGATGACCTTCTCAGGTCCCTTCCAACCCTAATATTCTATGAAAACATATTTGACTCTTTAAAAGCTATTTATACTGATGCCCCTTAGTTGGAGGTTTCATCCTCTCAGGAGGCTGGGCACTCCCAGCTCCTGCCACCCCTGGAGAGAACAAGGGCCTATGGCCAGGCTTTGCATCCAGGGCTCTCAGAGGGCAGGACAAAGTAGTCCTACTAGCACTAACAGAGCTTCCTTTAATAGGAGTCCAAGCAATTCTGCATCCATAACTTAGAAGCAGGTGAATGAGTCTTGCAGACACTCTGCAGGGGAGATCGATTGGTTTGTTCTCAACCCATTGTTCACCCCAATTATTTCTCCCTTTCTTATGCCCAGTTCTCCTTCCCTCCTGGCTGGTCCCTTGAGATGCAACTTCTTTGTATGTCTTTGACATCCCTACCCATGCTCCCAGGCCTTTGGGAAGATCCACTGGTCTTTTTTACAGTCCCTCCTGAGGGACCACTCATTCCTTTCCTCACCATTGCCCAGGAGCCCATCTCCAGCTGCCCTCCTGCACTCTGCAACAAAAGCCATATTGCCTGCGGCATGATCAGTCACTGCTCAAACACATCTCTATGAACTTGGCATTTCCCCCCCCCCCCGCCGAGTATTGCAGAGCTGGCAGTCTGGCCCTCCAGAGTCAGCAGGTGCTCAGTCAGCTGACATAGCTTTCCCATGCTGTCAACTGGCTGCATCCACATCCTTGCACAGCCCCGGATTCCCCTGCACTCTAACTGCCTCATCTCTCAGGTCCACTGTTCCCCGTTACTAGCATATATAAATATCGGGGGGGGGGGAAGGTTGGGGAGCGAGGGGAGGGGATTGTAAGAAAAGCTGAAAGGACAGAGTAGGGACAATGAGACACAATCTGAAGACAGCCAATCAAGCTGGTAAATCCCCACTCACTCCCCAACAGCTGTAGCCCAATTAAACTCAACAGTTCACAGGTGTTCACAGTAATGACTTTAACACAAAAAGCACAGCTCCCTTTAGGGCCCTTTAACAAAAATTTAGAGCTCTTTAAATTTTATATACCAACAACATCAAACCAAAGTAGGAAATAATAAAGGAGGAAAGGAGATACAGTGAAGAAACACACACAAGTGCGGCAGCATCGGCCTAATTAAACAATAGCCAACAGGAAAATACACATGCTATTCACCCAGACAAACCTCCTTCCAGGAACTTGGGATTCAAATGCCCAGTTCTCTTTCTTGCTCTTCAAATATTTTTGCTCCATTATCTGGTTTTATTCCCGGTCCCCTCAAACTCAGCCCATGAAGGGGGCTCATTCCTTAGCAATGCAAGGAAACATGGAACCCAGAGGCCAGCAATCTGGACTCTACCAATGCACATTTCTCTGCGTCTCTCTCAACTCCCTATCAGAATGTTAAGATGGGGTTAATCTTACTGGGATGCTGGGGCAGGCAGAGTTGTGTGTCTGTGAAAGTGACTAATGGTCTTCCTGTGGCTCTCTTGTCCTTCAGTATAGTAGGTGAGTTGATCTAGTAAGGGCTGGTGTTGCAACATTAGCAGCATGCTTTCATGCCTTTGTGCCCCCCTCTTAGATTCTGAAACACCCTGCTAGCAAGGGCCCCAGTGACAACCAGTTTCTTGTATGCTCTCCCTGTCAGTTTCAGGCCATTTTTTCAGCAAAGCAGCAGCCTGCACACATTCAGCCCCAGTAACATCATGAGCTCAAAGAGCAGCTACCACCTCCTTCACCAGCTAAAGGAGGGGCTAGGAAGGGATGTCTTCTGCTGTGCATGGAAACATGCAGAGATAAGCACTGGGTTCAAGACAGAGCAGAAATTCCCTTTCATAACTGGGTTGTGAGTGGAGTTGGGCCCAGGCTAGGCCATGGCCTTAGAGGAAATTCAGATCTAGATCCAGCCCTGAGCTTTCTAGCTCCAGCCCTTGATGAAGAATTAACCTGTTAGTTCACTTTCTCCTTTCCACTGCATGATACTGACGTTGAAAGGGATTTGAGGATTCTGTTTTGAAGCCATCTGGGCTCTAGCTTTACAGTAATTGTCTGAATATTTTTTGAAGGAGATGGAGGGACAAAAAACTGCCTTTTTTCTAAATGAAACCTTTTGTCAAAAATTTTAGTTTCTTTCAAAGTTTTCCAGTTTAAGGAAAAACATTTTCAGGAACCTTTTTTTTGGTTTGGTTTCTATAAAAGTTGACAAGACAAAATAAACCATTTTGAATCCAATGAAAAATTTCAATTCTTTTGAAAATTTTCCCACAGAAAATATTTAAATTTAGAGCTGGTTCTAAAGTGTTAAGTAAATGCATTGACCTTGTTCTAGGTCTTAGCATTATTATTGAACTATATATGACCTGTCTGGTGTCTTATGTGTCATTGGAAGCTAGAGAAGTTATTATTGCTGATGGTCATAGATCATCCTGGTTGGAAGGGACCTCAGGAGATCATTTAGTCCAACCCTCTGCTCAAAGCAGGACCAATCCCCAGACAGATTTTTGCCCCAGATCCCTAAATGGCCCCCTCAAGGATTCAACTCACAACCCTGAGTAGGCAGGCCAATGCTCAAACCACTGAACTATCCCTCCCCCAGCTCATCTGGGATGAGACAGGACTCATGGCCCTCTCTAGAAAGCCTGCAACATAGAAATGCTCTCCCAGCCAACATACTTCACACCGTACCTGAGACATTAGCTCTCGTGAGCCAGGACCAGGCTTTCTGGCATTCGCAAACACATAGCACATTCTAAGCACTACTAGAAACAAATAAAAGTAAATATTTTAAAGGTAAGACTCTGGATTTTAGTTGCTCCCTCCTACATATGGATTGGAATTAGTGGTCTTCACTGTGTGTTTGGAGAATCTGTCCTCCCCTCACCAATCTGTGAAACAATTAGGACATGTTGCCTTTCACTCTTCAATTGCCTTGTTTTCAGTTATATTTTATCTCCCGAGACACCCCTGTGTCCCAGCACTCCACACACACACACACACACACACACGTAATTGTATTAACTGCGATCATGGCTTGCCTTTGTGGACTAACTTTTTTCCCTTCCTGCAAGCACTGTTTTGGAAGGAAGAATCCTTACATGCAAAAGTGGAAGAACCCTCTCCTCTTGCAACTTGGGTGGAAGGTGGATATTTAGTGACCAGAGAATGAGCTCTAATAATATTGATCCTTAGTATAAACTATAACACTATCATGTCAGTTCACTCTCTTAGAACAATGTGGGGGCTTTTGCAGGAGTTCTTTAATTTTTAAACCTTAGCAGGTCATGCAGTGGGTATTCTGCAGGATTGGACTTTATTCGGAGGCTTGACAGACCTGGCTACAGAATTCCTCTTTAGCTACAGTACAGGTTTATCTCAGACAACATAGGTACAAACTTCCCCACCGTGGCCTTGGCCAATGTGCTAGATCGGGATAGGCAACCTATGGCACGCATACCAAAGGCAGTACACAAGCTGAATTTTCAGTGGCACTCACACTGCCTGGGTCCTGGCCACTGGTCCAGGGGGCTCTGCCTTTTAATTTAATTTTAAATGAAGCTTCTTAAACATTTTAAAAACCTTATTTACTTTACATACAACAATAGTTTAGTTATATATTATAGACTTATAGAAAGAGACCTTCTAAAACGTTAAAATGTATTACTGGCATATGAAACCTTTAATTAGAGTGAATAAATGAAGACTCGGCACAGCACTTCTGAAAGGTTGCCGACCTCTGTGCTAGATCCTGACCTGAGCACACTACCTGCAGAAGCAGGAGGGTACTGGTTCCAAGTCTCACTCATTCCTTGTCCTCCCTACTTAGGAGGGCTATTGAGGGCGCCCGACGATCATGCTGGGTCCGTGATGTGGAAAGCCGTCTGCCAGGAACAGACTAAGACGACCAGCTCTTTTCACAGAGCTCAGTGAAGCTTTTTGGGGAGAAGGGGTTGTCATTTATTATACATTTGGGCCCCATTCTGCTAGGGCTTTACAATCTGTTGAGGCCTTTAGGGACCACTGCAATATAAATGTTAAAACAATAATCAAAGGGTGACAACTTTAAATCATAATCCCAACCAGTAGATACAAAGGGCAATGCCATTATCTCAAGATATCTAGCAATTGTGACTGGTTGGCTGAAGAGAGGTGCATGCTTGCTATAAAGGGGAAAGCCTTGGTTATATACAAATCTGATAATTCTGGAATGATGGAACAAGAAATTGAGAAAATGCCCAGGAAAAGTTCAATGACATTGCTGAAAAAAAAAAAGGTTAATTCTTGAGATTGTGATTTTGACTCCCCTAAAAAACAAAAAGTTAAACCTTTAATAGCACCAGCAAGAATCAAACCAGATATACAACCTAAAATGAATACCAAATACAAATAGAACTACTGAACTGTGGAAGCATTATGGCAAATATCACAACAGTTTCATTTTCTTAGCATAGTTTCCATTTATAATTCACACAAGTAGCTTAAACGCATCTATCTGAGATCAAAACAGAACTGCAGGTTACATAGCATCTGTTCTATAGGAGGGTGCTGTGTGCATTGAGATAATTTTAGATGAATGTGTTATAAACAAGATCTGTGGAACTTCACAGCATGGTGAGTTTTGGGAGGGAGAAACATACAGTTTAAATGTATAAATTGTTTAGAATGTTTAGCATGTAGTTGTGAAGCGATCATCCAAGTAAATTCTGTTTTCCTGCACAGGGTGGCTCAGATAAATAGTTAGAAAGCAGGTGTTCTATCTATCATGAGGGTGGATCAAAATCTAGGGAAACTGCATCCTGTACTATGCAATATGTGTGATGATAAATCAGCAGTTTTCAGTTTCTCTCATTTTTCAGGGTTTCTTCATTTTTAAGTGTCTCTCAAAAATGTAGAAGGTTATAGAGGCTGCCACAGCATTTTGCCTGTGTCCAATCTGGTCTGGCTACTGGAAGTTGGGTTAGAGAGTAGCTTTCACAAGGCTTTATTGGACAGTGTAGTGAAGGCTGAAGTTGTGATATTACTATTTCAAGGTAATGATTCTTAAGCTATGAATTTCTGATGTCACAGCTGTGCAGAGAAAAGTTCTCTTTCTAACTGGTGGTTCAGTTTTTGGCATAACCATGAACCATAGCTATGCCCCAGTGGATGACAAAATGCCAGGAAAACTCCTGTTTGTATTGTTTCCATTTTATAATGCAAGTGCATTTATTCAAACATCCTGCAAACCCTCTTTCACAGAGAGCAGTCAGGCTGCCTGTGATACACAACAACATTTTAACAAATCCATCTCCTGGATTCAGAAGGCTGCCAATGCGCCTCTTGTTCTAGACTCTCCACAGAACACTGCAAATGCCTCTCAGGCCACCCCACTCCAGTCCTGGGTCACTCTTCAGCCTACCTCAATCATGAGAATCTCATGTATGTTTAGGTGGTGTATAAGAATCTAAAGCAGATTCCACACACAAGTGAAAAGTTAGTGTATTAATACACATTTATAGATCTTAGGGACTTTGTCTATTTTGTGAAGAGCAGTTCTACATGCAACATAGGTATTTCTGATACAACAAGTATCAGAATATCAATAAAGGAGTAGTCTTCATTTCAAATATATATGTAGCCAACCCCGAATAAAGATTTACAGGAATGGTGTTGCTAAGATCGGAAGATGACATTCATTCTATGAACTTGCATAAAGAGAGAGTTTCCTTTTTCAATAGAACCATCATTTTTTTTTAAATGACTATCCAATGATGTTACAAAAAGCAATTCATGTGGAGGCTGATATTCCTGCTAGTCCTGTGCTGTAATGCAATGTCAGGGATGGAGCAGGACATTTATCTGAAACATTTCCTGTTTTACCATGTTATTCATATTTTATTTTCTAATCTTTAGGCGAGTGCAGCAGCTGACACCCTCTGACAGGTCAGGAGGGACAGGGGAAGGACTGAAGCAGACTCCCCCATGAGGCAGCCTAACCGTCTGACCCCAAAGCAGATGTATCTTCTTACTGAGCCATCACCACAGCTCGCTACATGAGCAAAATAGTGTTTTAATCTGAGCAATAGGTCACATGCGCTGAGTCTGTTACTAAATACAGAGCGTGTATTGAAACTGCAGATTGACGGTCATTTGAAGAGGCCTTGCATCTTATGTTGGCTTTATTTTGAAAGGGAGGGCCAGGAAATCTCATCTGAACATGCTCAGACTTCAAGTGCCCTATGAACTCTCACCCCAGATTAAGTTTTTGCTGAACTGTAACATCTCCCAACGAATACAGGAAGAGCCCAATTTCCAGAGGGCTGAGAATCCAACTGGAATCTGAGGATCAGAACTTTTGTCTTAACATTCTGGTCTGAATCAAGTGCAATAATTATAACCTTTTCCATCCAAGGACTGGGACTGCCAGCTCCTTCTCTCTGCTGCACCAGCCTCTCCTTCTATGGATATGTCTATACGTGAAGCCAGAGGTGTAAATTCCAGCTCAAGGAGATCTCCCACACAAACTCAGCTTGAGCTAGCATGCTAAAAACAGAGTGAGCTTAACTGTGGCAACACAAGAGGCAGGAGGGACTAGTCACGCTAGTTGCAAGACATATTCACCAGTCTGAATGTGCTAATGCAACATGAGACATCCCCATGGAAGATACTCGCTTTGCTTCAATGAGCAGGGACAGCCCAGTCTGCTGCCACTTGTCTCAGCAAAAGGCTCAGACACTGCCCCAGCAGTAGAGGGACTCCATCTCCTGAAAATGGGTAGGAATGGGAATGACTGTCTCTGTGGCATTGTCCCCTTTGTCACTCTCCTGAGGAACCCTCAATGCAGCTGGAGAGGAGACAGGCTGGGAGTAGAGCCTGGGGAACAAGGACCCGGACTGTGCTGGGTCTGATATCTGTTCTGTCAACCCATCTCCTCTCTTCTGGGTAAAAACTACCAAAAGGAGCATCTCAGAGGCAGAAGTGGGCAGGATAATTTCTGGGGGGCACAGCTCCAATGAGTGGAACACACTGGGACTGTTGCGGAGGCACAGAGCCTCCATGCAGGTAGCTTTGGCCTCTTGCAGTTCCCCTTGGACCCATGGAATGCTGGGGGCAGAGCTACTCTCTGTTCTGCGAAGGGGTGGAAATTGCACCCACCCCCCAGAACATGTTAGGGGAAACTGCAAGAAGGAGATCGTCCCAGGATCAGGAGAGCTAGCCTTATGTTAAGGCAAGGCTCTAGTTATAGGGTCTGTATCCACTGAATAGATCCCCAATATTGTTTTCACGTGGTGTGCGCTAGCAGTGGAAACACTTGAGTCAGAAAACAGTCTGAAATGTGGGTGAGTTTCTCTGCCTGCTGTTGAGCGGGATCACTCGCCAGGCATGCTACGACCTCCTCGCTCTCTCCAGACACCAGCCGCTCCCACACATTAGTCTCATGGTATATTCAGCCAATGTGCTGTCAGTCACAACACTTATATTTAAATAAGCCCTTACGTTGAACTCAAATTAAATATAACTCTCTTGACTCTGATACCATGAGAGAAACCAAGACAGGAGGCGAGAGAGAGATCACAACTGAACATTTAAAGCTGCAAAATTAACAGGCAAAACATCTGACTTTAATATTGGGATTGTTTCATTTTAGCTCATTTACAGTATTAGCTGCTGGGGTGTCATGCTGTTCCGTTCCTTCTCACATCCCTTACAGCCACTCCAAAAAAACCCACCACCTTAAATTCACTCTGTTTAGAAGTTTAAACAGTTTGGATTTGGCTGCCTAACTCTTCATCTAGGCACCTAAATAATGGCCTGATATGCACAAGAGTTGGAATTCATAGACTTTAAGGCCAGAAGGGACCATCATGATCATCTAGTCTGATTTGCTGCATATTGCAGGCCACAGAACCTCACCCACCCACTCCTGTAATAACCTCTGGCTGAGTTACTGAAGTCTTCAAATCTTGATTTAAAGACTTCAAGATACAGAGAATCAACCATTTACTCTAGTGTAAACCAGCAAGTGACTCATATCCCACACTGCAGAGGAAAGTCGAAAATCCTCAGGTCCTCTGCCAGTCTGACCTCGGAGAAAATTCTTTCCCGACCCCAAATATAGCGGTCAGTTAGACCCTGAGCATGTGGGTGAGACCTACCAGCCAGACACCTGGGAAAGTATTCTCTGTAGATTGTAGATACAGAGGGGTTTCTCTTCCATTTTTGGTACAAAATCTGATTAACATAAGAAGGGCCATACCGGATCAGACCAAAGGTCCATCTAGCCTAGTATCCTGTCTTCCAACAGTGGCCAGTGCCAGGTGCTCCAGAGGGAATGAACAGAACAGGGAATCATCAAGTGATCCGTCCCCTGTCGCCCATTCCCAGCTTCTGGCAAACAGAGGCTAGGGACAAGGTATGGCAGCTTCACATGACTCATCAGATGCTTCCTTTCTAATCAAGATGCTTTTTGTTTACTTCTGCTCTTAAACTAAACCGCAGGATCATCTGAAGGGCCATGAGCTAGGCACGAGGGGAGTGAATGGTGCTCTAAGCAAAAACCCTGAGAGGGCAGCTGTTCTTGTGAATGGCTTAAGGGGAGACTCTGTGCACAAATGCTGAAATGTCTGTGCTTGAAAAGAAGTGCTTAGAAACAAGGCCCTAATAGACTGCTTTATGGCCCTCTCAAACCAGGCAGATTCTCTCACACACAAAAGTTTAGTTGATATCAGATTGGACCCCAGTACAGCTATGCTCTCCATGGCACACACCAAGTCACGTTTACTTTCTAATAACTTCTCTTCCTGGTAAGTGACTATGGAGTAATTCAGCTGCAGGGTGCTAGAAGGATGGATACATGAGGAAAGATCAGAGTTTAGCTGTTGCTTTGTCCAGAAATACAAGTTAGAGCTTGGGAACACAAAAGCAGCCTTTCAAATATTTAAAGGTGGTGTGAGCCCCCAAGCAAGGAGAAGGGCACCTTAGCATAATTGCAGGCGAGATAGATAGAAACAATGGGATGAGATTAAGACAGACATATCCCTGGATGGGATTGTCAGAGGAGCCTAGCAGATTTAGATGTCCAAGTTCCACTAAACTGAAGCCTCCCTACCTAAGGCACATTTGAAAATCCCACCCTTAGGCTGAATAGGAAGAACAGCTTCAACTTGATTGACTATCCCAACCCTAGTACATTTCATCAAGGAAGAGCAGGAAGCCTCAGCATTAATAAATAAATATAGGAGAGAGAATGATCCTGTGCATTAGGCTACAGGGTATGTACTAGAGTGGGACCAAGAGGTCATGTATCCTAAGAGTCTGACTGACTTACTGGCCCCTTATTACTACTCAAGGTAGTTAAAGCAAGCTGCAAAGAGATCTCACAAAACTGGGTGACCAGGCAACAAAATGGCAGACAATATTCAATGTTGATAAAGGAAAAGTAATGCACATTGGAAAAACATAATCCCAACTACACATACAAAATCATGGGGTCTAGATTAGCTGTTACTGCTCAAGAGTCATCATGGATAGTCTCTGAAAACATCCATTCAATGTGCAGTAGCAGTCAAAAAAGCTAACAATGTCAGGAACCATTAGGAAAGTCATAACAAGACAGAAAATATTATGATGCCACTATACAAATCCATGGTATGCCCACACCTCAAACACTGCATGCAGTTCCAGTTACTCCTCAAAAAAGATTTTAGAATTGGAAAAGGTACAGAGAAGGGCAACAAAAATAATTAAGGGTGTGGAACAGCTTTCATATGAGGAGAGATTGAAAAGACTGGGACTGTTCAGCTTGGAAAAGAGATAACCGATGGGGGATATATGATATGAGTCTATAAAATTGTGATTGGTATGGAGAAAGTGTTATTTACTCCTTCTCATACACAAGAACCAGGGGTCATCCATGGAAGTAAATAGGCAGCAAGTTTAAAACAAGCAAAAGGAAGTACTTCTTCACACAAAGCACAGTAAACCTGTGGAACTTGTTGCCAGGGATGTTGTGAAGGCCAAAACCATAATGGGGTTCAAAAAAGAAAGGACAGTTACCTGTTCCGTAACTGGCATTCTTCGAGATGTGTTGCTCAGGTGTATTCCACAGTAGGTGTGCATGATCGCCACGTGCACTGGTGCTGGAAGTTTTTCCCTTAGCAGTACCTGTAGTGGGGGGAGCCCCTCTGCAACCCCTGGAGTGGCGCCTCTAGATTGCACAATAAAGGGGGCTGCGCGCTCCCCTCACCCTCAGTTCCTTCTTGCCGCCAGTGAAGGTAGTCGGAACTTGTGCTCCAGCTTTGCTGCAGTATCTTCTTTAGTAGTACGATCTTTGTCCGTTACTAGTTCTCTCCAGTTAGTAGCCTGGCTCGGGGCATGCCCCGAGCCCCAGGCTTCAAGTCGTGCGACTCCTGTCACAATTCCATGCCCGGAAGCGAAGTCTTTGCTGTCTGGGCGAGACTCACATAAGTGAGCGCTGCAAAATCTGTAAGTCCTTCAAGCCCTGGACTAAACTCGAAGAAGAACTAGATAAGCTCCTGGAGGATAGAGCCATCAATGGCTATTAGCCAAGAAGGTCAGAGATGCAACCCCCATGCTCTGGATGTCCCTAGCCAGTGATTGCCTGCTCTGTTCATTCCCTCTGAAGCACCTAGCATTGGCCACTGTCAGAAGACAGGATACTGGGCTAGCTGGACCTTTGCTCTGACCCAGAATGGCTGCTCTTATGTTCTTATGATAGCTATGAACTCTAGAACTCTTAGCTTTGAAGGGAAAAAAAAAAAGTCTGTGAGCAGATCATGTGTAGGCTTCCAAGAGTTAAAAGAGCTGTATGTCTTAGTGCCTAGACTGTCTCCAGCACCAATAACATAGTGTGTGTTGAAACATCTGCTTGGCAAGCCATGCTTTGTCCTGCTGCAGTTTCTTCAATTATTTTTTGTGTTGTGTATTTTACAAAGGATAAATCAGGGAACATTTCAGGAAGTGTTTTCTCATTCTAAAACATATCAAAATATTGCTGACACTGATCCATAGCTGGGAATGTCATTCCTGAATAAACATGATGTCATTCTCATTCCATTCATACTCCTCCTGGACAGCTGCTGTCAGCATCAGTGAAGAAAAATGCCACCTCACTGGTGACAGCTGCCACTTGAGGTACTTTGTATATCAGCCTCTCTAGAAAAAAAAGCCAGTCATGCAGATGCTATTTAAAGTATGTTGCATCTTGATGAGAAATGCAAAATCTAATATGTGGCAGGTTGCTCTGTGCCCAAATCCAGACATTGAAGGATGAAGAATGTTTCTGGTCTCAACTACCTCACATGAAGCACTAAATCCCGCACTGTAATTGCTAAAGAAAACTGGCTTCCTAAGGTGGGCATCTGCTGGGTTTTTTTGTTTGGTTGGTTTTTTTTAAATACAGAAGGTGAAAAGCTGTCTCATGAATGTTCCAAACTGCCACAGCAAGTCATCTAAACCAGAGAATCTTTGGCAGTGGTCTGCACAGCTATGTGGTGGCCCATGGAACGAACCATTTGAATGCTAAGCAGTGAGGGGCTGGGAGAAGAGATGGCACCATAAGAGAATGTCTTTTTATTGAGTTGCCAACAGAAGGAAAAAAAGTCAGAGGACCCCAGAGCTAAGTGTTACAGTAACAGTTTTATCTAACAGCAACAGTTCATTTTCTGAAGAAGCCTGTAGAATTCACTAAGCACTATAGACTTGAGTCCCAGATGACAGCATTGCCCGTTGTGTCATCTACAATAAAGGAACCTAGCTATCTCTGAAGTGAGCATGCTACTGTTCTTTGTTTGGGTTTTTTTTTTGGAGGGGGGGGGAGAGAAGACTCATTGCTTATAGGAGGGTGAAAGCATCACACATGCAAACCATGACTAATGCTCAGTGCAACCCTATCCCCTCAGTGTCCATGGAACTTTCTTAGCAAGGGGACACATTGCTTTCCCAAATAGACATGTAATGAATTAACATAAGGCATGTAATTACTTTATTTTGTAACTTTAACTCTATTTCAGGAGCTAAACCATAATGGAGAGGGAACATTCTGCTTTGATTTGCATCCTGTGCCAACCTGTTTGGTCCACAGTCTTCTAAGGTTCACTCATAACTATTATGAATATCTGGCAGATCTCGTTATGCACCAACTACTGGTGCTCATTTGAGGACAGTGGTACGTGCCGGGAGCATATTATGGATTTGAGCCCCAATGCCCTGTTTATCCCTGAAAGAACATAATTTTGAATAGAGATCAGCTTTACGGCTCAGAGAGCTCTAAGGTTCAAGTGTTTTAGTGTTAATTCTTGATTCTTCAGTGGAGCCCTGAATAGCTCCTATGGCCCTTCATGTTGTACGGTGATCAAAAAAATCTTTGGTAGCACTAATGAGAAGGAGATCAAACACATTCCTTCCCTAGAACCCTCCTTAGTGTCTCCCATCTACATGCATCTCCTGCTCTTCTCCACAGGAAAGTAGGATACAACATAGAAAGAGAAAGAAAATATACATGGACCAACATGTACAATAGAAGTGAGAGCTGGAATTGTGGAAGGATTTAAGATGCTTCTGGCGGGTTATTCTAAAGAACCAAGCTCAACTGGTCTGTGATGTAGCTGGCCTCGAGTCAACAACATAATAAATGTTAAATGATAATTTCTTATGCTTGTCTCCTTCTGATAGCTTCACCTCGTATTGTGTGCTGATCACTCACTAATGCCCCCCCCCATTCTTCAAATAAGGGATATTCAGATATTTCTAAGTACCAATAAGGCAGGTGAAGTGTTTTTGCTCTAAAACCACGACCAATACAAGAATAGTTGATAACAGATATCTGTTATCAACAATGGTAATTTTCTTTGCTAACCTCCAATTGTTAAGTGAAGTGTTTCAGTAAATGTAGCCCTATTGCTTAGAAGTCTGAATAATCATCATTCACACATCTCTTATGTCACTTACATACGTTTGAATGTAGCTAGGGTGGATTCCATGGGCTTATTGTGAATCTGGTTTGGGTAGTTTATGCCTGTCTCAGTTTCCCCCCCCCCTTTAATAAAAAATAAATGCCATTAGGTGAAAAAACTCCACATTGCACCATGCATCTAGTTTTCTGAAAGTCTCCTCAGTTATGTCTCTACTTTCCTTTTTCATACAACATGTAATAAAAGGTCACCTCAATTTATAACACGATTTTTTCTATTCTGCCACTGTGAGCTATTGACTGAATCCAAGAAACAAAACTCTCTACCTCTGTGTAAGTAATTAGTATTTAAGTATGACAAGAGCCAGTTGGGAATTTTCCATCAAAACATTTTTTTCCCCAACAGAAAGCAGTTTCTGCAAAATGTAATTTTCCATTAGGAAAAATCAAAATGAAATATATCAGCTTGAGTCAGCATTACACAGCATCCCTCCTCCCCAAAACTGCTTTGGTGCCTCATGGGAGATATAGTTTGGGTATCTCATACCCACATTCTCCTCTTCGGGCTGGGCTCCCTGGATGCACTATATTTCCCATTATGAGTCAGGTGATTCAGAGGGGATACCACAGTACATCTCTGGAGATGTAGCCCAGCCCGGGAGCCTAGCCCAAAGAGGACAATGAGGGCATAAGGCAACAAACTACAACCCCCATGAGACACAAAAGCAGCACAGGAGGTCACAATTATCAAAACAAGCCAAGCCAAAGTGTTTCAACATTCTGTAAAGATAGAGATATTTTGATTTTTCATCCCAACGTGAGATGAAAGCAGATGTTCAAATACTAGGATTTCCCAGAGGATAGAAATTCTGATTTCTGATCAGCTTTAACTGTGACTAGTTATCACACTCAAATTTATAGCCAATTTTATGAATGCACAAATATGCAATTTGTATCCTCAGGATGTCAGTTATTGAAATAATTTCTGCCTATGAGTATAAGTAAAGACACTTGCTTCTCAATATGCAACATCGCTCAACAGAGCTAATGGGTGGGTCATTGAGGGATGACTGGGGTACCTTGTGTTTGTGCTTCCTAGAAACCATCAGCAATTCATCTGAGCTATAAGGTGACTGCCTACTCCATTGGAAATTCTGCTATGAAATTCATAGCAGGAGTAAGCAGTTTTTATTTATAGTGCAATAGTACCTAGGAGACCTGTCATTGTCCAGGACCCCACTGCACTAGGAACTGTACAAATAGAACAAAAAAGATGGACCTTGTTCCAAAATTGCTGACTCACCCTTACACCACACATAATTAGGAGACGATCAGATTGCCTCTTTCAGATATCAGCTCATCCCACATGCTTTTTTTAAATTTAGAAAGTCACACTTTCCAGTCTCAGGAGAATGGTGATGAGGCAGCAAGTGCCGTTATGCAACTCCCTGTCCAGCTTCCATCTTGAGAATGTCATGATGCACACATTCACCACAAGGCATCATCCTATCCAAGGCTCCTGCCATGTTAGCAGTTTGCTGGCAACCAGATTTCCTCCACAGTTGTCCTAGAAAAAGCCCCTTGCTATTTTTATAGTCTAGGTGTGGTAGCACCCAAGACATGCTAGGTGCTTTACAACCACTGGGATTCTCTGCCCCAGAGAGTCCACAGTCTACATCTTCATTCCTTTAGGTCCCCAATTTGACACAGAAGCAGCAACACAAAGGAGCAGATGTAGAACCTGGGAAGCTTTCCAGATATGTCTTGAGCCAAGTGAAGCATTGCACATTGTCAGGTCTAAGAAGGGTCCTTCAGTCTGTCACTATGCCACTGGCAGCATTTAATATATACAGACAGTACACCCTGGATGGCAGGCATCTGATGGAAGAGACAGCAGCATTGACCACAAGCAGATTCCAAAGACAGTTCAAATAAATAAATAAATAAGAAGTCTTCCCTTGTGTGCATGGACTTGTGTCATGCAACCTGCTGGCCTCAGCAATGCTACTCTGCTCTGGGTAGTATGGCAATGAGCTCATGCTGGAGCATATGCTCCATCACAGCCATAAATGTTGCACTAATAGATTATCTTGCTAGTACTGGGCTGTCATTGTAACTGTTATTGCTTCTACTGTCCCATAAGTGCTCTAAGGTGTTGTTCCAAGGAGTTTTGCAGATTGCGAAGCAGAGAAGAATGACAGTGATGTGGCCTCTGGCTCTTCCCCTGAAACAGCAGCTTTTCTGTCATCCCATGGAAGTGCTCTGGTTTCTCTATAGCTCTTGAAATGTGGCTCAAGCAAGGCTGCCAACACACATTCTTTCTTGTCAAACATTGCTCTGATTCTAAAGTCTGCCTCTGAGCAGTGTGACAGCTATCACTCCTGCTAGGAATAGTTAAGCCCTTCAAAGTCAGTTCATATTTGGTTGAGTAAGGGGAGTCATCAGATACCTGGAAAAACAACAGCAGCACTCGCCTTTCATTTGAATGTCCAGCACTGAAATCCCTTCTCACTAACTCCAGTGGGCAGTGAATAAAAACTAAGTAAAACACAGTGATCCAATTTTCATAACTGCACTAAGATAGCATCTCTGCTTCGAATGTTGCACTTGCCATATTCTGGTGCAGTTCTCTTTTGTCTCAGAGCATCAGAAAACAGTAGATTTCCAGTCACTTGGAGTTACCTATTCACAGTGACGTTTGTCAAATTCTTCACAGGCTACCTAAAGTAGGAGTTTTCCTGCTTTTAGAGTCTCTCATTATTCTTATGCCACCTATGTTCTCCCTTCCAGCAGATTAGTATGCTGCACCTATTCATCCTAGGGTGGCACTGTTATCCGATACAATGCACAGGATGAAGAGACCTGGGGATAAGTCAGACACCAAGCTATAGCTGCAGAGTCTAGCATTTCTGAGACGGGAATGTACTTTAAAAAAAAAGAAAAAGAAAAAGAAAAGCTCTGTGCAGAGGGTCAGGTATTTCTTGACACATGCACCGCATTTACTGGAGCAGCATAGTACAAAGCTTTTCTTCTCCAACCTGCCTACCACACCCATCTGCCTGTCCCAATACACATCTCTCCCCTATTCGTATCACCACAACAGTGCTACCTTAAGCCCACTCATCCAGGGGAGCTATTGGTGCAGGTTAATGCTGCCAGTTATTCTGTTGAATCCATTACCATTGGGGTTGAAACCCTAATGAAGTCTAATGTAGTATGAAGATTATACCTAAACGTATATTATCCTGTGTGCACCAAGAGATAGCAGAGAGAGAACAAAGTCCAACAAAGGCAGTGCTTTTCAGCAAAAAGTACATGTGTTACTGAGGATTATCCAGACTGCTTGATAGGTGAGAGCTACTGTCCTGTGGTCATTCTTCACACTCACCTTTCACGCTTACACGAACAAAATCTGTTTAATGAAACAGTGAATTTTCTCCTCTTCACCTCCAAAGCTCTCCAGAACTTTGTTCCCATCAGCATCTCCATCCTTACATCTTCTTTCTACTTGGTCCCCCTACTCCCAACCCTCATGGCTAACCAGCAGTGTGCTAACCTATTAGGGGCCCAAGGCAGGAATATCTCCTGCCCCACCAACACATGATAAAAAGGGAATGGGGGGAATTGAGGGGAGAGAGACAAGCAATTGCTTTGTCTGCTTATGCCTAGTGCCAGCTCTGGGCCTAACCATGTTCTTTGTCTTGTCAATAGAAGCAGCAGTATGACTCTATGCTGCCCACACAGTTAATGTACTCCAACCCCCCCCCCCCACACACCCCAAAAAGAAATAAGCCTCCTGAAAACCCCCACTTGAGGGAAGCAGCCCGCTCTGGATGTGCCTGTAGGGAAACCAACTCTGTTGTTTTGTGCCCTACCCACTTAGTGCCTTTTCACTGTAAGCTCCTCAAGACAGGCATTTGGTTCTTGGTCACAATCTGCCATACCTATGGCAAAGCACCCCCTCTGCTGTGGGATCAGGAGAATGGGACCTAGACAATACCAGACCACACTTTAATCAACCCCTTCATCAGTTTACAGCCTACACATTTCTGACCCAAGGGAATAAGACAGAAGAGAATCAAATCCCAAGCTTAACAGAGCACACAATAAACCAGTCTCATTGTGGCCATGTTACACAACTCTCATAATAGGGGAAACTCAAAAGCTTCAGCAAATGACTGCTGATTCAAGCCACCAAAACTGTACCAGACCATTCAGCCATCTGTCCTCACATGCAGTCTCTCCTCGGACCTTACCTGGTGTAGTCTTCCTGCAGGGAAGGACTGGCTACCCCTGCCAGCATCTCCAGTAGATAAACTGCTGCTCCCATATTTGGTGTCTATGCAGGATAATAAGGGGGCTTCCCTGTAGTCTTTAGAGGTAAGCACCTGCTTCCTGCAATGAAAGAAGGTACAACTCTGTGCTACTCCCAGGTATTTTCAGTTACAGGCTCAAAGAGAGAGCAAGTAAACAACTCAGAGTCGGTTCCTTCAGAGAGCCGAAGCCTCTCACTGTTATTGATTGGGGAATTCCTGGCTGGGCAAGTTATTGTATTTAATTTGTTTTGGAACATCCCCTATTTTTGTTTGTGAAACAAAAAGATGCAATTGCTACTTCTAAGCAAAAAAGACAAACTCCTCTATTCCTAGTCCCAGTTAACTGTTCTCAAAACTGTTTCCTGGTGTTTCTATGCAGTTATCAACAAAAATGTCACCAAAAACACTTAGTTCTACTGAAGTTGTTTGTATTTCACAGACTTGCTGCAAGATCAAAAATGGGCAAATTTCAACAACAAACCTTGTTCTTACAGCTATTGCATCCAGGTGCATGGATGCTACTGCAGCCAAGGCAAAGACAGGATTCAGTCACCCATTTCCCAGGGATTACTAGTCAGACCTTCCTGCCTTGCATCAAGGAACTTGTAGAATAGCACAATTTGATCGTATCACTATTTCATCTCTCCTAATCACTCCTCCTGTGTCCTCACACATAGCTACCTCTCTTGCTGGCTAGCTGCTTGACCCAGGTGCTAGCACTCATTAATCAAGCATAGCTTTGGCCAATTCATCACCTCCAGGATACAGGTTACTGCAGCCGTCAGACACCTGCTGTGGATTGTAGCTCAGACCAGGGCGTAGGGAGGAAGTAACAAGAAGAGGAAAGGGAAGGGATTATGCAGGTTGGTTAAAGGGCACTAGATGAGGTGTAATGGCCTGGGGCTGGAAGTAGAAAAAGTCAAGTAATAATTTACTTAGGGAATTCTCAAAGCTCCATCATCTGAAACTCCAGCACTTGTGCTGGGGGAAGATGGGTAAATGGATAGGGCTCTTCTATCCATTAGTATTATTTATTTTAATACCATAGTGCCTAGAAGCCGGAGTCATAGACCAGGACCCAATTATACAAGTCATTGTACAAACACAGAAAACAAAACATACTGTTCCTCCTCCCCAAGGAGCTTACAATATAAGTATAAAACAAGAGACAGAGAGGGGGGAGTACAAGGAAACAATGAGACAATATTGGTCAGTGTGACAGGCATTGGTCTCAGCACACCATCAGCCTAACCTATGAGATTTCTTCTAGCCGTTCTTAAAAGAGTTCGTCTACACAGCAGAACTTTAACATCTTTTTACTTGCATGCATATTTTCATGAAACAAGCAGCACTGAGTACCAAGCACAGGAGGAGGGAAGACAAAATCAGCATGGATACATCCTGCTCCCTCCTCCCAAACAACATATTTAACATATTCCATTTCATGCAGCCTCCACATCAGCTCTGCTGCCAAGCAGCCAGGGAGCACAGTACTTCACAAAGCTTACTGGAGAGCCATAAGACAAGGCAGATCCAAGCTATTTTGTTTTATTTTCATCTTGAAGAGCTAGCCTAAGCAGTTTGTGAATTGTGTTGGATGAGAAACAGATCTAGTTGATGTGATACAGCCCTTAGTGTGAACACAACTATAATGCTAGGAAGGTGCTTATATTGGTATAGCTTATTCGTATACATTAAACATATGGGAGTTTTTAAGCATGCTGCTGGAAGGGATAACAGATGCGTCAACATGCAGAGATGGACACTCTAGAACTGATTCACTATTGCAGTTAGGGAAAGACATGTTTCCAACACAGATTAAACATTTAGCACTTCTCTTCAGGCAGTACTTTGCAAGCATTCATTTATTATACCAGGGTGGCGTTGTTTCCTCCTCTTTACAGATGAGTAAACTGAGGCAGAGGTTCAGCGACCTGCCCAAGATCACAGAAGAGTCAGTGCCAATGCCATTACTAACAGAACTGGGCAATCTCTGACTCAGAACAGCCTCCTTCCCAGTCTGGAATTTTCCTCTTTCCTCCCCTCTTCTTCAAGAGTGTCCCAGAGAACATGTCCTTTGGCTAGAGTCAGGAAGGAGGCCTGCTTCTCTCAGATTCTGTGGGAGACCCCTACAGCTCCTCTATGTGTTTTCTTGATACCTGCTGGCATTGTAGGTGGATGAGCCCTGGTATAAATAAATGGTGATTCATCCTCACAGCTAGGAGGCACAATCCCATAGAGAGTATTGCCCTGCACATCCATCACCTGCTAGTTCTGCTATTGAAAACATGGTCGGAAGTTGATAGCAACTCTCATACAAATGCTTCCTTTAACTGCCTGGTGCCAGTCGGCCCAGCACTGTCTGCTAGTGTGAAGTACAAATGGATGTTGCATTAACAAATAGCATCTGTCTCATGAGCGAGCACCATGGGGTTCTGTTCTAAGCATAGCGCAGTACACATAGCTTTTAATATCTCTAGAGAAGAGAATCACTTGGTGACACTGTTGTTCCAGGTAAATGCTAGTGGAGAGCTATTTGTCTGGCTGGAAAACTCTGCTCTGTAAGAATCTCATTTGAGCAATCTAATTTAGCTTCTCTCTACTAACTGAATATGACTTCTTCCATTTCCTTGGGCCATCAGTGAACAGCAACACTTCTCAGCCCAAATAGATGCCCCATGAGATGCTAGGTGGAGTATTGTTGGATCAAATATTCAAGGACCGATATAGTGTAATCACCTAGCTTCTCTGGGGAGTACACTGACACCACCCCCACATGCAGCAGAAAATAAAATAAATGTGGATTATTTTAACCCAAATCACTATGGCGGTCTTGAAAGTATGCTGCAAATGTTAAAACCTGGAGTTGCTTCCTCATGTGCCATCAAAACCTTTTCTTTCTACTCAGGTTAGCCTGCCTTTCTTTTACAATAGGTAATTTGCTTGCACAATGTGGTTATATTAAATAAGAACATTAGTACTTATAAGTTATTCTAAGGCTGACAGGGATTCTTTGAGAGTGTTAAAAATTCTCCATAAGAAGCCTGAGAGCTGTGAACTATTCCCCCAGGCATGGAAGTCTGCTCCAGAGAACTGATCCTCTGGATCTGTCCAGTCCAATAGACTAGAGAGGACTTGACCTTCCAAGTTTGGATAGAGCATGGCTGGCTGCCAAAAGACCCTAATGTGAGCATCTCACTGGAGCATTAATAGGAAGCAGAGAACGTTAGCTGTACAATAGAATGACTGCTTCGAACAAGGACATTCAAAGTCAGAAAGCAGAAAATTAGAGCTTCAACCATAAAGTTCAAAGAATGGGGAAAAGGCATGAAGAATAATTCTGACACTTTTGAGTAGAACTCAATTGTTCCATTAAACTGTATTTTTAATAAAAAATAACAATAACAGCATTCCAAATTTCTATTTTATAAGCTTTACTAATGTATAATTTTTTTAATACATGTCAGAATTTCTTACTTGAGGCAAATGTAATATTTATAGAAAGCAAGACACTTCAAAACAGCTCCAGAGACTTTAAGCTCTCGGTTTATACACAGATTTAGAATAACTCAGGAATACAAAATGACAAAATGTACATTTTTTATATTGTTTACTAATGTATTGTCTCTTGTCCCTGATCCGTCATCTTCCTGGCTGGGGGAATCACGTTCAGCTTCTCAACTCTCTTTAATGCTATGTATTTCTGGAGTGAAATATTCCCATATGGTGAAAATCTATCACAAATCTGTCTTGCAGAATATCGTTCCCAAAGAATTACATGAAGATCATTAATAAACACATTTGTGCAACAACAGACTTTTCTTCTCTTGGTCATTATTTTAATCCTTTTTTTTTCTTTGCCCCATCCTACCACAATTCTTAGATGAACTCTCCTCAGATCAGGGAAAAATAGGAAATTTAGTATTTACTGAATTCTGAAATCCAGTGTTTCACAAGATGCAGTCACTGAGTTTGCTGCTCTGCAATGGAGGATTGCTCCTTTGCCCCCACCCCCACTGAATTCTCCTCTCCACTAATTACTAACAGCAATTCAGAAAAAAAAGCTTGCGACCAAAATCACAAATGGCCAGTGACTGCAAAGCTTAGCATGAGCCATGCCCTCAGCAGGTGTATCAGAGGCACACAGGAGATCCATCAGTTTCTATGGGATAACATTTTACCTTAGGTTTGGGGAATGACTGAAGCTAGATACTGTCAGAAGCAAAAGAGGAAGGATGGTTTTGCAGTTAAGTTGTGGGTTTGGGAGTCAGAAGAGCTGGGCCCTATTCCTAGCTGTGCCATTGACCTATTATGCGACCTTGGGCAAGTCAGAGGATCTCACTGTGCCTCAACTTCATCCTCCGTAAAATGGGGATAATGGAACTGCCTCACCTCACAGGGATGTTGCCAAATTGATTTGTGTGTATGAGGCACTAGGATACTCTGCTGATAAGCATCAAAAAATGGAAAGAAAGAATATAGGAGGGTAGACAAATTATTATTTATTATATAGCATAAGTCAGTTTTGCTAACCCAACACATTCAAAAATAATGAATCAGGCCCCAAAAATTATAAAACTAAGTTTAAAATTATGAGATTTTTTAAAAAAAAGTAATAAATGTGGGTTATTTTTACTTGTTTATCTAGACACACACAAACTTGTTAAAATAAAAAACATTTTAAAAATCTCACCTATTTTCCGTTTAGACTGTTTTCTTCTTGCTCTTCACAAAGCATGAACTATGGAAATAGATGAACCATTTTCACTTTTGTTGACACAATTCATGTCTAGTCAGTTTCACATTCGGTTCTTATTAACTCTTTATTTATTCTTTCCTAGGGTACTTAGAGTTTTACAATCCTAGCTAAATGCCACCGTAATAAAATAGTCACAAATGTTGAGACAACCAGCCATCAGTGTCCCACCCCTGACGGAGGACTCATCTGCCATCAATATCTAATTCCCCATATTCACACACACCCCTCGAAAAAAAGGAAAAAGATTAAATGTTCAGTCAAAAGCCTGACTGAACACATAAGCCTTATAGCATGATCTGCAGCCAAATATTGCTGGGCTCTGGTGGGCTGAAGCTGGAACAAGGCTGCAATGTTTGGTTGCAAACACTCCAGGGAAACCTTGTAAATCCCAAACCAAAAATACATTTTCCATTGAAAAAAAAAATCACAAGTACATTTCTACTCATGCTCAGGAGCTATAATCTGGTCCTCCCCGCCCCCTTTTTTTTCTGCCCTGTCATCACCACCTAAATTTCATTGTGAACCTATATGATGTCCCTTTAAAAAGTCATTCTGCCTCAGATTTTCAGATGCAAGCTTATTTTACACACTTTCCTGCATGTTTGGGGAAGGGAGGAGTTGAATCTACACCCCACTTACGTAAACAACAAGCTGTGCTGCACAATGCAGTCAGATCTGGGCAAACACAGGGTTATTTTTCCTTTCCAAGAAAACCTTGGATCACACTTAGTCAAAAAGACATGTTACTCTGGCAAAACATAAGTCCAGAGCTCTCCCAAGTGAACTGCTGGTGAATCAACAGCTAAAGCATTCAGCCAGCTCAGTAGTGTGCTAGACATACGGCATTTAATGATGTAGTCTTTGGTTAACACAATTACAGAGGCATATATGTGCACTGAAATCATTAGTTTCCAAAGGCATTCAACACATCAGTTTAGTACAGCACTGCAGAACATTTCCCCTGTCAATAGACCTGCCTGGCAGTTTCTAACTGATCTTGTAGTAGAAAACCCAAGTTCAGTGCAGGAGGAAGGTTTGTAATATCTGATGAATGTTTACATAATTCCCCTGTTTGGGCTCATACACTTTCCTGGGAGAAAGGGAACAAAACATACTGTATAATGTTTAGGGCCCTGATCCACATGGGCTATATGAGGCCATAAGGTTCTACTCAAGGGGATATGATTGCAGGATCAGGACCTAAGTTAGAGATGGGTGACCCTCAAAACATGTATCCGGGCTAAATTTCTGTTGGGATCCCTGCCCTGCAGTTCTTACTGAGGCAATAGTCTCCTGAGCAATGATTATCAAAGCACATTTGAACCAGAACAGTTCTACAGGCAGAGGAAAGTGAACATTCCTAGACACAGCTTTATTTCACAGCTAGAACTAGAATTTGTTCCGACCTACAGCACATTCTGAAGCTGTAAGTGAATCAGAGTCAACAACTCTACCTTCTCACCAGGACAGGTTTATGTTGTGGTATCTGTGTTCATACTGTATGGCAATTGCAAAGCCATTGCTTGCTCTAGTTTTCTAACTGCCATGCCTCACACATGGCTATTTTTAAAAACTGATGTAATTGCAGTATTGCCAACCCTACCCATTCAAAAATCATGAGTCAGGCCACCAAAAATCTAGAGATTTTAAAAACTAATACATCTTGGGGTCTTTTTCTTTGCTTCTGTTTTTTAAGCCTTTTGGGTGCATATTTTCAAGCTTTTTGGGGTAACCATAACAGCTAGAAACTTACTTTGTTAAAAATATGGAAGCAAAGATTCTCACATGATCACCTGTCTCCAGGAGCTGGAGCTTAAGAAAAAAATCACTAAATATCACATGATGTATGAAAAAATCATCAAGCACCGACAACAGTGCAATTGTAGGGGCAGAAGTGGCTAGTGAGTCAGCTCGTCACAGCAACATATTTATATGATCTAAGAGGTGCTGTGTCCTGGGGCATCAGGCAGGATCTCACAGTCCAAGTGACTGCAGTAGCCCAAACAATACATACAAACACTTTTCAGCGTCAAGAGTTTAAACAAAAAGCTCAAAGAGGCTCCTTCTGCCTTTTATAAGAAATGACTTTGGGCACCCAAAGTTTGACTCTACCACAAAAAGACTAATTCCCCACCAACTGCTTCCCTTCCCCAGAGGTTCTGGCTCCTAAAGCCAGCTAGACCTACTCCTAAGAGCACATCTCTTCTCCTCTGTGGTTGGAGGACAGGGAATTAACTCACCACAGCTGGCCTGGCCTGGCCCTGCTACCCTGACAATGCCAGGACAGAGTTCCAGCACTTGTCATTCCTCTACTGAGAGAGGAAAGAGTATTATTAACCTTTCCCTGCCAGCTCCTGGGCAAGCATTCTGTGGTGTCAGCAAGGAAACTGGCACCCAGCAGCCCCAGGATTAGGTGTCAGGCTGAGAGAGGAGGCCATCCAGTAGGAACAGCCTGTCTCAGAGCCAGAGGCAGGCAGAGAGAGGTCAGGCTCTCAGTGAGACAGACACCAGAACAGCTGTCACCACAAGCCCCTTCTCAGCTGAGCTGGCTGAGAGATTGGGTTTATTTTTTAAATTATCATGAAATATTCATGTAAGGAGTGAAAATATAAATGAAACCCAAATAATACCACATAAAGACACTCTTCAGGGGAAACTAAATCATAGCCCCACCCTTCCTGAGAACAAAGGAGCAAACTTTTGATGGAGAACCACAGCATGCTTATATCTGAGGGCCATATTTGGAAAGGAGTTTCTCATCCCTGAGAGGATGTTGCTGGTGGGGGAGCCCTGCCTTGGGGTGGCAGTCCGGGGGGACTTAAATGGGGAAGCAGCATTATTTGTGATTGCACTGGATGGAGTTAGTTTAATATTGACTTTTGAAAATGGCTTTTACCAGCAGAAATGGCTCTGCAGCCACCTTCAGAAACCCTCATTAATACTTAATTTTGGACCGTTTATCTGCTGCTGACTGAAATTCCCCTATGTGGCTCACTAAACTAGTGCCTTCCCTGACTGCCTTTACAGGGGAACTTTGTAAACTGGAGTATTAATTGTTTGGGTTTTGTTTTTATGTTCTCGGTGTTTGTGAGAGACACAGTCACTGAGACGCAGGAACAGGAAGGAAGATTCATTTAGCTGCTAGAGAGAGGTTTGTATATGAACTTTGACATAAATTCAATTGAGCTAAATAATTAAACTTAGGCAATGGAGCTAACACTTTGAGCTCTGAAGGAAATCCAGAAATAGGGGTTTTCCAGCTATATCGCATAGCATTGGGTATACACAGTACATCCAGTCAAGGATGATACCATTTCTTTGAAGGGCACACTCTTTAATTAATGTTAACCTGGCAGCTACAGCACCCTCTTGGCATAGTTATTTGATTTATTTTTATTCCTCTAAATTTATAATATTAATATTAATTTTCACAATAGTAGCACAGACCCTGCTGAAACTACCCTCAAATAAATACACGAGACATATCAACAAAATGAGATCCATTCACAGTGGTCATAGTGATCACCCCTCAATCAACCTACTCCCCAAATGCCTGGGAAATGAGAGGACCCTTACAGCATGCCTGAATGGCTAGAAAATTTCAGACACAAGGGCAGGAGCAAACTCCAAAGCTGCTCGTTTTTGTCTGGTGACACCAAGGGTGGCCAGATCCAAAGCCCATTGTAGTTAATGGAACAAATCCTTTTGATTTGTGCGGACTCTGGATCAGGCCCTACTTGAGCTCCCATGCTGAATAATGGCTAGTCATTGACTTTTTCCTTGTACGTTAACAAGATTCTAGCTAACTACAAACAAAAAACAAGATATTAGTGTGTCCATATGGTGATGATTTGTACATTGCAATGTCTAAGTACAGGCCCAAGCCATGACTGCGCTGGAAATCTAGAGAGCTGCTTTCTGAATGACATCTATCACAAGCTTCACCTTCTCGTTGTCTAGAGGGGATCCAGCCATCCAGAGAACAGTTGGAATCCCCAAATTCCACCCTCAGTCAGTTAGTTAATCTATGCAACACCCCTGATGTCAACAGAGTTCCAAGCTAGCACCTAAATGCAAGATCTGACCCATATCACATAGGCTGCTGTGTCTGCAGGGTAAGGTATTGTATTTTGTTTAGTACATGTTACCTGCTGTAAAGAACCCTGCATAGTTACAGCACTCCACAAATAACACTAATAACAAAGGTTTAGTTTGCAAACCAAGCCAGGAGAGTGTTGAGAGCATCAAAGTACCTTGGCGCTAAAGGACAAGTCTCTCTCGTATTCTCCTCTTCCCCCAGATCTCCTAGTTATTCATTTGTGTGGTGCAAGAATATCCACCACCACACAGAAAACTCAGAACTCCCCTCTCCCACTATTCTGGGCTATTCTCTGGGTAACTAAGCAGAGGGATTCACTCTCACAAGCATTCAGTCTTGCACCATTCACTGGCACTAAATTCATTTGGCTCTAATGGCAATCCCGGATCCCGGAGAGCCAAGTGCTAATTCCCTCACCAGGGCCCATCTCCCCTGCAGCAAGGGCTAGATGCCTGGTGCTGCAGAGGTGGAGCAGGATCTCTCAAGCTGGCAGTTTTAAATACACTAAGGTCTTGGATTAAACCAATCCTTTCTAAATCTGCTATTGACATTTCCCCAATCTCAACTCCTGTAGTAAAGCCTCTGTCACCAGGGCTCGTAATATTGTATCAGCTTTAAATATACTGTTACGTGAAACTAGATCAGGGACACCGGGAGTAGTCTGGTGACTTTGTTAGGCTGAGCAGCAATTGCGGGCTGCTGCTTCTCTTTAACTGACACATTATCCTGCAGTAGGACACCAGTCCTTCGCTTCCTGCCCCTCACTCTTTCTGGTCTGCAATGCAGCCATTCTGTCTGGACTCTTCTCTGTGCCCCTGCTAACTCATGGCAACACCCGAAGCAGGGAAGAGCTGGTGAATGACTTCTCCATCCGTTCAGACTGTGCAGAAATGAATGGCACAGACACACAGAACATGAAATACAAATTTTGTTCCTGGGTTTTTTGGACTGTTTGGACTCCTATTAGAGCCCCAGGCAGGTGTTCCACCTATTGAATGAATGTATATTGGTGCTGTGCCTAAATTAATCTGCAGCTACACAGACAAAAGGCAGGGTTTAAAAAGAAGTAAAGTCCTACCAGTCTAAGTATTCATGTTGTCCGAATGAGTGTTTATAATCAACCCTATCTCAATCCAGATGCTCACATCGGCACCCAGCTCTAGAGTGTCTGAATCCCTCAGAGAAGGCAAGCACCATATATGCCTTCAGCATTAGTAGTAAAGTTTTCTTGGAGGCAGCATGTCTGATTCTCCATTCCCTTGTGCAGTTATTTACACCAGTGCCAAGTGCAGACAAATGTAGATGTAAAACAGTAGCATTCTGATTAGGTAGCATATTACTTCCAACTTGCACTGGTGTGAATGACTGAACAAGGTGTGCTGAAATCAAGACCCAAGTCCAGTGTATCTAGTAATTACAGCAGGAAAATTTAAGGCCAGACTCCTACGGTCCATTCCTTGCTCTGCCAGTGATTTACTGTGTGACCGTGGGCAAGTCAGTTAACCCCCCCCCATCAATTTACTCCTGTGTAACACCATTATAATAATTGCTATCTTCCAAGAGAAGTTATGAAGCTAAATTCATTCATGTTTCTGAAGTGCTTTGAGATCTTCAGATGAGAGGTGAAAGGGAAGGGTATGACATCATTATAAATAGGAGAAAGTCAGATCTCTAAGCCATGATGCTGAAGAACCATTTCTTCTCTGTCTCACACTCAACGCGGTTAGTAGCTTGTTTTGTTTTGTTTATCATCCCCCTTTCACTGTTCTCTTTGCAGAGCGAGCAACCCATGGACCTTTACCTTTTGTGTCTTGCATCTCAATTCTCCTTTAAAATTGTTCTTGATTTGCTATTTTATTCTCTCTCTTTTCTCCAGGGCAACTTTTCCTCTGTGAATTTCTGGGTATGGGCAGTACACTTATTTCCTTTTCCTATACTTGCCATAAATTTTCGTTATTTGGAATCTATCTTTAGAAAGCACTATAATATGTTATGCTTATAGGATCTCTCGGTCTCTGAATTGTAGGTGTGTATGTCATTATTTACATATATGTCCCTAAACATGGCTGTTTATAAAAGCATATATGTCTGAATATTTGTCTTACACAATGTTGGTGGATAGTTTCCAGACCAACATGCCTTGGCTAGGTTAAATAAGTTTTAATAATAAAAATGTTGGTAGACTGAAAGGCAAGACTGCAAGGACTAATTCTTTTAAAATTGTATATTTAACTGCTATAACATTACCACTTTAGTGGATGCTAAATTTAATTGTCACCCAGCCTGAAGTAATAGGCTTGTCAAATCTGCACATCTTCATGTCTTGGGCAGCAGTATTAGTTGGAAGAGAAAATTACCAGTTCATAGGGATGATTTTTCATTCTATATTTTCTCAAGATTCTTTACAGGTTGTGTGCCTGAGAACTCAAGTTGAGTTTGTTCCTGCTAATAAAGATGAAGCTTTTCCTCTGCAATTTTCTTATACACACATATGCACATATGTATATACAGGGATATCTAGATGCTGAGGGCCTTGAATATCCAATGCTCGGATCTACAGGCAAAATATTGAAAAGAGGCCTTGAATTTTGTTGCCCTCCATTCTGAGGTGCCTCGCTTTAGACCTGCTTTTCAGAGGTGCTGAGCATCTGCAACAATCTTTGACTTCAACGGGAACTGCATATGCCCAGCACCTCTGAAATCAGAGCCAGCATGTCTCAGATTAGGGGCCTCAAAAAAAAAGGTGCACAAAATTACAGCCCACCCATGAAACTTGTTACCATCCACAATCAAGGCAAAGAACGCAGCGCATGAGCTCTGAGCCTCCATGATGCAGCTCCCTGCCACACTGCAGTGCAAGTCTCTGGCCAGCCACTCACGTAGCTGTTGTTTGGGTTCACCTTTGCCTTTTGATATTTTCCTTCAGGGTTCTATATGTCTCACAGTGTCTTTACAGAGTTGACACAAGTCTAAGAGGTGAGGGGGGAAAAGTTTCCTACTCACCTGGAGTGGGACACACTACGTCTCCAGTAAAGTGCCTCAGGATTATTCTGTCTTCCCCTACTCCCACAACTAGATTCTTTGCTTACTCCATCTCAGATTCTTTTGATCCTTTTCGGTACTGTAAATAGTTTTGACAAAAGCCAGGCCTATCCAGGAGAACAGAGAAGATAGCTCCTTTCTGATTGCTGTGATAATTATTAGTAGTGGTAATTTTATCAGTGCTAACATGTGCCATTTCCCTCCAAATAAAGGCCTTCTTCTGCCCTTCTGTGTGGTTAAATTATTGAATCCAAACTCTATTTCAGAAGTTCTTCTGATTAAATGCTGCTGTGTTCCTAAAAGCAATTTTAGCTTTCATCTTTTATGGATGGAATTCTTAACAAAAATCCTATAGGGCGTTTTTTCTCCTCATCTCCTTCTGATCTCAGTGATATTACGTGATGTGGCTTTTGAAGAAGAAATGCCTCCTGTAGCTAATGCAGCTGGAGAAAGGAAAAGGCAACTTGGAAAAAATCCCCATGTTAATATTTCTATCACAAACTCCTAAAAAGAATTCCCAAAATTGATTGTATCGCTTTTTTAAATTTAAAGACAAGTGTTGTGGAAGAGGATTGACCTGCTGGAGATTTTGCTCAATGTAACATCCATGTTTTCTAGCTTTGCATCTTTTCATTACATTGATGACTCAGGTTCCTCGTGGTTTGAATTCTTTATTTTCAACAAATGATCATACGTTGTCCAAACTCCTGGAATAAAGAGGTTACTCTGAAAAGAAACCAAGCCAGCAAGACATATTGTTTGGAGAGAGGGATGCTTTTAAGGCATTGTCAAGTGATCAGAGTTGCAGTTAAATCTGTACATGGATCACTTGAAATGCTTGACTGGATAAAATCTTCAACATACTGTAGGGAACATTGGTTCTGAGCAGACACAGTGCAGGACCTAATAGGTATTTTTCTTCTCTGACTCCTCTAATTCCAGTTTATTGCAGTCTTCCAGAGAAATGAAGTTTCAGCTGATCCTTGCTCTTCCCATGATAATGTGTATTTTGTGGTATCTCTCCTTGGATTTACAACCCAGTTTCCTCTCTTTGAGTAAATGGAAAAATTATGCCACCCTGCAGCAAACTTCAGTCCCTCTGTTTCCTTTAGTGCGCATGAAAGGTGCTGGATTAATAACCCAGAAGCTCTCTGTTTATTCACAGAACAGGTACTGCACTAACAATAATACCAGCTTCTCCACTGTACCCTGCCAACATATCTCACCCGGTCACCCCAGTGACATAGACCGTGGATTCCTAAGATCTACCCAGCTTTAGGAAGGCTATCCTAGTGACAGAGAGGTTTTCATAAGTGTCCCCTGCACCAGTTCTGCAGTATAACTGTATTGGTATGGCAACTGGCTCCCCTGCCCAGAGCAGTCCCTGGGATTGCCCCATAAAACTATTGGGGAAAGTACATAGAGCCCTGGGGTTCTGGGAACAATGTGTTATTCTCCCAGCCCTGGCTCTACCCTTCCTCCCCATATGGCCCCTGCAGTTCCCTGCAAGTGCCAGGGCTGAGGAGATGGTGCCATGAAGTTAGCTGTCTGCCTCTTCCATGTGGGCAGGGAGGGATGTATGCACAGAGGGCCACCCCCACCATTTGGAACCACTGCTCAGGATTATTCCTGTATTTCCTGGTCTTATGGCAGGAGGATAATGGCTCTCATGGACGGCCCCATCTTTCCTACTGCTGCTTGATGCACCAGGTCCCAGAGGAGGTCCAAGCCCTAGAAAAGGAGACAGAGTTGGCTAAATAACATAAACAAATTATTCCCGTAGCCGTAACAACGTCCTTTGGCTCCCACGGATTTAGCCAGGAGCTCAGTGAGGCACTCAGAGTCAGATGGATTCTCACAGAGGTTGTTCTACTAAAATGATGGTTAATGGGAATTTTCTAAAATAAATAGGCAAGACATTATCTTTGTTTACTTGAACCCTGGAACACTTTTCAACAGGTGCTGTATGGAATTTTGAACTGGGGACAAGTACAAATTTTGGGTCTTTATTTTCTAAGGTTTCGTTCGTTGGATGTGTGTCCTCCAACACCTGATTTAATGGAGACAGTTAAGCGCTAGTAGTGGAAGAAATCTCCACCTTAGCAGGGATGGCTACCCCTGAATATGAACAGTGCTCACTGACCCAGCAGGCAGGTTGTTTTGCAAGTCTTGCACCATGGAGACATGGTCTCTCTCTCTCTCTCTCTCTCTCTCTGTGCTGTGATACACCAGATATCACTTTAGTTTTGGAACGGTTGCTCAGGTGCCGCTCCCAGAAGAGCATGCTTGTTGAGATACTACTGCAGTGGAACAATGTCTCTGTGAGTTAGGCAGATGGGCACGCAATTGAAGAGGGGGACCCACGGTATAGAGAGAGCTATCTTTTACCTATTAGCTAAATCTACTAGCTTTAATTCACATCTACATTAATGAAAACAATTAAAGCCATAAAGCCAGCACATCCCTAAACCAAGGAGGCATCATTAACATTCTCTGCACCTGAATAACAAGCAAGGAAAAACAACAAGGGGATTTAGAGTTCAACTTGCAAAAGATAACACCATGCATTAGAAGCGAATGAGCCTCCCGTTGGGAGCAGCACTAGAGAAAGGAAGGAAAATAAAGTAGGGCAGTGTGCCAAATTCAGGAGGTTTAAAAAAATAACCAGTGCAGTGATCACAAAAGAATCCCCATTTCAGCCCAGCATGGGAGGAAGTATGAACTGAAACCCAATGAGGATTTCCATGTTACTGTCTTAATTTGTAAAGGCTTTGAAAAATAACACAATGCTAAGCTGGGCTTTCTTTTTGGGGGGAGGGGAAAGGGTCAAAGGGAACTGTATTGGTTATCAAATAATGACTGAAAAAGCTATTCTATCTGACTCCCCCAGACTCCCAAGTGACTTGAAGGGGCACAAAACACTTCCAAAGAAACCTACACACAGGAAAGCAGAGCAAAGCCAGCACTTCTCTCCAGCAAGCTGCTCTTGTGTACCTATTCCTTGCCTTCTTGCTGTGTACTCACACACAGCAGCCATCCCCCAGGAGAATGGGAGCTGCACCTTGAAATGGAGACTGATGCTTTTTCTTGCACTGAGAGAAAAGCTTTACAGACTACAAAGCATAAGGTAATAATGGCAGGATTAGGTCTTGTACATTTGGTGAGAGTTCTGGGCACAGGACAACATGCAGGGCCTATAGCCTCTAATTACCTTCCAAAACCAGAGTGAGTTATTAACATAAACACGACAGGTGCTGGACACCGCATTCTTCACAGAGCCCCCTTTGTCCCTCTGCGACGGGATGCTGCATTAGCCCTTTGCATTCTCTTCCCTTGTGGTTTTCAAGCCAGATCAGAGTTTGGGGAAGTGAGGGGAAGGTTAACCTTGAGAATTTTAATTGCACAAAGTCAGCTTTTCACCTTTTGTTGGATTTAAAGGAAAGCCAAATAAAGGTAGGTTTGACACAAAAGCACCAGGCAGGTGAGCTCTGAAGAAACAGATCCAGGAAGGGAACAAAAAGGAGGATACACACGGATAGCTGATCTCTGTTGTACTCACACCATGTAACAAGCTAGGTAACAGCTCTTGCCCCTAAACTAGATGGCCAGTAGGTAAAGAAACCTTCCCTGTGATCAATAGGATAAAGGAGAGAGTCTGATTAGCCTTGGAAAATTACAAAAAGAACAGAACTTTTTCTCTCCTTGGGCTGGGTGATTTCCCTGTGAAAGTTTTTACAAGAATGAGGCTGCATATAATGCATCTTGTTAACCCAAATTACATGCACTCGAATTCCCTCTCTTTCCCCAAAGAAATCAGAGGAGAAATCAGGCGTGAAATGGCATGTGGGTGGGGCTGAGAGAAGCAAGCGCTGCACTTGTAATTAAATGAGGCTCTCCAAGCCCCCATTCTCTGTGCCTTGGTGGGTTTCTGATGGGGGCAAAGTGCCACCAGGAAAAAAAGGAAGGGGGGAAACACCATTTATTTAGGGATTATCAGGGCTTTGAGGATGTCCAGCACTATGGCAGAGAAAGGTGAGTACAGAGGCGTGAATGTTCTTTCGATTCCATAGTTCATGGAATCCTAGGGCCAACTCCAGAGAGGCCCCAGTGATCTCTAGGTGCTGCACATGCTTGGGATTTGGACCACTGACATTTGAAAGGAAAAGCTTAGATCATCTGCCCCACAACCTGCCCCCTCTTATGCCTCAGCCACGAGGTGGGATTGTTCCTTACAATTAGTGTTTCATCATGTCTAGTTGCAAATGTCCTAAACCATGGAGCTTCCGCCACTTGGGAGGAAATTCCACAGGCTGATGCAGCTCACTTGTGGGAAGTCTTCCCTGATATTCAGTTCACATTTTCTTCTTCACCATTTCACCCTAATCCTAGTTATACACTCTGGTGTCCCCCTTTTTGGTGCTTACACCCCTTAGACATTATCACATTCTCCCTTGGTCCCACCACTTGCAGTGGTTGTTTGGCCCAAGCTGAATGAGAGAATCCTGCAATGATTTTGTCCGTTGTCTCCTGGGGCGTCGGGGGGAGGGGGTTTGCAGGGCCCTGGCTAGCTGTAGTGTGGCAATACAAGAAGGGTGAGGTTCAGCCTCTCAGGCACAGCACTACTTATACAGATGGAGAGCTGCAGGGAAGCATTTGGACATGGAATACCATGACAGGTGGACATCTGACAACTGCCAATATATGAAGCACTGCACCTCAGATCCACATCCATTTCCAGAATTTATCAAATGAATGTTGCACTGCTGCAATATTTGCTTCTATTGGATAGAAATGCTTGTTGTTTGAATTCCCCCTCCATAAGCCCTAGACTAGAGTAGCCAAGGGCTGAAAACGAGAACAGTGTGGTTCACATGTGGTGCTCCGCCTGCACTCTGGGCTTGGTGATGTCATGCACTGCATGAAGTTTCTGAAGCCCATTTGGGCTGAGGCCCTGCACCTTACGTTGCATGCGTCACAGTGAGTTCTTGACTCTCATCGGTAGGTTCTGGGCCTTGCACAGTGCAATCTTGTACTGAATTCATTACAATATTTATTCTCTGGGGATTTGGGTAACAAATTATTGCTGCTCAGGATTTTAAATATTTATGATATGTTTGCATTAATATGGATTAATGAATTGTTGAGTTATTTTCATTTATTTATTGAAGATTTATGGGACATTGATTGTGGGCACAGGTTTGTGCTGCTGAATAAATTATTGCATATTTGTATAACTTAGAGGAGCTGGCCCGAGCCATTCTAGAATCCTGTTTATTGACTTCATGCATTCAGAACTTCCCTTTTTATTTTTTTTCCCCACAGACTTTATGCAATGAGACTGCAAAAGCTACTATAATTCAGAGAGCAGCAATTCCCAGCCAAGCTATTTATAGAGAAATAGAGGCATTTTGGACTCCAGGAGATTCCTTATGAAATACAGAAAAGAATACAGAGTTCTTTAATCCTGGATGAAAGAGTGAAGGTCCGTCCATAAAGCTGCCTGCCTTTGAAACTTTTCTCCCATATTAAAGAATAACTTTTCTTCAAAGTGTCTCTCACATGTGGGCTATTCTGACTTTAACTCCAGTCCTTTGATTAACTTTCAGCATTTCCAAAAACCCTAAACTGATCAGAAGTATTTACTGATGTTTTTGGTTTGATCGAGTCAATGGAAGGGCCCACAGCGCCACCCCCAGGAAATAGAATCCGAGGGAGCTGAAGGCAGTGTCCTGCCAGAGAACCTGCTTTCCTGAGACCCAAATGGCTCTGAGATCAGAATTAAGAACAAGCAAGATCAACTTCATGTAATCAGAACAGACTGCAAAGGAAAGGGGTCTGTTCTTATGCAAGTTGAATACTGACCCCTGACTTCAGTTGTCTTTGACAATAATTATTTTGTAACTCACATTTTTTTAAAACACTAGATTATTCTGGTCTGTTGAGAAGTACTACACATGACTGTGCAACTGTATTAAAGAAACAAAGGGGCACTTGGTCCTGGGGGGAAACCTCTTAGGGAATATGGGAAAGGACTGGGGTAGGAGGGCCTAAAGAGGGTATGCTGTGTTATTTTAGTACACACAAGTTCTTTGGAGATTTGGTTAGTTCTGTGCTAAGTACAGGAGTAAGTCAAGGGAAATGTATATTATCTTGCTGTTTGATGTAGTTTTATAAATATAGTTTAGTAACGTAAGAGCTGGCATACTGGACCAGATGAATAGCCCATCTTAACCACAACTACTTACCTTATACTTCATTTCAATTGTACACAGTGTGTGTGTGTGTGGGGGGGGATTCTTCCTGATTGCAACACAGGTGTTCAGCTTACTTACCTGAAGCATGAGAATTGATTACTCTGATCTTAGCTCACATAGTGACCATTGTTGTTAGTGGTCATACAATTATCCAGTCCTAATCAAATCCAGATGCAATATTTGCCCTAATGATCTGATGTAGCAGTGTGTTCCATAGGTCAAATTTACACTCTAGCAAAGTGCTATTTCCTTGTGGAATATGAAAGGAATTGTGGTACTGTATCCCTGGTGCATAGCATGACTGGATGGCTAGAGTATGTAATTCACAATCTCTGACATAGGACCCCTGGGAATGCAATTCCCATTTCCTGGGTTGCCCAGAGACTGGTGTGTCTGGTTATTGTTAATAATAATTTGTACTGCAGGAGACACATTTCAGATTGAGGCCCCATTGTACTAGGTGCTGTACGTACACATAATAACAGACAGTCACTGCCCTGAAAAGCTTAGTCTAAACAGACAGAGGCTAGGAGAAAGGGAGCAATATTATCCTGTTTTTACAGATGAGGATAGAGCTGCTAATGTAATTTAAAGACACGCTACCTATTTTGGTATAAAAAAAATATGTCTTTTGTCTCCTTTTTTGTAATTTCCTGTATGTGCTGTTGTATTTCACTCCCCAGGTCTGGAGATCTGCTACAGCTTCCAGTTCCACACTCTTTCTACTCCTCCAATCTTCCAACCCACTTTCTCCTCCTTGGCATTCCTCTTTGCATCTCTGCTGTTGTTGCTGTGCTGGAATTATGCCTGCTGTGGCTCCGTGCTTTTCCAGCTTCCCCTTGGTTTCTGGCTGTTGTTTTTGTCAGTGAGGCATATGGTGCAGTGCCAGTGGTCCTGGTGATGCAAGGAACGACTGCTGTTGCAACAATAGGCAGGCTGGGTAAACCCTGGTGGGAAGCAGCCTGTGACAATGTACTTCTAGTGCTGTTCCTCCAGAGGGGAGGGAGAGGGAGAGAGAGAAGGAAAGGAAACAAAGGAAATTAGTGGTAAGAGAAGAGAGAGCAAGTGGCACTAGAGAGAGGGGGTGAAAGTGAGACAGCAAAGTATACAAGACTAAGAGAAACAGAGGTAAGATGTGAAGATAATACAGAGAATATGAAGTGAGGATAGGAAAGGATAATACCAGATTCTCAGGTGAGGTGAGGGGGGAAGAGGAGAAAGGTATTTGTCCCTAAGTTTTAGGCCTTTGCAGCAACAATTTGATGGTTGGTTCTCTGTGCACTTACTCAGAAAGGATTGGTTGTCTTTTCCTAATCAGACACAGCTATCAAGTGTTTCATTTACTTGAGGGTAGAAATTTTCAGTCCCTCCTGCTCTGAGTTGCCTGAGCTGATCTTCAAGTCTCAGATCAGGTGTTATCTTTTCATTATACAATAACGCTACCTTCACTTGTACTTCCTACTCTAATATTATCACAGTACTGTCTGCCTTCAGGGTCTGTTCCATACCTGAGCCTTCTCCAAGTGATGAGGACACTTGGTAACTTTGTTACATCACCTTTTCAGTCTCAGGAGGATTAAAATTAGGCTTTTCAACCTCGTTGGCTAAAATGAGGCAAGAATGCATACTTCCCCTTCCCTCCTCCCTGGCATTAGTGTACAGTGGGATGCATGCCTTGCAGTGGTCATGCCAATCATCTTTCTTCTGAATAGGGCTCTGCAGAAACCCAAATCAGACTAATACCTTGATAGTTGTTTTTAACTTTTGATGGGCTTTTTTGGCTCAGTGAGCCCTTTCTTGTGGCAAAAAATAAACAAGGTCTGGTCTGCTTAGAGCAGTCTCACATTCCAGATACTAAAATTCCATGAGCACAGCTGATATCTCATTATTTCATTGCCTCATAAAAACAGACAAGCCTACAAAAGACAAATACAGCTACTAGAAAGAATCCACACATTCCCCTATTCCAGAGCACATAAAGGATCATTTCAATTCCATCACTAACAAATTGTGGACTGGCCATCACTGGACCATTGACAGTGTTCAATTATATAAACAGCAAGGGAGGTTACTAGTTATGAACATAGAGCCCTATTTTTTAAAAAAATACGCATATGACTAGTAAATACCTGCACACCTGTTCTGTATGCACTAGTCTAAGAGATAAATACCAGAGAAAGGGGCTAGTAAAAAATATACAGTTTGTTTCTGTGGTACCCCGTGGTGGCCCATCAAGGCATGACTCACCCAGCTGTCAGTTTCCACGGGTAGGTCACTGTCTCTGCAACTCAAAACCGGGGTCATCTGGTGAACCCTCAGTGGGAGCCCACCTTTTCCCTCAGGGCTTGTCTTCAGTCAGTATTTTGGCTGGTCTCCCAGTGGGTCTGGTCATCACTTCCACAAGAGGACTTGTCTGACCAACAAGCTGCCTCAGTCTGAGGCTGCAACCTGGCTTCTCTCCCATGAGAAGAGGAGCTCTGCTCTTCTTCCTGGGCATCCCTAAACTAGGCTAGGACTCTTCCTTTTAACTCCCCTCTCCATGCCTGACATCAGCTGTGGGTGTCCACAGAGCCTCATTAACCCTCCTTGCCTGAGTGGCGCCTGACTGCCTCATCACAAGCAGGTTCTATATAACTAATGTTTTCTGCTTATGCTGATGCACCAAAGGCTCCCTGTTGTTCTACTGCCCTGCAGAGTCTTGTTTAAGGGTCACTGGTATAAAAAAATCTCCTTTGTTGGAATCTATGTGTCTTTTATGTCAGGGGTACTGTGATGAAGTCACTCACCAGCCAGTGCGCCACCTTGTGGCTGGGTACGGGTTTCCCCTCCATATCCCTGGCAACTGTCCGTTCAGGTCCGCCAGTGCCTTTTGTCTTGTGACTTGGCTCTCCGGCCAGTCATGTTTTTGACTCACCACTTTCAGTGTCAGAGTCAAGTGCAATAACAGTCCAGCAGCCTTGTGCCAGATCTCCAGCCCGCTAATCCTTACGTCCTTCCCTGGGGCCTTCCCCAGGTCTTTCCTTGGCCCGTAGGGGAGCCCAACCACTCTCCCTATCCTGGGTCCAGTCTAGGCCCTAGCAGCAGGCGATTGAGGTCTGCCTCTTCAGACCTGGGCTTCTTCCCTGGGCTTCTTTCTACTGCAACCTGCTTGTAGGCTTTCTTCCACAGCCATCTCCAGGCCTCAGAGGAAAGGTGACAAAGGCAAGGCACAACCCAAACATAGTCCAAGGGTTTCCCTGGCCTCCCCCTGTGGGGAGATCCCTGACGAGCCAGAGTGGGCTCAGTGTGCTCAGGGCTGCTTTGTCCTCGGCCCCCATTTTGGGAGCTAATGGGAGAACTCTGTCCCTCACCCCAGGGCTGGCCCCTTCTGAACTGGGCTTCTCCCTTTTAAGGCTCCTGAGGTGAGCTGAGGGGGAGAGACTGAGGCGGGGGAGGGGAGGGTTGGAGCAATTGCCAATCAGCACAGGGCAGAGAAGCTGTGGAGAGTTCTCGGAATGTCCGGAGGTGGCGGCTTTGGCTGCTCTGGCCCCCGGCTGCAGTCTCTGGTGGGCTCCTCTCTTCAAGGCCACATGAGATGGGAGTTGGGGAAGAGAGGTGGGACCTAGGCCCTGGTGCCCTCAGAGTGGCGGGGGGGCCAGGGGTCTCCCATGCAGAGTTAGGGGTCCAGCAAGGTGCTACATTCTTTTCTCATGCTCAAGTGTCAATCCAGCTGCACTTTTCCTGTGTCTGATGGTATTTGTTATTGTCATTTTCACCAACTAAGTGAAATATTTAAAACCCCCAAAACACACCCAAGTTTAGATTCTGGAATGAGGCGTGAAGTAAGGATAACAAGCTTGCCTTTTATAGGCTATTGTGGAACCTGAAATTCTGACAGCACCATAAATGTACAGTGCTAGTGCAGTAAGTGACATCCATGACATGTTTACACCAGAATTATTCATAAATAACAATAGTTACTGCTATGTCACCTTGATCAATCAGTCCTCACAGAGAGAGCACTGATCACAACATATCATTTGTGTTGTTCTAGCCAGTCCTTCAGCCACCTGCTAGCCAGGCTGTCAGTGGCACTGGACACTTGATTGGCATAGTACATGGCAGCCCAGAACCCCTGAGCAATCTACCAGCTTCAGCCTCCCAAGGAGCTGGGAATTACAGGCACACACCACCACGCCCAACCCTAGTGCTATGTGTATATTTTTAATGCACAGAGCCATCTTAGCGTGGCAAAAAACAGCTTTGGCTAGAAGGCCAGCATCTGTAATATCCTGGGACCAAACACTTCATAAGACCACCTAACTAGGAGTTGGGAAAAACCAAAGAAAAAAATGAACCCACAAAGAACCCACTCCAAATTTTACACTAAATTCAGTGCCTGGGACAGGACTTTGGGAGATTAGTGAGTGTGCAGATAATCAGAGCTGCATAAAATTTAGATGATAACTTAACTCTTTTTCTCTTCCAACCTACATACCTAGAGTCAGAAACTCCTGATAAAACCAAAAGCCTTACCAATGACCAGAGGTGGAGTAGACTCTAGATTCTACCTTCTCTTTATCCCTAAATATCCTGCACTCCTGACCTTTAGGCCCAATGTTCTTGCAAAACATTGTTTTGGTGATTTTTATATATATGAAAGGTCTTAAGCTTTCTGTTGTAAAGCTCCTAGGACTTTCATTGTGTCTCAAGGAAGGAGAAAGGATGGTGTGTTTGTGCACTCAATCGTGTACATGTAGCACATGTTTAGTTTTCCACAGCCTGTTTTATGGGGCCATCTTTTCTTAGTTGCAGGGTAAACAAGGGTAGAGGTAAAGGGTAAAGTGATGCTCTCTTTTCTAGTCTCGTTATAAAGTAGAAAGGGCTCCTTCAGGCTGGCCTGAAATCCAGTGCCATCCAATATAGGTGTATCTGCATTTATTGTGCAATAGGTTTGTGAATTTCTCATTCACCCTTGGGATCACTAAATGGACCCAGAGTGGCTTCCTGCTGGCTTCTTCCAGAAGACTGTAAACCACCCTCTCCTGTCTTCAGGGTAGCTATGCCCAGCAGTAGTCAGGCCTTGGCAGATATGACTAGAGAGCCTCCTAGACTTGAAAACACCAGTTTGCATTTTTCCTGGGGCTGTTTGTATGGTATATAATAGTAATTAACAATTCATAATTACATTTTGCACTTCTCTAGCATCTTTCATCTGAGGACTTCAAAGCCCTTTGCAAATCTCAATTAGCTAAGCCTCCTAACATTCTACCTGAGGCAGGGACACGGTAACTCAGTGGCAGAGCTGGAATTAGCATCTAGAAGTCCTGTTTCCCAGCCCCTAATCTAACCACTAGGAAGAGAAACAGAAAGAGGAACAGAAAGCTTTGGAGCCCTGCTAGAAATGCACCCTGTTTTCTAACCCCTCTGACATCACCACACATCCCTCCTCTACTCACCACCTCTAATTTAATTAATTAAAATTGTTCATGTTTTCATGAAATCCTTTGTTATATGTTAATAAAAAATCTGGTTTGCATTTTGCATTCTCTTCTTATCCAGTTAATAATGATGTTATCTGCATGTGAATGGCAGCAAAATGTACTGCTCTCTGAACAGGGATCCTTTGGAGTTGGAGATGTTTTGTGGAGAGAATATAGTTTTACAAATAGCAGCAAATGTCTTTTCAGCGACTTCTCCTTTGTGTTAGAATTGCCAGAGGGGACTGTAGAGAATCCTGTCAGTGCTAGTGGGTGTTGGTGTGTGCAAGCTATAACCGCGGGACACAACTGAGAGAGAGAGGGAGGGAAAGAGCAAGCACGCAAAACATTACAAGAAACATAGTCTGCACTTGGGTAGCATCATAGAAAAGAACCTTGTCTGACTTTTATATTAATCCAGAATGGACTCCTGAATTCTGTAGGCACAACAGGATACAACTGGAAGAGACATGAAGGTAAATGAGGGCCCAAAAGGGGGGCTACACTAAAAAACAAACAAAAAACCAAACAAACCCACAAATAAATAAAAAGTCGATGATGTGAGGTTCATTGCTCTAACATAAATAACATTTGCTGCAGTGTAACTTGTGCCACCCTTCAGCATGTTGGAATCTATACTAAGAGAGAGTTGATGCCAGGTGTGTGTAGGATGGAGATAAATTTAGATCTAGATTAATTAGGGCTGGTTGAAAGAGATGATGGGAACACCCATGGCAGATTTTATTTCCTTACGTGTAATGTCTTCTCAATAAGGAACTCAGCAGCTCTGCAATGGGGTAGCACATTTCCAGGATCCTAAAAAATCCTGCCTGGTTAAAAGGGAGCACTGCAGATGGTCTGCTAGAGCTCTTTATGAAGAGCCGTGCTGGCTCATGTGCATGAAATATGGCACCACTTTGCTGTCTCCTGAGCCCCTGAGTGATTTGCACATATCTGCAGGTCTAGCCAAGAAAATTGAAAATACTGTATATACCAAGAGAAGGAGAGATTAGTCTAGAAGACTTACTGCAGTATAACAAGGATGGCACAACATCGCATTTTTTCACTGTCAAAGTGCAGTGCGAACACCAAAAAACTCTCACAGGACCTCTGGCAGTGGGTAGGAAACCGTGCCAGCTCAGCTCTGCAGGTCATCGCACTGGGAGCCTGGAGTTAGGGCTCCACCAACTCTCTTCCCCTACCCACCAGCTTGTGGGTGGCAGCAGTGGCCTTGCAGAACCGACTCTTCCCTTTTCATGGCCTGAAAGAAGGGGTCAGCCTCATGCCTGATTACTTACCTGCTCAGCGTACAGAACTAAGTTATGATATAGCCCTTTGTTTGTTTTAATTCCCAGAATGGAGGCAGCAAAAAACGTGACATCAAGCAGAGGGATATGATGATCATGGGAGGATCATGAAACAGTCATTGGCAAAGTTTTTCTGTAGAAGCAGCAAAGAATCCTGTGGCACCTTATAGACTAACAGACGTTTTGCAGCATGAGCTTTCGTGGGTGAATACCCACTTCTTCGGATGCAAGACTTTTCAGGGGGATTGGCACTTGTAGTCAAGAGCTCTGCTCACAACCTTTCCTTGCTGGTGTCACACCAGCTCTTTTGTCATGCCAGAGTTAAATCAATAGAGCATGTGGGAATAGGGGATATTAATTAGGTAGTGGTGCAGCTAGCTACTTTGTACAGCACTTTGAAGATGTGACATGCTGTCTAAGTGTTGAGTATTATTAACACCTGGGGTGCTTGCTGGCACCAGAGGCATGCTGCTACTGGACGGGCCTGGTGCATTCAGCCAAGCAGGACATTCAACATCTGCCAAATACATCTGGCAGGTTTTTCAACAGCAAAGCTGTTGAAGTAAATATGTAAGTAAAGTAAATATGTCCCTTTGGTCCATCTCTCTACTCTGATGAAGGATGACTATTAAATTCACCAGGGGCTACAAATGGGTAGCTGAGGGCAGAATTTGTCATTTAAGCTATGCATTGGAAATTGGATGGAAGGAGTTAGTTCTACATAGCGGTTGGTGATGATTCTTTGCCTGTTTTATGGATCTTGATAAACTTTGCCATGCAATACAACAAATATTTTTTTAAAAATAGTTTAATAGCATAAAAATAAAAGGAAAACCCCCACCCATTTCAAGGGAATGGAAGAGAGAGAAAGCATAATACCTAGAACTATGAAGCCAACTATGGACTTTACTGGTACAGAACTGCTGATAGCTATGTGTTCTCCAAGCTTAATGACAGCATCCATTCCTTAAATTGACCTGAGAATTTCCAGAGGCCAGAAACATGACAATTCACTCTATCCTCACCCTGTGGCATAAAGTGACATGCACTTGTTTTCCACTAGGAAAGCCTCTGTTAACTAATATCACTTACCAGCTCATGGCAGCAAACCAGCATGCAACACACATTCACTTTCCATGAACTTTCTTCTGTTGTTTGTGTATTAAAAATGAATGCAAACAGCAGGAGGTTTAAACATCTCTGGTGCTGTCTTCTCATTGCATTGATCAATTTCATATAGCACTTGCAAAATTTATCAACACAAAGCATGTGACTTCTATACTGTATCAGGCAATATAAAATGGGATGGGGAAAGTGGTTTTGAATTCTCTAATAAAGGTTTCCGCCTGCACTAGTATTACTTAGGTTGAAGCTTATTATCCATGTTCGTCTCCATTAGGGACATATGCTCATGGAAATTCAAGCAGCCTTTCTTAGTGACACTTCAAATTACAGGGGCATAAATATCTTCTCACCATTCTCTAATAGTAACTGAGGAACATTGAATTACATGGTAATTACCATGCAGTGGCTGGGTAACAGCATGGTTAGTTCTGTGTCATTATGGGGAAAGAACATGGTTATTTCTGTGTTCAAAGTGCTGATTAGTATGAGAATCTATTGTGACTTCACTAACTGTAATTATACAGTAATCAGTATGCGCCTGTAAATAGTCACTGCTGGTATTTATCAGTTAGACAGAGTTACCAAAGGATATAACAGCAGGGTCCTGCTATTTGTGTCCCTCTAGCTGTAACTGTTACCAGTTATTTTGTCCTCATAATTTTTGTAAATACTGGGCCAAATTCTGCAATAGGTTACTCTGGACTTACACCAGTGTAACTGATAGATGAATTTTCTCACACTCCCACCAGCTGTTGCAAAAACTTTTTTTTTCTTTAAAGGTTGGCTTTAATGAGCTGATAAACCAATATACCTACAATACAATGCAAACAAATTTAAAAAATCCACTCTTACAATGAAGTATTAAGAAAAGAACAGCTCCTGTCAAAGTGGAATCCTTTAGGAAACAAATTACAATTTGCACACTGCAATGCACTGACATTCACTAAATACCTTCACTATACCAGAATTTACTATAAGCAGGTTCCAATGCATTCTAATAAAATACTATGCTTTGCTTAAATGGAAAAAATGGATGGAACAAATCACAAACTAGACTTACTGAATCTGACATCTCTAAACTGGTGAAAAATCTAGGCCAGTGGTTCTCAAACTTTTGTACTGGTGACCCCTCTGAGTGCGACCCCCCTTATAAATTAAAAACACTTTTTTTATATTTAGCATTATTATAAATGCTGGAGGCAATAACCTTGGGACCCCATAAGGAGTCACAATCCCCAGTTTGAGAACCCCTGATCTAGGCTATGGGCCCAGAAACAGCTGCCAACCTTGAATTAATCTGATCAGAACTTCATTAAAGCACCAATGTACCTTTGGTGTTTTCACTGAATGCTAGAATTGACCATTACAGAAAAACAGTGTTTGACAGGAATCAGTATGACTAGGCTATTACATAAGAACAAACATTTGTTTAATTAGTACAAGTGGTAAAATTAGAGAAAAAAGGGGAAATCTATAGTAAAGATGGGGACAATACACATTCCCTTCTACTTGTTGCTTTGGTGGATTTTTTTTTTTTAAATATTGTGAGTTCTCTCTCAGTCAACAAACTCAACTTGCTGTTGCAATTGGGAATAATTCTTTTGGCCTGCCTACTCACTAAGTTGAGTACACTTCCCTCAAGGTATAGAGTGAAAACTCACTAAAGGGCAACTAAATGTAGCAGAAATACAGCCCAAAGCATTTGAAGTTTTAGGCTTTTCTATCACTGACATTTCTGACATTGATTTTCAGATAAAAATGGAGAATAATGTGTAATGAATAATGTACACTCAGCCTTAACTGGAATCTGCTCAGTTACATGCCCCAGTATTCTTTACGTTTGGTTGCCTCCCTGGCATGAGGCCAAAGGCAGTTGCAATGACAAAATCTGGAAATGATACTGTGACATCAGGAACATTAAAAGGCTAAATACAACATTGAAATTAAATAAAAATCTAAATCATTAATTTAATCTAACTCTCCTTACTTACCATAACCTCCTTAGTGATTCAGACAATGCTTAAGTATTGGCAGGCAAGGAGACATTGGGTATATAGGACTATGAATATACTTGGATAGCAGGATTGTCGCACATAGTGAGACAGTTAAGAGGAATGCTTTACTGGCATCATTATGCAGCCACGTTTGCTTGTAAAAAGTATATCTCATTGTGCTATAGTAGGGCCATCTCTGCATATTAACATCTCAGATTGTTGATAACTCATTGATTGTTATGAGTGACAAACTTGATTCTCTGCTTTTAAATCAAAATTACATAATAGATTTTTTTTAAACAGCAAAACCCCACAAAAAATTATATACCATCTCCCCATTTGTGCAGGTGAAAGCATGACTGCTCAGAGTCCATCTGCCTCATTATTTCTGTTCTTGACAGTAATCCCTCTAATTGCCTGTGTGTCAAAAATCTCTCCTTTGTATCCCCTTTCTGAAGTAGACTAACCATCCCTGAAACACTTTCTTAAGCACTTTTTCATTACAATTAGATGAAGAGTCTAATACTTGTTTCTTTTCTTCATACGTGAAAAAAAAAGCAGACACCAGTTCTCAGAACCAGTATTATCTATCCCAATATTGATGTACCCTAGTAAGTTTCTTAGGTTTTTGACCATGCTTAAATGTGTATGAAACTGCTGTATGTAAATGTTGTGCTTTGATTCTTTACTCTGTTAAACCAAGATACTGGAGACTAAGAAAATGACCTCAAATATGGGACAAGGCAGAGTTCAATCAAGGCAGAGGGGAGAAAGGCCTTGAAGGGTCTGAGAAGGAAGCTATGTTTTAAACTTTGAAAGCAAAAATATATATGCACTTTGGTGCTAGCATAAGTTGCATACAACAAAACTAGATGTGAAACTAGGATTTGCACTCATGCAAACCTCACTTCTGATGTGCATTGGGTATTTTGCACACATACTTCTACACATAGCCTTTAAAAATCTGGGCCTGAATGCTTTGAAAATGCAGAGGCCACTTGGTGCATTTTAGGAGAAGAGTGGGTGGGGGAAAGGTTTCTTTGTTCACAAGTATCTTGATTAGCTAAGGATAAAAATCATCTCTAGCAGAAATGGTTTAGCTATATCCAGAGAGGAATAAACTCCTCCAGAGACAGGGAAATCCCCCCTCCCACCAACTCTCTCTCACGCACAATCAATATCCTTTCTTCAGTTCAGACACCGACTATACCTACACTCTCCTAGACAAGTATATGTTATAGATAAAAGGCTAATGCCTGCTTAGTTCTACTCATGCATGCACCCCAGTGTAACTGAGTAGAACATGACCCCCAAAGGGAATTTTTTCCATATTAAAAATAATATCTGAAATTGATTATACTTGTGTATGGGCAAAACCCCTTACATTCCCCAGTTAAGTTGCTCCTTAAACTGTTGGGCTGAACTATCTTGGAAATGCAACACTCTTAAGAACACGTAACTGCCCTTCTTTGCTCTATATCATCCATTCAGTGTCTTGTCTGGATAAATGGTCAGGACATTCCTTATCCCATTTGCTGCTGAAATACACACATCTCAAACAAGGTAAAGGAAAACTTTTGACCAATTGGTTGTTATTGCTGAAGACTCCATATAAGATGCTGGAACCAAATGGAACCAGATCTCTTAGTTCTTTTATCTAAACCTATATAGTAGTTTGAACTTTGCTTTCGCCAACTATGGACATTCCCAAGTCAGATTGACTGACAAATTTGAAACATTCCAAAGCTAGTCAATGGGCTCAACTCCTAGTGAATAACTCCAAGAGCTGTGGAAATAATCAGTGCAAAGAGAAGAGTGTTTACAAGTCTGAATGTGCAGGAGGCCCATGAGCGGGAGGCTAAGCAGAGAAATGGGGTATCAGTCACTGAAACACAAGGGTCTTCTTGCCCTCATGAAATAGTAAACTAGGTCCATTACCTGCAATTCTCCATGGGTCTTACTGTAGGAGACAGTACCCAGGATTGAGGTTAAGATAAAGGTGGATGGGAACAGGAGAAAATATCCTTATTCACAATGCCAATGCTAGTCTCTTCACAATGTACTGAATGTTGACATTATGGCCCTTCCTTCTGTACATACTGGATTTTCCATACAGAGTAACTTTAAACCAACTGCATTTGGAAAATAGTAATGGTCATATGGAGTTAATGCTAGTTTTATGCAGCGTCATAAAGTAACAAATTAACTAACTCAATTCACATGCATTCATTAAAAATCTCTCTCTCTCTAAGCATTACTAAAGACCCTGTTACTGTAGTGTCTAGGCACTGGATGCTACACTGAAGCATCTGTAGCTGGAACTGGTTCTAAGTCCTCTATCAGCAGCATTCCCTGTACCCTAAGGCTCACTTTTATTTTTCTTTCTTATTTCTCTCCCTTTATTTTTTTAAAGGAGGTGGTTGCTACACGTGCCTAATTCTCTTTTCTATTTTCTTGTTTAAACATATGACATATTTATCTTGCAAGGCACCAAAAATACCAAACCTATTTGTAGGAAAGTATACTTAAATATGCACTTTTCAAATACCTACAGGCCTGGCTTCCAAAACAGTATGTTTTATTATGGAGGCACTGGTTGCACCCATAACATTTAAGGTTGCATTGACTTTTGCTCTTAAAGCAGGGATTCAAACTCTTCATTATATATGAAGAATACAATGTATCCCCCTAAACATACAATACGTAATCTTTGAGTAGAGAATGAAGTTTCTGAAATGTAAAAGTTAACTGTATCAACATATTTTAAATTGTGATAATATTTCATAAGAACAATCGCTAAGGAACTTTACCTTAAATACAGATAGATTTGGACATCATTCTTAAGATCAAATATTCTTTCCCTCTATTTGACTGAGGGAGCAATCAGGTATTTCAATGAATTGCATGCTGGCTTCAAAAATTCTCTGATGTGTAATCCATTTTACTGTTTTGTATTAGGTATAAATTAAAAGACAAAATATCTGCATTATCTTAAATAATCTAGAGAAATGTATTTCAAAAAGTATCTTGAGTCAAAAAGTAGCAAATCAATGTATGTATTTTCCATATTTGTATAGTTTTCATTATATTTTTGATCTGTTACTCTCAAGTCTCATATTTAAAAAATGAACTACACACCTATCATGCAAGATGTAAAGAAGTATGTTCAACTAGTTCAGATTAGATATACAGTAAAAATACACTTCCAAAGAAATATCATTTCCATTTTTGTTCATGTTTTTAACAGAATTTCAGACTAGTACATCAAATGTGGAACTGTACAAGTACGTGAAGAAACATTAGGATTGCAGTAGTAAAAAAATGTACAGCATTCAAAACCAACAAGCTCTAAACAACTGAACAATACCACAGGATTGAAACAATCATGGGGACAACATAGGTCATTGGAGACAGTGAGTGAATCCGAATGTCCCTACATAAAGGCCCTATATAGAATATTGTATCTTACTTATATGCAAAATCCCTGATTTGATTAAACCAGACAATTGATTTAATTGCCTGTTTTAGGTTTTAGATAATAGAAACATGAGATTATTCCCCTCCATAAATCTCAGTTATTGAAAAGGCAATATTGAGAACTGATTTCAAAGATGTGGATTCAGGTAGTTAAAACAAAAGATCAAAACAATAAAATACCAACAACAACCAGCACCTCTCTTCAAATTGTCAACAGCTACGTTTTGCTACATTACTATTGAATTTAATAGTAAGTTTTTGAAAACCATTTTGTTTACATAGGAATACACAGGTTTTTATTTATGGCCTGTATCCATTTCATATTGGACCAACATTGCCTTTTAAATCAAGAAAAGATCCAACTAAACCATTTAACAAAAATAAAATTCCGAAGGTAATTGACAATAAACAAAACACCACATACAGCAGAATATCTGTGTGTGAACACCCTTTTCAAAAGGTAGAAGCATACTCTTTAACAATCCACTAACCAATATTATTTCCTTTTTTAGACATCTTTGCTATGGGGTATCTAGTAAAGTTTGCTAACTCAACCTGCAGGTTTTTAAAAAAAACATGTATTTGTAACTGTGTACAAATTTAATGAACTATGTTAAACTGTTTGTTTTTTAGGGATGGGAATACAACCCCCTTCACAAATCTTATCCATTCATGATTTCCTATGGGGACTGTCTTGTTTCTTAGATTATTCATCTTTATTTACCAGAACTGAAGAGCAAGAAAGGTTAATAAATATTGTAAATATGTCAGGGTCCCAGTCTCACAGTCCTTGTGCACCCAGATCTTTCACTGACCTCAATGGGAATTTGGCATGCACAAGGTCTGCAAGCTTTCAGCCGAGAAAGCTTTATAAATATAGCATTTTAAAAACTAAAACACTGTTTGCACGGAGCCTGGCCTAATGAATCATATTCAGTACACTTTGAGGAGCAAAGAACACGAATTTTAGCACCTATCTTGCTGCTAGTTCAGAATAATCTTTTGCTGATTTCAATCCTATGGGAGCAACAGAACAGTTTTTACTAAGTCAGCCACATACAATCTAACACATCTGACTGAAAAACCTTGCAACAAGATTGAAAAGAAACAACTCAAAGTCTGCATTAAATAAACCATTGGGAAAATAGCATACAGCATTCTAACTCAAATGTAAACCTTGCTGAGGTATACTTATTTTTTCCTTAAAGAATGAAAGGGAGAAAGAGCTCACAGCACAAATGATATTCAGATCTCACAACTGAGAAGGAATTAAATTAAATTGAACAGGTCCATTATGGTTTAAGGAATAGTCATTTTTATTAGTATCCATAACAATATATTCTTACCTGCTTTTTTATACCTTCAAACCATTAAAAAAGGCCATATATGTTTGTGAAACATAGTTTTGTCTCAATGTTATCTGCTAATGTTTTAAATTAATCTAACAAATACTTTTTCTTTGTTTCTAGGGGACAACATTACCCAGTGTCTATCTCAGAAATAGGTTGATCATGGCCACACTGCTTTCAAATGCCTGGCTTGCCCTCTCCACAGAATAGGACAGACACCTTTGGTTGCATAAAAGCAATATTTGTTTCCTTTTCAGTGTTAACTGAAATTAAATTGAGTTTCAGCAACAAAATTGAGCAGTATCTTTGTGTAAATTTTAACGTTCAATAACAATTTTTAGTTTCAACTAACAATTATTTATTTCTCTATAATGAAATTATCTAGACCCTGTTATACAAATTGGATTTTTCACCCATATATTTAGGAATCAGGAGGCAGATGTGTATCGTATTTAGAGTTTACTCTAAGCAGATACTGTATTTGATGTGCAATTTTCTAATCAATACAGTCAGCCTACCTGCACTGTGAAATTAATGCTAAATGTAACTGCAGCTGTTACCAAGTAGTTTCCACAAGTGGTTTTATTACTGGTTAGATTTTACAAATTCTGATATTCAAACAGACTTTCACCTTAAAATTCTAAAACAACAAAGCAACCAATAAGGGCATAGGACTATTCAAAGTAACAAACTCTTGTAACATTTTTGCCCTTGTTATAAATATACAGAGAGAAAAAGAGAAAAATGGACATGTAATCCAAAGTACGTAGATAAAACAGTATATAAGGCACATGGCAGTCTTTGAAAATTACAGAAGCTTTAGCCAATTTAAATTAATTGCTGTTTCCCTTACTCAGTCCACAAAACTGTACAGTTACACAAATGTTGTGTTGCAGATAGATCTTCCAAGTTATTCCTCAGTCCATAATCTGTAATATCAGAACAATACATTTCCTTCTGTTTTCAGGAGAGATCCTAAGTGTGGTTAGTCAGTTGCTCAAAGCCTCTATTAAAATACTCTTGGAATTCAACTAAGAATAATTTCTTTTTTAAAGAAATTATTGAGAAAGAGTCATCAGAAAAGATTTGTGAGAGTTGTCTGTGAAGGACTTCGAGATTCATGAACCTCAAGACTTCCAGGTACTGACGTCAAGACAGATGTCACAGTAGGCATGGTAGGATTAGTCAAGTCTGTTAAGGTAGTGGGAGTGCTGGATGGACTCATGGAGGCATTGGATATTTCTGAGGCGGGTCCTGACGGGGTTCCTGCTTGGAGTGTGGAATCTGAAGTCTTATCCACCCCTGTGTTTTCTTGACGTAAGAGGTTCCGTCTGAATTTGGCTCGGGCGTTTTGAAACCAAACCTGAAATATTTTAATATAATAGGGTAGCATTTAAAAAACAGCATTTTTTTAGAAAAGCAAAAGACACAAATTCAATACAGCCTCAATTAGGTGTATTCTTGTATTGACTGCATGTAGGTGGAACAGCTCACTTTGCTACAGGAACTCCACAGGTTGTGTCCAGTTGTGTGAAGTGTTCTCTGCTTAGCATGTAAAGCATTTCTGTCTGCCTTTCCCACATTTCTCTAAGTAAACAGAGTGTGCACTGGGATATGAAGAGAACTGGGCATGAAGAAGAGGAATCTTGCTCTCCAGGCAATGAAGAAAACAGTCTTAGGGCTTCAGTAGCCGCTGTGGTTCATGCACCTACCCCCAGCTCCTGAGTATTTGTCAGGATGGGGGCGGAACTGATGAGACGATGTGTATAATCTTAGATCCACCAGCCCCAGCCATATTTTGGTCCATCCCACCTCCCATCATGCACTGCAAAGAATATAGATGCTATGCATGGCATCCTGCTCTTCCCCTCTCCCTAAACAGCTCCTCTACAGCTCCAGAGGTAGCAGAACTTTCCCCTCTCTCTAAAAGATTTGACACTCTTTCTCCATAAAGCCTTCCTCCTTCCTCCCCACCCTCACCCCAAAAGTGTTTTGGCTTCACTCCCCACTCCAGCCTCTCTGTAGAATGTTTTCTCATACTTGTTATGAAGGTATACAAAACAATTTGTATTGTACTAAAACATAATTTTAGAAGTAACAAAATCTGTGTGCAAAAAGTATATTTATCTGTATGTAACTAGAACTATATTTATCTTCTGTAATGTCTAGCTATTATCTTGCTGTCTATGGCTGAGAGACAAAAGCGGCAAAGTTCATCTCCTAAGGCTAAATTGCCAATGCTTCTCTCCAAAGGTAATGATGCCTGTCCCATGCCTATAGGGCTAGTTTTAAAATAAAATACTCTGCTAGTTTATCTCAAATTAAATATCAGTAAAAATATATTAAACCCCAAGAATATTTCTATCAAATCCAGATACAGAGACATATCTCTATTAAATTTAAAATGGCATTAAAAGTCCTGTGCTCACGCTGATGCGGGCAGATACTGACCTTTTAATACCAGACACTCAGACATTACAGGGATAATATATCCTCTGGCTCTGATCTTACAAAGTGAAGCCCGACTATTTAGGTATCACCGGGTCTCAAGTCATTGTGTTGTATCACCTTTAACTGACCCAGTCCTGCTCTCAGTGAGCTCACACTGACTTATTCCAGTGTGAGCAGCATCAGTCCCTGTCAGTCTAGGTGCAGAAGGCCTTATCGTTCTTTCTGCAGGAAGTCCCACAGAAGGGGGCTAAGAGAGAGGAGATATCGGTGACGGTCTCCTATCACAACTTTCTGCCAGATGTTGTGGAAGAGGGGGTGTGCAGAGCCCAAGGGACCAGAAGGAAGACAGAGTCTTGTGTCCCCCCCAACTCCCTAACAGTATGGTCCTGCTGCAACTTGGGAAGCCCTGGGAAGCCCCTTTGAGTGTGATCCCCACCACATGGAGGAGGAGAGTGAGGTGTGTAAAGATAACACAGTCCTGGGACGATGCATGTGCCCCCAATCTTCCCACTCCCTCCCCTGACCAGTCTATTTCCCACTTATGGATCCCCAGAACCAAACACCCTCTGTGGGGCCTGGGGAAAGAGGGGATGCTGTTGCAGACTCGCCTTTCTTTGGGGAAAGAGCGGGAAATCCATGTGAAGAAGTGTTTAGGTATGAACTCCAAGGAGTGGCGTTAAGGACAGACCGGCAGCTTGAACATAAAAAATTCCCTTTATCCTCATGTGCAACTCCTACTAATGTCTTCTAGGGTGGTACACATAGACCAAGGGTCGCATATGTCCATTTGTGTCCTTGCTTGTGCAGCTTAGTGTTTTTAATAGTTTATGTTAGCATTCCCCTAGTTTAAAGGGACACTGTCAAGTAGTTTAGGCTCCATGCATAGGTTTGGTATATTACAATCAGAAAAAAAACTATCCCAAAAATTAATATTAGCACTAACTTTTTTAGGGTTCTTTAAAGATGTCAGATGTATTATCATTATTAATTAGTTGTTAAGTGCCAGTGAAGTGTTCAGTACTAGGCACAAACAATGGAAAGTAGGTTTTGGCTTAAACCTTCACCTGCAATGTCTGCCATTCCCGGGCCCTGACTCTGCAATCAGATCCATGTAGGCAGAGCTGTAGGGCTCTGTAAAGGGTGCAAGGGTCTGTCTGCGTGGTTCCAGCTGAAGGACCAGGAACCATGTGTGCAAAGAATAAAGGTGAAACAGATTAATCTATTTTGATTATTCAAGCTGAGAGTATGTAAAAAAACAGCCATCAGAAATGACAAAAAGGGGAATTTTTAAACCTGTATTTTTTTTCATTTTAAATAATATAAATTATTTGTAGTACAAGTATGGGAATTTTTATTTTCAAATATATATACTCTGACAATGTCCCTTTAACAGCAGGAAAAAAAGGAAAATAAAAAGTTTAAAGAATTGCCCGTTGTTGTCAAGGCTGAATAATATTAGGCCAATTAGGCCTAATAATATTAGGCCAATAATATTAGCAGGCCAATAACAGTGCTACATTAGTCAATCATTTATTAATGAAAATAAAAGAGCCAAAGTCACCATTTCCCTAGTTCCAATCACGTGCACATCATCCCCTGACTGCATCCTGATATTTGCGAGAAACAAACGTGCACATGGGGAAGAGGGTCAAGCAAAATTTCAGTTTCTAAACATGAAGCAATTTGCTGGTTAAAACAAATTATAAAATTTCCGAAGACATTAGAACTACTTTGATCTCCCACCCTACTCCTAAAGCCCAATGGATCCTTAACTGTGATGCTGCTAAAAAAACCAACACTATGGTGTCTCTAAATGTCTAATTTTGTATATAAGTTAGTGATTTGGAAAAGAGAGAGGGTCAAGCCAGTTTGTATGTATTTCCTTCCTTCTTCCAAAGTCATTAAACACTTGTAATCAAATACTACCTTCAGCTGCCCATGCAGCTACCTGTGAATGCTACCAATGGGAGCTGCACACATATGGAAAGATTTTGACAGGGTGTATTTTACCTTTAACATGACTCATTCCTATTAGCATTAAGGGAAAAATATACCCCAACATCTTATAGGTGCTGTCTAAAAACAGGGCTAATTCCTAACTCCCTCCCTCTCCAGGGTGTTGCAGGGTTAACTGGTTAATGCTTGTAATGTGCTTTAGGGATGCACAATGATATTAATATTGCTACTTAAAAAGCTTCTAGATATTGACTGTACTGAGATTCTGAAAAATATTTAGCCTTGTGTCAGAAAAGAATAGCCTAAAACAGCTACCCCCAACACATTGTATACGAGTCTGTGGTGTAGACTTACAATGTGAAATATTTTCAGCCAACGTTTTTACTCAAGGGAATTGAGAGAAGCAAAACTATTGTTTGTGAGCTGTCGGTAATATGGGCCTGCCTTGCAGTATGTGTCATCATTTATATCTCTGCAGATAGGATGTAAAAGGCTACCAAATCAGAATTCTCCACTCAGCACAGCGGTGGTACTGTTTTAAGCCCACTTTGTAGGTGCAGGCCAATAACAGTGCTACATTAACACAAGGAAACAATAACACAACTGTACATAATAGTTCCAGAAGGTCTCATCGCACGTCAGTTAGATAATTAGGAATCTGGTCTTCAGTATTTAGGAATAAATAAATAAATAAATAAAATCACAACAGTGTGGGAAATGTTTAATGTCTTTTTGTTCAAATGCATCATTAAAGGTCTGAACTACATAAACCAAAACTACCACTGAAAAACAGAATCAGCTGTATGTCAACCACTAATAATACTATATTTGAGTTAATGGTATTGAATAGCTATGGATGGACAGCGAGGCAGGATTGTCCAGTGGTTGGGGCACTAGGCTAGGGCTAGGGAGACCTATATTTAAGTCGCTGCTTTCCGCAGATTTCCTTGAACAAGTCACTTAGCCTCTCTGTGTACATTTCCATATCACTTTCCTTGTCATATAATCTTCATAGGGTGTTAAAGAGATCCTGAATATTAAGGGCAAAATCCTGTTCTTACCTGGGGGAGCAGCATAGCACAGGGTGGGCTACTGCGACAAGTTACTTGCGGCTGCTCTGAATAGCATGCATTCTAAGCTATTGGGAAGAGAGGAGGTAGCTGGACAGACCTCTACCAAGCAGATTATATCTCCTTGAGACTATAGATGGAATGGGCCAGCTCACTTGCCAGTCCTCCTCTAGCACTCTTTTGTCGCTATGAAGGATCTTACCCTGCTACCTGCAGGGAGGAAAGAATCCTTTTCTATCTTCTCCCCTTCCCCTTCTCACTATGCAACGAAGGGCAGAATCTAAGCCCTAAAAAGGAACATTTTGTGCCATTTATCAAAATTTCCTCCCAAGAGCCCCCTTTCCTCATACCACCTGCAGAAGGTGTTAGATGCAAAGAGCTGTGGGGTTTTTTCCCCTCTTCTTCTTTGCTGGGGAAGCTGTTGAATTTCAGTCAACTCGTTCACATGCGCTCACTGGCTGACATGCATTAGGTATGTGAATGAACTTGTAGATCAAAAGGTTAAAAAATAAATCAAAACAAACAGAAATAGCGGAAATTTATGGAAAAAAGTTTAACATAATTCTGATTTAGATACTTCTGGGAAATAGTCTGTGCATTGCCAAACTGCATCAGGAACAATCATTTAGAGAGTAGTATATACACGTTCCCCTGCCCACTTCTGCTGGCCATGGACGATTGATGACTCACTACAGACTGAGCCTAGCTCAAAGTCAGGTCTTCCAAGTGTGACATCACAGACGCTGAAGAATCTGGCCAAATATTCCACTCGTCGATCAGCATACCCACCCCTAATATGTACTCATGAGACTGATGTCCATACTGTAAAAGGACTATGGCCAACTCTGGAAACTACACTGTGTATGCTTAGGAAGCTCACCAGTTTAATTACAAGTGCCATAAGGCTTAGAGACAGCTGTTTCTCTGTTCATCAACCATAGGCAGGCTTATATAGAGTTTCTATTAAAAATTATGTATAAAGAAAGAGAAAGATGTTGAAGGCAAAAACATTGTTCTTGGCCAAATCAGCACAGACCTAATCTTGCAGAAAAGAAGGTAAGTTTACAGACATGCCTGGCAATAATACAGGCAATGTTTGGAATTTAATACTACTGGAACATGTCCATGTATGTCTATGAGTCCATGTGTCTTCAGTACGAAAGATAGACGAAATCTGATGTTGCATGTTAGCTCAGTAGTATTAGTGAATGACTCTGAGTTCAATAAATGACACAGACTGGATATCAAACTTTTCAATGTAAAAGTATTAATGAACAGCACTGTGCCAGGAGCCAACAAGCATGACGAGACTTCCCCAGCAAGGAGCCACCTTGCAATTATTGTAAGTGAACTTTCAAGTTTGAAAATCATCTCCATGGCCACAGAAATCTAGCTTGCTTCCTCTCACTGGTCAGTTAAAGTGCAAATTGGCCACAGAGACTCTAAAACCCTGATCTATGCAAGCCAAAAAGAAAGTGTTTTCACAGCCAACATTAATTTCCAACATATAGCTTGGAAGGGTGGATTAGGGCAATTCCACCACAGGCAGAAGAGGCCATACACATGGCTGTAGTAGGCAAAGTGTCACTCTGAATCACTTTCTGGAAACTACTCCATTATTTCCCGTGGTCCTACAGGTCCAATCCTCTCCTCCTTATTGTCCACCTCCCACAGTGCTGCAGGCAAAGCAAAGCAGATATACCACTGTGGGAGCAAGATGACTGATTCTCCAATAACATTAGCAAGCTCATAAAGAAGCTGAATGGAACTGCAGGGGGCTGGACAGGATGAAAAGAAAGGAAAACATTCAGCACCCAGAAATTTCAGTGTTTAAGTGTGTAAGACGGGGATAGAAGGAATAGAGCAAGAGCAAAGAAGCAATGACAGTGGGATGTTGAAGTTGGGGGAGTCACAGAGTAAGAGGGCTGGAGAGGGAGAACTAGGGGTAAGAAAGGAAGAAAGGAATGGGAAGAATAAAGTGGGGGAAAATTGAAGGGCAGAGCATGAGTAGAGAAAAGAAAGAAGAGGGATGAATGCTAAGACTGATGCAGCTGGGATGGGATGAGAGAACAGAAAGATGGTGAGAGAGAGAGACAGTAATGGCATATGTGATTCATGTTGCTTGATGCACTATAGGAAGGCACTCAGAGAGCTCTGTGATAGGTGAAGTACAAGGAATAGAGAGGAGATGATTAAAGTGAATCAAAGTGTGGGGGAAAAGAAGAAGAGAGAAAAGGAAAAGAGAAGCCAGAGAAACAGGAAGAAAACGGAAGAGATGAAGTGGCAGAAGGAACATGGAAACATGCAGAAAATCCTTTCTTGCACAAGCAATAGCTCTTGTCCGGCACATATGGGAGCAGCTGCTGCAACAGGCACTGATTCAGGCATTAATAAGTGCAGGGACTAGTAGGGTAGGTATCTGTCCCACTGCCCTGAGGTAGGGCCATAAAAACAAACAATATCAAACAGCAGGAAAGATGTGCAAGAGAAGGAGTCACAGTAATTTTGTTATTACAGTTTTTTCCAGAGGAACCCCAACCTCCGCTCCTTTTTCTCTCTATCCATCCATCACCACAAGATCTAGGTTTACTCCAGCGAACTTATCTTTTCTCTTAGCATTGCTTTCTCCACCCATCCCCCATTTCACTGTGAACTTGCCCAGGTGCTAGTGTTTCCCCATAGTTCCCTGCCAGGTTTTGTCACTGTACCCCATTTGGTTCCTAGAAAGTCTCCAACCCATTTCCCCACAAACCTCGCTCAGGCTCTTGTTTACACTATTTCAATAGGAGGGTCTAGAGCTCCTGAATTCCCAAATTTACCTCTGGCTAAAAAGTCATTTTGGATAAGAGCCCACCAAATCCAATTTGGTGTAGCACAGAGTATAGATTTAGATGGAGCTAAAGGATCCAACATTCCCACCTTTTGCTTCCCATAAAAATTTAGAGGGAACAAGTGCATTTGGGCCAAGAAAAATCCAGCATGCGACGGAAAAATGTCTTTAAAAATGCCTTCACCCCTCAGTTCTAAATTACAAAACTATGAATGAGAAATTAACGTGTTTTAATCTTTGAAAAATCTATTATTCACTTCAGCTACAAAGCCAAGATGTCCAATCTGTCCTGACTGACAAAATAGATCAATATTTCGGTTTAATTTCTTATGCAATTATTCATTCAGGATGACTTCTAAACTTCTATACTGTTATTTACCTAGAAAAGGAATATGACAGCTAAAATCATTCACCTCTCCTTAAAAGAGTACTGCAGGAAAAATGCCTGGCAGATGTAACTAACTGTTTGATAAAAATAAGCAAGACACCTAATTTACACAACTGTGCTCTAAAAATTAGAACCCAAGATATATTCCTCTGCTAGGCTGCAAAGAAATGGCTTTTCTCGTACTCTCAGGGATTACTTTACGCGTCACAGAGGGTACCAACAAATAAGAAAAATGTGGACATTAGCAATATGTGGAGGTATAATTCACAGTGTTTCAACTGAGGCTTGTCAAACCTGAGATTGATATTTTATTTACTGCTAGAGACAGAAGTCTTTGCTCTTCTTACCTGAAGAACTCTTTTGGTTAGGCCAGTTTTCTGAGCTAGCTGTTTCAAGTCCTTAGCATCAGGATTATGATTAATAGCAAAGTAAGACTTCATTGTCCGCAACTGGTGGTGTTTGAATGATGTCCTCATGCGCTTTGTTTTTTGATTACTGGGGTATTGCTGGTCTCTATCCAGGTGGTCACCATCGTTTTCATTGCAACTTAAAGCTAAAGACAAAAAGAAGGAAACGGTTGTGTAAATCCATCATTCTGTGACCAACATTGTTTGCAAATCATCTGAGTGCAGCAATTAAAAGAACATACTATGGCATGTATTGTAATGATAGAAACCCTACTTGCCTTCCCCTCCATTCCTGCATCCTTCTATTCTTCCCTTACAATAACTAGTCTGCAAGAATCCTCACCTGCATCTTTACTGCTTTTAAAATGTCAGGTCTCTTTCCTTTTTTCTTTTCTCCATCTCCACACATCCATTCCATGACTTTCTGTCTGTAGGACAGTAGCTGTCCTCAACTCTGTAAAGTGTTTTAATGCACTTTGTATCACCATAAATTGCATTGTACTGTACACAGAAAGCTGCTAAATAGAGTACACTTAAATCTTGATGGAACAGACTAGTTAAAATTATAATTATTTCCTCCATCAAACTAAACCCTGTAGAATACAAGAGAGACCCATTAAATAAAACACTATTAAAGGAGTAAAGTTTGTGTACCAGACAGAAAATTACAACTATAATTTGACTAGTTAAAGAAATAAGCCTGTTAAAAGATGACAGTAGTGTGCCAAATCAAAAATATACATTTTAAAAACTATTCTCTGCATATTTATATTTCATTAAAAACAAAATCTCTTTAAAAATAGCGGTTCAAAGAATCAATTTTCCATGTATCCATTTGAGATAATTTAACAAGACTGCCCGATAGATCTGAAAAAATCAGTAACAAGTCTTGCAAAGAATGTTTAGAAGCAAAGGAACATTACAATAATTACCAAATAGTACTAAAAGTTGCACGCCAAGCAAAATATTCTCATAAGCCAAAGGTATTATTTTGATTTTATACATGCATACAGTAAACCACAAAAAATACCCTTAAAATAACATTAAGGATCAAGACTAAACCCATGAGAAAATTCAGTGATATGTCTAAAAATCTGTTCTGACATTTTGTCATTAATTTACCCCTCTGTGCTCAGGTATCTGCAAACCCCCTTTTCAGTTTTTTTAAAAAGTTTTGTGTTAAAAAGGGGAAAAATCCCTGTAATCTTCATTTTACACTCTCCCTTGATAATTATTCATCCACTTTACCAAAATGGCTGAAAAAAACAGATAAATATGTATCTTGGGAGCTATAAAATGTGAATTATTGATCCAGCTGTCCAAACATCTACACACAGGTTTTTAGAATAGTTCATCATTACTGATCCAATACAATGTAATGTAGCAGATAGGTACGGCCTTATTTCAAATACAGATTGTTTATCAAATTGGAGCTGTTCAGCTCCATAGAACAAATATGAACTTTAAAAATCAGGTGTGGAAACAAATTTAACAAAATGTTCATAATATGCATGTTTGTCTTTTGTACCAATAATAATAAATATATTCAAACATTATAGAAAGCAATTAGTCAGCATATAAAGTGATTGCTTTGCAAACTTCAGCATTTCAGACACTTTTTAAAGGCCAGGACACATTATGGAGTAAGGCCTGAAAAATTTCAGTTTGAAAAACAAAGGCATGTTTGTCTCACAGACATGTAAAAAGCATCCGAAACCTCAAAACTTCTCTCAATGTTTTTTAGACTCCTATAATTTAAATAACTAGCCATATATATATATAAATCCTTTCCAGGCTAACCTCATGCCAAGTTTCAGCAATGAGGGGCATTTTTTCTGCTGAGTTTTAAACTTGGTTTTCTCATGGAAAAACTGACAGCACCTGAATTTGAGGGGGAAAAGGAGACACACAAGGGGACAGCAGAAGGCTGCATTTATTAAGCTGAATGGAAAACTTCAGAATCTTCTTCTGGCTTGGTTGGTTACCGAAGTCTGGTTGCCAAACATGTAGTCACCCTATGTACTTCAGTCTCCCTCGTAGTTACATTCTCCTCCTCAAATAATGCTGGGAAGAAGATTATCTAAAACTATATTGCTCAGGGAAATTGGTGCTATGAAAGAGAGGTAAGATAACACATTATTTATTATTGTTGTTTAAAGATATTCATTCAGAATTGTAGAAATTCACTCATAGACATTAGAGATGGAAAAGACGCATGAGCATCATCCTAAATCTTTTCTAATTCTCCCAGAGGTGACAAGTCAGTGATTATGAAAAAATCAAATTATTTTCTGAAGAACCAAAACCTGTTTTCCTTTCATTGCAACTATATATAACTTATTTCTTATAATTTAGTTCCCTACCTCTTCTCCCTACTCATCCATTCCCCAAATAAAATAAAAACAAAAATGTCCCATTTGGGGCCTGCAGATCTATTGTCTCCTCTTAAAAAAGGATATGGCACAACAGAATTTAAAAGTGCATGGGGGTGGCTGCTGCTCACTCGTGTTATGCCAGCTGGATGGATACCCCTCTGAAGCTTAGCCTGAGATAAAGATTTCTGATTAGTGCCAGTAGCCATTCATATTGGGGTGTGGTTAAAGATTTCATCTTTACATCAGTCTATTGTATTATGCATCCGAAGAAGTGAGCTGTAGCTCACGAAAGCTCATGCTGAAATAAATTTGTTAGTCTCTAAGGTGCCACAAGTACTCCTGTTCTTTTTGCAGATACAGACTAACACGGCTGCTACTCTGAAACCTATATTATTATACGTGACTCTCCCAGAATCTGGATTCCCTCCCAGGGTCAAAAGATACTCAGTGGGCAGAGGGGAATTTTCATGGAGATGGGGAGAGCAGGAGGTCTCCTATAGAATACCTCAGTGCAAAGAAATAATCCTGTAGATGCTCCCTATGCACCCTCTCTCCTTTTCAGACACTTTTGCTCCTGTTTTTTGTGTGCCATCCCTGTGTATCTCACAGAGGATCTGTTAGACAATCCAAATTCCAGGTTTCCTCTCAACTGCAGGCTGAGGGCTTCCTGCCATGAGACAAGTTCAGAAATGGAATTCAGTGAAATGCCAGTCAAATGGGAAAGCTTAAATTAATGAGATTAGTGCTTGGTTCCCACTTTGGGGATCAAAGAAACCCAGATGGGCACTGAGTCCCTTTCTAGCTCCCAGAATGCACACTGAGCCCAAGCTATCCACTGTGCCCTCCCTCCCGGAGCCTTCACCAGCCACCGAACCACATTCATGCTGGCCATCATATCCCCCTCCCTATGAATCTCTGGCTGGCCACTCTGAGTAATGACTAGTTCTACACTCCCCCATTAAAAACACTGTACAAAAATCAGCTCAAGCAGTATCGCCAGCAATTTGAGCCTGACAATCTACGCCAAAAACATTGCAATTTGGTGCTAAGGAACAAAATGTACTCCACATATTAATGCAGTAAACTGCCTGGTAAAAGGATGACAGGGAACAAAGAAATAAGGTATTGTTATTATAAACTATATTTGAAAAGAAAACACAGAAAGATCTTTCTTATGCCACCCTGGTCCTTGGATCCCACCAGCTGGGGTTCAAACCAACCTTGCACTAATGCTGAATGTGCTGCTGGATGCAAGGGGCAGAAGCACTTCCTTTGGGGAAATTTTATCTTTATGTTTGACATGTTAAATCACCAAAAGGAAAAAGCAAACCAAATCTTGGTGTCAAGAGAATGATGAGATAAGAGACATATGGTGGAGACATCGGCTCTCCACTCCCAGTGGCTCAGTGACCTGCACCTTTTCCCACCTGGAAGAACAGGAAGGGAGAGCAGCACTGTTTGTTGTTTGAGGTAAGTCTATGGAAGGGTTTTGTATTCTTGTGGGGGGTAAAAAGATGAGAATCCTTCACTGACTCATATCACCTGGGATATAGAGTAGGTTGGATCTCTCTCTGAACAAGGGGGGGGGGATGACTCTTGGGTCCTTAATAGCAAGTGGAACAAAATGGGGGATTTTGGAACAAAAGAGGGTATTCTGCGCTCAGGAGGAGGAATCTGGGGCACCTGGAACAGGGAGTGTGTCCCCCTCCCCAGGTCTGTGTGCATGGGGTAGGGGGAGACCACACCTGTGAGGTTTCAGAGTAGGGGACCCAGGAGCTTCTTCCTCAGCCTTGAAATCTCAAGCAGAGCTTTTGGGAATACAGGAGATAGAGGATGTCCTGGGGGTAGGGGAGATTACATAGAGTGGAGCTCCCTTTTTATCCCTACTGCAACCTTCCAGCTAGAAAGAAAGCTCAGGGCTCTGTCTGGGTCACATTCCCTCACAGTTTTTCTTAGCAAAACAATCCCAGGATCCCTCCCTAGACCTCAGAAGCAGAGCTGTGAACAAGACTGCGGCAGATGCAAGGGCAGGGAAAGGAGCTTATCCCTCCTCCTACCAGAACCAAAGGGCACCTCGTGCGGTCTCGGTGCAAACCCCAGTGAATTGCAACCTGTGTGACTCCTCTAGGGGGAGAAAGAGGCTCAAGATCCGAGTAGCTGCCGGACTGGCTGTATGTCGGGGAAAAGAGAGGGAGGAGCGGAGGGGACAGGCCTACAATGGGGGGAGAGGAGAGAACAAAGGGGTCCTGAGGAGGGCCCAAAAGGGACAGGACTATGGGGGGAGGTTTCTATGGGCAGGGCCGCCCGGAGGGGGGGGCAGGGCAAGTGGGGCAATTTGCCCTGGGCCCCACAGAGGCCCCCACCAGATATAATATTCTATAGTATTGTAACTTTTTTTTATGGAAGGGGCCCCCGAAATTGCCCCAGGCCCCCCGAATCCTCTGGAGGGCCCTGTCTATGGGGAGTAGAGAGCGGCCAGGTCTGCAAGAGGAGGGAGTGAGGGGTAGATCAGGGCCCCCGGTTTAGGTGTGAGCAAGGGGTGCCCCAGCGGGAGGAAGGGGGGCTCTGAGCCTCCTGTGGGGGGCTGCGGCTGGGGGGGCGGTGTCCGGGCCCATCTCCTGGAGGGGCTGGCTCGGAAGGTTTTTTCCTCTCAATTAAGCCAATTGAATGAAGCTAAATTGCTGGTGCGAGCGCTCAGTAATTCCCTGCGCTGGTGATTAACCCCGCCAGCCTCCCCCCAAGTCCAGCGCCAGGGTCACGGGCTGGAGGCAAAGCAGAGTCCCTGCAGCGTCTCCCCTCCCCGCGCTGACCTCCCTCTGTCCCCTCACACCCGGCCCGGCCCCGCTGTGCGCACATGCAGCCCCCGGGCCGCCCAGCCTGCCCCAGGTAGCAGCGCAGGGGGGACACGCCCATTAGTAGGGGCTGGTTCGCTCCTCGCTGGGGCCACATTTGGCTTGGTCCCGTTCCGCTCCCAAGAGGCCTCCTTGGGAAACAGGCGCAGTTCAGCGGGAGCCGGGCGCGCGAGCCGCGCCCTTGCCCTCCAGGAGGCGCGCAGCAGGTCCCCAGCCCCCTAGGCTCCCAGTCCCTTTGGGGTCCCTGGGGGAGATTCCTCGCCCGTAGCTGTAATCTCCCGTTGGAGGGGCCCGCTTCGGGGATCGTGTCCCAGGTGCTAGCCCCAGCAAAGCAGGCTCCCCAAAGTTGTACCGGCACTCCGGCAGTTACGTATTTGACAGACTTTTTTCGGACTAAATACTTTAAAAAAACAAAAAACCAAGCCCCGCCTGAGTGTACGAAGCCCAGCGGCCGGGGAGGAGAGTGTGATTTTTCTCACTAACCTCCTGGAAAACATTCGCGCTTGAGAATCTCGATTTTGTCTGGCTTTGTAATTTCAGAGGCAGGGAGAAATCTTTCTTTAATTTGTCATTTGTTGTTTGATTTTTGTGCAGAGGGACGAAAAGCGATGGGAGAAATTAGAATAAAAGAGATCGAACAAATTATTCAAAAACTTTACCTGCTTTTTATTGTATTTGTTTGGTGGTTTATTTGTCTTTCCAGTGAAACTTTTGGCTGATAGCTGAGAGAGCCTGCGCCAGAGACACTCCTAACTCCCCCGAACCTTGCTGGGGAGTGGGGTGGGGGTGGGGCAGGGAGATAGGAGCAAAAGACTCTTTCCTTGCTGCCTGGATTCATCAGAACCCCTCGCAATCTCTACATTTATTCTGTCAATGCTTGTTCGATAGTGAAAGGAAACAAACGACCTCGAGCGCTGCGGAAGTCCAGCCAAGGCGAATCTAGGGAGACCAGCTCCCGCTTTAACCTAGCTCAAAAGCCTTTTCCGTTCTACATTCCTAACAAAACAAACAGAAACGAAAACCACTTTTTTTCACAAGTGCGCACCGTTCTCGGGAATAGCTGTCCTCTCCCATCGCTTCCCAACCCGAGATTTATGGCTGCGCTGTATCTTTAACCACCCTCCTATTGATAGACTTTATATCCTCCAGAGTCCAGCTAGTAAAGGAAGAAAATAGTTCTTAATGTGGGTCTTTGCTCTTCGCAAAGATTGTGCATTTTATCAGGCTGTGGGGCCCTCGGTATGCACGGTACATCTATCATTTCTAGGGGTACTTGAGTGTCTTCACGATAAAGGGAGGCTAGATATGAATGAAGAAAATATTCCAGGCTGTGGGGGGTTCGGGGTCCAATTCACAAAGGGAGTATTTTATTCAGAATTCTTTACAGGTGCTCCTGCGTTCAGCAAGCTTCCAGCCATTGATTTACTGACCTAAAAACCCTCTCAAACTCTATTCCAACAAGTGAAAGAAAAAATTATGATCATAGGAGCAACTCTTACAAAGAAGAAGAAGAAGAAAGGAAAAAAATCTTTTTGAAGTTCCGGATTCCTTCTAAGTTATTTTCCACTTGTCAGGCTCTATCCACATCTAAAATCCCCCAACCATTCCACCCCACTGCAAACTGGGTCTTGTTTGAGTGGAAAAAAGAATCAATCCAAGTTATGCTACAGATGAAATAACTGCCGTTTAGTAAATAATTTATTTCTAAACTGCGGTCAGGTTTTAGGTGTCTCGCCCCGCTCCTCCCCCAATTCATGGGTGTGGTTTTATTTGTAGAAGAATGCGATGTATTTATACGCAAACCCCAATTGGCAACAAAAAGAAAGAGGGGATGGCAAATATTGTTCATTTCGAGTGCATCTCTCAAAGTGGAAAGCAGTCACGCACACACGCTAAAACATGTTTTCTTTTAAAACTTACGAAGTCCTACACTTTGCAATCCGTTACTGTTTTATTTTAAATCAAAGGACAAAATGGGTAGATTTCCAGAACTTCCTTTATAATCACTTCAGTTAAGAGATTTTGTTTTAATCATAAAAAGGTTTAGCAAAAGAAGATAAAACCTTCCCAAGGAAGGTTGTTTAATCTGCAGTTTCACAGTCAAAGCAGAAATAGAGAGTAATTATTTTGAAAAGTAATAAAAAATAATTGCAAATAAACGTGGTGAGTTTAAGAAGCCAAGGAGCTATAGTGTTTTTTTCAGGCTGCGCACCTATCCAGGACAGATGCTGATAGTTCGGTTTACTGGTCCTTTGAATCTGAACATCTGCCCTGCATAGGGAGACAGCGGAAGGACAATTTAGGCTAATGCCTCCTAAAAGGATACAATTTTAAACGTGAAACTCGTGTTTTCCATATATTTTAAAGCTCAGAGTGACTCTGAGGAAAACGCCATATACACCTTTCAAAGCATAGAAGAACTTTTCCTTCCCAGATCTCTCCAATGGCACTCCCACTGACTTGTGTACATTTTCCAAATTATATAGCAATCGGTTAAACGAATTCCAGGTGGCAAACGCTTGCTGAAACCTGTTTTCCAGTTAGTTAAAGTTGCGCCTTTCCTCCTCGTTATTTTTAGGCCAAACAAGTAATTTTTGCGTATCCATCCCCATTGTTCCCATCCAAGTTGCGCGCAAAATAGGCGCAGCCTTAGCGCATCCTCCGCTCCCCTTGCCTCCGACTTTCAAAGCGCGCACAGTCTACAGGGCTGGGAGATCACGAGCAGATGAGATTTTTCACAAAGCCACACACTGCACTGCAGTTTTTCTTGATTATTTTTTTCTATTTTTCTTATATTGAGTAGTAGAAAGTAAAGCGCTGCCCAGAGCAGCATATTCCAGAGATTTACGAGAAAGGGAGTTTGCACCAAACAGCAGCAAACTGTACGTTTGCCTGAGGGCCCCATCCCCCAAAAAAGTTCAAGGCAAAACTGCACCCCACCCCCACCCCCAGGTCATGTACGAACATCACACCAGACAGAATTCCACTCTGCCAAGCAGGGCTGAAGGACTCAAGGAGCTGTGAAAAGGGGGCAGCACTACTCAAAAAACAGGCAAATGCTGACTCTTCTTCAGGGTCTTCCCCTGTTTTACAAACATTCGCTGGACACTTGATCTAAGAGTTTACAGAGATTTGTGTCCAGAGAAAAACCTTGTTCCCAACACAGCTGCTGGAAACCCTTCTAATAGAACTGAGATCTAAATCTTTTCCTCTACACAAACCCTTTTCTATCTCAGGATCCACAAAAACAGAAAGATAAAAATAATTCTAACATTTCTGTTATATACAGGCTACAAATGATACACTATAAGAAGAGCAAAGGAAAGAAATAATTGTATTTGATTAGGATGGCAACCAATTGGAATTCCTGTGCCTGCAAAATTACAACACTGAGGTGAAGGGAAACCATCTAGGATATTAGCTATTGAAATTTAAAGAACTGGAGAGCCCTGGGTTTTTGCAAAGACACAAGCTTGTCCCGGGACCCAGGTCTGCTCCTGCGACCCTTGTCCATGCTGCTGATCTCACATTTGGAGTAGGGGGGTTGTAACTTGAGGCTAGTGCATGGTTAGAATAGTGATTTTTTTTTAGTTTTTTGAGACTTCTATAATTCACAGTTGATGAACAAAACTCCAGTCAAACTGGTCACCGGGCAAGCAGTCCAGGGCTTGCCTGCAAACACCTGCTTTCTAAAGACAATTGCTCAAACCACCAGACTGCGCTCTGCATGTGCCTAAACATAAAAACGCTGTACCCCCACACCAGAGTTCCAGCACAGCCCCATCTTCCTTCCAGTTCAGTTCCCAGTGAAATCACCACGTTGTTGGGGTTGGTTTTGTTTTTTACTCTCCTCTTTACCAAAGTCTTTGGTGCAAGAGCTCAGGAGTGGCAGAATAATTCACCCAACAGCAGCCTTTAAGAACTAACTACTAAAGGAAATTCACAGCTCTCTGAAGTGCTAATTTACAATCTCTGGTTTCCAGATTTTATTTCAAGCTACACTCGCCCCCTTTCTCCTCCTCCCCCCACCAGATGACCTTGCTTCAAAACATTTTATTTCCAACTGAAGTGAAAAATGCTAACATATCAGCTTCTGTAATTGCAGTTTGACAGCACTTGATCTCAATAATTATGCTGCAGCTAAACTATTATTAACAGTTTAAGCTAAAATAAAGAGAAACCGCAGCCCACCCTTGAAGGGGAACAGAAACAAACCATCAGCATTATTCTGGGCGGGGAGGGGTCTCTTACCTGCATTGTAAGCTGCCAAATCTGCCCCAGGCCCTGGGCTCTTCCTTTTCCTGGGTCTCCCCTTCTGGACAGTCCCCACGCCGTTGTAATAAGGCAGTCCCAGAGTATTGGCAGAGCCGGCTCCTAGAGCTGGGCCCTTCCCAGCGGCTACATCCGAGTGATTGAAATGCACCTGGTACTCCCCCTGGATGAGAGTCTCGAAGTGGAGGCGGCAGTACACCAGATTGTCCTTCATGCCAAAGTGGTCGCCGGTGGTCAGCATCTTGTTGCAAGTGGTGCAAGTAAAGCAGTTTAAGTGATATACCAAATCCCTGGCCCTCATGACCATTTCGGAAGCGGAGATCCCCAAGTGACACCTCGCACATCTCTGCACCGAAAACCTCCTGCGAAACAGAACCGCGACAGGAAACAAATGAGAACCGCATTTCCCCTTTTTAGCGCGGATCTCCTCCCCACCCCCCTTCCGCAATTCGCCGGTAAAAGCTTAAAGATGTTTCTCTTCTCCCGCCAGAAGGCTTTATTCAGAGAGGCTGGGCTCCAGACCGCGATCCCTGGATGAAGGGCCGCTGAACAACCCAGTAAAGTTTGCAAAGTGGCCTTTGTCTTCCAGTACCCTAAACTCTTCAGCGATTCAAGCCGGGGAAAGCCGTAAAACCAGCTCTGGCCCCGCCAGACCGATGCGAGGGGAGATCCCTCTGCCTGGGTCCCTGGCTCAGGGCATCCATTTCTGCTTCCCATCTAGCAACACAATTATTTTACACGCAACCTGCCACCCCGCCTCACTTCTGCAAATCAGGTGCAGCGAAATCCCCCCTCAGGGCCATGGGACAGCAGGGAAACTTGTCCGGAGACCCGGGCTGGGTCTGACCCTCAGCTTGGGTGCCAGGGGAGAAATTCGGCATTTTCCAGCTCAAATCGCCCGGCACCATCACTGCCTTTTCCTGGAAAGCCAGCGTACTGAATGGAGAACTATCCTAACAAATAACATTTCCCGCCCTTCTCCCCAGAGCCTGCCACTCCATCCATCCTGGCTGGCGACGGCTCCTTACACCCTTTCTCCAGGCTGGGTCCCTGCATCTGCGGCTCCAAGCCACGCACCGTTTACCGGGGGGAGGGTGCCTGTGTGTATTTAAAGTAATAGTGGAGGCGCGTTAATTATCATTATTACTATTATTTTAATACTATTTGCCCAGGGCTGAGAAGAAAGCGACGTTGTATTTCTCCTTAGTTGGTTCGTTTTACTCCAAAGAGTGCAGGAAACCCAGGGAAGGGGCACGTGTTCCAAGCCTGAGTGGGGTTCGTGGCCCGATATTGGCCCATTCCCCCCACAGACTGCAGCCTGTCCTGCCTACCTCATTACCCCCCCTCTGGATGGAGACGCTTAGGGAGCCCATATCCTCCCCCGCAGGGAGAGTCTGCCCAGTACCCCCCTTATGCAGTGTGCAGTGGGGTTGGGTTTGTTCTGTGGGGGGCTGGGTATCAGAGCCCTCCCCCGCTCCCTGCACTGGGGGAGGGGCAGTCCGTACCTGTAATAATCCTCTTTGCAGTAGATGCTCCCGTCCTTGCTGAAGCAGGTGAGCTCGGACTCCAGGTTGAGTTTACATTCACAGCACTTCAGGCAGCGCATGTGCCACTGTTTATCCACTGCCAGGAGGTAATAACGGTCGGAGATCTTTCCCCCGCAGCCGGCGCACAGGGCAGCCCGGTCACTGCTGATGGAAGGCATGGTCTGCTGGGGGAAAACAATTACAGACAGTTAGTGACAGAGGGAGAAACCCTCCTGCACCACTAACCACCCCCTCCCCCTTCCCCTTCCTCCCCCAAACCCAGTTACCATCAGGGCTGGGCTTCTCCTCTTCCACTCCAGGGGGCTTAATAGAGAGACCAGAGAAAAGGGAGCTCCGAGGAGTCCAGCCCCTGCCATCCTGACCTGCTTCTCCTGCCCTGGGAAAGTGAAGTTTCCTTAAGATTTCCAAGGCTTAAAATATCTGCCCCTATCCCAAGCGAAGGGACGAGGTTTTTGGCAAAGGGGATAGGATACGAGAAGGACATATTACAGGGTGAGGGGGAAGGCCATCCGGGTTAAATCTAATAAATGGTATATATGAACTGGATCGGCCAGTCCCAGAGCAAACAAAAAGATGCTGCTCTGCAAACAAACAGTCACAATAATCATACAGCAGGGCAAATCGCAGACAGTTAATTTGAGATATCTATATCTGAATATCTATATAGTGGAGACGCGGAGAGTAACTATAGGAAAGGTTGTGTGTGTGTGTGTGTGTGTGTATATATATATATAAATCCGAGTGAACTACAGATCCTGGCAGTTATAGAAAAAGCTCTCTTCAAATTGAGTCCAAACAAAATGTATTCCAGCCCAAAGCACTAAACAGATGAGTCAATAAAACTGCGGAGGAGATGAACATTACTAAATTCAAAGCGTAGAATCCTTTGTCAAGAATACTACACAGTCTGAAATGTGCAATCAAGAAAACTGGGGGGGAGGGAACCCGCAGCAGAGCATTTTAGGTTATGCCGGGAAAAGTTGGAAGCAGTAAACTAAATGTAACCCCTATATAATTTAATAGTTTAGTGTCAGATCAGAACCCAATAGAAACTTCCTAAAAAAAAATCTAATCAACTTCAACTAACTAGTGAGAAAATAATGGTGGAAACCATTTAAACCAAAAGGAAAACATCCTTATTTGTGTTATCCTGCATCTTAAAATAATATTCACGTGGAAAGATAAAACGCGAAGCACTATTTATGGCAGACCTTGCAACTGGCTTTTGTACATTTCCCTCTTCGTTTGCTTTTAACATGGCACCTAAAACTCCCTATATATTTACTTATTGTGGGGGAAAAAAAAGATCTGACGGATACAATTTTTTTTACCTATCCAGCACCTTAAACTGATGCGCAATGCAAAAATAAAGAAGACAGCTAAAAGAGGAACAAGAGAAGAGGGATAATGAAGGGAATGTCTTAAAATATACCAGAACTATCCAGTAGCCCAACTACACTTGTACAAGCCACATAAATCCTTTGCGAATAGCCCAAATGCCTATATTTCAATGAATCCACTCTCAGAATTTAGATTTAAATGAAAGTCTAGCAATGTATGGTATGCTGTCCACACAGCTCCACTGTTTATGTCGTTAAAGAGTTAACCGAACCCTGATTAGTGATCGTTTTATAAGCAAAAGCAGCTTCCTGTAAAGACAGTTTAAATAAAACACTATTTTTCTGCTTTGTCCTTCCAGTGACATGAATATTTGGGGACCCAAGAATGGTGCTTAAGAAGTTAATAGTCTAAGCCCCTGTTTATAATATTTTACTCACACACACACACACACACAAACGGTGGCTTACATATATAAATGTCATAACAATTATGCCAAGAGAGATCAGTTGTCTAATTCAAACACTGTTTACCTGCAAGGAAAAAAGAAATCAATTTTTTCAAAATAAAACTAAAAATATTTAGAGCACAAACCAGGTACGAAGGCTCTTGTATAGCCGTCATTTCGGCCTTAAACATACTAATGAGGAGTTATTTTCTACACAATGCTGACAAAAATAATACAACATGGAAAAAAACTTAAAAACAAATTCGTAAGGTTTTTTTCGTGCACATGGCCATATCAGCTCTATAGGAAAAGGCATATTTGACCTGAATACGGATCTTTTTGCCTAGCAAGAGTTATTTTTCCTATTTAATAAAAAAAGTAGAAGATATACAAATGTTGAAGGAATTGAAAATCTCTTCGCTCGATTTTAAGTTAGCTTAAGACATTTAGAAGGAATACATTATTTTATTTAGAAGTATCTATTCTACTCCATAAACGTAAGAATACATAAATATTATAAATCACCAAATACAAAATGAGCCCTAGCAAAATATTTTAGAAGGAAAAATTTGTGTCTTCGTTCGTAACCATTGAAATTCGTCTTCTCTTCTTTTCGCACTGTAGCGAGAACAGATTATATTTGTTATTATTATTAGTGGTGGTCGTAGTAATAATAATAATGGATTATAACATTGCAACTAGACGTGCAGTAGTGACTGCGTCAGTGTATTCATCCCATCTGGAAAACACAGAGAGACAGAGATCCTTTGGTGTTCGTGTTTCTCATTTTGCAGACAGGATGCTTTCCCTTCTCCCTAAACCTGGCTACACCAGAACGTTAACTACATAAAAGAGCATGTCGCCCTCTTCCCAAAAACTTTAGGAGAAGGCCAAACAGGCTGTGGGCAGGGAAGGAGGAGGAATTCCTGGGCTCTTCCAAAAGGCTGCTGCTGCTTTATTCCTGTTCTCGCAAGGCAGTGCCTTTCCGTTCATCCGTCCGTTACTATTATTGTTATTGTTACTCATTATCAGATAACGGTACATGCATAGCCCCTAGAGTTTATGTCATAGCTTTTAGGTGCATTTATGCTTCTTTTTTTGTCCCTATTAAGGCGTCTTAGTTATTATTTTTGCCTACGTTTCCCCCTGGTTATTCTTGTTAAGGGAAAGCGTTGTTACCGTTATGGGGTTAGTTATTTTTAGGGGTCGAGGGGGTATGTCGCCCGCTCTCTCGCCTCCTACCGTTTCGGTCTCTCCCCTGTCTATAGCCGAGCTGATGGCTGGCGCTTCGCTCTTGGCTCTCCGGTCCATCTCATCGATGACCCCGTGCATCTCGGAGCCGGACAGGCTGTGGAAAAGCATCGCTGAGGAAGCGGCGGCGGAGGAGGAGGCCCCGAGTTGCGGCTGCAGCTGACAGTTGTCGGGGTCCCTGCAGGAGCCCAGCACTTGCATTAACCGGAGCCCTCCCCCATGCATCTAGCACGGCCGCCCCGTCTCTCGTCGGGCTCCGGACTTGCCACCCAGCGAAGCTCTCCGGAGCTCAGCGCAGGCTCCGATCCGCGGGTTTCTGGGGGGTGAGGGGGCAGGGGAGGTTGGGGGAGGGGGCAGGAGGGCTGTTGGTGTTGCAGGCTTCAGGGCTTGGATCTGGTCAGTTGCGTGGCCCCGTCACGTCCCTTTAGGAGGCTTCTTCAGAGCAGGGCTCATCGCCCTCGGAGCAGTCCCAGGCACTCAGCTAGGGCCCAGCTGGCAGGAGGCTGGGCAGGTTGGGGGTTGGGGGGTTGATATACAAAAATTAAGCCATCTTCTGTGCAGAATAAATTGGAGAATAACGACAACCGCCTACATTGCACCGTGCGAAGCCGATGAGGAGAAGCCGGGAGCGGGGCAGGGGGAGCAGCGGCAGGAGCGGAGCAGGCTGCTGCTGCTGCCGGGAGCTGGGGCAGATGCCAACGCTGGGCACTCACAGTCCAGAGGGCTAGCAGCAGGAGCAGCTCGGGGGCAAAGTTTGCTCCTTTCCCCGCTCCTCCCCCAACCTCCCGGTTCTCATTGGGAAAGGGGAAACCCGGGGAGGGGTGTGAAGAGTGGGACGGCCACCGGTGGGGATGGGCACTCTGCAGCGCCCTTCTCCCCAAAGCCCCCTGGACCATGCACCCCAGGAGCTGCTGTGGAGCCCTGCTGTTCCCAGGAACATAGATTTGTGGCGGCGCCGCGTGAGTAATGCGGGGGGGGGGGGAAGCTGCTGCCGCTCGGCGCAATCCCTTAAAGTGCGAGAGAAGCTTCTGCAGTCCCAGCCCAGCGCAAGCCTCCGCGCCTTTTCTACAGCCTCTCTGACATCACGTCCTGGCCAGCCCCCATTGGCTGCAGCAGCTCCTGGCCCAGGCAGCATGTGCTTGGGATGGAGGCACTGAGTGGAGACGGGAGAGGCATGACTAGGGGTAGGGCGGGGGGGAGCAAGAGTTCTCATTGCTATTGAGGCTTTGCTGCTATTTTCCCACTTTTCCAAAAAAAGAAAAATAATGCTTCCCATCCTCTTCAGACCATCACTCTAGGTAACTAACATCTGAGCACGTGGACCCTATTCTCTGCTGCAGATCCAGTGCCGCCTTGTGCAGCCAGAAGAGAGAGTGCTTGGAGCAGAGGAACAGCAGCCACTCAAACTCAGATCAGCATCGGTAAGAAGAGTCACATTCACTAACTGTTAACACTAAATGATTTATATGTTACAGTGGCCGCTGCAAGCAGGATATATCAGAATGAACTGACTCCCAGGCAGGAGACTCAGGAGGCCAAGGAAAGGTATACACTCAGAGATCATCTGATCTGAAACATTTAAAATTCATTGAATCCAACCAACATCATTCACCCTCCTTCTGAAACATAGTCATAGCTAGAATATTGTCATTGGTGCCATTAAACTTTATGGAGTCTCTCACAAACTGATCCTTCTCACTTCTCTTATTTCCAAGTTAACTTTAAGAAAACTAGGCCAGAGAAGCCTCTTCCCAATTTAAGGCAAAGACATCAAGGAATCCCCCTGTAAAAAACTAAAGAAATGCAACAGGAAACCTCTCAAGATTTATAAATATTTTCCAAGAAGATGGATGGCATGGAAGGTTTAGTGCTCTGAGGTCAAATATCAGCGTTTTAATTATGTTAGCAAAGGGATTAGGTTGGAAAGTAAGTCTTCATTTACTATGAGATCCCAGAATTTACGTGGGACCTGTGAGTAAAAAATATTACATGTTTTTATTATGAGCAGTAGTGGTTGGTATCTTACAAATGGAGTAAAATTATTACTATTATTTATTATTTAATTATTATTGTTAGCAGTAGTAGTGGTCTGCCTCTTACAGGTGTAATAAAGTGAAGAAGGATACATTTAGTTACCATTGGAATTATTCCTTTTATTCTTTTCTTGATTTTATGTATTTCTTGATATCTTTATAATAAACTATACTCACTGCTACCTTTCCCTTTGAATAGTTTCAAATGAGTAAATACATTTTCACCTCAGAGTGAGGAACAAGGTGTTGTCAGCATATTATGCCTCAGAGATTTATATAAAAAAACCTCAAGAGCCCTCAAGGAGTCGTGCAGAATGCAGGCTAATCTGGCATCTGTGGGATATATCCAGAGAATGTGCCAAAGTTATCAGTGCTTGGAAACAAAGGAAATTGTATTTTAATTCTGATTAAAAACTAAACAGAATGATCAGATTTGTACGGTATTTCTCTTTACAATCTGTGGTTTATTTTGTGTTTTCATATTCTTGTTTATATATATATTCTTGTTTATATATAAATTATTTTTATTATAATGTACCTGGACAGATGAATCACCATACATGTTGATAGTAACAGGTATGTGGCTTTTGCTCTTTTCCACACTTTATTTACCCCTTACCAACTAATCAATATGCAAGACCTCACTAGTATTCTCTATGATGGGTGGTTTGCCTCCATTTAATAGTGTACAGGGGTAAAACAACTCAGGTAAGAAGTTACACACAGTACTGTTTGCATAATACTATGTCTTGTCACGGAACACAATTGCATTACTTTTACTTAGGTAGCTTGCTGTGTGTGTTCTGTATCTATATACTGTATTTTCCTTAGATCTCTTCATACATGTTTAATTCTATAATACAGAACTTATTGCACATGTTCTAAATATATTTATAGCTGAAACAGGTCATAGCCTCTTCTACTTAATGTCAGGCCTCAGACATTGCTAATTATCTCTAAAAGATTAGATTATATTTTATATAATTATATTGAATTAGTGGCTGGAAACAATAACAGAAATGATATGATTGAAAAGGTATGGCAGTGACATCCAGTTCTTAGGCTACTATCTCTGATTATCTTCTTAAGTGATATACAAACACAAGAAGGCATCCAACCCTTGCTACTAGAATACAACAAGGAAAGTAATAGATTGTAAACACAAAGCTGCTAGTGTACATACTGACACATGAATGACATTTACATTGTTCAGAATAAAAAGCAGGATATTCTCGAATAATGAACAAAGGAAAAACCACTGTAATACAAATCATCTTTTAAAATCAAATAGGGTCTCTTTTGAAATGGGAAATTATTCATTTTAAAAAAGTGAAGCTAATAATAAAGTCCCTTAACCTGTATTTTGTAGTAGGTGACAGGTGAACAAATCACAGGTCTTGAGTTTCTCTACCCTGCCTCTCTCTGGTAACGTCATCTCCAGTACCATCTGCTACCTACCAGCTAAACAGACCAACCACATAATGAGGTACCAGCTTCCACCCAGCTACCGTGACTAAATCAGAACAAAAGAATTCAACGCCTCCTTCAACAAAGGGACACAAGTCTAAGCTGTCTTTGCTAATTGCTGGGTTTCAGGTTGTCTGTTACAGATTTTAAGTGAGCTGCAAACTTGCATCCATACTTTATAGCTGTTGGATAAAGATAATGCGAATAAAAGATAAATGGAAACTGAAGGTAAGAAAAAATAGAAAAACGCTCAGAAAACAAGTAACTAGTTATGGCAAATTAAAGGCTGTGGAATAATATAAACATGAGAGAGCAGGGGGCAGAGTGATTGATATCTCATATGTTTTTGATGCCCCATACGGTTATTAGACTGCAATATACGGGACATACAATAAACTATGAATTAAAACGTAATTGCAGCTTCAGGCATCTTCTTCATTGTCTGCTGTGGTGTTATGTCTTCATGCACCGTGATTGACAAGGTGTAATTAATCATCTTACTCAGTTGTAAATATGGGCACCCTTCACAGTAGGCATCAGGAAGTGTGTACCAGCAAAGAAAGCAATAGTTGACGCTGATATACCATTAAATCAAAATGAAAAGTCTTATATGTTCAGAAATGTGTGTTTGGTGTGATGCTGTTATCGTTTATTTCTAAAATACTGTACCAACAGATTTACTTGATTTGCAAGTTAACTACAACATTAACTGGTTTTATTTATTTTGTCTTCATTTTTATAGGCAATGATGCTGTTCTCCTAAAATGTGAGACAGTTTTCTTCTTGACAGCAAGTGGAGCCCAGCTCTGCATCTCTCTCAGTCACTGGAGAAAGACTAACATGCTTCAGATCCAGTTGCTTTCCAGACAGACTTGAAATGATTCAATGAACTGATTACTCCATTCATCTGTCACATTTTATACTTATTGTGTAACAAGTGAGACACTGTGGGTCATTTTAAAGTAAAAGAGAATAGTGGTATAATCCTATTAAAGACATCAGACTATTTAAAAATAGGACAGATATTAACATCACCCTAAACTGTAAATGAATGTATTTGTAAAGGTGTTTTAACTTTCCAGAGTGAAGCACATTTTATGTTGCTGTTTCTTTGCTACACCATCACTATCCTTATCCAGCTAGTGCAGCCGGGTGTATGAGTCATAGGAAATTATATTTCTTGCTTATTAAAGTGGTTTGTCTCAGGAATATTTCATAGTGTATATTTTTTTCAGTCACATAAAGATGTTGAGAGAATAACTGGCAACCTATTTAAATGTCCTTTGCTTAAGAGATGTCTATTATATTTGCTGGGGATTTTTTCAATTTTTATTGCCTTTCTAAACTGTTAATTATGTATCAAAATGTATTGCTGTCACCAGTCTAACATGAACAAAGCAATAGAGTGAGCTGCCTGAGATATTTCAGCATAGTATTAATTACAAGCATAGTAATAAATGAAAATTCTACAAACCTCTCCAATTGCATTTGTTTGTAACCCCAGTTGATGAATGTTTTATACTAGCACGTGGCAAAAAATACCATTCCAGGGACTCAGCAACTAAATATGATCTAAACCCAGAATCTTTGGGGCAGGGTAGCGTCTCTTGGATCTATAATCTCACCATTTGCTCCAATCTGAATGAGCTCCCTTGCTGTTTCTCAGCAGTGTACCTAGTTTAAGACAATGCAAACAGCCCACTTTCCAGAAGATGATCAGCAAAGAATGTGTTTTATTCTGATTTGAAAAACTGTCAATCATTGGTAAATAAGATCAGATAGTATTACTCTAAAAAATTATCAAATTGTATTTGCCTTATTTGCAAGAAGAATAAAAAATGTTTGTAAGGAAAATATTGAGGATAATTTACCCAGATGTTGTATACAAATTGCTTTGTCATTGATACAGGCAATTGGGTTCAGAAATAAATACAACCCTGTAAGTCTAATAAGATATACAAAGTCTTAGATTTTTTTAGTTTATAGGACCATAGGTATTTGAACAATTCTGAAAACACCTTTATGGGTGTCAGAGAGGGAGGAGAATCTTCAACCACATGATCTTCTCTCCAGAGTCCTGTTAAGTGTACTGAACTTAAAATGGAAACAAGAAGTGTGAAATATAGGTTTGAACATGATATGTCAGAAATGTAAAGGTTGTAAGCCTTTTTAGTAACTCATATTAATATTGTATTAAATGTGATGAAAAGGTAGATGTTGGGGAGAGGGGCTGGGCTCATATGCAGTTTTGTCAAGGTTTTATCTGTGATTATGATTCCAGATGTATCTACTCCCTGAGGAGAGGAATGAAATGAAGTTGGCATGTGACAGGTGTTTTAAGGTGTTTGGCACAGTTTCCCAAAGTGATGACAAAATCTTCATTTTTATTACAGTGAATAAGTAAAGGAAATACAAATGGGTAGGTCAATGGTTATGTATTTTAGATAAATAATGGATTATTATTTTAGGGAATATAGCTTTTTGTTGATGCCTTTAAATCTTCTATCCTGAATCATCATGCATCTGTCATTAAATAATACTTGAAGTAGTATGATTTTAACAAAATACATAGTACTTAGATCATAAAAGTTAAATTTCATGCAGAGAGTATAAGAGTCCATGTATGTTACAAAAGTAAATATTGCAACAAGATGTCTGCTGCAACTGCTCCTTAATGTTAATCTATTTAAAATCTTGTCCAGAATAATTCTGAGTTCTTTAATTGCCATTTTGCTAATCTGGTTACTTTATAAGACTGTACAGTTAAGGCTCAAAAAATGGCAGGAAAATTCTTCATAGGAATACACTTTTTGCTTAGCATAAACAGATTTTGTTTTAACAAAGCGGTGAAGGTATTTTGTCTCACTGAAAACTATTGTGTCTAAATGCACATAAAGAGTTTAGATGGGAAAGCTCCTGTCCTCCCCCACTGCCCTTTTTCACTATGTAATAGTATCAGTAATTCCACTCTGACAGCAGGGCACCAAAAGCTGCATTGCCAGGCAAACACTCACTCATAAACATTTTACAAGTTCCATATCAACCAATCCTAGATGTTTTGAGGGCTGCCCTGATTGGGTATATTGTGGATTTGGTAAACACTGCTACATAACAAAAATAGGGTTTGTAGTGAAAGACTCCACTAGCACTGCCTCTTCTGAATAATCAGAGACTAAGAATATGACTCAGTCCATATTTTACTTAATCGCTCACTAAACCTTGTATCCAGCTACAAATATTTAGAGAGAGATGTGCTAAGTATATGCCTTTCAGTTCTACAACAAAATTTAACCACATCAGAAAGTACTTCAGATTCCTAACACAATATTAGACTCATTTAATGTAAGGAAGTTTCCTTCATTGGTTGTGATTGGGAACATTTTGTATTTTATAAGTATATTGAAGAGGTTAGCAGTAGGGGGGGGGATTGTCTGTGGAAAATCTACAGTTGAAATTTTTAGATGCAGAAGTGTTGCTGAAATGCCTAAAACAGTCACATTCTTTTATTAATCAGTTCATAACAGTATCCTCTTACCTGGCAGACACACACTGGAAATCAAGTTTGTCTGTTTTTAAAAATCAAACATAATTTCTCTTTTCTCTGTCATTTGTCATCTCCAATGACATCTATTTGTTTTTATTTTTTGATGTGCAATATCTGTCCTTACAAGCTTTTCATTTTCAAGGATTCTACCTGTCCAGGTTTTTGTCACTATATTAATTTAAAAAAACACCTAAATTCTGCAACTTTATTTTACTTTATTTTTGCATGTGTGAAAATCATTAGCAAGCCCCTTGCCATTAAATTATGAATAATAGTATGCAAGTTTTCACACACTGATTTTCTGTAGGATAATTTTTCTCATAAATAATTAACCTGACTAAATAAAAACAAAGCTTGGAATGCTTTACAACATAATACAAAAGCTAATTGTTAGAGTATGTTTTGATTTTATACTTGAGATTTTAGAACTTAATTTATATTTCAGTATCAGAAAAAATTCATACAATGTGTTTTAAAATAAGAACTATGGTGCATGTCAGTCAGATATGAAATGTGTGGGCTTCATGCAAGTACACTTGCTCACCAAATTTACTTTAAAGCAGTAAGTTTAAACATTCATAAATTAATATGGCAGTTTGCAATCAGATACTGATTACTATTTCATTTGAAGTTTGCAAGATATCTGGCCATTTAATATTTATTCTCTATTTCTCTGAACTGCTCTAATTGCAACTCTCTATTTTGCATTTATTTCTCTTTGCAAACACTACATTATTCACCCTTTCTTGTGCTTATTAAACAGTGCCACCTGCACCAAATGAAACAAAGCTTCCCATCAATTTATCCCAGCTGAAGAACCCTGACTATATATTATCATTAATTGAAGATCAATTGAACACTTGAGTGTGAACCAGATATAGGAACCAGAAGAAAAATGTAAAAAATGTTCAGATATACTTTAAAGAAATCTTTTAAATGAAAATGTTCTTTAAAACAGAGAACCTAACCTTGTACCAAGCCCTCTTCATCAGCTTTGCACTGTGACTCAAGTAGCAATTAGCAGGTCCTTTAATTAATTAACTATTCCCTGTATATGGCTGAGATGTCTGTGGAAATAATGTCATTCTTCATAAGTGAACACCAAATCCAGTCAATATTTTGTCACTAAAAACCTTTATCTGGACTAACCAAATGCCCACCATATGTCTTGGAAAAACACTTTCAAAATACAGCAAGCAGGTAGGGAAACCAGATGCAAACTTTACAGAACTAACATGGGCGATTAGAGCAGACAAAAGTACAAATGTAAAGGCAGATACAGATATCATATGTAAGTAAATATTTGCAATAGCAATAAATTATAATGGAGAACTAAAGATAAAATTGAAAAGATGAGATCTTATAGACATATTTAAGTAAAAATAAATTATTCATTCAAGTTCTGTCACTAAAAAAAATGAATATAGTGCATCCTTTAAAGTTCTATGTGCTTTCTTCAATATACTGCTTATCTTGAACATTGTCAGCTCTCAAACAAGAACAGATTAATTAAGTGGCAGTTCAGACACAATAAGGTGAAAGGCCATTTCCAACCAATCAGTGACATTTTGCCAAGTTTATGCTATCTGAAGTTTTCACATAAGTACAAGTGGGGCTGGTTATTTTTTGTGTCATTTGAATTTGGAAAAATATTAAGATATGTTTAGAGATACCAAATATGGAAATGATTGAAAATATGCGGGATATATTCAAGGTGTACACTGTTAATATTTCCATAAACTGCAGTTTCTGTATGTATAAATCTGTAGCTATAGATTTGTGTGTTTATGTGTGCATATACATATCATATCTCTATGTATACATAGGTGCATGTTTATATACACACACACACACAAATACTGAGACTTATTCAAAGCTAATATTTCTGAACATTATTTTTAGGTTCATTATTTTTCTTTATATATAATAAGATTATCTTACAAGATTTCTATATGCAGGATAGTTATTGTCAATTTACTTAATTTACAGCATAATAAAACTCAAAGTAGACTTCTTATATGATTTCACAAGAATTACACATTAGGTTCTCTCTTACCATGTGAAATAATTTGGCTTGCAAAACAATTTTTTTAACTACAGTAAATTAAAGAACAAAAACAAAAAAAGATACAAAATTATACATTTTTGAAAACATTTTAGCTATCTATTGGACATAATATAAATATTACAAAACACAAAAGGACAGCTTTAAATATTCTGGTTTACTTGCCAAATATACAGATCTACTAACAAAAACTGTCTAATTAAAACCATTTATAAAAAACCTAAACAGTTTTTTTTTACCAAAACAAATGAAAATAGCTGGATTTGTCTATGGTTTGATATTCTATAAGAGTGATAGAAATAAAGAACTTCCTGTTATCATCTATTCTATTACACCAATATTACTGCAAGTGCAGTTAAAGAAATATATTGTGGCATAATTCAAAATGCAAGGAAAGGTGTGAGGGCCAACAGATAAGCTATGATTCCATCTCTGTTTTTCCTGTGTAAATCTGCTCTTATCAATTATTCAGTATTTATGTTATATAAAAACTATGTCCTAAATTTTGAAATTGCTGTTTATAATTTACCAATGACAGTAGAAAAGATGAAATTGTAACCTCAATATTTGGAGTTCTTGTGTGATAATATATAGCACACATTTTCCAATCGGTTTGGGAATGAATCCACTATTTTGATACATCTGTGTCAAACAAAGGTAGGCTCTAATGCAATTTCTTACTGTTCATTCCCCTGAATCTTTTGGGATATAAAGAATCGTGCACAAATACTTAACAGTCTGATCAATAACCATTGACCGTTTTGAGGTCCTCGTACCCTAACAAGCACAGCTTGATCATGTATATTTGATCATTGGAAAAATTCAAAGCACCTTGTTACAGCAGAGCAAGCCCTTCTCTAGTATCTTTTTCATTTCTTAAAGAATATCTGCACCATAATTTAACTATATCATTGGTGGAAACTTATTACTCATGTATCTGATGATGTACAAGGTAATTCATTACAATACTATATATGCATCCATAACATTTCTTATCAATAGCAAATATATAATACTGTCCTAACATTTTAGGAGAGGAAAGTGTGGATTTGTCTGTGGATTCAATGGACCCTAGAGTGTAAGTCTAAAAAGCCCTATCGTTATAAATCTTGCATTCCTGTTAAGTGTTGGCATGCATGTTACACAGAGGTGTGTTTATTTTAGTGGAAATATTGTTATAAAATCCTTTCCCTTGCTATCTTTTAAAAAATATATGTTCACATATATATAAAATAAATGAATATGCAAGCTCATGACTGTGTTATCCTGGATCCTGTTTAATTGTCATGTAGAGATAAAATTCTATAGAAAAATATTTTCTGTGAAAATTTATCTTTTCTGAGCAATTCTAATATTCACTGTTTGTAATTCAACATCCAGTATTTTTCATACAGAAATTTCAGATTATCATTAAAAAAATAACATTTGTGCTACATAGCTGCCTTTTTTACTTATAATCATAATATTCTAACTTTCTGGGCTTATTATTTTAGACAGATATCAGTTTAATTAGCTTAAGCTGTCATACTCTAATAAATACAGATGGGTTGCCTGGTTCAATAGCATGAAGGTGGTTGCAGATTTCAGAAAGTGGAGATAGTAAATGTTTTACACATGATCATGTAAACAGCAAAAGGACAAAAATAATTACCTGATAAACTTTCCATTTCTGAATTTCCCCTAAATGCTTTCTGACCGATTTTCTAAAGAAATCCATACAAATTAAGCAAGTCCTCTAAATATCTGCAGCATCTGCTGGTTCAGACACCTTCCTTTATGCAGAGTACCATTTTCATATGATAATACATGTAATATGATATAGAATGACAGAATGCATGACAGTTGCCCATAATACATAGAAAGTCACTCAAAGGACAGAAGCGACATTTGGATAATTAGCATCCATTGGGCAGTCAATCATGCGAACAGAAAAAACTGAACAAAACCCACAATGGAGTTAGAAAACAAAAGGGACCCTAGCCAGTCTCAGGATTAACTGCTCTAAAGCGATCTAAATGCTTTTGTATCTAAAGAACTGAGGCTCCCAGGGTTGCCCTGTTCCCCTCTAGATACCCAGGGAACTAATTGTGGCGATCAAAGTTAAAGCGTTCTCTCTTCTTTATAGACTGCTAAACACACAGAAAAATTATTTCTCCATTCATGTTCATTAAACTATTTTAAAGTTAAAAAATTGGTGCCATGTCTCTTTGCCAAGTGAAATGAGCTCGAGTATTGTGATTGTCCTGCTTTTATACGAATACAACAGCCCACTTAATAAGTATGCTTTTGTTTGGTTAATATTATTTTGCTCTTGCCCAGTTTGCTACCTCTTTTTTCCTGGATAACGAATGCAATTGTCATTAAAAACACTTGTGTGGGAAAGAACCTTAAACCAGGTAGGAATAATAATAATAGTAATAATAATAATGCCCATTAACAAAAGTAGCCAGAAAGATCTGTTAATTCCTTAGTGGGTAATTGCCACTTCTCTGAAATAAATTTTCTCACTCAACATTTGCAGCTCCAAATAATTCATTTCCCCAGGATTAGCTGGAAGCTGAGGGCAGTCCCCTCCAAACCCCATCTAACCGGGAAGAGAGAAAGAAAGAGATACAGAGACAGCCTCAGGATGTGGAAAGTCATGAAAATACCTACCCCGGAGACTGTATTCCCATAGGATCCTCCTCATACAAATTCCAACTTGCCTAATGCCCTTAATGAATGAAATAAAGAGAGATTTCGGAAAGGCCCATGCTGGTGGCTCCTTCAGGAAAGTGTGTGGTTTGAGGCATAGCTGCAGCAGTTCTGGGAGGGAATCGGCTCCGGTCCCTATCAGCCAAGCAGACAGGAATCACTGGGGCGAAATCTTCCCTTCTCACACATTTGCAATTGACTTGAAATAACATCACGACACCTTTGGATAATTGACGCCTTCTTACCTTTCGTTGTCTTTTGCAATTAATATTTGTAGATCTAGAGGTTTCTCCCAGCCAGAGATAATGGGAAGGTGAAGGGGGGGTAGTGAAGAGAATGTGTGTGTGTGTGTGAGAAACAGAGAGAGAGGGGCGATGCAGTTTTGTGCCTATGGTGGTGGTGGTGGAGGGGGGGTGTTTCTGTATCTGTGTGTGTGTTTTGGGGGGTTGTAAACCTCTAAGGTGCTGAAAGGTGACACTGAGAAAGTGAAAGATACGAAGAGCCAGGATTTCCCTCGTCTCGTTATAGGGCTTCAGCAGCAGTGACCTCCGACCCTTCAGTTCTGTGTCAGCCTCAACCCAAGCCCCCTTGCCCAGCCCGCAAGTGCCAGCTCCAAAGTGTGGAGAGAGAAAGAGGGACAGAGGAGATAGGGAGGCAGAGAGAGATTGAGATCAGAAGGGCTTTTCGCCCAGTCAAATGGGCCTCTGGTGACAAATCAATCACGGCCTGTTCAAACCAACGATGCTGCCAGTCTCCAGCTCGCCAACCTCTGCACAACCTCCCCCAGCTCTTCCTAGCTTTCCTGCATGACACTCAGCTGATGACTGGGGCTCCAGTCAGAGCAAGGCTGCTTTTTACAGGTTGATTTGGTCATTAGCATCATCTTCTACTCTCTCTGTCTCCCTTTCTCTCTGACTAAACCTTTCATCTATTTTATTTACCAAAATACTGGAAGCTGATACCAGAAGAGTGGCTGTAACACACAGAGAAATACTTGTAAATACATTTAAGTACTGCAGAATGAAAAGCATCTAGATTTATTAGATTTTTATAGACTTTAGAAAACTCACTTTTTTCAGTAGATTAGTGAATCAGAGTATTGTAATCAGAAGCAAAGACCAGAGGCCTCAGAAGTTTATCACCCACTTGCACCAGTTTACATTGATACAAGTCCACTGCCTTCAGTTATTTCTGATTTGCACCAGTATAAGTAAGAGATAATGGTCCTGATTCTACTCTCAATCATTTTTTGTAGGTATTTGCTAAGAGGAATTTTTGAGCCTATTTCCATTTATGGGTCACATTCTCAGCTGGTGTAAACTGGCTTAGCTCCACTAAGTTCCCATGTTTCTCGATATTTTAATGAAAAAAGAAAGATGAAATCCCTTCTCCAAGGAATGTACAGTGTAAACAAAATAAACCACAGAGACCCAAAATGTCCTGAATGATCAGATGGTTATAGTTTGCCAGACAAACTGTATCCCAATTTTTTACCAAGATAAAATTTCTTTACAGAGACAAACAATTAAATTAGTGTCAGATTATTAATAATTAATTAATTAATAAGTTGCTCTTTGATTAGTGGCTTCCATCTGAGGATCTGAAAATACTTTATAAAACAGTTAAAATGATAAATACTCACAGAGAAAATTTAAGAGGCATAGACAAGGAAGAGCCGAGGACCCTCCTATAAGTCTTGCGGTATTATGGGTTACTCTCTAACTCTGTTTCTTTCCTCCTGACCCTTAAACACATACGAGGAGTTAAAGTAAGGCGCACATAGAACTTGCATTCAGTTTTCCTCATCCCCCCCAACCCTAAATCTTCTGTTAGAATCTGAATTTTTTTTCCTTGTCTCTGGCATGTTAAGAATAGGGGAAAAGTCCCCCCTCAACCTTTCCCTGATATAGTGCCAAGAAACTCTAGTTTAGAGATCTCTCATATGTGTAGTCAAGGGAATGTAATTTTTTTAAAATCTATTTACATTTTGACTAGCAGAGAGCAATTGGCCAGTTTCATAGTGCAAAGAGAAGGAAGGATGATGAAGATGAGCCCAAAGGGACTGAACTCTCATAGGGCAAGACACAGCAACATTTTTCAAAATACTGTAACTATTCAATATACAAAAAACAACCCCCCCTACCCTTCTCTTCCTTTTAATACTAGCGAACTCTGTGAAACTGAACTGAAGTGCATTGCAGATAGCAGTGCAGGGTGCTGAACAGCCTGTAGCTGGAGAGTGCTTCTGTCTTATCTTCAAAGCTGTCCTGTCAAATACAAGGTCTTTTTAACATCAGAGGGATAAAGTTTCTGATTCCAAAGAGTTCGTTTTGCACTTGTTTTTTCTCTAGTGGAAGTCAAAGTCCATGTGACCCCCACATTAAGCTGGCTCCAGGACTGCTGCCCTGATACCTACCCTATGATTTGGGGATGCTTGTGCACAGAAATCTTGTTTTACTCACTGTTGGTTCAATTCCCCTCACTCTGTCTCTCTCTCCCATTTTATGTGTCTTGAGACTTCTGCCCTGGCAGCAGATTGCACCTTGTGAAGTTAAAGAAAAATTGTGGCTGGGGCTTGGAGAATGTTCATCTGCAGAAAATGCTGAAGTTTGAACGTGTGAGAATTGAGCTAATGAGACTTTTTTTTCTTTTGGTCTCTCAGCCTGTTTATTTCAGCCAGGCTTTAATTGCGGTGTTTCCTGACACAATAATCCTAACTCTTAAAGGTTATAATTTAAGCCTTCACTTCACTGCCTCTACTTCCTCCCACCTCATACCACACAACAAGAAATGCAGCTCATTTTAAAAACATACATTACTTTTCAGTTTTCTTATTGTCACTGAACAGGTTATATCCCTAAATTTAGTTGATTTTTAAAATGAAATTTCACTGGGTTTTTTGCTACACTTGAAGTTAACAGATCCATGCATTTTAATTAGACTGTCTCTTTTTTCATTTATTACTAATACAATCCTCTTAACTATGATTTATTTGTTAAACAAAGTGCCATAATCCGTCACTTATTCATCTTAATTTCAACAAAATTAAAGTAGTCGCTGTTATATTACACCTAATTGCACTTGCAATGAAAAGAACGGAGATGTTAATCAAAATAAATTGAAGATAAACAATAAAATCATTAAATCTTTGCTGCAGTAAGTGTAACTAATCAGTTTTGACTTGAAGCGACCGAACACAAATAATGAATCTGTCAGTGAAGATGTGCTCATTAAATACAGCCTCGTCCGCCAGGGTCCTGCAGGCAGCCTGTAACACACAGCCCCATGCGACCCTCCAGTGCCTTTCTGCTATTAGGAAAGGGAGTGGGGAGACAGGAGGACAAGGAAATTACATACCATTTCCAGAATTAAAATACAGCTATATACTGCAAGTTGGCTTAGTGGAGATGCAAATACCATAGGTATAGAGTATGCCCTGTGTTTCCCTGCACCAGAGGATGCAGTGAGAGTCACAGTGTTTTATTCAGGAACTGGATAAAGGTTAGAAAAAGAAAGAGAGACCAAGAAGAAGGGTAAAAGGAGGACAGAGACATGATGAACGTTGCTTATTAATTCCTTGGAAATGTTAGAAAAATAAACATTTCATTGCAGAGTGGGTTTTGGTTTTGTTTGTTAAATTGTATATGGTGCTAGCGAAAGATACTACTTGGCGTTCTTTGCTTATCCACAAAGCATGTCCAGCACAGGCAGCAGTAATGTAAGACTCCCACAAACTGACTAACATGCACCAGCTCTGACCTGGAGGGACCACCAGGAGGGTTGAGATGGCAACTCTAAGTATTTCTGAGCACACCTGCAAGGTGGAGCCCTCTCCCACTCAGCAGTATGGTGAGCTGCACTGAGGTATTTGTCACTTTCCACCTCAGCTTCTAAATAATTTCCTCTTTTACTTCAATCTTTCCTAACATGAATATTTCACTGGTGAGCATGAGCAGAATATGAATTTGTGTGGGCTAGGAGCCTTTTTTTCTATAAAGATTTTAGAGCTGTCCCCTCACCTTAGATGAGACAAGAACCAGACGGGGCCCACTGCATTATTATTCTTTTAAAATAAACAGAATTGTCAACTCCTAAACTCCAGGTAATCTGCTTTTATTTTTATATGATCCCTTTCTCCCTTATGCCACTGATTTCACTTACTCACAAATGTCATTATTTGCCTCTGATGATTTTCTGAGCTATATAATTCAGTCTAAAGTTCTAATTAGCCCAGGGATGTCTGCCTTAGACCTGAAGTCATATAATAACCAGTCAATACTTTAAGATGCTAGTGCTTCCTACTGAATTTTAAAGAGCATTCAGTCCAAAGGACACAGCAATCATTTAACAGCAGTGAAGCTCTGTCTTAGGTAAATTAGAGAATTAAGCATCTTTTCCAGTGTTATTTTCTGTTATCTAGGTAGAAGAAGCTGACGTAATTACCTGTGGACAAGTGGTTAACTTCAACTCATCTTTCTCCTTTCCTTATATAGGTGCTTAGAGGAAGGTCTGAAAATTAGCTGGGTGACACAGAAGTGAGAATGTCCCTGGGTCTCCAAATCCAGGGGTCACAGGACTGGGAGCTGGCCAGGATTGTGGGCAAGTTTCCTGTTATTCTCTTTTGTTTATGTTAACTTGATTTGATTTCTGATTATAAACCTCCCCTGGGGAAATCTCTTCCTGATGGCACAAGTGTTTAGTTTCTGTTGAGTTATTCTAGTAGCTTACAGCGTCTGACTGGGGCTACTAGATTGTTCAAAGCACTAGTATAGCACTATTCACCCTAGGTTTGCTAGTTCAAATCCAAGCCAGGTTGGTAATAATTAATAACACCTAGCTGTTATATCATACTTTTCATTTGTAGAACTCAAAGAACTTTACAGAACAAAGGAGGTCTGTATCATTATCTCCATTTCACAGATGGGAAAACAGAGACACAACAAGGGGAAGTGACTTGCCCAAGGTCACCCACCAGGCCAATATCAAAGCTAGAAACAGAATTTCAGTGATGGTCAGAAGTTTTTAACCATGTGAGAGACCTGTTCATGCTGTCCTTACTTAGTCAAAAACTCCTGTTGGCTTTAGTAGGACTCTAGCCTGAATAAGGACTGTAGACTGGGCCTGATAGTTGTACAGTGGCCTGTGTAAATTTAATTTAGGATCTCATTTCAGTCCTTTTGAATAAGTGTCAACAGCACAAAAAAGCCACCAATACAAGTGGTAATAATTTGGACCCCTTGTTGGGAGCCTTAGCAGAGAGGCTCAGGATTGAATGGGCCTAAACTGAACTTTCTTCTGTAGATATGGTCCGTTCAGGTCAGGGCTGAAGCACATCAGTTAGTGTGGAGGAAGGTTACATTGCTGCTACCTTTGCTTTACCTCTTCAGTAGATAGAAGACTTGCTGCTACCTTTGCTTTACCTCTTCAGTAGATAGAAGACTTCAGTATTCAGGCTTGTCAATACAACAGCTTTTACCTGCTCTATATTTTAACCAATATTTTGTTTCCTGTTTAAAAAAATACTAAAATGTAAATGTTATTGAAACAAAAATCCATTCTGAAAAAATAAGTAAAGAGGAGCTCAAGAAAGTAAAATTATCCTACTGGAGGTCTGAAAATAAACAAATAAATAAATAAATAAATACAACTATTATTATTATTATTACCATTGTAGCACTTAGGAGCCCCAGTCATGGTTCAGTACCTCCTCCACATTGGGCTGTGTTCCACATAGAACAAAAAGATGGTCCGTATCCTAAAGAGCTTATAATCTAAGTATAAAACAAGAGGCAACAGATGGATACAGACAGCTAGATGGGGGAGTACAAGCTTTATGGATGTTTATGGGGAGCTCCTCCAAAGCATGAGAGGCAGTACAGGAGAAAGCACAAAGATGATTTTTTGAAAATGTAACAAGTAGGCAATGGAGGCTGGCATCACTGGCCAATCGGAGGTGGGAATTGATATCTTGATAGTGAATAAGAGATGATAGGTAGGGTGGGAATAGGCGGTGATGGGCCTTGAAAGTGGAGACATGTAGCTTATGACATGTGGGTGGTAAGACAAAGGCAACTGAGAGACTAAGGGAGTTATCCAGCTGAGTTTGCCAGTGGAGAAAGACAGGGAGGTAATTTTGCTTTTTTCCCTCTTAACTTGCAGTCACTCTGCAAGGAAGATGAGGAAAATGGCATGTCAGCAACACAACTCGTAGTTCTTTCTCAGCCTGCACCTGTTGGGGCCCCACCAGACAGGCATTCTGACCTTGGAGACTTCTACCCAGACCCTGATCTTGAATTGCTGGGAACACAGTCTGCATGTCCTTGTCAAAGAAAGCTAGGCAGGGGGAACCACCTGGTGTGAGAGGTGTCTTCCGGTGGAGTCCCTCAGGAAGCAGGCAATAGAGCTGCAAGAGGAGATGGTTGGACTGCCTAGCATTTGGGAACATGAGACCTTCATTAACAAGATGCCTTGGATGGAGGATGCTAGCCAACTACAGATGACTACAGCGGCACCAGAAGAGGAAGGAGAACTGGCAGCTCCACAGGGAGGAGACTGGCTAATGGGCATGTTGGGCAGTAGACAGTGCTCCATCCCCCATACAGGTTCCCAGTCCATCAAGGTCAAGAAGTGGTATGCCATACTGGCAACAGGAGGAGAGGAGCAGACACCAATGTCTGAGGAGGAGGATCCACCTGCCCATAGGTCTTGGAGAATCATGGCCACCACACCCAAGAGGAGTAGGCATAGGGTCTGAGTGGTCAGAGATTCCCTTCTGAAGGGGACAGAGGCATCCATCTGCCATCCTAACATGATATCCCAAAAAGTGTGCTGCCTGCCTAGAGACTGCAAATAAGATATTATCTAAAGGTTTACAAAGCTCATCTGTTTCATATGACCACTACGCCATTCTGGTCATTCCGATGGGCACTAATGATACTGCCACATATGACCTTGAGCAGATCAGCAATGACTACAGAGCTTTGGGAGTGAAGGTGAGGGAGTCAGGGATGCAGGTGATGTTTTCATCCATTCTCCTGGTTGAGGGTAAGGGCCCAGGCAGGGACACATGCATCCTGAGATGAATGCATGGCTGTGTAGATGGAGTCGAAAAAAGAGCTTTGGCTTCCTCGACCATGGGACACTCTTCTGGGAAGGCCTGTGGGGAAGAGATGGTGTCCACCTGCCCAAGAAGGGGAAGAACATCTTCATACACTGACATGACAAACTAGTGAGGAGGGTTTTAAACTAGCTTCAAAGGGGGCAAGTGACAAAAGCCCACGAGTAAGTATAAAAAAAGTTAACCTTAACAGAGGGCTAGATGTTTGGGGGAAATGGAAAATTACAGTAGGGTCATAGGAGCATCAAGAAGGAAAACAGTGGGGGAATCTGCTTAGCATCTTAGATGTCTGTACACAAATGCAAGGAGTATGGGGAATAAACAGGAAGAACTGGAAGTATTAGTATATAAGTTAAATTATTACTTAATTGCCATCACAGAGACTTGGTGGGATAAATCTCATGCCTGGAACATTGGGATAGAGAGGTATAGCTGTTGAGAAAGAACTGGAGGGGGAAAAAGGGAGGAGTTGTTGCATTATACATCAAGAATATATACAGTTGTTCTGAGTTCAGGAAAGTGGTGAAAGGCAGACCAGTTGAAAGTCTCTGGGTGAAGACAGAAGGGGAAAAACAGAGGTGACGTCATGATAGGGGGTCTACTATAGACTACAAAATTAGGAAAAGGAGGTGTATTTGTATTACTGAACAAATAACAGAAATGTCCACAACAAGACACAGACATCCTCTAACCAGCACATAGCAATATTACAGGACCATAGGAAATGGAAAACTGGATCAGACCAGTGTTTAAGCTAGTTCAGTATCTTTTCTTGAAAAGGGGGTGAGCAACAGCTGCTTCTGAGGAAGGTACAAGAATTCTCAGGATGGACAATTATGGAATAACCTACCCATAGAGGAAGTTTCTTCCGAGCCCCTGTCAGTTAGTGATTAGCATATGCACTGAAGAATTTACATCCCTTATATTTTTAATCCAAATTAATATAACTGGAGATGTTCTTACTATGCATATAAATGTCCAATCTTTCTTGAACCTTGTTCTTGGCTTCAATTTATTTTATGGCAGTAAATTCCTTGGATTATTTATAAATTGTGTAAAATAGTTATTTTTAACAAATTTAAATGTGTTGCCTTTCATTTATATTGGATGTCCAATGTTCTTGCAGTATGAGGAGTGACTGATTAATCTTAGCTGTATCATTATTAGTTTACATACCTCTATGGTGTCCATTTTTATGTGTCTTCTCTTTAAATTAGTTATAATCTTTTCAGTCACTCTCATATGGAATTCTTTCCATGTCTCTAACAGTTTTAAATGCTTGTCTCTGGAATATCTGATAGAATATATCTGCTATTTTTTTGATGTGGTGACCAGAACTGAATACAATATTCAAGAGGAGGGCATACCATCATCTTATAAAATATCATTATCATATTTTCAGTATTATTTTCAACCTTATGTATACATACTACCATTAGTTATGCTTCTTTTACCACTACTGCACACTGAGCAGAGATGTTCATTGAGTGACCCATGGATGTTTTTCATGGGTTTCTGTAGAGAATTTAGAAGCCAACAAATGTGTATGAGCAGTTCAAATTATCCCATCTATGTATATTACTTTGCATTTGTCAATACTGAATGTCATCTGTCAATTTGCTGCTCATTCATCTAGCTTTATTAGTTCTCTCTTAAGTTCTTTACATCTTCTCGTCTTGATTATCCCAAATAATTTTGTCATCTGTAGTGTAGATTTTTGTCATGTTAGTGTTTATCCTCTTTTCCTGATCATTAATAAATTTATTAAACAACATCAGTGCATCTTGGGGTTCCCTGCTATTAAAATATTGCCATGTTGAAAATTTACCATTTATTCCTACTATTTATTTTCTATTTTTTAATTAGAAATTAAATTAAATTAAAAAAAAAACAGCTCTATATTTGGTCAAAAATTGGGGAAATAAGGAAAATGGTGTCAAAATATCCTGGTTATTTCTTTAATTTTGAAATTCAAAATTTTGTTGAAATTTTCAATTTTGAAAAATTTTGATCAGATCTATTTCTGCTCCATGAGAGTACTTTATCTCTCAACCCATAATTACTCAGGTTCTTTAATAGCCTCTTTCAAAGGATTTGTAAATGGGTTTTTGAAAATCCACATAAGTTATGTCAATCAGTTTTCCTTTACCTATGATTTTGTTGACAGCTTCAGAATAGTCTAGAAAACTGGAGAAGGATGTTATTCCTTCACAGAGGTTGTGCTAAGTAATTCCTCTTTTGTCATATTCATCTACATGTTTTGTAACTCTAGCTTAAATTATTTCTTATTATTGAAATAATGCTCACTATTCTGAAATTACTAGGATTACCCCAACTGGCTATTTAAAATATAAAAACCCTCCAGTCCTTGGGTATAGTTGCTCATTTTAATGAGATTACTTATTTTTATTAGTTGTCCAGCCACTTCATTCTTAAGTCCCTTCAGACCTCAGGGATATACCCTCTGGTCCTGGTGATCTGTTTTTCTTTTAATTTGCAAATGTGTTCCAGCACTTCCTCTTCTGATGCCCTACTCTAACAAAGCCTCATATTTATTACCTGAGAAGAAGAGGTATGGGATAGGTATCTTCTCAAAGTTATGTGTATACAAGACTGATGCAAAGAAGTGATTTACTTTCCTTGCAGTGCCTCTTTATCCTCTTTATCTTCCCCCATTATTCCCAAGTAGCCCAGTGGACCTACCGATTTTTGTGCTGGCTTCTTAATACTTAAAGGATTTCTTGTTTATTTTTATGTCTTTGGTTATTTGCTCCTCTAATCCCCCTTTATCCTCCTAATTTCCATTTTACTTACTGTAGTTTATGTCCCTTTTATTGGCTTCACTTGGGCTGGATTTCTACATTCTGAAGTATATCTGTTTGGTTCCTCTAGCCCCTTTACCTTGCCATTGAACCATACTGTTTATTTCTTGCCTTTCTGCTTCCTTTTTTGTTTAGGGTTATACATGCCTTCTGTTACTCTGTTATGGTTCCTTAAGTAGCCTCCATGCTGAGCACAAGGATTTTAATTTCCTCACTTTTGACTTTAGGGTCTTTTTAACTAGCTTCCTCATTTTTGGTACAATCCTTCCCCCGAGGATGTTTAACTTAATTATATTGTGGTCACTATTACTTAGTGGTTCAACTTTAGTTATTTAATAAACTAACTCCCGTGCATTATTTAGGACCAAGTCAAGAAAAGCCTCCCCAATGTGGGCACTAGAATGAGTTGTTCCAAAAACCAATCAATTAAGATGCTAAGAAATTGCTTTTTAAAAATGTCCTGATGCATATTTAACCAACAAACAGTTCAGGATAAAAAATGGAAAAACACCATATCCCAGTGAAACTAAATAGGAAATGTAGGGAAATGAATACTCTTATCCACAGTGAATTATAGCCAGAATACCAGACCCAACACCCCAATACATGTGTGAAATGCCATATAATCTTCATTAGCCACAAGTTCCTAAGACATAAGCCAATTAATGATGGCATGGATGAGAGACAGCTGGGGATATAACTGACACTTTCTTTATTCATAAAATGCAAATGTGTATGTATATATATAGAGAATTATAGAAATGTAAGGCTGGAAGGCACCTGAAGAAGTCATCTCCATCCCCTAGCACTGAGGCAGGACCAAGTAAACCTAGACCATCCCTGACAGGTGTTTGTCTAACATGTTCTTAAAAACCTCCAGTGATGAGGATTCCACAAGCTCCCTTGGAAGCATATTCCAGAGCTTAACTACCTTTACAGTTAAAAAGTTTTTCCTAATATCTAACTTAAATATCCCTTGCTGCACATTAAGCCTTACTTCTTGTCCTACATGAGACATGGAGAAAAACTGATCACTGTCCTCTTTATCACAGCCCTTAGTATATTTGAAGACTGTTATCAGTTCCCTCCTCAGTTTTCTTTTCTCAAGATAAATTACGCTCTGGTTTTTTTAACCTCTTCTCACAGGTGAGGTTTTCTAAATCTTTTTTCCATTTTTGTTGCTCTCCTCCTTCCTAAAGTGTGGTTCCCAGAATTGGACACAGTACTCCAGCTGAGATCTCACCAGTGCTGAATGGAGCAGGACAATTACCTCCTGTGTTTTACATACAACATGCCAGAATGATTAATCACCCCAGAATGATATCAACCTTTTTTGCAACTGCATCACATTGTTGACTCATATTTAATTTGTGATCCATTATAACTCCCAGATCATTTTCAACTGTACTATCACATAGCCAGGTATTCCCCATTTTGTAATTGTGAATTTGATTTTTCCTTCCTAACTGCAGTACTTGTCTTTATTAAATTTAATCTTGTTAATTTCAGACCAATTCTCTGTCAAAGTCATTTTGAATTCTAAAACTGTCCTCCAAAGTATTTGCAACCCCTCTCAGCTTGATGTCATCCGCAAATTTTATAAGCATACTCTCCACTCCAGTATCCAAGTCATTAATGAATATATTGAATAGTACTGGATCCAGGACTGACCCCTATGGGACCTTACTAGATACTGTCTCACAATTTGACAGCAAACTATTAATAACTACTCTTTGAGTATGGTCTTTCAACCAGTTATTCACCCACCTTATAATAATTTCATCTACACTGCATTTTCCTAGTTTGCTTATGGGAAGGTCATGTTGGACTGTGTCAAAAGCCTTATTAAAGTCAAGATATATCATGTCTATAACTTCTCCCCTATCTATGTGGCCATTAACCCAGTCATAGAAGGAAATTATGTTGATTTGGCATAATTTGTTCTTGACAAATCCATGCTGGCTATTCCTTATAACCCTATTATTATATAAATGCTTACAAATTGATAGTTTAATAATTTGTTCCAGTATCTTTCCAGAATTTGAGGTCAGCTGACTGGTTTACAATTCTCTGGTTCCTCTTTGTTCCCCTTTTAAAAGAGAGGTACTGTGGTTGCCCTTCTTTAGTCCTCTGGGGCCCCACCCATCCTCCATGAGTTTCAAATATAATTGCTAACAGGTCTGAAATTGCTTCAGATAGTTCCTGAAATGCCCTACGTTGAATTTCATCAAGCCCTTCTGACTGGAATACATCTAATTTATTTACATATTCTTTAACCTGTTCTTTCCGTTTTGGCTTGTGTTCCTTTTCCCTTCTTGTAATTAATAATTATGTTACGTATCTGGTCACAATTAACCTTTTTAGTGAAGACTGAAACAAAATTGGCATTAAACACTTTGGCCTTCTTGATGTCATCTGTTATTACTTCTCTTTCCCCACTTAGTTAGAGAACCTACACTTTCCTTCCCCTTTCTCTTTCTCTGAGTGTGCCTTTTATGTCCCTTGCTAGGTGTAACTCATTTTCAACCTTAGCTTTTCTGATTTTATCCCTACATGCTTGTGCTATACTTTTGTACTCACCCATATCAATTTGACCATATTTCTACTTTTTGTAGGCTTTCTTTTTGATTTTACAGTCATTAAGGAGCTCCTGATGGAGTCTTATTGGCCTCTGGTTAGCCTTCTCTGAGTTTGTTAAAGTCTGGTTTTTTTAATGTTAATTTTCCTTATTATGATGCTGTCACTCCTTTCTTTCCTTAGAATCATGAAATCTAGCATTTCATAATAAGTTTCACCCAAATTGTCTTCAGCCTGCAATTCACAACCAATCCTTCCTATAGTCAGAATTAAGTCTAAAATGGCTGGCCCTTTGGTTACTTCCTCCACCTTCTGAAACAAAAAGTAGTCTAGTGCACATGAGCACACACACACACACACAAACACACATGCATATGCATTTTGCAAACACCCACATCCACAGAGCATATTTTCGACTTTTACTTTCTCACTCTTCTTAGCTTGTAAACAGTTCCAGGTGAGGACCGTGTCTTACTATGCAATATGCCTACCACAATAGAGTCCTGAAGTTGATTTTTTTCGTACTCGTTTCTGTCTTGGTAATATGACCATTACCATGGTAAGTGTGCACCTGAGAATTTCTGCAATAAATGTTATATAATAACTTTAACATGCACTTAGTCAGGACCCCAGATTCAAATTTTATCTGAAAGACATCACTTTCGGCAGTACAGTGTACCTAGTACTATGCTGAGACATTGGTATAGCATCGACTGAGACGAAAAGGTATTACTTGCTGAGTTGCAAATACTGCCTCCTACAAGACCCTAGTTTTCCACTGGAAGTCTTCCATTTAAATATTGAATAGCCTCAACTTTTCTTAGCTTATGAAATATTACCTAATCACAGCCTGAGGTGGTACAGCTGCAGTCAGTCAGCAAATAAATAAATAAATTTACTTTTTATGAAGTATAAAATGAGTGATGATGATATGAGGACTGCACTTTGATTTCTTTATTGTCAATATGGAATAGAGCCAGTAACGTCACAGGAATCATCAAGGGAACATCTAGATATGAAGCAGAACCCTTATTTTTCTTAAACAGTACTAACATTTTGGGAAGATATTGCCTCTGTGGTATTGTCCTGCTATCTGTCACTTCATTTTAAGACAGCCATCTATCATATAAACTCTTAAGTGAAGTTAAAAATTTTTTTTACAAACATACACAAATAACAAATTCTAATAACTGGCAGCAGGCAGACAATCCCTAGATTGACCAGCAACCACCACTGTGGTTTAAATGACCCCATACATTTCATTCCTACCCAGGAATTTGGATATGAGGTACTTCTTCTACGAATCTTCATTCAGGTGAAGGCAAAGGGTAAATAGATGTGGATAGATTCTGAACTCAGTTACACGAGTGCAAATCTGGGGTAGGGGAATTCTGTTGATGTCATCTAAGCTCAGCAAGAGGACTCTGTGATCCATCACTTCCACTCATATGTGTATGCTCAGCACAGTTGCCGGCTCAGTCTGGTAAAGTGGTGTAGTCGCCAGTAATATGGGCTAGATTGGGGTTTCACAAGAAATTTTTTAGTGGCCTCTGAGTGCGACCCCCAACTCTTGCTGGTGGCTGCTCTGACAATTTTTCCTTAATACTTAATTAACTTTAGTAAAAACAAATAAATATGTACATATACATGTCCAAATCATTGTAATTTATTTATGTAGATTTTTATTGCAGATTAAGTAATAAAAATAATGTACAGTTGTCACTATTCTTTACTGGACCTAAGCAGCATAGAAACAACTAATGTGTTTGCAAGTTCTTCTTTTTTTGTTGTTATTTCTTTTGCTTTTTTGGTTGGTTTTTTTTTTTTAGACTAGCTAGCTAGTAAGTCTGTTTCTATGAAAAGTGATATTTGTATGTTTGTTAACACCGTTTTTTCCGCCCAATCACCCCCAGGAGGGTGTGGCCGCATGAAAAGCCTTTGGTGGTCACATGCGGCTATGATGACCGCATTTGAGAAACACAATGTCATGAGCCAAGAGTGACAAGGCAGGTGACATAATATCTTTTATTAGACCAACTTCTGTTTCCAGTCTTTAAAATTTCTAGTCATTTTTAATTAAGAATAGTTAATCAAATAAACTCTTGAATTAAAGCATGATATAGTCCAGTTTTGCTATGAGCATCTGATATTTCCCATTGCAATAACAATCAGTTTACATCTCAAAAACAATATCTGACATCTTCCTAATAACCATTTCAGAATAATAATGTATGACAACATCTTGTCTGATGACATTTTAATAAGAAGTGCATTATCAATAATGATCATGTCACCTTGTGCTATGGCAGAAAAGATAAATAAATGCCTCTTTAGAAGAACAGAGACACTTTCATTACCCATAGTCTTTTGAGTTACAGTGATTGTTGCTGTTACATTTTAAGTCTTGCTCCAAAAATGTTTTGCTGTTGTGTAAACAAGTTGTTGGAGTAATTATTATTGAAAATTCAAGATGGAAAAACTTGCAGCAGAATTGGGATTCCACCAACTCAATGAGATAGAAAAAAAATCAAAAAATCACAGGACCAACAATTAATTAATGCCAAGATTCTTATTTATTTTTATTTCTGGCATTAAATAAATAGCAACAAAATATAAAAACATATATTTATTTTATACTCATTGTCAAACTACATCTCTACCTCGATATAATGCGACCCGATATAACACAAATTCGGATATAACGCAGTAAAGCAGAGCTCCGGGGGGGCGGGGCTGCGCTCTCCGGTGGATCAAAGCAAGTTCGATATAACACAGTTTCATCTATAACGTGGTAAGATTTTTTGGCTCCCGAGGACAGCGTTATATTGAGGTAGAGGTGTATATATACTGCGTACTTTATGAAATCCTGTTTCCAACTATCTCTATTCTAATCTAATCTAATCTAATCAAGGTATCTGAGAGTAACCACTGGGATAAGATTAGGCTGGAATAGGGTACTGCAATAATGGCTGGAGATAGATGTAGAGTATGGTACAGTCAGTCCATTAACCTACAGGGATTGCAGCAGCTGTCTTGACCCTCCTCCTGTTCTATGTCTCTTGGAGTCGCTGAACCTACAACATTGGTCTCATTTCTTTCTTCATACCACTAGGGCTATCACAGCTGTGAATAACTATTTCCTGGGGTCCCACATCATCATACTGAGCCTCTTGTTGTCTGGTTGGAATCACAGCACTATCAATTTTGCTTCAGATGTTTGACTTGTAGGACAACATTAATGGTACAAGACAGCCAGCACCCTTAAACTCCTTCAGTGCCAGCTGGGTAGACAAGAGCCTCTCAGGTCTATTAGTTTAGTGTTGGTGGGTGAAATAGTATCCAGAATGGCTTCAGGGCAGGGAGCAGGCAACACAGGGAATTTGGCTATGAGGGCAGACCCATTATGGGAAGCTGTGGCAAGCACACCCACATTGAGTTTGATGAGAGAGAAGCCAGTGGCAGAGGAAGGTTGATCTTATACAATGCTGTATAGATTCTTAACCCACTATTAATTTTAAGGTTGGTCAGGAGAAAATCTGGAGATGAAAATATGGAGGGGACACCTTCAGCTTGTATACAGGTATGAAGTCTCATGGTAAAGTCCTGCCAATTGTGTTTGAGTCTATATTGCAGGCAGAACAGGCCAAGCTGATTTAATTCATCTTGTGTTGTATAAGAAAAAGATGCAGGGCCACATATTGTCTTTGGTTTGGATAGTGATTAGAAGCAATATATACTCCTTACATAGGTCACATAATGTATGAAGATAGGGGATGTAGGACCTACTTCAGTGTTATAGGTTAGGGGGGGAAATGAACTGTCTGAGGTGTTCTTTGAAATGAGAGGGGCATCATATGGAAAGAGAGGGAACCTGATAGCAGTTGGCCTGCTGCAAGGATTTTCCTTTTAGAGAGCTCAGAAGTTGTTGAGCTCCTGTGCCAGAGGGAAGAACCGTCCTGAGCTACTGAAAGAAAGAGATGTTGATGGATTGAGCAGCTAAAGGAGTCTGGCACTTTTGAAGATCTAGACAAAACATTCCTTAGAGCGGGATTTGATGGGCATGACAAACCCCACCATGGCTTTTGGCCACAGTGCAGGTTAGGTGGTATGCAATAATAATAAGCAGGGATACAACACATCTTAACGCTTTATTGACATACATCTAGTATATTACTAGATGCCTCCGTCCCTCTTCACAATGACAAAAACACTTTCTCAGTCCTGAGCTCTCTCCTGAGGTGATCTAGAGTACAGGCATGAAGACTCTACTCATCGTGTTTGTCTGGTCCCAGCAATCTGACATTCCCAAAGAAGCTAACAAATGTGTTTTCAGACAGATTTCTGAGTTTGTTCAAGGAGAGAGGAGATAAGGTGTCTCAGTCTCTCTTATTCTAATATGTCAGACTGATATTTTGAAGAAAATGGATATCATTCCTCTCTGAGCAGCATGAAGCGTAAGGGCAGGATTATATACATCCTATGCTGCCAATTTGTGCTGATAAATTAAAAACACTGAGTATCTGAAGTCCTTAATTTAGATTTTGGTGCAGAATTCTTAGGGCCTGGTACATCACTCTGTTACCAGGATTTCAATGGAGTTGCACTGGTGTAAGACTCAAGTAGTAGAGTGGTGAATTAGGTTCTTCATTCAGACATCTTAAACATATTAAGTTCTTAATAAAAATATATTGAAATAGATTAAAATTTACTTTTAAAGCAGCACTAGTAAAATTTAGTAATAGGTTTATGCTGCAAATTCTCACCAAGTGTTTATCTGGGGAAGTGAATGGGAGGAGAGCACTGTTCGGAGATTTGACTGAAGCCTTTAAAATTGGGTTTTGCATTGCTTCTTCTGCTTTACGTTGAGTAACTTAGTCATTTCACATATAATTAATGTGTTTTAACTTTATGCACTTAAAGATACTTGATATGTGTATTTTAAAAATCTAATTAATAAATAGATATGTTAGTGTGATTAGGCCACCTCAAGGGGGATTTTCTCTCCAAGGGGCAGCCTTTTTAGATGGAGTTTTTCCTATATTGTGGTGTATAGGACATTGCTTGTTAGCCCTACACCACATGGTGGTGCTGTTGATTCCAGATTGCTCCCAGGCCCAATGATTCGTGCCATGAATAGGTTCCGACCCACCTGAGAAGCCAAGCATGTGCTTGTGCTGCCTGTATAATGAGAACAAAGCCCCTGGGTTGTGACTAACTGGAAGCAATTGCAGAAGGAGTGCATGTGCAAGTTCCACCCAGCTTCTTCAGGAGTCAGTAATGTTGTTTTTTTTATTTATAGTTTTTTAAAAAATTGAATCATATATTTAAAGTAACATTTAATAAGTGCAGTTTTATTTGAGTTCTCCTCACCTCCCATATACTACTGTTAAGTCACTTTCAGCACGATGCTGTAGACTGAAATACTCAATAGAATAAAAATAATATAGCACCCTCCAAAATATAAATCAGTTAAGTAGGTACTTAATTGAAATAGGATGGGCCTTAATGTCTGATTTTAACTTGTTTGAGACATGCATGCACACACAGTAGAACAAAGAGGAATCAATTTCAAATTCTCAGCTTTATTACAGAATCCATGAACAGTAACGGGAGCAGGACATTTCAATTCCCACACATCAGCATTTCTGACACTTCACATTTGCATATTCTGTAGTCTCACGGTCTTGCTTAGTAGGTGTAGGACTGTTTCTTTTACTCAGTCCTGCCTGCAATGTATACGCACAGTTTTGAGGAGGACTTCTTGCCTGACAACCTAATGACCACCAAAGTCACTCTTTAGCCAGATTTAAGGTTGACATACTCAGTTGTAGATGGAAGCAGGTGTTTGGGCCCACCATGGCTATTTATGCATTCCAATGCAATGTGAAGAGTCCAAAAGGACACCAAGACTGCAGACTGAGTTATCACATGATCTCTCATGATAGTAGGGGATATCACATAAGAGGAAGGATCTTCAGAGTACTTACCACTTCCCTGTTCTCCCCAGGCTTAGCTCAGTCTTACCTGGGTTCAGTTTTAGCCAGCTGTTCATCCAGATTCTTTTTTCAGGTAGGCATTGTGATAAGTGGGAGATGGTACTGCTGTCTATGTTTGATGTAAAAGATGTAGAAGTGGTCAAGATCTGCATAGTGCAGACACTTCAACCTGTATTGTCTCACCAGCTCTCCCAACAGGATTGTATAGCTATTGAATGATACAGGGGAGAGGACTGTGCATTGTAGGACTGCACCGATGAGGGTCTGGGACTGCAGGAACAGTTTGAGATTCACCTTCTAGATTTGTTATAGAAGGAAGACCACAAACCATTTCAGTGTATTTGTGTTAATCCAACAGCCTTTTGGATATGGAACAAGAGCATTTGGTGACCTGCAATATCAAATGCCACAGAAAGATCCAGTAGGGTAAACATGGATGTGCTTCCCATGTTTATGAACAGGAGGAGGTAATCCAGAAGAGCAATAAATGCTGTTTATTTGTTATGGTCTGGCTTGAATTATTCTCCAACTCATTCTTCAGCCTATTAAAAAAGGGTCCTTATGCTTCTCTTCTTGCTGCACAAAAATACTGAAATGCAATACCACATAGACCTTGTGGTATAAGTAGATATAAAACTGTGCTGCCTTTGTTTTCCATGTATCGTACCTCTAAATTTCAAAGACTTCTGTCTGTGAGGGAAGACATAGCAGCCATTTTATTCCCCGAGTCATTGCAGGCTGTTACTGACAAAACACACATATTGTGCTCTTTCATTAAAACTTTATTTTTGTTCTTATTGTTGTGTTTTCCTTAATCTAAAATAAAAGCCACTTTAGTCTGAAAGTACATGGTTGCCCTTTGTGTAAGGAAAACATATAAATCATCCATATGTAGAGTCCTACCAAATTCACAGTCCAGTTTGGTCAATTTCACAGTCATAAGATTTTTAAAATAGTAAAGTTCATGATTTCAGCTATTTAAATCTGAAATTTCACGGTGTTGTAAATGTAGGGCTCCTGACACATAAAGGAGTTGTGGGGGACGAGTCGCAAGATTATTGTCAGGGGGTTGCAGTACTGCTACCATTATTTCTGCACTGCCGCTGACGGCGGTGCTGCCTTCAGAGCTGGACAGCTAGAAAGTGGTGGCTGCTGGCCAGGAACTCAGCTTTGATGGCAGAGTCACCGCCAGCTCAGCGCAGGAGTAAGGATGGCATGGTATGGTATTGCCACCCTTACTTCTGCACTGCTGCCTGCAAAGCTGGGCTCTCAGTCAGCAGCAGCCGCTCTCCAGCCGCCCAGCTCTGAAAGCAGTGCAGTAATAATGATGGCAATACCATGACCCTCCCCTAAAATAACCTTGTGACCCCCCTGCAACTCTCTTTTGGGTCACGACCCCCAGTTTGAGAAACGCTGGTCTCCCCTGTGAAATCTGTATAGTATAGGGTAAAAGCACACAAAAGACCAGATTTCATGGGAGGAGACCAGACTTCACAGACCGTGATGTGTTTTTCATGGCCTTGAATTTGGTAGGGTCCTATCCATATGTCCAGAATATGTTCTTTTGGCTGATACCAAATACTTTTGTATATATTGATGCGTATTTTTTCTTAAAATCATTAAGTGTTGCCAAGTCTCACAATTTTATTGATTTTGTAGGGTTGCCAGTTTTTGTTGGATGTATTCCTGGAGGTTTCATCACATGACATAATTTTTAATTCCTGAAGCCTCCAGGGCAATCCTGGAGGGCTGGCAAGCCTAATTTTTGGTAGTCTTGGAGTCATGTGATTATGTGAAAAATCTCAGCTTTCATTTTAAAAAGTAAGTTTCTAATCTTCATGATTGTGTAGAAACACTTGAAAAAAAATGAATCCTAAAAGCTTAAAAACCATCAAGCAAATAAAAAGAAACCAAAATTTAATATTTAAAAAAAGAACATGTATTTTAAACCAGTCTCATGATTCTTCGGGGAGGTGGGAGAGGCCTGACTTATGTTTTTTTAATTTTTAGGGTTGACAATACAGGTAACAATAGTTGCAGTTGTTGATTTATTTAAGTTATGGATGGAAGAAGCTGCCTAAAGATCTTGAAGCTGCAGATGTGGACAAATAGGGAATTTTAATAATATTTTAAGTAAATGATGATGCAAACTACAGAAATAATAGAGAAGAGGGGAGAAAAATGTATTTCCTCACTGGGATGCTATTGAACATTTGAGCCAGAAAACAAAGAGTTTAGAGGGAGACATTTTCCTAGCTTCCCCATATAAATAAGCCACTGGTTACTGTTAATAAAGGGTTCTATAGAGGGGGAAGAAGTGGTCTGTTGAGAGACAGTAACCCTAGGAAATGTTCCACATATTTAGATCTCCTTTCACTATAAAGCGGAGGCTTCATTTCAGGTCAATCATCCTGTGCTCTTTAGGGGAATGAGTCTCCAGCATGGCTATTTATATGAAGGGATTTTGTGAGCTTGAGTTATAGCTATTGGTATAATCATAGGTTTTAGAAATAAAAGTAGTTATTTCTTACTCCTTTGTGAGTGGGGCATGAAAAGGTCATTCAGTGTATGGTACTTCAAACACTGCAAAAGGAAATATATTTTACCACTTACTTACAGGTTATTTACTATACAGGAAGTATGCATAATATTGCTGCACTGCTATGCAGAACTGGGAGGAAAGGGGCTTATTTTATATTTAAGATCTAGTTACATTTGTTTTATTTTTTATAATAATAAAAAGTTAATCACAGATATTGAGTCATTTAAGAACAGCATGCAGCAGACAGCAGATTTGCAATAATGAACAGCATCTTTAAAAAAGAAGTCTCCTGACAATGTGATAACCCTTCTCTTGAAATGTGCAATGTAACAGGGAAGGTTTTGTATCTTTGTGTATGTACTTTATACAATATCTTCCCATACAAAATAACGAATCTATCTTTGTCAGAACCAAATATGAGAGAGAGTTCACAAGGGAAGCAAATTGCCTGGATTTTGGTCCTTCTTTGACAAGTTAATTTCCTGGAAGGCTTAATCTAGGAATTATAGTAACATGTATGATCATTTTCTGGTGGGTGATTCACCGTTAATTATTATAGGGTATTTTATTACCAATTCAAAGACTTCTGTGTAATTTAACTTGTAAATTTTAACAAAAAAATCTACAACTGTCTATGGAGCATTTAAATGGCAACACATTGATAATTGGTAGTGACTGCATAGAAGGTGTTCTCTATATTTATCCAACAGAAGTCAATTGAATATCTAAATCCAGACCAATAAGGTGCATAAGAAGGCACATGTGAATCAGACCCATTTTAAAGTATTTTAGTAATACACTTTCTTCTATAGAGTGAGAAGAGAAGAGAGATTCTGTTGTCTGGATTTATGTATTCTAGTATCTGAGTTTAGTGATGTAGTCCAGGGAACCAGACTTCTTGATTCTAAAGTCCTGTCAGGCAGGCTGTCCACACACTGTAGCATTCAGCTTGGATGGGTGTGCGGACTAGCAAGAATGATTCTAAATGAGGTTTCTGGGACAGAGCTGTACCAAAGTAGTGTATCCAAAATTAATTTACTTAAAAAGCTAACTCATGGTGGCCAGATATGCTTAGTTAAACTTGTGGTGCACTGAGAGGCAAGGCAGTGCCACACTACACTGCTGTATGTCGATGGGCATAGACAAATTAGGTCTTGGAGAGGATTTAGGCCTCAACCCCCCCAAAATTAGTAATTGCATTAATAAATAAAGGAAACATTGAGTTTGGGACAGAAACTAACCCCCACCCCAGATGAAAAAAACTTGTCTACACACCCACATGATATCATTTGATGGCATCCCACAGAATACTATGTACACTGAAAAACTAGACATAATACTATAAAAATAGTGTCAATGAGTAGTGATTTCATAACTGAGACCAGAAGTATTTCTGTGAGGTTCACAGTCTGAGGAAAATAGCAAAATGTGGTCAATGGAATATCAACATAAAGCAAATTTCATCTGCAAGAGAGAATGCTACCATTTAATAAGAAACAAAGTTTGCCATGAAAAATAATTATGTAAAAAAAGAGCAGAAATAAAAATGGGAGACAATAGGAAAAATCAACAATAACAATTGGCCCCATCATCTGAAGATAAATTACAAACATTCATCAATTAAGCCTTACAACACCTCTGTTAAGTAGTTAAATATTTCTAGCCTCATTTTATAGACAGAGAAATTGGCATACAGAAAAGTTAAGGCCCACATTTCAAAAGTGTCCATTAATTTTGGGTGCTTCTGTTTCTCAGTGTCTAAACTGAAACAGTCACAGTCTGATTTACAGAGGTGCTCAGTACCTACAGTTCCCACTTCCTTTGAGCCAAAGGCCTGATCCAAAGCCCCTTAAAGTCACAGAAAGATTCATATTGACTTCAAGGGGCTTTGGATCAGGCCCTTAGGGATTTTTTCCAGGGTCACACAGCAATTCAGTAGCAGAGCTATAAATCCAGTTCAGGAACCTTGACTTCCAATCTCTCATGCTAACCACTTCAACAGATTTCAGATTAAGTGAAATTAAATATATTACATATTGTACAGGGTACACCTATCTATTTAGATGACATAGAGACATAAATGACTAAAATAAAATCAAATAAATGCTTAACTTAGAAATAGGGATGGCTGTGGATTGGGAGATGGCCAGCCTAATTCTTATATTAGGAGATGTACAAAGGTTTCTTGACACTATCCAGCCATACAATGACATTCAAAGGTATACTGTTAACCAGAGGGACAATTATAAATCACAGGAAGGTATATCAGATGTATTTGTCCAATCTGAACTTGGTGATTAAATAGAAATTAGAGATGGGCTCATGTTGTAAAGTTCAAAATCAATCTAACCTGACTCAGAGCTCACAGGTGCTTAGGAGAACAACACTGATCATTCTGTAATGATACAAAACCTACCTCCCTAGCCCGAAAGGTCTCTGAAAAAGGGAGTATCTTTTTTATTACTTATCTCTACTGTGCTTATAATAACAGGGTTCTTTGCAGAGGTTCTTAGGTACTACCATAATAGAAATACATAATAATGGTGATAGCATGACCCCAGGAAAACTCTATAAAGGGGAGTCTTACAGGGATTTCCTCCTCCACTCCTGCAAGTATTTCTGTGGGAAGGTGATCTTGGTTTGGGATATTATACAAATATCAGTGTGATTTTTTGAGATTAAGAAGAAAGCTGCCTTTTATCTGACAGATATTTTTGGCTTTTTTTTGTTTGTTTTAATCCCCAGGTCTTTCATTTTGACTGCTGTTTGGTGACAGTGCTTTAGGTAGCACTTAGAGTATTGTTTTGCAAGTGAAGAAATAGGTCTGTATTCTAGAAGAAACTTCCATTTCCCTTTGCTCTTTCCAGGGGCGGCTCCAGGCACCAGCATGCCAAGCATGTGCCTGGGGCGGCAAGCCACGGGGGGTGCTCTGCCGGTTGCCACAAGGGCGGCAGGCAGGTTGCCTTCGGTGGCATGCCTGCGGAGGGTCCGCTGGTCCCGCGGCTTCGGCGGACCTCCCGCAGGCTGCCGCTGAATCCATGAGATCGGGGACCTCCCGCAAGCAAACCGCCGAAGGCAGCCTGCCTGCCGTGCTTGGGGCAGCAAAATACCTAGAGCCGCTCCTGGCTCTTTCCTTTTGTTCACAGCAGGACCCTTAATCCCCTTGGTGCTATACATCCAGGCTGGATTCTGCTCCCACTGAATTCAATGCGAGTATTGCCAGTGATTTCAAAAGGAGCAGGACCAGGCACTCACCACACTTTGTGCTTCCTGGCATGGAGAGGTGTCCGTTAGCAAGGGAAACTGTAAGCCTTCCCTAGAAACAAATGTGTTGTGGAATTTCCTAAGACATAAATCTACTTTAAGTCAGAAAAGAACTCTCCCTTTCATTGCAAGATTATGCTTGGTATTGCTGACTACATAGTCCCATTAGGATCTGTTTGATTCTTGCAGTATGGCTCTGACAAGATGGTTGCCCATCTTGGACTTCTTGGACTATATGATTTCAGCATATGTAAGAGACACTCCCTACACTTTAGATTCCAAAGAAATCTGTTATTTTGCTGAGATTTATACTGAATTTTCAAACTGGATGCTACTGTAGCTTAAAGCTTTTTAGTACCAATTCCATTATAATGGCTTAGGGCCTGACTTTCTGAGATGCTGAACACCAGCAATTTAAACTGAAATCCATGTGAGCTGCTGCAGGTGATCAACTCCTCTGAAAATCAGGCCCATTAAGTGTCAAGTGGTGTACTCAAAAAATTGAGGCATCCAAAATCAGAGGCCTCTTTTAGAAATTTGGGCTTGACTTGCCCACAGTCACACCATGGGTCAGTGGCAGAACCAAGGTCCTCTGACTTCTAGTCTTGTGCCTTAATCATAAGAGCATCCTTCCCCTCTACAATGTGCACTCTTTTTCTATCATGTTTTCCATAACAGTTTTTCTGTGCTCCTCATGTCTGCTCTGGACAGTGACCCTGCCAGCAGGTAGGAGATCTTGGGGGACAACTACTGCACTGGTGGGGTGCAAAATAAACTTTATTAAGAAAATGCAAAAACAGGGAAAATTCAATAGTGAGGGGTATGGGGTTTGTTAAGGTAGACAATTGGGGAGGGGTTTCTTTTAGTAAATAGTATAGGGGGTTTCAATAGTGGGGTACAATACAATGGGGTACAATACAGTTGGTAACCAATTAACACTGAAGTATAAATGTAACAGGTAGCTAACAATTTCTATGTAAAGGGTGTGTCACAGTAGCATATAACCAACTAACAGTTAAGGGAAAAATGTGTTAAATAACCAACAACTCTAGGTAAAAATGCGTTACAGTGGTGTAAATGTAAAATGTGAGGTGTGTTAGAGAGAAAAAGGGTAACCAATGGGGTTTTATGCTAGATTTCAGCAATACAATTGAGGTTTGGCAGCAGTAGGAGCGGGGTGAACACGTAGGGGAGGGGATTAAAAAAGAGAGAGAGAGAGAGAGATAGGAGAAGAGGAGCACGTGGTGGAGCGGAGACCAAAGGCAGAGGCACTGCGGAGGGAGATTTAAACTCAGGGAGACGCAGAGAGCAGACAGGCTGTAAGTTTAAGCAGCAAAGAGACTGCAACAAGTCAGGGAGACACAGAGAACAGACAGGCTGTAAGTTTAAGCAGCAAGTGACTGGGGAAGTCCGGGGGGGGGGGCATGGGGAGAACGGGGGAAACACAATTATACAGAACACAGCAAGGTCTTTATCTATGATCTAACTTAACCAAGACTACACAAATTAGCAAGTTACAAAACACAATACAACAATTCTCTAAGCCTAACTTACAGAGTACAATGCAAACAATTTTCTAAACCTAACTTAACCACAGCTATGCAAAATGAAATTACAATTTATCTAGACTAAAGGCTAAACCTAACCTAATGGGTGCACCTTATACTAGGGGTAGTTTCAGAGGGCAGAGTGGTGTGTGCCCAGGATACAGCTCCAAGGGGGGGGTTAAGGTGGTGGCTGCAGCAGTGGGACGACTGCAAGTAGGCTGCCCAGGATAGAGTCCAGGGAGGCACAGCTTAGCAGTGGCACAGGTTTATTTCTAGCAGCAAAGGCGCTGCGGAGCTAGAAGCAGAGCAGTTACAGAGCACAGACCACGGAGTTAACTTGGGTCTGCCTACTGGGGAAAGAAAGCCAGCAGTTAGAACAAGGGGAGTGTGCAAGAGGATTTTCTTACCAATCCCCAAAGCAGCAACAGGAACAGCAGTTTTAGCATCAGAGGACGCAGAGAGGACTCGATTCGCTTACAATAATCAGGAGATCTCCAGGCAAAATTCGTTGTTCGTGGGAGGGGAGTTTAAAAACGGAGGTACGCTCAAAAACAAACAAGAGCGGGGAGAGGGCCCCCCAAAGACCCCTAGCTGATCAGACCAGGTGGCAATGCAGGAACCTCTCCGGGGGTCTGATCAGAAAATGTCTGGTTTTAAAGGCAAACTCAGGCAGCTTCCCGCCAGTAACTCTGATTGGTTCCCCTTGTTACAGGGGAGGAGAGAAGGCTGCAGGTGAGCACAGAACATGCCTGGGCAAGTTTTTGAGCCACAGGTATGACTCATACACTCAGCTATTTGGCCACTTTAGGTCTTGCATTCCTGGGCAGAGCACCCTACACCGAGCCGGGTCTGAACAAAGAAGCTAGACAAAGGAGCAAGAAGTCCCCCTCCCTGAGCAGAGCAATGGCTCCAGTCAGTCTGCACAAGCCATCTCCATGAGCAGGGCCAGGCTGTGACTTTGGTCAGTTCAATGGCCGGGGGGGCGGCCACTTAGCACAAACGGAAAGGAGAGGGGGGGAAAGGAATCCAGCAGGGGGACAGCTGTAACAGACAGCTTATTTAGGTTAAGAATAGCAAACCTTAAAATCTAAAGATCTTTTACTAAGTGTATGCACCATATGGTGTGATATGAAAGTGCAAGATTAATTACCATTCAGAATGATGGCCTTTTACCCATTTTTTTAAATCAACTGGAGCTCACTGAGTTAGTGGAGAATCTCCATACTTTAACCCTATTAATGTCGAATGCAAAACTTAAGTGTTAAGGTTTAAATTTTCAAAAGTGTTAAGTCTGAGTCCCTCAATTTCAGAGTCTAAATTAAGTTACTTAAAACCTGACTTTCAGAGGTCCTGAGCAATTGTAGCTCCAGCTGAAATTAATGAGAGCTGCTGGTGTGCAACTCCTTTGACAGTCAGCCCAAGGTGTCTCAAATTGGACACCTAAAATCTGTGGCCACTTTTGAAAATGTAACCTTTACTGTCTAAATCAGACACCTAAACTTAGATGTCACTTTTGAAAATGTGGGCCTTAATCTTTCTGTGCTTCGATTTGCACACCTCTAAAATGGGTTGTATAATCATAGAATCATAGAAGATTAGGGTTGGAAGAGACCTCAGGAGGTCATCTAGTCCAACTCCCTGCTCAAAGCAGGACAAACACCAACTAAATCATCCCAGCCAGGGCCTTAAAAACCTCTAAGGATGGAGATTCCACCAGCACCTTAGTTACCCATTCCAGTGCTTCACCACCCTCCTAGTGAAATAGTGTTTCCTAATATCCAACCTAAGCCTCCCCTTCAGCAACTTGAGACCATTGCTCCTTGTTCTGTCATCTGCCACCACTGAGAACAGCCAAGCTCCATCTTCTTTGGAACCCCCCTTCAGGTAGTTGAAGGCTGCTATCAAGTCCCCCCTCACTCTTCCCTTTTGCGGACTAAACAAGCCCAGTTCCCTCAGCCTCTCCTCGTAAGTCATGTGCCCCAGCCCTCTGATCATTTTTGTTGCCCTCCGCTGGACTCTCTCCAATTTGTCCACATCCTTTCTGTAGTGGGGGGCCCAAAACTGGATGCAATACTCCAGATGTGGCCTCACCAGTGCCGAATAGAGGGGAATAATCACTTCCCTCTATTTGCTGGCAATGCTCCTACTAATGCAGCCCAATATGCCATTAGCCTTCTTGGCAACAAGGACACACTGCTGACTCATATCCAGCTTCTCATCCACTGTAATCCCCAGGTCTTTTTCTGCAGAACTGCTGCTTAGCCAGTTGGTCCCCAGCCTGTAGCAGTGCAAAAATTTTATTTATATCCTCATCTCTCATTTTGACTGTTGTTCCTTGTTCTGTACTCCCCAAAATATATTAGCAACATTTCAGTCTGCTCAAATTATAGATGGTTGTTTCTTCACCTATAACAGAAAACAAGTATATAGTACCCCAGGGGTAGGCAACCTATGGCACGAGTGCCGAAGGCAGCACGCGAGCTGATTTTCCGTGGCACTCACACTGCCTGAGTCCTGGTCACCAGTCCGGGGGGCTCTGCATTTTAATTTAATTTTAAATGAAGCTTCTTAAGCATTTTAAAAACCTTATTTACTTTACATACAACAATAGTTTTGTTATATATTAAAGACTTATAGAAAGAGACCTCCTAAAAACGTTAAAATGTATTACTGGCACGCGAAACCTTAAATTAGAGTGAATAAATGATGATTCGGCACACCACTTCTGAAAGGTTGCCGACCCCTGTATTACCCAATTCCTATCAACTTCTATAGTTACAGATGCTGAGATAATCAACTCTCATGTTTCAGGGTGTCAGCTGATCTCTCCAATGGTAAACAATCCACAACACCAAATGTAAAATAGTTTTGGGGCATTGTGAAAAGGTTTTTCTTTTTCTGAAGCATCAGGTACAAGTCACTGTTGGAGGCTGTATACAGCGCTAGATGGGCCAATGAGCTAATCCATAAATAATGAGGCATATCATGTGGTAAAGAGATTTCCAGGTTCAAGGATGATACAACAACTTGCATTTGACAGAAATCAGATGTTGAAAGATATCTACCAGTTTGGCAGGAAAAGAGTAAGTATGTGCATATGTGTCCATGTTTGTGTTAAAGAGAGAGCTAGAGAAAGTGAGACTTACTTTACAGATTAACAATACAATATTGTTATATAGTGTATAACCATACAATCTAATCAAAATGATAGCAGAAGTCATAGTAATCTGGATAGTATGGATGAAGTTGTGGTTTATGGTTAAGTCTGTCTCAAAATTTCAGTTGAGATTTAGACAAGTTGCACCCTGGACAAAACAGACTTTGTTAAATTAAACCACAGAATTTTACATTACTTCATCCAAGAATCAGGGAAGAAAGAGACAAGACATTTTTTTGCCCTAACCCTAACCCTAACCCAGCCCAGTTTTGCAGATCCAATAAGTTTTAATATTTCTGATAAGCTTTGGATAAGTTTGCAAACTCTGGTGGATGTTTGCCCCATCCTTCAGCTACTGATATATTTTGAGGCATTTATACGTGAGTTGTCCTCAATATTATTCAGTTAGTACTAGATTTTGTATGATGGAATTAGAGCCTTTATGGTGATAAAGAAAAAGCTGGTCCAAAAAGTCGAACATTCCTCATTTTCTGCCACTCCAGGTGGCTAAGATGTAACAGACATTTTCCCAAGTAAATTCAGGTCAGAGTATGCTTCAGAGGGGTTGTCACTGAATGAGGAGAAGCAGTAATTATTTTCTCATGTATTTGTGGCCAAAAGTGCCTCAGGCACTCAACATAGGTTCTGCAACACTCATCCAAATCTGACCCAGAGCTACTCTGATCTACTCCTCATGACTTCCTTCTTACCTCTCGAGGCAGTGAACTGAGCCTTTTCAGATAGTCTGGGTAGTATCCTGGGGCTCTCACCCATCCTTTAATTCCTGGATTATTTTTTTCTCCTTAAAGGTCCCCTTCTGCTGCCCTTTCGTTTGCTGTTAAATGGATCATCTGTACTGGGAAGATTATTCACAGTTAATCAGCTCATCTATTCTGAGACATTGACAAAGCTGGTCTATGACTATGCCAGCAGGCGTTGCTGTAACAGTTGTGTTGCGTGGTTAAACCCTTCCCTTTCTTGAGGGGCTCCACTGTATCAACTGCACCACAAACATAATACAACTACCACCAAACTAGTGTGCTGGCTACAGACACTAATGCTGTCAACAGAATTAGAGAAAATGCAATTTGTGTTATTTAATGAGCAGCTTGTTTACATAAATAAACCAGGTGAGGTGAAAAAAGTGATGCTCTACAGTATGGAACACAAGTGAATATTAGGCATATGGAGAGAAAATATTTCCACACTTCTGTTTTTTCATAATTTTTTGGGTTGCCTTGTGTCCTCTCATTGTGAATAATGAGATAGGCTTTTCCCAGTGTTTTGGACAGGCACTAGTCCTGCTCTGGGCTGAGTTAGATGACATGGTGGTCAAAATGCTAGCACAGGGGTCAGCAACCTTTCAGAAGTGGTGTGCCGAATCATCATTTATTCACTCTAATTTAAGGTTTCGCATGCCAGTAATACATTTTAACATTTTTAGGAGGTTTCTTTCTATAAGTCTTTAATATATAACAAAACTATTGTTGTATGTAAAATAAATAAGGTTTTTAAAATGCGTAAGAAGCTTCATTTAAAATTAAATTGAAATGCAGAGCCCCCCAAACCAGTGGCCAGGACCCAGGCAGTATGAGTGCCACTGAAAATCAGCTTGCGTGCCACCTTCGGCACTTGTGCCATAGGTTGTCTACCCCTGTGCTACCAGCTGGTCTACATTGGGACTTTTTCTGTTGCTACCACTGTGGGGGATTTTAAAGAAAAGCTCAATGTAGACACAGCCAAAGTAAGGGCTCAGTTAGTATCTTCCTGAAGCGTTGCTAACAAAGTGAATCAACAGAAGAAGTCAACCACACTCTTGCATACATCCATAACAGAACCATTCTTTATACAAATAAAACAAAGTTCATCCTTCCTGGCAAATATATTAAGTTGCCACTCCCTATTTGTGATCCTTTTTTGTTATGTTGCTTATTTAAATATTGACACATGATTTCTCTACTTGCAATTCACGTCAGAACTATGTTTACAATCAAAACCTCCTTAAACCTGAAATAATTCTATCCATTTTAGACTGGTTATTTTATACATTTAAATTGTGTATGTGGCTCTGTCTGTTCCTTTCCTTCTACTGCATGCTCAAAAACTAGTTTATAACACTGTACTTTCTTTCCTTGACTTCAGAGGCAAAGAGTCTATTGACCTGGCATTTGCATTACAGTATATGATACTACTTTCCCTTCCCATAATCCCATGTAGTGTAAAGAAATCACCCAGATGTACAACTTGTTAGTGATGGCCTGATGGACATTATAGTGGGGAGCCAGCTCTGCTACAGTTAAAATTAAGACTAATTTTCTGTTTAAAGCTTGATTCTAAGGTCACGTCTACACTACAATCTGTGGACAACACAAGTAATGTCAGCATAAAGCTGTTGCTATTAGTATATTGCTCATGCGTGTGCACATTTGGCTGCTTGTGTCGGTGCTTTGCGTACTTACCAGGAGTGCTTGCCTTTTGAGGGATTTTTGTAATATGCTGTGAGGTAGAAATGAGTCATACTCTGGAAGCTAGGGGTCAAGTTTCCATCATAGTACTTTTTATCCATCCCATAATGCCATTCATATCTCACAATTTTTTAAAAATTGCCTTTTTTTAAAATCTCATAAACCTGTGCAGCACTTGTTCCTGTCTGCCTTCTCTGACAGAAGCATGGAGCCTGTACAGTTCTGCACTATTGTCATGAACATTGCAAACACAGGATGAATGATTCTCCAGGATTCATAGAGCTGCAGGAAGCACTGCAACAACATGGGACATGACAATTTCTTTGAGGACAGATTGCTAAGGGACATAATGAAAACCAATTCAAGGTTGTGTCGCTGGTGTTCACAGAGCAGCTGCAGATAGTGGAGTGTCTCTTCTGAGCCTAAGAAACAAGCACTGACTGGTGGGATTGCATCGTAATGTAGGTTTGGGATGATAAACAACAGCTGCAGAACTTTCAGATGTCAAAAGCCACATTCTTGGATCGATGTGCTGAGCTCACGCCAGCCCTTCAGTGCATAGGCACCAGAATGAGAGTTGCACTGATAGAGAAGTGAGTGGTGGTCACATTGTGGAAGCTTGCAACGTCATCTTTGGAATTATAAAATCCACAGTGGCAGCTGTTGTCATGTAAGTGTGCAGGGCCATTAATTGTATCCTGCTAAGCAGGACTGTGACTCTAGGCAATGTGCAGGACATGATGGATGGATTTGTAGCTATGGAGTTCCCAAACTGCAATGGGCAATAAGATGGCATACAAATCCCTATTCTGACCCTAACCCACCTCACCACAGAGTACATAAATAGAAAGGGATATATTTCTATGATTATGCAAGCATTGGTGGATAACGAGGGATGCTTCACAGCTATTAGTATGGGCTGGTCAAGGAAGGTGCATGATGCTCACATTTTTAACAACACAGGACTGTTCAGAAAGCTGCAAGCAGGGACAGTCTTTCCTGACCAGCGAATTACCATTGGTGATGTTGAAATGACAAGAGAGTCAGTGGTGCTGGAACACTTTTTACAATGGGGGTGCTGAAAGCCAGTGGTCCCCAAACTTTTTACTTTGCAACCCACGTACCCCTGTCTGCACCCCCTCTCCCCAGATCTGGGGCCCAGACTGGGCTGTGGCTCCAGGAAGGTGGGGGGACACGGATAGGGTAAGGGGGGCTGTGGCTGGGACCACAGCTGGGTCTGGGAGCAGAGCCTTGGGCGCAGGTCCTGCAGCCAGGACACCGTGTGTGGGCCAGGAGCAGAGCCCCAGGCGCGGGGCCAGTGAGACCCCAGGTGCGGGGCCAGGAGCAGAGCCCGGGGCGCGTAGCCGGCGGCTGCTGGGACCCTGAGCACAGGGCCGGAAGCAGAGCCCTGGGCGTGGGGCTGGTGGCCGTCGGGACCCTTTGATAGGTCTGTAACTGTGTCTGCACAGTCTCTCCTTTCTACAGGCTCAAGAGATCCAATAGCTTCTGTCTATTCCAGGCAGGAGCACATCTAGAGCACATAGGCACCATGGTTGGATGGTCAGTTGCAAACAACAAGGCGGAGCTGCTAGATGTGCTCGCCAACCTGGACAATCAGGAAAACGCATTTCAAAAATATGCAAAAATTTTAAGGGGTGTGCGTGGCTTTCAGTCTTTGTGATCCCTGGGCAGTGTTAACAATTGTAACCAGAGCAGTCACTGTTAGGCACTGTGGAATAGCTGCTGGAGGATTGTTAGGGTCAACATAGGTCCTTCAGTGTTTACACTGACATTATATGTTGATCACAGTTCAACGCAGTTTGTGGAGGTGGTGTTACTGCATCCTCATAATGGGGCACATACATTGGTGGGAGGCAAATTTGAATGCAGACACATGCATAAATAGGTTGACACAAAGGCGACTTATGTCGACCTAACTGTAGTTTAAACCAGGCCTAAGTGCTCTAAAATCCACAAAGTTACTCAGAATGTCTTCAAATTTTGTATATCTCATTGAAGCACAGGGTTTGATCAGTAAACCAAATTTGGGACTATATGATGAACAAGGTGTTCCCGATGTACAGCCCTCCCCCCCCCCCCCAACAGCTTTTTCTAAAGTTGACATGTTTTGGCAGTAATTTTTTGTGCACAGAGAGATCAAACCAGTGCTGAGATCATCACTCCAGGGTCTCAAATGCTTAAAAGTTATTCCAGAGTGCATGCACCTACTAGCCTTTTGGGGGCAATCAAATTAAAACACTGGCAAAGAGATTTTGTCTTTTCAGTTAGGTGTGCTGCCGAGCACCGCTAAGGCTCACATGGCAAGAGGATTACACTGAGCCTGTATGGACAGAGGAGCCAACAGGGTTTGTAGCCTTGAATATTTCATACCAGCTGGATAGCTCAAGGGGCTAAGTAGAAGTGCTTTGAACCTGACTTACCCAGCCAGGGTCAGTCTGAATTCCCACTTGGGGCAGAAATATGGTAAGAACAGAAGGCATATTGCTAAAGTTTGTCTCAGGCCTTGTCTACACTACAAGACTATTTCGAATCTACTTAAGTCGAATTTGTGGATTCGACCTTATGAAGTCGAATTTGTGTATCCACAGTAAATACACTAATTCGAATTTCTGAGTCCACAGTAACGGGGCTGGCGTCGACTTTGGAAGCGGTGCACTGTGGGAAGCTATCCCACAGTTCCCACAGTCCCCGCTGCCCATTGGAATGCTGGGTAGAGCTCCCAATGCCTCCTGGGGGAAAAATGTGTCGAGGGTGCTTTTGGGTAACTGTTGTCATTGAACCGTCAATCACGCCCTCCCTCCCTGAAAGCTCCGGCGGGAAATCTGTTCGCGCCCTTCTCTGGTCGGTTACAGTGCGGACGCCACAGCACTGTGAGCATGGAGCCCGCTGCGATCATCGCTGCACTTATGGCCGTTGTCAACTCCTCGCACCTTATCGTCCACCTCTTCCACAGTCAGCTGCTGAGAAATCGGGCGAGGAGGCTCCAGCAGCGCGGTGAGGACAGGAATTCACAGAGTGGCGCAGACCTCTCACAAAGCAGGGTACGCCGCGCCGTGGAGATCATGGTGGCAATGGGTCAAGTTCATGGTGTGGAACGGCGATTCTGGGCCCGGGAAACAAGCACGGACTGGTGGGACCGCATAGTGCTGCAGGTCTGGGATGAATCACAGTGGCTGCGAAACTTCAGGATGCGTAAGGGCACTTTCCTTGAACTCTGTGACTTGCTGTCCCCTGCCCTGAAGTGCTAGGACACCCGGATGCGAGCAGCCCTGAGTGTGCAGAAGCGAGTGGCCATAGCCCTCTGGAAACTTGCAACGCCAGACAGCTACCGGTCAGTAGCGAACCACTTTGGCGTGGGCAAATCTACCGTGGGGGTTGCTGTGATTCAAGTAGCCCACGCAATCGTTGAGCAACTTCTCTCAAAGATAGTGACTCTCGGAAACGTCCAGGACATCATAGATGGCTTCGCCGCGATGGGATTCCCAAACTGCGGTGGGGCTATAGATGGGACTCACATCCCTATCCTGGCACCAGCCCACCAGGCCAGCGAGTACATTAACTGAAAGGGCTACTTTTCAATGGTGCTGCAAGCACTGGTAGACCATAGGGGACGTTTTATCAACATCTTCGTTGGGTGGGCGGGCAAGGTTCATGACGCGCGTGTGTTCAGGAACTCTGGTCTGTTTAAACGCCTCCAGGCAGGTACTTTCTTCCCGGACCACAAACTAACGGTTGGGGATGTGCAGATGCCTACAGTGATCCTCGGGGACCCAGCCTACCCGCTAATGCCCTGGCTCATGAAGCCCTATACAGGCGCCTTGGACAGAGAGAAGGAACTCTTCAACTACCGGCTGAGCAAGTGCAGAATGGTGGTGGAGTGTGCTTTCGGACGTCTCAAGGGGAGATGGCGGAGCTTACTGACTCGCTCGGACATCAGCGAAAAGAATATCCCCGTAGTTATTGCTGCTTGCTGTGTGCTACACAATCTCTGTGAGAGCAAGGGCGAGACCTTTTTGTCCGGATGGGAGGTTGAGGCAAATCACCTGGCTGCAGTTTACGCTCAGCCAGACACCCGTGCCGAGAGAATATCCCAGCGGGAAGCGCTGTGTATCCGGGAGGCTTTGAAAGCAAGTTTCCTCGGAGAGCAGAGTAACCTATGACTCTCCACTTGCTTTCAAGAGAAACTGACCCTGGGCCTGTGTCTGTATGTGTCGATTTCGATCTGCGGTTACATACCCCATTCTCCAAGTTTCCCCCACTTCCAAAGCACGTTTTAAAGCAAATTAATTGTTACACTCATTATTAATAAATCTTTGTTTTACTTTGCATTTCTGTTCAGGTGTTGAAACATGGACGCATACTGTGCTGGGCACGGTGTGCACTGATGTACAGACCGCTTGTTCCATAGAGGAATGACATCCTCCTGCTCCTACATAGGTCTCTGGGGTGGGGGACGGTTGCAAGTGGTTGTGCATGAAGGGGAGGGATTGCAGGAAGGGGTGGGTTTGCAGGAAGGGGCGAGTGGTGCCTTCTTTGGATAGGGGTTTGGATGACGGCAGTGGGCTGCGGGTTTGGGCGTAGGAAGGGGTGAGGGGTGTGGGGGAAGGGTGAGTATCTGTCCGTGGATGAGGGCTCTTGTTGGGGCTCAGGGCAGCGGAGAGGCTCGGTGCTACGGTGGAAGTGCATGGTAAGGGCAGCGTGCCTTAACATTAAGGGGGTGGCAGGCGCTAGGACCCTGGACAAGCACACACATCACAGAATGACCCGGGGCAGCATACACCACACAGAGTGACCCTGGTGCCTACTGACTGCAGTGTGTGTGTGCCCTGCAGTTGATCATGCCCCCAAGTCTGTACCCTGGTAATGTAGGCTATACCGTGCAATTATAAATCCCCTCCCCCCCCCCCATACACAAAAAAATCCTCTGACACGAAAGACGTGACTGAAACAGTGAATAACAGCAAACAGCTTTTAATAATCTAATACACAGTGGGGGGATGAAACTCGGATTTGGGACTGGGTGAGCCTGTAAGGGAAGCACTTCTACAAATGTATAGCGTGAGAGGTGTGTGATACATTAGCGCTATGCAGTGGTGCAGTGACAGTTCTCACGGCCCCTACCGCCCCTCCGTCTTGTACTTTTGGGTGAGGGGGGGCAGGACTTCTTGGCGGGGGAGGGTGGTTGCAGATACACTGCAGGGGGGCTCTGTCCTCCTGCCTGCGGTCCTGCAGAACATCAACAAGGCGCCGGAGCGTGTCCGTTTGCTCCCTCATTAGGCCAAGCAGCGTTTGAGTCGCCTGCTGGTCTTCCTGCCGCCAGCTATCCTCCCGTTCGATGTGTGTGCGATGCTGTTGACATAGGGTCTCCCTCCACTGTCTCTGCTCTGCCGCCTCGGCTCTGGAGCAGGCCATCAGTTCCGCAAACATCTCGTCCCTAGTCTTTTTCTTTCGCCGCCTAATCTGCGCCAGCCTCTGCGAGGGGGATGCCGGGGCAGTCCGGGAAAGAGCCGAAGCTGTGTGATGGGAAAAGTAACTGATTTCCTTGAACAGATACATGTTTGCGAACAGTGAACACAGTCTAGTCAGTTTCTCTGAACAAGACCATACAGGGCAACAAGTCTCACGAGATCTCAGGACAAGTTCGAGATTTCGGAATACGCTCTCATTGGCTGCGGCATTGCACAGGAGAGCGGACAAGTGGGGAGAGACAGCTGAATCCGTCTAGCAGACAGTCCTGGTAAGCCTTACAGTACATTCTGCTTATCAGTTAATGGATAGCTGTGCCCTCCCGCTAAAGGCAATCTGGAAATCATATACTCTGACCCTTTTCCAGCCACTCCCGCCAGTGCACGGGAAAGATCAATGTATGCTTTTCCTATGTGGCCTACAACACGTGGCTGTTAAGCGAGGGTCATTGTTATGCAAAGTAAAAGTCAACCATTCACAACAGTAACAATACACTAATTGCCCTAATTAGATGCAGCATTTCATGAACGAGATCACCCTGATGTGGGTCCCTCGGAGTCACAAAGAGCGGATGCTAAGGGAAGCCCTGCAGAGACCAGGACCATATGCGGCCATGCTTGTGGAGGCGATGATTCCCATCTACATAAGGATGTCCTGGCGCGGAAGAGTGTGCTTCCACGGAGCACCCAACAAGGCACCTCTCCCCAGGAACCTCCTGCGGAGGCTTTTCGAGGACCTAAATGAGACCTTTCTTGAATTGTCCCTGGAGGATTATTGTTCAATCCCTATATGTGTGGACCTACTTTTCGTATAGTTTTTCATTGAAAATTTTATATATAGCATTTCTATTTTTTTATACCTGTTTTATAAAAAATAAATGTTTACATGTTTATAGCACTTACCGCCTGATCCTTCCCCTGATTCAGAGTCTGGGTTAACGGCCGGGGAGGGTTGGTAGGGGATCTCTGTGAGGGTGATGAAGAGATCCTGGCTGTCAGGGAAAGCGGTTTTGTGTTCGCTGTCGCCTGCGCCATCCTCCACAGACCCTTCCTCATCTTCCCCATCGGCGAACATCGAGGAGGAACTGTCCAGGTTCACTATGCCATCCACTGAGTCCACGGTCACTGGTGGGGCAGTGGTGGCAGACCCACCTAGAATGGCATGCAGTGCCTCGTAGAAGCGGCATGTCTGGGGCCGGGCTCCGGAGCGTCCGTTTGCCGCTCTGACTTTTTGGTAGCCTTGTCTCAGGTCCTTGATTTTCACGCGGCACTGCATTGCATCCCGGCTGTATCCTTTCTCTATCATTGCTTTGGAGACCTTCTCGAAGGTCTTTGCATTCCGCTTGCTGGAGCGCAGCTCCGACAGCACAGACTCCTCGCCCCACACACCGATCAGATCCAGGACTTCCCGGTCTGTCCACGCTGGGGACCTCTTTCTATTCTTGGATTGGCCGGACTCCTCTGCTGGAGAGCTCTGCATCGTTGCAGGTGCTGCGGAGCTCGCCCCGATGTCCAGCCAGGACGTCAGATTCAAAGTGCCCAGACAGGAAAAGGAATTCAAATTTTCCCAGGTCATTTCCTGTGTGGCTGGTCAGAGAATCCAAGCTCCGACTGCTGTCCAGAGCGTCAACAGAGTGGTGCACTGTGGGATAGCTCCCGGAGCTACTAAGTTCGATTTGCATCCACACCTAGCCTAATTCGAGCTAGCCATGTCGAATTTTGCGTTACTCCACCTGTCGGGGTGGAGTACCGAATTCGAACTAAAGAGCCCTCTAGTTCGAATTAAATGGCTTCCTGGTGTGGACGGTTGAGCGGTTAGTTCGAATTAACGCTGCTAAATTCGAATTAAAGTCCTAGTGTAGACCAGGCCTCAGTATAGGGTTTTATTATTACCTGTATTTATTTTGGGGGAAACCACTGAACATTCTTAAGTACTTACTGTTGCCTCTCTGCTGAGAAGTAGCAGATTTCAAGGCCTTGCAGCTTGGTTTCCCCTGCTTGTTCAACCTATCCAATGGTGTTATAATGCTTCCAAACCCAAACATCTAAAATTGTCTTTTTGACAGTGTAAATCTCTCCTCACTAGTTGTGTGCTTGAGTTGGTCACATCTTTTTTAAATAGCTTACATTTATTTCAGTTCAGTTTCAGATTAGCACCCTTAATCTTATCAAAGACCACGTGTACATGTATCAATTCCTGCTCAAAAAAGTCTTAGCATGCATCAGGATATCATCCAGCTATATGACAGGGTGAGAGAGGTATGCCATACTATACCCTTCCATAAGCCTCTCAAAGGTGGCAGGGGTGTTAAACAAGCCAAAACCCATTAATTGAAGTAATCACAGTATTTCTCCAGATGCAAAAGTAGTCTTTCCCCCGTCCTTTGTATCCACTTCTACTTGCCAATACCTAGTTTTAAGATCCGTTGTGGAGAACTAAGGTATCTGCTGCTAAGAATAGATAAGAATCCTTCTAAGTAACTTAATTCAATTTTCTATAGTCTATAATCTACACAGAATATGGAACTCTGACCTTTTTCCCCTTATGTCTGAGGCCCAAGGACTGGCTGAAGAATCAATTATTTATACATTCCTAATACAATCCCTCAATGGTTTGTAAAGCTCTTTGAGTGTAGAGCACTGGGCTAGAACAACTCCAGAAGAAAGTCTTGGAGTTTGCCTTCAAAACTTCTCCATCCCCAACCCCTTACAGTTTTTCTGTTTTCTTTTGTCAGTATTTACTAGATGCAGTGGCTTGTATTTTGTGGTTCCCTTTTTACTATTTTTGTTCATACAAAACACTCAATGTGCTTATAGTTCTCACTATCAACCTTTGCTCCTCTCATTGGATCTGTGTAGCAGCTTTTCTCCCCCTTAGGCAATTTTCACCTGTCCCTCTTTGACTCTATTATCAGGCTACTCTGATCTACTCCTCATGACTTCCTTCAAAGCCCTCTCCCACTAAGGCCCCAGCACCTTTTTTAAGCCTAATTGTGGGTCAAATGATCAATCACAAACGCACTGGCCTCTTCCCTCTTAAAGGGCCAGTGCTATCCTATGACAACACCTTTCCTGGAATTTATTACATAGTTATTAGCCATTATGACCCCATCCATTATCTCAGTTGCCCAGATCTCTTGTTCCAGGTCTTGAGGTCCAATTTTTAAGCCTAATTTTTCCCATTTTTTGGATGAGTGCATGTTCTTCAGTCATTGTCTCCATTTGAGCCCAATAAGGCTGTTTATTCAGGGTCTTCTAGACCTTAGCATTTTTAATATATCTAGTTTAATAACTGTTACATTTGAGCGAGTGTCCACAAGTCCTGTACATTGCACATTTTCTATTACTCTCTTCAATATTCCTATACTTATTACTGTTATTCAACTGACCTGATCAAAAAAATGCAACCTCCCCCCGCACCCCCCCCCCCAAAACCCAACTTGTGAGGCTACTCCTTGTATCACCAACCTTTGTCCCTTCAGTTTGGTGTCAGCCTGTTTTCCCAAACTGAGGAACTTTCCTTACAAACTTATGACACTCTGTCCTGGCTTGCATTTATAACACTCTTTTTTGAGGGCAAATCTTTTTCATAGCACCAGCATTTATAAGAATTATTTCCTTTATTTTTTGTTATTGTCAATCTCTGTTAACAATTTTTATAAGGGCTTGCCTGTACACAAAAGTTGTATCTGTTTAACTATACTGGTATAGCTCACTAGTATAGTTCTGGTATAGTTAAAGCAGTACAAATCCCCCTGGTGTGTATGCAGTCATATAAAAGTTCCTTATGCCAGCATATCTATTCTTGTACGGGAAGAGATATAATTAAGTCAGTATAAGTTACCTTTATACCAGCATGACTGTGTCCACACTAGAGCCTTTATCAGTATAATAATTTTGGTAAAAAAATCACAATCCTAACTGAAATAGTTATTCTGGTAAAACTTTCAAGTGTAAAGACGGCCTAATTGTTCAAAATGTCATGACTCAAAAATCCTCTTTTTCATCATGCATGTTAAAAACAGATTTGTACTTACAGGGCTCATGTCAGAGAGGTTCTGTCATTCTCACTAGCAACTACTTTCTTTTCTGCTTGGCTGTTGCTTGGAAGGACTTCAGTGCTGCAGCAAATATCACCACTAAACAGTGTCCTTGGTTTCCTTTTGGTGATCTTAATTAGCAAGAGCATGTCAAGTTAAGCATCAATAAAATGCGCCATTTCCAGTTTGTCCCCCAGTGGTATTTGGCTTTGCCAGACAACAATCTCATATGGCCCTCTGCCAGTTAAGGTGGGATCTCTTGTTCCCTTCTCCTCCTAGTCCTGGCCAGATTAGTTTGATGGCTAGCTCCAAATTGCTTCTGACATCTCTTGATAACTCAGTCCTTTTCTGGAGCATCATCAGATCTGGTGCACTCAAGTTAGCTATTAAAAACACCCCTCTCTTCATCTCCCCCTTCATTTATTTGAGATATGATGTTAAAGTTAGACCATGAAGCCTCCCACGAAGTTTTCCCTTCAGTGGTCACTATTGTATTTTTTGTGTTGACTTTTGTATTACTTGAACTGGGACTGTCTGATCCCTCCTAGCTGGGCTACCTTGGTGTACAAATGGGGTTGAAAAGTTTGTAAATGTCCTATCTTCGACATGTGCTGTAGGTCGCGTGATTCCTCATCCCAGCAGCTGGTTTCCACAATGGTCTGCAACCCTTGGAGTTTCTTCTCTAGCTAATTTTCCAGCTCCTTAATTCCTTGCTGCAGCTCATCTCTTACTCTAACAAGTTCCAAGTTGGCCAGAGCTTTCAGGGTACTTCCCATATCCTGGAAATGTATTTGGGCCACAATAATCAAGTTTCAGAGTAGCAGCCGTGTTAGTCTGTATCCGCAAAAAGAACAGGAGTACTTGTGGCATCTTAGAGACTAACAAGTTGCCCATCACTTATTTTATCCTGTTTCCCAGTCTTGCCTGGGCATGCTGTAGATGGGTTTCAGAATCTGTCCAGACCCTTTGTAATTTTTGATCCAGCAGAATATTTATTTTAAACTGAATTGTCTCATCTCTGCCTTCACTTCCTTCTAAAAAACCTCCAGATCCTATTTTATCGTCTTCCTCTTCTCTGATTATTCCTTCTGGACGGCTAATATTGTCTCTTGGACAGCTTTGATTTCTGCAACTTCCTCTGCAATTTTTTGCATTTTGGTTCAACAGGAATCCCTGCTCACAATTTCTTTCTCCTTGGAAACTCTATCCTGTTTCCAAAACCAGTGTTGCTACTTGGGATAGGTTTTTCCAGTCCCTGTACATGGGGGGTATTTTGTATCTATTGGAGGCTGGGGGAATTCATCAATCCTTATTTATGAGATGATGAGTCTGTTTTGAGAGGAAGGTTCAATCCCTTCTCAGCCCCTATTTATGTTGTGTTATGGAGGGACTCAACCATATTTACAGGGCGTTGTGTGCCTGGCTCCTTTTTGTGGGATATTTCAGGGAGCATTCAGGTCCCGTTTACAGGCTGTTCGGGGGTCCCAGCCAATGTTTACAAGGTGTGCAAGAAGAGGAACCCAGCCGCTGTTTATGGGATGCTCTAGGGCAGTGTTTCTCAAAGACTGGTCTGTGAACCTGCTCCAGTCCCTGAGATTTCCCTGTTAAAAGTTTAGGAAGGCTGCAAGCCAATCCCTGGTATCGCAAAGGTTGAGAAACCGAGGGTCGCTGCCTGGAGCCGAGAGGTGGTGGTGGTGGTGGTGGTGGTCCTGACCCCGTCTATGGAGTATGGGGAGGTAGGTCCAGTTATGAGGTGTCCCGGTCCCTCTTTATGAGTGTCTCTGGCAGGACTCTCTGAGGGGGCCGCCCCCTGTTTAAGAGTGTGTGTGGGGCAGGGTCTTCTTTCCCCTCAGGAAACGTTGACTACGGTTGAACGATGTGCACGCGCTTGCTCTGCGTTGCTATGACAACACAGGCGCGGCGGCGAGCCAGGAAGCCAAGTCCTCGCGCTGCTCCTCCGGGCCGGGGCCGAGGCCGCTGCACTACAGCTCCCAGCAGCCTTTGCGCCGCGCTGTGACTCTGCCTGGGCGACCCTGGCGCTGGCTGGGATGGAGTGAGTCTGAGGGGCAGGCGGAGGAGAGAGCACAGCCCACCGAGCCCCTCCACCCCCGCCCCGGGCCCATGCGGCCCCCCAGAGACCATGGGATCCAGGATCAAGTGAGTGCCCGGGGGAGCCCCTCAGCCCAGCCTGCAGGCCCATAAGAGAGGGCGGGGGGAGCCCCCCTGCCTAGCCTGCAGGCCCCAGGAGAGGGGAGAGGAGGGCAAAGGGGGGAAGCCCCCCTGCCCAGCTCGCAGGCCCTAGGGGAGGGGAGCTTCCTCCATCCCCTTTGCCCCCTGCCTGAAGGATGCCCCCTCCCTGCCGGGCCCACAATGGTGGGTGTGTAGGGCCAGACGCTGAGGACGGTGTCCCTTGTGTGCATCATGGGGGGAGAAATCTGTCCGTTTGCAGGCCTGCGGGACAGGGCTGTCTGAGGCGGGGATGTCCTCAGGGGGGCAGCCCTCGCTCTTCAGGTGCTAGGGGTGAAGGGGGTAGCTGGTGACAAGAGGCCTCTATCTTCCCTGCTTAGGATGGGTGTCTCTAGTCAAGGCTAGAGGGAAGGATTGAGCCCTCAGCCAGCAGGCCTAGAAAATGAGAGGTGTGAGTATGGATGGGGGGGGGTGTCTTTAAGGAAATTGGGGATAGAGGTTGTGGGGAGTACTGGGTTGAAACTGCTGCTATCTCCCCTCTGCATACAGCAGATTCCATTAAGATGGGGGCCCTGCCAGAGGTGCTAGCTTGGTAAGCCTTGCTTTCATATTCAGGGCTGTCAGATTAAAACAACTAAGAACGTGAATAAATTGAGATTTTTAGAAAAGCTAAGATCATAAATGTCTGAGAAGCAGATTTGTGCATGAGAAACCTGTTCTCATCCAGAGGGTGCTGACATGTTTGTGTACAGTAATATTGGTGAATGGGGCTGATCAGGTGGCTCTGTTCTTACTTTACAGAGTACTTTGGGTGATTGCTGTTTCTTTCTCAGGGCACTTTCCTGTTCGGTTGCATAGAGTTCTAATTTGTCACCCCTCTTGTTTAGCATGTGCAAACATCAGGTAGCAGCTACAGACTGGTCAGCTATTTTTTATCTATGGACAGCTAGGAGGTTGTGTCCATTCTTGTGGCTACATATTGTAATTTTCATCCGTGTCTCTGTCACCTCAAGATTAGGTACTGCAATACATTCTACATAGGATTGCATGTTAAATCTATTAAGAAACTTCAGCTGGTACAGAGTTCGGTGACTCACTTAAATGATGTTTCCTTCTGCATGCATATTGAACCTGTGCTCTACAAGCATCTCTGACTGCCCATTGATTTCTGGGTTGATTTTAAGATTTTGTTTTTGATTTATAATGGGTTAGTACCTACTTGTCTAAAGGAAATATTGTTGGATTTGCAGTAAGCACAGGGGTCTGAACTGCAACCCACTGATATGAGAGAAGGGTAGGTAACAGCACATTCTGTTAAGACCCCATGGCCTTTGAGACTCTCAAACTTGAGTTGTTGCTTTCCCACTTGGTCTGTCAGTCTTCAAGGTGTGCTGCAAGGCCCACTTCTCCCTCATCCGTAAGGAGATGTAGGTGAGACGTAGGGCTGGGTATTGATGATATAGTACTCTCGGGAAATTTTCTGAGGAGGTTAATATTTAGCTAATGTTGTTGCTGGATGAATTGATTTGATATTAGGGGTAATTGAGAGGTCTCTTTTACTGTATTTTACAAAAATTGTCAAGGGTGCCCAAACAAAATAAGGACAAACTTTAAAAATGGTCTTAAAATGAATGCAGAATGAAGGAATCTCCATCCAAATGCGTGAGACTTGATGGGTCTGCTTGCTTCATAGCCTGCTCTAAGTCACCCAAAGATTTTCTGTTAAACATACTCTCTGAAGTAGCTTTCACCTTTTGCATTGCTAGAGAAAATAAAACTTGTTAATCAGCCAACATGGATTGTTGTTTCTGCAGTTTTGCAAGTCCTCTTTTCTGTTTACGTTCCCACAGATTTATTACCAGTTCTCTGCAGAAAAATGAAAAAATTGAATTAAGACATGAAACCCATATTAAATCTCTTGGAAGAAGTGCATAGCACATTTGAAATTATTATACATAATTTCATCAAATAACTTCATGGTTCAATTCACTTTGGTTAATTTAACTAGCAGTTAAAATTTTTGAAAAATGTTAACTTTAAGTTAATTGAAGTACTTACAAATTGCTACCATCCTTCAAAAGTGTTCAGCTTCTTTTTTTGAAAATCTAAAGTAGCCCCAACTCCTGCCTCAGTTTCTTTTTCTTCTCTTTCCCTTCCCATTCCTCATCTTCTCCCCAGTAGATCTTTCCTCACAAAGGAAAACAGATTAGTTGTTTATTAAATTAGTGGGAATGTTTGCAGACAATTTTCTATGGGTGTCTTAATTTTCTGAAACACAAAATTTCTCTGTCAGGATATCTGTTTTGTTTGAGTTGTGAGCATCTCTTTTAAAAGCATTTTATGTGTCAGGAGGATGTAATTGAAGATACTTTTCTTGAAAGGATACAGCCAGTGATGTACTCATTTATTTTCTAGGATCTGAAATTAACTAAACAAAGAAGAAAATTAATTGATTGAGTTAGATGGCAGTTTTGGATTTCCTGCCCACATGTGCAGTATTGCTTTAGGAAAATGGTGTGGATTTTTAGGCTTTGATTTGGATACTTCTTGATTGTGAAGTGCAAAAGGATGTAAAGTAGTTCTTTAGAGTTTACTACCACTTAGACATTAAAACTTTTATGTTCAGACTAATATTGGTAAATAATTGGCTTTCTATATAAAGTTCAATAGAAAGTGTGGGATTTGGGTGAAAGAGGATCATATTAAATATAACTAGAGTAATGATGCTTTGTACTTGAATAACACAGGAGCAGACAGTTTGTACAAAATATTGTGTAATTTTTGTGTAACCAGTGGATAGAGTAAGGAGGAATGTAGAGGAGACCAATAAATGTTCAGTGGGCTGTAAGCTTTCAGGAATGTTGTTCAGCAAGAAACAGAATTGGTTCCTGAACCATGCAGAAACAAGGTATTTAGGAAACAGTTACTTTACTAAATAAATATCAGAGGGGTAGCCGTGTTAGTCTGGATCTGTAAAAGCAGCAAAGGTGCCACAGGATTCTTTGCTGCTTTTACTACATAAAATAAACTTGCACTAGAATTATTTTTTTTCTGACCTGAAAATTCCAGGACATAAAGTTGGTAGAGAGGCTAGAAGCAATAGGAAGTAATATGGGATACTGTAGGTGGGCAGATGCAAAATGTTCTACAATGGCAAAAGACAGTGCTGAGTGAGATGAAAGACTAAAAGAGAAACTGAAGTCTAACTAGTTCCATATCCTGTTGATATCCCTCAAAATATGTATGCAGGTAAGAGAACCTTTTTAAAGAGAATCAGTTTGGGGGTTTTAAGTGCTTTGACTTTGACTCGGATACTAAATTGCAGAATCACCATGGCAGGTGGCCTCTTAGTAAGTAGCTTTCTTTTACATCAGGGGTTTTCAAACTGGGGGTCATGAGCTGCCAGCCTCCACCCAAATCCCGCTTTGCCTCCAGCATTTATAATGTTAAATATATAAAAAAGTGTTTTTAATTTATAAGGATGGTTGTACTCAGAGGCTTGCTGTATGAAAGGGGTCATCAGTACAAAAGTTTGAGAACCACTGTTTTATATGTTGATGGGAACCAATGACATGGACTGTTTTGAATGTAGAGATTGGAGGTTTACATCTGTTAATTCAAATAAAAATTTGTGATAAAGTACAGTACTGTATCATGATATTTGAAACATGATGTCCTTTTGCAGTTGTTGTTTTTCAGCATAAATGATTGAACTGTAAAGAGGCTAACTTGATGAACATTTGGAGAAAATTAATTGGAATCAACTGTTGTCCAAATATGTCCTCTAGAAAAGTAACTTATGTGCAACAGGATACAATAATGGCAATTAACTGTGAAAGTGCCAACAACTAATGGCTTCAGAAGTAAAAGCACTGGAGAGGGTGTGATAAATGGAATTAAGCTGAATTAGACTTTTTGTGAAAACTGGCCTTAAATAACACAGAACATTTAATTTAACAGTCAAAGATTCTTAATGCTTTGATTTAGAACTATTTTTGGTTATCAAAAATTTTAGAAGTTAGTGAAATTGCTTAAAATGGATTTTAGTGGATCTTGGAGCCAAAATTTGTTACCTGAGTGAGTATCATAGATAGGAATGCCAATTAAAAATAAATTAAAATGCAGTGGTGCACTACAAGTAAACAGTCAATAATTTGTGTGCACCTCTGATCATGTGGCACTAAGAAGCCAATTATTAATAATAGTATTTGGCACTTACATAGCTCTTGTCATCAGTATTAACTCATCTTCATGACCACTTGGTTTAGGTAACTAAGTACAATTCCTATTTTACAGAAGGGGAAACTGAAGTGTAGAGGTTAAATGAGTTGTGGCAGGCTCCAGAGGGAGTCAGTATCAGATCTTAATAATCTTCTCTCCTTTTCAAAGTTAAAATCTTCCTTCCCAGTAAGAGCTTGGGTGAACTGAAATTGCCATAAGGACATGTTGCCTATACGAATTTATAATAGTTGTTGAATGTTAGAATTCTGGACTAAGAATTTTGATGATATCCTTGAATTACAATTATTCAGTAAAAGCAGCAAAGAATCCTGTGGCACCTTATAGACTAACAGACGTTTTGCAGCATGAGCTTTCGTGGGTGAATACCCACTTCTTCAGATGCAAGATTATTATTATTCAGTGTAATTCATGATAAAATAAATGAATTAGTTGATCTAAATTTTCCAGAACGAGTGATTTAATATCCATATTTGTTAGTCTAAAGATTTTTTCTTAGTTGTCTTGGCTGTTGCAGTTAAGACTGGGTAATAAAGGCCAAGGGAATGTTACAAGGCCTTTAATATCTGGCCAAAGACACAGGAGATCGAATTTGAACACATGCTTTATCAGAGAGACAAGGTGGGTGAGGTAATATCTTCTATTGAACCAATTTTTATTGGTGAGAGAGACAAGTTTTTGAGCTTTCAGTCATTTTGTATCTGCTTTTACAAAATAAGAAAGTTATTCAATTCCTAAACCAAATGTGTCATGGGAGGTGAAGCAGGACGTGTAGATGTAACAACCTATTGTATTAAAAGGATATATGGAAGTGGGGGTAGGGAGGATGGCTCAGGTGAGATGCATCCAATGGTGCTGCAGTAAGTGATAAAAGCTGCTGAAGCATTGACAAATACTTATCCGTCTTTCTTAGTTCAGGAGAAATTTTCTGAGGACCACAATGTGGTTAGTATAATGTAATTTAAATAAAGGTCCAGAGACTTAGCAGGAAATTACCCTGCAATTTGACAGTGATTGTGGTGACAATGTGTGTGTGGAAGAGGAAAATGTAATCAAGACATTTATAAATTGGGTTGTTTTCAAACTCCCATTTACATAGGCGGAGAGAGAGGTTGGTCCAAGAGGAGGAGATGATGAGAAATGTAAGTGGGGCAAAACCCTATAAAGCAAGCAGTTGGCCAAACCTTTTGATATGCATGCTATATGGTGGGGATGTCCACTGTCCAGGGTCAACATCCAGCGGACAAATCAACCTCCGGATGCAAGGATTCCCATGAGGGTCTTATCCCGGACTTTGCTTCTGTGTCAGCCTTTGAGTAGGAAGTCTCTGATAAATTTGAAGCCCCCGTCCCCACCCCAGCCTCCTCTTGCTGCTGTAAGGAAGAAGGAGCTTTCTCCCCCGCACTCAGTCTCTTGTGTTCTGTGAGGGTGGACGGAGGGTCTCCACTACTTTACCCTTAACTAGTTGCCTGGAAGTTGCTGTGATGAGGGTGAGATTCTTCCTTACCCTTTCCCCAGCATCTGCTGTTTGAGACAGTTGTAACTCCAATGCCTCTCCTACAACTCCTAGCTTTCCTTAGCACAAGCAGAGTGAAATTGCTCAGTTTTTTGTCATTATTACTTTTGCCTTCATGGTTCCAAATAACAGTGATGCAAAAAATGCTCATTTTTCACTCCGTTGTGGCTTGCTTATCTGCTGACTTTGGGTGGCAGCTTGATATCAGCTTGTCCTCAGCTCATGTTTGGAAGAGTGCCTTCATAAATGTAAGGGCTAGAAATGTAATTTTAAAAAAGTTGAAGGCTTAGGTTCTGCAGAAGCTTTTGGGAAAGAGTCCTACTTGCTACAGGCATGTGGGTTTTCCAAGCTCTGATCATAATGAAAATGCAAAAAATTCTAATCATACATTTGTCTGTTGGCAGGGGTGAGAAGGATTTAATGCCACCAGGCTAATGGATGAGTAAAAATTTTTCAAGGCTGTTCTATGCTTTATATTACTTTAAATTTACAATTCTGTTGTTGAGATATTTAAAAATAAAATAGTTTGCTTGCTGGGTTGCAAACAATGTTGAAAGTCTTCCCTTTTGGCTGGATAGCAGTAATTGGCAAACACGGATTCTAGAGTCCTGCACGTGTCCAACAACAAAGCAAAAAAAGTTAATGTCAAACTCCACTGAACACAAAACAAATCAATATTTTTTATTTCTAAAGCATCTCTCATCAAGGATTTTAAAGCACCTTGCAATTATATTTACAATTATCTCCTTACGGAAAGAATCAGTGTACGCTGATACTATGCCTATTTCATACATGGGTAAAGCATGTATTTAGACGCAAGGTGATTTGTTCAAGGTCATCACCAGTAAGTGATATGGCCAGGAGCAAAACCCGGGAGTCCTAACCTCTCAGTTCCCTGCTCATAACTAATAGACCAGTAAATATGGTAGACTATGCAGCATGAAAATAACATTACTTTTTACCTGGGCATGCACTTCAGTTTTATTTTAGATAAATATACAGTAATGAGGTATTGAGTGAAGAATTACAAAGAGGAAGTATCTGCAAAATGATCAGTAGCTGCAGCAAACTGACATGAAAGGGATTTGAAAGTTGCCAAAAATCCTGTAAGCTTTCAGTCCATGTATAGCTGCAGGAAAGAAGGCAAACTGGATGTCTGGTTTCCTTGATCTGGAAATATACTATAAATAAATAAAAGGAGGTGGTAGTACTGATAAAATACTGGTTAGGCTTCATGCAGAGCATTTCATACAGTGGTGCAGGTCACTGTGTGCTGGAATGAATGTAGTTATTCTGAAAGGGGTTTAGTGTAAAGCAGCCTGAATGCTACCAAGTCTCAGCAGATTTTACTAATAAGGAATGTTTTACTCTCATTACTGGAGTTGTTACTCCTTTGAAAAGAGGAAACTTATCCACATAACATTGTCATGTCCATCCTAAACTGTTGCATAGCATTGCTTTGTGCTGTAAAATCCATGTTGCATTCTATTCCAGAGGTGACTGCATTTCAATGATGTGTGAAAAGATTCCTATATATGTAATTTGTAATTCGCTTTGAGGCCGTTAACATGAAGAGCACTGTACAAATGAGGCCTCCTAATATCATTCTATACCAGTGGTCCCAAACTGGGGTTCACGAAATGTTACAGGAGGTTCTTGGGAAAAAATTCCCTAATAACGGACAGAGCTGTCCCTAGGAACCCTGGCACGGGGCCAGCAGCCCAGAGCCCCTGGACTTCCAAGAGCTAAGCAGATCTAAGCAAGCATATCTATCACACTGAGATGTAAACTTCAAGACTCCTTATAAGAAATGGAAAGGGAGGAGGATATTTTTTGTTGTTTTTTAAATTAAATAGGCAGCTAGTATTGTTTTTAAAATTATTATGAAGAAGTTTAAGCTTTGTTGTAACATGTGTTGTTTGCCTGGACTACTCAAGACCTGAATGCTTGTGCAGGAGGAACTCTTTGAGTTGGCTTCTTAAATACCTTCCTGCTGTTTCACATCTGATACTCCTTGATGAAACCTAGGAGCTTTGTCTTATAACAGGTTTATTCAAAGTGATACAAGCTATGAAAGTGAGATCTTGGAAGAGTGTTGACGTTTTCATAATGTAATAATACTGTAATGATAACTAATAATAATAGTGTGTAATAAGCATATCATAAAAACAAATTTTATATTTCCAAGCTCACTGCTTTTATAATTTATACTCAGGTAAAGGAGAAAATCCCTGGAAATATTCATTTTTAGGAGGGGGTTGCGAGACTTGACATTTTAGTGAAAAGGGTTCACAGGTTGTTAAAATTTGGGAACCACTGTTCTAGATCAGTGGTTTTCAACCTGTGGTCTGCGGATCCCTGGAGGTCCACAGACCATATATCTAAGATTTCCAAAAGGGTCCGCACCTCCATTCGCAAATGAAAAAAGGTTGAAAACCACTGTTCTCGACAGAAAACACCAGGCAGTATAAAGGAAATGCATATATTGGTAAAACGTTAAATTTCTATGGCTTTGGCTACACTTGCACTTCAAAGCGCTGCTGCGGCAGCGCTTTGAAGCGTTAAGTGTAGTCAAAGCGCCAGCGCTGGGAGAGAGCTCTCCCAGCGCTGTCCGTACTCCACCTCCCTGTGGGGAATAACGTACAGCGCTGGGAGCTGCGCTCCCGGCGCTGGGGCTTTGACCACAGTGGCGCTTTGCAGCGCCGCAATTTGCAGCGCTGGAGAGGGTGTGTTTTCACACCCTGCTGCAGTGCTGCAAATTTGCAAGTGTAGCCAAGGCCTATGTTTCACTTGACTTTAAAGTCTGTGGCTGTACTTTCCAAGGAGCCTAAGGGAATTAGGCATCCAAATCCTGTTGAATTTCAGTTGGAGTTGGATGCCTAACTGTATTAGGCTTCTTTGAAAATTCCATTTTTAGATTAAATAGACTATTTCCCAGTGTTATTTATCATGTACAGTAGTGTCTAAGGCCAACCCAGAATGGGCCCCCCATTGTGCTAGGCACTGTACAAACACAAAGTAGCAGATGGTCCTTGCCCTGAAGAATTTGTCTAAATGGACAAGACAGTCAAAGGTTTGGAGAAGGGGTATAACACAAACAGAGTGAACAATGTGATGGCAGCAAACATCATGTTAGTTCCACAGTTTTTGTTTTGCGTCTGTGGCTTTGTTTATATGTGTTTGTACTTAAGGAGGGGATAAGCTAAATGGAAAGAAAAGGGAAGAAGGATGGGGCACAGGAGAAGGGAGACAAGAGGCACGTGTGGAGTGAAGATGAACTCGAGAGGGAGGGAGAGAATTGGACCAAATAACCAATCAGCACAGGGTAGAGACAGTTCAATAAACACTGTAGGAAGTTGTCTGTGGGTACATCTACACCGAACAAAACCCAACCAACCAAACAAAAAAATCCCCCAAAACAAAAACCAATGGCAGTGAATCTCAGAGCCTGGGTCAACTGACTTGAGTTTGTGGGCTCTTGCTGCAGGGCTAAAAATAGTCACGTAGCTATTTTGGCTCTGGCTGGAGTCTCGGCTTTGAGACCCCTGGGTCTCTGAGTACAGGCTTCAGCCCTATTTGGAATTTTTAGCCCCACAGTGTGAGCCCGAGTCAGTTGATGCGGGGTTGGAGATTTGCTGCTGTGGGTCTCCTTATGCAGTGTAGACACACCCTGAATGTCTAGAGGGTCCTTGTTTCTGCTCCTGCCAGTTGGAGTCTCTGCATGGCTTCTTTCTTCACTTTTACCCCAAGGCCTAATTGCGGGGGTGGGGGAGGTGAGGCACCACCTGGCTCTTTTTGCCCCCAGAGTAAAGGTGGTCTCTTCCCTGCACATTTTTGGGTTCAGGGGTCTGCAAGGGGAAGGTGTGGCCCTGGCTGGCTCCTTTCTGACAGGAGTCTCTCTGACTGGCTTCTCTCTGTAGTTTTTCCCCAAGACCACATGGCCGGGAGGAAGGAAGGCATTTATGTGCTCTTGGGCTACCTGTCCTAATGTTTGTTTTTATCTGTAGAAAAAATGTTATACCAGTAAGCAAACTAATAGAATTCAAATAATGATCTTAAATAACTTCCAGAGTCCAGAAGAATTTGTATACTTTCTAAATTTCTAACTTCAGTGGGAAGAATCTCAACTGGTTTTGTTTTGCATAAATCTTCATTTGCATTTCACAGAATCGCAGACTATCAGGGTTGGAAGGGACCTCAGGAGATCATCTAGTCCAACCCCATGCTGAAAGCAGGACCAATCCCCAGACAGATTTTTACCCCAGTTCCCTAAATGGCCACCCTTAAGGATTGAACTCACAACCCTGGGTTTAGCAGGCTAATGCTCAAACCACTGAGCTATCCCTCCCCCCGATGAGCTCACCATACTCTCTTCACCCACTTCACTCCAGCCAGGCCATCTGACGCAGCACCCAAGTCATAGGAGCAGAGGAAATGCCCTGTAGATAGCCCTCTGCTCTGATCTACGTCAACAGCCTGTTCTGACAGTGGCCAGAACCAGCTGTTTCCAAGGACAGTGTAAGAAACTCTGAAGCAGCCAGCTAGGGAATAACCAGCCTACAGGGAAAACTCCTTCCTGACCTTCACAGTTAAAGTTTGGCTTCTGCCCTGAAGCATAAGGGCTCGATGTCCTTTTTCCACTCCTGCGTCTATGCCTTCTTCTATGCAACGTCCTTTGCACAAGCAACGTCCCTGTCCAGCCCTGCTTTCGCCTGGGCCCTTTCCTCCTCCGAGTCTCTATTTCAAACATACTTCTTCCAACAAGCTGGCCCACCCCAACTCTCCCCTCAGCAGGTGGCTGACATCCCCTAGCTTGAAACAAAACTGTTGCTTTTCGCTGCCTCCTTCGTATCACCTACCTGGACTGGAAGGGACCATGCCCTTTTCTGTGTCTAAGCATCAAGAGTGCCATACAAATAGATAACCTGCATCTCATACATTGTGCAGGCTCTTGTGGATGGGAGATGTCTCGGACTCTATTTTGCTGTATGAGCGCTGTGCACGTTGAGGGTGCCATGTAAATGATTTCTAGAAAGGTTTCCAGCCCGGTAGCAGAGCGTCCTCACTCTGGCTTCCCCTTCTGCTGGCTCCTGTGTTGGCAGCCCTGCTGGAGTGGGAGAGGCACATTCCAGTGCTCTGCAGGAGTTCAAAGCTTGTGCAGACTCCAGCTTCGGGACCTGGCTAGGTCCTGCAGTGGTGGGCGTGGCATAGGAATTTCTTTAAATCTTGCCAGAGAAAGGTGCCAGCTTCTTTGCTTTATAGCATCTGCTGCACCAAACCCTCGTCAGCACACCCAGCCCTGAATGGAATATAACAGCTACCACCACCACCAGTAATCCCACTTGGCGCTTACACGGCCCCTTTCAGCTCAGGGCCTAATTGCTTTATGGACACCCCTGTAGGGGCTATGTTGTATCAGGACCCTGCAGCCAGCAGGAGGTGAGCAAGTTGGTTTTAAAAAGGGAGGCAGTGGGAGGAGGAGTGAAGGAAGAGCCTCTGTAAGACAGAAGGCAGCTTCCTCAGGGGACAGGAAAGAAGCTTGTTCAGCTGATTTTGTTTAAGACAATAAGGACTGGAAACAAGTTTTAAGGGAAGATACTAGGTTAGAGCATTTGCCCTTGTAGAGCCCCAGCTGCTTGATGTGGTGGGAAAGATAAACAAATAAACCATGTGTTTCATGATGTAGGCTTCTGTCCTATTTCTGTTCCTGACAAAGTCCCCTTTTTTCTTTTTTTTAAATGCTGCTCTTTCTCAGTGCTTTCACACAGCTCTACAATTAAAAAAAATAAAATAAAATCCTGAGGTAGTGTCTTGCTAATAAGGCATTAGGCTTCTTCCAAATCTATCACCTCCAGACCCGGAGTTACAGGCCTACGCTGGAAGCATAATGTGCAGAGAGTACTGTGCCAGCATGGGGGATGAGGGGAAAAGACAGAAGACTGTGCACTGACAGTGGGAGAGTTGGAGTTATGATTTTAGAAGCAGTATTATCTTCACTGAAAATAAATAAATTGGCATAGCTAAGAATTTTGCCTTTAAAAGGTGCATAAATACATTTTTTAAAGTTAAACTTAATTTTCTCTTGGAATAAGTTGTCTCGAGAATAGCTCTTTTCCTGCATGAAATTTCTTTTAATCAAATCTTAACGCCCATCCTTATTAACATGCTCTGATGTTTTGTATGGGTGTTACAAGACTCTACTTTTCTAAAATATACTGTAGTACCTTCTTCAAACTGAACAATAAAATAACCGAACCAAATGAGTTTTGTGATGCTGTGTCCTTGATATTTTTAATCATATTTATGTTCTTCCTTGCTAATTAATAAAGTTTTGTAATCAATCTTGGTTCTCCCAATACTTAGTACAACTATTGAAGTTCTACTGTATTCTTGATCTGGCAAACTTTCTGATTACTAAAAGCATGGATAGAATCTGGACTGGCATCAGATGAATGTAGTTTTAAACAATAAGTGATGCACAGTAATGTCTGCCAAATGTGCATATAGTATGTTTACGTTATATTTGGTGAGTTCCTCTGTGAAGTCTTGGAAGCACTTGTTCCCTTAATTCCACAAAAAGTTATAAAATGTTCAGCAAGTCCCAACAATTATTTCATTCTCCTGCTCAGGTGTTAGCTTGTTGAGGGTTAGAATGAACTCTTTGATACTAACTTTCCGACTTGGCAAAACTACTTTAATTTCACTGTTCACAGAAATAAATGGAGGCTTGTCATGGAATATTAAAAAGTAAAATTTAATGCTGCTTTGTCTGAACGTATCAATGTATAGTACTTATTTGCCAGCTGTGTAAAGCAATTTTTTCACCGAAAGACTTAAACATACCCCTTAAAATAGCAAAAACTCTGTTGGTATTATATTATAAAATTTCAAATATTTTTTACAGTTACAGTATAAACTTTAATTAAAGAAACATGCTAAAAATAAAGGTAGGAATAAGCAAGGTAAGATAAGACTGCAGCAGTATATGTCAAAGGGGAATGAAGTATTACGATGTGAAACAGATAATGGAATCTCATACTGTTGTCCATCCTACATCCTCAGCCTATTCTGTAGCTAACAATCTTTTCATTTGGAGCATACTCTAACAGAGACCACTAGTTGCAATAGTCATGCTTTTTTTTTTTTTTTTGTGCAAATATTTATACTTCCTTGTAAGCTTTAAATTTCTCATAACTTATTAATATAGATAAAAACAGAATGTGGCTACTAAATGGAATCTGGGACTAATGGCATGTTGCATTTAAGAAAACTGAATTCTGAACAATGCTGTCAGTACCAAAAGGCTCTATAAGATCGTAAATACAGTGCCTGACAGAAATGTAAACATAGCAAAATTGCAGTCCATTTTTGATGCTGTTTTTTAAAAATATTTTTTATGAATTTTCATAAAGAAACAAATACAAAAAAGGGTAACATATACAAGCTGTAAAATGTTTACAAATACTGCACATTTCACAGGATATTGAATAAAATTATGCGACTTTACAACTTGTCAAAGCTGCAAGACCAGACAATACAAAATCGGACAATATTACACAGACATAACGTGCTAGAGTGGAGGTAACAATGATAATCAAAAGACATACACAAATAGGCAAAAATATAGGAGAGGGTTGGGGAGCATCACAAGGGAGGGGAAAAAGAGGAGAAGTTAGGTGGAGTGGAAGTCTGCCATATGAGTGAAGCAAACTTTATCCAGATGTATCAAGAGATGGGGACCAATTTCTTTGATTTAATAAAATTGTCCTCTATTTTGATAAGCTATTTTTTTTCTTTTGCTGGTAACTTAGGTCTGAATACCACTGCTTCTGGACATAAGCCCTACTCCATTTTTGTAAGATCATGTACTTGATAATTCTTGATAATCTGCTTGCATCCGAAGAAGTGAGTATTCACCCACGAAAGCTCATGCTGCAAAACGTCTGTTAGTCTATAAGGTGCCACAGGATTCTTTGCTGCTTTGATAATCCTTGGGGCCCTCAAGAACTAAAGTCTTTGTGGTGAATTAAACTTAGCATAGTAGGTACATAACCTAGGATGTAATTTTCAGCTGAGGTTTGGTTACTGAAGCTCAGCACTGTTTTCACTCATGTCCACCTCTCTCCACAGCTGCTTGGCTGCTGGACAGTCCCATAGCATATGCATCAGAGTTCTTTCTTTGTTACAGTGCCAACAAACATCAGAGGACAGGGCCCCCTCTATACAACCTCTCTGGTGTCTGGTGCATTTAAAATAGAAACTTTTGCAGTATATCAGGCATAGCCTGAGATCCACAGAAGCATTTTTAACATTCCATAATGTGCTGTCATTGGGGTTCTTTTAAGGGCTGTGATAACTCCCCTTCCCACGCTTTGACAAAGAATTCCAGACCAATAGAGTTCCTCTTCATTAATAAAGCATCTTGGCCTCAAAGGACTCCAGTGACTAGCAACATTGTACTTAGCTACCTTAAGGACAGTATGGAGCCCTGAAATATGGCGTGAGGCAATGGTAATTGCCATTCGAAAGCCTGGAGAGTCTCCTGATGAAGTGAGAAGCTATAGGCCAATTTCTCTACTATGTACGACCTATAAACTTCTTGAACGTTTCATCCTCAAAAGAATATGCCGTTTTATTGAGCCAAGTATCCCTGTTGAATAGGCAGGCTTATGGCCAAAATATAGTTGTTGTGAGTGCCAGAACTTGGTCACAACTCACATTGAGGCTGGCTATCAAAAAAAACCCTAAAGGCTGGCACAGTAGTTGTTGACCTGTCATCTGCATATGATACTGTATGGGTTAAGGGCCTGATGCTAAAACTTGCTAAAATTATACCTTGCTACCAAACACTTCACCTGCTGTGGACCATGCTGAGTAACAGACGCCTGTGGGCAGCTCACCCCGTATCATAAACAACGGGCTACCATGAGGCTCTGTACTTGCACCAATCTTTTTAAATATTTACGTAAGTAACATACCTCCAACTAAATCAAGAAAGTTTGGATATGCAGATGATCCTGCCATGACAATCCACGCATCAAACCTCCATGACACTGAGAGAGCATTAAATGAGGACCTCCAAAATATGGAACAATATTTTCAGAAATGGAGGCTCAAACCAAACCCTGGAAAAAAGAGTAGTAAGCGTATTTCATCTTGATAATAGGAGTGCCAAAAACACAGTGAAAGTAGATTTCTGTGGTAAAAGTGTGCAACACGATTACGCTCCAACATATCTCGGAGTGAAACTCGACCACACCCTCTCTTTCCATGATCATCTTGAAAAGGTAGCTGCAAAGATAAAAACGAGAGCCAACATAATCCAGAAACTAGCAGGTACAACCTTGGGTGTACCAACATCAGTGCTGCGAACATCTACAATAGCACTTGTATATTCAGTGGCTGAATATCGTGCACCAGTATTGAGCAGGTGCAGCCCACATGACTTGTGAATACCCAGCTGAATACAGTGACTCCAACATCATGGCTACCTGTCCTGTCTAACATCGTTCCCCTACCGATACACTGAACTGCTGCAACATTCCATGAACCTCAGTGAATCCAGGAAAACAGATGCCTTCCTATTCACCAAGATCTTGACAACACCTCTCTGCAACAGTAACTCCATTGATTTTTCCCTGTTTATTTTGTAACCAAATACTGCTCTGAATTTTTTAATTACTGATAGGAGGCCTGGAATAGTGGTTTCTGGTTTAGATATGTACAGAAGGGCATCATCTGCATATAACATCAATTTATGCTCTATGGAACCAAGTTGTATGTCTTGAATATCTGGATGAGCCCAGGTAGCTATTGTCAGGGGCCCAAGAACCAAATAAATAAGTAGTGGAGTCAGTGGGCACCCTTGAGTGGTATCCCAGAAGAGACTGAAAGTGTCTAAGGTCATATTGTTGGTTGTGATATGAGAGGTTGGGTGAGAATATAATGATTGTATTCAGGAACTAAATATGAGTCCAAATCCAAATTTTTGTAGGGTATAAAACATATTTCTCCAGTGTGCTCTATGAAAAGCCTTTTCTGCATCTAAGGCTAATATGGCTCAGAGTCATCTTACTTCACTGCTATAATACCAGTAAGTTGTCATGACAGCCTGTGACAAATCCGACTTGATTTGGGTGTATGATAGAACCTAAAACCTTCTCCAGTCTCCTCTCTGGAACTTCTGCCAATAAATTGATGTCATTATTAATAAGTGAAATTGAAACATAATGTGGCCTAAGTTCCCTCTAAGCTGCATGGCCACGCAGCAGCCTATTAAGTGCAGGTGCTCAGGGCTGCGGTGGGGAGAGATGGTACTTCTCCAGCCCTGAACCTGCTAAAGCCAGGGGAGAGGCGCCCCTTCCCCAGCCCCAGCCCAGGACCTGCTGCAGCCAGGGGAGAGATGCCCCTCCCCTGTCTGCAGCCAGGACAGGCTGGGTATGGGGAAGAGGCGCCCTGGCTCCAATCCAGTTTGGACCGGCCGGGGAAGAGGTGCCTATCCCGTGGCCCCAGCTCCAAAGCTGCCACAGTGGGGAGAGTTCTCTCTCCTTGCTGTAGTCCCGGGGCAGCCTGCATCCCAAACCCCTCATCTCTGGCCCCACCCGAGAGCCCTCACCTCCCCCCCCTCCGCCCCTTCCCACACTTGGAATACCTCGGTCCCGTCCCCGCCACATGACTTTTGTTATGTGCATCAGTATGGAGGTGATGTGTCACACATCACCTCCATATTGGTGCACATAAGAAAATTCATTCCGCATATGTGTGGGAAAAATTAGAGGGAACACTGATTATGTGGCATCTCTCCCTGGTTTAGGAATAACTGATATTAGGGCTTCCCTCAGTGTAGAGGGAAGGTTGTCCTCTAGGAGTGACTCATTACACTTTTAAGCATCTTGTCAGACAGAAGATCAAGGAGGTAGCTAAGCCATCTGGCCTGGAGGCTTTCCGCACTTGCGTGTTCTTAATCACCTCAATTAACTCATCCTCCGTTAGGGGTGTGTCACGGTTTCTGTGCTAGGCTGCAGTAATTTGCGGTATGTAATGTTTTTGAAAAATTGATTCAAAGCATCTTTGGAGGGGTGTTGTACATATGTTTATAGAAATTAAAGAACGCTTCATTATTAGGTTTAGTTGATGTCCATAATTTACCATGTTTATAGAATCATAGGACTGGAAGGACCTCGAGAGGTCATCTAGTCCAGTCCCCTGCACTCATGGCAGGACTAAGTATTATCTAGACCATCCCTGACAGGTGTTTGTCTAACCTGCTCTTAAAAATCTCCAATGGTGGAGATTCCACAACCTCTCTAGGCAATTTATTCCAGTGCTTAACCACCCTGACAGGAAGTTTTTCCCTAATGTACAACAGAAACTTCCCTTGCTGCAATTTAAGCCCATTGCTTCTTATCGTATCCTCAGAAGTTAAGGAGAACAATTCTTCTCCCTCCTCCTTGTAACAACCTTTTATGTACTTGGAAACGGTTATCATGTCCCCTCTGTCGTCTCTTTTTCAGACTAAACAAACCCAATTTTTTCAATCTTCCCTCATAGGTCATGTTTTCTAGATCTTTAATCATTTTTGTTGCTCTTATCATGGATGGCCATGTCTTTTGTCATAGGTGGTATGCCAGCAACTTGCCAGCTCTTTGACCCAATTCCCAGAAGTCCTGCCTGAGTCAAAATAGGATGAATTCAGACTTTGCCGAGTGCAGCTTGTTAAATGAATATCTACGATTCATCAGATTGCAGCAAATCTGGAAATGGGGCTGTGGCATAAGACAAATAAAGCTCTTTTAGTTTTTTCTAAATGGCTATTATATTTTCTCCATGATCTCTCTTCTTGGCAGATGCAAAACTTATAAATCTACTCCTCAAACAGTCCTTGAGTGTCTCCTACAATAGCTGCTAGAAGATGTTGAGGGTTCGTTTGCCTCCAGGAACAGGCCAATTTATTTCTCCACTATAATTCTGAAATGGAATGTAATAGAAATGAAAAATGAAATCTCCATCTACATGGCTGTTTATTGCCTGGGTCTGTTGCTATTTTATAGGGACATGATCTGAGACAGCAGTTGTATTAATGGAAGAGTCAACTACAGAATTAACCAAGTCTGTGGAGATCCAAAAGAAATCTGTACGAGAATAGGACCCATTTGGCAGAGAAAAGTAGTCCTTACCCAATACAGCATTTTTGCCAGAAAGTCCACAAGAAAAGTTGTCATGCACTCAAGCTCTATGGGATAGTACTTACTTTAGTAATTGAATAGATATAGAGTACAGACCATGATGCTGCCATCTTAATTGGGTCAAAACAATCACTGGAGTTGCTAAAGGAAGTTAAGTTCAGGAAAGTAATTTTAAAAATTGTACCTTTTAATTCCTTTTGCAGTACTTGTTACTGTATTTGCCTGCTCCCTGTGAGATCTATTTTCAGCGCTGTGGACAGGTGTGACGATGCGGATCTGGCGGGACCCAACTGAGAGTGCCAATTCAGGACCAATTGCTCAAACAGGGCAGTCACAGCCCAAGGCTGGGGTTTTTCCACCCCTAAGGCAAATCAAACGAGCCAGACAAAAATGACTTCGGTTTCACCCCACTGGCTAACCACAAGTCACACAAGCAATTTCCTTAGACACTCCAGTTTCCCAGTATCCCCACCAGTCCCACTCGTCCTGGGGATGAATGGTTATGAAAACCAACACCCCAATAAAAGAAAAAGGTTCTCTCGATCCCAAAGAATCAAGCCCCAGGCCCAGGTCAATATACACATCAGATCTTACCCACAAATCACACAGTTGCCAATCCTTTAGAATCTAAAATCTAAAGGTTTATTCATAAAGGGAAAAAGATAGAGATGAGAGCTAGAATTGGTTAAATGAAATCAATTACATACAGTAATGGCAAAGTTCTTAGTTCAGGCTTGTAGCAGTGATGGAGTAAACTGCAGGTTCAAATCAAGTCTCTGGAGTACATCCCCCGCTGGGATGGGTCATCAGTCCTTTGTGAAGAGCTTCAGCTTGTAGCAAAGTCCCTCCAGAGGTACAAAGCAGGATTGAAGACCAGATGGAGATGAGGCATCAGCCTTATATAGGCTCTTCCAGGTGTAAGAACACTTCTTTGTTCTTACTGTGGAAAATTACAGCAAAATGGAGTCTGGAGTCACATGGGCAAGTTCCTGCACACCCTGCTGAGTTACAAGGCGTATCTGCCTCCTCTCAATGGGTCAGTTGTGTAGCTGATGGTCCTTAATGGGCCATCAAGCAGGCTAGGCAGAGCTAACACTAACTTGTCTGGGATTTTTCCCAGAAATACAGCACAAATCTGAAATACAGACAGTATACAGCCAATACTCATAACTTCAACTACAAAATGACATGCATACAGACAGCATAATCATAACCAGCAACCCATAACCTGGTCTTAGACACCTTAGATGACCCCCTTTACCTAAGATTTGGTGCCACTACAGGACCTTGGTTGCAAACCATGTTCTATATGGTCCCAGTTTATATCAATAACGTCACAACTGAGAGTTGGTCATTTCACTTGCATTAATTTTTATAGAAGATGTATGCCAGGTATGTTTTATGTCTTATCTGGTTAGTTTTTTATTGTTATGGATGAGAAATTAAGATTCTGGGAAATTGCAAGTGTCCTTTTCCTAGAACTCATGTTTAGATGCGTAATGGGATTTGGCTGTCATTCGATAGCAGCACTATTAACCTCAGGCCTTTACTTCACATGTTTTTGGCAGCTCTCTCAATTTTTCACACTTTTCAGTCCGTTAGGGTTAAAATCTTGCCTGTTAGTAAATTCTCTTAACAATGTATTAAGATAGCAAACGAAATAGGAAGAGTCTCTGCCTAGTCTGTAGCACATCAGCATTTAAACTCCAATTAAACTAATCAAATCCATGGAATTGAAATGGAGAACAAAACAGTCTTCAGATGATAAGGTTCTCCCTTACCCTTCTGGACCTAGTGCAAGTAGGAACCAATGCCATAGAGGTGATGGATTATGTAGACTATTTAAAATACTATTATTAAATGAAGACCCTCTCCGACTCTATGCCAAGGTTCTAGTTTGACATTACCAATTCACCGTTTACTAGTCAGACTGCAGCTGTAGTTGCTACTTGAACAGAGAGACTGTTATGTCCACCCTTTACAGTTTTTTCCAGTTGGAGAAAGAACTTTGGGTGTTTTTTTCAATACATATTTTCTTCTTTCTTTACCAGCGTATGGATACTTTTCCCCTCATTTTCCCCTTGTTTTGATTTGCCTTTTCAATTTAAAAAAAGTATAATTGTTCTCTCCAGTTACGTGCTACTTATAACTCTTTTTTGAAATATTAAAGATACACTTAGCTAAATTGAAAATAGAATTAGCAGATTAGCAAATAGTTATGATAATTAAACAGTAACTCCATTGATAGGTGCAGGAAGGCAAGGCTAGTCCATTGGCAACAGAGGTCATTAAACTGGAATTTGCATTATTGCTCTTATCTCTTTAAAAACCTTTGTAATTAACTGTCTTATTGTACTGAATGTGCCTCTTTCCTTTAGATGTTTTCTGAGATGTCTGCACAAAATGACCTTAGTTCCCCCCCACCTTGAATTCTGCGTTTTCTGCTGACTGAATAGGTACCATGAGGTTGAAACTGAAGGCCACAGTGTCAGAATGTGAATTTAGGTTACTTCTTCCCATTCCCTCAGTGTAGTGCTCTGCTTTCAGTTTAGTTAAGTGAAAAAGATATTTGATTTTCTTTTCTGTAAAATGGATGAATAAGCAGAATTTGCAGTTAATTGCTTTGGTACGTCCCCACCTGATAATCAAGTTGACTACTTATGACCCAGAACTGGAGTGCTACAGTCCAAGGAAATAAGCAGAGCTCTCTGCAATGTTATCTTAAAATGCATAGAGTTTTATCTTTTTCTTCTTTTTCCACTAAAGTATAATCCCTTCAGGTTGGCAGACATGGGATCAATCTCTTTAATACCTACAGTTGTGGACTAGTTATATATTAAGAATGAGGTTTAGATAGGCACGTAATTCCAGTAGGTTAATTCCTATTGATTTTTCGATGGGAGTTAGTTGCTTAACTTTCTTAGGCACCTTTTGAAAACACCACTTTAAAATAATGGTTGAAACCAATACCACCTTTGTGTGTAAGGTGGAAAGATGTGATCTGATTGACATCTTAAGATATATTATTCATTTAATTATATAAAACAGCAGAGTAAATCAAGCCCAATATGATCTGTTTTTTGCTTTTATAAATGCTGTGTGAAACAATAAAATACAGGTATTGACCACTGTGGGAACCTGGGTACTGGGAGAGGAACCATTGATCAGATCTGGCATGGCAAGTTTAACAATGGTGACTTCACAAATGTAAATGTCTGTGTGCACTTGAAAAGCTGCTTTTCCCCAAAGCTGTTGTTCAACTCCATATTCTGAAAGTGTTGTTAATGTGTGTAATGTATCATTCTGTTTCAGACAAAACCCGGAAACAACATTTGAAGTGTATGTTGAAGTAACCTGTCGAGGGACAAGCAGCATTGGAGCAGGTACTAGTTTGCATTTGAGTTCTACTTATTTTTTATGTAAAACTTTTTCAGAGATCACATAATATAATCTACAGTAGTGATGCGAACACTAAAATGTTTTCCAAAAACTTAAGGGAGCATGTTACTACGGTATACAGTTTTAGTCTTTGATTTTTACAGGTTGAATCCTCTAAAACTTTAAGAACAGGATTAGGAGTTAGGAAATCCTGAGTTCTAATCCTGCCTTTTACTCACTTCATGGTCTTGGGCAAGTCCTTTAACTTTTCTGCCTGAGTTTGCCTCATAAACTGGGGATAATGTTTACTTCACAGGGATGTTGTGAAGATTAAAATGGCACCATCAATGTAAACATCAAATTAGGAACATTTTTTATCTGCTGTTGTTACAAGTAATACAGTAAGCAGAAATTGAAGGTTTTACAGACCTTCTGGATAGCATTTCCCGCAAGGCAGCTTTCTCCTTCCTCTTGTTAATACACTGGCCAAGTCTACTCTCTTCCTTCCGCCAACGTTTTCCCTTCAAAGAAGTAATAAGACCTAGAAAATAGTTGTAAAATGGTTTGATTGTGACTTTTCATTATCAAATGTTACTTCATGTCCAAATAGTCCAGGCAGTTTTTTCCACATAGTATTCTTCAGGCAAAAATGTTTCATGAGTATTTCAGAAAAATGCCATTATCACCAAAACACAGACGTAGATATAGTTAGATGGTTTAACTATTTTTTCTTAAACTTAAGAAAGATTGACAGCAGGCAAGGAAAACCAAGGTTGAAATTCTTAATGTTGGAACTAGTTCATACTCTGTTTATGCAGTCATTTTCTGGTGGGCCGTCTGATAAGTGATGTGAAAAGGAGAGATGTCAAAATCAGGCTACTCTGATTGGTCAACGCTTCCTGGAGTAACATCTCCTTGAGGTCCTTCCTGGAGTGAGCAGACATGAGCAAACATGTAGCCAGGTGGAGTATGATGAGCCTGAAGGTGGCTGGGATTTTTAGGAGTGTACCAATAGGAAGCCACTCATCTCCAGTTACCACCAATCAACAAATACCAAATTATGAATTATAATCCATGAAGACCAAATAACTTTCATTTTTTCTTTTTACTGTCATTTATTTGTCCTGTCCAAAAGAGTTTAAGTAGAGTACAGTGTTGGTGTGTCCTACAGCTGTATAATCCACTATCTCTGCCATTTGACATAGGTGCAAGGATTCCATTTTATAACTTGTTCCTAAGAACATAAGAACGGCCGTACTGGGTCAGACCAAAGGTCCATCTAGCCCAGTATCCTGTCTACCGACAATGGCCAATGCCAGGTGCCCCAGAGGGAGTGGACCTAACAGGCAATGATCAAGTGATCTCTCTCCTGCCATCCATCTCCATCCTCTGACAGAGGCTAGGGATACCATTCCTTACCCATCCTGGCTAATAGCCATTAATGGACTTAACCACCATGAATTTATCCAGTTCTCTTTTAAACGCTGTTATAGTCCTAGCCTTCACAACCTCCTCAGGTAAGGAGTTCCACAAGTTGACTGTGTGCTGTGTGAAGAAGAACTTCCTTGTATTTGTTTTAAACCTGTTGCCAATTAATTTCATTTGGTGACCCCTAGTTCTTGTATTATGGGAAAAGGTAAATAACTTTTCCTTATCCACTTTCTCTGCATCACTCATGATTTTATATACCTCTATCATATCCCCCCTTAGTCTCCTCTTTTCCAAGCTGAAGAGTCCTAGCCTCTTTAATCTCTCTTCATATGGGACCCGTTCCAAACCCCTAATCATTTTAGTTGCCCTTTTCTGAACCTTTTCTAGTGCCAGTATATCTTTTTTGACATGAGGAGACCACATCTGTATGCAGTATTCGAGATGTGGGTGTACCATCGATTTATATAAGGGCAATAATATATTCTCAGTCTTATTCGCTATCCCCTTTTTAATGATTCCTAACATCCTGTTTGCTTTTTTGACGGCCTCTGCACACTGTGTGGACATCTTCAGAGAACTATCCACGATGACTCCAAGATCTTTTTCCTTACTTGTAGCTAAATTAGCCCCCATCATATTGTATATATAGTTGGGGTTATTTTTTCCAATGTGCATTACTTTACATTTATCCACATTAAATTTCATTTGCCATTTCATCCTGCACTTCTGATCTGTTTTTCCAGTGTCAGAAAATATGAACAAATTTAACCGTAAACGTTATATTGTACAGTACTAGTGTCTGGGTATAATCTTCTCTTTGAAGTTTGTTTGCATCCCCCTGGAGGGATTAATTTCCTGCTGTGAGAAGGTGGGTTAAAAAACGCTGCAACTACTTTACTGTTTTTTAATTGGAGGATTTAGTATGCACTTTGTTCTATAAACAAAGTGATTCTGTGGGAGTTGAATTTTGGTTTTTGTTTTGTATATTGATATGTTTGCACCAGCAAAATTTTCAGAAATTGTTCTTTTCTTAAGTGATTGTTTAAAAAAAAAAAAAAAAGGTGGGGGGAGGGATTATGTGGCACTAATCTGCTACCAGATATCTTTAAAAATAGTTTTAAAGTGATTCATATAGAATCAGAAATTTATATATGCATACACCATCATTTAAAAGATTTTTTTTACCCTTTTCTAGACAAGTTCTTGACATGTTTATCCATTCTAGTACATGTTTAATCCACGAAGGGTTTTTTGTAGTGGTTTTATGCTAAATGAAACATAAATCATGGAGTATTATGGTTGGAAGGGACCTCAGGAGGTCATCTAGTCCAACCCCCTGCTCAAAACAGGATTAATCCCCAGACAGATTTTTACCTCAGTTCCCTAAATGACCTCCTCAAGGATCAGAACTCACAACCCTGGGTTTAGCAGGCCAATGCTCAAACCATTGAACTATGTATATACATGTTTTATTATGATAAAGAATGACTGGAAAGGCACACTAAACAGCTAGAAACAGCTACTGATCTATGTGTATAAAGTGTAAAAACAGTTTATCAGGGATGTGTAATCAAATATATTTTTCCCCCTATTGGGGCTGAAATCCTCTGATGATTTTGGGACAAATTTCTTTGATGTTCTGTATCTTGCATGATAAAGCTACTGACCAGTCTTTTGTAATAGACATAATTTTTATGTAACTTCATCTGTCTTTTGCTGGTATGGATTTGAGAAAATGCTGCAAAGTTTTAAAGCCACTGATATGTTATACTGAAAGCGTGTCTGCTTGTGGGGTGGTGAAAGCAGCCTCCATTTTACTGAAGGTACTGATCCAAAAGTTTACATGGTGAGATGTTTCTTGCCATGTGTAAAATGTTAAATGAATTTTAAAATAAAGCTTTTAATTACAATTGATATGTCCTAGCTCAGTGGTTCTCAACCAGGGGTACGTGTACCCCTGGAGGTACTTGGAGGTCTTCCAGGGGGTACATCAATTCATGTAGAGATTTGACTAATTTTATAACAGGCTACATAAAAAGCACTAGAGAATTCAGTACAAACTAAAATTTCATACAGACAATGACGTGTTTATACTGCTCTGTGTACTACATACTGAAGTGTAAGTACAATATTTATATTCCAATTGATTTATTTTATAATTATATGGTAAAAATGAGTGTTACTGAAAAATTGCTTAATGTGTTGTAACACTTGTATTTTTATTCCTGATTGTGTAAGCAAGTAGTTTTTAAGTGAGGTGAAACTTGGGGGTACATAAGACATATCAGATTCCTGAAAGGGGTACAGTAGTCTGGAAAGGTTGAGAGCCACTGATCTAGAATACAAAATCAGATTATGAAAGTTTATGGGTACTAATACAATAAAGGCCTTTTTGTCTAGAAATAAAAGCATTGAAATTTTGTGAAAACCTAAGAGAGTAAGGATAGGTCTATACTCACCGTCCAGGTCGACGCGGTGAGTTCGACTTCTCGGAGTTCGAACTATCGCGTCTAATCAAGATAGTTTGAACTCCCCGCACGCTCCGGAACTCCACCACCGCGAACGGCGGTGGCGGAGTCGACCTTGGAGCCGCGGAGTTCGACCCCGCCGCGTCTGGACGGGTAAGTCAGTCGAACTAGGGTACTTCGAGTTCAGCTACGCTATCCGCGTAGCTGAACTTGCATACCCTAGTTCGAGCCCCCCCCCCCTTAGTGTAGACCAGGCCTAAGTGTGTTAATTTCTTTACAGTTGTTTTCCACTCAAAATAATCTAAAATTGAGTGATAGGAGATAGTATATGTTTTGCTTAAAGCTGATTTTTAGGATTTAATTTTTTACTTCAAAATAAAAGTCTACTTATATTACAAAAAAATCTGTTCTATTGTGCTTTCATTTCTGTTACTTGGAAACATCTTTTAAAGTAGCTAAGTGTATACAATTAACTACTAAAATTCTGATTGTTCCATATAACCTAGGCAGAAACCTCAGCTTTTTTTTAATATTGGAATACTTGTTACAACCATCTTAAAAGATATATAAATGTACTGGTTTTAGCTCAGATGCTTGTGAACACTGATCATAATTATAAAGGCATTCATTATGTACTTTGACATATATTATATTTTGGTTTCCATGAGAGAGAATATGTATGTTTATTTTATCTCCTCTAATAAAAACAAAAATACTGCCAGTCTTTTTAGTAGTGCACTGAAATTTAGTTGAGATGATTGCTTACATTAGGTGAAAGGCTATTATGGCATGAAAGAATATAACAACTCTGCAGAATATGTTGCTTTAGACCTAGAGTACCACATTTCAGAAGGGTGCAGTAGCTCTGAGAGGACTCCCACTGCATGAAGGAACCATTTGGCCTGAAGTGTCTGTGCTCCAGGATTTCTTCCCCAGAAATTATAGGTTGAGGGAGAAGGATGGCTGACCAGAAGATGACTTCTCTGCTGTGCAAGGTGGAAGAAGAAAAAATTGCACCAAATACAATGAAGTAGACAAAGCAAGCAGCTATTATCATAGTGCATGGGAACTCCAGTAATGGATCAGAATTTCATTGTGCCAGGGTTCTGTTCAAACAGAACAAAAAGCTTACAACCTAAGTATAGAACAAGAGATAGATGAATACAGAAAGACGGGGGAGTTAGGGTGGCCAGGTGCCTGGTTTTTGACCGGAACACCCGGTCGAAAAGGGGACCAGACACACAGTCTGGTTACCACAGGTGGGAAGGCATCGGGTCATCACCGGCGTGAGCCCCTACTCAGCCAAGGCCACCTCCTACTTGTGTTGAGTAGTTGCAGTTCCCAGCCCCAGCAAAGCAGGCGAGTCTTTCCTGACCCAGGCAGGGGAATGGGAGGGGAAAAGCAGCGAGCAACTGGGTGCAGGGAGAACCAAAGAAGAGTGGATGGGGACAGGGCCTCGGGGAAGAAGCTGGGCAGGGGAGGTTCTGGCACTCCTTCTGGAGTGTCCGGTTTTTAAATATTACTAAGTTTGCAACCCTAGGGGGAGTACAGAGAAACAATGAGATAGTATTGTCTAAAATAGACAAGACAGGCACAGGGTAGGGGAAGGAGTCTAACACAGGCAGAGGAACAATGTGATGGCAGCAAACGTCATGTTAGTTCTACAGGGGGAGGGATAGCTCAGTGGTTTGAGCATTGGCCTGCTAAACCCAGGGTTGTGAGTCAATCCTTGAGAGGGCCACTTAGGGATCTGGGGCAAAGTCAGTACTTGGTCCTGCTAGTGAAGGCAGGGGGCTGGGCTTGATGACCCTTCAGGGTCTCCCTTCCAGTTCTATGAGATAGGTATATCTCCATAATAATATATGGAGATATAGCTGTTTTTTTATAGAGTGGGTTTACTTAGGAGGAGATAAGCTAAATGGAAATAAAAAAGGGGAGGAAAGAGAAGTGGGGGAGAGGGCAGGGGAAGAGAGTGTTAGGAGGGGCAGGTGTGGAGTGAAGCCGAGCTGCAAAGACTGAAGGAAAGAGAGTTAAAGGACTGGATCAAACAACCACTCAGCAGGGAGCAAGGAAGGTCACTCTCAGAACATTCTAGTTTTGACTGGACTGTCCAGAGGTCCCTGCTTCTAGTGCTTTGGCTGCTCCCCTTCCTACCAGCTGGGGTTTCCTGCTGGCTCCTCTGCAGTTCTCACCCAAGGCCACATGGTAGGGGGGATGGGAAACACTGCCAGGGTACTAGTTTCCCCAGTGTGTGTGTGTGGAGGGTATCCCCATAACAGTTCTGGGTACAGGAGCCTGCTGGGGGGAGGAGTGGTTCTGGGCCCCATTTTATGTGCTTCCCCTCGTGCAGCAGTCCCTGCATTGCCTGGTTCTGTGACTATTGGCTGGAGTCTTTCAATGAGTTGGGGTCTGGATGGAAGGAGAAATGTGTGGAGGATGTTTGGTTTACTAAGTAGGAAACATTTCTGGGCCAGATCCTCAGCCCTTTTTTGTGTCTCCAGGGATGTTATAGAACCAGACCTGGGTTGAGGGTGTTACAAATAGTTTTTACGACTCCTCTCAGCTGTTTCCATCCCTTACTGGGCACTGCTGAGGACTGAGCCTTCAGTTTTGAGGTTTGTTCAGTTCTAGTGTCTAATCTGTAAAATGAAAAAAGATAACTATCTTTTCTTTATGTGAAAAATTTCTTTTAATGTTTGCTGTGTACCAGCAATAGCCTTCCAGGAAAAGCTTATAATTTATTCTCTGTGGCTCTGATTTATACATTTTGTCCTTCCACATTTGTGGCATTTAATTCAATTCCACCATTTACTTGTCAGTATCAGGAAGACGTGTGTGCTTTTGTATATTCATCAACCTTATTTTGGCAATTGTAGAATTCCCAGTGAATCACTTCTGTAACTTTCGAGATACTAAATTGAGCTGTGGGATGCACATTCTGAAAACCACTAGACAAACTAATCTCATTTGCAACTACACACATTTGGGTAGCTATAATGCTTTTAAGGACATATGTATTTAAGGAAAAACAATTAACCAACCAGTTTTCCATCCTTGACCTATTGGTGGCTGATCTTGACTTCAGTGGGAGCAGGTTCAGGTTCTTGATGCATTTAAGATGGGTAGTAATTTTTAAGACCTTACTTTCTAGAATTACATGAGAACTGGTAACCAGCCCTATCTTAGCTTTTCAGTTGTGATTCTTTCTTAACTGGGTTTGTCAGGACTTCACACTTTCTATACTTTATACTTGAATAATGCAATTTAATAGGGGTTTGCTTTTATTAGTTCCACTGTATAGCACTCCTCTGAAGTTGTTACCATGTGTTGATAAAAATGCTGATGCCTTCTCAGCAGCAGAATAGAACAGGAAGAATAGAGTCAGCAACTTTTTTGGCAAGTATACTGTATTGAAGTGATCTGGTGGGGATTTTAATAATATCCCCTGTGCTTTTGAATGATGTCGGAGGGCCTGTACTAAATATGTACTTCTCTCCAGGGTTCAAACTGAAGTGGTAGCACAGTGTTACTTATTACAATAAATATCATAATGGATTTAATAAAGTTAGGGAAAGATTGAGGGAGAGAGGAGTTCCCCTGGTTAAATACTCCTGAACATCAGTACTCCAAAATTTTTAGAAAGGGTTATATACATCAAAAGTGTTGAGTCAACACTATCCTTTTTTTCATGGTTTCGTGTAAAAACTAAGTAGTGGCTTGGAACTGTACCTTTTACTTTATTGAGTCAAAGTTGTCATAGACGAAGAGAGCTAGCTAAGTGTTCTAAATTAAGAAGAACCCCCAAGATATAAAATTGAAGTAAAATATGCTACTAATATTATGCAGCTCGGGACTAGAAGGCCAACTCTTTATTCCACACAGAATTTCAATCGTCTTTTGCTTTCTAACATTTCAAGTGAATTGAGAGTTTTTATAAAGATGCATTTAAGATAGACATTCAGAAGGATAGCAACAGCAATTTTATTGAATACTTTATTCGGTAACTTGAGAGACTGGTGCCTAAGCTAAACTATGAATGGCAGAAGAGAATCTGATACAGGGTAACCTTTTATGAGTGGTTTGTGTATCTCTCTGCCCTGCCGCATTGTACAGAGAATCAGTGTCTTTGTATTGAAGAGTAGAAAGGTTATAATTCTGACAGTTTTTCTTGCTTTGCCTTGCATTCAGATGTGAACAGAGACTCTGCCTCTCTAAAGAAGAGTTGTTGTAGCCATGTTGGTCCCAGGATATTAGAGAGACAAGGTGGATGAAGTAAGATCTTTTATTGGACCAACTTCTGTTGGTGAGAGAGACATGCTTTTGAGCTTACAGTAGTGTAAAGCATGTCTCTCTCACCAACAGAAGTTGGTCCAACAAAAGATCTCGACCACCGTGTCTCTCCAAAGATGATTAATTTGGGAGTGAAAGTTGAGCTGCTGCTAAGAAGCCTAGCTTCTTGGATTAGGATGTCTATTTTAGAGGCTACAGAGTTGTGAATTAGTCTTGCCTCTGGAATTAAATTACATGCAACCTGGATGAACACTGATATATCATGGGATAATAAGCAAGACTCATTGGCCAGAAGAAATCAGTATTGCGTTGTGATCAAACAGTCTTTTGATTGTTTTGTTATGCAATATAAAATGAACATCATTGAGAGAGTAGTAAATTGATATTTCCTTGGGTCCATATTCCTATTTAAAAACAATTACTATAGATTTTAGAACTTGATAGGATCTTATATCTGCTGTCATCTTTTGTGTCTTCTGTCAACACACTGGGTGCTTCAGGCTCTGCCTGCAGGCTACTTGAAGTTGCCATGGTTTAAGATAAGAAGTTTTATAATCAAAGTAAAATCTAAAGTCTTAAATGGTTTTCTCAGACAATGTCAAAACATATATGTACAAGCCCTATGGGACAGAGACTGTCTATTTTGTCTCTCTTCCAGCACCAGTGTAGTTGATGCTTTACAAAGTTGACTTAATAAAGAAGCAAAACCATACCAGTAGGAGACTGTTTCTTGAATTAAACCTGGAAAGATCAAGTTTTCCTTGCCCTTCTCTGAGTTAGATGAAAAGCAGATAACAAAAGGGTATGAGAGATTATAGTTGGGTCGTTCTTAAACCGATAAATGTTTTGGACATTCAATATTAAAGCTATCCATTCGCATTTTAACTCAGTCAGTTATGCTTGCGTATTGCAGTCTATATCTCTGGTGTGTGATATTTTGTTCATTGCAGTACCTATGTACAGTGGATGAACTGGAAACAAACTGGCAATAAGTTGCCTTATTCTTTATTATTTTAAAATCCATGTGCTAATGTTTTGTTAAATTGCATTTCCTTTTCTTAAATTGAAAGAAGGGGGCAAATGCTTTGTATGAACTCAGTGAAGCCTTCACCTTCAAAGGAGAGCTAATATGCTGTACTGACCTCTCATAATAATAATCAAAATTATGTAAAATGAAAGTGTGCAGGTGGAGTTTGAAAGCAGAAAAGGACTGGTGCTGTCATTAACACAGTAAAAAGAACAGGAGTACTTGTGGCCCCTTAAAGACTAACAAATTTATTTTAGCATGAGCTTTCGTGAGCTCATGCTAAAATAAATTTGTTAGTCTTTAAGGGGCCACAAGTACTCCTGTTCTTTTTGCAGATACAGACTAACACGGCTGCTACTCTGAAACCTGTCATTAACACAGTAGTCATTCAGCCTTCTGACTAAACTTTGAGCCTACTGACCTCAAACTTGATAAAACAAAGAACAAATATATGGGGAAGCAGAGAACATGAAAGCTGCCCAATTCCAGTATGTTGCAGTGTATATAACATGACCAACAGCCAAGTTACTAAGGAAAACAGCCTTCTGTGTGTCAAATTTACTTTAATTACAATGTAATTAATTGCATCAATGCTAAAATATATTGGAATTGTTTTTTGTATTTTTGAACTTCGGATATGTGACATAAAATAAGTGGTGAGAATGAACACTAAAAATAAAATACTACAGAAATATTTTATTGAACTGTTTTAGTTTATATTTGTACAATCTATAGAAAATTTAAGAAAATTGTTACCGGTACATATTGCACTGAATTAAGAGTGCAAAATCAAACTTATTGGTTGTGTAGCCTCTTTTCCAGTGTCAAGAAATTCTCTTTTGTTTTCATAAAGAAAACTGCTTTGTGTCATGTGCCAGAGATAAGCTATTACAGAAATTCAGGGATCTTTCTAAGACCTGTGCCAAAGATCCCCTCTCATTAGAGGGGGAATTGAAGAGAATTTAAGTACAACTCTTATACTAAGAGTATAGAAAAAGTACATTTGTTAGTGTAAAGTAACTGATCAAAATTGTCTCTAAAGTATGAACATTTGAAAGTAAAAGCTCACAAAAGTACGATCTCCCCTCGTGCTGTCCCCCCCCCCCCCATGTAGGAGGGTATAGTATGCTTTTGTATAGGGTTTTTTGTGTTCTTGCCAAAGCAGATATTACAAAAGTATGTTGAATCCTTAGCTTTACAATGCAGTGTGGCAAAAGGTCTTTCTCTCCAAGGACCTCATCTTTCATCTTTTTGTGAGTGTAGCATAAATTCTTGCTGTGTGTTCAAGGAAAAAGCTAAAATGGTTTAGTACAACTAAAGCATTTCTTTCATTTATTTAAGAGTATGGTAAGTTAGAAACCTAAATATGATAGCATGGACAAAGTGGTAAGTGTGCTAGAGTTTAACAAATGTTCGCTGGATTAGGAAAGGAAATGTAGTTTATACTGCTTCTTTTATGATAAAGAATTTAAAGGGCCTTGCTCTAAGCCTCACCATGTGTTTCTTTCTTTTCTCCAAAACATACCACTAAGTTGAAAAAGGAGATAAATCTTAGAGGGAAACTATTAACTCTGAGGGAGTTTATTATTGTTTGAGAGAAAGGACATCATTTGCATTTGAATTGGCTCTGAGTGTAGCATGTACCTCTAATCTTGTTCCTGCTAGAAGCTGGTGAGTAGTTTAAGTACTTCCTATTTTACTTTTTATGTTCTGGCCTTGTGTAGTAAGATCTTTATTTTCTCAGTAGATCACAAATGTTATAACTTAAAATAATCAAAGTCCTTAGCTTAACTGAGAGATGCTATAATGTGCTCCGGTCCTAGAAGCACTTTGCAGTTGCCACTGTTTCCATAAAAGGACTTGTACAAGTATAAAGTAAGAACTCTGTATAATGGACACACAAGCATCTTGCAACAGAATCTGAGGTGCTGCTATATTCCTCTATCATATACTGAAATTTTAGCACACATAGCAATGCCATGTCAAACCATATGAAATACTGAATATAGAAAATAATTATCTCAGTAGCAGCAAGGATGAGAGGTAAATCTTCATGATGCACATGTCTGTAAGCCATATATGTTTGAGTTCCAGGGTAACTTGTGACAAGCACATTAAATTTTAATACCTAAAGAAATATCAAGGCTGCCTGGCATAACACTATGTAGTAAAAATTTGATTTCAATGCTTAATTAACAATGCAGGTTTTAAACTCATTTATTACATAAACAAAATTGCTGTTATTTTAAATTATTTTTCATATTGTGCTCTAATCCTGGTGCCCAAGTTTGTGCCCTTCTGACTCCCTGATGCTATATCAAGGTGCATAACTTCCTAGAACAGGGCTCTGGAAAACTAGGCAAACCTGAGTAGAGAGGGAGCGCATTTGCAGCTATGACTCACCTCAGTGTTTTCTTCTTCCTCTTCCTGTTTCTTCTTGTTGGACTGCTTTCTACTGGGATACCAGAAAAATAATTATAAAGGGTTATTACGCCTTTGACAAAGAATGTGGCTGAGGTATTACTCCCTTCTTCACTCACCTGGGACTGAAATCCTCAAAATTGTTCCCAATAAACCAGTGTGTCCCCAACCCTGTATATACCTTTTGGATCAAGTAAAGTCCCAGATGGGATATGGAGTTTAACTGAAGTGCCTGGCTCATCTTGAACTAAAAAATGAAGCTTTCACCAATTAAAAAATAAATCAGTAGGGGTCGAATTTGCAAACATTCCTGTTTACCATTCGTTATTCATGAGTACATTCTTTAGCTGTTGATGCTAGATTTGATAAAAAGCAATGATCAGAGTATTGCAATACAGTTATAGAAATGCATGCTTGGCACTTTTGCATGTTAGTTTTGTAGGAAGGGAACAGTTGTTGCCATTCTTTTCTTGTATCTTTTTAGCTGTGTTGCCTGAAAAAGATTATAGACAGAACTATTCCATAGTTGGCTGTTGGTATATTAGTACTGCTGGCTATGTTTAACCAGAAAGGGAAACTCAGCATAGAAAAAAATCTCACTCACAAGACTTTACAAGAAAAACCCCTTTTGTTGGTTTATATCTTTTTTAAAAGGAGCTTGACATCTTCATCAAGTTCACAGTGGGCTTGCTTTGTTTGCTTTCTCTTGAATGTTTGATAAGATTTTTCTTCTATTGTTTTGTGCAGCAAGAACAGAACTTGCCATGGCTGAGGTGGGTTTTTTTGTAAATACACAATATGGTCATTGTCTGGTGCTGAATAATTGTGGCTGCTTTTTGTACCACCAGAACTAAGGCTTTGGCTGTGAACAGATTCCTTCTTAGTGTGAAAAGAGACTAATCCATGTAAATACAGCCCAAAAATAAAGCTTTACAGAAAAAGGGAAAGGCTGCTAAGCAGGAGGGCACAGGTCAGCAATTTAACCTTTAACCTAACAAATAAGAAGCATGAAAGTTCCTGAATTGGTTTACAAAGGCAAGCTCCTGTGATCTGTCAGTTTTTCTTTTCACGATAGAGTCGGGTGAGAAAACTGACAGCTAGTGTCTTTTTAACTGCAGGTTGAAATTAACTGCTAAATTGAAACGTTTTAGGAGGGTGATTTTTTTTTAATGGTTTAGACAAGTTATTGATAGTCACTAGCCCCCAGTTTTTATAGATTTCTTTCAGTTTAAAGGGGAGGATCAGTGGTTTCTTTTTTTTTTTGAGAATTTTTGAGAGGTTCAAGTTAGACATTGTTCATGATGACATTTCAGCATTTGATTAAGATTGACGCATTAAGGGTTTGATGAAGCACTTGTTGCAATTAACTACATGTTAATGAGTTTAAGGGGTTGTATTGTAATAACTTACTGCGAACGGGTTTTATTTTGAACAGAGTCAAAAGGTTGTGTTACTCTGTGGAAAATAAGATTTAATTTAAGGGTATGATTTTAAACTCTAGTATCATGCTCATTCACAAAATTTGCAAACAGATTTTTTTTGTTTGTGCTTATTTAATCACAACAGGTAATCTTGTTAATGAGTGTTAATTTTTGCTTTAAGCTTAATGCATCTGAAGTCAGCTGTTATCTCACTGTAGAGAATTCTGTAACTGGTAAAGAACTTTAATTAGAGTCATTCAGATGAAAAAGAAACAATGAACTAATGACTTTAAAGTAGACTCCCTGCAGATTATTAAGAATAGTGATTATGCTGTCTTGCTCAATATTGTAAGCAGTGTTGCAGTGATGACTGTTACCTTTGTCCATCTATGGGTCCACTGGTGCTTTCCATAAAACTTCTTTTTATGGAAATTTTGGATCTTAGAAAGTCTGTGTATAATCTGTTTGGGATTTATGTCAATAGTTAAGTTCTGTGCAGAGCACTAATTTTTAAAAGCAATTGAAACAAACTTGGAAAAATGTAAAAATGACTCAGGAAAAAGTCCAGATGATTTTCTGTTCCTGATGGTTTTTGTCTTGGGGCTAGTCTACACTTACCTGCCGGGTCGACGCGGTGAGTTTGACTTCTCGGAGTTCGAACTATCGCGTCTAATCTGGACGCGATAGTTCGAACTCCCCGCGCGCTCCGGTCGACTCCGGTACTCCACCACTGCAAACGGCGGTGGCGGAGTCGACCTTGGAGCCGCGGACTTCGATCCCGCGGCGTCTGGACGGGTAAGTAGTTCGAACTAGGGTACTTCGAGTTCAGCTGAACTTGCGTACTCTAGTTTGACCCCCGCCCTTAGTGTAGACCTGCCCTTAGACAGTGAACCATTTCAAATAGAGAACTGTAGAACATAATTGAAATAGTTGGATATTAGTGCAGTTATAAAACATCCTGGACTACATTGTTCTCTCCCCATCTTGTCTGACTTTTTTTCAGGACAAAAATGCAGGTATATGTTTTTTTGGAATGTGGATTAGAGGCTGAAGGCAAAGTTGTCTAAGTTATAAATTAAGTGATCAGCTTAAAAAGAATTAAGGATTTTTGATATTTCATCAACAGTGAACATGACAAAATGTGCCAGCTACCAGAGACAAGATCGTGCCTAAGTCTTTCTGAATTTCATACGCGATATGCTGAATTATAACTAAGGCCAAGAGTGTGATGAAATTCAATTTAGTGATGTCATGAGCAACTGTGATGAAACACAGTTTAATCACGAACTCCTGTACTATATTCCTTAAATGCCTAAACAGATTCTAAATCTGTGAACATGCTAAGAACATAAGAATGGCCATACTGGGTCAGACCAAAGGTCCATCCACCCCAGCATCCTGTCTACTGACAGTGGCCAGTGCCAGGTGCCCCAGAGGGAGTGAACCTAACAGGCAATGATCAAGTGATCTCTCTCCTGCCATCCATTTCCACCCTCTGACAAACAGAGGTTAGGGATACCATTCCTTATCCATCCTGGCTAATAGCCATTAATGGGCTTAACCTCCATGAATTTATCCAGTTCTCTTTTAAACCCTGTGATAGTCCTAGCCTTCACAACCTCCTCAGGCAAGGAGTTCCACAGGTTTACTGTGTGCTGTATGAAGAAGAACTTCCTATTATTTGTTTTAAACGGGCTGCCCATTAATTTCATTTGGTGGCCCCTAGTTCTTATATTATGAGAACAAGTAAATCACTTTTACTTATTCACTTTCTCCACAGCACTCATGATTTTATGCTTGTAGCCCTTGGTGTCAACTAAATCACATCATTGGGGTGGGAATGGAGGGGTAAGGTAAAATGAATACAAACACATGAACAAAGGATTTTTGTACGGTACTTTGCCTTAACAATCTAATTTTGGTAAATTAACTCTTCAGAATTTCAAAGGGTGGTGTCTCAACTGCTGGGAAGAGGATTCTAATGTCTGCTTTCAGATGGAAACTAAATTTTTAGTGTCTATTAATGATGCCTAAAGCCTAATATTATTGCCTAGATTTGACAGTGTCATTCTTGTAATGATGTGTTTAGCAGGTCTAACTCTTTAGAAAGAAAGGCATTTAACTACATCTTAAGTTATTTACTTTTCAGCCCAGACACACAATTTTTGAAACATTTGTCAATATGCGTTTGCAGTGATCCTCTCGCGAAGTGGAGCAGAGATGGTTATTGCGCTCAGACTAGAGAAATTCTTTCCAATAGAGATGGCAGAAGAATGGGAGCCAATAGGAAACTCCCTTCACATAAAGAACAATTGAGTTCTAGGTATTCTGTATCTCTTCCCCATATGGAGTGACAAAAATAGACCAAGATCTAAGCCTGTTTTAAATCCTTTCAACCCTCTCTCACCACTAACAGTTGGAGGGTGATGTCTCCAGTTTCAGTGGCAAACTGATGGAATACTGTAGATGCATCCTTTAGATAATTAAACTGGTCACATGCAGTTTTTACTTTTAAGTCCCTGCAGAAAGCTCTATTCTTTTTTTTTATTATTATTATTGTCTTCCTTCCAAAAATTAAAGTAAATACTACTGTCTCAATCTGTAGAAGATCATTGAAGAGAATAGGCAAAGATGTCTGGAGCTGGATCTTTCTTAAATATGTATTTTTACTGAATATTTCAATACATATGTATAAGGAAAAGATAATTCTTACAGTGACATGAGAATGTTAAGGCAACATTTTGGATTTTGTGACAGAGGATTTATATATTAAAGCTGAGATTTTGAAAGGGGCCTATGGGTGTTAGGCACTCAACTCCCATTGAATTTCAGTGGGATTCATTGAATCCCAGCTTCAGCTCCTTTGAAAAATGTCAGCCTAAATAACTACTGAGTCTTGAACTAAAATATCAGTTAAAACGAATTTTGTTAAATGTAGCCCTATCACTTAAATGAGTAACTGTCCTTCAGATTATTGTAGTTCTGTAGAGATGCAAGACACTTGAGAGATCTATAAGACGAAGTCCCAACATAGACCTACGGTCAAAAGGGTCCAGTACTGCTCCAAAATTAACTCAGTGGCAAACTTTCCATTGACTTCAAAGAAGATCAAGAACTAAATTATAGAATGTACAAACAAAATATTAGATGGGTGACCCATGCTGAAGTGAGATTGCAACAGAAAATCAGATTGCTTGGCTTGTTTAGGGTTAGGCATGCTTCTTGTCAGTTTAGTGTTTGTTCCCATTTCTATTTAAACTGTTTGCTTTCATTTTTTCTTAGGAAGCAGGAGAGTAGAGTCAATAATGTATGAGGAACAGCTTAGGGAGGTAATTGGAGAGGCGGTGCAAGCTAATGTCCAGAAGAGGAGGTGGGTACAAATGAGCTGGTCTGGTCGATTTTGAATCAAATGTGGCAGAGTCAAAAATCTTATCTATATTTTAGGGTTCAGTTGAATCAAACTGAATTCTTAAGAATTTAGCCCTGATGTGATGTAGTGTGAAGCCACAGTAGAGATAGCTGGCGGACCCTGCCCCCTTTCCTGGTTGGTGGAGTGGAAGTGCTCCCATAAGGGTCTGGGACTTTATATAAACCTCCACTGCAGAGGACAATCTGGTGGTAAAAGTGTTCTATTCAGTAGTTTTGTTCTAATGCTAACTCACTGCTGTGACTTAATGAACTATTGGTAGAAAGTACAGCTTACTTTATTTGCAGCCACTGCATCTCTGAATAACTTTTTTTCTCTGTCGTGCAATCAAAGTGGCTGAATAAGGAAAATTTTACTAATACATGAGGATGCTTTGAACTTAGTAACTACTTCTTTTCTGTTCAAGACTTTCTCCCAGAAATTTACAGTGTAGTGATTCAATTCATTTCTTCCATTTCCAGCTCTTAATTACTTTGCTATCTGTTGTTTCCATTTTTAGTAGTGTCCAGTAAATAGATTTTCCTAGAAGTGTTCACCATGATGATGCCTATTGCCTAGGACAGAGGTGGCCAACCTGAGGCTCCGGAGACACATGCGGCTCTTCAGAAGTTAATATGTGGCTCCTAGTATAGGCACCAACTCCAGGGCTGGAGCTACAGACGTCAACTTTCCAATGAGCCGGGCGGTGTTCATTGCTCAACCCCTGGCTCTGCCACAGGCCCTGCCCCTACTCCACCTCTTCCCGTCCCCTCCCCAAGTCTGCTATGCCCTCGCTCCTCCCCCTCCCCCTGCCGAGCCTCCTGCATGCCACGAAACAGCTGATCAGGAGGTGTGGGGAGGGTGGGGGAGGCATTGATCAGTGGGGCTGCTGGTGGGTAGGAGGCACTGGGAGTGGGGCGGGGAGAGCGGATGGGGGGCTGCTGACATATTACTGTGGCTGTTTGGCAATGTACATTGGTAAATTCTGTCTCCTTTTCAGGCTCAGGTTGACCACCCATGGCCTAGGACACTTTCCCTGTATGATAGATGATTTTTTTTTGATCTAGTGTCCAAAAACCTAAGAATGTCACTGTACATCCTGCATGCTCCTTGAGTTGATTTGTGAATGGTTTAAACTTATTTAAAATTAATTTAAAAAGTTAATGCTAATTCACATTTTCTGCAGAGGTCCTATAACAGAGTGACTGAAGGGGCATCTTATAATATTTGTAGTCTAAAATGTGAGACCCAGTGGAATTCTCTTACTGGGAAGCATCTAAAATGCCATGGCTACTTCCCTTTTTTAAACAGCGATTTCCAAATACCTGTGTAGTTGTACAGAATGCATATATGGGCACATAGAATGTTGCTGCACCTGGGAACAGATTCTAAATAATCTGAAGATATTTCTAATAGATAATCTAAAGAATATTTTTTTATCTTGTATACCTCTTGAAATAGTATCAGAAATAAGTAGGAATGGCTCCTGAAGCAGACTTTGGTGGAGAAAAGTATGGCTGCAATTTGTAACACATTTGGAACAAACATTCTCTCCAACCACAGATTGAGTAAACAGCACACAAGTGCATGAGCCTGGCCAATTAAATTCCAGATTTCATTCCTTTGACTTTTTCCTGGGTATGGTATATTGCTTTTGCATGGAAAATGGTATATAGACATTTCCATTGGGGTCTTTGTCTCCAATGTAATTTAACTTGTCAGAGACAAGGTCTTAGCTATAGTCTTAGTTATAGTCATAAAGGGTATGATCCTGCACTCATTAAAACCAGTGGCAATACTTGCATTGGCTTTGAGGTGCAGGATTGGGCCATATTATACTGAGCTCTTCTTAAAATGTTCTAGTTGACATCAAGGGAAGTTCTAGTTTATCTGACCAGAGCTGGCTGTACTTTTTATGCAGCACTATGAAATGAATTCCCCACATGTATGTCAGAGACAAAGGTGCAGATTTTTTCCTGACTTCAGTGAGGCTCAGCACAGGTGCAGGGATGCATCCAAGTGGAGTCAGTTGTAGGATTGGTGCCTAATTTGGTCACAAAGCCAATACCTTAAAACATTTTCTTTTGTCTCTGTTATGATAGGAGAGACACAAGCTTTTTAAATATGTACTCACATTTCATAATCTCTGAAAGGGAATGAAAACACCTTAGTAAATTAAATGAAGTAAATGACAACAGGTCAGGGATATTTACTTTGTGATTTCTGATAATACTTTGTGAATTGCAAATTCCCATTTTTTTCTCTTTTCCCCCTATCTTTTTTTCTGTAATAACAGGGGAGCAGTTTTTTACGAAGCTTTAATTATGCTCTTCAAACTGTTTCCTAATGTGCTTGCACAACAAATTATCCTATGTTGTTCAGAATAATTCCATATAATGATACACATCTCTGATAGCTTCTCTATCTGGTTCATTCTTTTTGGTATTGCAATACATTTTAATTTTAATCTAACAAGAAATTATATGGCGTGTGTTGCTTCAAGGCTCCAAATAAAGTATTTAGCTTTAGAGAAATGTACTTGGAGAAATTTCTTGGCTTAGTTAAAGATGATAGCTTGTTTTGGGGGTTTATACAGTACACAGTAGGCAGAGCTTGGCTCAACTAGATTTGGTTCTTTGGCGATTGCTAAAAATCATTGAGGATTTATTTCGTATTGAAAATAATTTTGTCTGGTAACTGACTGGAAAGATTTTTGAAATAGCTTCCTGAGACATAGTTTGTTGGATGCATCAGGTAAAATAATAGATCATTCAAATACTTCCAGTTAAAATGTTATACTAGATTCTTTAGAAGCAGCAAAGAATCCTGTGGCACCTTATAGACTAACAGACGTTTTGCAGCATGAGCTTTCGTGGGTGAATACCCACTTCTTCAGATGCAAGTGGTGGAAATTTCCTGGGGCAGGTATATATAAGCAAGCAAGAAGCAAGCTAGAGATAACGAGGTTAGATCAATCAGGGTGGATGAGGCCCTGTTCTAGCAGTTGAGGTGTGAAAACCAAGGGAGGAGAAACTGGTTCTGTAATTGGCAAGCCATTCACAGTCTTTGTTTAGTCCTGAGCTGATGGTGTCAAATTTGCAGATGAACTGGAGCTCAGCAGTTTCTCTTTGAAGTCTGGTCCTAAAGTTTTTTTGCTGTAGGATGGCCACCTTAAGATCTGCTATAGTGTGGCCAGGGATTCTTGTTTTAAATGGAAGGTATTTCTTTCATGGCAGTGAGTTTCACATCCTGTCCTGAGGGTAGCCTATAACAGGCTATTTTCATTAAATGTTAAAATGGTTTGGAATTTTTTTCCAGTGGATTTCCCTTAGTCTTTTTATGTTTTTTTTTTAACCAAAATTGTTTCAAGCAATTTATAGGGCTATTTAAGAAGAATGTTCATAGTAGGATGTTCTTGCTGAAGAGAATTGTTTTCAGAATTACCCCAATTCGGATGGCCAGTTTTCCATGAGTTAGTTAATTTTTACCTTTTTTAAATTCAATTCATTTGTATTTAAGCAGGATTTGAAAAATTCACTCACCAGTGGGAAGAATTTTGTGGTTAATGTGGGGGACTAAGCAACCATATTTAGCTGCTTTTTTATTAAAAGAAAGTTGAATAGTTTCTCACCCTTGTTTAAGATAATTTTCCAAATGTGAACTAAATATAAACCAATGCAGTTGTCTTCCCGAGTCTGTAGATTGTCATGTTGTTCTTTCTCTGCTGCTGCACTTAGGTCTTCCCAGAAGCGACATGAAATAAATAGGATTTATCCATTTTTGTTCAGATTATCTGGTCAGGAGAAAAAACTCATGAACCATATGAATTCCATGCTGCTAATACTTGGAATTATGTGAGCAGCTGCAGAGACAGCTACTGGAGTTATTCATTTTTTGCTTTTGAGGGACGCATGGGAAAAGGATCCCCCAAAAGTTGGCGAAAGGGCAGAGACTTCCACTGACTCCCATCTCAGTGGGCAGGAGACTAGGTGAAAGGGTAGAGTAATGGAAGTCTGTGCACCCTGCCAGCCTCCAGGTTTCTGCAGGGAAGTGAGGCAGTGGAAGAGACAGAAAGCTCCTGTCTTCCAGCAGCTGGATAAGGTGGAGCTTCAGATTTGGCATCTATTAGCTACAGGCTGATATGAAAGAGAAACTCTAAACCTGGTTCAGGTACAGCATTCTGATAGCAATCCCTGCACTATCCCAGGAGTTGGATGCTACAGGAGGGCTGGGTTTCTCTCCAAAGCATTGCCTCTGTACAGTGCTGGTCAAACTCTCCCTACTGTTCTCTCTCTCTCTCTCCCATCCCCACCATCTACCTCTGTCTAGTAGGTTTAATCCTCCAGCTAGTAAGTGTTGGTTACTGTTTTTATTCAAGTCCTTATAGTGTGTGTATTTTGTTTTCTAACCGCTTAATTTCCATGGGCATATTACCGATACGCTGCTTTGACCAAATATAATTTTGTAAATGACATACCACATCTGCAAATAGCTAAAGCTTTTTATTTGAACAAAGATTAGGATAGATTTAATTAAAAAAAAAAGTTTGTGCACCTAATAGAGTGTGGGTTTTATTGGCCACACTGGCTAAATGCTTCTAATGCTGTGGAACTTTTATGTACTTTTTTGTGGTCATTCCATTTGTGTAAAGAGGAAATGAGCAATGAATGTTGCTTATGCTGTCTTCGTTCTTCCGCATTAAGCATGAGACTATCCTTTAAACTTGCCCTCCAGTTGCACCTTAAGTAATATCTGCTTTTATTTTGTTCAGTCCATTTGCCTTTTGGTCATTCACTCATTCCTGTTTGCTCTGAAGAGGTTTCTATTAAACATACTTAAAACGATTTAAGTAGAAAAATAAATGCTCATAACTTAAATCCACAAATGCATATAAAATCATAGTTATGACAAGAACTATGAACTGATGCTCTGACTTCATCTCATCTCGTATATAGAGGCAGTATTTACACATGTCAAAGAATAGGGTGGGATATCTTTTTAATGTATTGCAACATTAGGTACAATCCAGTAAGATAAAGATTGAGTGTTAGTCCATAGTTCCTGTCTTCTTGTTCTGTGCTTCTGTGGCCCCCTAAGACAATTCTTTTATATATTTTTGTACTCATTAGGATACACACTATCCAGCAGTAAAGTAAATCCAGAGATTTTTATTCTCGTGCACTCTTACTGGTTTGCTTTACAATAGATTCAGTCATTGGATTAAGTCTGTTTTGATTAAGGGCAAGTCTATATTTAAAATGCTCTATCGGTGTAGCTGCACCTCTGTACCGCTTCAGTGAAGACACTCTAAGCCAGGGGTTCTCAAATTTCATTGCTCCGTGACCACCTTCTGACAATAAAGTTACTACATCATCCCGGGAGAGGGGGCTACAGCCCGAGCTCCGCTGCCTTGGGTAGAGGTGGAACTCGGGCCTTAGCGTCAGCCCTGGGTCTCAGCAAGTCTAATGCTGGCCCTGACAGATCTGTAGTGTAGACCAAACTTCGGTCATCTATAAGAAGTTCCATACTTAGATTAACTCCTTGGAATATGGTGGGTTTCATATGGACAATTTAAGTAGAACTGACACATTTTAAAATAGTCATTTATCTCATTCTTGTTTATTTCAAACTTTTAAAAACCTAATGACCTCATTGCAGCTTGACTATAATTATCATGTTTAAACTTCTGTGCATTTTTAGTTTAAACAGCCTTTGTTTTTTTATACCAAAAGAAAATTAATGAGAAGAGACAAAGAGACATCAAAGAGGTTTTCCCTCTGATTGCAGTGTTAGAAGTTTTGCCTGAAAATAGGTTACATTTCTTCTGTTTTGAGCTGAATCCTCATTAACTTTACATTTTAATGATGTCCACAGCAAATTATATCATTATGGTAGATGCCTTAAAGGGAAGCTTAAAGGACACCGTTTTAATGTTTGTATCTTTATTGGTGGCTGAATTTGACCTAATATTATAAATAGTGTCAGAATGCTAAAAATATCCCCCCCTCCCCCAAATGCTACAGAAATATTTTTGTTCCTGGCATATATAATACATTTTTTTTATTTTTAACATAGTTGCAACATTTTAAGGGAATGTGTCATATTTATAGATGTTAGAGCAAAAATGATGTCCTTTAAAACTGTTTACAAATGACCTCTCGTTTTCTTCTATATTTGTTTAATTTATAGTGCCAAAATAACTTGAAGGATAGTTTAAGAAAAAAAAAATCAGCCCAGCATGAAACACATTCTCCAATATCATAAAAAAGAAAGTTGATCGAAATGCTAATACAGTGATAGATTGTATTTGCACAAGAAACAATGCTGAAAAGTGGGAACTCTGCAGAATTTCAAATTCTGCAATGTAGAACAATATCAACTGTAGTGCTGTGCATTAGAGTAAACTTTGAATTCTTAATTATTAGTAGATGATGATTAACTGTAGGGATGAAGGATCCTGTGTCAAATACTGTATACCTCATTGCTGCTACATTTCAGAAGTGGATTAACTAAACTTGGCACTAGCTGTAATGGAAGCTGAATAATTGTGGAGAATCCCTATACAGTTTCAAGTGATCTTAATTTTTGAAAAGAGATTGCTCCTACTTTTCTTAAAATGGTACTTGAGTTACCTGTTCCATGGTGAGTACAGTTTCTACCAGCTGTAGATCCTTGAAAGGTCAAGGTCAGAGGGATTCTTGAAGTGGATGGCCTGTTGACTCCCAATCCAAGCACCCAGTAACTGAATGTGTTAAGATCACAAGTTTCTTTGTTTTTTAGCTTCTACATGATGATGCTGGTTCCATGCCTGTTTGCCAAGTAATAATGAAATACAAGAGATATTTTAGTAATAAACAGAAAAAGCAAAATGTTCAGGGGAAAGTCTCTTGTTATTGCAGCAAAGAATCCTGTGGCACCTTATAGACTAACAGACGTTTTAGAGCATGAGCTTTCGTGGGTGAATACCCACTTCGTTGGATGCAAGTAGTGGAAATTTCCAGGGGCAGGTATATATATGCAAGCAAGAAGCAAGCTAGAGATAACGAGGTTAGTTCAATCAGGGAGGATGAGGCCCTCTTCTAGCAGCTGAGGTGTGAAAACCAAGGGAGGAGAAACTGGTTTTGTAGTTGGCAAGCCATTCACAGTCTTTGTTTAATCCTGAGCTGATGGTGTCAAATTTGCAGATGAACTGAAGCTCAGCAGTTTCTCTTTGAAGTCTGGTCCTGAAGTTTTTTTGCTGCAGGATGGCCACCTTAAGATCTGCTATTGTGTGGCCAGGGAGGTTGAAGTGTTCTCCTACAGGTTTTTGTATATTGCCATTCCTAATATCTCTTGTTATTGGTACCCTTCCACTTAGCTTTATTAGGCTTTTAATCACACTTCTTTTATTTATGTTATGGACATAGCAGTGCAGACCCAGATGTATGATAAAATGAAGGAGGTGGAAGAATTTAGGCATGAACCACATAATCATCTTTCAAATGACAGTCACCAGAAGACAAGGTCCTATTTCCCATCACTAAACTGTTAACCACAGCTCTTCTCTCCTGCCTTTTTTCTCATCAACTTAACTCTTCTCCCCCCAAAATCCTCTGACCATCTTACTCCACCACGCAAACAATTCAGCAGTTAAAAGTATTCTCCAGTTTGTAATTCAGGGGGAGTTATTGTGTGCTCTGCAAATGCTGAGTCTTGACAACATGAAAATACCTGGTCTTTTAGGGGAAGGTGGAAAATATCTTCCTAGGCTCAGCTGGTGCTTATCCTCGAATGCTCTGAAGCAGGAGTGGTTTTGTGACTTTTATTGTAGCTATGGTCACTGAAATAATTACTATGTTTGTAATGATCCAGCTTTTATAAATACTTTAGAATTTCATTTGCATTTTTGAAGAGGCTTGTATGTGTTGCTGGCATAGCATATTATGTAGTGATAAATAGATCTGTGAAATTTCAAAAGGACTGTTCAGCATGTTAGCCTTCAGACACATAGATGAAGAAAAACAGATCAACATGTCCAAGCTCAATATTTTCTAGTATTCTTTCTAGCTAATCTTTTTTTTTTATGATGGTAGAGAGTAGACATACCGTAGGTTTCAAATTCTTCTCTGGTTATTCCTGTAAGCATTGGTCTGTGGTCTGCATACAAGTTCTGTAAATTCATAGCTTGCATTTTTACCTCTTTAATCTTTCTGAGATCTTTCTTTTTTACTGATAGATGCAATTCTTCATGCCATTTATTGTTTTATTTCAGTAACATCAACTCTTGGGACATTACAGACTAGCTCTTGAAGAGCTGACTCAATGCTGTAATGTTGCACAAGCAGAGGCTGGCTGCCTGATTGGTGTTGCCTCCTGCCGTGAGGTCTAGCAAGGTATTTTATGGAGATGTGAGCCTCAGTGCCACTTGTATAACAGATATGCTATTAACTAATTTGTGATGCACCCTGTCCACAATTATTTTTATTGTCATGTGTCCAATTTCTGCCCCCCCCCCCCCTTTTTTTTTCATTTGGCCTTGAGAAGGCTATAGAGCAAGGGTGCCCCACCTTGGTGATTTGCCTTTTCAACTGAAATGCTGAATAGCGACCTCAAAAGTCCTAGCAACTTGTTAGTGGAACACAGCTCTCAGTGCAGATGGTAGTTTAATTTTTATCTCAAACTCTTAAGAAATTAGTACTGCCAAATAGATTTTAGGATTGTATATTGGCCTGTAACAAATTACCAAAGGTTGTAATGGGTTTTCTCTCTCTGGCAATTTTAAAATCAGGATTTTTGTTTTTTGTTTTTAAAAAGAGATGCTCTAGTTCAGTGGCTGTCAAACTTTTGTGCTGGTGACCCCTTTCACATAGCAAGCCTCTAAGTGCGACCCCCTTATAAATTAAAAACACTTTTTTATATATTTAACATCATTATAAATGCTGGAGGCAAAGCGGGATTTGGGGTGGAGGTTGACAGCTCTCGACCCCCCCCCCATGTAATAACCTCGTGACCCCCTGAGGGGTCCTGACCCCCATTTTGAGAACCACTGCTCTAGTTCAAGCAGAATTATTTGGGGAAGTTCTATGGGCTGTGTTATACATAGGCTTGGCAGAATTCAGTTTTTATCTTTTGTTTAATTTTGATGGCTAATATCAGTGTTTTATTTTTAAGCATTTTTTTCTATTTTTGTCTATTTAAATGTTCACAGTTGTGGAAAACTATGGAGGTGTCAGACGATAATTATTTAATGACAGTAGATGATGAGACTCAGAAAGTTAAAGCTTTATAACTCTTAAAACACAAGTTGTCAACATCACGTATCAAAATATACAAAGTAAATATCCTTAAATCAAACTCTAAGTTCTCAAGCAGAATTTTTCTTTGCCTGTCTGTAAATTCCAATTATTGTTTTTTCATTGGTTTGTGTGTGTATGGTGAAATCAACATTACTCCTGGGGGAATTCTGTGCCAAAGAATAAAAAATTGTGGGCCAAAAAACTGAAAATTCTACACCCAATATTTTAAAATTCTGCAAAATTCTGCATATTTTATTTCTTAAAATAACACAATATAATCACACCAGTTTCAATTATTTTGGTAATTTATTTCAAAATAACTGTCAGCAAGTATGTCTGTAACAATGCAGACAATGAAAAAGATTTAGGAAATGTTTTTTGTCAAATAGATTCCCTACTAGGCATATAAATACAGAAGTTCGAGTAATTCATTTAAACTACAATACAAACCCGTATTTCCTGCCCCCCTCAGAAGCTGTGCAAAGACTTGGGGGAGTCAGGAGTAACGGAGATGCTGAGGAAGAGGGAAAGAGCCTGGGAGTGAACCTCTAGGATTGTTGGGTAGGGTGGGTGGGTGAGAGAAATATGGAACATTTTTTGGGGGGGGCAGGAAGGGATTGTTGGGGAGCCTCCACCATGCAGACCCTGGCTGACCCCTAGCCTCTCCCATTCAGTCAGGTACATCTGCCCTGTCCCCATGTGTCCCCGTACCCCCATGTGTCCTTGCACCCCCCTCCCTTCTGTCCTCCTGTTTCCCTCCACCCCCACTCAGACAACCACTTTCCCCATCCCCATGTGTCCATGCCCCGCTCTCCCATCCCCTTGTGTCCCTGTGCCCCCTGAGCCAGCCCCCTCCCCTGTCCCCATGTGTCCCTGCACCACCTCCCTCCTGTCCCTACATGTCTCTATGCCCCCATTCAGCCATCCCCTTTCCCCCATGTGTCCCTGCACCCCACATTCTCATGTCTCTGTGCGTCCCTCAGCCACCCCGTTCCCCCATGTGTCCCTATATTCCCTCCCCCTTCCCTGTGTGGCCCAGAACCTCCACTCCCATTCAGCCTCTGCCCCAGTCTGTCTTCCCCCAATAGCCCTTATGAACCCCAGTCTGTGACCCCCCCCTCCAGCCCCACGTTGTCTGTCCCCCTCATACTGCTGTCTCCTGACCTGGCTCCACAGGCATGGCACTGCTAGACAGGCAACGTCTTCTCTTCCCTATTGGCAGCTAGGACCACAATGATCCCAGCGGGAAAAAGGCAGAACTGCAGCAACTTTCTGGCAGAAGTTATTTTCTGTGGGGAAAAAATTATGAATGGCACAGTAATTATGCGCACGCACAGTGGCGCAAAATTCTCCCAGGAGTACAACATTTACTGACATTTACCAATAAAAATCCAATCGTTCTAAGCCTAATTATGCAGAAAGTCAGACTAGATGATCACAGCAGTCTCTTCTGGTCTTGGAATGTATGCATCTATGAATCATTTAAAGTCTTGTCTCTTTTTGGAAGCATTTACTCCTTTAATAAATAGCTGATTAATGCAAAAAATATTGGGCAACAAAAGTAAAACCCACCTTGGTCTGTCCAGCACACCATGGTTGTATCAGATGTATTCTTTCTATTTATTAATATTCATTCTTTTATAGAACCATTTCAAAGGTTTGGGTTTTCACAATTGACTAGTGTTTTTTGAATTCCTTTATTTTTTTGAGTGCCCAGCTTTATGCCTTAGAGGAGCCTGAATTTCAGAAGGTGCTACACCTGCTTTCTGAAAATCAGGCCTCTCTAAGGTGTCTCAAGCTTGAGACACAGCAACTGAGCCACTCAAGGTTACCAGTCAGTGGTAAAAATTTGGGCCAAGGTATTTTGATTTATTGAAAGATACTGTGGTGCGGGTTACTATGGTAGTATTCTTTGCTTGGGGAACATACAGTACTTGGTACCAATGTTACTTTGTCCTTGGACAGATGTGTACATCTGATGAGTGGTCCTCATTCCTTGGATGCTTGTAGCTGTAGATCTTCCTATTATCACTCTTTGCTAATGATGTTAGATAGCTTAGTCACTGATTTTACCTGGGTTGCTAAGACTTTGAGTTGCCATCCTGAATTTGAATCCTAACTTTTCAGTTTTGAAAATTGTTTGTGTGTAAAATAAGCATCCACCTCATATCATGAGAGCAGAAATTATGGAATAAGAAACATGTTTATCAGAAATTTAGACGTGAGTCAGATGTTATCACTTTAATATTCTTCGATTAGCACTCCTATGTATTAATGCTGTTTCATTAAATTGCTATGAAGGAAGCATGGGACAGATTGATAGATAACAGAAAGGGTGGTTTCTGAAAATTTCAGTCAGTCAGGCTTTTCATAACCATATATCTGGTGGACCGTTTGTTTATATTCTTAACGTCTCTCCTCTTTAGTCTAGAGATTATAATTATTTGAAAGAAATGATAGTTTACTCCCTTTGTGTCCATTCCCCCCCTCAGTTTTGTAATTATTACAGTAAAGAGAATTCTTAATATCTTCCTCACTACTTATTTTAACGTTTAACTTAATTTATATTTTTAAAACAACAGTAAAGGATACTGACTAAAAAGATCCCTCCACCAAGAGGACATCAGTGTTCTTTGTTTTCTAATTTTCTTGGCATGCAAGTTTTGATGAAGAATCAAATTAGAATTAGAAATAAAAATGTGAAATGTACTTTCTGGAAACCCATTCTGCAAGTGTTTGTAGTCTGGCTATTTCCAACCATTTATGTGTTAATGATAGTGTGTAGTTGAAACATTCCAAGCCTAGCTTCCCTTTCTAATATTTGCTGCTTTGCTCAGTTTTTTTGCCTTATTTCTGTAGCTTTGTTGTGGTCAATTCACTCAGTATAATAGCAAAGACATTTGCTTTGTTTTTTCCTATAAAGAGAGTTATTTTAGAGATATAGTTTACCAGAGATAAGAGCTATTTATGTCCTAAGCTATTGATTTTTAATTAATGTTGCTTGGGCTCACACATGTTGGCAGAATTGCTAACAGCTTGTGGCATTTTTTAATTCACATCTTCTTTTGGTATTTTGACAATGTCATTCATATCTCATGAAAAAGTACCTCAGTCAGGTTAAATGTGTTAAAACACCGAGCAGAAAAGGAGAGAATGGAACATAGGGCTGCCTGGAAACCTTGATCTGTTGCCAAAGTATTTAAACAATTTAGTGTTTTGGTTTTCTAGCTCCAAGCTGCTTCTCAAATCCCTTGCTAATTAATCCAGTTAATTCTTTGTAGACTGACTATGCAGGGGCTTTTGCTTGTGATTCTATCATTGAGAACTCTGTTTTGTTTTTGAAGCAAACCTAAGCCCTGTTAGAAAGGTTGTAGTAGTAAACTGAGTGCTAGCAGATGTGAATGCAATGTTTTGGGTCTTCTAAAAAGAGTGTGTGTTTGTGTGTGCAATTTTTATTTTACAGCTTCCATGTTGAAAATGTAAAGGTAACGTGAATACTTGCATAAAAAGGTGGAAATATTTTTCCTATTAAAATGCTGTCTTTTAGTAGGGAACAAAGCACTATGGGTGCTGTGTTGGTGTTAGTACGCTGTTGTGTATATAGCTCTGTAAGGTTTTGGGGTCAGGAAATTTTAGAATATTTTACTACTTGAAAAACATCAGGTACAATTACAATTTAAATAAGTGAACGGATAGACAGGTGTGGAAGCTTGAAAGCTTCACAGACTAGAAATGTTTTAAGAAGTGTCCTTCACGAAGTAAGAGTTTGGTGCACACTAATCAAGAGCACTCCAAGCATCAGAGATGGCATGAGGTAAGAGTGGGAAAAGGAGACAAGGAACAGCAAGGAGAAAAGCCTCAATAGACCGTAGGGAAGGGAAGTAAGAGGAAATAAGGGCAAAGGATGTCTGCAGGAAGAGAATCTTGAACTGTTTGTGGATGAAGAGCATAAACCAGTACCTAGATTCCAAGGCTGGTGTGTCTTGGTCATGTTGGTAGGAGAGGAAAATTAACTTGCAAGCAGCATTTTGGGCATGTTACAAGGGAGAAGAGGTATGGCTATATGTGTAGGAGGGGACCTGATGACAGTAGTTGAAGAGAGATTACCAAAGCATGGACAAAGTTATGGCTGTAGAGATGGTGAGGAAAAGACTAAAATGTCTGGACTTTGTAGGGAAAAAGTCATGTGATGTAGTGAGCAAAAAAGGGAGAGCAGCTCCTATCTTTTTCTGGGTTGTGTAGCTGTGATGGGGAATATAGTGGTGGTTTAAACTGGGTGAGGAGGAGGGCAGGAAGAAAGGGAAAGGCTAATTTTTAGGCACGTTGAGTGTGAGGAAGTAGCAAGAAGAGTCATCTGAGAGACTGGAGTACTTGTGGCACCTTAGAGACTAACAAATTTATTTGAGCGTAGGCTTTCGTGGGCTATAGCCCACTTCATCGGACGCATAGACTGGAACATACAGGAAGAAGATATTTATACATACAGAGAACATGAAAAGGTGGAACTCCTCACCTTCAGTTCCTTCTTGCCGCCAGTGATGGTGCTGGAACTTCTGCTGCTTTGGCTAGCGTTGTTTCATTTTCTGTTTTTGGGAAGTTTGAAAACCTGTAATAGAATTGTATATAGTTAGCAGTTTCTTAGTTATCCTTAGTAGTAGTTCTCAAACTCTTCATTAGTTCTGAACGGGACTCAGCCAGGGGATGGGGCATGTGGCATGCCCTGGTCCCCTGGCTTTAAGCCCTGCGATTGCTGCAAGCGGCCTATGCCCGTCAGTGATCCACATACCAGCTGCCTAAGGTGCTTAAGCGAGGGGCACATAAGTGATAAGTGCCGTATCTGCAAGTCCTTTAAACCTAGGATGAAGAAGACGCACGATATCTGTTTGAAAGCACTCCTAATGGAGTCGACACTCACTCTGGCACTGGAGCAGCGGTCCAACTCTGCACCAGCCTTGTGCACATTGCTCTGGCGGCACCATCTACGAGCTGGCACTGCTCCCTCTCCGCGACTCCGGTCAAGAAGCCAAAAAAAGCTGTGAAGGGAAGCTCTCCTACCTCCTGTAAGGGAAAGGAGAGGGCTGGGGGTGAGCCATGACCCATGCCAGGCAGCTCATTTCCCTCCCTGGGGAATTTGGGCTCTATCTCAAGTCAAGTGGTGCAGCTCATCCCACACTTTGCCTGTGACTCCAGATAGTGGCGCAGGCCCTGGTCAGCTTCAGGTGCTGTCAATGCCTGAAACCCTTCAAGCAGCTCAGGGGATCCTGATGGTCCCGGTGCTATCCACACTGGCTCCAGCAGTACCCCAGTCTCAGGGAAAACCCACGCTAGGACCTACATGTGTTTCCCCACCTCAGCGGCACGGTTCCCCATCGAAAGGGATGTCCCACCACCACTCGCCTGCCTGAAGCTGTGACGCCTCAGGACTAGAGAGGCAGGCTCAGCGGAGTTCCCTTTGGTCTCCGTACAGGTGGCATCGATCGAGGGACTCGAGGCGTACTTCGCTGGTAGACTGGTGCAGACCTTCTGTGGCACGTGCTACCCAGCAAGAACTTCTGGGCTGGCCCCGACTGTCTCCACGGGTCCGCTACCAATCACGGGACTGATCGAGGATCAGAGATTGCAGATCGCTGGGCCATCATCACCCATCTGTTAGCAGTAGGTCGCCCTACTCAGGAAGATCCTCCTGGCAACCAGCCCATATTCACTCCCAGTCCCGGTCGAATAGCATGAGGTGTGGATCGCCAGGTCTCCAACGCAGATCCACTGAGTACTGTTGGTCCCTGAGATCCCGACCAAGACACCCGTCTCGCTCGGACAGGTTGGCTTTGGGATGCAGTGCCCGGCACCAGTTGGACAAGAGCCATTGCTCCACCCAATCCTGGTCACCCGGTACTGACCGCACCGTTTATACCTCTGGCACAGAGCGAGGCTCCGTAACCTGGACAAGCCCCGGTACCTGCGGTGCTGCCTACATCATCAACACTGAAACTTGTTCCATGGCCCCAGGCACAGTGACCAGCAGCATGGTATCTGTGGAACCCTTGGGGGTTCACCCAACCCTCCCAGGCTGCCCGGTCAGCATTGGGAGCCTCGGAGAGGCCAGCGGCCTTGATATTGCGTCCCCCTCTGGTGCTCGAGGCTTCGGGGGGGTAAGACCCCACAGGTCCAGGAGGACCCAGGAGAGCAAGCATCTGGACCACCAATGGAAGTAGAGGTCCCTGCGGCACTGGCATTATCCTCATTGTCGCCAGTCGAGACTATCATGGGGCCCCCTCACTCAGTTCCTCAAGGTGACACCAAAGTGTACCAGGAACTTTTGAAAAGGGTCACGTCCAACTTGGGGCTTCAGGCAGAGGAATCAGAAGAGCCCTCGGACTGCCTGTTTGATGTCCTCTGCTCCTTGGCTCCTGCCAGGGTGGCCCTACCCCTTCATGAATGGGTTTCCAAAATCACTAATGCCCTGTGACAGACCCCCTCTTCCCTAGCCCCTATCTCTAAGAGGGCTGAATGCAAGTACCTTGTGCCAACCAAGGAGAATGTGTACTTGTACTCCCACCCTTCCCCCAATTCCCTTGTGGTAGAAGCAGTTAACCACAAGGAGAGGCAATGACAACCCGGGGCCACCCCCAAAAATAAAGACTTGAGGAGGCTGGATCTCTTTGGGCATAAGGTTTATTACTCTTCCAGTCTTCAGCTGAGAGTGGTAAACCACCAAGCCCTCCTTGGCCGATATGACTTTAATACGTGGCAAGCCATGGTCAAGTTCGAAGGATCGCTCCCTGAGGCTTCCAAGAAGGAGTTCTGAGCAATCTTCAATGAGGGCATATCTGCGGCCTGGGCGGCCCTCCAGGCAACGTCGGATGCTGCTGCTGCCCGCACCATGGCTTCCATTGTCTCCATGCGGCGAGCCTCCTGGCTGCTCCTCTCTAAGTTGTCCTCTGAGGCTCAGCAGTCAGTGCAGGACTTGCCCTTCGATGGCTGAGCCCTATTTGTGGAGCAAACAGACTGCGAGTTACATGGCCTCAAGGACTGAAACCCTTGGTCTTTATGTCCCAGCCCTGGTGTGTAAGTGGTTCAAACCTCAGTAGCATCAGGGCCAGGGGAGCCAGCCTCGGCAGGGTCAGACACACAAACAAGCCAAGGGCTACAAGTGCCATCCCAGCCACCCTCCTCCACCCTTTGCCCAGTCAGGCTCAAGCCATGCCAAGCCAGGGGCCAAATGGTCATTTTGAGGGTGAGCTGGAGGGTGACCTACCCGACTGTTTCCCGGATCCATCTGTCCCAGTGTTCTCCAACTACCTTTCCCTTTTCCTCCCTGCTTGGACCCCTATGACCTCGGATTGATGGGTCTTCAGCACATCAGAGCAGGGTTATACCCCACAGTTCATTTCTACCCCCCCCACACCTTCCCCATCCCTCTTCAGGGACCCTTCTCACGAGAGTCTCCTCGTGCAGGAGGTAAAGGGGTTGCTACAGCTGGGTGCAGTGGAGGAAGTTCCTCTTGAGTAAGGAACAAGGGGATCTATTCCCGGTACTTTTTAATCCCAAAGGCCAGGGGTGGTCTACAGCCCATCCTGGACCTGCAAGACTTCAACAAGTACCTAAAGAAGTTAAAGTTCTGCATGGTTTCCCTGGCTTCTATTATCCTCTCCCTGGATCCGGGAAACTGGTATGCTGCCCTCGACCTGAAGGATGCATACTTCCACATAGAGATGATGATAATAATAGGAGATATACCAATCTCCTAGAACTGGAAGGGACCTTGAAAGGTCATCAAGTCCAGCCCCCTGCCTTCACTAGCAGGACCAATTTTTGCCCCAGATCCCTAAGTGTCCCTCTCAAGGATTGAACTCACAACCCTGGGTTTAGCAGGCCAATGCTCAAACCACTGAGCTATCCGTCCCCCCTTTCAAAGACACAGATGCTTCCTCTGGTTTACGGTGGGGCCCCACCACAACCAGTTTGTGGTTCTCCCATTTGGCCTGGCAACAGCACCAAGAGTGTTTATGAAGTGCATGTTGGTGATAGTGGCTTACCTCAGGTGCCGGGATATCCAGATCTACCGTACCTCGATGACTGGCTCGTCAAGGGAAGCTCCAGGTCTCAAGTCCAAAGGAATGTTGCGGTGCTTCAAGCCATGTGCCGCTCTCTGGGCCTACTGGTGAACAACAAAAAGTCAACATTGGTGCCAGTGCAGAGGATAGAGTTCATCAGAGCAGTCCTCAACTCGACCTGTGCCAGGGTGTTCCCCAGGTGATACTTACCTCACTACAATGTTGGAACGACCGCGGGAGAGTCCTGAAGGGAGTTCGGTTTGACAACCCCCTCTTCCTCCATCGAGTTGTTGTTAGACACCTCGGATGGGGCGCGCCAGCTCAGTGACCTCCAGACACAGGGGATATGATCCCCGGAGGAGGCAAAGTTACACATAAACATCAAAGAGCTCTGAGCATCTGGCTGGCATGTGGAGTCTTCCTTCCCCACTGTCAGACAGGGTGGTACAAGTCCTGATGGAAAACACAGCCTCAGTATTCTACATCAACAGGATAGGGGGAGTGCGCTTGTTGGCTCTCTGTCAACAGGCATTCCGCTATGGGACTTCTGCATGAGCCACAAAATCCACTGGGAATCTTGTCACCTTCCCGGTGTCAAGAATACACTGGTGGACCAGCTCAGCAGGGACTTTTCCTCTCACCATGAGTGGTTGCTCCATCCAGAGGTAGCATGCATGATCTTCCAAAGGTGGGGAACTCCCAAAGAGGACCTGTTTGCTACCAGACAGAACAGGAAATGCCACTGGTTTTGCTCTCAGCAGGGGTCCCTCTGTGATGCCTTCCTCCTGTCATGGTCAGAGAGCCTGATGTACACGTTTCCTCCAGTTCCACTCATCAGTAGGGTCCCGGCAAAGATCAAGAGAGTCACAGGACCACGGTCAGCTCCTATACTCCAATCTAGTGTCCCTCCACCTATCAGCGTGGATGCTGTGTGGCTGAACCTGGAGGAGCAGACCTGTTCAAGAGTCCAACTGGTCCTCCTGGGAAGTAGGAAGCTCTCAACCAGACTGACTTACCTGGCCAAGTGGATGAGGTTTTCCCACTGGGCGTCCGAGTGTGGCATCTCTCCCTCATGTTTGTCCATATAGGCTGTCCTTGAGTATCTGCTCCATTTGAGCAACCAGGGCCTGGCACACACTTCCATTAGAATGCATCTAGCGGCCATCTCTGCTGTTCACCTGCCAATCCAAGGACAGACTGTGTTTCCCCATGACATGATGGTCAGATTCTTGAGAGGGCTCGAGAGAGTCTTCCTGCAGGTATGGAATCTTGTCCCACAGTGGGATCTTAACTTGGTCCTCTCTAGGCTCACAGGCACACCTTTTGAGCCATTGGGTTCCTACTCATTTTCCCACCTGTCATGGAAGGTCGCTTCCCTGGTGGCGGTGACGTTGGCGAGACGGGTCTCTGAAATTAAAGCCTTGACTTCAGAACCACCATATATGGTCTTCTACAAAGACAAGGTTCAGCTGTGGCCCCATTTGGCCTTCCTGCCGAAGGTGGTATCCACCTTCCATATGAGCCAGGACATTTTCCTTCCGGTGTTCTGTCCATACCGCACAAGACCAGTGAAGAGAGGCATCTTCACATACTGGATGTCCGAAGGGTCTTGGCTTTTTATTTAGAACGTACCAAGCTTTTCTGTAAATCAACTCAGCTCTTCATTGCTACAGCAGGTAGGATGAAGAGCCTTCCGGTGACCTCTGAGGATTTCCAGTTGGATCACCTCATGCATAAGGACCTGTTATGACCTGGCCGGGATTCCATTGCCACTGATTGTCCACCCACTTGACAAGAGCACAGGTTTCTTCGGTCACCTTCCTGGCGCACATCTCTATTTAGGATATCTATAGAGCTGCAACGTGGTCCTCTGTCCACACGTTCATGGCTCATTATGCCATCATTCAGCAGGCTGGAGATGAAGCTGGATTTGGCAGAGCTGTATTGCAATTGACACATCCGTGAACTCCTACCCACCTCCAGGGGTACTGCTTTGGAGGCACCTAATATGGAATGGATATGAGCAAGTATTCGAAGAAGAAAAGAGAGTTACCTTTTCTGTAACTGGTGTTCTTCGAGATGCACTGCTCATGTCCATTCCACAACCCACCCTCCTTCCCCACTGTCAGAGTTTCCGGAAAGAAGGAAATGAGAGTGAGAGGAGCCGGCGGCGCCCTTTATACTGTGCCATGCAGGCACCACTTCAGGGGGCGCCACAGCTGGTCCCCTACTGCTGAGGGAAAAAGTTCTGGCACTGGTGCATGTGGTGAGCACACACACCTAATATGGAATGTACATGAGCAACACATCTAGAAGAACACCAGTTACGAAAAGGTAACTGTCTTTTATCACCTTTACTTTGGCTAGGTAATTCATAACTTCATAACCAGTCAGCAAACAATGTCACATTAAAGAACACTCTTTGTGGACACGTGAAGTATAGTTGACAGATAAAAATCTAAATTAGCAATCTAGGACTGATTAGTATGCAACACGTAAAAGATGCATGCACCGTGTATATGGTGCTGATAGTATTTTCCCTTGGCGACCTTCCCTGCACTTTGGTTACGGTAATCTGTTTCCTCTGGAGGTATTTCTAACACTTCAAACTTCAGAGTAACTTCAAACAGGTCCTTATTTTTAATCAAACTACCAGAAAAATACTTCCTCCTCCTCCAATTCTGTAGTTGGAACTTGAGTAATAAAATGTATGTTGTGTGAACCAGATTAGAGTCCAGCTTATGCTCCCATAGCTGTATTGGCTCTGCAGTGCTAGCAGTAATAAAAAATTAGTATAGATGTATTCTAAGATATTGGATGTGACGCCAAATACACATGGAGAGATCTGTTGAGTGAAAAGGTGCCATTTTTACATATCTTTTTAGCAGTGAGTTGTGCTTTCAAGTCTCAGATTTGGTCTGTTATCTTGATGTCATTATATATTAATGATCTCCACACAGGTTATAAACAGACAGGCAAATGTATGTTTTCGGTGGCATTGCAAGAATTTTATTAATTTACACAGCATATCCTTGGTCCAGGAGTTCCATTAGCTGGGAAATAACTTGCTGGTGAATGTGTTTTGCTGTGAATCTCACAGCCTGCCAAAAATTCTCAAGGAACATAAAATATTCCTAACAGTTTTAATTTGCAGTTAAAAACATTTTGAGACCCTTGCCTTGGCTACAGAAGGAAAAATGAAGCCAAGTTTAGGCATTCTTTTTCTATAATATGTAGTGAAATGATAAATTTCCTGTCTAGTTGGGTTGAATAGCATCAAGCTTCTTCCTTTTTAAAAACAAACATTTTTAAAGCTAATAGTATTGACTAAACATGGGTTAATCTTCCTTTCTTAGAAAGCCCTCTTATTATACAGTATCAGATGTAGCTTAAAGCTAGCTTTGTTAATACTAGCTGAAAGCATACTGTATTCAAGATATGCCAATAATACAAATGTAAACACACCCAAAGTTCTCTTCTGTGTGATATTGCCCAGTTAATGAACTTTACCTCAAAAGAGATAAGGCATCCTAAGTAGTAGAACACTCATTTTCTTTTTGGTTAATCTCCTTGTCGGTAGAGAGACAAGATCTCCTTGTCGGTAGAGAGACAAGATCTCCTTTTTCTGAGCAGGGAACTTTTTGCTCCTAGGCTTTAAATATTGCACAAGGGAGACAACTATATGAAATGTGTTGATCTGGGAACTTTCCAGGAGAGTATTTTGAATGTTTTTCCTAATTTTACACCCTTTACCCAGCCCATTTATTGTATATCATAGACCAGTGGTTCTCAACCTTTCCAGACTACTGTACCCCTTTCGGGAGCCTGATTTGTCTTCTGTACCCAAAGCATCAGGGTCTGAAGCATGTAACTTAGTTTCATGGTGCCCCCTGTGGCACAGGGCCCCAGGCAGTTGCCCTACTTGCCACACCTTAATGCTGACCCTGAACTTGCAACCCCTCTAAACCCATCTTGGATCCCCAGGTTGAGAAATGCTGATCTACGTGAGTTGCCATACCCCCTGGAAGACCTCTCCATACCCCCAGGGTTTATGTGTACCCCTTGTTGAGAACCATTGTCATAGACTGTATTGGTTTAAAGATATCTAGATATGTAACTCACAGGGTTTTCATGGAAGCTCAACTACACCTTTGTTTCATTTGAGGCTCCCTCTGAAAAACAAATCACTACAGATGCAGTACATTATTGCTGTAACTCCATGTAATGATATTTTTCTTTATGTATTTTATTACTGATTGGTAAATGAGAAGAGACTGTACTAATATGAACTCTGTGTGTGTATAAATGTCATTCAGTTCAAAGCCTAAACACAAAGAGCAATTAAAACACTGAGGGATGTAAGTTATAGGTTCTGAAGTATATCAACAAAATAATAATTAGTGGTGTTTAAATATGACCTTGAATGTTTTAATCATTAGTTGTCGGCTGCTGTATTAAAAGACTAGTGGTCACTGAGAACCTTTTGATGCCATTGACTCACTAAGTAGTAATTGCTGTTTTAGGTTTGAGTTTCCAAGGATGCTTAAATTATAAAGAAGAGTAATATTGAAGCCATAGTTTCTGTAACAGTGTCTCCATTGGGATGATATTTGGATGTGATTGTCGTTTGAAGGTGGTTCTGTATCAAATTAGTCAAATTCCATGTAATACAGAGAACAAATTGTATTTATTACAAACTGCAATCCAGCAGGCACGTAATTTACTATCTCAAATGGCATCCTATGAAAACTATGAAGTTTTGGTTTTACAGAAGCTCTTTTGCTTAAAGAGCAAATCTGTTCCTACGTTTTTGTAATCTCACATTGATTCTGTGTAACTAGATTAATAGTGGATAAAATTAATTTTTATTTGGTGACTTCTGTCCAGCAAGGGTACATATTTTATAGAATCTACATAAAAGCGACTCTGAAGTTCCCTGAATCTTTGTGTCTTTTGTCAGGTTTTTTTCCCTGCTGAAAGGACTTTTCCTCCTCAGGCATGTTTCTTATATACATGGATAACTCGATTGTATAGTCAAGGGCAATCTCTTTTTTAAATAAACTAAAATAGATTTTGTTTTCCACCGATAATGCCTATGGTTTGGTTTCAAATTGGCCAAGACAATCAATTTTTTTATCTTAAATGAGGGAGAAGGACACTCTTGTGGTTAAGGCATTAGAATGGGACTCAAGATCTGGGTTCAGTTCACAGATTTGCTGCAGACTTCCTGTATGAATGTCATAGAACAGTCTCTAAATGTAAAATTTGACTGTATGGCTCATTCATTGACATTGTACCATAACTTGAGTTATAAGAGGGAGGACTATTGAAACTAATTCACCTGAAAACTGAGAGTCTTAGTATCATAAACAAGGGGGAGTAAATGTAAATGCTATTTCTTTCTTGCTAGTTCCAACTTGAGAAGTAGGTAGTAAACACTAGGCAAACAAAAACCAAAAAGGGAAAGTTTAACTGATCGGCAGTATGTCAACTTTTAGATCTTTGGTATAGTTAAAGCCTTAATAGAATTAAATATCAATTTTAATACACAAAAATCTTAATTCAAAACAGTTCTGAATATTTTTATTACTGCATTTTCAACATCCTAGTCAGAATCTGAGCAGAGTTAAGCACAATATGCGAGGAATGCTTCATAAGCAATGAACCTGTTAAGTCTATTACACCACTCCTTCCTTGTTCAAAATAAAAAAGGAATGTATCAAACTTAAATGTTACAATTTTATTGGAAGTGACAGAAAATTTAGAGGAGTTTAGGGCTTTGGGAATAATTGAAGAGGATATCAGGCTATTTAAAAGAAATAAAATGCCAACTTCGGTATCTCTTGTTACTTTCTAACTGAGATTTCTTTTTTGTGTCTGTCCTTTTTGAGTTCTCTGTAGAAATGGCAAAGTTCAAAGACTTTAGGGTTTTTCAGTACTGGGGGAAAAAATGTACATTTCAGAGAAAATTGTTTTTAATTCTATTGATTAATACTTTGCTTTTGCAATCCATAAGGATATTAAAGCTTTCACATTTTTATTCACAGTATCATTTTATATTATGCAGTCTTACATTATATTTTTAAAGTATCTTACATTATGATATTCCTGTGCAGAGGTGCATTAAAGTTAGGGGAATAAATGCATATAACTAGAACTCTCTTCAGAATGTTTAATTTCTGCTACATACTGGATAATATCTGCTGTTATGCATTCAACAAATCTCTGAATGCTACTGAGCACCAATGCAGATATAATTTGGTTAGCTGTATACTTGAGCATGATTTTTATGTAGGATTTCGGCGCTTACTTTTTGTGGCCATCTGAAGAAATTGTACAAGCTAATGCCTTATGAACCCTTGCAGGTTATGTAGCTATAAAGGCACAACCACTCTCGGGGGGAAGAATATAAAAAATGGCTGGCTAAAAGTAGAGCAGGGAGAACTGATTCAATGTAGTCTACTGCATAAATGTCAGGTTGAAATTATTAAATATCCTGGGAACATTTGGTTCAAATCCTGGTAGTCCTTTAGCCCATCCCAGGTTGATAGTTGAGTTTTGCTAAAATTAATCTGTCTATAGGTCTTCAGGGTTGACATTTCTAAAAAACAGGGGTCCTTTCTAATTTGTATGGAGATTAAATAGTTTATGATACTCTTTATAAGAAAGCCCCTTTGTTTAGCATGTGATGTGCCAGTTGGTTATCCTGGAGATGACTTCAGTGGGTCTGTCCATAGTTTGGGAAGCTTTTTGGGATATTTTGGGGGGTAGTCATATAAATTATTTGTAATTAGCCTCCCACTTCTGGAGTTTGTAGGGTTGCTGTCTCCAATTTTGAATGTCAGTGCCACTGCAGGTTTTGGGGTCTTCATATGCCAAGATGAGCAGATTGTTTTAAGCTTAAACAAACCCCAAACCTTACAACTGTAGCTGAAGAGGACTGAACTCTGAATGTTTTCCTGTAGCATAGAGGAGCAGAAGGGAATTTCTCCAACAAACATGAAAATGAATGAAAGATAAAGATCTTTTAGCTGATGCGGTAACATAATATAAGAATGAAACACTGGACTGCCTTTCCAATTTTTGCATGATATTTATCTCTGAGCCTGGACATTTTCATATCTCTTCATGCAGCAAAGTACTCAACTTCGGTAGATGTATGTGTTATTCTATAGAGCTGTTACTTAAATTTAGAATTCCAATATAAATGTTTACCTTTAATTCCAAAGATAAAAGACCAGTCATTAGACCATTTTAACACACACACAGATTTCACTTCCTATCCTTATCTCCAGTTATCATTTGTTATCTCTTTCAATTGCCAAGGCAACAATTTTAGACTGTAGAACATTTCACTGCTTTTTCCCAATCGCTAGTAATTTATGTGCTTAGGTAGCAACCAATATTGAATTTTCTGTTGCAGATTATCCTTTGTCTTTGTTTAAAGGGGAAGTGCAGTAGTCTAGATTGGTATTTAATTCCACCTAAATGTTACAGTTTGGTTTCTTCAAGAAAGAAAATCTGAGAAATCCACAATAGTAAATTTAGTAAAAATATTCTGTCATTACCCTAATAAAACTATTACGAGTACTTATTTCAGTGTGTAGTGGAAATTAGATTTATGTGCTGTGTTTTAATTTTATATCAACACAATAATTTTCTACAGAATACATAGTCCTTTAGTTTAAGAAGTTGTGGTGCTTTTGGAGTGTCGTACTTCAGCCATTTGCCGCTAATTATCTTTCTGCTGGTCAGTAGTTCTTGAAAACAGAAGGTAAATTGGTAGATAATACTTGGTGTAAATATTGTTTGGATTAACATCTGTCACAGTAGGAATGCAAATTGCATCTTGAAATAAGCAAATTTTAATGGATACAGTGATTTGTAATATCTTCATGGTAAATTTTTTATTTAAAATTTTTTAATCACAACAGAATGTCATGACATTTAATGGACAACAAAATGCAGTCTGTATCATACTTTTCTACCAATAAGGATTTAGCTATCCAAAAGGTTTTCATTAGAGATAGCATTGTCATTAGCCTGTGACACATAACTGCAGTGTTGAAAGTGTGTGTATAAAATTTCACAATATTCAAAAAAGGTAACACACATCATAACTTGTAAATTTTGAAATATAAACCATCTGTTTTTGGACTGTTTATTCAATGGTATTGACAGTATGATAGTTAAGGAGTGCTATTTAAACAGTTTGGACTTTGTGTCTTTTGGTCCTTGGAAATCAGTGTGCATTGTTGCATATTAACAAAGAAGTAATTCTCTGCATGGTTTAAACAATTGTATGAATGTTGGGGAGTAATGTTGTTTTTTTAACTACAGCACGTCAGGAACTGCTGTTTGGTTAAGACACTTTTTGTTCTGAAGTTCTTTTTGAGTCAGTTCATATTAAACCTGAAATGTGACAACCTGTGTAACAATGAATATGTTCCTACAATGCAATACTTGTATGTATTTGAAGAAAGCCTAATAGTATGACTAATTGAGTTTATTATGGTTGATGAATTTTAGAAATATAGATGTTTTATTTTGTACCAGTTATAGGAAAGATTTCCAGTTGTAAAATGCACTATGGAATATGGAAAACGTAATAAGCAAGAATAGACTTGAAGCATTACACGAGAAGCAAATATAGTGACAATATAAAAATTTTGGGAAAATGCTGATAAAATGAGACAAAAGATTTTCTGATAAGGGGAAGCCTGTAAGTAAAACAAGAAAAATATTGCTTTCTTAGTAATTACTCTGAGTTCTTTGTAGTGTAATTGATTACAGTGTATTTATTTGGTAAATTATCAGTGGCCATAATGTGTCTTTACATGAGTTTTTTTCTGTGATGTAATGTTTCTAAAAAGTACCATTGAAGTAAAATATTATGTCTGTCTTTCTTCACAAGAAAGAATTAGCTGGTTGACACTAGTAAGTAGAAAATATGACGTAATTACTTTTAAGATAATTTTTTAGATGTGGTTTAAAGAAAAGAAATGCTTATTAACTTGACAAAGGATTTGTGCATATTAGATTTACTGTAAACTGTGACTGTACTAAATATATGTCCTTTATTTTTGCTGTAAAAGCTTAGCTTTGAAAATGTGTACTTTCCTATATACACTTGACCCTTTACCAGAAGTAGTAATCTTTGGAAAGTAGGTAAAGATCTACAACAAATTTGAAATACATGTGTTGTAAATATTAAAGATGGTGAATGTTTCTTGTAAAAATGTCAAAGCTGTAGTCCCTATGGGCTTATTTTGTGTGGCGTGAGCCTTTGCATTCTGTAAATGTAAGCTAAATTGATAGATTTATACTAGCACCTGCCTGTGTCTGGTATTGCCAGATTCTAGATCATGCACTAACCCTGTTAGGATTATTTTTGCTGTATGTTGGATACAGGTGATGCAGAGCTGTTGTGTTTCTCTGTTTTTTTTTTTTACCTGCTGCAGTTTTAAGAAAATCTGTTCTATCTTGTAAACCCTGCTCTGTGAGGCATTGGCAGTCATGGCTCTCACATTTAAACGAAATATTAGTTAACTATTTCTCCCAACATTTTGGGGACAAGGAGGGGTTTGCCAGGTGCTGTTGGAGTGAATAGGCTGTCACCAGGCAACTCTGCTGTCTGGGAGTGTAAATACAAAGAGCCTGGAAAGGAATGAACATCACTATTCATGGCCTGAACACTTAAAATATATCTCCATTAACTTCATATTCTGATGAGAAGGTTAGGAGAAAATATACTTGTCAAACAGAAATTGAAAAGGTTCCTTTAATAAACTTTTCTGTGGAAAGCTTACTTATAGAATATACGTCTGTTCAACCTCTAAATTTAATCTCATTGCGTAATTATTACAGACAACCTGGAAATGAACAAAAACTTGGTAAAAAACATTTAAAAAAATGCTTCTTCCTTTCTTTATGGAATTTATGATTTGTGATGCTCTTAAGCATTAAATTAAAAGACTTTAGAAACTTCTGTGTATTTCCTTGCTAGTTTTAAACAATAAATAACTTATTTATTGAACCTGTCCAACAAAATGAGGGGAAAAATGTTTAAAAAATATAACCTGTTGAAAAATGGAATATCTGCTATTGGTATACTCAAATGGCAGGAGGTTGTATGATGTCTTAGATTTCCTCTGATGCTGACTGTCTGGCTTAGTTGGAGAACAGAGGATTATGAAAGCTAACTGTTTGTTTGTTTAAGTGCACAGTAGGGTTCACTAAGAAGATTTACCAACCATAATTTTAATATTTACTTAAGGCTATGACTAAATCTTTTTTTCATGTAATGGATGGTTACTTTGCAGACTTCAATCAAATGTGATGGAAAACCTCTCTGAAATGTGGCTTGAAATTGACCATGTTACCTTCTCACTTTTTGATACTGTACTATATTTGGTTAAGTTACAGATTGTGATTTTTTTTCTATTGTTTTGTCAATTTAGTTTTCACACTGTGTGGACCTTCAACTTAAGCAGTCTGGGCTGCAGATCTTCTTCTCTTCTTCACTAAGAAATAAACAGTATCTTCCCAGTCTCACTGAAGATGCTAATAGTTGAGGATAAATAGAGATCTCTGTCTTGACATCTTGTATCTGGTGGAAGAATTTGTTCTGACAGATTCCAATCTTTCCAACCCTCTTTTTTACCTACCCTTTGGCTATATGTCTTCACTTTATTGAATCATCTCTTCTCTTTTGCCTGGCGATTCTTGTCCTGCTCTTGTTGAGGACTGATGTCCCGATGAAAATTCATCTTATTCATTGAACTGTAGAGAGAACAAGGAATCACTTCATTCTAAACACTAGGTTGATATTGAAAACAGAAACAATGTTGTTCTTCAACTTGTTTAGTTCTCTCTCTAAATTTTAAGCTGAAGGGTATAACAGCTTGTCTTTACCTGGCCTGAAATTACCAACCAGCCTAATGTCGAGCCACTGGGAGCCCCTCTTTGCCATTAAGTTAAACTAAGCAATTTCATTCTCACTTGTCCACAAAGATAATGTTGATTCTGCTTGGAAGTCCTCATCTTTCAGATTCTGTTCACAAGGCTCTCAGTATGCTTTAGCAGGGTCCCCGGTTGGAAGGTCAGGTTCTGCTGCTAGAAGCAGTGAAGATTCTCAATTGGGATTTACACTTGGCAGAATGTTATTGCCAGCGGGTAAACTAGTTCATCTGCTGGAAAGTTTACTTGAGGATCTAGCTTTGTACTCAAAAGCCTTTGACATATTGAGAGTGAGTGGCAACCTTTTGTTGAATCTCTTTAGCTGCAGAAAGACATCATCTTTTGCAGTCACTATGTGAGAAGGAGGAATTTACTGACAATACTGTCTTCATTCAATAAGCTTTTTTTACTGGCCTTGGCTTCTCAGAGCAATCAGAGGAGATAAGAAATGAGAGTATGAGTGTTCTTAGTTATCTTGTGATAGCCTTGAATGATTTATGGACCTTCTCCAGATAGTCTTCAATTGAAAGCAAGCTTCCCACCAATGCAGACAATCTTCAATGCTCTTTCTTCTTCATCTTTGTCTTCGAATACCTGCAAAGATAAAAAAATGATAGTCTGTGCCAGGACCAAAGTGTTCTCCACTCCACGAATAAGACTATTGAATGCTTTTGCAATTTTTGTTCTGAAAGTTCTCGTATAAAAGAACTGGTAGTTTCCTATAACATCATGCCTTCTCCTTTTCTATTGACAAAGGCCTGTACTTGCTTAAAGAGAATCTGTGTAATTTTAACAGCTTTTGGAAACATTATTAAAAAAAAGTAATGTCTGCAAAAATGATCAAACCTGTGTTCTTTTGCCTTTATAATTTTACGTGTAAATCAGAAGTATGTCTTTCAATTTTTATTCATAATCTAAATAAGAGCATCATGAATGGGTAGTATGTAGTTTGGTGTCATCCTTAAAATTGTTTTTGTGCAACAAAGTGAAATAACTTAGTACCATATGATGATAAAGGTCAGACTAATGGCCTCTCTCTTTCTCAGTATGTACTTTCAATGTAGAAGTAAATTCCTATTCCATTTTGTTTGAGGCCAGTTCTTGTGTATTATTGAAATTCTGTAATTATGGCAAATATCATGGATTTCAATTTAGTTGAGAGCCAAGACATAAGATGCATGTCTTAATGTTTGTCAGTGACTTGAAAACCATTGCATACTTATGAATGACAGTATGTAGAAAAAGTGAGAGACAGATATGTATGCACTCTCCCCAATGAAAGAAAAGCGAACTTAATTTGCTACACTTCATAATATTCATAACTATAACCCAAGTATTTTAATTTAACAATAATATTGGAGTATTTTGATTTTTTTAAAAATGTTGTCTAAGAACTTGCTGTTTTTATCTTAATTTGGGTTGCACTAGTTGAGCATTGGAAATGCCTTGGGTTCAGAGTAGGTGGTATAATTTGATGGTGGTTGAAATGGGAAGTTATACTTATATACTGCTAAAAGAAGAAGTTAAAATATTGTTGTTTTGGCTCCATGCCTCTGGGTGTGTGTGTGTGTGTGTGCGCGTGCAAACGTATATGAGAGAGAGACAAACTACTTCATCAAATTGAAAGGAACAATAGCGTTACCTATTCTGGCAATATGTAATAGCTTATTTTTTAAGATATCATAGTATGTAAATGGCACAGCTGTGAATTGATGTGACAAGTAGGGTTGCAAGTTTTAGTTGGATGTATTCCTGGAGGTTTAATCACATGACACAATCTTTAATAAAAGATTGATTTTTAATTCCTGGAGACTCCAGGGCAATCCTGGAGGGTTGGCAACCCTAGTGATAAGTCATACCCAAACAAGTGATGACAAATGTCATTGTATGTACATACTGTTTATACAAAAAAATTATAAAACTGATGTAAATGTGTTTTTTTTGTTTTAAAAAGTCCATTGAAATTTAGCTTGAGGGCATAATGCAAAATATAGTACTGTGTTTTTGATGACTTATATATAATAGAACTGTTACCTCTCTTGTCAATTTTGGCACTATGCCTGGTCATACTAACTAATATAAATGGTTTTTAGTTTGGAAAAACATGGTCCATATCTTGAAACCATATATAATTTTAAGTAAAAAGTCATGAAGAGGTTGCAATTTCAATCACATTACTTATTTAGCAAAATAAGATTTTAAGCTCAAAACTAAACTTGAACACTAAAAGAATCTTGTTTTTCTGTTAATATGCAATAGGAATAAAACCTATGATCAGCAATTGCTTGAAAAGCTACTGAAATTGTATATGTGCCTACTATTGAACGCTTCCTTTAAATTTCATTTTTTTTCCTTCCTCCCTTTTCCTCAAGCAGGTTTTTTTCCTGTTCACTGTTGATACAACTTCTGTTCTCAATCGTTCCCACTTCTTGATCATTTTAGTTGAGTCTTTATGTAACACTATTTTGGGTACAAATTGTAAACTTTATATGCTGCTTATATATTAAATACAATGGATATGAACTCACAGGGCAAAACTTTTCAACATTTTCTGAAGAAAAAAATCACAATCCCTCGACCGCTAGATTTTATTGCATTAATGTCAATGGTCTCATTATTTGTACAACAGCTGATGTATTAAGTACTTGTTGATTCACTTAATTGGTAACTGTACTACATTCATAACAACTGAAAACAATAGGTCAGTGTCTGGTATTTATGCATAAATAGTCACATAAATGCAGATTATGTCTGAAGGATAGAATGTTAGTTTGAAAAGTAATCTGTTACATGAATGCTTCCATTGCTTGCTACTCTCAGGTGGGTTATACTTTCACATATTGAATCTTTCTATATGTGCTTACTATAGGTGTTGATAGTAGCAATCTGCATAGCTTTAGTGGTTTGATGCTCTGAAATGACCAGTATTATGAAGCTGTATTTATCATTTTTAAATATAGATAAATGCTGTAGTCATGTTGTTAGCATAGTATTTTGTTTAGGTTTTTAAGCTATCTATTACATTTCCTGGATGCATTGTATAGTGTAAAGAGCTATTAAATAAATGCTTTTTTGCATTTATGAATTTGCAACTTGAAAACAAATGTTATTTGTGGCAGATAATTTCTAAGCTGAGTTTGTTTTGTTTTGTTTTTTTCTGTATGTTCCACCACTCCCCCCTCCCCATATGTTATCTATATTTAAGCAATTTAGGGGCAGGTAGAAGTGTTCATCTTTACTGATTAGAGCACACTGAGGAGTTGGCAGATTTCGAAAGAAGTTTAAATACCTTGTTTGTTACGCTACAGTAAGTACTATCGTACGTGATGTGTCTCAAAATGTAACTTGCTACACTCTGAAATGCAGTCCTGTTTTATCTTGGAGGGCCAAAAGCATGTTAGTAACTAATTTCGTTCAGATCTTTGTGTAGTTGCAAAAATCAGTATTTAACTAATTAAGGTAGTACAAATCTACCTTAGTTATTTGTCACTGAAACAGATTAAAATAGCTTGCTTTTTATTAGAGTAATCACAGTTCAGTGAGATTTTTTTTGTCCGATTAAACTGTAGAAAGATGTTTCCATTGTGCTATATGTACATAGAGAGTAATGTTTCTTGTTTTTATAATTTGCACAGCCGTTTAAAAAAAAATTTAAGAAGCCTTGTCTTTTGAAATAGTTAAACTTGCTTTTTAAAAACCACAGCTCTTCACTTGATTGTCATACTCAAGTGTGGAAATGGTGCAGGAATAGCTGAGAGTAAAAGAAACATAGTGGACTGATCTGCCATTGTAGCATATTCCCATCCTGTCAGCTGGAAAATTAAATCAGGTTACAGCATGGATTAACATTTGGCTTGTGGGGGGGTGAAGGTAGTGTCTTAAACTCCATGAAATTGAACAATGAGATTATTACAGCTAATTTCGAAGTCCTGCTTTTGCCTTTTTGTTGAACAAGTTTTTGTAAGGGAGGGTAGTAATTGTATTCAATGATTGTCTTTAACTGTCCCCTATTTACTAAGATATTAAATATTTGTCTGAAATGGTGTTAAGTACACCATATAGTGTCTCATATCATATTCATAGTTAATAGAGCAATATTATATGTTCCTTTGGGGAAAAAATCTATTTTAATAAAACATGCTAGTAATTTAAAACCCTTGTTATATAATATGGAAACACTGTTTTCTGCTATACATTTGTATTGACTCATATATAGGATGAAAAGCTAGAGTACTATCCAGATAATACAGGGAAGTTAGTTGTATCATTCCTTCATTGAGAACAAACGATTTTTTACTTAATGTAAAAATATTTTTTATAATTGATCATCACTTGCAGTGACAGACACTGTTACTACATATTGTAATATGTGTTTCAGCTCTATGGGGAGGGATTATTGTATCCACCTATAATTCTTTGAGTGAAAGAGCAGTACAAATTAAATAGTGGTAAAGAAATCTTTTATTTATTTTCAGGCATGTGATCTACGTGTTTGTTTTTCTTATTTTTGCATATTAAGTCCATTGCAATTCTTTCCCATCAGTTCTTCCCTGGAATGGGGTTTCTATGCAAATAATAGTTTATAGCAGGGCACTATGTTTTGATTTGGTAGCAGCTGCTTTTTGTGATGTAAACTGCATCCCCTGGCAAGAGGAGTGAGGTGGGGACACATCACTTTTGTAATTCACTTTCGGAAAATACTCTTGTCTGAATTTACCAGGCAATTCATATTTTACGGTGTGGGGGAAATATTTAAATGTCAAATATAAATTCTAGAAAATAGAACCACCTTTTTTTCATTTTACTCAATGCAGCATTCTTAGTTGAAGTCTCTATCTTTTCTGTTGGTACACAGACACGCATTTTGGAATGGTATCATTCGTATACTTTCCCATTCAGAATTGTGTTACTCCCTAACAACTGGTAGCACTACTTTTAACCTTACAGATTATTAATATTCCTGAGAAACTTTCAGATATTATCTTTATTTAAACATTCCCAGGGATAAGTAGATACAATCTTTAATTACCTGAAACTTCTTTATTTTATCTTCCTTAGTTTAAAAGAAAAAACATAGCTAGTTCATAAGTTTGTCTCAGCTTTAAAAATTCATCATTACTTCTTTACAGTTGTAAATAATATTCTGGGAAACATTTGCTTTTTAAAAAAAAGCCCAGTAAGTATTGAGACTTTTTTTTTTCCTATTGTAAACTTTGTGTACCATAATTTATGTTTAAGCTCCATTCAAGGAACTTTAAGTCTAAGGCAGATTTCAGCTTTTTGGAGTCTGTGTAAAATAATTTATTGTGTCTCTCCCGTAAATAATGGCTAAACTCTCTAACTGTACTTTCTATTAATTAAAACTCAACTGGGGAAACCCAGGGTATCTTACAGGTATGAAGTATGATGAAAATGTGGTTTCAACCTGTAGAATAGATATAGGAAAGAGGAAAGCTGGGGGGCTTGTTTTATTTTCAACTCTGCATTGGAATTGTGACAATATTGATCACTTTCTGCACAATTTTAATCTTTGTCCGTCTGACTATGCTGTGTACTTGAAACTTTTGTCCATATGTAAAAAAAAACGTATTTCCTTATCCTACCAGCCTATTTCGTTGACATCTGTGAAAATTTGTGTTCATGAACATTCCTAGAATTCCAGGCCTACCGAAGTTGTTAGTTGTTTTGGTGCCTCTCTGAGGATGATTTTTTTTTCCCATGCCCTTTTAAGTTCCCTTCATTGGCACAGGCCCAATCATTTGGTGCAAGTAAATTTGTAGGTGACTGGCACACTGAAAATCTTCAGACCCGTGATTTGCCATAACTACATTGTAGGCTAGATAAAAGGCTTTCAGGATCTCTGCTCTCCCATGCTTCTGCTAGTAAATTCATTCCACCCGCCCTAATTGAAGGCAGGTTTTTAGATTGCAGTGGTCCCTTCCTGAGCAGGGTTAGAACTGAGAAATGTTAGAATTCCTAATTGAATTGATGCTCACTTGGAAGCATTGAGTAGGAGTGATTACCATATATTGAATTGGGAAGGCTTTTTTTTCCTTGCCTGTAATCACAGTGGGGAAAAGCACAGCCAATTTTATTTGTTTATTGGTAATTGCCCAAGACAAATAGCCGGTAGGCCGTGTGTTCTAAGTTTCATGTTACCCTAACTTTATATGCATAGAGGTAATTTTCATATATTTGCTTGATCAGATGTACTTGATACCACTGCTGGTAATAGACCTCAGTGGTGAATGTATATCTGAGGAATCCCGCATTGGTGTGTGTACCTGGTTCCCTATTTGCTGTTATGGGTACTGTGTCCATGGTGGATTGGGCCTTGCATGTGTCAGTAGACATCCTGGGCCTATTTTGATCCTATAGAGAAGGTTGGCATGCTGGATAATGTTTTCACTTTGCTTTGCAGGAATTAGTTTGTAATAAGGCCTTTAATTCTGAATGTTGAGTTCATATACATAGAATCCAGAAAGGATTAATCTGCACGTACATACGTCATGTGTTTAGTGTCCAAGATAAGATTTAAAAAAAAAGCAATAGTGTATTAGCACTGTAGTTCAGTAGATCCGTAGTGTGGTAAATAGATTCCTGTAGAATTATATATATTTACCCATCTGGAAATCAAGTGCCAGTTTGGGAAAGAAGGGTTAGTAATAACACGGAATAAAAGAGACAGTAAGTAAGTGTTATGAAGTGGCATTTCCATAGGATCATTGTATCTAAGTTAGGCTGTGTTAGTTCTGGAGTTCCATGGTGTCAGGGTGCATTTTATCAAGATGCACAGGGATTTATTTTTATACAGATGAAATAAAAGTTGATGATGGGCACTGCTTCTAAATCCGGGGCCGGGTTGCAGGGCAGCGGCAGCCCGGCCCCTGACCAGCTGCCTGCCCCGGACGCCCGCCGTGCATCTGCTGCAGACCACAAAGCCCGTGAGGCTGGCCGGCTGCCCCTGATCCCAGACTCCCACTGCGTGGCTGCCGGGAACCCTGGAGCTTGCGAGGCTGGGCGGCTACCCCGGGCTCCTAACCCCATGGGGACTGTCCTGGACCTCCGAGCCCATGGGACCGGCCAGCAGCCCCACCCCCACTGCTCTGGGTGGCAAGGCAGCCTGGACCCCTCCATGCCAGGCAGCTGGGAACCTGGTGGACCCCGGCACACAGGCCGGCCTTTAGCACGCAGCTGAGCTGGGCCGCAGCTGTGTGCTAATTGGGCTGCATGTGGGCCATGGGTTGAGAACTGCTGTTCTGTCCGTAAGTGGCTCTCTGGTCAGAACACCATAGTATGTGCACATATAATACAATCTTTTAATCTCTGCACATTGTTGAAGTTTCTTTCAAATGGTGATGGAAGTATAGTGAAGAAAAGAATTAGAGTAGAACTATAATGCGATGTACTCTTTTCCAGTGTGTGGTGTTTTCCAAATAAAGATATAGGATGGATAATAAAATGTTCCCAGACCATTTAAAACTCAGAGCAATGGAGCTGACGTAATGTAATACATGGAATACTTGTAAAAACATACAGACACGCAAGTGAATTGCTGCCAGACAGAGAATATAGAGGTACAGTAGTTTGCTTAACTGCTGATTGCCAGGTTTTGTACATGTGCCAAGCTGGTGCTGTTAAGATGTGTGTTCTGCAAAGCAGATTGTATACAGAACTTTATATTTCAGCATCTTTATTAACAAGCTTCTTGATGACCTTGGGCTTGAGCCTGCAAGGTGCTTAGCACCTCCTGCTAGATGTTTAGTGTCCTTGGTTCCCATTGAAACCAATGGTCTGACAATGTTCTGCAGGTTCAGTCCTATTATCAGCAGTATGATTCATAAGAGTTGTTGTAAACTGTATAAAATAAGTTGTATTTACATGAAAACCTAAGTAAAATTTATTTAATTATAGGTAACTGGCTGTATGAGCCTTTATTTAGGTTATCAAAACTTCTTTTAGTTTATAGACATTTCATGAGCTCATTTTAGCAGAGCATGTAGAACTTAATTACTTTTGTGATCTAAAATATAGTAATATAACCTGTGAATGCAGTTTATGCACTATGGGTGAAATTCACACATGCCCTCCCTCTTCCTTTCCTCTCACTCTGCCCCCCCAACCCCCCCCCCCACATCCTGTGTAGGAAATGGATTGAGTGATGGATCCCTCCTCAAACTGGGAAGGGTGGTGTGGTGGCAGCATAACCTCTCATAGGTTGCAATTCCAGCCAATGAGATGAAATATTATAGTTTTTATGAGGTTTCTAGGCCTCCAAATCTTAATGCGGATTTACTAGCCCTCTGTTGGGTTGCTGCCAAACAACCATATCTTCTGCTCTAGCCTGTTTGGTGCTGTGTTGGCTTGCCTTGTCTCTCTAATAACCAGCCTGTTAAGGTCTGACACAAAGTCCCCTGCCAGAATGCAGAGGGTACAGAGATCCCTTTGCACTCCTAACCACTTTGAGGGCTTAAATGATGCAGAGAGCCTTGTAGTGAATAGTTCTCTGCATTTACCTCCTATAACTTTAAAGAGCTAGGTAAATTTTTTTTATCCTAAGTTATGGAAAATAAAAAACAAAAAATGTCTTGGATAAATAGGAGATGAAAAATTATAATAATCATAAGCTAGAGAACAGGATATTTAACAGAAGATTGCTGAGTGTACTTAAACGTTCTGCTTTCCTGACCTTTTAAAAAATCGAGCCCAGGTTATGTTGGTGAAGCTGCTTAAATTATGGATTTTGGTAATCACTCTTCACTGCCAATGTTTTTGTAACTTTTGCATATTTTATTACTCACCTTATTGAATATACAATACAATTTGCAGAGATTCTTGAATAGTTACCAGAGAGTACATGTATCAATGTGGTATGTTGGATAGTTTAAAACAAAGCAAATCAAAGGTAACATGCTGTTTGTGTGTTGATTACACTTGCTTTTTTTCTAATCTTTTTATTATCCCTAAAGACTAAATCCCTAATATACCTAAAGATTTTTGTAAAATCCCATTGCTGTTGATCTCCATAGGTCAACATTATGTGTCTGGGACCATGTGTACATTAGGAGTGCTTTGCCAGTACAGGTATATGGGTGTATTTTACCTGCAAACACCTCCTATTTTGGATGACTCTTATACCACCAAAACTCTACTTATTCCAACCATCCCAAATGAAATAAGCGATACTTACATAATTACATTTTTGCTGATATAACTGCATCTACGATTAGGGGTTTGGATGGCATATCTGTATCACTCAGGGACCGCTCTGTCTTCATACCTCTGGTTGACATAGCTATACTGGCAGAAGTTTATAGTGTAGATATGGCCCTATTTTATGGCAATCAATAACTTTTCTCTTTTATAAAGATGCACAATTAAACACTGTAATCTATTTTGGTTAGTTCACATTATAGTCCCCTTATGTGGCTTTACTGGCCAGCAGGCAGTACTCTTGCATCTATCAGGTGATTTATCTTCTGAGAAAAGAACACAATTTATATGCATCAACTTCAGTGTCGGTTGGCACACTGTTTCAAGAAGGCAAAATCTGTGTTTAGTTAAAATCTGTCAGGTCTGCAACAAGAGATGGCTGCCCCTGGTTCCATCAGGGTACTAGCGTTCTGCAGCGCAAAGAATGTAGTGAGAACAAGGATTTTAAGTACATGCAGCTATTTAAATTCAAGCCTGGCTTTCTCTGAGTGGTGGTGAACAATTTTGGCAAACCCTATTTAGCTTGTAGCCCGATCAAAAGAGACACAGACTTCAACAGGCACGTTTAAAAAATGTAGCTCCACTCTTGGTCTGTTCTACTCAGAATGTTATTCGGTTCCCCCTGTCCCCCAGTTTGGTGCGTATGTGGAACAGAGAACTGTTTAAAAATCTGTATTTTAGAGAGCAAAGACTATTTCATCTATAGCTAATAAACACTGTCTGTGGTCTCCAGTCACATGTACTTTGCCATGGCCCGGGACTATTTCTGGGTGTGGAACCCCATAAAATGTAGGCTGCCTTTTCGGCAAACATGCCTCCACTTACACCCCTGACTACTTCTGGGAGGGAAAACAAGATTGTTTACAGGGAGGGAAATGTATAGGTTTTTGTAAAAGTCAAATATCAGGGTAAAGACTTAAAGCCTATGCTGTTCCACAGACAAAGTTAAGATACTTTACAAAATCCCTTGGCTGGTGTTTCTGGAGTATTGATCTTTGGTTGTCTTTAGTCATTTTTAAAGTAAACCTCTAAGATATCAAAGCACTAGCAAAAACCATTAAAATCTTATTTGCTCCATGACAGGTGCCTTAGGTGAAAGTTGCTGGCAGATCTTGGCCTATAATAGCAACATGTTTGCTGATATACAAGGTAATTCAGTTTGTTGGCAGGATGGTTTTTGATGCAGAATTGCTTCCCAAGGTATATGTAAACATGTGGAATGTGAAATCTCTTGAACAATGAGTATGTGCTTAGTTGAGACCTTTGCACCAGTAAGTTGCTTAAGTAGAGGATCTCATCCAAGAAGTAAGAAATATATATGAATTTTGATAAATATTATTGGAATCTTTGGTTGGCTAGTAATTTTTTAAACTATTATTTTAGTGGAGAATGTGGCTTGGAATTTCCAAGAGACCCAGCTAAAGAGCAGATAACTTTTACTATGTGGCCATTAAAGGAAGTGTGGAATAGAAATTGTACATGACATGAGGGTTTTGGGTGAAATGTTGCTGGTTATAAAGTTTGATCCACCTTGATAGTGGAAAGGTCTTCTGTGTACATGGCAGGACCCGTTGGTCCCTAATTTTAAATCAAGGTAATAAACCATGGGTTATATGAGTATATTCCTTTATATCTTTTGGTGATTTTAACCGTCTCAGGAAACATGAAGGCCAAAAAATATTTATTTTGATAAATGTGTCTGCAAGGTTTGTACATATCCCCAGACAAACCGGGACAAGGCAAAAAATTAAATATGCTCAACAGGGAATTTTCTCAAATTGGGAACAAGATGGCATGTTTTACTTGAAAATTGTTGTTTAAATGAGAATACTAGTCCCCTATTATCCCTTCATCCAATTTTATGAGGTGTCTAATTCCCTGGGTTCCAAATTAGGCTCCCCTCCCCATCAGCGCATTTCTAGAAGCTCCTGAAAGTTTATCTTTAAATGTAAATGACGTAGTTCCTTTTTATGAATATTTAAAATAGCATATCCATCATAATAGTCTGCTTGATTCTGGTTGTCACATCTACAGCCTACTAATAAATAGTGTGTTCACATTTGTGAGATGTGGAGATGTTGTGTTCTATACAGCATACTGAAAACACACATGTATGTGTAATCTCATGTGAGTGACATTATTCACAGGTATTCAAAGGATTGGACCCTTACAATACTTTATATTAATCTATATATGGACATGAGAACTTCCCCTAAAAACTGAGGACATATTAGAACCTGAAATCTTCTGTTATTTTTATATTAATAGTTTATTTTATTTTTTGTATTTCACATTGATTATATTTGTACTTGTATTCTTCTTGCCTATAAAGGTTTGAAAATATAAAAATCAGAGTGAAGTATTAAAATTACCTAAACTTCTAACCATGTAGAAAATTTAACATAAGAAGTTATTGTTAACTTGTTCTTAAAATATCAGTACTGTGTATTTTAATTACTTTAGTAAAAGTGAATCTACCTTTGTGAAAATTTTGCATCTGTTAGCAATTGAACAGCCAATCAACTAATGCATTAGTAAAACAAACTTTGCCAGTGAGAAATCTAGGGTGGGGACCAATTTTAAAAATAAAAGTATATGGTGTATATGTTATAAAATGATTCTCTTCCCCTCAAGCCCTAGCTCCAGTGCAGTATAACAATAATTGAGCAGTAAAGATTGTTTACAAAACCTTACTCCCTACATAATGATCAAAACTTGTGGAAACATTTTATAAAAAGTCAAGCATCTGGTAACAATGTATTCAACATGCTAAGCTTCAAACAATTGAAAATGATCACAATTGCACACAAATGTTAGAAAATATACAGGATACTTGTAACTTCTTTGAATAAATAACAGATTTTTTTCTGGGTGTGATATTTTAGACACTGAACAGTATCTAATTTTTATCTATTAATTTTTATAATTAAAGACTGCACTGATAATGTAGAACTTGGCAGTCTTAGAAATACTCCTTAGAAAAACAGATGGCCTTGAAAGAGTTCTGTTTCAAATAGGCTGTCGTATAAATTATTTGTCTAGATTTTTTTGTTTTTTCTTAACAAATCTAATTGTATTAAATAGAACATAACTTCATATTAGGTTACATTACCATATTGTTTTATACTGACAAACCTTTGTCTTGATGTGTACTATCGTGAAAGATTTAAAATTTGTTTTCCAATGAGCAGAGATGTTCACGGCTACTTTAATTAGTTATTTCAAATTGTTGATAAATATTGTTATACATTTGCAAAGGAGCGTGCTTTCTCTCCCACTATGTAGTTGAGTCAGCCTTGAAAGAACTGTGATCTGGTCCCACTTAAAACTGTTTCCTATAGAGGTTTATCAACCCAGTGTCTGTAGTTTGGCTAAATGAGGTATCTGATTAAAAATAAAAAGTCAAAGCACATTTGGAAACTGTTTTCTGGCAACAGATGTAGCTGGCAATTTGCAGCTAGTAAGATTTTTGCATTAGGTAACAGCCTAAAGTTAACAGTAGCATTGAGTCTTTTTATTTCTTTTTTGTCTTTCTCAAAGAGGGTAAAGGGAGAGCCTTGAAGAGTCCTTCCTTGCTCTTATCAACATTGCAGCCTCAGCTGCCCTCCTTGGATCCCCTGCCAGGGTTGCTATCATCTTCTGATCAAATATTAATGTGTGATTCTCTGCTTGCTCACTAATCCAAAGCCAATTAATATTATCTGTCAATTATTTACAGATCCTGAGGTGCGGAGGAAATTCCCAGAGGACTACAGTGACCAGGTTTGGAATGCGTAATTAATTTTTTACATGACAAAATTTATTTCAGGGTTGTTCAACATATTATTGCTGTTCTTTTTACTGAGAGAGATAAATGCATTTTTAGAAGGAAAGAGAAGCCATAATTAGAAGCTGAGGATTAAAAAAAAACTGTT